>NC_060126.1:419568833-420818833 GCF_021461395.2 Schistocerca americana
TTATTTCGATGTCAGCCATTTTTTCGTTTGTGCGAGGATTTAGAGAAGGAACTACAGTGCGGTCTTCCTCTGTGAAACAGCTTTGGAAAAAGGTGTTTAGTATTTCAGCTTTACGCGTGTCATCCTCTGTTTCAATGCCATCATCATCCCGTAGTGTCTGGATATGCTGTTTCGAGCCACTTACTGATTTAACGTAAGACCAGAACTTCCTAGGATTTTCTGTCAAGTCGGTACATAGAATTTTACTTTCAAATTCACTGAACGCTTCACGCATAGCCCTCCTTACGCTAACTTTGACATCGTTTAGCTTCTGTTTGTCTGAGAGGTTTTGGCTGCGTTTAAACTTGGTGTGGAGCTCTCTTTGCTTTCGCAGTAGTTTCCTAACTTTGTTGTTGTACCACGGTGGGTTTTTCCCGTCCCTCACAGTTTTACTCGGTACGTACCTGTCTAAAACGCATTTTACGATTGCCTTGAACTTTTTCCATAAACACTCAACATTGTCAGTGTCGGAACAGAAATTTTCGTTTTGATCTGTTAGGTAGTCTGAAATCTGCCTTCTATTACTCTTGCTAAACAGATAAACCTTCCTCCCTTTTTTTATATTCCTATTAACTTCCATATTCAGGGATGCTGCAACGGCCTTATGATCACTGATTCCCTGTTCTGTACATACAGAGCCGAAAAGTTCGGGTCTGTTTGTTATCAGTAGGTCCAAGATGTTATCTCCACGAGTCGGTTCTCTGTTTAATTGCTCGAGGTAATTTTCGGATAGTGCACTTAGTATAATGTCACTCGATGCTCTGTCCCTACCACCTGTCCTAAACATCTGAGTGTCCCAGACTATATCTGGTAAATTGAAATCTCCACCTAAGACTATAACATGCTGAGAAAATTTATGTGAAATGTATTCCAAATTTTCTCTCAGTTGTTCTGCCACTAATGCTGCTGAGTCGGGAGGTCGGTAAAAGGAGCCAATTATTAACCTAGTTCGGTTGTTGAGTGTAACCTCCACCCATAATAATTCACAGGAACTATCCACTTCTACTTCACTACAGGATAAACTACTACTAACAGCGACGAACACTCCACCACCGGTTGCATGCAATCTATCCTTTCTAAACACCGTCTGTACCTTTGTAAAAATTTCGGCAGAATTTATCTCTGGCTTAAGCCAGCTTTCTGTACCTATAACGATTTCAGCTTCGGTGCTTTCTATCAGCGCTTGAAGTTCTGGTACTTTACCAACGCATCTTCGACAGTTGACAATTACAATACCGATTGCTGCTTGGTCCCCGCATGTCCTGACTTTGCCCCGCACCCGTTGAGGCTGTTGCCCTTTCTGTACTTGCCCAAGGCCATCTAACCTAAAAAACCGCCCAGCCCACGCCACACAACCCCTGCTACCCGTGTAGCCGCTTGTTGCGTGTAGTGGACTCCTGACCTATCCAGCGGAACCCGAAATCCCACCACCCTATGGCGCAAGTCGAGGAATCTGCAGCCCACACGGTCGCAGAACCGTCTCAGCCTCTGATTCAGACCCTCCACTCGGCTCTGTACCAAAGGCCCGCAGTCAGTCCTGTCGACGATGCTGCAGATGGTGAGCTCTGCTTTCATCCCGCTAGCGAGACTGGCAGTCTTCACCAAATCAGATAGCCGCCGGAAGCCAGAGAGGGTTTCCTCCGATCCATAGCGACACACATCATTGGTGCCGACATGAGCGACCACTTGCAGATGGGTGCACCCTGTACCCTTCATGGCATCCGGAAGGATCCCTTCCACATCTGGAATGACTCCCCCCGGTATGCACACGGAGTGCACATTGGTTTTCTTCCCCTCTCTTGCTGCCATTTCCCTAAGGGGCCCCATTACGCGCTGACGTTGGAGCTCCCAACTACCAGTAAGCCCACCCTCTGCGACTGCCCGGATCTTGCAGACTGAGGGGCAACCTCTGGAACAGGACAAACAGCCATGTCAGGCCGAAGATCAGTATCAGCCTGAGACAGAGCCTGAAACCGGTTCGTCAGACAAACTGGAGATGCTTTCCGTTCAGCCCTCCGGAATGTCTTTCGCCCCCTGCCACACCTTGAGACGACCTCCCACTCTACCACAGGTGAGGGATCAGCCTCAATGCGGGCAGTATCCCGGGCAACCACAGTCGTAGTCCGATCAGGGGATGCGTGCTACACCACGAACATGACGTGCTACAGACGCGGAAATTTAACCGACAGGAAGAAGATGCTGTGATGTGCAAATGGTTAGCTTTTCAGAGCATTCATACAAGGTTGGCGCCGGTGGTTAAACCTACAACGTGCTGACATAAGGAAAGTTTCCAACCGATTTCTCACACAAAAACAGTAGTTGACCGGCATTGCCTGGTGAAACGTTGTTGTGATGCCTCGTGTGAGGAGCTGAAATGCGTACCATCACGTTTCAGACTTTGATAATGGTCAGATTGTAGCCTATCGCCATTGCGGTTTATCGTATCACGACATTGCTGCTAGCGTTAATCGAGATCCAATGACTGTTAGCAGAATATGGAATCGGTGGGTTCAGGAGGGTAATACGGAATGCCGTGCTGGATCCCAACGGCCTCGTATCACTAGCAGTCGAGATGACAGGCGCATCTTTCCCGCATGGCTGTAACGGACCGTGCAGCTACGCCACGATCCCTGAGTCAACAGATGGGGACGTTTGCAAGACAACAACCATCTGCACGAACAGTTCGACGACGTTTGCAGCAGCATGGACTAGCAGCTCAGGGACCATGGCTGCGGTTACCCTCCACGCTGCAACATTGACAAGAGCGCCTGCGATGGTGTACTCAACGACGAACCTGGGTACACGAATGCAAAACCTCATTTTTTCGGATGAATCCAAGTTCTGTTTACAGCATCATGATGGTTGCATCCGTGTTTGGCGACATCGCGGTGAACGCACATTGGAAGCGTGTATTCGTCATCGCTATACTGGCGTATCACCTGGCGTAATGGTATGGGGTGCCATTGGTTACACGTCTCGGTCACCTCTAGTTCGCATTGACGGCACTTTGAACAGTGGACGTTACATTTCAGATGTGTTACGACCCGTGGCTCTACCCTTTATTCGATCCCTGCGAAACCATACATTTCAGCAGGATAATGCACGACCGCATGTCGTAGGTCCTGTACGGGCCCTTCTGGATACAGAAAATGTTCGACTGCTTCCCTGGCCAGCACATTCTCCAGATCTCTCACCATCTGAAAACGTCTGGTCAATGGTGACCGAGCAACTGGCTCGTCACAATACGCCAGTCACTACTCCTGATGAACTGTGGCATCGTGTTGAAGCCGCGTGGGCAGCTGTACCTGCACACGCCAACCAAACTCTTACTCGACGCCCCGGCGTATCAAGGCCTTTATTACGACCAGAGGTGGTTGTTTTGGGTACTGATTTCTCAGGATCTATGCACCCAAATTGCGTGAAAATGTAATGACATGTCAGTTCTAGTATAATATATTTATCTAAAGAATACCATTTATCATCTGCATTTCTTCTTGGCCAGTAGTGTATATATAGTTCTGCTTATTCGAGACCACTGATTTTATGTTTCCAACAACATATGTTACGTCTGTTTAATGGCCTGAAAATTTTTGCAATGTAGCCTCTCGGCAGTACTCATTTATGGCTTATGGAACACATATCGAAATAATTAAAACGTAAGCGTAATATGAACCGTAAATTTCCTTGCAATAGTGTCTTCTTTTTACAGTGTTACACATTAACAAATATTTCGTTCTCTGTGGAAGACAGGGTAAACCTAAAATGTACAGCTGAATGGTACATGTTGCAATGCATCTCGAATTTTTTTGTCACTTGCAACCTACATTCGTTCGCAATTTACCTCTTGCTTTAAGATGTATGGAAATCTTTTCCATTTACTTCGTTAGTCTTCAATATGCGTTTTAGTGGTTTACTAAATTTCGACTAGTTTGCGACGCTTATAGGAAGTACGGCGTTCTCATCCCTAGCAGTGCAGTACTGCTTTTCCACAAATGGATAGGAAAAGAATGAAAGAGCAAGAAAGAGGATGGAGGAGACAGGAAGATAAAATAAGAACTAGAAGGAGAAGAGGTCCTCTACCAGGGCAAGAGTGGGGTGGGGGGGGGGGGGGGGCATAGAAACAAAAGCTTCGCTGAAAGAGTTTGGAAAACAGAATCCCAACTGCTTCAGCCTAGGCAGTGCTGTGGGCGTCAAGCATTTGTATCTCTTAATTATAATCATTCTTCCATTCCTGAAAAGAGCTGAAAGCTTTTCTCGTAATTATCTACAGAAGTTATGAAGTTCTTTCGAGGCGGTGAATTCAAAATACGGCGGTGGCACTTGTGAAATTTCTACAGAAGAAAAACTTAAACTGGAGCGCTTTAGTGTTTCAAAGCTTCCAGTTTATGTTGAGAAATTACTTGAGCGATTGTAGGACAAGAATTAAATATTGAGACAAAGACGGTGGTAAATAGTTCCTGAAGTTGCGACGGAATTACGTTCATCTGTACACAGTGAAAGAAGCAAACTTTATTCCTTCTCCGGGACACCACACGTGTTGCTGTATGTAGAGAGGACATGTGTTCCAAAAATAAAAAATTAAAACAAACATTAGTTTTAACTACCGAAATCTTCACGTCATCGGTGTCAGTAAGCCAGTTTCTCTTTTAAGGTAGGGCAGTAGGCTGCATTTTTTCAGAAAACCAAATTTGAATTTTTTCCGTAAATAGATGCTATGTTGTTTTCTGAACTTTTATATGTTTTGTTTATTACTGTCCCCCACTTATATTTACACTATCATTTTTTGAAATTTTATGTGTTTTGTAGAGAAATGTACGGTTCATATGTTGGTTAACCTGCTGCAGCGTATTTCGATAGTCGAACGTCTGCAGGCACGCTTGTAAAAAAAAGTTTTTTTTTTTTTTGGTTGGAAAAACGTGTCTCGTTTGTTGCTATTGTTTGTGAATAAGAAATTTCTTGTAAGTTCCAGTACAGTGCATCTTGGTGAGGTGACATTGCGTCAGCCATGTAAAAGAATGCCAGCAGCGGAACCTGGATACAATTCATATAGTCAGACAAAATTTCCGAAGCACTGATTGGCACAAAAACAAGCAATCGGTTCCCTGCGAATTGTAAAAGGAGCTGGACAGGCAGTGAGCTGGTGGAGGCCATCATGAGTGGTCATGTGTTAATCTTAGCTCCCTGTCATTACGTCAATCATACCACTTCTAATTAAAGACAGAATCATTGTCGGTGACCTCCATAATGAATGTGTAGAGAGCGGTTTCTCAATGACTGCACATTTGTGTACGTGGTAAATTCGTGGACCGTGAGTGTGAAAGGCAGCAGGCCCTCCTACCCTTGTTACGGGCCTTCGAAGTAGCCTATCCTCCATTTATAAAATATGAATTTGCATACATGCAAGTTAAAGTCAGTTTGCAACTATCATGCAAAGTAGGTAATCGCATGATTGACTTGGACTAGGATGCATACATATGAGAAGTCAATTCATTTCACGTTGTACACGAGTGAGTAGTTTTCGGTGGTTGAGAAGAGCAGCTGCTCGTATTGGCAGCGAATGGTCAGTAGGCGGAGGGAGATCCGGTCACTGGGAACAGCGGACGGAGTCCTGTCCCCTGGCTGGCGGCTCCTTCTTTTGATGTCGTGTCTCAGCGATCAGAGCGACGGACTCTCACTCTTTTTACAATGGCTGGGGGCAGTTTTCTCGCGAAAGCCTCATGTTTTGGGCAGGACCGTGCCAGCACGACGCCATGGCTGTGCTGTTGTTTGAGAAGTTCTGGAGAAACAGTCTCCGGTCTTAACACGGTAGCGAATAGAACTGTGCCGCACGCAGCATTTCAATTATCATATTCCTTTGGCGCCCATCGATGGAAAACTTCCTGCGCAAAGTCCTGGCGGACTCTGTGATAGGCTGCTCGACTGTTACGTCAGCACACATTTGCAGTCACCGTCGGCAATTGGCAAGAGCGTAAGATCGAGCATATAAAGTGATATCTTGATATTCTGCCTACGTAACAGACTGGATACAGTTGTTCTAAGTGCTGTGTATTTGAAGACACTACTGGATAAATGGAATTACATGGCACCCCCGCTTAAATCTCGTACCCACATTGCTGACCGAACGATATCAAAGTACTTTTTTCACAGTTCACCATTGCAGCTATACCTCTGCATCCAGATCTGGCAAACCCACGAGCAATGCTTGCTCTGTAGCGAAAGAGGCATCATCTGAAAGAAGCAGGCTAGCGTGTTTCAGATGTAGTGGAGTAGCCTGTCTCCTGTGACGACCTCGCCGTGTACAGTCACTCTAGAACAAATAGAGACTGCACTGGTCTTGTCATCGCAAGGGGAGTGTCGTGTATTGTTGTCCCACACTACAAAAGCTTAATATCCTGCAAAATGGTCCTGGTGGCCTTGCTTCTTAGCGCCATAACCCACAAAGCATCGTAATCACCCTCCCACAAAAAAATAAAAAAGTCCATAACAGGTCATCGACGTCTCTAAAACAATATTCATCACTAGGCTGTTCGAACACCGTCTCTGTAGATGATTAGCGCCAGAACTTTCATGGAACCCTGTAGGAAAACAATCCACCCGTCCCATCTTTATCGCATTAAAAAAGTGTTTCTTTTTTACCCTAAACACCCTCAAATTTGGTACGCGTAGTTCTTTGTAATAAAGACAATGTACAGAGGACACAATTGTAGAATTAGAATACCATTGGGGAAAAGAGAATACTTCGAAATAAGACAAGGACTTAAATAGAAAGTATTCTATCTCCTGCTCTTTTTAATGTTGTGATGGAGGGAATGAATAGGGCAGTTAAGGATATAGTAAAAGAAAAAGACAAAAAGATGATTTTTGCAGATGATATGGTAATATGGGGCGATAAAGAGGTAGATGTACAGTTACAACTTGATGCGTGGAAGAGCCGCGTGGGATTAGCCGAGCGGTCTGAGGCGCTGCAGTCATGGACTGCGCGGCTGGTCCCGGCGGAGGTTCGAGTCCTCCCTCGGGCATGGGTGTGTGTGTTTGTCCTTAGGATATTTAGGTTAAGTAGTGTGTAAGCTTAGGAACTGATGACCTTAGCAGTTAAGTCCCATAAGATTTCACACACACACATTTGATGCGTGGAAGGAAATAATGAAAAGGTGTGGATTAAAAATAAATAAAGATAAGAGTGAAGTAATGGTATATGGAAGAGACAAACGGATCTATGGGAAAATTACTTTGAATTGAGAACCCCTCAAAGTGGTAGACAGTTTCACTTATTTAGGGAGTGAAATATCTAGTGATGGAAGTATAACCAACGAAATTAATAGGAGGCAATTTCTACCAAACAAACACCTGATTTGGAATAAGGGAGTTTCAGGAAAAGCAAAACCCCTTATGTATAATAGTTATTACTTTCCTATTGTCACTTATGGAGGAGTAACATGGACAATGACAGAAAGGGACTGCAGCAGAGTGCAAGCAGGGGAAATGAAATTTCTTTGAGCAGTTAAGGGAACAACAAGAGTGGACAGAGTAAGGAATGTAGATATTCGAATGGACCTTAAACAAGAAAGTATGAGATAAGAAATTGAAAAAAAGAGGTTAAGATGGTACGGGCATGTTAAGAGGATGCATGGGCAGGGACTCCCCAAAATTATGGAAGAACTAAAGCTGGATGGAAAAAGACCTAGTGGGCGCCCAAGAACACGGTGGAAAACGGAAGTGAGAATATCTGTGGAAAGCAGAAGTGTGACCTGGTAGCAAGTGAAGGAAGAAAAGTGGTGGGAGGACCGAACCAAATGGAGAGGACTCGTCAGCACCCAGACCCGGCAGTAGCTGGAGCGGAATCCGGATATAGATAGATAGTTCTTTACGCCCTACATAGGCTGTGTACCTGCCTCCGTATCCGATGTCGCTAAAGAACGATTGTGCAATGGCTCCCCACTCGGAGGTACGCCAGTTCGAATCAAGGGAAGGGGATGGTGAACCACTAGCACGTTGTAACAAGCAGCGATGCACGGTTGCTGCGTCTGCTCCCCTGCGCTTACTCTCTGAATGTGGGTTGGTTGGTTGGTTTGTAGGGGTTGAAGGGACCAAGAGGGTGGGACTACTTTGACTTTTTGATAGGGTGTTTAAAAATGTGTCCTATATTCACTCAGAAGATATTACTGGTCAAAACTAGAAAAAAAGAGTCCGGTAATCGTATGTTTCGAAACAAGTGCGTGGTGAGGCCTGGGCCATTTACCTGTGTGGAGGATGGCCAGCACTTAGTGGTGTAACAAGTATTGCTTCGACGTCAGTTTCTTACATTTGTCTCCGTCCAGCTGTAGTAGTTACAGTAACTGCCTCATGCATCCACCAATCCGAACTTCTCGCTTTGCGGGTGGGTTGCCAGGAGAACGAGATTCATGGTTCTGTGGTGTATGAATTGCGTAAACGGCGAAATTCAGTTGCGTAACACAGCGCTAAAGCCGTCGTCACACGGGACGTGGCGTCCGCCGCGGCTGCTGCACGCTCTGAAGCGACCTGCTGCTACATCTCACTGAACGTGACGTGCTCCTCACCGTGATATGCGACCTGAGCACTCTCCAGCAGCAGTTCCCGACTCTATCTGGCCCGCAAATAACTGTTTCTCCAAGAAACGAACGTACGTACAACAGTTGGGTTGACTGTGTCAGCGATTGTCTAAGATGAGCGGAGAAAATTGCGAAGAAGATTCTCAACTCGTCGTCGATTGCTTGAACAGCGAATTGCACACGTAATAGTAGAAGTTATTCATTAACCCAACAGAATCTCCATCTCATCTTCGGCTCTAAATTCCTCATACAATACTTCAACTATAGCGTGTAATATCAGTTTGCGTATGCATAATACCTGTATTCTCGACGTTGTGTTGACTACCATCACTGACGTAACGTCCTTCACGAAGATTTCAAGATCGGCATTAGTTTCGAAATTTCATTCGAATGGGAAAGGAGATTTTTTTTAAGCTGCTCATTCAGTGTGATTTTTTCCACTGTGGACAAACTCTAGGAATTGACCGATGAGAGGATACGGAAAGTCTAATGAACTCGTGTCCGGAAATGCATGGTTTCCATGCTAGGGACCATTTATTCAATCGTACTTTGTTACAGAGACTGCGTTGTACTACGCGCTGTGCCACGCAGCCACAGTTGCAGTACGCATGGTTTCCTCCTAGCGGGTGGCATTGTTCCTCATACGTCATGCCCTAGTGCCTTCTCCTGCCATAGTAATTGGTAACATTGTGTCCGATTCACTTCTCTTGCTGCCTCACCTTGTAGTGGATGTGATACAGCGTTGTACACAATGGTTCCGTATTCGAACCGAGCGCTTGCCGACGTGGTGTGTACTTACGGAAAGGCAAATGGCAACGGGCGGCAGGCAGCAAGGTTGTATCAGGAGACCTGTCCCCGCCGACAACTATCACAGCGTTCAATGTTTGCAACAGCGTTTCGCCGTTTGTCTGAGACAGGGTCGTTTCAGGAAGCGGGAAGTCATGAAGGACGTACCCGAAATGTTCCGACACCAGACTTGGAGGAAAATATGACTAACACTGTGGAAGCCGACCGCCATCTCAGTACCAGGCAGCTGGTCCGCCAGACGACCGTGTGGAAACGTTCTCCATGACAATTGTCACTTACAGTGTCTGCAGGGCTTACTAGCGACAGATTTTCCACATTGGAAGCAATTCTGTCACTGGTTTCTTCACCAGGCAACCAAGATTTTGGGGTTAGTGTCATCCATCCTATTCACAAATGAGGCCACCTTTACGGGGAATTCAAATGGTTCTGAGCACTGTGGGACTTAACATCTGAGGTCATACGTCTCTTACGCTTAGAGTTACTTAAACCTAACTAACCTAAGGACAGCACACACATGCCCGAGGCAGGATTCGAACCTGCGAGCGTAGCAGCAGGGCGGTTCCAGAATGAAGCGCCTAGAACCACTCTGCCACGACGGCAGGCTACGGGGAGTGGTATCTTCAACTTTAATAACAGTCATATGTGGGATAGTAAGCAGAACCCCATGGTATGGTGACAGCGAATCATCAGCATCTGTGCAACCGGACAGTGGGGCCCAGGATAATTGGCGACCGTATTTTGGGACCAGTCTTCCTTCCACGTCGCCTTACAGGCAGGAAATATCAGCGTTTCTTGCGGGAGTCTTCACCTCCCTTGCTGGAAGAAGTGCCATTGATGATTCGAAGGGTTATGTCTCTGCTATGTGATGGTGTCCCCCTCCCCCTCCCACTCCGCCGTTAATGTCCGGACTCATCTCAATCATGTCTTTCTCGATCGATGAATCGGATGACGTTGTCCAGTTGCATGGCCTACTGCTTCACCTCATCTCAACCTGATCGCAACCCGAGCGGTTTTTGGTAATGGGGCAGCTCAAAAGTATCGTGTATGCAAGGCACATTCCAGCGTATTCATGCTGCTTTGACACTCACTGTTCGGATGCAGCCTGACCGATGTCAACGTGTGAGACAGAACATGCTGCGGCGCGTGCACGCATGCGTTGAAGCACATGGAAACCATTTTCAACATATACTGTAACTGTGGCTGCGTGGCACAGCGCGTATTAGACCGCTTTCTCTATAAAAAGAGTGTAATTGGATAAATGGTCTCTAGTATGGAAATCGTGCATTTCAGGACATAAGTTCAATACACTTTTTTGTTCCATATCCTCTCATCGATCAATCCATAGAGTTTCTACACTATGGAAAAATGTCGCCCTGTATCCCAGCAAGATACAAATATGCAGTTGATAAACCAAGAGATAGGCTTATGCATTTTACACAATGTTTCATAATAGCAAACAAAGGGTGCAACTTGTGTTTACTTCCGGACATCTATCGGCAGTCACTTTAAGATTTCAGACCATTGGGAAAACGTTCCTGTCATTGGCCTACACAACAAGAATAGCAGCAGACATTTATAATAAACAACATCGACTATTGAGATAGTACCTCTATTAAATTAATAAAGGTCGGCCGGGGCGGCCGAGCGGCTCTAGGCGCTACAGTTTGGAACCGCGCGACCACTACGGTCGCAGGTTCGAATCCTGCCTCGGGCATGGATGTGTGTCATGTCCTCAGGTTAGTTAGGTTTAAGAAGTTCTAAGTTCTAGGGGACTGATGAGCTCAGAAGTTAAGTCCCATAGTGCTCAGAGCCATCTGAATCATAAATTAATAAGAAAAATCCAAAACCTGTAAGAAAACAGAAAGAGAAAAATAACGGTGGATGGATGTAGCTAGACGCGAACGTACTACCTTTCCCTTCTGTGTTCACTGCGCAATAGCCTCAACATGGCTACAGCTTATCTATGTTGTATACACTGTGCAATGGCTGTATCTACAAATGCCACTATTTGGTACTTATCTGTGACGTACTGTACTCAAAACGACGCTGTTTTGATAGCTGATCATTGTGCCGTTGGAATAAAACGGTGTACTTTCGAAGCACACAACGTATAACACCTAAAGCATCAAATACAGGAAGCCTTTAATTACCGATTTGTAGTTTCCTGTCATTGCGTTACAACAAACCATTTTTAAAACGACTACTTGTCTCGAGATCCTCATTATGCCGATGATTTGAAACAGCGTATGTTCATACCATGTACTGTATAACTAAAAAGCAAAACACTGAGTACGGAGTTTAACTGCATAACAATATGGTACCTCCTAAGTTCTGCTTGTGTTCGTGACGAAGTCGGTGACACATCTCGCTGGCCACATTCCTCTCCACGAGGCAAAAATCTGCCGTGGCAGGTTCTTCCTTTCACGCTTCACAGTGCAATGGAACGCAGGATTGCACGCTATGACGTAACCAGCTTCTTATTCACGGACATTTTCACGTCCTGTGGGAGGGCGGCTTTAGAGTATCAGACGTGGTACCCAGCTGCTGTCTAGCCAATGGCGTTAATCTACAGGCACGAGTCATGTACAGCGAACTATATCTACATTGTCACATTGCATTTGACAAAAGGAAAAAAAAAGAAAAACTTTCAGTCACAGGACGATTCACAGATACAAGAGTTCACGGTAGACGCATCACAGTTTAGGCTCAAGATACGGACGAACGAGTGTTGCGATGAACAAAAGATGGCCCTGAAACAGGTGTGCTAGGAGTTGGAGCAGCTGAAGACATAAAATACTCTCACGCTTGGTCTACTCTGCAATGTCAATTAATTTAGCCAGATCACTGCGCAAGTGTCAGGTCACAAGACCAACACTCCAGATTACAGGTAAAGTTCTGCCAATGGCTACTGAGACGGAGCACTGAAGATACAAAGATCACAGCCGCGATTTTGTTTACTGGTGAAGCGGGATCCTCGAGGACTGAGATAATAAATGAATACAGTAACCAAGTGTAGGCAGATGCATGTCCTCGATACGACGAGGACCGAAGGTTTGAGGCTAACTTCAGTACCAATGTGTGGGCATCAACCATGGGTAACAGACTCATGAGATCTGGCGCATCATCGGTAAAGAAATTCGCCAGGCGTGAGAAGCATTCGCGCACTGAGGATTCCGTACTTGACCTTATTACGTCTACAGACAGTTCATCCATATCGGAAATCGATAATTTCGACGATTCTTGCCTGACATCGTCACCGATACTGGTAAGGCATCAGTCCCATGAATTCCAAGACTTTCGACAATGTTTGAATTACATGTTGCAAGTAGGGTAACAAATCACAGAACAATTTTTTTTGGTGATTTAATTACAGTTTGATATTTTTTTGACCTTTTTGCTGTAATTGTGCCGTAAAATAATTCTTCTTCCCAAATTTCATGATTCTATGTCAATGGGGCGTGCCGTATGGGTTTTGATGAGTGCGTTTGCCAGTATCAAAATATGTGACATAAATGGCGGCATCTTTGGATTCCGCTGAGGTAGAAGCTCAAATTTTCTACACCGCGAAAGGATCATAGGCCTGAGTGTGCCACACACACTGATGAGCCAAAACATTATTATCACTGCCCACTGCGACGTTGGATTCGGCCTGGTGGCGTTGCGGGCACATGAGGAGGTAGCAAAGGTAAGCGGAGCAGACCAGACAGGGCATCACGCTAGCAAACATATGGGCTACAAATGGGGACATCCATTGCGATAGGCGAGTTTGACAAAGGTCAGACTGTTATTATTACGCAGAGCCTGTGAACGAGTATATGAAAACGGGAAGCTGGTCGAATTTTCACTTGCTACTAGCCTGAGCATCTAGGGAAAGACTTATAAGGACAGTATAGGTACCACTTGATGCTAAATGATTCGAAGTCCACGACTCTTCACAGAATGTGGGGTTCGGAGGCTTGTGTGCTCTGTAACGTAGGATGGATGGTGATCTGTGGCATGTGTGTCAAAACAGCACAGTGCTGGTGCACGCACAGGTGTTTCGGAGCACACCGTTCATCGAACATTGTTGGACACGGAGCTCTGCCGCAGACCACCCCTACGTGTTCACATGCTGACCCAGTGACACCGTCGGTAGCGATTGCCATGGACACTAGGCCATAGGCATTCGACCGTCTATCAATGCCAAATTGTCAGCTCTTCAGGTGAATCACATTTTTGCTACATTAGGTCGATTGTGGACTACACAAATACAGTCATCGAGGTCAACGCCGGCTGGAAACGTGGAGCGCGTCACGTGCGCAGCCTGGTAGGAACAGTATTATGCTATGGGAGACGTTCTCCCGCGCTTGCATGGGACCTACGGTAGTAATGGAATACACGCTGACAGCTGCGAACCACGTGAATCCGTTCGTGCTAGATGTCTTCCCCAATGGCAATGTCATCTTTTAGCAGTACAATTGTCCTTGTCTAGGAGCCAGAATCGTGCTACTGCGGTTTGAGGAGCATTACAGTGAACTCACATTGATGTCTTGGCGACTGAATTAAGCTGATGTAAATCCTACGGAATCCATCTGGGTCGCTATCTGGCGCCGTCAGCGAGTATGCAAATCAGTGTCCCGCTCTTTAAGCGAATTACTTGACCTATGCGTAGACATCTAGCGCCACATACCTCCACAAACCTGCCAACAAACTGTCGGATCCCAGATGTGCAGAACCAGTGATTTATTTCACTATATGTTTTGATAAGTGAGTTCGTATCAAAACATGTGACATAAATGACCATACCTTTCGACTGCCTTGACTTGAAGCTTCCATTTATTACGCCACGAGGGACTATAGACCTCAGTACGCGACCTATGCTCAGACTTGATATGTTTCCCCGTTCCTCAGAAACATGGTTCTTAACAGTCGGATAGACAGACAGACGAAAGACAGATGGACAACAAAGTGATCCTATAACGATTGGCGTTTTACTGGTCGAGGCACGGAACCCTAACTGAAGGATGTTACCACCAATTTCTGCACAATAAATTACCTCCGCCATTGGAGAGCGTTAACGTTCCTGAAACACAAGGGGTGTCGTTTATACACGACGGGGCACCACAGTTTTATACGTATCGTATGATAGTACCTGACACATACGTTTAACGAGCACAGGATTGGGGGTTAGGTTCCAGTAACAAGGTCTCTCCGTTCACCTAGCCTTATCTTTCACTAGCTTTGCCATGTCTGTGTCCTAGGAAGGTTATCAGAAAACCATTAGGAATTTGCTGCATGTCATTCCTACGAATTAATGTCGCACTGGTAAAGCGAAGGGTGATAATGTTGCGTAACTTTGCGGTTCGCCTATGACATTGTAATTCTGTCAGACACAGCAAAGGACCTGGTAGAGCAGTTGGACGGAATGGACAGTGTCTTGAAAGGAGGGTATTAGATGATCGTCAACAAAAGCAAAACGAGGATAATGGAATGTAGTCGAATTAAATCGGGTGATGCTGAGGGAATTAGATTAGGAAATGAGACACTTTAAGTAGTAAAGGAGTTATGCTATTTGGGGGGCAAAATAACTGATGATGGTCGAAGTAGAGAGGATATAAAATGTAGACTGGCAATGGCAAGGAAAGCGTTTCTGAAGAAGAGAAATTTGTTAACGTCGAGTATAGATTTAAATGTCAGGAAGTCGTTACTGAAAGTATTTGTATGGAGTGCAGCCATCTATGGAAGTGAAACGTGGACGATAAATAGTTTTGACAAGAAGAGAATAGAAGCTTTCGAAATGTGGTGCTACAGAAGAATGCTGAAGATTAGATGGGTAGATCACATAACTAATGAGGAAGTATTGAATAGAATTGGAGAGAAGAGGAGCTTGTGGCACAACTTGACGAGAAGAAGGGATCGGTTGGTAGGACATGTTCTGAGACATCGAGGGATCACCAATTTAGTATTGGAGGGCATCGTGGAGGGTAAAAATCGTAGAGGGAGACCAAGAGATGAATACACTAAGCAGATTCAGAAGGATGTAGGCTGCAATAGGTACTGGGAGATGAAGAAGCTTGCACAGGGTAGAGTAGTATGGAGAGCTGCATCAAACCAGTCTCAGGACTGAAAACCACAACAACAACAACAGCTTTTATAATTACAGACTGCACCTATAGATCGTACTGTGCTCATGTTTCATTGTTAAACCTCAGTTCCGCCCCTCCCCGTATTATCGTACCGAATTACACTCATGCTCATAAATTAATGGTTGATACATGGTGAAACAAGGCTCTGGTGGGTGGTTTGCGGTTTTAAATCTCCTCGGGATATGACCATGCGGTGCATTTGACCTGCGGTCGTCGCACGGTGGCGCTGGCAACAGTCCACATACGCAGAGGTGTGTTGGTGCATGTCAGAGTACGGTGCAGCGAGTAAGTGTGCAGACGTTTTCACACGTGCTATTAGTGACTGTGTGTTGAAAATGGCTCAAAGAGCGCATATTGATGACGTTATGAGGGGTAGAATACTAGGGCGACTGGAGGCTGGTCAAACACAGCAGGTCGTAGCACTGGGCCTCCGTGTGCCACAAAGTGTGATCTCAAGATTATGGCAACGATTCTAGCAGATAGGAAACGTGTCCAGGCGCTACAGTACGAGACGTCCACAGTGTACAACATCACAAACAGACCGATATCTCACCATCAGTGCCCGCAGATGGCCACGGTAGCCTTGCTCGGGAAATTACCGCAGCCACTGCAACAGTTGTCTCCAGACACACAGTCTATAGACGACTCAACAGACATGGTTTATTCGCCCAGAGACCTGCAAGGTGCATTCCACTGACCCCAGGTCACAGGAGAGCCCGTAAAGCCTGGTGTCAAGAACACAGTGCATGGTCATTAGAACAGTGGTCCCAGGTTATGTTCACGGACGAGTCCAGGTATAGTCTGAACAGTGATTCTCGCCAGGTTTTCATCTGGTGTGAACCAGTAACCAGATACCAACCCCTTAATGTCCTTGAAAGGGACCTGTATGGAGGTCGCGATTTGATGGTATGGGGTGGGATTATGATTGGTGCACGTACACCCCTGCATGTCTTTGAGAGAGGTACTGTAGCACGTCAGGTGTATCGAGACGCCACTTTGCACCAGTATGTCCGCCTTTTCAGGGGTGCAGCGGGTCCCACCTTCCTCCTGATGGATGATAACGCACAGCCCCAACGAGTTGCCATCGTGGAGAGTACCTTGAAACAGAAGATATCAGGTGATTGAAGTGGCCTGCCTGTTCTCCAGATCTAAACCCCCATCGAGCACGTCTCGGATGCTCTCGGTGACGTATCGCTGCACGTCTTCAAACCCCTACGACACTTCAGGAGCTCCGTCAGGCACTGGTGCAAGAATGGGAGGTTATACCCCAGCAGCTGCTCGACCACCTCATCCAGAGTTTGACAACCCCTTGTGCAGCCTAGGTACGTATGCATGGTGATCATATCACATACTGATGTCGGGATACATGCGCAGGAAACAGTGGCGTTTTGTAGCGCAAGTGTTTCGGGACGGTTTTCTCAACTTATTACCAATACCGTGGACTTACAAATGTGTGTCGTGTGTGTTCCCTGTATGCCTATGCTATTAGCGTCAGTTTTATGTAATGCCACGTTGTGTGGCACTACATTCTGCAATTATCCTTAATTAACGAGCATGAGTGTAGTTCGTGCGTGCAGATAGGCAACCCAATAAACAAATTTGCAAAGCGGGCTGCCGTCCCGCCCTCACGGACATTTTTTGTCAGTGAACTGCACGCACGTATTGACGTTTGTCGCTTCACAAATGGGGTCCATATTAAGCCCCTGTAAAGTCAGTTGAAAACTTGTAGAGACGCTCTGTCCACTTACGTGTGGCTGTTTTCTGTATGCCTCATATATTTTGCACAGTCACCTTCTGAAACCGCAGAGGTACTAATGAACATACTACGAGAACGTCCTTCCAACCTCTGCAATCCAAGACGAAACGCTGGGAAATTAATTAAAATAACCATACATTAACGTCTTTCACTCTGAAAAAAACATCGGCAGTGAAAAGTTTAATCCCTTACATTTCTGGCTATCAGAACACAAGTGCGTTGGTGTGTTCCATAGCCCATCCACAATGTGCGCCCCTTACAGAGGCGTGTATCTCATGTCTGTGAACAAGTTAGGGGCAAGCGTGGGTGTTCATACGAGTTAGTGTCTCTTCCCTAAAGAGTACTAAAGAATGAGTCGTGGGTAGCGCCTCCTGCAGTTTCAGCACACAGGCGTCTATCATGGGACAGAATGATTAATATCTCAGAAAGTATTTGCTTAGGGACATATTACCATTTTTCTAGTTTTGACACTACTACCTTCGGCCGGAATAGGGAACACTTTTTTAAACAAATTGTGTTTACTTTTTTAAGTGCTCAACTTGAATTCCGTCTTTTAGCGTTCACACGAAGGAATGTTAGTAACACTTTTTTCTCCACTGCTGCTACTCTTTGTAATAGCCCGCCATCTTTATACATAAGACGAGTCCTTTCTAGCCTATGGACTGGTCTCTTAGCCGACACACAGAGAGTGCTACGATCATGCTCTGTGTGTCGTTGCCCTCTTTCTGAGTATTGATTTGCAGCCATAAATACTTATTAGAAAATGAATATACAAAGATTTGACAAAATTACAATTCTAGAGTTTAAAGTTAGTTTTAAGTTGAGATATTGTGTAAAGTTAATTAATGATTAAAGATTTATGTCTTAAACTTGCAAGAGTGCACTGATAAAATTTTCGTTTTAGTTAACTATGCTTACGCTTACAGCTCATTTATCAAGAGTGCAGATTTTAAATTGAGACAGACTTATTTCGTGCTCATATTAATTTGCTACTTCTATTGTGACCATTGAAATTTTATCAATGTTTGATTATGTGAATATAAAACTTAACATTAATAGATATCATATGTATATGGTTGTTCAGTTGCTACTTGCTTTTAACACATTAAAACCTTACCTATCTAGGACGTGATAACATAAAACTTGCCATTGGCATAAATATTGACATTGAGAATGTTGTTCAGTCACTAACTTAAATTTTTCAAACGCAAGTTAAAAACTTAACATATTATTACTGCGTCAATTCATAAAAATTGCAATCAGTCAGTCATAGAACTTACAATTAGTACATCATAGCTGTAATATCTATGTATACCTTCAGAGCATTACAACCTTACAGTTCTTGGTATAACACATCGTGTTAGCTCTCGTCGGTGCTATCTCCCTCTGTTTCCTCGCTGTCACTGTCGTCCTGGAGTGTCTGTCGTTGCTGTGGCAGGAACGGCGCAGCTTGGCGTTGCCTCTCTCTCCTGTACTCTTCCTTAAGGGCCCTTGACACTCTGTCTGCTGTGTCACTGATTAACTTCCATTTATCAGGGTCCCGCAGCGCTTGCTTCACATCGTCTTGTAGCAGTTGTACTGCCTCACTTGGTTCATCTCTATTTCACTGGAGAACAACATGCTCTGATGTGCCCACGTTTCCACATGTGCAATTGGCAGCTCTGTCCTGACGTATACGGTTAAAGTACGTTAGGTACGGTCCGTGACCTGTACGGAAATGCATCATGCCTACGCATGGGTCAGCATGTCTCATCTTTAGGCGCTCTTCAGTATTAGGAAAAAACTCATACAAGCGCCTGCTCTTTTCACTGGCGTCCCACTGCCTTTGCCACTCCATCAGTCTCCATCGCTTTAAGTCGTGTCTGGTTGGGATATCCTCGTCATTTATCTCCTGAACTTTGTGATTCTGTCCACGTCTCAGCCAATACGCTGCCGCTCTGTATCTGATTGTTATATCTATAGGATACGTGCCAAGCACTGCACATAGGGCGTCAGTAGATGTTGTTCCAAAGGCGCCAGATAGCCGCAGGAGCACATTCCTCTGACCACTTCTGGCGTCTGTCACATATGTCGATAGACGTAATCTGTGTGCCCACGTGCTAGAGGCAAAACTCACTATCGACTCGTATATTGCATAGTAATACGTCTTGGTCATTCTTAGTGGCATCCTATACTCTAAAGTGTTTATTCTGGCGAGTTTATGTAGAATAGCTACTGCCTTGTCTGTTGTCAGCTTAATACACTGCATAAATGATAGTTTTTCGTCTAGCTGGACTCCAAGGTATCTAGTTACCTTCTTCCTAGCAATGTTATTAGTACCTAATCTTATCACTGGATTCCGCTGTAGGTTTCCTTTCATCAACATATATGACGTCTTTGCTGGGGCTATTGTTAAGTTATATTTCTGGCACCCGTTTTTCATTTCAAGCAGGGTGTCATTTGCCTTTGTTTCCAGTTCGGCTCTTGAGTTCGTCGTCACTAAAACTGTTAGATCGTCAGCATAGCCCGCGATCCCTTCTGTGTTGACACTTTCTTCCATGAGGCTGAGAAGTGGCTCAATTGTAATATCCCAGAATAGGGGCCATAGGATAGATCCTTGTGGGGATCCTTTTGTTATTTTCTTGACTACCTTTCTGTTGCCTTCTTTCCATTGGGCAACCCAATCTCGGCAGTAATCTTTCAAACTGTGGTACAGGGTTCCCAGGACCTGCAGCTCCCTTAGCCATAAGAATAATCCAGGCCACCACATGTTGTCAAATGCTCCTTGTATATCTATCAGTATCGCTACTGCATATTTCCTGTCAGTATCATTAATAATTGGAAGCACTTGATTGATGGCGTCATCTTGCTTATTCTTGCGAAAACCCTACTGATCCTCGCTAAGTCCCTGAAGCTCTCTGTCGGCTTGCAGACGATCGCATAATAGTCTTTCTTGAACTTTCGCCGGCGTGTTTAATAGACATATGGGCCTGTTGAAACGTCCCCTTAGAAAAATTAGTCAATTTCTGTGCTGGTAAATCCCTTACGTTATTTGATTTTCAAGCAGCTGAGCAGAACTGAACGTACTCAGCCATTTCGCTCTTTACCTATTCTGATCAACACTAAACTGACACACAATATATTTAGCGCAACGCAATCTGCTTTTTAAAAATCCCTACAAAAGAATGGCCCTGACTAACATTAACCTATACGTTTCACAAATCACTTAACTCACAAAAATCTTCGTTACTCGAACTACTGCAATACAGCGAGCGCCACTACTTCCAGCTAAATAAATGATTCAAACTACTGAAGGCACTAACTACTGATAGGCATAGTTAGCAAATGAAAGATTTTGATAGAGAACAAACAATGTATTTACCTTAATAGTGTTCAAAAGTCATAATATACATAGCAGTTCATGACATCTATTCTTATAAATGTACTGTTTCTGATGGACACACATCCAGATCATTCGCTCTCAAAAATCCGCCATCTCACTTCCCCACATCCACCAATGCTGGCGGCTCACCTCCAACTGCGCAACGCTAAGCGCTGTTAACAGCCAACTGCCCACTACAATAGCGAATATTCCAATAACAATGCCAACCAGCCACAGACTGCACACAGCACAGCCAGTGATTTTCATACGGAGCGCTACGTGGCGTTACCAATATAAAAACCTAAACAGCCCACTTACAGTGTATGACCTAGGATTTGTAGGGTCTTTATCGGCTGCCTTTTTTATTACCACTGTGTTTGTTGTTTTCCACGAAGCCGGTATTTTTCCTTCCGATAGTGCCTCGTTTACAACCTTTGTCAAGAAAGGCGTTATCTGTACAGCTACTTGGTGTAATGTCTCCGGATGTATACTGTCCGGGCCCGGTGCTTTCCGGCTTTTCATACTGAGAACTGACCGTTGTACTTCTTCATTCGCGAAAGGGGGAGCTACTGCTTCTGTCAGATAGACATCATTAAAACCTCGTCGCATATTCGCGTGTTCTGGGTTATCTGACGTCGCATCATCGTCCGGTAAAAGTTAAAAAAGCAGATATTCCGCAGTGCTCCTACATCCTCTCGTCATGTTCCCATTTTCTTGTGTCAGTGTAGACAGTATGGTGGGCGATTTAATCTTCTCTGTCAAAAGTTTACATGGCGTGCCCCAGATATTTTCGACTAGTTGTGTTTTGACATAATTGTCCCAATGCTGTTTCCTTGTGACCATTAATTTTTCTTTATATTTTGCTTTCGCATCATGATAGTCAGCCAATCTGATTTCTTTATCTTGTATGGTTATCGCCTTTTGATAAAATGTGCGTTTCTTCCTACTATCTTTTCGGAGTAAGGATGATTCGTTGGTCCATGGCTTTCGTGTTTTGGGCCTGCAGTTGTGCTTTGGAATGCTTTCTTCCTGTGCCCTTACTAACAGTTGCGTGAGGACATGGATTCTGTAGTCCACACTACCACGTTTTGAAGCAAGGTCAGCTAATTCTACTATCTGTCTCAGTTTAGGCCAGTTTGCTCTCTTCAGGTTGCACGGCTTTCCTTCTCGATTACTGGTCTTTAGAGTCCCATGTAACTTTATCACTATCCCATTATGGTCACTATGTACCAGCTCTGGGCATACGTCCCACCTGTGGCAATGTTGTAAAGCTTCATCGTTTACTATAGTTAGATCTATCTCGCTCTGTGACCTGCCATTGTCGAATGTTGGTGGTTCTCCCTCTTTGTTTAAAATGTATAGATTGTGCTCAGCGAGGATTTTATTGATGATTCTTCCTCTATCATCTGTGGTGTTTGCATGCCAAAGGGTTGACTTAGCGTTAGTATCAGCTGCGATGAGCAATTTTCCTCCTCTTGCATATTCCGCCACCATCTTAATCCAATCCGCATATGGTTCTATGTCATGGGAGTATTGGGCGTACAAGGCTGCTATTATCCACGTATCATTTCCTCTTTTCAGTTCTACTGTTGTTGCATGAGTATTACTTAACTGAGTAATTTTAGTAATAGTTATATCTGCTGGTTTTACTACCAATGCTGCCATCGGTGGTGTATCTCCTGTTATCACTCTACTATTACTTGGGATACATATCAGTTTGCCGTTTCTTGAATATGGTTCCTGCAAACATGCTATATCAGTTCGTGTCTCCTCCATTGCCTTAGGAAGCTCGTTGCTCACCATGATGCTATTCTTCATATTTAACTGTAGTATCCTAAATATATTTGCGTTTTACTCTCTATTCATATTTAATTTTAGCGATCAGTCTGTCGTGCAGCATCTTGTATGTTGCGCAATCTGAGCTTCCTCCTTTATTACAAACTTTGCTTCTTCTTTTACATCGAATGTATCCTACTGGGGGCTCGCTTGACAAGCAATCAACTTTTTTATGTCCCTTCTCCCCACACTTGGCGCAGGTTATTTGTTCATCATCACAGTACTTAGTTGTGTGGCCTAACCCACAGCATTTAAAACATTTGCTTGTTGCATCGTAGTCCTCAATATACAGTGCCAGGAAATTTATAAAAACTCGTTCTTGATTCAAAAGAATTGTTCTTATCTTTGGTGTAACTTCCAACACTATGCTGGCTGTGGTCCTCCCCTTCTGCCCTGCTTTGAATGTGATCTTCGCCCCTTCAGAAAATTCTTCTTCGCTAATATTTCCTTCCATGTTTAGTCTATAAATCTGTAAGAGAAATTCACTCTCCGTAACTGTAGTTGGGACCCAATGAGTTATAAGTATTGGTCGTCGTTTTTTAGTTTCTTCACACCTAATGTGTTGCATCGTTTCTGCCCTTGCCTGTAACTTTTTACAGTCTTCTTCGGATGCTGTTTCCACTATCACGACCGTTCGTGTGGTTCTTATGGCCATAATCTTCAATTTTTCTTGTTGAGGATCTACTTCTTTTGTCAATGCGTCCTGAACATCTTAAGTGTTTTGATTGTTTGTAGGTCTAAAAAATAGTGTTGTAGCCTGCTTTTCCTTGGCTTTTTCCATCTTTGCAACCGTTTTACGTTGTTTTGGGTTAGCTACTGCAACTACAGATGCGAAAGTCTGTGTCGTTTTTATTCCAACGCCTTGAAGGTGGCTGTTCTCCTCTCGTGCTTTTCGCAGTTCATCTTCTAAATTTTGTATTTTCTGTTTTGGGTCTGGTACAGTTTCGCGCAGCAGCTCATCCACTTGTTGTCTCACCTTGTCACTCTCCTCTTTTAACATGTCTATTTGGCCTTCGAACCTCGCCTGTTGGAGGGCCTCGGTGGACTGCGAGTCACGTAGTGCTCTAGTTGTAGTGAGCACTTCTACTTGTTGTCGAAGTCGGATGTTTTCTGTATTCAGTACGTCTATCTCTCCTTCTAGTCTCGATTGTGTCAATACTAAGGCCCAGATTCTGTTTCTCACGAGCTGGGAAACATTGGTGGAAACCTTCTTGCTTTTCATTTCGGCCGCAAAATCGCTAAGTGTTTCTTCTACTGCGGTAATTTTCTCGGCGTTTGATGTACGTTTCGGTGTATCAAAAGTTGCCATTTTGTTTCCATGTGCTTCTTCACTCTTTTTCGATGTACATGGTGCTGTACCTTGCTTTTTTACATCTTGTCCGTGCAGATTCAGTAGAGAGCCGCTCCTTTGCTGCCTCTTTTACGTCCACTGTCCTGTAGATCTGCGCACGTTTCTCCCGCGTAAATTTCCTTGTGCCCAGTAACGACGGGTGTTGCGAGTTGTTACCGGCTCGTCTTCAAATAAAATACTTTCCCACCACGTCCGTTTGGTCAACCAATAAAATATTTAAGCCAAGATGACGTTGTTATGATTTCAACAAATCGACTTCCACGCTAGAAACCAACAAATACAAAATTTCCCGCCGAAATGAAGTCAGTCTTCTTTCAGCGAATAGGATAGTAGAAGGGGAACCGCCAATCATGGGACTTCCCTGCACAATGACGTAGAAGAGCGCTCAGCAAATTACAAACAAATGGTGAGGTGACCTGTCAGAACTGTTACCGCCAAAATTACGTCACTACGTAAGGAACCAATGGCAGACCAGTTTATCCCACCAAAACTAAAATACGTTGGCATATATAGTTTTTAACATCCATTTCTGCTCAGTTCAGTCACATTGTCTACACATAAAACACTTTTCCAAGAACTACCGGAAATAGTAAAACGTGTTTTCCTAATTGAACTTCGGAAAAACTCTAATTGAGAGAGGTATTCATTAACGTATTAGCAATCAAGACAGATTAGGAGCCTACAGTGAGGAAAAATCTCCCTATGCCTTATTTTGCACAGCTATAATCACAATTTTTATGCACAGTACAGTACCTTAGGACAGCAATAACTGACATCACTTTCATTACAAAATTCGAAGAAAACACCACCAAAACACGATCGAAAGCGAGGAGCACTTCAGCAGCACGTCTTCATGACAGCCATGACACACACATGTTAGTAACAGCAAGGCTACGAGTATCAGGTCGATGGCAAAGAAATTTCAGCGTCAATTCTTATATGGATTTATAAGACAGTTAAACCTTACGACAGCCGCCACGATTGGAGGCGGGGGTATTCCGCCAAGTAAGGATGCAGACAAAGAAAGAGTAGAATAGAAATAATAAACAATCCCACACACGACAGATTCAACGCACTTCAGTAATGAACAGTCCATCAGTGTACCACTAATTTAGCTATAAACGTATTTCGAGTTCCTCAAAAATTAAATCGTGATTCACACTATTAAGGAAATTTCCAAGTTAAAAGAAACCTGATAAAAATAATTTATAACATATTGGGAAGGGAGTGAGACATGGTTGTAGCCTATCCCCGATGTTATTCGATCTGTATATTGAGGAAGCAGTAAACGAAACAAAAGAAAAATTTGGAGTAGGAATTAAAATCCATGGTGAAGAAATGAAAACTGATGTTTGCCGATGACATTGTAATTCTGTCTCAGCAAGGGACCTGGGAGAGCAGTTGAACGTAATGGACAGTGTCTTGAGAGGAGGATATAACATGTAAGTCAACAAAAGCAAAACGATGATAATGGAATGTAGTCGAATTAAATCGGGTGATGCTGAGGGAATTAGATTAGGAAACGAGTAGTAAATCAGTTTTGCTATTTGGGAAGCAAAATAACTGATGATGGTCGAAGTAGAGAGGATATATAATGAAGAGTGGGTATGGAAATGAAAACGTGTCTGAAGAAGAGAAATTTATTAACATCGAGTATAGATTTAGGTGTCAGAAAATCTTTTCTGAAAGTATTTGTATGGAGTGTAGCCATGTATGGAAGTGAAACATGGATGATAAATATTTAAGACAAGAAGAGAATAGAAGCTTTCGAAATGTGGTGCTACAGAAGAATGCAGAAGATTAGTTGGACATATCACGTAACTAATGAGGAGGTACAGAATAGAACTTGGTAGAAGAAGAATTTATGGCATAATTTGACTAGAAGAAGCGATCGGTTGGTAGGACACGTTCTGAGGCATCAAGGAATCACCAATTTAGATTGTAGGGATGTGTGAAGGGTAAAAATCGTACAGGGATACCAAGGAATGAGTACACTAAGCAGATTGAGAAGGACATTGGTTGTAGTAGTTACTCGGAGATGAAGAAGCTTGCACAGGATGGAGTAGAATGGAGCGTTGCATCAAACCAGTCTCTTGACTGTGGACCACCACCACCACAACAACAACAACAACATACTGAAGAACCAAAACCCGGAAACAAATTTCTGCCATCATTTTGTGAGTTCATGATTTACTCAAAATTGTGACACTCGTTTAAAATTACTTGAGTTTCAAACAATCGTCCTTCTTCCTTGTAGAGGCATGGAGATGCTGTGAGGTCTGTCTTTCCGGCGCTTGGAACAGAGCCAGAATAGGAAATCTGCCGGGAAAAGGACGTGGCGGCTTTCTGTGTCTCAGCAGGTGGGTCTTTGCCTCTGCCCTCCCACATACTTGGCAGTGCCTCTATTTTTTGAGATCTGGAGCCTACAGGTAAGTCACAAAAGGTCTGGAGGTCGCACGTTCTGCCGATCCCCACTTTGAGCTTCGAGACGGACCAGCAGCAGCAGCAGCAGCAGCTTCGTCACCGTCGCGGAGGTGTCTTGGACAGGTGTTTACCACTTTGTAGGCAGCAGCAGTTTAGCTGTTCACCACCATAGACACAACACAAAAATGTCGCCCGTGTATGGTCGCCATTTCATTTGCTCAGCAAGCGCCACTACCTCGTGCTGCGACTGCAAACCAACGGCGCCAGCTGCCTGATACCATTCACTGCAATCTCCCTCTTTCTCATCTTGGTCAGCTTTCGTGGTTCAGTGCTATGTCACCGCATTGACTTTATTCTGTTTAGCTATCTATAGTTTCGGTAAGTGTGCTCTGTCAGCGAAGTCGGTTAAGGCTACCCTCAGCTAAATACGTATTGTGTACTGCTTGATCCCAATTTCAGAATACATGAATACGTTTCTTCCTCCTTACTTGTTTCTTATTAGAGTTGTGCTATCCTTCCACCTGAAATGCTCTGCTTAACCCGCAGGACAGGACAGATAAAATAAATTGTGGAAAGGGGCCAAAATAAAGGGCTGTTAGTTACACTCGAACATACAACTTTACTATTTGATCAAACATTATAAGGGCCCCGACAATTTTTTTAAACACACAACTTTAATCTTTGGGACTTAATTACTTGCTGAAAGCCACTTTAATTTAAAAACGGCTGAAGGCCAATAACGTAAAACAGATGTATAATCAGAAATTTAAAAGGCAAGCCTTATCTTAAAACAGGTCTTTAGTTAGGCGGAAGTAAACAAGTTAAATACAAATCGGCTGAAGGCCGAACACTTAAAATTCCAAAATATTAATTTTTTAAAAAAATACCAAAGTCCTTGCGTGAAACAGTTCTTTAATTTAGGCTGAAGGCCTTAAGAACAAACAACTGAAACTTAAACCGGCAGAAGTCCGAAGACTTAAAAATTTAACAGGTTAAAGTAAACAAGTTAAATTCAAATCGGCTGAAGGCCGAAGACTTAAAAATTCAAAATTTTTTTTTAGATGCCAAAGGGCTTACGTGGAACAGTACTTTAAACTAGGCTGAAGGCCTTAAGAGTAAAACAACTCTACTTTAAAACACAAAACCGACTAGAAGTCATACAGGTGCCAACAACAAGAACAAATTAAAAAAAAAAAAAAACAAGGCCGTACACACAAGGGCGCCCAGATGTTGGAGGGTCGGCCTGTAATTCAAACACTAACGCTCGCTTAAGTGAGACAGGCAGTCGGGCCAACCATTCACGATCCGACAACAACCCAACCGACCGACAATCAGAGGACCCGCCGACAACGTAACTTCCACTTCACCCGACCAGGGCACAACAGGGAGTTCAACGGAACAACGTAGAGGATATTGGCGCCCACAACCGATCATACACGGAGCTGTGAAATTACACACCGTGCTGGACATAAACAACACGATGAGGAAACTACACTGTCTGAAATTTACGTCAACAGCCAGGGCAGGTAACCGGAACGTTAAAAGCCACAAAGCAGAAGATTCCGCTGGTGCACTTCAGTTCAAATAACCAAATACAGTGCAACTCCTCCAGAGGGTGGCTAGAATTTTCCAACTTGAAAAGCACGTTGTTGCTCGCGGGAATATCCCAACAGCCGGCAACGAACTCCAAACGACACAGTGTGAACAGTCTTGACTTGCTGATTGGTTAAATCAAAACTCAACTTCCGTGTCCAGGGTCGGCGAGCACGGACCTCGTACTACGAGGTGCATTCAAGTTCTAAGGCCTCCGATTTTTTTTCTAATTAACTACTCACCCGAAATCGATGAAACTGGCGTTACTTCTCGACGTAATCGCCCTGCAGACGTACACATTTTTCACAACACTGACGCCATGATTCCATGGCAGCGGCGAAGGCTTCTTCAGGAGTCTGTTTTGACCACTGGAAAATCGCTGAGGCAATAGCAGCACGGCTGGTGAATGTGCGGCCATGGAGAGTGTCTTTCATTGTTGGAAAAAACCAAAAGTCACTAGGAGCCAGGTCAGGTGAGTAGGGAGCATGAGGAATCACTTCAAAGTTATCACGAAGAAACTGTTGCGTAACGTTAGCTCAATGTGCGGGTGCGTTGTCTTGGTGCGGAACAGCACATGCGCAGCCCTTCCCGGACGTTTTTGTTGCAGTGCAGGAAGGAATTGTTCTTCAAAACATTTTCGTAGGATGCACCTGTTACCGTAGTGCCCTTTGGAACGCAATGGGTAAGGATTACGCCCTCGCTGTCCCAGAACATGGACACCATCATTTTTTCAGCACTGGCGGTTACCCGAAATCTTTTTGGTGGCGGTGAATCTGTGTGCTTCCATTGAGCTGACTCGCGCTTTGTTTCTGGATTGAAAAATGGCATCCACGTCTCATCCATTGTCACAACCGACGAAAAGAAAGTCCCATTCATGCTGTCGTTGCGCGTCAACATTGCTTGGCAACATGCCACACGGACAGCGATGAGGTCGTCTGTCAGCATTAGTGGCACCCACCTGGATGACAATTTTCGCATTGCATTTTCAGGTCGCCATGCAGGATTGTGTGCATAGAACCCACAGAAATGCCAACTCTGGAGGCGATCCGTTTAACAGTCATTTGGCGATCCCCCAAAACAATTCTCTCCACTTTCTCGATCATGTCGTCAGACCAGCTTGTGTGAGCCCGAGGTTGTTTCGGTTTGTTGTCACACGATGTTCTGCCTTCATTAAACTGTCGCACCCACGAATGCACTTTCGACACATCCATAACTCCATCACCACGTCTCCTTCAACTGTCGATGAATTTCAATTGGTTTCACACCACGCAAATTCAGAAAACGAATGATTGCACGCTGTTCAAGTAAGGAAAACGTCGCCATTTTAAGTATTTAAAACAGTTCTCATTCTCGCCGCTGGCGGTAAAATTCCATCTGCCGTACGGTGCTGCCATCTCTGGGACGTATTGACAATGAACGTGGCCTCATTTTAAAACAATGCGCATGTTTCTATCTATTTCCAGTCCGGAGAGAAAAAATCGGAGGCCTTAGAACTTGAATGCACCTCATAATAGGAACAGCGCCACACACTTCGACTCCGCGTAGAGACCGCCAGCGGACCCCGGACGAACTACGCCAAACCTTGAACGATTGGTCGCACACCGCCCAGCCGGAAACTATAAGCGCCAAGTCAAAGGTGCGAATATCGATACACACCACTGCTGTCACCCGCTGAAGGAGAGAATAACAGCATAATCGCGATAACCGCGGGAGACTAAACACAGAATCGCAATGAAGGTTTAATCCAGCGCATAGCATGTGTCAGCCACGGCTCACCACCTTCTCTAGTATCTGATAAATCAGGAACCCTCCTGCTTGTAGGAACGTTGTCGACGTCTTTCACAGTCGAAAACTTGATAGGAAATACTCTCATGTTCAGAGAGAACTCCTTGAACGACTAGAGACAGGACGTCCATATTCACAGGACATACATTAGTATGGTCAGCGGAAATGATTAGCATTTGAACCATGTCGGCCCGCACGTTCAGGGTCAACATCGATATCGCTACGCAACACCATCTACCGGTAAAATGTGCCTGCAGCTCTCGTTGTCGCTATAAACAGAAGGTAATGGATCAGTGTGACTTGAGCGGACGTTCAGGGTGCCTCGCAGACCTATGTGATAACCGTAGCGTCAGATCAGTGAGTTTGAAAGGGGACGCATTATTGGAACGAGGGAATGTAATGCATCCATCCGGGAAATTGCTGCTTTTGTGGGACGAAGTGTTTCGGCAGTGCAACAGGTGAGTGCCGAATGATTCACCGAAGGCCATAGAACATGATGAGATTTTTTTTTTTCTGCTGGGCTGGCAGCGTGGTATATGTTGGTATAAAACGTCATGGGAATGAATGCTCCAAAGCCGCTGCAATAAGATATGTTTTTTGATATTTTTCACGACAGCCTTGTTTCGGCTTATTGCCAGTATCAGCTGACGATTAATTGCAAGTGACGGTCATGTTGCATCTATAGTAAAGTGTTTCTGTTATGTCTCGGTAAGTATAATAGTTCTTGCAGTGGCGAAACGTAAAAAAATGTTTTTGTCAGATATTTTGACAGTTCAGTTTTGATAGTTCTTTAGTATAATGCTATATGTTTACAAAGAATCATAGTAAGCATACAAAGTCTCCAGCGACGGAGTTCATTTAGGGGGAGCTGTTGTGGACGAAGAAAATAAGGCCAAATCCACAATATACAGCGGTAGAACATCTCATCAGACAAAGTGTAAATAATCATTTTTTCCTAAAATTTATCATTTTTTATCACTGCCACCATTTTCATCCATTCACCGCCATCCTCTTCACGTCTAGATAATATCGGCACTCTGTTAGCACCAATAAATATTCTGCTACTTTGTTAATAACACTCCCCTTTGTTTTCTTTCCCAAAATTTTTTCTTCCATTACTTCCCTTAAAAATTTGTAGAGTGAACAGATGTCCAAATACTTGTCTTTCGTTTTTGCTTAGTTGTTGTAAGATTATCTGCTCACTGACGTGTCTCAGAACATTTGCATTGGTTATTCTTTCCGTTCAGTCTTCTCTAAAATTAGATTTCTATCGCTTATAAGAGCTTTCCGTGTGACTTCAACAATCTCTAGCTATCACATTCTGTGTTAAAGTCTTGATAAACTGTTTTTCAATTTTGATGTCAGATTTCCTTCTTATATTTAATTCCTTACTGTCATAATTTTATGTTTCTGACTATTAACTTAAAGCCCAATTTTTTCATAACTACAAAAAAATGATTTCGTAATTATTGAGACTGTTATACATGTGATTTTCACAACCAGGTATCAAGACAATGCATTTCCTTATCTTACGTACTAATTTGGAACACCCTTTGCTTCAACTCCAGGTGTTTTATCTTCCACGATTGCTATAGTTTTTTTTCCAATGGAAATGTTGAAAGGAACCAGGTGATATGACACAAATAGTAACATGGAGTAAGGGACATTCAAGTACTTAACAGTATTCTTTCGCTCCAAACATTTAAACAAGACACTGAACAAAAAATAAACAAAATCATAGGAACTGAGGAAATTCTGTTCCTTTCTTCTTAAACAACCAACACAACATCAAAAACACAGCAGGGCTCTGTATAATAACAGTTCTCTTTATGGTTATAGAGGGAAGCTCCGCAAAGCAACTGAGAGGTACTATTAAATGAGAATGCTACAGTTCGTTCAGAACATATACCAAAAGTGGACTGTACGTGTCTCCAACATTTACTACGAATTTACATCCTTAAAACAAGTCTAAAGTAACGCCCTAAGGAGCTCATAGAGGGAACATCCAGGAAAGTACACAGTAAATTAAGTATCAAACGTGACTCTCTCCTACATGTCATAGTCGTAGGGACCACCCAGCATCCAGAATGGCATAAGTTTGAATTCAAACTATATTAATTGATTAATTCAGAAAGCCAAATAAGACAAATAAAACGGATAAACTAGGAGAACAAAATAAACAGGCCAATGGTCACCAGCTGGCCTCTTCCGCCGCAGTCGAACACAAGAAATAAGGCATCGAGACCCTGTTTTATTCTTCACAGTAGATTATTACCCAGCGTTGCCCGTTTCACTACGAACATTTTATATTCATTCGTAGGCGTATATTGCAATGCTGTTTTAAACATTTGAATAACACCGTTAGGCCACAACACGTCTAGGGTGGAAGTATCATCCGAACTGCCAGTGACAGACAAAACAGGCAACTGACATCGAGTACTGTGAACACAGCACAACTGTCAGATATTTTCCATTATTTTTATATTCCATTCCTTTTCTACAGCTGGTCACAGTTCACAGGCGTGAATTATCGTGGTGATTCTCATCAGTCAACCTAGTGATACTCAAACTGTGGATTCGCCACTAACGTCGATCGCTCACAATTAATTTCCACATGTCACCCCAATCTACATTCCTACCACACTCCAGCACCACTAGGAAAGTCTAAACCCCTCTATCTTTCCCAGACAGTATGCCATTTGTGTGGATGAAAGATTTCCTGCCGTTAGATGGAAGGTATAGTGGCATTACAGAGCTATGCTTAGATATCAAACCACTTCCTTCCCCTACCTCTAGCTCACTCCCTTAAGGATTTTCTAATCCAGTAGCGTATTTTCCGAGCGTATAAATTAAAATCGTACATTGTTTGTTTGACATTGCTATAAACATTTCACAGTTGTGGCTACGAAGTCTTTCTTGGCGGAGTCCTTGGATAAAAAGATCTCGATTCACTTGCTTCGTCAGATTCGGATAATATCCCAAGCTTTCGATGACTGCCTGCATCATCGTCATTAGGGACTACGTGTAACTGTTCCCAAAATGGGCAGTGCGGCACTTTCAGATTTAAATTAATGTGACACCACATTCGCCACCGCATACCGTTTACCTGTTAGTCATATGTAACTAAATTTGATTGGACTGGTGTCCCAGTGCTATTACGCAACAAATATAGAAGTAAACACTCAGTCACATGTATCTTACATGAGAAAAGTCAGCCTGCTGCTATGGACAAGAAGTGAAATACCGCTATTATTTTCTCTCCTGGAATAATTGTTTCCAAAATGAAGAAGATAATTAGTCATCTAACGAGTGATTGAAGAACCTTAAGATCGGGTCATGTTATTCTTCCATAGGAGCATCACATGAGGTACCAAAGTCCTCATTTGTATCTGCCGGCAGTGCGAAGATACGAGGAGACGCTTATTCTCACCGTGTGCTTCCAGCAAGCGTATAACTAGTGAATCGCGCGTCGCCAGTAGTTGCAAGGAAGCACAATTATGGTACGTACGTGTTGTGCAGTCCTGCTGCTCAGTCCTCCTGGCTATAAACTCATTTCACATTTGTCGACTTCACGGAATTCACTTGCCTTGCCATTTCTTGATGTAGTAATAAGGAGAAAACAAGTTCCAGTGACACCGCGAACGAAATGTTTTGCCTCATTTATCACACGTCTATGCATAAGTAGGTGATGGCAACTGAAGAAAACTTCACAAGCCAAGATAGCTAAAAAAGCATTTTATTGGATGATCGGTTCGACAGGGCTACACTGTCAACGCCCGATCTATTGCTTCTGAATTCTTACACGATATTATCCATCAGTGCTACAACTCGCTTCACTACCATGAAGGTCACTAGACATCGGCATGTCAAACTGAGCTGTGAGTGGTTCTTGCCCCTTGCTAAAATTATTTTTATTTTATCTTATAGAGGTCTCAACATTTATTTGCTCACAGGTACAGGAAATTCAAGCATGTTTTAAGGCAGTTTGATCTCCCAGAAGCAGAACATGAAATAACCATTGAACTCTGTAGCAAGTGAACAGAACAATTTTAAGAAAACAAGATGCCTAAGAAACAGCGTAAAAACCACGTAGATTAGAGAAGAGTATATACAAAACACAAGTGCCGATTCGCAATTGAAAAATCAATTAAAACTAACTGCACTGTAAAGAATGAATTCATTTCACCCAAATGGTTGCAACGTCCCCTTAGAAAAATTATACATGACTGTGCTTAAACTGACACACAGTATTTTTAGCGCAACACAATCTGACTTTCAAAAATGCCTACAAAAGACTGGCCCTGACTAACATTAACCTATACCTTGAAACACGTATGTAACATAGCAGCGATGGCGAGGCATTGTAGCATCTGTGACCAGAGAGTTTGCGCTTGACCGCGCGAGTGTTGCGAGCGGTTCTCAGTACTCTGTCAGTCAGTCGTTGCGAGTCTGTAGCTCTGTCTAGTTGAGAGCAGTACTCTGTCAGTAGTCGTCGCGTGCAGTACGCTAATAGTCGTCATGCAGAGCGGTCGGTCAGTAGTAGCAGCCCAGTGCGGTTGTGTGATGTAGGCGGTCGGCAACACTGGTCAAGATGGTGAATAAGGTATACTGTTAATTAATATAATCATTAGATAATGAAAAATTTTATTTATTGTAATTATTCTCCAACAAGTTCCCCAATAATAATTTTTATTTCAAAAGCATTTTTCAAAAATTTAATTTTTTATTGAACTAAAGATTTCGTTGCACTTCCCATTTCATTCCACTTCTTTGAAGAAAAATTTCACTAAAATCACAAAAAAAGAGAATATTATTATTTGCAATGCAGTTCCTCCAAGCGCTGCACAACAACAAGAGCAGAAATGTGACATCCATTTATTCTGAGGTAAGACTTTAATTCTGATTGTTTTGCACAGGGCCAAAGACCGATATTTCGGTTTAATTGAATTTTCTTGTCACTGAATGGACTTTAATTTTTTGTGAAGAATTTACATTTGAGTCAGATTGCGAATTTCACATTTTGTTGCCATTTTCAATACCTCTCATTGTGGGCGAGGTTACAATTAGCGCAATGTCCATTAGCATTCATAATTAAATATCGTCGTGTTTCTTTCTTTCAAATTTTTGTGGGGAGGTTACACTCGGCTCCCATTTGTATTAAGTATTGTCCTTTATTTCTTTTAAAATTACGGTGGGGAAGTTACACTTGGCGACACCCAGTCCAGGATCGTATTTCGTTGAGAGTCTTTTGAGCGACAGTCAGATATCTGCTCTTATTTGCTTAGATATAATTAGGATTTAGCGCAACGCTTTTATTAATCTTGTGACTTTCTTTCTACAGGTCAACGGCAATTCGTTGCTCTGTTGTATTTGTGTGTTGTTTTTGCATTTGTGCTTATTGTTTTGTGAAAAATTGTGACTATTGTAAAAATGCCGCGAAAGACTGTGAATAGTGTATCGCGAGGTATTTTGAATGAAATTACCGACTTAAACAGCGTGACCGACAGTAATTGTGACACGCAGTGTAATGATGACAATCCTGCGTTCACTAACAATCAGTGTATTCCAACCACTAATGATGACTTTTGTCTTAATGATGAACAAACGAACTCGGTTATGTCCTCTGTTGATTTGACGACAATCGATGACGCGGGACGCTCTATTGTAATGAGCGCTGCCCAGCTTAATACACGCGATTTGGAAAATTCAAGTAACGTACAGACAAATTTGTCTAGTGAAAATGAACAATGTACTGAAAGTAGGACGGATTTATTTAATTCCGAAATAATGTCTGACAGTGTACATTCGACTGACAAACTTTTTTCTAAATCTCAGAATAACCAAATGGTTACAGTAAGCGAGAAAGTTCCAGATCCACTATTGAACAGCACAGAGAATAGAAATGCTAATTTTGAATCGGATCCAATTATGGCATTTTTGCGGCAAAATTTCAAACAGTTTAATGAAAAATTTGATAAAAATGACGAAAATTTCAGACAACTTAGGGAAGATAACAAACAAAAGAACGAAAAACTAGACAAACTTAGTGAGCAGTATAAACAACTTAATAAAAAACTTGATGAGCAGAACAAACGACTGGAAGAAGAAAACAAACAATTTAGAGAACGGAACAAACAATTTTCTGAAAGTATTAAACAGCCGAGAGAAAAACACGATAATGTTAATGAACAGAACAAACAAGTTAGGGAAGAGATTACAGCTGTTACCGTTCAATGTCAGGACAGTAAAGAACAATTACATGCGGATACTAAGGCTTGTGCTAATAACAGTAATAAAGAAGTTGGCACTGTTGCACAAGGCTTAGATAATTCAAATGCAACACAGATCCACGAAATTAATGTAGTCACTGGACAATGCCCTAAAAACGCAGTACAGATACGCGACGAGTTTAATTTGAAGTCACTGGAAGTTTCACACACTCCGAATACGGAAGTCAATAATAAAAGTGAACGACAGAACAACCAAAATGTCGCAAGTTTTCAAGTAACAGAATTAAAAACTATTTCAGTCACCAATACGTCACAGAATCCGCCACGTTATGAGCATTTGTCAGAGTCACGCAGCGTGTATAATGTGAACAATTTACAGAGACTACGCGAATTAAAATCTGAAAAGCTACGCGACTTAAAATCTGAAAAGTTACGTAACTTGAAGTACGAAATGACACAGACAAACAGATTCACACACAAACCCGAACGTGTTTTTAAATTCAATGACGAGTACGTAGATTTCGAGCAATTTGCATTAGTAAGAAAATGTAAAGAACTTAATAATGACAGCGTACAGGTACACGATTTGCATTGTATACGACAATTTATCTTTGTACATTCACCGCTATTGCCTGTAATGCAGAAGCCAGCTTTGAACCTGAGGCGACAATTTATTTTTGTATTTACAACAGCATTGCCTGTAATGAGGAAACTTGAATTAACAAGAATACAACAATTTGCTTTTGATTTTTTACCGCCATTGCTTGCAACGCAAAAGCTAAAATTTATTTGCAGTGCGTAATTGACCTCAGGGGATTCATTACGCTTTAATGAATATGTGCCGTAGCGAGCATAGGGCCCCGAGCTGTAGTAGTGCTATTTCATCTTTAGTTTTCTGCACTGCTGCCTTCTCTTCTACTATCCTTTATATCTATCCAAACTGCTCTTTAACTATTGCTCTACCTAGTATTAAGAAACGAGTAATGAAAACCGGATATGAGAAATATTTTACCGAATGTGACAATTTTATTAAGCACTCGCGTAATGACAACTACCGCCGTAATTTTAATTACAGATAAAATCGTAGTCATCAATATGTGTAAAATTATTAGTAACAGGAACCACATTTTTGGTAACAATAGACGTTTTCCACCACAATAGCATGAAAGTCAGCCGCTTAGCATACCTAACCAACAATGCAGTCTACAAGGTCAACCAAACTTTAATGTTTCGCCGCGTGCACGTATAGTCCCAGCCCCAACAAATAGTAACGCATGGCAGCAAAGAAATAACTACGTACAGACAACACACTATTTCAACTCGCATCGCAATGCGCCGTATAGAAATTACTATCATGACAGACGTAAAAAAATGATGAGCACAATTTTCAGCGTACATTTAATAACAGTCGATCTTTTCAGCAGTAAGAACATCAGCAACAACACGTTATCATGAATGATCCAGACAATAGGTGTCATCCATAGCGTAACACGTCAGTAAGAAATAACAGAACAGTTCATATAATGGATATGCCACAACATTCTCCCGTAAATAATAACACGTACGATAGAATTTAACCAGATACAGCACAGATTGCATATTACAGTAACGCAAACATTACTTTTGACACGCAGAATTTTGTTCACGAGAATGTTATCTGAAACATGCTTTGTTGAATGCTCCACTTTTATCGCACCCAGATCTTACCAGAAATTTTTCCATTGCTACCGACAGTTCCAACACCGCTTTAGGCGTACACATTTTCCAGGAAATAGAAGAAGATGGTTCTACAGTAATTAAAAACATCGCATTTGCAAGCCGCATTTTGTCACCTGCTGAGCGAAATTATTCTGTTACAGAACTTGAAACATTATGTGTTGTATGGGCTTTCACGAGATTTAGGCATTTTCTTTATGGCAGACACACCACCGTTTACACAGACCATAGAGCTATACAATTTTTGCTTTCAGCTAAATTTACTCACGACAGATTAAGTAGATGGAAACTATATTTACAAGAATTTAATTTTACGATTGTTCATATTCCCGGCACACAAAATGTTATAGCAGACGCACTATCGCGTTCTCTCGGCAACAATCAGCAAGACGTAGCAACCAACTTCTGCAAAACAAATTTCAGTGTCATGTACATTCAGCAAGTTGCATTTGAAAACTTTATTTCATCGTCATTACAGGACATAGCACAAGAACAAAACAAAGACAATGTCTGGAAAGAAATTAAACACCTTTGGCAAGATAAGAATAATGTTACGATTAGGAACCACTACACAGTACGCAATGACATTCTGTTTCGCCGCTCTCATCCTGATAGCAACAATTGGTTATTATGCATTCCTGACGAACTGGTTAACAAATTAATCTGGTACACTCATTTAAGTTACGCACATTACGGAGCACGAAAATGTTTTCTTATACTGAGACAGAACTGTTATTTTACCAACATGGAGAAACGTATACGACGAGTTTTAGCGTCTTGTAAAATTTGCCAGAAAGCTAAATCAGACACCACTTCACATATTCCTCCATTATATCCCATTATACCTGTTAAATTAAGACATATGGCCGCTGTAGATATTTTTGGTCCGATTCCCAGAACTAACAGAGGTTTTTGCTACATATTTGTCGCTGTTGAGCTTACTTCAAAATTTGTTACTTTCACTCCATTACGCAAAGCTACTGCTAAAACTGTTTCGAAAGCATTTGTAAAACATTTTCTATCTCATGTAGGGCATGTAATGAAAGTAATTTCTGACAATGGATCTCAATTTCGTAGTAGCGTATGGACACGCATGTTACGAGCCAGAAACATTTCTCCGATCTATATATCCAAGTACCACGCTTCTTCGAACCCTTGTGAAAGATTAATGAAAGAAATTGGTAAGCTGTGCCGAATATACTGCCACAAAAGACATATTGATTGGGATACATACATACTCTCATTCCAAGATGTAATTAATTCCATACCAAATGAATCCACTATGCTATCTCCGTCTGTTATACTGAAAAATGCTGAACCACCTAACAAAATTAAGGAATTAATAACATTTCCTACATCTCGTCGATTACGACACCACGAAATAATTGACATTGCGCTGAACAACATCAAACGTGCCGCAGAGCGCCGGAGAAGACAGCAAAAACAGGTTTGTACACGCCGCGACTTTCACGTTGGACAGAAGATATTGATACGTACACACTATTTATCCAGTAAATTAAAAGGTAAGTGCAGTAAATTTGAACTTCTATACGCAGGTCCGTATCGGATTCGCAGCATCCCTCACCCCAATGTTGTACACGTCGAAACTTTGAGAACCAGAAAATCGAAAGGCAATCACCATATCTCAAACATTAAACCGTTTATTGAGTGAAACCACTGTATGATTCAACACACTATGATGTCATTTACTAATGCAATTAATTCACCTGACTAATTACTGATGATTATCGTATTTTTTCTTGGCAAGTGCCCGGCAAGGTAAGGTTAGCAGGTCGCTTTTCTTGTCGTTACACATCAGACCGTGCACATTTTCCACTTTTTTGTGTATATGATTGTACTCCAGTTTTGTTTATATGCACTGTGAAATAGTTAAGATATAACACACACCAGTCGACGTTGACATTTTTTTTTTTTTGCCCTATGACATCTCAACATCGTGACTGTTTTACATTTTTTTTTTTTTTTGCTACTGCATTGTATTATTCTGTGTACATTTTTGCATCTGAACACTGTCAACGTCTTTAACATATTACGTTTTCTGTCATGCTATGCTGTATGGTTAATTGTGTCACCATAAACCAGTCATTATTTAGTGGGTATATGATTTAAATGCAAGACATTAATCTCTGTTCATCAATTTCAGAAAGAAATGATGTATGTAAGAAATAAATTCAACAGAAATGGGAATTTCACCTACGGAATAAACGAAAGGAGATGCGATAACTTTATGAGGAAGAGTAAATGGATCAGGATTAACAAACATTAACAAGAATATACTATACTCATCACAGAATAGCAGTCTTAACTAATTTTTTCTTTCAGAATACAAGGTGATTGATGCAGGCTGTCAGACTGAACTACACATCTTAGTTTTAGTGATGAAATATGCTAGAGATAAGGAATAATTGTATAATGAGTAATGAAGTGATTTTTTGCAGATGATAATGAATACTGATGAATAATGATGAAGAATATGATGTTATGAATAATGAAGTTTTTCTTTACAGATGATGATAATAGTGAAGTTATGATGATATGGATAATGAAGTTTTCTTTACATATGAGGATAATGTTGAAGTTATGTATTTATGTTATGTAGTTATTTAAGTATTTGTTGCAGTTTGCTTTGACAGCAGGTGTTATATTGCATAGTAGGATGACGGAAAGTTTTGGAAAGGACAGCTATGAAACACATTTTTATACACATTTCGCTACCTGTTAATTCGAAGTTCACTACTTTTCAGCATAGTGTGCGTTTCTTCTTTCAGGTCAATAATCCATTTTGTAATTTTTCCAGGAGAAGTTTTTCATGATACTTACTAAACCTGTTACTTATTATACCTGTTCTAGTACTTGCATTTTTATATTTTTACCCATTTGTGTCTATCGTTTATAAATGTGATCACATGTACTGCCTTGTTACATAATCTTGCTACAGCTGACTCATGACGAATGACGTTACCTATCCTCATTTGCTGCAATAGGTCAAAAGCAAATAGTGTTATGTTTCAGCAATTAATTATCGATCCCAACGCAATGCATTGCTACCAAAAAAAATGTATTACCAGTCCCACATAATGTCACTAGTTTATGATAATTCTGAATAATACTGATCAACTCTGAATAGCATGTCACTTGAGTAATGACCTCTTAATGAGACTATATTCAAAATAATGCTTTGTCACTAGCTAATAACTGCCACTGTTTATTGTAATGATACTACTTATAATGCCTGTAATTACTAATGATTTGACTGTAATTAACTGATTTTAATAATGACTTTGTAATGATCTGAATACTACTGAAGGAGGAACACTGTTTATTGTAATGATACTACTTACAATGCCTGTGATTATTAATGATTTGACTGTAATTAACTGATTTTAATAATGACTTTGTAATGATCTGAATACTACTGAAGGAGGAACACTGTTTATTGTAATGATACTACTTATAATGCCTGTGATTATTAATGATTTGACTGTAATTAACTGATTTTTAATAATGACTTCATAATAATCTGAATAATACTGAATGATGATTCTATTCAATACTTGCTGGCCACTGAGTGCCAATAATTAATGTCACTTGAAGAGTTGTTATTAATTATGCCATTAATTAGCCCTTTTTTTCCCATGTTGAGTTTTCATGTTTTGGTTAATGGCCAATGAGTGCCAATAATTTGTATCACTCAATGTATTATGTTAATGCTAGGCCAATAATTGACTCTCCTTTTCAATTAAGGCTTCTGATGAACATTATTCTGTCTTACTAAATATACTTTGTAACTGGCCAAGGACCGCCACTGTTTATTGTAATACGATTACCCATGATGCCAGCTAGTGATTCTTAATAGATTGGAATGACACATAATTAATTAACTATGGTACTGTTTAATAATGCTTTGTAATTAGGAGAAGACTAATGATTCTTACTATATTAGAATGACAAATGATTAATTAACTGTAATTAGACAAATGATTAATTAACGACAAATGATTAATTAACTGTAGTTAGACAAATGATTAATTAACGACAAATGATTAATTAACTGTAATTAGGAAAAGGCTAATGATTATTATTGGAATGACAAATGATTAATTAACTGTAATTAGGAGAAGGTTAATGATTCTTAATTATACTCTGTAACTGAAAAGAATGCGATTATTTCATAATGCTTTGTAACCAGGAAAAGAAGGCTACTGATTCTATGTACAACAATTAATGAACATTTTTCTGTAATACTACATACTTGGTACAGAAATGTTCAATAACTAGGCTATGAATGCCACAAACTACTCATGAAGACTGTAATTGTCAATATTATGTGACTTGATGTCCTTCACCTCATAAGCTAACTACCCTGAATTACTGCAATGTCCATTTTGTCCTGTTTATCCCAGTGATCATGGAGCACTATCTTTGGTTTTGCACTAATTCTACGTTGGTGTGCCTTGTAAGAGCGTGGTGTTGACACGACATGCTGTCCACCACCGTGAGCGATGAAGACATTATTATGGTCCCACTGTTTGGTGTACCTAATGTACTGCCAAAATGAAAACATGGAACATTACTACGACAATTCAGTGTCTTGGCTACACTGATAAATTCTGATGGGGAAAAGAACTTCAAGTTGTGTCACTTGGTGTTGTACTACTGTGGAAAGATATGGACTTTCAGAACAGCTGTGTGCAATCTAAAGTGCTACAACCATGATGCAATCCTTCCCTTTCCTATCCTAATTCTTGTCACATAATGAAAATCATTTTTTTTTGGTAACATCATTTATGTTCATAGGTTATACATTTTTTCGATTTGTTGAACTCCAGTGCGAGTACACTTATGGCACTGGTCGACATGATTTTTTTTTGCCATTATGTTTATTTGTTGTGAAAATGCTAAAGACATTTCTTCAGTGCGTGTGCACTTTGGACATGATTTTTTTGCCATTATGTTTATTTATTGCCAAAATGCTAAAGACATTTTTCGATTTGTTCTGAAGTACAGTATATGTACACTCTTGTCTTTTATATTGTATATACATTTTTTATTTTCTGAACTACAGTGCATGTGCACTCATGTCACTTGTCAACATAATATTTTTTGCCAGTCTGTTTATTTGTTCCGAATATGCTAAAGAATTTTTTCAGTGCCTGTGCACTTTGTTATCTGTCAAAAAATTTGTATATGCATTTTTTCTGATTTGCTACTATGTTTTGTACTCACATTTTGTCTTTGTCTGATATATTTTGTACTTAGTGCGTGTGCACAACGTTTAAATATTCTGTAAGTTGAAGAATTTTGTTAATTAAAGAAAAATTTTGCCGCGCTTGGCAAGTCCAAATGACTCACCATCGCTGCCAAATTTTTGCCCCCCCCAGTGGAGGGTTATGAAACACGTATGTAACATAGCAGCGATGGCGAGGCATTGTAGCATCTGTGACCAGAGAGTTTGCGCTTGACCGCGCGAGTGTTGCGAGCGGTTCTCAGTACTCTGTCAGTCAGTCGTTGCGAGTCTGTAGCTCTGTCTAGTTGAGAGCAGTACTCTGTCAGTAGTCGTCGCGTGCAGTACGCTAATAGTCGTCATGCAGAGCGGTCGGTCAGTAGTAGCAGCCCAGTGCGGTTGTATGATGTAGGCGGTCGGCAACACTGGTCAAGATGGTGAATAAGGTATACTGTTAATTAATATAATCATTAGATAATGAAAAATTTTATTTATTGTAATTATTCTCCAACAAGTTCCCCAATAATAATTTTTATTTCAAAAGCATTTTTCAAAAATTTAATTTTTTATTGAACTAAAGATTTCGTTGCACTTCCCATTTCATTCCACTTCTTTGAAGAAAAATTTCACTAAAATCACAAAAAAAGAGAATATTATTATTTGCAATGCAGTTCCTCCAAGCGCTGCGCAACAACAAGAGCAGAAATGTGACATCCATTTATTCTGAGGTAAGACTTTAATTCTGATTGTTTTGCACAGGGCCAAAGACCGATATTTCGGTTTAATTGAATTTTCTTGTCACTGAATGGACTTTAATTTTTTGTGAAGAATTTACATTTGAGTCAGATTGCGAATTTCACATTTTGTTGCCATTTTCAATACCTCTCATTGTGGGCGAGGTTACAATTAGCGCAATGTCCATTAGCATTCATAATTAAATATCGTCGTGTTTCTTTCTTTCAAATTTTTGTGGGGAGGTTACACTCGGCTCCCATTTCTATTAAGTATTGTCTTTTTTTCTTTTAAATTTCGGTGGGAAGGTTACAACCTTTCACAAATCACTTACCTCACCAAAAATCTTCGTTACTCGAACTACTGCAATACAGCGAGCGCCACTACTGCCAGCTAAATAAAAGATTCAAACTACTGAAAGAACTAACTACTGATAGGCATAGTTAGCAAATGAAAGATTTTGATAGAGAACAAACAATGTACTTACCTTAATAGTGTTCAAAAGTCATTATATATATAGCAGTTCATGACATCCAGTCTTACAAATTTCAAAACTCCGCCATTTCTCTCCCCACATCCACCACTGGTGGCGGCTCACCTCCAACTGCGCAACGCTACGCGCTGTTAACATCCAGCTGCCCAACACTACAATGGCAGACAACAATGCAAACTAGCCACAGACTGCACACAGCACAGCCAGAGATTTTCATACAGAGCGCTACGTGGCGTTACCAATAATAAAACCTAAACAGCCTACGTACATGGTAACCAACTTAGTCAAAAATTGTCTGTAATTTTTACCAGACGCTAAAACCATTATGCAAACGGTCAATTTCTACTTGAAATCTTAAAAGGAAATACACACTAAATAAAGAGAGGTTGGTTGCTGAAAGTTAAATGAAGCTCGAATGACGTCAAACTGAAAGTGGCCAACCATAGAGGCGTCTGACAACTTTAACAACGTATATAAGAAATTATTCCAGTCCACCTCGAAGTGGTGGTACAGCAACCTTCTATTGAAACTAATTCAAAAACAGTCGTAGGTAGCACAATGTTCTTTATTAACTGAATAACGACACCTTTCCTCTGGACAGTGCATCATCAGGTTATGTAAAAATATCCGAAATTTTCTGCCAAAGAAGGTATGATACCGAGTAAAACGTAACAAAAGACAACCTCATAGAGGCGACAACAGTCATAGCAGCGCAATGCAGGGCGTGTGCAACCTACGACTGTTTTTTAAATAGTACATACAGGGTGTTTCACAAGTGATGCTCAATATTCAGGGATGTGACAGAAACGATCACTCGAAACAAAAAATGTCAAGTAAACATGGGCTCTAAAACGCATACTTTAAGAGATATGAGCAATTCTTGGTCTTCGTTACTGTGAAACAAATCTCTTCTACTGCAACCTTTTTGCTTTCCTTATTTTAGGATGTATAGATCAAAACAAGAAAAAAACGTTCACTAAACATGTTCTCTAAAATGAATACCTTAATACCTAAGAGCAATTGTTCATCTTCTCTACTTTGAAAAACAACTCTTCCAACAAACATGTGCTCATAACTTTTAAGGTAGGCATTTTAGAACACATGTTTATGGGCATGTTTTCCTTGTTTATGTCCATACTACCACTTCCCAAAATATGGAACGCAAAGGGCTTGCTCTAGAAGAGATTTGTTTCACAGTAGCGAAGGTCAAGAATTGCTCATAGCTCCTTAGGTATGCGTTTTTCCTGTCACATCCCTGAATATTGACCATGACTTCTGAAACACTCCATATACAGAATTCAGAGACGTGAATCAAGTCACACAGCTAGTACTGGTAATATAGTGTGCACTGATCAGCTTGAATCACACACAGTACTTACTGGTGCTCACACTAACTAACAACATTTGTAGACATGCAACCAGCACAGAACAGCCCCGTCTTCCAACACACTGACGCTGGAAAACTCGCTGTCTGCAGGTTCTGCGGTCAGGCAGACAGCCCTGAAGCAAACTGCGGCCAACCTCGCCGTATCGCAAGTGTCCGACCAGCGAACTCTTCCCTGTCACCGCTGTCCCACCTCGGCCGCTCCTCTACTGATTTCTACCCGATCTCCAAGACCAGACTCCTTTCCCGATTCCTCATCTCCAGAAGTCCCTCGCGCTGGTGCCAGGTTCGCGATGGACGTGGCGCCGCACCACCACTGAAGTTACTCGACCACCCATGCCGCATCGGTGGCGCGGACTTTAAAGGACCGTGGCTGCGTGACGCGAAGGCACACGGATGTACGAGTATTGTAAAGAAACATAAACATAACTATTATCAGGCTATGGCACCAAAATACTGCTGTGTTGATTACATTTTTTGTTACTGTGGGCCTATTTTGTCGTGATTACCATCTTCAGGCTATCTGTGGAAATACATAGTTTGGTACAATATTTCAGATTCTGAAGTAGCTGTTGTTGTTGTTGTGGTCTTCAGTCCTTAGACTGGTTTGATGCAGCTCTCCATGCTTTTCTATCCTGTGCAAGCTTCTCCATCTCCCAGTACTTACTGCAACCTACATCCTTCTGAATCTGCTTAGTGTATTCATCTCTTGGCCTCCCTCTACGATTTTTACCCTCCACGCTCCCTCTAATGCTAAATTTGTGATCCCTTGATGCTTCAGAACATGTCCTACCAACCGGTCCCTTCTTCTTGTCAAGTTGTGCCACAAACTCCTCTTCTCTCCAATTCTATTCAATACCTCCTCATTAGTTATATGATCTATCCATCTAATCTTCAGCATTCTTCTGTAGCACCACATTTCGAAAGCTTCTATTCTCTTCTTGTCCAAACTATTTATCGTCCACGTTTCACTTCCATACATGGCTACCTCCATACAAACACTTTCAGCAACGACTTCCTGACACTTAAATCTACACTCGCTGTTAACAAATTTCTCTTCATCAGAAACGCTTTCGTTGCCATTGCCAGTCTGCATTTTATATCCTCTCTACTTCGACCATCATCAGTTATTTTGCTCCCCATCAGTAAAACTCCTTTACTACTTTAAGTGTCTCATTTCCTAATCTAATTCCCTCACCATCACCCGACTTAATTCGACTACATTCCATTATCCTCGTTTTGCTTTTGTTGATGTTCATCTTATATCCTCCTTTCAAGACACTGTCCATTCCGTTCAACTGCTCTTCCAAGTCCTTTGCTGTCTCTGACAGAATTACAATGTCATCGGCGATACTCAAAGTTTTTATTTCTTCTCCATGGATTTAATACCTACTCCGAATTTTTCTTTTGTTTCCTTTACTGCTTGCTCAATATACAATTGAATAACATCGGGGGGGGGGGGGGGGGGCTACAACCCTGTCTCACTCCCTTCCCGACCACTGCTTCCCTTTCATGTCCCTCGACTCTTATAACTGCCACCAGGTTTCTGTACAAATTGTAAATAGCCTTTCGCTCCCTGTATTTTACCCCTGCCACCTGAAATAGATAGAACAGAATTAAGCTTAACGTATTATGGAACAGAATTAAGCTTCGCTATGTACATCAGGTGCTCTTGATTGCCATAGGATATTGCTGTCTTAATTGCTGCCACTAGTGTATAAGTCTGCTCCTTCGATATTAGTGGAGCTGTAGCAGGTCTCCGTCTCAAAGCGTAGTATATGATGTCCTTATATGACATATACGACGCAGCGCGGCCAGATGAGTACAAATAAACATAACCATAAAAAAGTGGAAAGCAATAGATCCTATGGCAATATAGCTCATCAAATAAAAATGCTCTTTGTCACCGAGCTTGGATTGTGAAGTTTTCTTCAGTTACCATACATTGCAGATCACGCCCACACTGACCATGTCACGAATATCTAAATAGATAATTCTGACAAACAGCAAAATTGTGACACTGTGAGGAAAGTACCGTGTACTGTCACTTAATTTTGATTCCGTTAATACAGGTACAAGTTTAGGATCCCGATACGAATTCCAAATAGGAATGGGAGTAGTTGAAAGCGGAAAATTCGGCAAGGCATCCACGTTATTTTATTTTAGTCTTGGCGTCAGGAACGCTACTGAGGTGGCAGATCGTGACGTGAGACAGACAGGATGGAATTTAATTTCGTTTCTCGGCTGTCGAGAGGCGTTCTTTTCCTCGCCGCAGAAGTAAAAAGATTAAGTCCGGGGTGCCGACGTGGCGGAGGTGTTGCGTGGTATTCGCACGGCGGCGCGTCTGATCTCTGAGAACCGACAACCCCTTCCCCTCCACTCTTCTCCCCCCTCCATTTCCCCGTGGACCCCTGAGCGCCGCGGCGCCTGTTGGTAGCATCGGCGCCAACCTGCCCCCCCCCCCCCCCCCCGCCAACACAAATAACCCGCTACTCCCCTTCCCCCACTGCCGCTCTACCGGCGACCTGCGCCGCATACGGTGTTGGCGAGCGGCGCCTTCCGGTGTCGGCGCCTTTGATCTCGCGAGAATGGCCCGCATTTGGTGCCGCCGCCGCCGCCGCCAGAAGGGCACTCGGCGGCTTCCGAGGGAAGTGGCGCCAAATCGGCGCCGGTCCTCAACCCGCCCTCGTTCTCTTGTCTTCCCTTCCTTTCTCCGCCGTAGCCCTTCCAGACTTGTATTGTCTGCAGACTCAGCCCAGAGCGGCGTGAGAAGCTGGCAACTTCCGATGAGAAAACTACGTCCGGGACGGAGGTCGCACACCGGCTGATCTACTGACAGAAATACAGAGGGAACCAGAAGAATGTAGACATTCTTTGATAGTCAGTATCTGTGAAACAAAATGACACATAGTTGTAATTTTGCGCGGTAGCTTAGTCCTTGTTTCTTCGACAGATCTTGGCGTGCGTTTTCTGACAGAAGACAGTGCAGCAATGAATGAAGTAAGATAGTCGTCTGTGCAACGCAAGGTTATGTTTAAGTAGTACTGGAAGTACGAAGACATGATGAAGGTACAACGCCAATGAAGTAATGTGTACGGATCTCAGCCACCAACACAGAACAACAATTTATCGTATCCCGGATAAATATGAAGCCGATGGTGGCTCTGAGCACGATGGGACTTAACAGCTGTGGTCATCAGTCCCCAACAACTTAGAACTACTTAAACCTAACTAACCTAAGGACATCACACACATCCATGCCCGAGGCAGGATTCGAACCTGCGACCGTAGCAGTCGCACGGTTCCGGACTGCGCGCCTAGAACCGCGAGACCACCGCGGCCGGCAAGCCGACGGTACTGTTCAGGATGTGCATAAGGAAAGGCCTGGCCAAGTCAAAATGTCAACAAGTGCAGCTTCCAGCGCTGCTGTCTTGGAACATTTTACTAGGTCACCTCGAAAATTTGAAGCAGGGTGCACGTGAGAGCGGGGTAAGCGGATCAAGTGTACGACGAATTCTGAAGCCTGCAAAGTGGAAATTGTTCTTTCCAAGATCGCTCCACGCTGTGAACGAGGACGACCCAGATCGAAGGGTGGAGTACTTCGAGTGGTTTGAAGACGAACGGTTTGCAGGGATCGTTATCTGGTCTGATGAGGCGCAATTCCAACTGATCGGTACTGTAAATCACGACAGCCACGTGTACTGGACTCCTGAAAATCCGCACGTTCACGTGGACGAGCATGTTAATCTACCGGGTGTTAATGTGTGGTGTCGTGGGCGGCCGTTGTGGCCGAGCGGTTCTAGGCGCTTCAGTCAGGTGCGCTGCTGCTACAGTCGCAGGTTCGAATCCTGCCTCGGGCATGGATGTGTGTAATGTCCTTAGGTTAGTTAGGTTTAAGTAGTTCTAAGTCTAGGGGGCGCGGTTTGGTTGACCAATTCTTCTTTGAATGCACCGTAACTGGTGAAATGTATCTTCAATGCTGCAAACATCGATTTTATTTTCTATCCGAGGGGTGTTTGCAAATGAAAGATTTTACGTACAACAAGATGGCGGTCCACTCCACTACCATAGAAATTTCCTGTCCTACTTGGATCAAAATCTACCTGGACGATGGACAGGTCAAAAAGAATGAAATTAATTTGTAAAACTTATTACGTATTCGTATTTATTTACACTCCTGTCTGTGTCAGGCTGGTCTCCGAGAAATGTGTAAATCTTATTTTGTTATCGATCTATGTAAATCACAGTCCAGAGCACCAGAGCTATGTGAAAATTTAATTTTGAACGGAAAATATGTGGAGCTGATGCTGCGTCATGCAAAATCCAGACTGCAATTAGTCTGCGAGAAAGCAATCCGTTTTCAATTAAATTTATGTATGCTACCTGACTGCAAAACAAATGATTCAGATTGAAATGGTGGCTCTGAATATAGCTAATCTTTATCTTAGTCTTGCAAACAATCACTATATCACAACTGTTACTGTAATTACAGAGCAAATGAAAAAAAAAATTAACGTATCTGACTTTCTGATACAACTGCTTGAAAATTCACAAGATAGCAATTTATTGAAATATTCTACTGGTATTAAGCCTGTGAACTGATACATTATTTCCACAATTACACTCTGACAATCACTGTATCTTACAATGAACAGGAATTTTGCTACTAATAAAACTTATTGGCCTAACTGTGTCCACGGAACGCTCGTCTTCTCTGCAACCTGTCACTATCAGGATAATGATGAGACAGTCAAAACTCAAAATTTCATTTGCCGTGCTTGCGATGCACAATGGAAGACGGTACCTTACCAGTTTTCACAAAATGCTTCTCAGTACACAATTCGTGATGTGCAATGCGAGAATGCAAAGGCAGTAATGAAAGTAAGTGAAAACGGGAAACTAAACCACTGATAAATGAGAACAAGACTCCAAGTTTAACTATACTTCATCAAGCCATGACTACACTACACCTATAAAGTTCTGACACCTAGACCAATTATCAAAATTTTTCTTTGTCACTTCCTTGAGTACAATTATCTTCATTGACGTTTATTTCAACTGTCAGACAAGTCCACATCCTTCACTATAAAATTTCTACAGCAGACTTTAACAATGCACAATGTTATAACAATAAGGAACTACACAGTTAAATATATACACTGGATTGACCTTTAACAGTTCGTGATGCCATGACTAACAACGAGATATAATTTCTTTCCTTTCTTTTACTACCTTATACTTCATACATATATTTCTGATGACGTGGAATATTTCTCATTTGGGTATATAGTGTAGAGCATAAGTGTGTGCGGTTATGTTTACTTTGCCCGCGTCTCGTGGTCGTGCGGTAGCGTTCTCGCTTCCCACGCCCGGGTTCCCGGGTTCGATTCCTGGCGGGGTCAGGGATTTTCTCTGCCTCGTGATGGCTGGGTGTCGTGTGCTGTAGTTAGGTTTAAGTACTTCTAAGTTCTAAGGGACTAATGACCATAGATGTTAAGTCCCATAGTGCTCAGAGCCAAAACTTACAATGTTTACTTTGCTGTTTTCTATACGAGTTCCTTATGTAAAGGCTTAGATTTTTTCTGATGATCTTTCAAATAGTTTTATTAAATGTATTGTCTGAAGCGGAGAGCAATAGGCAGAAGTGTGGTAAGAACTGTGGAGCGAGGGAGGTAGCGATAGTTGTCGAGTCGAACAGTATGTGGCGGTACTAAAGCTAGTACTGTTTGTAGCAGTAGTGTGCGTTTAACGCGGTATTAATTCCGGACTTTCCGGATTGAAATTTGACTTTATGAGGGACATTCTGAACGGGCGTTGTATTACGCAAACGCTGTTGGTTTTTGCAAAACGATGCTTGTGGTAATGACAATGCACTCGTGAACAGACAGTATTGTCGTCGGTTTAGAATTGAACTGCATTACCTGAACTGTGAATTTAATATTGCTCATTTTCTTGACTACGATATATGACGTGTGCTAAAGCACTAGCTGCCAATGTGGAAACTGTGAATGTGTTGTTACGTAAGTGACTGTTTTCGCGGGAATAGTGTTGTCGTGAACCACGAATATTTACAGTAGAGGTACCGTCTAACTTTGCAATTGCCAAATTATAGCAAATGGAATGTTAATCTAAACACGTTGTACTGACCGTGCCAAACTGTCGTGTGTGAAAGTTGAACTAATACGACCTTCAAGTGCTGCATAAGCAGTTACTTTGTTCCGGCCTACGACAAATGGATGCTACGGAACTTATTACCACTACCAGGCGAAAGAGGATGTAAGGAAAAAGGATATATTAACGCCAGGGACACGACTGGATGAACTTACAGGATTCATATCAGCAACTTCAAACTGCTTCTACCGCCGTCGCCTCATCACGCCGACCCAGAACAGATAAGACTCAATACCATTCCTCTCTTCGAGAAACTAAGAATGTAAACAATTTAGTTTCTTTTTGCTTTGTAATGGACTATTTCGTAACGTTTATCTCCGTAAATAAAATTAGTGTATTGTAAAGACTGTTCACCTCCAGTGATCGTTGACTCCACCACTAACCGTAGTTACTGCCATCATTTACTTGTTTTTGCTTTTCATTGCCGGCCGAAGTGGCCGTGCGGTTAAAGGCGCTGCAGTCTGGAACCGCAAGGCCGCTACGGTCGCAGGTTCGAATCCTGCCTCGGGCATGGATGTTTGTGATGTCCTTAGGTTAGTTAGGTTTAACTAGTTCTAAGTTCTAGGGGACTAATGACCTCAGCAGTTGAGTCCCATAGTGCTCAGAGCCACTTGAACCATTTTGCCTTTCATTGTATTTGTACTAGACGTTGCATACGTTGTATGTCTTTTTGAAGGGTGTGCTTCGGCGTGTATATACAGTCGTTTAGGCAGGAGAATTTATGTGTTGTACTGTGAAATATGGCCAGACGTGTAAGTTGAGGCATCCGCCATTAAAGTTATTTACACCGACCAATTACAAAGAAGAAGCTTCCTAGCCATTGGTTCAAGTTAGCGTATTAGAGGAAACTTTGAATCTGACAACTGTCTAAGTACGTGATCTTTGTTTAGATGCCACTTAACGTCATATTTCCATTCATTCATGATTAGATGTAAATTTATCTGGGTTTAACTGTTACTGGTAAGCAGAAGTACAGTACACTGTGTCATTATTTATCAAATTAGCTTCGAAGTGTTTTTCTGTTTTCCAATATAAAAGGACTTTATTATCATAATTTTAATAGCATTGGGGAACTTCTCATATAGAGGTTTGCTTTTAAAGTTTCCGGAAGTAAAACGGGTTTCTGGTGCTCATACAATATTAATCTACTTCATGCAGGTTTTGTTTAAACATTTTCTGATTCCAAATTGACGGTCATAGTAAATCTCCAGGAACCATCTTCTTCACAAGTTGGATTTTACCATTCTTCCACTAATATAGTCTCATGAGTAACTTTCCTTAAAACGTATTCTTACTAAATCCATTTTCAAATAATGCTGCCTCCCTTACACGGCAGGTAATCTTTCATCCTTTTCAAATCAAGTACATTGCCAGACTGTCCAACACACACTCCACACTACAACTTTCTGCCTTACTCTAATGTTTTTTGCCTCAAAACATAGACTTACAAAGATTATGGTTATATCGATACTATAGAGGTCGAGTGCATCTATCAGATCACATCTTCGTTTGTTTTTTCATTGGACAAATAAAACAAATGAATTACGTACAGTGAAACATTGAAAAATGTATCTAATCGTTTGATAATGAACGAGAATGTTCGAAACTACTCACTAATAGAAATATTATATGCAACACTGGTAGAAACCTAAATTCATAAGTTACAAATAGAGGGTGGAGAAAAATCGTGTCACGAAATTTTACCCCTGGATAGCTGTGCAGTACGAAACAAAATTACTAATGTTGTGTAGGTCGACAACGCATTATTTGTAAACTTCGGAAATTTGGCGCACCGCACTCCGATTGGCCGCATGCTCTGGACAACGCATGATCGAGAATGCCTTGCCGGCCGGAGATCGCGATGTATCCAAGGCGGCGCACACGCTCTGTGGTGGCGCGCCAGCCTTCCACTCTGGGGGCCTGGGGGCGAATCCGGCGAGGTCCCGACACATCCATTGTAGTTTCATGATAAGACGTACCGGGAACAAAACTGTCAACAGCTGTTAGTTCGCGTACAGAAAGTCTTTTACAAATTGTGTCGGCCTGAAAAGGAACTTGTTTGTAGCTAGGACATTGTTTACTTAAAAAATGGTTCAAATGGCTCTGAGCACTATGCGACTTAACTTCTGAGGTCATCAGTCGCCTAGAACTTAGAACTAATTAAACCTAACTAACCTAAGGACATCACACACATCCATGCCCGAGGCAGGATTCGAACCTGCGACCGTAGCGGTCACGCGGTTCCAGACTGAAGCGCCTGTAACCGCACGGCCACACCGGCCGGCGTTTACTTAAAGCAGGTGCTCGAACTGGCGACCCTCTGACGCGACACAAGCTTGGTAACGTCGAACGGTGTTTTGACGAACTCTTTCAAAGATTCCTGGCATTGCCCTCATGTTATTGGCGGCGTCTTGAATGCGACCCATTAATTCCTCTTCGTTTCTAGGTGGTTCGTGTCCGCGTGGGTGAACTAGAACCTTGAACAATCCCCACAGCAAAAAGTCCTGTGGTGTGAGGTCTGGTGATGGCGGGGACCGTGTCCTAGTAGCACCTCTGCCAATTACCCGGCCGTCGAAGAGTTCATTTAAATATCCGCGCACAGCACGACTGTTACGTGCGGGCGCCCCATCATGCTGCAACCACGTGCGTAGCAGTGTGTCCAAGGGAATATCTTCCAGTAGGCCGGGTAGAGTTTCTTGCAAAAAGTGAAGGTAATTTGCCCCAGTAAATCGAGGAAGTAAACGGACCAGCCCAATCAGATGGTCATCTACAATGCCTGTCCAAATGTTGGGCGAAAATCGTTCCTGGTGTCCGTGGACGTACGTGACGTGAGGATTTCCCCTTGCCCAGTAATGAATGTTTCGTGTGTTGTAAAGGCTATCCCGATGGAAGGTGCACTCGTCGGTAAACAACACAATGGCTGGAAAGAAAATGGTTCAAATGGCTCTAAGCACTGTGGGACTTAACATCTGAGGTCATCAGTCCCCTAGACTTAGAACTACTTAAACCTAACTAACCTAAGGACATCACACACACCCATGCCCGAGGCAGGACTCGAACCTGCGACCGTAGCGGCCGCGAGGTTCCGGACTGAAGCGCCTAGAACCGCTCGAGCACAGCGGCCGGCGCACAATGGCGGGGAAGTCGGGATCCCGTGCAACAAGTCGCAGAAACCCCCGGCAATGCCCTAGCCTGTGTTCATGGTCCGCCACAGGATTTAGGTCTTGGACAAGGTGCAAAACTAAATGGATGCTGGCCGTCATCCCTCAAAACCTCACAGACTAACCGATGAGTGACCCCCATGTCGTGTCCAGCCGCTCGAGTGTTTGTAGTAGGTGCTTCCTCTAAGCGCTCGAGAACAGTCTCTTCAAATGCAGATTCCCGTCGTGTTCGAGATCTTCCAGCATCACCATGATATCCCGCTAACGAGTCTGTTTCGCCTAGTCGCGGGTGAACTGCTGTAAACGTTTGTGGGTGTGGGGGGCGTCTTTCTGGGTACTGTTCTTCATACAACCGTCGAGCCTCATGCGCATTACCGTCGGCTAGCCCATAAACAGAAACCATATCTCGTTGTTCTTCAAAAGAATGCTGCCATGCTTACTGTACGACTAAATCGCAGGTGACGCGTGTGTGCTCCAGAGCGAAGCTTACGTGTGAATGCCCCTGAGGTGAGGTGGAGACAAACAGCAAGACCTATTCGACACGTGTGCGTGTCACGTTGGGGCAGTGACGGGGCGAGGGACGTTTGTATGTGTGAACCGGCAGCCATAGCGCTGCCCGTCAATCGACGAACGGCAACAGGGCAATCCCACGGCCAATCGGAGAGCGTGGCGCCAAGTTCCCGTAGTTTAAAAATGGTGCGTTTTCGACCTACACAACATTAGTAATTTGGGTTCCTACTGGCACCAGCTATCCAGTGTTACAATTTCGTAACACCTGTATAATGAGTTGCTGATCCTTATACCAGCACAATGATGGAATTACGTAAATTGGTACGTAGTTCAGTCCCATAGCTTGTCAGTATGAGGAGGTAAGCAAAGTGACTTTCTGGAGTGTAACTTATTTGCAGTGACGGACGCCCCGAGCAATAGCTAAAGCTGGACAGAAGTCCAAGTTAAGTGAAACAGTGGTACTCACTGTGTATGTCCCAAACACAGAACCAATACGAGTCGAAAATTCCGAAATCAACCGTGATAAAATGCGTTGGCAGATAACGAAGTATCCCATAATTCGCTAATTCTTATTTCTCTTTCGTTTTCTTTCGTTGTCTTTATGATCTTTCCTTGAGTACATATACTCCATGCGAATATGTGATTCGCAAATGTCACCTGTTTTGATATGTCACTCTGCACTGCCTGGAACTCACTCTGGAAGTTCGACAAGTGTAATAATTTCCACACGTTTCGCTTTTCTGTTCATTAAAGACGATCGGTGACAGACGCTGATACATCTGAAGCTGACAAATGCGGCGCTTCACGCCTCCATCCCTATAGCTGTCTAATTAAAGTCTTCTGTATTGCGATTAGCTAGTAAGATATCACCAGCTTTCCCGAACCTCTGGTGGCGGTCTTCTTGGGACTCCCCTTTAGAAGAGAACCGAGCGTTTGACTGCCTCCAGACTGTATTAGTACCGCGCGTTTTGTCGCACACAGGTGCCACATCCAAGTGGTTTCAACAATGCAGTGCTACGCCAAACGGATCGTGCCGTTGCCTAGCATCAGTCCGAAGCAGAACATTCCGACGAGAGAGCGGCCGCACAAGCGTACTTCCGCCGAAGACAAATATGTACAGCCTACGGACAGTTGATAGCAGCCACAAGGTAGGTGGTCCAGCGATATTTGATAAGCTATTCAGTCTCAGCAACCAGATCAGGCTAACAGTGGCATTTGTCTAGTAAGGATAGTATTTAAAAACCTCATAGCTATCTCGCACGACACAAATCAGTGTTATCTTACCGTGTATTTATTTACAACAAGGGGGAAAAAATTATTTGACTTTCGCAACATTGAGCTAGAATTTCCATTTCTGCTCTACCTATTCTCAAAAGTTTGATAAATTTTACGCTTTTAGAAACCTTTGACTCTGATGCGTTTTCGTGCGAGAAGTGGCACTCAGTCACTGGCACATCGTGTCATTCGCACATCTTGATTCGTAAACCTCATAATTCGGGATGCAGAACGAATCAAGTCAATCGTTAACCATTGCAGGATACGTCTGTAAAGTATTCTGTCAACAAATTATAACTCGTGCTAATACACTGGCTTTGATAATTATGGAAATCGATAAGCATGCAACAAGATGCGCTACTTGTTCTTGTTGTTGCTGTTCTGGTCTTCGGCCCAGAAACTGATTTGATGCAGCTCTCCATACTACTCTATCCTGTGCAAGCTTATTCATCTCTGAGTAACTACTGCAACCTACATCCTTCTGAATCTGCTTAATATTCATCTCTTGGTCTCCCTCTACGATTTTTACCCTCCACGATACCCTCCAATACTAAATTGCTGATCTCTTGATGCCTCAGAACGTGTCGTACCACCTGGTCCCTTCTTTTAGTCAGGTTGTGCCACCGTTTCCTCTTTTCCCCAATTTTATTCAGTATCTCCTCGTTACTTACGTGATCTACCCATCTAATCGTCAGCATTTTCTGTAGCAACACATTTCGAAAGCTTCTATTCTCTTCTTGTCTAAACTATTTATCACCCATGTTCCACTTCCATACATGGCTACACTCCATACAAATACTTTCAGAAAAGACTTACCGACACTTAAATCTATACTCGGTAGCCGGCCGGTGTGGTCGTGTGGTTCTAGGTGCTTCAGTCTGGAACCGCGTCACCGCTACGGTCGCAGGTTCGAATCCGGCCTCGAGCATGGATGTGTGTGATGTCCTTAGGTTAGTTAGGTTAAGGTAGTTCTAAATTCTAGGGGACTGATGACGACAGATGTTAAGTCCCATAGTGCTCAGAGCCATTTGAACCATTTTTATACTCGGTATAACAAATTTCTCTTCTTCAGAAACGCTTTCCTTGCCATTGCCAGTCTACATTTTATATCCTCTCTACTTCGACCATCATCAGTTATATTGCTCCGCAAATAACAAAACTCATTTACTACTTTAAGTGTCTCATTTCCTAATCTAATTCCCTCAGCGTCTCCTGATTTAATTCGACTACATTCCATTATCCTCGTTTTGCTTTTGTTGATGTTCATCTTATATCCTCCTTTCAAGATACTCTCCACTCCGTTCAACTGCTCTTCCAAGTCCTTTGCTGTCTCTGACGGAATTACAATGTCATCGGCAAACCTCAAAGTTTTTATTTGATCTGTATGGATTTTAATTCCTACTCCAAATTTTTCTTTTGTGTCCTTTACTGCTTGCTCAATATACAGATTGAATAACATCGGCGATAGGCTACAACCCTGCCTCACCCTCTTCTGAACCATTGCTTCCCTTTCATGCCCCTCATCTCTTATAACTGCCATCTGGTTTCTGTATGAATTGTAAATAGCCTTTTGCCCCCTTTATTTTACCCGTGCCACCTTCAGAATTTGAAAGAGAGAATTCCAGTCGACATTGTCAAAAGCTTTCCCAAAGTCTACAAATGCTAGAAACGCAGGTGTGCTTTTTCTTAACCTAGCTTCTAAGTCGTAGGGTCAGTATTACCTCGCGAGTTGTTACATTTCCACGGAATCCAAAGCGATCTTCCCCGAGGTCGGCCTCTACGAGGTTTTCCATTCGTCTGTGAAGAATTCGTGTTAATACTTTGCAGCTATGACTTATTAAACTGATAGTTCGGTAATTTTCACACCTATCGACACCTGCTTTCTTTGGGATTAGAATTATTATATTCTTCGTGAAGTCTGAGGGTATTTCGCCTGTCGCATACATTTTGCATACCAGATGGTAGAGTTTTGTCATGGCTGGCTCTCCTAAGGCTATCAGTAGCTACAATGGAATGTCGATTCACTGGGACTTTTTTTTTTTTTTTTTTTTTTTTTTTTACTTATGTCTTTCAGCACTCTGCCAAATTCTTCACGCAGTAACGTATCTCCCATCTCATCTTCATCTACGTCCTCTTCCATTTCCATAATATTGCCTCAAGTACATCGTCCTTGTATAGACCCTCTATATACGCATTCCATCTTTCTGCTTTCCCGTCTTTCCTTAGGACTGGTTTTCCATCTGAGCGCTTGATATTCATACAAGTGGTTCTCTTTTCCGCAAAGGTCTCTATAATTTTCCTGTAGGCAGTATCTATCTTACCCCTAGTGATATGTGCGTCTACCTCCTTACATTTGTCCTCTAGCCATCCATGTTTTTAAGACATTTGTATTCCTTTTCGCTTGCTTCATCTACTGCATTTTTATATTTTCCCCTTTCATCTATTAAATTCAATATACCTTCTGTTACCCAGGGATTTCTACTAGCCCTCGTCTTTTTACCTATTGGATCCTCTGCGGCCTTCACTATTTCATCTCTCAAAGCTATCCATTCTTCTTCTACTGTACTTCTTTCCTCTACATTTGTCAATCGTTCCCTAATGCTCTCTCTGAAACTCGCTAAAACCTCTGGTTCTTTGAGTTTATCCAGGTCTCATCTCTTTAAATTCATACCCTTTTTGTAGTTTCTTTACTTTTAATCTACGATGCGGTATTATCCGCGCATAAAAACCGGGTTTTTCCGGGGGTTCATACCTCGGATTGTACTGATGTCAGAAAGGCAGGGTCAAGTATTTTGGATAGTTCATGGGATAGGGAGCATTTGTAAAACCAATAGAAGTATCGTCTCACTGAACTGTCTTACAGTACAGTGTCAAAGATTAAAAATTACGCACTTCCTGCAGCTTAGAGAAATGGAGCAAATCTACTGGTTTATTTAGCTTGTGTCGTTGTCTTCGGTGCGCCTTTAGGGGCTTACTTCACGGGCGGTTCCTCAAAAAACCCAAAAAAGCGTTTTACGCCATTTCTCGGTGGCAGCAGCGTATATCTAAATAAGTAGAACTGCTGACATTTTAACGGTACATGCTCTAGGAACTTTTCTAGCAGTGCCATTTTCACGTTTCCAAAAATCTTTATCTTTTAACAAGAAACATCCCTAAAACGTGTTTTTGGGTAAGACAACCGATCCGCGGTTTCCAAGATGGCTGCGCACAGAAAATAGCTGTAATTTTACGATGTATCACTACCATCCCGATCTCGAACAATTTTGAAAATGTTGTTGACATCTTTATCCGTTTCCAAGATACAAAGGTTCAATATTACCGTACTCATACACATAAGATACGCACGTAAAATCCGGTGTGAGGTGAAAACATCATTATTAAATGACGCAGCACGGAGAAATAAGGTGCAAAGTGTCTCCGTTATCATCATAAGGGTTCTAGGAATCCCATGGTGTGGTACTAGAGCACGTGGAAACTTTTTGTGCAAGTAAAATCCTTTCTGAGGTATAAAATTAGTTTTGAGTTATTTCAATTTCACTTCAGTAAACTATCAAAAGTTTAATAACCCATAAAGTTCTTTTGATATAAGTGACGTGCCCTGCCGCAGCAGGGAAAAGAAGGGAACCAGCGGAAAAATGCTCCTAACCGAGCACACAAAAGACGAATATGCTCCTGTTCAAAAGACTCTGATTGAAAAGTTGGGTACCAGCTGCATCACTCTACCTTCTTCAGCAAAAAGTTTGGCATGCTAATGTATTCGTTCTTTTTTATGCTGAGAGAGAAGGAGGTAGTTGCAGTGGGAAAGAGACTGAAAAGTAATAAATATTGGAAGACAGTGTTGTTATAGAAGCAGCGAAGGAGACGGTGGAAATGTGAAGGAAAGAGAGGGCCACACTGTCGGTGGAATGTAGTTGACAGAGACAAACGATGCTAGGATAGGAGTGAAGGAAACAGTGCCAGAGGGAGAGGAATAAAGAGAAGGAGAAAGTGAAAGTGGATGAGAGTCAGTGATAATGAGAGACAGAGACAACGTCAGTGACAACGGGGAAGAGAGAGATAGTGACAGTGAGATGAGGCAGTAGCAGAGTGAAGGAATGATTGATATAAGAGCAGTAGGAGAGAGAAAGAGGGAAACAGTGACAGTGAGAAGGGCAGAACGAAGAAGACTGTGGGTTTGAGACAGGAGACAGTGACAGAGAGACACAAAGAGACAATGACAATGAGTTGGGGTGAAAGAATGAGTGAGAATGAGCAAGTGGGTGTGGATAGGTATGAGCGACGTACAGCAATGGTCTAGTGGGTGTGAGCGAGACGCAGTCAGGGTAGGTTGCGGGAAATTGGGGTGAGCTGCAGATTTAAAAGAGCACCAATTTGTTTGCACGCTAAAATTTTTGGGAATACTTCTAGAAGGTACTGAGGGAGGTAGAATGAGGCGGCTGGTACCCCACTTTTGAGTCAGAATCTCTTAAGTAGGAGCATATTCGGTGACAGGAGATTTTTGCGCTGGTGACTTCTAGATCATTTTATATGTGTATTTGCAGACTTGTATGTTCAAAAAACAGTAACTCTGCGATCCCTTAGAGAAGACCACACGATGCCGACTGGCACAGTAACGTCCTGATCCGTAGGGTGTAGTCTGGCTGTGTTAGGTGTCTGCTCGGCGCTTTCCCGGCCGTTTACAGGTTACCAGATCTTGGAGCCGCTACGTCTTCACCAAGTAGCTGCTCAGGTAACCACACGACGATGAATGCATCCCGCTACAATTTTCCGCCACAGGAAAAATTCCTGGCAAACCGGGTAATGAACCTGGTTTCTCTTCATGGCAGTCATTCACGCTAACTGCGCAACTGCGGAGAATGAACGAACTTTGGTTCCCTAAACTAGTTTTCGAGTTTGTGATATGATAAGTTGTGTCCGAAAACCTTTTTGTTTACCAACTGCGACGTTATGGGTGGCATAGGTGTGAATATCCACCTGACAGCTTCCATTTTCGCCGCCTACCGAAAGAAAAATTAAGCACTATTCACACTACAAATACTGCGCGTCACCAGATATCAGGTAACAACCAGCATGTACTACACAAGTAATCTACAGGCTCCCGTTCTCTGTCCGTCCATTTCTCTCTCTCTCTCTCTCTTTCTCTCTCTCTTTCTCTCTATCTCTCCACCTCCTCCTGTCCCCATCTCTGTCCATGTCCTTTCCGCTGTCTGTGGACATTATACATGTTTATTACATATTATACATTGTACATGTGTATTACATAATATACACTAAAGCGCCAAAGAAACTGGTATAGGCATGCGTATTTAAATACACACATATGTAAACAGGCAGAATACGGCGCTGCGGTCGGCAACGCCTATATGAGACAACAACGAGTGTCTGGCGAAGTTCTTAGATCGGTTGCTGCTGCCCCAGCGGCAATTTATCAAGATCTGAGTTTGAACGTGATGTTATAGTCGGCGCACGACCGATGGAACACAGTATCTTCGAGGTAGCGATGAAGTGGAGATTTTCCCGTACGACCATTTCACGAGTATACCGTGAATATCAGGAATCTTGCAAAACATCAAATCTCCTAGATCGCTGCGGCCGGAGGAAGATCCTGCAAGAAGGGGACGAACGGCGACTGAAGAGAATCGTTCAACGTGACAGAAGTGCAACCCTTCCGCACATTGCTGCAGAATTCGATGCTTGGCCATTAACAAGTATCAGCGAGCGAACCAATCGAAAAAACATCATCGATATGGGCTTTCGGCGCCGAAGGCCTACTCGTATACCCTTGATGACTGCGCGACACAAAGCTTTACGTCTCGCCTGGGCCCGTCAACACCGACATTGGACTGTTGGTGACTGAAGACATGTTGCCTGGTCGGACGAGTCTCGTTTCAAATTGTATCTAGAGGATGGACGGGCACGGGTACGCAGACATACTCAATAATCCATGAACCCTGCATGTCAGCAGGGGACTGCTGAAGCTGGTGGAGGCTCTGTAATGGTGTGGGGCGTATTCAGTTGGAGTGGTATGGGAGCCCTGATGCGTAGAGATACGTACGTAAGCATTCTGTCTGATGACCAGCATCCATTCATGTCCATTGTGCATTCGGACGGACTTCGGCAGTTCCAGCAAGACGGTGTGACACCCCACACGTCCATGAACACTCTTCTGAGAGTAAACACTGTTGATGGCCACCAAACGCCCCAGACGTTAACATTATTGAGCATATCTGGGATGCCTATCAACGTGCTGTTCAAAAGAGATCGCCACCCCCTCGTACTCTTACGGATTTATGGATAGCCCTGCAGGATTAATGGTGTCATCTCCCTCCAACACTACTTCGGACATTAGTAGAATCCATGCCACGTCGTGTTGTGATACTTCTGCGTGCTCGCGGGGGCCCTACACGATATTAGATATGTATACCAATTTTTCTGGCTCTTCATTGTATATCCATCAGAGTATCGTATAAAAATTTGAAGTTAATGGCTCAATAACTTTTAGAGACCTTTGGTAATAACGTTTCCTCTTTATATATTACAGATTTATATGTAAAAAAATAGGTGTATCAAAACGTGCAGGGAATCGAATGCAACATTGTGTCAGAATTTCAAAACAATCGATGAAGAACTTTCAGAGATTTAAGATTTTGAACAATTTACAAAAATACTTATATGGATGTAAACGTTCGTTTGTTCAAAATCTTAAATCTCCGAAAGTTATTCATCGATTGCCTTAAAATTTCGACACAACGTTGCTTTCGAAAGTGCGCATGTTTTTATATACCCAAGGAGGAACCACATGATATACAAATAGATATAAATATACAAAGACTATATTTTTATTTATTATATGCAATATAAACGAATATTTAGATAATGTATGGCACCTCCATAGGTATAGAGAAAACGCGGGTATTCGAATGCAACGTTGTTGCAAAGATTCAAAGAAATCTGAGAATAACTTTCCGGGGTATACGATCTTGAAGAAACTAACAGTTTCATTTTTATTTATTTGAAATGATATCCAGTGACGCTGTTCAAGTATACCACAAATGGATAAGCTTAATCTGAACCGACTAATTTTTGCTGTACTTTCGTATGTTTACTATTTTCCAGCATCGAAGACAATTACTAGCTATGTCATTTAACAGAAAAACCATTAAGGCAAATACGTTTATAAATTAAAATGAATTACCTGTGTGCATAGCTGGACATGTTCACTAAATGTTCTGTTTCTTCTTCATTGTTTAGAAGTATGTAAAATCACAAACTGGATGCCAACCTCAGCAGAAACAGATTGTGTTAAACTAACATTTAAAATTGTCATTTTACATTCGTACATATGTGTTACATTTGTATCTGATTTGATTATAGTGTATTAAATCTCACGCGTAAATAGCTGCATCTTTCATTAAAGTGATATCGCGTGGTACGCTGGTGGACCGCTATATACAGGAAAGTGGTTGTCCGTGTTGGCTGAAGAATGCCCAGTTTTCCGATAGGCATGTACGCCATATTTTGTTGAGCAGAGAGTTTTCAGCGCAGCAGCACTACATTTCTTATGTCTGCTTCTTCGTCCGAATGACATCGGTATTTGAGTGAGTCGACAACTTCAGTGCCCAAACTGAGGGACATGATGACAGACACTCAACAAATGAATTTTGTAACGGAACCAGGTACCGGAAATGTATATTGAGTGAGAACAGAGTATCCAGGAGGTCACTGGGTGTGACTGAGAATATCTTTATTGTTCTGAGAAGCGTTACAATTAGAAGTAAAAATGAGTAGCATTAACAGTACAGAGCCGGCATCGACGTAGCAGGACATCCCGTGTTCAAGAATTCGCTCACCTAATTCCTGCTCTGAGCTTACAGTCCCACCGACTGCCGAAGGTGCGGGTTACTACAGAAAGTACGGGTTCTGCAGCGTGCGGCGGTACTCGATCGTGCTGGCACCGCACCATCCCTCTGATACGTAAAAAGGCTACCTCCTATAATGACGCCGGCAGGTGCTATTGCGAGAATAGTCTTGAGTCGAGGAGACAACATGAAGATCCTAGCAAGCAGACGCCCACGACACTGTCCGATACGTTTACTACAAGTTGTCTCTGATGGTCTCGCATAACTGTTGTTCGTTGGTTTTTCATCCGCCATTACATGCGAGTTATGACAATTGTACGCGATTTTCAGAGTAAATTGAGCCTTATCAGTGAACAGAACAACTTTAGGAAACTGCTGGTCTTCGTGGCGTGTTTCAGAAACCAGTGTACAGGGTGAAAAGTATTTAAACCGAAAAACTCTGGAATGTTGTAGGTGACATAAAAAAATATTTTTCCCTAATGTCATTTTTTCCTATGAGGATTATTTAAACCGGTGGAGGCCGTATTGCGCTCTTCAGTTGTTAGAGGCCGTATTACGACCTTCAGTTGTTAGAGGTCGTATTACGCTCTTCAGTTGCAGGCAGCTGCTGTCCACCGTGTTGTAATGCATTGTCTCTGTTTACTAATGGAGCGATACACCTGGAGTGAGTACACTGATATGGTTGGTGCGTACTACGTAGCGCACCACAACGGACTAGCTGCACAGCGGGTTTATCAACAACAAAATTCTAATCCCTGTATCCCGCATCATACGACCTTTGCAGCTGTGTACCAACCGGGTCATTTAGCAGATTACCTGGACAGGGACGCCGTCACACGGTAAGAACGCTGCAATTTGAGGAAGCTGTCTCGCAGCATGTGGAGCGGATCCTTCAATCAGTACTCGTGCAATTGCACGTAACATGGGGACGAATGTAAGAACAGTCCTTCGAGTGCATTGTTACGTCCATTTCACTTACAGCATGTCCACAACCTGGAACCAGTTGATTATCCACCCAGAGCACTGTTTTCACAGTGGTACCTGGAACAGTGTGAAATGCAGCCTACATTTCCGTCCTCTGTGTTGCTTACCGATGAAGCAAAGTTCGGGCGTGATGGAGTCTTCAACACGCACAATTCGCATGTTTGGAGTGAGGATAACCCACATGCCACAGTTACTAGCGCTCATCAAGTGCGATTCTTCGTTAATGTGTGGGTCGGTGTTGTTGGGGACTGTTTAATTGGGCCGTATCTGCTACCTAGGCCGTTAAATGGCAAGCACTATTACAATTTTCTTGCCAGAGCATTGCCAGAATTGCTGGAAGACGTCCCGCTCCCTACAAGACAACGCATGTGGTTCCAACATGACGGGGCGTCGACACATTTCAGTCGTCATGTGCGTCGATTTCTGGACCTACGGTTCCCAGAAATGTGGAATGGCAGAGTTGGTGCTGAACCATGGCCTGCTCGATCCCCAGATGTGTCCCCTCTGTACTATTTTGTGTGGGGAGAGATACGCAACCTTGTTTACGCAACTCCTGTTGCATCAGAAGAGGATCTGGTTGCCCGGATAGTAGCAGCAGCAGTAACAATTCAGGATACTCCTGGGGTTTTTGCCCGTGTCAGACAGAACATGATCCGACGGTGTAACCCTGGTTTACGTGTCAATGGAGGCATTTTTGAAAATCTCCTGTAATTGAAATTGGGTTGTGTTAATGTGTTGTCTCTTGGTCATAAACAATTGAACAGTGTTTGTTGGTTTAATTAATTTGCCGCCAGAGAAATCTTCCTCTACCAATTTAAATACTCTTCACAGGAAAAAATGACATTAGGGAAAAATATTTGTTTTGATGGCCCCTACAACCTCTCAGAGTTTGTCGGTTTAAATACTTTTCACCCTATATACACTGCAGCCTAGGTGAATAATCACCTGGTCTCAAGACCTGTCTCTGGTAGGACGGAAACGATGAAGCAGCTGTTAATGCAGCACATTCCTCAGTACACTACCGAACTAAGAGGCAAATGATCATCTGCTTGCCTCAGGCCCGTTAACAGTGCGTAATAGCATGTGTTCCTCAAAAGTCGAAGTACGCACCGCCCGCGGTCTGCCTCCATTGGGAATGTGTGCTCACCCACAGTGTGCCAGTATCGCCCTCCCGAACGTGCACTGTAGTAAGTGTGCGATAATGCGCACATCTTGCTGCAGGGTCACTTTAGCGATACATTCACTGACCTGTTTGACCGTTCCCCTCAGCTGCAGTCTGGTCCCTTTAATCCCACCAACCAACCAACCCTCACCTGCGCTGTAAACACGTCGCACCGTTCTCTCCACGTGTAGTGCTCCATGTAATGTAATCCGACCATCAGGCAGAGTTATACACGTCATTTTCTGGCTCAATGCGGACGTCAGAACGTTACAACACTAGCTCCTTCAAATCAACAATGGTATAACAATGTTTCAAGAAGATCCATTTACTTTATCTCATACACCACTAACGCACGCTTAGTGCTCATTCAACGTTTCAGACATCCTGTTGCTTAGCGCAATATATTTGTTGTTTCTTCTGACATATATCTCAGTTTGGGCGTTGCTTTATTGCACACCCTGCACCGTACTGGCATTCTACGGTAATTGAATGTCTTGAAGTGAGATTAGTTCGCACCTAGGTCGTTAATGACGGCGTAATGAATTAATGTCTCGCATTGTCATGCGGTCCACTGTATGGACCTCCGGTGTTTAACGTTTTATTTGACACAAGACTAGAACAACAACGTATCTGTGCAATACGGAAAGCAAGATCCAGAAATGAACTGAGTGTAACAGCTTCTTTCTACAACAGCTACACTTTGTAAGCAAGTTTATTATGTGTAGTGGAGCGTACATTCTACGTTGTATGTTGTATGTTGCATGTGAACTGGGGACCTAGAAACGACAGAGAGGCTCCGTCCCCGCAGCAGCCGCAGTGGTCCACAACCCCACGACTACCGCAGTCCACTTCACCCCTCCGCCGCCCCACACCAAATCCAGAGTTATTGTACAGTTCGGCCCCTGGTGGATCCCTCCAGCGAACGTCTCACACCAGACGAGTGTAATCCCTATGTTTGCGTGGTAGAGTAATGGTGGTGTACGCGTACGTGGAGAACTTGTTTGCGCAGCAATCACCGACATAGTGTAACTGAGGCGGAATAAGGGGAACCAGCCTGTATTCGCCGAGGCAGATGGAAAACTGGCTAAAACCATCCACAGACTGGCCGGCTCACCGGACCGCGACATAAGTCCGCCGGGCGGATTCGTGCCGGGGACCAGGCGCTCCCTCCCACTCCGGAAAGCCGTGCGTTCGACCGCTCAGCTAACCGCGCGGGCACATTCTACGTTACTTTCCCGCCTTTCGGTTTTAGTCGCGAACAATTAGGGCGAAGAGTGATTCTTGGTAACCCCCTCTGTCGACTCAGATCTATTTCATTTTACCTTCACGGTGTTTCCGCAAGATATATACCAGGAAGCAATAGATTGGTTAACTTTTCTAGGAACGTACGGTCTTCGAACTGTAACGGTAAGCACATTGTAATGCACAATTCCTTTTTCGTAGCGTCTGCCACTGGGGGAACAAGCCGGCCGAAGTGGCCGTGCTGTTCTAGGCGCTGCAGTCTGGAACCGCGAGACCGCTACGGTCGCAGGTTCGAATCCTGCCTTGGGCATGGATGTTTGTGATGTCCTTAGGTTAGTTAGGTTTAACTAGTTCTAAGTTCTAGGGGACTAATGACCTCATAAGTTGAGTCCCATAGTGCTCAGACCCATTTTGAACTGGGGGAACATTCCCTTACTCTTTCGCGTTAACTAAATGAACCTGAGACTAATCGCATTGGGCTTTTCCGAATGTTTTATATTTTCTCCGTGAACCTTGTCTGGTACAGATACCAGATATACGAGCAGTTGGTCGAATAGGGCTTCTGTAAGCTACTTTCTTCGCGTCCAGACCACACTTCCTGAGAATTCCTCTAATTAATCTGAACCTGGTATCTGTCTTACCTACGTTTCTTTATGTCACTGTTCCACTTGCAATCGCTCGGTAAACCTTACACATACTCCAATATATTTCATGGATGTGACCCCTTCCAATGATTGTTCTGGAGCCACGTGATCATATAGTAATGGGTCTTTTTGCCCCTTTGTGAGCAATAATAAACATTTGTTTAATTATGAGGGCCAATTTACAGTCCCTAGCCAGAAGTATGAATTTACTGCAATTTTTCGTCTACTTCTCTACAATATTCTAGCGATGCGACTTCTCTGTGTATATCAGTATCATCCCCAAAAAGACCCATGGAATTTCAAATTGTATACACTAGATCGTCTATGTATATTGTGAAAAGTAATGGTACTCTAACACTCCTTTGGAATACGCCCGAAATAATTTTTATTTTCGCAGATACCTCTTCGTTGACAATGACATATCGCATTCTGTTTGCTAGAAACTCATCAATCGCATCACGCTACTGATATGATATTCCGTTCGCTCGTATATTGTTCAATAGGCGGCAGTGCACAACTGTATCGAAAGTCTTCTGAAAGTTAAGGAATACGACGTCAACCTGTGCATAGGTATCTGCTGATTTGTGAGTCTCGTGGACTAGCAGAGCGAGCGAGCGAGCTGTGTATTGAGTTTTACAAATGAGATTTTCGTTCTGCGAGAATTTCATAATAATCTGATTTCAGCCCTTATAAATGGCTTGTGAAAGCGTGTAACTGTGAAAACAATGGGTATGTTTACAAATAACTCTGTGCTACCAGTCACGATTCTTTTATTAACGTTTTCCACGACGCGTTTCGGGAAATGATTTCCATTTTCTAGTGTATTTTTCTCTGTGTATTGTCCCATTTTTTCAAGTGTTTTTGATGCATGAGGTTCTGCTTTCAGGGCGTTCTTTGTAGTTGGTTATCGATCTTTATGTGTAGGCAATGACGAAATTATAAGAACTTGTACTTACAGTTTTCTTATGCTCCATCTGCACATCTCACAAACATGTTAAACATGCACACTAAGTTTTCTGTGCACAGATCGAGAATAATTTACATAAACAAGAAGTTACAAAGATGTTTTTAGGTGTAGTTGACAGATGTAATGTTAAAGGTCTTCCAAACAGTACTATATGCTTTTTTACAGAGGGTGTTTATCCTAACAATCATAATTCTCTTATATCTATTTTATAATGGTGCTTATTTCTATGTATTACTATTTTCATTTAAGTATACTGTCTAAGCACCTGAAGACATTCACTGATTCACTTTCAAGTTTTTCATTTAGTATTTCATATTGACATTTTATGTAATGTGAATATATCTCAAGTTCTTCTTATAAATCCATTTTATGCCCTTCACCAAAATACAACATAAAGCCTAAGCTCAAAACTCATACACTAAAACAGATCATAGTTGCAACTAAAAACGTAGCAGAAGCTGCATTATTAAATTCAAATACAAAAGTAACAATAGGTCGCAAAGTAAGTAAACTACTTGAGAAAGAAATGAAGAAAGACAAATACAGATCCAGATATGCAATAAATGATGCAAAAACCCTAAAAATCCATAAATAATAAAATGAAAAGCAACAAATCCGTAGTTTCAGATAAAAGCAATACATTAGTTGTGATGGAAACAAAAGAAATTCATGGACAAAATACATGAACGCTTTGATGCTAATAATATTCAACACATTGAAGAAGACCCAACAAAAACCTTTCAAAGTGAAATTAAGGAACAACTAAAGACCAGACATTTCCTACTGACAGAAACTGAAAAGATATATCTTACATATATGAACCCAAAAGCACCATGCCTATGAGCACAGCCAAAAATACTCAGAGAAGGTAATCCAAAATGTCATGTGGTAAGTTCTATAAATAGCCCAGCATTTAAACTGTCACAGAAACTGAATAGAATACTAATGAAAAATTGTGCATGTGAAACAACATATTCTATAACAGCAGCGTGATACTAGATGAAGAACGAAAAGCCAAAAATCTCCAACAAGATGCTCAGTTTTTATCACTTGACATTGCCAGCTGTGACGCAAACATACCAACACAAGAACTTGTAACAATAATCCAAGAAAAAAACCGTATGCGAAATAAACTTGCATTCACACTTACAACCAGTATACCTTTTATGGGAACATTTATAAGCAACCAGGTGGCCTTGTAATGGAATCATGTATATCTTGTACGATAGCTGACATATACAGAAATCACTTGGAACAAAAATTATTTCGTAGCCAAGAACCCTGCATAAAGAAAATGTAATTTTATAGGAAATGCGTGGATGACGCACTGCTGTTAGAGAAAGGGGATACTAAAGACATAACATACATTCTGAATTGCTTCAATAATCTACATGAGAAAATTACATTTACAGTAGAACATGAACAAGACAAAAGTATTAATTACATGGATCTAAATATTAGAAGATACAACAACACATACACATTCAAAACTTCAGAGGAAAAAGTACAACGACTGCCACGCATTCCTCGAAACCTCATGTCATCCAAACATTCATAAACAGGCAGTATACTGGTCAGTGCTAAATAGGGCAAATAAACTTTGAACCAAGAAAACATACGACAAGAGATAAACACAGTAAAGTAGATTAGAGTTGCCAATGATTACACTGCTTCTATGATTGATACAGTCACAAATGACGAAGTAAAGGAAGTCTCATACACAAACTGCCCCACACAAAGAAAAAGGCGGAAACAAATACATATTTGGCATCCCATACATTGGCAGTATATCGCAAAAGATTGCAAATATTTTGAAAACCACAATGCAAAAATGGGGTCTTCTGCATCTAATAAACTACAACAAAAACTAATACATAATCTAAAGTGTAATGATGACCCATACTGACACTCTGGACTATAAAAAAGTAATATATCAGGAATGCTTCATGTTCTACCTAGTGTGAACAGGCCGAAATTTCAACACCAGATACACAGCGCACAGTAAAACCTACAAACGCAAATGACGCTCAACAGACACACATCAGCAATAGCGACACGCACATACATAACACAGGACACCAATTTGGAAAAGCAGACAAAACTGTCGAACCACTTATCGACTAAATAAAGGGCATAAAGTGGGTTTGTTAGAAGAACTGGAGATAAATTCACATTAATGAAATAATGCAGATAACATATTAACGGAAAAACTTGAAAGTGAACAAGTGAATTTCGTCAGATGCTTCGACAATATTCATAAATAAAATTAGTAACACACAGAAAGAAACGTCACTGTAAACAGAGCTAAACAAATTATCATTGTTAAGATAAATATCCTCTGTACAAAAGCATATGGTACTCTTTGGAACACCTATAATATTATCTCTGTTGACTACATCTAAAAAAACTTCATAACTGTTTGTTCATGTGAGTTATTCTCAATGTATATTGTGCACAGAAAAATATGTGTGATTTTTAACATGTGTGAGACTCTGCACAAATGGACCCTAAGAAAACTGCAAGTACAACTTCGAATCTCTCTACTACCTACACATAAAGATTGATAACCAACAAAAAGTAGCGCGGTCAAAGCAGAACCTCACACATCAAAAGCACGGTGTAAAAATGGCATAGTATACAGAGAAAAATACGGTACAAAATGGGAATCATTTCCCGAGACGCGTCGTGTATAATATAAATAAAAAAATCGCGATGGGTAGCAGAAAAGTTATTTACAAACAAAACCAATGTCATAATACGCGAGCATAGAACATGTGTCAGAATTCTACAGCATTCTGATATCTGCATCTGTTCGGCACCCCTTACATGGTACATTCCTGCGAGATGTGGAATGCTGCAGGAATCTCATCGCGTTTGCTTTGCTGAGCGATTTCAAGTCGTGTCATTTCGTCCAGAACCTGTAGTTGCAACGTGTTAAACACATTTCCTTGTCCAAATAATATGATTGACGCCACTTTTCTAATAACAGTCTACAACATATCTTTACAAAACAGGGCTTCAAAACAATGTTGTTGTTGTTGTTGTTGTTGTTATTGTTGTCTTTAGTACGAAGACTGGCCTGATGGAATTCTCCACGGTAGTCCATCCAGTGCAAGTATCTTCATCTCTTCATAACTACTACATCCAACATCCAATTTAATCTGCTTACTGTTTGTCGAGGTTTGTTATCGCCTCACAATTTTTATACACCCCCCCCTCCCACACACACACACACACACACACACACACACACACACACACATATTTCCTCCGTTACCGAACTTCTTGATGATAACATCCTCCCGAATGGTTTCCATACGGACATCCGAATGGGGATCTTTTGTACCTCCCGATATTTTACCCAATAGGACCCGATCGTCATTGAGTCAGACAGTAGAGCTGCATATTTTCGGGAAATTTAGCGCCTATATTTTCCCGTTTCTTTCAGTTCAGCAGTTCATGGTGCCTGCGTAGCAGGACCATGATGGCTAATACGCTCCTGGAAATGGAAAAAAGAACACATTGACACCGGTGTGTCAGACCCACCATACTTGCTCCGGACACTGCGAGAGGGCTGTACAAGCAATGATCACACGCACGGCACAGCGGACACACCAGGAACCGCGGTGTTGGCCGTCGAATGGCGCTAGCTGAGCAGCATTTGTGCACCGCCGCCGTCAGTGTCAGCCAGTTTGCCGTGGCGTACGGAGCTCCAGCGCAGTCTTTAACACTGGTAGCATGCCGCGACAGCGTGGACGTGAACCGTATGTGCAGTTGACGGACTTTGAACGAGGGCGTATAGTGGGCATGCGGGAGGCCGGGTGGACGTACCGCCGAACTGCTCAACACGTGGGGCGTGAGGTCTCCACAGTACATCGATGTTGTCGCCAGTGGTCGGCGGAAGGTGCACGTGCCCGTCGACCTGGGACCGGACCGCAGCGACGCACGGATGCACGCCAAGACCGTAGGATCCTACGCAGTGCCGTAGGGGACCGCACCGCCACTTCCCAGCAAATTAGGGACACTGTTGCTCCTGGGGTATCGGCGAGGACCATTCGCAACCGTCTCCATGAAGCTGGGCTACGGTCCCGCACACCGTTAGGCCGTCTTCCGCTCACGCCCCAACATCGTGCAGCCCGCCTCCAGTGGTGTCGCGACAGGCGTGAATGGAGGGACGAATGGAGACGTGTCGTCTTCAGCGATGAGAGTCGCTTCTGCCTTGGTGCCAATGATGGTCGTATGCGTGTTTGGCGCCGTGCAGGTGAGCGCCACAATCAGGACTGCATACGACCGAGGCACACAGGGCCGACACCCGGCATCATGGTGTGGGGAGCGATCTCCTACACTGGCCGTACACCACTGGTGATCGTCGAGGGGACACTGAATAGTGCACGGTACATCCAAACCGTCATCGAACCCATCGTTCTACCATTCCTAGACCGGCAAGGGAACTTGCTGTTCCAACAGGACAATGCACGTCCGCATGTATCCCGTGCCACCCAACGTGCTCTAGAAGGTGTAAGTCAACTACCCTGGCCAGCAAGATCTCCGGATCTGTCCCCCATTGAGCATGTTTGGGACTGGATGAAGCGTCGTCTCACGCGGTCTGCACGTCCAGCACGAATGCTGATCCAACTGAGGCGCCAGGTGGAAATGGCATGGCAAGCCGTTCCACAGGACTACATTCAGCATCTCTACGATCGTCTCCATGGGAGAATAGCAGCCTGCATTGCTGCGAAAGGTGGATATACACTGTACTAGAGCCGACATTGTGCATGCTCTGTTGCCTGTGTCTATGTGCCTGTGGTTCTGTCAGTGTGATCATGTGATGTATCTGACCCCAGGAATGTGTCAATATAGTTTCCCCTTCCTGGGACAATGAATTCACGGTGTTCTTATTTCAATTTCCAGGAGTGTATTTCAAATTCAGATCAGTCAATCATCCGTACCGTGGCCCCTGCAACTACTGAAATGGCTGCCGCCCTCTCCAAGAACCACATGTTTCTCTGGAATCTTCATAGATACCCCTCTGATGTGTTTGCACCTACGATACGGCTTTCTGTATCCTTCAGTGACGTTAGTAACCATACGTAGGAAAGGTCCATGTTTCTTGGAGTGTCAAAACAATGTACGAGAAAAATTGAATCACGTTACAATAAATATTAGACAGAGCACAAAAGTCAGCGCACAGGCGCATAGACAAAAGCAGGTACACGCCAAGGCTACTGGGACTGCTGGGGTGCGCCCTACGAAGCACTTTTTTTAAGGAGGGAGCACAGCCTGAGAACGTCAGATATCAATCCACATATGCTGACGACTTTCTTGCGCAGGTTCAAGCTCTAGTTTACAAGCAGACATTACTCCTCTCACTTTAATTAACAACCAGAAACCAGTCACAAGGCAAGATAACTTTCACCCGCATAAACATATAGCGAAACACAAAACAAGTAGTAAATATCTGCATAAACTCTAAACAAGGTTATTCTGTGTAGACTGAGAAAAATAAAAAAGAGTGATGTTTTCAAGTAATGTTGCATCTTACTCTCCACTATAAAAACAATGATCCATAAGTGTGGCGTCAGGAAAACACGATAATACGAATTATAAACTGCACACGTAACGGAATGTACGAAAATACACGCTATAGCATAGCACAATAAACAATGTTGGACAACATATGTTGCCCTATGATCAATACCTGATTGAATGTAGTATCACCTCTTCTCATGCCATTTCTGTATTTGGTATGTTACCAACAACCGGCTGATTAACATGTGAGTTTCAAGACAACGCTCTTTGCATTGAAGTGCGTTTTGAATCACACAACTTTTATTTGCCCGAGTCTGGTCCTTGCACGATGAATAAGTAATTTCTCTCTGAGACACGTGAATGTGTAAATAATTGCAAAGTAAAATCACAGGTTGTTCATTAACAGCAATTGTTGAATGCTACAGAATTACCATCTGAACTCACTGCGATACTGGCAGTTACGCTGAGTGTTCCCTGTCCTTGGGAAGGTTGAAAGGGAGAAAAAAATACAAAAACTGTAGAGGAAGACAGAGACTGGAATACCCATCCAACAAATAACTGAGGGCGTAGGTTGCAAGTGTTACTCCGAGATGAAGAGGTTGGCAGAGGAGAGGAGTTTGTGGCGGGTCGCATCAAATCATTCTGGACACTGATGACTCAAAAAGCTCACAGCTGATGGTGAATCGTCATATACAATGATCTGCATCTACATCTACGTGATTACTCTTGGATTCACATTTAAGTGCCTGGCAGAACGTTCATCGAACCGTCTTCAAGCTACCCCGAGTCCGAGTCTCGGTACTGCACACCAAGGCAAAGGTCCAGAGTTCGAGTCTCGGTCCGGCACACAGTTTTAATCTGCCAGGAAGTTTCATATCAGCGCATACTCCGCTGGAATGTGAAAACATCATTCTGGATATTTCTCTACAGTTTGTCCTCGAACGGCGCACGGGAAAAACGAATAATTAAACCTCTCTGTGCGAGCTCGGATTTCTCTTATCTTATGATGATCATTCCTTCCTATGTAGGTGGGCGCAGAAAGAACATTTTCGAAATCGGAAGAGAAAGTTGGTGATTGAAATTTTATAAACACGTCCTGCTGCAACTGATCCATCAAGACGAGAGCGAACAATGTATCAGGCGGTCTGAACTGGAGGCGGTTGTGTATTTTTAAGAAAGAGTCGAAGAATGCCCCTTAACCGGAAACTGGAGAAACATTCAATTATTCCGAAGAAAAAACAGAGGGGAGAAAATCAAATGGTGAAGAGGCTATCAGAAAATGCAGTGCCGAGGGAAGGAAGACAGTAGGGTGGTAATAAATAGGAGGCTGAAAGAAGTGAATTGGGGCTGGGAACAATGAAGAGTCCAGGATGGGAGCAGTGGAGGGCAGAAACAAGCAAACATATACAAGTCCGCCGAAAAAATGTGGACATCCGTTAACCAATGAGAGCTGATTAGTGCGTGTTCGTTATGTATTTAAATATTGCACACGTGTAGTACTGTCTTTCAGTAAAGCAGATGGTTATGACGTTGTTACTGTTGTGGTTATCAATCCGAAGACTAGTTTCATGCAGCTCTGGTTCAAATGGCTCTGAGCACTACGGGACTTAAGTCTGAGGTCATCAGTCCCCTAGAACTTAGAACTACTTAAACCTAACTAACCTACGGACATCACACACATCCATGCCCGAGGCAGGATTTGAACCTGCGACCGTAGCATCAGCGCTGTTCCGGACTGAAGCGCCTAGAACCGCTTGGCCGTATCTGCCGGCTCACGCAGCTCTCCATGCTACTCTATTCTGCGCAAGCCCCCTCATCTCCGAGTAACTATTGCAGCCGATATCCTTCCGAATGTGCGTACTGTATTCATCTCTTGGTCTCCCTCTTCGATTTTTACCCTCCAAGCTTCCCTCAACCACTAAATTGGTGATCCCTTCATGTCTCAGAATGTGTCCTACCAACAGATACCTCCTTCTAGTCAGGGTTTGCTACAAATTTCTTTACTCTCCAGCCCTGTTCATTATTTCCCCATTAGTTACGTAATCTATCCATCTAATCTTAGGGGAGGGAAAGGATCCACCTTGGTATAACAAACATATTAGGAAGTTGCTGAGAAAGCAGAGAATTTTGTACAGTCGTTTTAAACGTAGTCACTGCCCCGCTGACAAACAGAAATTATGCGAAATGAAAGCAGCTGTCAAAAGGTCTGAGAGATTCATTTAACAAATTTGAAAGCAATATTTTATCTGCAGATTCTAAAAATAGCCCCAAAAAAATTTTGTCGTACGTAAAATCTATGAACGCTATAAATAATTCAATACCTTCTCTAGCTGACAGTACGGATAATGTAACGGATGATGATGATCAGAAGGTCGAAATTCTAAACCTAGCTTTCAAAAATTCGTTTACGGTAGAGGATGCAGCACCAAATCCCCTTTCAATTATCGAACAAACGCAAGGATGGCTGACATAGTGTTTAGTGTATCTGGGATTGTAAAACCGTTAAGATCCTTAAACGCCAGGAAGGCATCTGGCCCAGACGGTATCCCCGTAAGATCATATGTTGACTATGCTAATGCTACAAACATAGCACCATTCTTTTCCAACATCTATCAGAGATCATTGGAACAGCGGAAAGTTCCACAGGACTGGAAGAAGGCCCAGGTCATAGCAATCTATAAAAATGGTAGAAAATAGGATGCACATAACTACCGGCCAATTTCACTGACATCGATTTTTTGTAGAATCATGGAACATATTTTGTGTTCAGACATAATGACCTTTCTAGACTCTGAGAAGCTCATCTGCAGAAACCACGGTTTTAGGAAACAGCGGTAATACGAGACACAGCTGGCCCTCTTTGTTCATGATATGTAACAGGCTCTAGATACCGGCTCCCAGGTTGATGCCATATTTCGCGACTTTAGAAAGGCATTCGTCTCAGTTCCGCACTGTCGCTTGCTCCAAAAAGTGTGCGCTTACGGTCTACCGATGACATACGCGGTTGGATAGAAAGTTTTCTAACAGACAAAGTACAGTGTGTCGTCCTGAATGGGGTGACTTCAACAGAAACAAGCGTAACTTCATGAGTGCCTCAGCGCATCGTAATAGGTCCGCTGCATTTTTCGATTTATATAAACGATCTGGTTGATGGTATTGACAGCGGCATTATACTGTTTTCCGATGGTGCTATAGTCTACAGGAAAGTAGTATAACACGAAAGTTGTGAACAAATCAATGAGGATTTGCAGAAAATAAATGCGTGGTGTAATGACTGGCAGTTATCTCACAATATTAGTAAGTGTAGCCTGCTGCGTATAAAAATGCGAAAATCCTCATTAATGTAAGAGTACAAAATAAATGCCCGGTCTTTAACATTCGTCAATTATCTGGGTGTGACTATTCGAAATGATCTCAAATGGAATGATCAGATTACGCAAGTAACGGGCAAGGCGAACTCTAGATTGTTGTTTATTGGTAGAATCCTGAAGCGATGAAGTTCGGCCGCCGAGGGCAAGTACTTACTGCATTCCACGCCACATTGGGCGACTTGCTCGTCGGAGATGGGGATGAAATGATGACGAGGACATCACAACACCCAGTCCCTGAGCGGAGTAAGATCTCTGGCCCAGCCTGGAACCGAACTCGGGCCTCTTGGCGTGGCATTCCGCCGCGCTGACTTATTAACCAGGGTGGACTGTAGTGCAGGTACAAGCAAAACACCGAGCTGTGCCGCCATCTGCGTGCGTTTTCCTCCTGGTTCCACTCCGATAAGATCGCGTGATCGTCTGTTTGTAGATCGAATCAGGTCTTTCAGTCAAACAGGTAACAACTGCGATGTACATCAGCGAAGAGTGCACAAATACGATACTGATCTATGGGGAGACGAACTGCACTGCAGCTGACGCCAGAAGGCTGTTATCACGGCGTTTTCGAACGCGACGTCTACCTTCAGCGCATGTTTTTAGACGTACGTTTAAGAAGCAGAGAGATTTACAGGGCTGGCATGGGTGGCCGAGCGGTTCTAGGCGCTACAGTCTGGCAGGTTCGAATCCTGCCTCGGGCATGGATGTTTTTGATGTCCTTAGGTTAGTTAGGTTTAAGTAGTTCTAAGTTCTAGGGGACTGATGACCTCAGAAGTTAAGTCCCATAGTGCTCAGAGCCGTTTGAACCATTTACAGGTACAACGTGTCGTGCAAAGATGAATTGGCGACGCACCCGATGTTGCCCGGAACGTTTTGACTATTTTGGAGCACATCCCAAGCACGGTAAGTGTAGCGTAAATGAAAATAACGCGTACGTAAATATAGTACAAACGGAAGTGTTATCGTGCTCTTGAATTTAGGATGCAGTATTATTTGTATCTACAACAATAATAATAATAATAATAATAGTAATAAACCCCGTGGAGGCCCGGGAAAAGAATATGCCTCCAGTATGTTCTGCCAATCGTAAAAGGCGACGAAAATAACAAACCACTAATAGGGCTAACCACCCTTTTAGTGTGATTAGTTGGTTCAGGACAGAACTAATGAAGCCTCGGACAAGCGCTGTCATGGTCGGGGACGACGCTTGAACCCTATGCCCGTCCACAATGGTAACGACACTGCTAGCCACACGGAAAATGATTTAAATCCAAATAGAGGTATTTTGCAGGACATGCTTCCTGCAACCACCCTAGAAGGAAAACAAAGGCAGAGGATGAGATGGTCAGATGAAGTTAACCGACACCTCATGTTCTGTTATTACCAAGCAACAAACTTAGGATCCAACACAACTGGATACAGATCACAAGTATACACAACATTTATCACCAGATACCCAGAATTAAATTTTTTTACAGAACAACGACTAGCTGATCAGATCGGTGTAATAATCAAAAATAACAGGATACCCTAGTCAGAATTAGAAAACATCAAACAACAAATACAACAAATACTGGAACAAAATAATGTACAGCGAGAAGAAGAAGAAAATACAGTAATGGGCTCAAACATCCCATAGCAAACAAACAAAGAACAACACGCATCAATTAAACAATCAGAGGAAAACGAAATCTTAAAACAGCCACCAGAACAAGCACAAATAGAACACGAAGTGACACACATGTTAGATATAGAAGAAAAATTTCAGCTGACATATATAGAATACAAAGACACAAATACAGACATTAGACCATTCTTGCATAGACCACCAAATAACCCACAAGTCGAAACAACAATAACAACTATCAACACAACCATACACAACAAAATAAATGAAAATATAACTGTGGAAGAGTTACAATTACTGGTTTATATAGGAGCACTCACTACACTAAATATACACACTAGGCAGAGATCAGAACCAACCAGTGGTTAGACACTGGACTCGCATTCGGGAGGACGACGGTTCAAAAAAAATGGCTCAAATGGCTCTGAGCACTATGGGACTCAACTGCTGAGGTCATTAGTCCCCTAGAACTTAGAACTAGTTAAACCTAACTAACCTAAGTACATCACAAACATCCATGCCCGAGGCAGGATTCGAACCTGCGACCGTAGCGGTCTTGCGGTTCCAGACTGCAGCGCCTTTAACCGCACGGCCACTTCGGCCGGCTATGACGGTTCAATCCCGCGTCCGGCCATCCTGATTTAGGTTTTCCGTGATTTCCCTAAATCGCTCCAGGCAAATGCCGGAATGGTTCCTTTCAAAGGGCACGGCCGACTTCCTTCCCCGTCCTTCCCTAATCCGATTAGACCGATGACCTCGCCGTCTGGTCTCCTTCCCCGAAACAACCAACCAACCAACCAACCAGAACCAACCAACACACAGAAGAAACCCACAAAACGAACATGGCAACACAAGCTACAGATCAGAATAGAAAAACTGAGAAAAGACATCGGACAGTTAACACAATTTATTAGAAATGAAATAGCAGACAAAAAACGAAAAAGGTTAGGTAAGATCTCACAACAAGAAGCGATAGAGCAATTAGATGAAAAGAAGCAAAAATTACAAGCATTGGCCAAACGACTTCGAAGATACAAAAAAAGTGAAAACAGAAGGAAACAAAACCAAACATTCAACACAAACCAAAAGAGATTTTACCAGACAATAGATAACACACACATTAAAACAGACAATCCACCAAACATAACAGAGATGGAACACTTCTGGAGCAACATATGGTCAAACCCGGTACAACATAACAGTGGTGGATACAAGCAGAAAAAGACACATACAAGATGATACCACAGATGCCTGAAGTGATAATTTTGCAACATGGAGTCACCCGAGCAATTAATTCCACGCACAATTGGAAAGCCCCTGGAAAAATAAAATAGCAAATTTCTGGCTAAGGAAGTTCACCTCAACACATTCACATCTAACTAGATTATTTAACAGTTACATTGCAGACCCATAAACATTCCCTGATACACTTGCACATGGAATAACTTATCTGAAACCTAAAGATCAAGCAGACATAGCAAACCCAGCAAAATATCGCCCCATAACATGCCTACCAACAATATACAAAATATTAACTTCAGTCGTTACACTGAAATTAATGATACATACAACACAGAACAAAATTATAAACGAAGAACAAAAAGGCTGTTGCCAAGGAGCATGAGGATGTAAAGAGCAACTGATAATAGATACAGAGGTGATATATCAAGCTAAAACTAAACAAAGGACACTGCACTAAGCATACATTGATTACCAAAAAGCTTTTGATAGTGTACCCCATTCATGTTTACTACAAATATTGGAAATATACAAATTAGATCCTCAATTGATACAGTTCCTAAACATAGTAATGAAAAATTGGAAAACCGCACTTAATATCCAAACAAATTCAAATAATATTACATCACAGCTAATACAGATTAAGCGTGGAATATACCAAGGAGACTCATTGAGTCCTTTCTGGTTTTGCCTTGCTCTGAACCCACTATCCAACATGCTAAACAATACAAATTATGGATACAATATTACTGGAACATACCAACAAAAAATCACACATTTGCTATACATGGATGATCTAAAACTACTGGCAGCAACAAACCAACAAGTCAACCAATTACTAAAGGTAACAGAAGTATTCAGCAATGATATAAATATGGCTTTTGGAACAGACAAATGTAAGAAAAATAGCATAGTCAAGGGAAAACACACTAAACAAGATGATTACATATTGGATAACCACAGCGACAGCATAGAAGCGATGGAAAAAACAGATGCCTATAAATCTCTAGGATACAGGCAAAAAATAGGAATAGATAATACAAATATTAAAGAAGAACTAAAAGAAAAATATAGACAAACACTAACAAAAATACTGAAAACAGAATTGACAGCAAGAAACAAGACAAAAGCTATAAATACTTATGCTATACCAATATTGACCTACTCATTTGGAGTAGTGAAATGGTGTAACACAGACCTAGAAGCACTCAATACACGTACACGATCACAATGCCACAAATATAGAATACATCACATACATTCAGCAACAGAAAGATTCACATTAAGCAGAAAGGAAGGAGGAAGGGGTTTTATCGACATAAAACACCTACATTATGGACAGGTAGACAATTTACGAAAATTCTTTATACAACGAGCAGAAACTAGCAAAATACACAAAGCAATCACTCATACAAATACATCGGCTACACCATTGCAATTTCATAACCACTTCTACAACCCTTTGGATCACATAACATCAACAGATACGAAGAAAGTAAATTGGAAAAAGAAAACACTACATGGCAAGCACCCATATCATCTAACACAGCCACACATCGATCAAGACCCATCCAGCACATTGGCTAAGAAAAGGCAATATATACAGCGAGACGGAAGGATTCATGATTGCAATACAGGATCAAACAATAAACACCAGATATTACAGCAAGCATATTATTAAAGATCCCAATACCACAACAGATAAATGCAGACTTTGCAAACAACAAATAGAAACAGTAGACCACATCACAAAGTGGATGTACAATACTAGCAAATACAGAATACCGCAGAAGACATGACAATGTAACAAAAATAATACATCAACAACTTGCCATACAACATAAACTAATAAAACAACACGTTCCCACATACAAATATGCACCACAAAATGTACTGGATAATGATGAATACAAATTATACTGGAACAGAACCATTATAACAGATAAAACAACACCACATAACAAACCTGACATCATACTCACCAATAAAAAGAAGAAATTAACACAACTAATCGAAATATCCAAACCCAATACAACAAATATACAGAAGAAAACAGGAGAAAAAATTGAAAAATACATCCAACTGGCTGAGGAAGTCAAAGACATGTGGCATCATACCAATTACACTATCAACTACAGGAGTAATACCTCACAATATCCACCAGTACATCAACGCAATACAGCTACATCCAAACGTATATATACAACTACAGAAATTTGTAATTATTGATGTATGTTCAATTATCCGAAAGTTCCTAAATACAATGTGACATATACCGTACAGTTAAAAGGAAGTCACGCTTGATCAAGGTCCGCGTCACTTTCCATTTTTAACGTCTGAGAAAGGAAAGAAATAATAATAATACGGTCATTATTATTAATGTTATGGAAATGATTAGATCTCGCCCAGTAATACCTGTTTCTCATCATAATTAGGACAAAGATGAGCTGCAGCAGACATGGGGATATCGGCGGTTTCGGTACAAAGGATTCTGGAGGAAGGAAAACTGCATCCTTTTAAGTTGCATCTACACCAATAACTATAGGGAAACGATTTCCAAAATCGGGTATTCGTCTGCAGAAGTCTTAGAAATAAAGTAAATGTAAATCCGGACTTCATCAGGCAGATTTTATGGGGAGACGAATGCTGTTTCGCCAATGACGCGACTGTGAATAGGCACAAGCTACAGTACTGCGCTCCTGCAACTCCTCACCGGTTACGACCACATCACATGCAAGCGCACTGGGGTGTTAAAGTAAGGTGAAGCATTCTAGAAGACCACCACATTGGAGCAGTTTATTTGGCTCCCAGAGTAACTGGTCGGCTGCATTTGCAATTCCTGCAGAATGAGCTGAGTCTTGGGCATACGACGTCCCACTTCGGTTAGCTCTGAGGCACTGGTTTCATCACTATGGTGCACCAGTCCATTATTGTAGAGGGGTTAGGGAATATCTCAACAGCACAATTATAAAGATCTATCAGTCTATAAAATAGGTTTAGAAGAATATCATTTATGATATTCATTGTTCTTCACTGCAATCAAAGACATGACGGCGTTTATGTAATACTGCCAATTCTGAAGCGTGAATCGGTGCTTTATGTGTTGCTAATGAATTAGCTGTCATACACTGACTGGAATACTCTCTTTCAAATTCTGAAGGTGACATGGGTAAAATACAGGGAGCGAAAGGCTATTTACAATTTGTACAGAAACCAGACGCCAGTTATAAGAGTCGAGGGGCATGAAAGGGAAGCAGTGGTTGGGAAGGGAGTGAGACAGCGTTGTAGCCTCTCCCCGATGTTATTCAATCTGTATATTGAGTAAGCAGTAAAGGAAACAAAAGGAAAATTCGGAGTAGGTATTAAAATCCATGGAGAAGAAATAAAAACTTTGAGGATCGGCGATGACATTGTAATTCTGTCAGAGACAGCAAAGGACTTGGAAGAGCAGTTGAACGGAATGGACGATGTCTTGAAAGGAGGATATAAGATGAACATCAACAAAAGAAAAACGAGGATAATGGAAGGTAGTCGAATTAAGTCGGGCGATGCTGAGAGAATTAGATTAGGAAATGAGACACTTAAAGTAGTAAAGGAGTTTTGCTATTTGGGGAGCAAAAATAACTGATGATGGCCGAAGTAGAGAGGATATAAAATGTAGACTGGCAATGGGAAGGAAAGCGTTTCTGAAGAAAAGAAATTTGTTAACATTAAGTATAGATTTAAGTGTCAGGAAGTCGTTTCTGAAAGTATTTGTATGGAGTGTAGCCATGTATGGAAGTGAAACATGGATGATAAATAGTTTGGACAAGAAGAGAATATAATCTTTCGAAATGTGGTGCTACAGAAGGGCCGGCTGCGGTGGTCTAGCGGTTCTAGGCGCTCATTCCGGAACCGCGCGACTGCTACGGTCGCAGGTTCGAAGCCTGCCTCGGGCATGGATTTGTGTGATGTCCTTAGGTTAGTTATGTGGACTGATGACCATAGATGTTAAATCCCATAATGCTCAGAGCCATTAAGCCATTAAGCTACAGAAGGATGCTGAAGATTAGATGGGTAGATCACATAACTAACGAGGAGGTATTGAATAGAATTGGGGAGAAGAGAAGTTTGTGGCACAACTTGACAAGAAGAAGGGACCGGTTGGTAGGACATGTTCTGAGGCATCAAGGGATCAAATTTTAGCATTGGAGGGCAGCGTGGAGGATAAACATCGTAGAGGGAGACTAAGAGATGAATACACTAAGCAGATTCAGAAGGATGTAGGTTGCAGTAAGTACTGGGAGATGAAGAAGTTTGCACAGGATAGAGTAGCATGGAGAGCTGCATCAAACCAATCTCAGGACTGAAGACCACAACAACAACAACAACAACATTGATATCCCTCGAAACAGATAATTAATATGCTTTAGCCTTTCTGCGCGTTGTTTTGGTCAAGGACAGTCATTCTTCTACACCTACACCTTTCTCAAGAACAGGAATCGAACCCGACACCCCTCCTACAGCAAGAAAGTTTTCTAGCGACGAGCTGTAAGACGAGGTATAGCTGTAAAGTGTTCCTTTTTCCATCGCTGGTCTTACGTTTAGCAGGGTCTCCTATCTGTTGTTATGGAGTCCCCTTTAATGCTCTGCCTAGGCAAACCTTTTGGCGCCTGTGTACCCGGTATTACCTAACGTCTATCGAATACGGCGTGCTTGGGTCAACTGGTATTTGGCGCCGCAAATTTCGGGAACTACACCGCAAGCGGATGACAAACGTTGGACACGTGACATCAAACCACACGACGCACCACGCCGCTCGTGCAGTGACTGGACTTGTCGATCCTACCCTCGCCGGTAGGTGGCAGTAATGCTGCACACCGCTCCACTAAGCTAATCGGTTTCTGAACACTTTTGTAAACGTGATCTCTTGTCGTCGCTGTAAGCAAACAAAAGCAGTTCATATTTGCCGCGCGGGATAAGCCGAGCGGTCTAGGGCGCTGCAGTCATGGACTGTGCTGCTGGTCCCGGCGGAGGTTCGTGTCCTCCCTCGGGCATGGGTGTGTGTATGTGTTTGTCCTTAGGATAATTTAGGTTAAGTAGTGTGTAAGCTTAGGGACTGATGACCTTAGCAGGTAAGTCCCATAAGATTTCACACAAAGTTCATACTTTGTGTTTCTTCGCTTTCGTCTCTTCCTTATCGTTTACAGACTTTATTTAGTAAAGAACATGTAGATCATTTACTGCTAGCGACGGAATTTGGAAGATCATACATATTTTCTTGTGACGCAACACGGTAGGTTTCAGTTGCACTGTAGTTCTCAATTAACTAACGGAGATCGCGAGATCAGTAAATAAAATAATAAATCTTACCTAATGTAAACATATAACTGTCTAAAGGAATGCAAAAGAAATACTGCCTACTAGACGCAAGGCTCGAACCCTCAGCCCCACGCGCTTAAGTCGCGCACGTTGGCCCGGAGCCACGCCGACGTAGATACTTGACTTGGGTTGGGATGACCAGGTGCGACAGATTGACAGTCTCCACAGCTGCACGTTTGGCGAGGTATGTCTACTGGTGACGTCACATGTTCAAAATCTGTCATCCACTTTTGGAGTATTTTCCGTATTTGCGGCCCCGTGTGTCTCATATTAAATTACTTGTCTCAGCGTCATCTACGTGGCTTCTGGGATTTTTAAGCGTTAATAAGAGTCACCACATATATATCAGACAGTACTGCATATGAATATTATCGATCTGAGATTGAGAGAGGAGAACAAGCATCTATGCACGTGTACGCTTCCTAATTCATTATCATCGCCCCTACCTACTGATTAATCTGTCTACCACTTCGTTCACGACTAGAAAATGGTTCGTCTATAATGACCTCCATGTCGACAAGAGGTTAATTCGTAATCTTCCTTCTGAAAATTTTCCTTCTGTTCTATAACCAATCGTGAAGCTCCATTAAATCAACAGTATTATCGTATCCTGTTGGCGATATCAATTTTGTGAATATCGTGTACGTTATGGAGTATTACAGCAGTTATTCTAAAACTATCCATTGTAGCTGAAAAAATGGCCATTTAAGAATGGAATTTATAGTTGTTTAAATTTTTGTTTTCTAGCCACCTGTCCATTTAGTCGGCTTCTAGTAGACGGTGATACGAAGGGTGATACCGAAATCAACCGACAAAATTTCGGAAGTTGTCCATTAACGTTTTCTGAGCATTTTGGTATAACTGACATGTGCTCTCTGGCGCCTAGCGGCACAGTAATGATGTAGTTACGACTTATTCCGTTTGTTGTGCCAATTATCTTTGTTTCTGTGGAAATACCTTCACAACTGTGAGAAAGCCTATAATATATAATCAGCAAAAAGCACGACACAAAACGTACCGTAATGCAACAGTCCTCATATGGATAAGTATCGAGACGGTGATCGCCGTCGCTAGGGGAACAGCTCAGCACAGACACGTTGTACCGGTTCATTCCACTGCATTCAGTGAACCCATAGACGAGGTGCATGTCGTCTGGCTCTTTATCAGCAACCCAGTCCGTAGTACTGCTGTGTATAACCGCCAGTACTTTTTTTCTGCGAGAGCGCTGGGGGTGGGGGGGGGGGGGGGGGGGAGCGTACACCTAAACTTTTCTGTCCGCAAAGTAACTCCTTTATGATGTTCCAGAGATTAAGTTTCCCAACGATTTATTTCACGGACGTAAATCGGATTTATTTCATTTTATCATGTCGGTAGTCGCAGTACGAACGATGCCAGTGCAGTATGTGGTGGGAAAAGCTACACGAGCGGATCTGTTTCGAACGTTTCGGATCAGCAGGCAACCGTTGAAAAACACAGGTATTTTGACATTGTCTATGGATGATAAAAGTAAAAACGTAAACCTGAACATTGATCCCGCTTGCGAAAATACGGAGAACGAACGTAAGTAAAATACCAAATCAAATGACTTTGATTCACTAAATCGCGCTTTGTGAGTAAAGTGACTACTTAATAGTTTCAAACAGAGGACTTGGTTGCAAAATTTTCAAAGAAGTAGGAAAGTTTGGCGTATAAAGTAATAAACGTTGAGTCAACTGTGCACAACTTTGGGCTTTCGTATCTGTGTCATCTTCAGGTGATTTAACAAGAGGAGATGGTTTCTTTGCGGGAAAATTTTTTTAAACGTGAAGAACGTTTCGATCATCAAGCATTACTTTGCGCTAGAGAGAAGACTTTGGAAAAGTTAATGCAGTTACGAAATCCAATATAAGAAATCATTAACAGCAATAATTATTTTTTGTTTTGTAAATAAAAACGAGTTCTCCTTTTGCACTGTATTTTATTCTCCCAGACGGCGTTTCGCCTTTCTTCACTTTGAGGCATCACCAGTGGGATCTATAAAACTACCTTTATGATAGACTTTTTTTATATGTGTATTACTCGTAGATTATAAAACAGTTCACTTCTCGCTTTCTAAGTAAATAAAGATTGACTGCTTAATATACACAAAAGACTAGAAGTGAACTGTTTTATAATCCACGAATATTATATATCTCGAAACAAAACTGTATCATAACTGTATCATTATAGATCACACTGATGATGCCTTAAAGGGAAAAAGGGCGAAACGCGTCTGGGAGAGTAAAATACAGTGCCCCAAGGGAATGCGTTTTTTATTTACAAAACAATTTTTTCTGTGCCTGCTGTGAAGGATGGCCACGCAAACAAACTCGTTAATAAGTATTTTTTTAGTAATTTAAAAAAATAAATTACCAGACGAATTACAAAATTTTCAAAAGATTGACAGAAAGTACTCCAGCCCCCTTCGTTCGGTATTGTGAGGGTTGAAGCCGCAAGAAAGAATAAATGTTTCAAGGATTTCGGACCGAAATTTACCTGCAACAATTTATCGAAGTTGACAACGGCCGCATTTTACACTTTGTAAATACGTGTACAAACGTTATTAATCATATTGCAAAAGAAATTAATTATTGATGAGAGCACAATTAGCCAGTTATCATCTTTAATAATTTATTTACGAATCAAAGTCCCTGACGTGAGAGAGCCCACAAATATTTCCGATGATACTGTTGAGCTAAATAATATTACCTCTGAAGGTATTTGTAACACATTGCTAAATTGTTTGGAATCCATAAGATGTTCTAACGAGTTCCTGAAATATAGGGCTATTACAAATGATTGAAGCGATTTCATAAATTCACTGTAGCTCCATTCATTGACATATGGTCACGACACACTACAGATACGTAGCAAAACTCATAAAGTTTTGTTCGGCTGAAGCTGCACTTCAGGTTTCTGCCGCCAGAGTGCTCGAGAGCGCAGTGAGACAAAATGGCGACAGGAGCCGAGAAAGCGTATGTCGTGCTTGAAATGCACTCACATCAGTCAGTCATAACAGTGCAACGACACTTCAGGACGAAGTTCAACAAAGATCAACCAACTGCTAACTCCATTCGGCGATGGTATGCGCAGTTTAAGGCTTCTGGATGCCTCTGTAAGGGGAAATCAACGGGTCGGCCTGCAGTGAGCGAAGAAACGGTTGAACGCGTGCGGGCAAGTTTCACGCGTAGCCCGCGGAAGTCGACGAATAAAGCAAGCAGGGAGCTAAACGTACCACAGGATGGTGCTCCACCGCACTTCCATCATGATGTTCGGCATTTCTTAAACAGGAGATTGGAAAACCGATGGATCGGTCGTGGTGGAGATCATGATCAGCAATTCATGTCATGGCCTCCACACTCTCCCGACTTAACCCCATGCAATTTCTTTCTGTGGGGTTATGTGAAAGATTCAGTGTTTAAACCTCCTCTACCAAGAAATGTGCCAGAACTGCGAGCTCGCATCAACGATGCTTTCGAATTCATTGATGGGGACATGCTGTGCTGAGTGTGGGAGGAACTTGATTATCGGCTTGATGTCTGCCGAATCACTAAAGGGGCACATATCGAACATTTGTGAATGCCTAAAAAAACTTTTTGAGTTTTTGTATGTGTGTGCAAAGCATTGTGAAAATATCTCAAATAATAAAGTTATTGTAGAGCTGTGAAATCGCTTCAATCATTTGTAATAACCCTGTAAAATTTTATTTCAGTTGCAACAGATGGGGCGGCAGTAATGTTGGAAAGACAAAAAGGAGTTGTTACAGTACCTGATACCAGGAGTAAAGTAAGAAGACATGAACACCACAGTAGGCATGAATTAATGTCAGTTTGTACACACACACACACACACACACACACATATATATATATATATATATATATATATATATATATATATATATATATATATATATATAGTGAAGAATAATTCAATTTCAATTTGTGTACGATAATAAACTCAGTTAAAGTATCACATCATGTTGCTTTCAATCGTTGTCGCGTTGTGGAGCCAATGTCAACGGATAAAGTTTTCGTATAATTGACTGCTTGCCTCGGGCATGGATGTGTGTGATGTCCTTAGGTTAGTTAGGTTTAAGTAGTTCTAAGTTTTAGGGGACTGATGACCACAGATGTTGAGTGCCATAGTGCTCAGAGCCATTTGATCCATTTTTGAATTGACTGCTGAAAAAGCTCTGGTGCTAGTTTTGTTTTGTAATTGCGTTGTCTGCTGATATCAGGTCGCTGTGACAGCCAATAAATCTTCACCTCTGTTAGAGAAACAAAACAGCGAAATGAACGCACAGCGGTCCCCTAGCTCATCGTTTTAAAAATAAGGATTTGCGGCGAAGAAAAACCGCAGCGCATGATTTACGCTTCCTGTGATGATATCACGTAGCAGAGTTCACTAGGAAAGTGTAGACAATGTGAAGATTTCAACGGTTGATAACGCAACATGTTAGGCTTATTTCAGTTCGCAATAGTCTACAAAGTGTTGTGAAAGAAGAAGTAAAGATGAACCGAATGCCTGAAGAGTTGCTTAACCTGATATCAGAACTGATGATTAAAAAAAAAAAAATATCTTGAAGATATTGGCAAATGCTTGCCAGGGTATGATAATTTACAACCTATTTTTCGATGGATCTATTTTTTCATCATTGAAAAATGTGACAACACACGCACTGAAATCTAACGTCCAAGGCTTCTTTATAACGTACGATACTGAACTCTGAAACAACTTTACTCCAAGCTTTCGTAGTATAAATATCTGACCATCAAGAAGAACTGTTGAGGCCCTTATGCTAAGCAGTAGCTAGAGGAAAGACTAGCGCGTTTACCAGGTCCCTATTGCCAAAATCAAAGAGAAGTATGTACTAAATCCACATTTAATTCCTTCACTACTCCGTAATGTAACAGACACACATTCAATAAAACTTTTAATATTTAATAAGTCGAACTACTGTAAAAGTTACTAAAATATGAAGCCTGTACCGCGGTTATATTTCAAAGAAATTTATGGTACAACCTGACTAGTAGGAGGGGTCGGTTTGTAACGTAACAAATTGCTATGAATTGTCACCTTGCATTGAAAGCGTAGCTTGCCTTGGAGCAGGGGAGGAGAGCACAGATGTTGTTTCTCACGCTGGCACAGCCGACGCTGGCTACTGGGCCCAGCGAGCAGTTGTACTTGACCAACACTGCGTGCGATATGTTACATAGTCTCTCTATGAATCTGAATAAGTATTATTGAATGTGAATTGATCTTTTTCATACTAAATTCTATGGATATCACAACCACACTGTGAAAATTTCAGATCAATAACTTCTTTATTTTCGGAGGTATAAATTTGTACCTAAAATACATAATAACCGTGCTGGGACTGTGAAACTGAGCCAGGGACATTAATGTAGTCATCTATGGTATCAGTTGATACTGCAACCAAAACTATAGGTTCATACAATCCAATTTTCTTTAGCTTCATTACCACAAATTTCTGACGTAATTAAATGTACTTTGAAAAATTATTATTTCATCGTGTTGTGGTTGTGAGAATGTGATATTTTATTAAAACTATATAAATATATGCGTGAGAAAATTGTTGAGCAGTAGGGGAAGTTGTGACGTATGTCCGAGTGAGCTTGATTAGTGCAGCCAGAAGAGACGTGGAGTAGTAAATTTACTGTCAATTTATCTTGTGGAAAGGAATCGTATTTTCTTTTCATTAAATTTTATTTAGTTTCGGAATTACGAGATTTCTAGTATAAATTACTTGTGGTAATGTGATTGGGTCACATTATAAATATCGCGAGTATAGAAGTGGTCGAGATGATCTGATTGGCTGCTTAACGTACTAACCAATAGGAATTCAGCGTTTCTCATGCGTTTGAGTAGGGCTTTATGCCTCAGATTTATGAGTCGAGAGAGTCGCTCGGGAGCCGTCTTCCGGTGAATAACTATGTTAAATCGCGCCGATGAAATTTGTACCAAAATGAAGAAATTCGCGGGTATGATCGGTTTTTGTGTCGTTAAAGAAGAGAAACTACAGTATTGAGTATTTTGTGGAAGTTTGAGCCTTGTGAATGGTCTATTTAAGGAGATATTTACCTGTGAACATTTCGTGTCGTACATAAACTTCACGTGGCTGTTTCGCACACATTACGAGACATTATGGTGAGTACTTCTTTACAGGAAGCCTACTGAACGACTGGCTGTGTTAAGTCGCAAGTAGTCGTGGGTCAATGACTATTGAGGACTTTCAAAATATCGGAACGGACTAAATATTCTGGCTCCTTTCTGATGCGAACTTGTAACAGAAATAGTAACATTGCATAATTGATGTTGGGATCTTAAAATACGGACTTGATAGCCATTTTCCGTCTTTTAAAGACAAAAAACCAACTTGAAGGCAATTTTAGACATTTTTTTTCAAACGAGTCATGCAAGAATCTCGAACGCCCTCTAGTTTAACGAACTTTCAGCTACTGCTCAGGGCTGGAGCTATGTGGCCTTAGCGTGGTAAGCGTTGAGTCTAATTTTTGTCAAAAAAAAAATGGTTCAAATGGCTCTGAGCACTATGGGACTCAACTGCTGTGGTCATTAGTCCCCTAGAACTTAGAACTAGTTAAACCTAACTAACCTAAGGACATCACAAACATCCATGCCCGAGGCAGGATTCGAACCTGCGACCGTAGCGGTCTTGCGGTTCCAGACTGCAGCGCCTTTAACCGCACGGCCACTTCGGCCGGCTAATTTTTGTCAACGCTGCTTTTATCGGCTAAACCAGTATCTACAATCGCAGAGTGAAGGGGCAGACAACCTGAAAGCTATCCAGGTAGGTGGACTCATTGTTTAAAGAATAGTGAGAGAGCAACCGACCTCACCGCAGGTTGATGGGCCACGACATGAGCGATCGAGTTACCCTCAATTGTAATGGAGGAATGTGTGAAGAGGTAGAAAGTGTAGAGCGCGACCAAGTATCGAGTACAGTCGGAAGGTACAAAGGGATACAGCTTGCATTTGCTGTGCAGAGCGGAAGAGACTTCCACAGGATAGGCTAGGTGGAAAACTGCATAAAAGCAGTCTGCAGAGAGAAGACCAATACAACGCCAACAGTGTATCGTAATTGATATTCTCGTGTACTGCATAAAACGGAGACTTTCATGAGTTTGTGTAGGACGGTCAGAAACAGTGAGAAAAACTTGTAAGAGTGTTGCAGAAGAGCTTGTGCTGAGAAATAACTGCTAAGAAAAAAGTTCGATACGTTGTGCCGTTTCAGAGTTATTTAGCACTGAAATCAGCCGATCAGTTTGTTACGCCCGAAAATATAAGCAGCCTGCCAGAGACAGTGTGGCCAAAATTGTTCCTCGTTTGGTTTCCTCAAACCGAATAAACGCAGCTTTGGTTCACCTAGGTTCCGAAACAGGCACATTGTAACTGATAATGAACATTTGAACAAGTAATAACTCACGGACCTACACATGTCCGCGCATTGTCGCATCTTAGCGCGTGGTAGTGCTTGAATTTGCCCTCGCAACGACGTGATTGCTTAATTCTGATAATGAATAACACGAAAACGGCGCAACGTATCGAAATTTTTGTTAACAGTTATTTCTGCGCTTGTCCTCCCCTGCTACAGCCTTACAAGCTTTTGTGATTGTTTCTGACCACTGTGTATATTTACAAACTTTATTGTCCAATATGGAGGGCAGATGTAACAAAGGGCCAATATAGCAATTTAAAATCAGATTTACTGCTCTGAAAGTCTTCTTAGAGCACCGAAGTCACGGCATTCATGCTGGGGCGGAGGGGGGGGGGGGGTATACACCCCACGTGTGTTTCTCTTTACTACTGTATCATATATTGCAAACTATGGATGAAGGGCAACAGGCAGATGCCATATTTCTTGATCTCCGGGAGCGTTTGACACGGTGTCCTACTGCAGGCTGTTAACGAAGGTACGAGTATATGGTATATATGGTATAAGTTCACAGACACGAGACTCGAAAACTTCTTAAGTAATACAACCCAATATGTCGTCCTCCACAGCGAGTGTTCATCAGTGCCCTGCGGAAGTGTGATAGTACCGCTGTTGTTCTCCATGTACATAAATGATTTTGTGGACAGTGTAAGCGGTAATCTGCGGCTGTTTGCTGATGATGCTGCTGTGGTGTGCGGTAAGGAGTTGAAGTTGAGTGACTGTAGGAAGATACAAGATGACTTAGACAACAACAAAAAAAATGAGATGAGCGTATGGCATCGTTGGCCGGGAGACCCCATCTGGGGAAGTTCGGCAGCCAAATGCAAGTCTTATTTCAGTTGACGCCACATTGGGCGACTTGCGCGCCGGTGATGGGTATGAAATGATGATGAGGACAACACAACACCCAGTCCACGGGCGGAGAAAATCTTCAAACCGGTAGGAATCGAAACCGGGCCCGCACGTTATTACCCAGCTAAGCAAGTCGACGACTTAGACAAAATTTCCAATTGGTGTGATCAATCGCGGCTAGCTCTAAATATGGAAAAACATAAGTTATGCGCATGAGTAAGAAGAACAAACGTATTATGTTTAGGTGAAGTATTACTAGGATCCTGCTTGACACAGTAAAGTCGTTTGAATATCTAGGCGTAACGTTGGAGAGCGATATGAGATGGAAGGAGCATTTGAGAACTGTGGTAGGGAAGACGAATGGTCGACTTCGGTTTATTGGGAGAATTTTTGGAACGAGTGGTTCACCTGTAAAGGGGACCGCATATAGGATGCTTGTGCGACCTGTTTTCGAGTGCTGCTCGAGAGTCTGGGATCCGTACCTGGTGGGACTGAAGGACTTCATCCATGCTGTTCAAGGCGGGCTGTTAGATTGGTTACTGATAGTTTCGAACAACATCTAAGTGTTACGGAGATGCTTCAGGAACTCAAATGGGAATCCCTGGAGGGAAGACGTTCTTTTCGAAAAACACTATTGAGAAAATTTAGAGAATCAGCATTGGAATCTGACTGTCGTACGATTCTACTGCCGCCGACATTCATTATGGGTAAGGAGCACGAAGATAAGATGAAAGAAATTAGGGGTCATACGAAGGCATGGAGACAGTCGTTTTTTCCTTCGCTTTATTTGTGAGTGGAACATGAACGGCAATGACTAGTTGTGGTACAGGGTACCTTCCGCCACGCACCGCAGGATGGCTAGCGGAGTATGTGTGTGCATGTAGATGTAGATGTATGATCGTCATGAAAAAATTTAACATTGCTTGGGCCACAAAAGGTCACCGGTACTAGGAGTAGATTTTGGACACAATATCAGACGTTAAAAAAATCTAGAGTGGAAGAAAGAAATGTAAGACTCAAGGAGGCTGTATATATGCCCCCCCCCCCCCCAACCCCGCCGCCATGTACCAGAACAAGAGACTGGACCTGAGGGTGTACTGAGGGAGGGAGTGCCACGTATAGTAATGGCGCGACTTTACGTGTCCGCTAGGCGCATACAGCCATTCCACGCAGAAGCAAGGATGCGCATGCACCGGTGCAAAGTCGCGCCTGCCTCTGAATTGTGCACATGGGGGCGCAGGAGTCTCCCTATACTAGACGGGGACCTATGTGCCCCTCCTTGTATGTGGAACGAGCACGACCGCATTACGACCAACCAGAAGATGCGCACGCGTAAACGCACCTTAGCAGACCACACCACACGATGTCTCGACACCGCGCTCTACCCACACTGTAGTCGCACCAGGCCTCCAGCTCCAGGTGGGGCGGCCGATGGACACGTCTGGATGGCTGGAGTCGGTTATCGCAGCTGCCGACTACACTCGTAACGGCTGAGGATCAGTTTGTCCGCTTTTCACTACAGATTACTCTTTCTGTAGTTGACTGGTCACCGAGTGGAGAGGACAATGGGCATTATGTGTGCAAATGGGTGTAACTAGGATAACATTTTTTCACCGATGGAACGCTGTACTAAATCCGAAGTACTAAGAAAGTAATCCGATGTAAATGTAAAAATCCTCTCTTTCCTAACCACAGTCTCTCTCACGCCAATTACAGTAAGTTATGTAGGCGCACTTGACACACTGCGATAGTCACCAATAGGGTGTTGTTGTTGTGGGCGTAGATTCGAAGATGGGTATTGTGGCGAAATAAGCGCTGTATCATTTGAGAGATACAGAGGCGAGCCAGTGTGCCGGGACTTACCCCAGTTCACTGCTACTAGTGCCACGTCACCTTAACCCGTCTGTGCGTAGCACACAAGTATTGCACTAAATAATGAAGGTAGAAAGCCAAAAATTGTTCATAATGTGCAAATGTATGTCAAAATCAACTGTTACAAGTTTCGACTTAAGCGGAACAAAATTTTAGTCAGAATCCACGTTTTTACGAAAAATAGGTGGCGCTAAATGATAAAGCTAGAAAGCCTTTAATTCGCGTGATGCCTCAGTTCGGTGTGAAAACCTGAAGAATGTGAATCCATTAAGCTACCTCTAATAGTTTTTGAGTAATTTACTGAGAGCTAAATTTTCAACAAAAATGTTTTTATTTGTTGTAGATTAAGTATCAGTTATGTTAATGATAGAAAGTTCTGATTACAGCACGTGATTAAACCCATTAAATAATAGAGCTATATCAAGTTTCAAGACTTCGAAGTTAATAACAATCAATACAAGGTCTCTTAAAATTTTAGTTCAGAGGTCATGTTCTACTGTCAGTTCCGTTCTAAAAATTATAGACGGCAAAGTTTAAATGCAGGCGAGCTAAAACTTTTTCTGTGATTAAAGCCTCCCTAACTCCACTCATACAAAAATTACGAATATTCTAAATTAATACACAACAGTGTTATAAAATATTATGTGTCCGAGAAAGCGGGCAATTTGAAGCTACTGCCGGGACACCGAGCGGATAACACCAGATGTTCCATTGGCCGTCCGCTGCGCCCGTATATAAATAAGGCCTGAGGGGTAGTGACTTTCACGTCACTTCGCACCCAGCTACCATACGGTCCACGTCAGTCAAACGACGGAGTACGCGCTGCCTCGAATGACGTCATAGACAGGCTATTACCAAAAGCATATTTTCAGTAATAATAGGAAGTGAAATCGCGAGGACTGTACACCGTACTGGATCGCTTAGATTTCGCGGAAGTATCTATTTGTATGCCGTTCGTAATGATACCAAAACCGCGTGGCAAGTGGTGAGATTATTTTCCACTTTCGTGGCGTGCAATTAAATTACTAGAAGTCAGGACGAAAGACCATTTACTGGTAACTTACAGTAGAGGTTCCTCTGAACTGCTCATAGTGTATGATAGAGTCATCAGATGTATTATGAGTATTATCATTAGGAATATTACTATGTTGTGCGTGTGAAAGTTTATCAAATATATCTATCAATTAGAGCTCAAAATCTTCATTTACAATCATAGTTCATGATCCTGCCCAGTAAAACAAACTTTTTTTTCATTGGGCAAGACAAGAATCTGGACTTGCAGACTGGAAACTATGATAAGTATGTTCTCCATCGTTTTTTGGCTGGTTACAGAAATAGTTTTTAGGCTCTCGTAAAATACGGCGAACAATATTTCCTATTTTCTGATTAACCCGCCGCCCCACAGTATGATGCAGCCAGTATATCTTCTGCAACCCTCTTCATCTCTGCGTAGCTACTACAGCTGATATCCATTACAACCTACTTGCTGCATTACTAATCAGGTTTCTGTAAACATCGCAGCACAACATCTGCCTTAATAAAGGTAACAGATAACATGAGGCTTACCGTGGATGCACCAGAGACAAATGGTTCAAATGGCTCTGAGCACTATGGGACTTAACATCTGTGGTCATCAGTCCCCTAGAACTTAGAACTACTTAAACCTAACTAACCTAAGGACAGCACACAACACCCAGCCATCACGAGGCAGAGAAAATCCCTGACCCCGCCGGGAATCGAACCCGGGAACCCGGGCGTGGGAAGCGAGAACGCTACCGCACGGCCACGAGATGCGGGCCCAGAGACAAATCTCGTATGCTTCTTAGAGTTCAGCAGAGCCTGTGACATTGTCGACTTCGGCATTTTACTTGCCAGATTTATCTGCCTAAATTTCTCGCCAACTGCAGTGCAGTGGTTTCGGTCATGACTGACATCTCGCCAGAAATGCATCATGTCCCGCACCAAAAGTGACCACGGGGGCAGGTAGTACCAGGCGTCCCCGAAGGTTTAATTCTACTTTCCTGATGTCATCAGTTTGGTTCTGATGCAAATACGGCACATACGGTGATTACCTCTGCTGGTATCTAAGTGCAAAACCAATAAACCCGAAGGAAGCTATCGAGAACCTCAGTAGGGATACGTGTTCATTACCAAAATGGGCACAAGATATAGGGTTAAAGCTCAGCCCATCCAAACCCCAAGGGATACTCATTGGTCACTGTAGACTCATTTGCCCGAAATATCTGGAACTCGTACAATCTTTAAGCCTAAATGGAACAAATATCGACTTCTCTCCTTCAGCAGAGAGCCTAGGAATAACAATACATGAAAATAATTATTTGGATTTAGCATGTAACTACAGTGAACATGAAGACATCAGCATCTCTCCATTTCTTTCTTTCTTGGGGCCTTTGTCCCGCTTCAACACGGGGCGGCCGTGTTACTATTGATTTGGCAGTGTTAGTTGCAGAGGGTGGCCGGATGCCCTTCCTGCCACCACTCCGAACCCCCCGGGACGGAATTGGTGTACCCCAGCTGTCTGCGTGTAGTGTAAGCCACGGAATAGTGCGAACGTTTCCAATTGGCTGCGAGTCGTGTAACTGAGGCGGAAAGTGGGGACCAGCCCGATATTCACCTATCGGGATATGGAAAACCGCCTAAAAACCACATTCAAATTGGCCAGCAGACCGGTCCTCGCGTTAATCCGCTGGGCGGATTCGATGCAGGACCGGTGCGCCTACCCGAGTCCAGGAAGCAGCGCATTAGCGCTCTCGGCTATCCTGGTGGGTAAGCATCAGCATCCCTCCATACCCTACAAAACTATAAGAAGCTGTTCCCTCTTGACCTGAAAAAGAAACATGTACAAGCACGTACTTCCAGTTATTGATTGCAACGATGTCATCTTGCAGGGCCTTTCTCATGAAAGCTCACGATGGCGAGAACTGGTTATGAATGCCTGTGTTCCTCTTATCTGCGATTTTTGGCACTTTGATCACATTTCACCATCATATGCACAGCTATCCTGGCTGTGTGCAGACAAGCGCAGACATTTCCATAGACTCTGTCTTGTCTACTGTCTAATGAACGAACACTGTCCCTCACATTTCTCCTCGACTTCAGCGTTATTGGCAGAACAACATGGCAGAAACACCTGCATAATATTAGAGAACATCTCCAGATTCAGAAGAGATTCCGTGACACATCTAGTAAAGCAACAGTTACGTCTACCACTGACCCTGTATGCATTCGTTACAGTCTTATATCCTTCTTCCGAACCAGATCTTTTCCCAGTATTTTTAGCTGGTGTAATCTCTTTAAATTTGCTTTCCTCAGAACTCGCCATATCAGTAAACATTTCTCTTGTACACATATAAATTGTGTTTATATCTGTCGCTATCATTACTCATATTACTATTACCGGCTTTATTATTATTACTGTTATTACTTTTAGTGGCAGCAGCGGTAGTATAAGTGCTGCCAACATTAACTTCATTAGTTCATAGCCTGTATTATTTACTCACATTGCCACTTCAGACACTGTGACTATTTTGATGCTATTTGTTATATTAAAATTGTTATTTCTTAGGAAAATATGATGTAAAAGACGTACTGTCTGTTTGAAACCCTGCACTGATGTAAGATATAGCCCTACGGCCTTAATCAAATCAGCTTAAGTAATAAATAAATAAATAGATATATTGCAACCTCAACCTCACTCTACAGTTTTTATCCCCTCACTACCCTCCGTTGTCAGTTCACGATTCGTTCATTACTCACTATCGCTCCTATCAATTGGTAACTTCCTTTACTCCGGTTGCTCCACAAATTTTATTCATTTATTTTCTTTACATATTACATTCTGCATGGAAGTTACCTAATTTACTTGTCGGATACGCAGCACTCCCCTGTAGCATCACTTATCAAAAACATCTGTTCGTATCTCTACTGTTTATTGTCCACGTTGCCCTTCCATCAACGCAGGTTTAATTCTGTACCTATTCATTAGTTATGCGATCCTGTCATCTAATGCTACGCTTTATTTCCGTACAAGGCTACACTCCATACAAATACCTTCATAAAAGACTTCATAACACAAAAATTTAAACTTGATGCTAAAAGATTTTTTTTTTAATTATTTTATTGCTACTGACAATCTGCATATTATATCCTCTCTAAGTTGTTTTACTGACCAAACAGTGAAACACATTTACTAATTTCGGTGTCTCGTTTCCTAATGTAATTCCGGCACCCTCACCTGATTTAAATCAAATACATTCCATTACGCTTGTTTCAATTTGTTTCGACCCTCATCTTATAATATCATTCCAATATACAAAATAATTGATCAAGTGAGCATCCGGAACTGAGGAATATATTTATAGAATAAAAATCATTTTAATACTGGTAACTGAAACAGATCTTTGTTCTCTAAATATCTGTCCAAATACTATCGATTCAGTTGCTCGTCCAAGTCCTTTGATGTCTCTGAGAGAATTGCAGTGTCATCGGCAAAACTCAAAGTTTTAATTTCAGCTCGCTAAATTTCTCCCCCCCCCTCCACCCCCACCCCCATCCCCACTCCAACCCTCACCCAGATCGAGGTAAATTTCTCCTTGGTTTCCGTTACTGCTTGATCAGAGCACAGTTTTAATAAAATCAGTGGCAGGCTACACTCATGTCTCAGTCGATTTCCAATCGCTGCTTTCCTTTCATGTTCATCGGCTCTTGCAAGCGCGGTCTTGCTTCTGTACAAATTGTTGATGACTTACAGCTTCCTGTATTTTATCCTTCCTATCTTCATTATTTCAAGCTCAGCAGTGCGGTCCACACTGTCAAGAGCCTTCTCTAAATCTACAAAGGCCGTAAACCAGGGTCTGCCACGGCGTGGCAAACGCATCCGCACGGGATGTGCAGGTCGCGAGCGGGTCGAAGACCAGCCTCCCTGGGATTTGCTCGTTGCTTCTCGGAAGTGCCCGGTAGAGCCAGAAATTTCATTTAGCACTGCGGTGTCGCATTTCTCTTCTTCAGTTCTGCAGAACTGTGGTGTCAGCGTCGTTCACCCTTCACTATTTGTTCGTGGTATGGAGGACGTTCACAAGTCGATCGGCCCCTTGCACAAAAAGGGGCAGTCTAGCAAACTGTCGTCACGGGCCATCGAAAATGAATGGGAATGACAGAAGAGACGGGTGATAATTCTCACTATCTATTATTTACAAGCCCATGTCATTAACGTCGGTATGCAGCAGGATTATGGAACATACACTATTGGACATTAAAATTGCTACACCACGAACATGACGTGCTACAGACGCGAAATTTAACCGACAGGAAGAAGGAGCTGTGATATGCAAATGATTAGCTTTTCAGAGCATTCACACAAGGTTGGTGCCGGTGGCGACACCTACAACGTGCTGACATGAGGTAAGTTTCCAACCGATTTCTCACACACAAACAGCAGTGGACCGGCGTTGCCTGGTGAAACGTTGTTGAGATGCCTCATGTAGTGAGGACAAATGCGTACCATCACGTTTCCGACTTTGATAAAGGTCGGATTGTAGCCTATCGCGATTGCGGTTTATCGTATCGCGACATTGCTGCTCGCGTTGGTAGAGAGCCAATGACTGCTGGCAGAATATGGAATCGGTGGGTTCAGGAGGGTAATACGGAACTCCGTGCTTGATCCCAACGGTCTCGTATCACTGGCAGTCGAGATGACAGGCATCTTATCCACATGTCTGTAACGGATCGTGCAGCCACGTCTCGATCCCTGAGTCAACAGATAGGGACGTTTGCAAGACAACAACCATCTGCACGACGTTTGCAGCAGCATGGACTATCAGCTCGGAGACTATGGCTGCGGTTACCCTTGACGCTGCATCACAGACAGGAGCGCCTGGGAAGGTGCACTCAACGACGAACCTGGCTGCACGAATGGCAAAACGCCATTTCTTTCGGATGAATCCAGGTTCTGTTTACAGCATCATGAGGGTCGCTTCTGTCTTTGGCGACATCGCGGTGAACGCACATTGGAAGCGTGAATTAGTCATCGCCATGTTGCCGTATCACCCGGCGTGATGGTATGGGGTGCCATTGGTTACACGTCTCGGTCACCTCTTGTTCGCATTGACGGCACTCTGAACAGTGGACGTTACATTTCAGATGTGTTACGACCCGTGGCTCTACCCTCCATTCGATCCCTGCGAAACCCCACATTTCAGCAGGACAATGCACGACCGCCTGTTGCAGATCGTGTACGGGCCTTTCTGGATACAGAAAATGTTCGACTGCTGCCCTGGCCAGCACATTCTCCAGATCTCTCACCAACTGAAAACGTCTGATGAATGGTGACCGAGGAACTGGCTCGTCACAATACGCCAGTCACTACTCTTGATGAACTGTGGTATCGTATTGAAGCTGCATGGGCAGCTGTACCTGTACACGCCATCCAAGCTCTGTTTGACTCAATGCCCAGGCGTATCAAGGCCGTTATTACGGCCAGAGGTGGTTGTTCTGGGTACTGATTTCTCTAGATGTATCCACCCAAATTGCGTGAAAATGTAATCACATGTTAGTTCTAGTATAATATATTTGTCCAATGAAAAACCGTTTATCATCTGCATTTCTTCTTGGTGTAGGAATTTTAATGGGCAGTAGTGTATATTGTGTTCGAAAATTATGAATTATCTCGAACAGAACGGTCTATTGACACACAATGAACACGGATTTAGAAAACATCGTTCTTGTGAAACACAATTATCTCTTTACTCACACGAAGCGTCGAGTGTTATTGACACGGAATACATTTCGTGTGTGAAGAGCAACAGTTGAACTGCACCACAGTTTAGGGCTATTTTGAGAGAAAGAAATGACAGAAGCGTGTCTGACGGTTTATAATTGAAGTTAAAACAGTTAAAACAATGTTGCAATGTACGGCAATGGCTCCAGCAGAAACAAGTTACTGTCGCTCGAAATTGCTGTTGTTACTGCCAGGCGCCAATTGCGAATCAGAAGAGCAAGACTGCAGTTTGATTGCCAATAATGTGGTGTGTATTAATTAATGAAGCGATAAATTATTGTTTACACAGAGCCCGGGGTCGCCGGAATCAAATTATAAGGCAATTAGCGTGCCACATGGCGTGGGGGCGGCGGTGTAGCGACCTCTGTTCAGAACGGCTGCCGCTTTGAAACAAGCGTACCGAACACACGCTCGCACACACACACACACACACACACACACACACACACACATACACACACACACACACACACACACGGTTTCGAAATGTTTTTCTCTTCCTCATATCCTGAGCACCCTGTTTCTCCGATCTCACACCCGTCTCGCCTGTTGTTTAACGGTTCTCTTGCGCCGATCTACCTTAAAAAACCTTCCCCTGTCTTGACTACATGGTGCTGGAGTTGCTACGGGAAACAAATGAAAGCACTGGGAGTTGATAGCCCTGTGCGGATGATTCCTTTTTGGTCACGTTTATTGTACGGAATCATATTCATTCTAATACTGCAAACTGTAAACTTGTGGTACAACTGGAAACCAGTACGTGCTTTTCTCATGTCACATCCTAAAAGTCGTGGATCGAGAAAGACAGGCATATGCAGTATTTCTTGGCTTCCAAACTGCATTTCACTCAGTACCACACCTACGCTTGCTATGGGAAATATAGGATATCAAACAAATTTTGTGACTGGATAGAGGATTTGTTGGTAGAGGGGGACCAATGTATTATTTTGAGTGAAGAGTCCTCGACAGATGTAAAATTAAGTTTAAACGTGCTTCAGGGACGTGTGCTGCAGGCCTTACTATTCATGTTTAGTATTAATGACCTTGTGGGTGATAATAGAAGCCTCAGGTTCTTGCATATGATGCATTTCCCTGATAAAATCTGCGAAAATATCCAGATTAATCTCGATAAGATTTCAAAGTATATATAGGTGGAAGACATCGGTTCATTATAGGAAATGCAGTCGGTATATCAAATTGAGTGCTTACCAAACACTGTTGCGAACCGTCCTAGAATATTGCTCACGTGTCTTGACCCATACCAAATAGGAGTACGAGCGGATACTGAAAGTATACAGAAGAGGGCAGCAGAAATGCCCACCGCTTTGTTTGACCCATGGGAGAGGGCCGCAAAGATGCTAAAAATAATGAAATGGCAGGCACTTGCCGCCGTTGGATAAGCAGCTGAGCAGCAAGTCGTATACTCCTAGCTCACTCATTTGTTACATAGTTTAATTCTTAATTTCTTTGCGTGTTTTTGGTACTTGCATTGTTTAATTCATAAATTTCGAGCGTATTATAGTATTTGAGAGTTGTAGCATCGCGTTTTAGTACCTGAATAGTGTAAATTCGCGTAGTCGTTTGTCTACTGTTTTGTTTTGAACGGCCAGTGTCGGTTGGTCGCAGTCAGTGTGCTCCCTGCCGCCGTTGGATAAGCAGCTGCAGCAGCAAGTCGTATACTCCTAGCTCACTCATTTGTTACATAGTTTAATTCTTAATTTCTTTGCGTGTTTTTGGTACTTGCATTGTTTAATTCATAAATTTCGAGCGTATTATAGTATTTGAGAGTTGTAGCATCGCGTTTTAGTACCTGAATAGTGTAAATTCGCGTAGTCGTTTGTCTACTGTTTTGTTTTGAACGGCCAGTGTCGGTTGGTCGCAGTCAGTGTGCTCCCTGCCGCCGTTGGATAAGCAGCTGCAGCAGCAAGTCGTATACTCCTAGCTCACTCATTTGTTACATAGTTTAATTCTTAATTTCTTTGCGTGTTTTTGGTTCTTGCATTGTTTAATTCATAAATTTCGGGCGTATTATAGTATTTGAGAGTGTAGCATCGTGTTTTAGTACCTGAATAGTGTAATTTCGCTTAGTCTCCTTCCGCCGCCGAGCAGTGTCAGCAGTGCGCAAGTAGCAGCATTACTGCATTTACTAGGCAATCTTGTATTTTAATAACCGTTTAAATTTTGTCGATTTGTTTGCGCTCTCTGTAGATTAGTTCAGACGTTCTTAGCAAAACAGTTCTTAGCATGGATAGGGACTGCAACTGCTGTGTTCGGATGCAGGCTGAGTTGGCATCCCTTCGCTCCCAGCTTCAGGCAGTGTTGGCTTCGGTCACACAGCTTGAGGCTGTTGCCAATGGGCATCACTGTGGGGGTCGGGATGGGGGTTTGTCGGGGACGGCCAGCTCGTCCCACGCATCCCCTGATCGGACTACGACTGTGGTTGCCCGGGATACTGCCCGCATTGAGGCTGATCCCTCACCTGTGGTAGAGTGGGAGGTCGTTTCAAGGTGTGGCAGGGGGCGAAAGACATTCCGGAGGGCTGAACGGAAAGCCTCTCCAGTTTGTCTGACGAACCGGTTTCAGGCTCTGTCTCAGGCTGATACTGATCTTCGGCCTGACATGGCTGCTTGTCCTGTTCCAGAGGTTGCCCCTCAGTCTGCAAGATCCGGGCAGTCGCAGAGGGTGGGCTTACTGGTAGTTGGGAGCTCCAACGTCAGGCGCGTAATGGGGCCCCTTAGGGAAATGGCAGCAAGAGAGGGGAAGAAAACCAATGTGCACTCCGTGTGCATACCGGGGGGAGTCATTCCAGATGTGGAAGGGGTCCTTCCGGATGCCATGAAGGGTACAGGGTGCACCCATCTGCAGGTGGTCGCTCATGTCGGCACCAATGATGTGTGTCGCTATGGATCCGAGGAAATCCTCTCTGGCTTCCGGCGGCTATCTGATTTGGTGAAGACTGCCAGTCTCGCTAGCGGGATGAAAGCAGAGCTCACCATCTGCAGCATCGTCGACAGGACTGACTGCGGACCTTTGGTACAGAGCCGAGTGGAGGGTCTGAATCAGAGGCTGAGACGGTTCTGCGACCGTGTGGGCTGCAGATTCCTCGACTTGCGCCATAGGGTGGTGGGGTTTCGGGTTCCGCTGGATAGGTCAGGAGTCCACTACACGCAACAAGCGGCTACACGGGTAGCAGGGGTTGTGTGGCGTGGGCTGGGCGGTTTTTTAGGTTAGATGGCCTTGGGCAAGTACAGAAAGGGCAACAGCCTCAACGGGTGCGGGGCAAAGTCAGGACATGCGGGGAACAAGCAGCAATCGGTATTCTAATTGTCAACTGTCGAAGCTGCGTTGGTAAAGTACCGGAACTTCAAGCGCTGATAGAAAGCACCGAAGCTGAAATCGTTATAGGTACAGAAAGCTGGCTTAAGCCAGAGATAAATTCTGCCGAAATTTTTACAAAGGTACAGACGGTGTTTAGAAAGGATAGATTGCATGCAACCGGTGGTGGAGTGTTCATCGCTGTTAGTAGTAGTTTATCCTGTAGTGAAGTAGAAGTGGATAGTTCCTGTGAATTATTATGGGTGGAGGTTACACTAAACAACCGAACTAGGTTAATAATTGGCTCCTTTTACCGACCTCCCGACTCAGCAGCATTAGTGGCAGAACAACTGAGAGAAAATTTGGAATACATTTCACATAAATTTTCTCAGCATGTTATAGTCTTAGGTGGAGATTTCAATTTACCAGATATAGACTGGGACACTCAGATGTTTAGGACGGGTGGTAGGGACAGAGCATCGAGTGACATTATACTGAGTGCACTATCCGAAAATTACCTCGAGCAATTAAACAGAGAAACGACTCGTGGAGATAACATATTGGACCTACTGATAACAAACAGACCCGAACTTTTCGAATCTGTATGTACAGAGCAGGGAATCAGTGATCATAAGGCCGTTGCAGCATCCCTGAATATGGAAGTTAATAGGAATATAAAAAAAGGGAGGAAGGTTTATCTGTTTAGCAAGAGTAATAGAAGGCAGATTTCAGACTACCTAACAGATCAAAACGAAAATTTCTGTTCCGACACTGACAATGTTGAGTGTTTATGGAAAAAGTTCAAGGCAATCGTAAAATGCGTTTTAGACAGGTACGTGCCGAGTAAAACTGTGAGGGACGGGAAAAACCCACCGTGGTACAACAACAAAGTTAGGAAACTACTGCGAAAGCAAAGAGAGCTCCACTCCAAGTTTAAACGCAGCCAAAACCTCTCAGACAAACAGAAGCTAAACGATGTCAAAGTTAGCGTAAGGAGGGCTATGCGTGAAGCGTTCATTGAATTCGAAAGTAAAATTCTATGTACCGACTTGACAGAAAATCCTAGGAAGTTCTGGTCTTACGTTAAATCAGTAAGTGGCTCGAAACAGCATATCCAGACACTACGGGATGATGATGGCATTGAAACAGAGGATGACTCGCGTAAAGCTGAAATACTAAACACCTTTTTCCAAAGCTGTTTCACAGAGGAAGACCGCACTGCAGTTCCTTCTCTAAATCCTCGCACAAACGAAAAAATGGCTGACATCGAAATAAGTGTCCAAGGAATAGAAAAGCAACTGGAATCACTCAATAGAGGAAAGTCCACTGGACCTGACGGGATACCAATTCGATTCTACACAGAGTACGCGAAAGAACTAGCCCCCCTTCTAACAGCCGTGTACCGCAAGTCTCTAGAGGAACGGAGGGTTCCAAATGATTGGAAAAGAGCACAGATAGTCCCAGTCTTCAAGAAGGGTCGTCGAGCAGATGCGCAAAACTATAGACCTATATCTCTTACGTCGATCTCTTGTAGAATTTTAGAACATGTTTTTTGCTCGCGTATCATGTCATTTCTGGAAACCCAGAATCTACTATGTAGGAATCAACATGGATTCCGGAAACAGCGATCGTGTGAGACCCAACTCGCCTTATTTGTTCATGAGACCCAGAAAATATTAGATACAGGCTCCCAGGTAGATGCTATTTTTCTTGACTTCCGGAAGGCGTTCGATACAGTTCCGCACTGTCGCCTGATAAACAAAGTAAGAGCCTACGGAATATCAGACCAGCTGTGTGGCTGGATTGAAGAGTTTTTAGCAAACAGAACACAGCATGTTGTTATCAATGGAGAGACGTCTACAGACGTTAAAGTAACCTCTGGCGTGCCACAGGGGAGTGTTATGGGACCATTGCTTTTCACAATATATATAAATGACTTAGTAGATAGTGTCGGAAGTTCCATGCGGCTTTTCGCGGATGATGCTGTAGTATACAGAGAAGTTGCTGCATTAGAAAATTGTAGTGAAATACAGGAAGATCTGCAGCGGATAGGCACTTGGTGCAGGGAGTGGCAACTGACCCTTAACATAGACAAATGTAATGTATTGCGAATACATAGAAAGAAGGATCCTTTATTGTATGATTATATGATAGCGGAACAAACACTGGTAGCAGTTACTTCTGTAAAATATCTGGGAGTATGCGTACGGAACGATTTGAAGTGGAATGATCATATAAAACTAATTGTTGGTAAGGCGGGTACCAGGTTGAGATTCATTGGGAGAGTGCTTAGAAAATGTAGTCCATCAACAAAGGAGGTGGCTTACAAAACACTCGTTCGACCTATACTTGAGTATTGCTCGTCAGTGTGGGATCCGTACCAGGTCGGGTTGACGGAGGAGATAGAGAAGATCCAAAGAAGAGCGGCGCGTTTCGTCACTGGGTTATTTGGTAACCGTGATAGCGTTACGGAGATGTTTAATAAACTCAAGTGGCAGACTCTGCAAGAGAGGCGCTCTGCATCGCGGTGTAGCTTGCTCGCCAGGTTTCGAGAGGGTGCGTTTCTGGATGAGGTATCGAATATATTGCTTCCCCCTACTTATACTTCCCGAGGAGATCACGAATGTAAAATTAGAGAGATTAGAGCGCGCACGGAGGCTTTCAGACAGTCGTTCTTCCCGCGAACCATACGCGACTGGAACAGGAAAGGGAGGTAATGACAGTGGCACGTAAAGTGCCCTCCGCCACACACCGTTGGGTGGCTTGCGGAGTATCAATGTAGATGTAGATGTAGACGCAACCTATACCCTTGAAACGCTACGTACAAAGTTTCAGGAAACGAAACTAGGAATATATTACCATGTAATTATAATTAAACTGATGATGATGATTACGACGATGAGAGTGTTGCTGTGCGCGTTGCATGCATCACAGGACGGTGACATATCGTAGGTACGTTCATTAATCGGTGCAGTCACGTAGTATGCTGAAGAAACAATAGTTTTTCTCTCTGCCACCACGTGAAAATATGGCACTGAAAACAGTCAAAACGTGGCGTGGATCCAGGAAAAGGGGAGGGTCGATGACAGTCATGATATCGGTACTTCTGGCACATTTAATAGGATAAGGTCGCAAGCTCCAACGTACCCAGTACGCTGCACAATTCAGCAACACAGTGCATTCCTAAAACGGCATGATTTTTTTTTATTTTACACATCTAGTTCCGTAGGGCGAAATTGAGGAGCAAATCTCCAAGGTTATGAACATATCAATGCATGGAGTTACAACAGAAGAGCAATAACAGATAAAATAAAAGACAAGCCATAAGTTTAAGTAAACATAGGAATCAGCTTAATGTTTTAAGGAACGACGCAATAGAAGGAGTGTCCCATGAAGAAACTGTACAGCTTTGATTTAAAGGCACGTGAATTACTGCAAAGATTTTTGAATTCTTGTGGGTGCTTATTGGAAATGGATGCAGCAGTATACTGCACACCTTTCTGCACAAGACTCAAGGAAGTGCGGTCCAGATGCAGACTGGATTTCTGCCTAGTATTAACTGAGTCAAAGTTGCTAATTCTTGGGAATACGGTAATGTTGTTAACAAGAAACGACAGTAAAGAATATATGTATATATTGAGAGGCCATTGTCAGAATACCCAGACTAATGAACAGGGGTTGACAAGAGGTTCGCGAACTTACACTACTTATTTCCCGAAGTGACCGTTTCTGAGCCAAAAATACGCTTTGGGAATGGGAAGAGTTACCCCAAAATATACGATATAACCTAATGAAAATAAGCAAAGTAAACTACTTTTGGTATCGAACGATCACTTACATCAGATACCGTTCGAATAGTAACAATGGCAGCATTAAGTCTTTGAACAAGATCCTGAACTTGGGCTTTCCACGACAGTTAAGTATCTACCTGAACGCCTAGAAGCTTGAACTGTTCAGTTTCACTAATCATACGCCCATTCTGTGAAATTAAAACAATGGGTTTTGTAGGATTGTATTTATAAAACCTAATTCTTCCTGTGATTTAGCGTTAGTTTATTTTCCGAAAGCTGTGAACTTATGTCATGAACTGCACTATTTTAAACGGAGCCATTCTTGCACACAACATCCTTTACTACCAAGCTAGCGTCATCTTCAAATAGGAATATTTTAGAATTACCTGTAATACTGAAGGGCGTATCATGTGTATAAATAAGCAACAGGAGTGGTCCCAACACAGATCCCTGGGGTACCTCCCATTTGACCATTCCCCACTCATACCCCACATCACAGCCACTCTAAACACTGTGAATAATGACCTTTAGCTGTCCGTTGTTAAAGGAAGAGGTGAACCAATTGTGAGCCACTCCTCATATTCCATAATGGTCCAGCTTCTGGAGCAATATTTTATATCAACACAATCAAATGCCTTAGTCAAATCAAAAACGATGCCTAGCTTTCGAAACCTTTTGTTTAACCCATCTAGTACCTCACAGAGAAAAGAGAATATAGCATTTTCAGTTGTTAAACCACTTCTAAAACGGAAGTGTACATTTGATAGCATACTGTGTGATATAAAACGATCAAATATCCTTACATACACAGCCATTTAAATAGTTTTAGCAAACACTATTGAAATCGAAATAGGTCTAAAATTGTCTGTATTAACCCTTTCTCCCTTTTTACAAAGCGGCTTTACTCCTGAGTAATCTTTCAGGAAACTGACCTTCTTAAAACAAAAGTTTACAAATATGGCTACTTACAGGGCCAACATGTGCAGCACAGTACTTTAATATTCCGCTCGCAGCATATCTGATGTAATAAGAGCGCTACGCTGTCGTATACTATCCTCCAGATCAGGAACAGTCCGGATACATCCGTGACAGAGACGATTTTCGGATATCCCCACAACAAGAAGTCATATGGATTAAGGTCGGGGTACCTGGAAGGCCACACATCTTGAAATTGCATAGAGATGATGAGTACGTTATCGAAGGTTTCTCAAAAAAATCTTTCACCTGGCAGGGGACATGTGGTGTCTCTCCACCTTGCATGAAAATAGTGGTGTGAACACAGCTGCGTTTTTGCAAGGTTACAGTCATGAGTTTCACAAGGAGGTCCTTCCCTATAACAGGCCTGCGAGGTGTCACCTCCTCGAAGAAATACAAACTAAGAATGATGGAGACTGTGAAACCACACCAGGTAGTCATATAAACTGAGTGCTGTAGATGTACCTGCACAACATGTGGCGAAGAAGATCCCCGTATGCGTCAGTTGTTCGCATTCAGGGCACTGCGCAGCGTACAAATGTGCCTCTTCCATGCAAAGAATATTCCCTGGGCACATGTTATTCGTTTCCGTGCGTACCAGAGAACGAAGGGCAATGTAACGGCATTGTAGATCATCTTGGGGCTTTATATGGTGCACATTTTGCATCTTGTAAGGATACTAGTATAAAATGTGCCGCAAAATGTTTTGAACTGTCGGTCAGGGGAGAGAGAATTCCTGTGACACTGCTCGACTACTGGTCGCACAATTTGAGCCAGGTGCTGCCCTAGCAGCTATAGCTACAGAAAATTCATCAACAGCTACCAGGGGAAAGTTGCACATTCTAGTTCAACTGTTTCTTCAAGTTTCTTGATTTTTTTTTAGCCCAGTAATTGACATGGGGCCACTTCACAGCTGTTTCTGTCGGCGGTATTCCCTAATCTGCCAGCAGTGCGTGGTCTTTTTGTCTTAACAGCCAATGCGTTTTGTAAGAAAAACTCCCACCTTCTGAAGCCTTTAGATCAACAGTCACTTCAGAAAAGAAACCAAAACACGTCAAACAAGCGACAAACAGCATATTGAAGCATGTCACATTCCGATTGCTTACAGCGCCATGTTTTCACCTAGCGGCAGAAAGTGCAGCGAGTGTACTGACAAGGGAACCTCCCCATCGCACCCCCCTCAGATTTAGTTATAAGTTGGCACAGTGGACAGGCCTTGGAAAACTGAATACAGATCAATCGAGAAAACAGGGAGAAGTTGTGTGGAACTATGAAAAAATAAGCAAAATATACAAACTGAATAGCCCATGCGCAAGACAGGCAACATCAAGGATAGTGTGAACTCAGGAGCGCCGTGATCCCGTGGGTAGCGTGAGCAGCTGCGGAACGAAAGGTCCGTGGTTCAAGTTTTCCCTAAAGTGAAAAGTTTACTTTCTTTATTTTTGCAAAGTTATGATCTGTCCGTTCGTTCATTGACATCTCTGTTCACTGCAATAAGTTTAGTGTCTGTGTTTTGCGACCGCACCGCAAAACCGTGCGATTAGTAGACGAAAGGACGTGCCTCTCCAATGGGAACCGAAAACATTTGATCGCAAGGTCATAGGTCAACCGATTCCTACACAGGAAATACGTCTGATATATTCTATACGACACTGGTGACGGCATGTGCGTCACATTACAGGAATATGTTGTCGACCCACCTAACTTGTACACTTGGCGAATGGGAAAAAAGATTCTTCTACATTGCCCGATTTAGGTTTCTTGTGGATGTGATAATCACTCCCAAAAAAGTATGAAAACATAAGAGTTTGTCACATAAACTGCAACAAATGAATGCAACAGTTTCACAGTCGCACAGTTTTCCCTGTGCTCTGTCAAAACATAAGTTTTTATCGTTTTCAAATTTTTCCGTGTGCGGACGGACGGACAGATAATAATTGCCTGAAAATAAAAACTTAAACTTTTCACGGGAGGGAAGACTTGAACCAAGGACCTCTCGCTCTGCCGCTGCTCACGCTAACCACGGGACCACGGCGCTCCTGAGCTCACACTCCCCTTTATGTTGCCTATGTTCCGCATGGACTACTCATTTTGTATATTGTGCTTACTTTTTTCATAGTTCCACACAACTTCTCCCTGTTTTCTCGATTGATCTCTATTCAGTTTTTCAAGGCCTATCCACTGTGCCAACTTATGACTAAATCTGAGGGTGATGCGATGGGGCGGTTCCCTTGTGAGCAATGAAGGTACCTACGATGTTTCAGCCTCCTGCTATGTATGCAACCCGACTGCAGCATTCGTAACAAAATCAAATGGCTCTGAGCACTATGGGACTTAATTTCTGAGGTCATCAGTCCCCTACTTAAACCTAACTAACCTAAGGACATCACACACATCCATGCCCGAGTCAGGATTCGAACCTGCGACCGTAGCGGTCGCGCGGTTCCAGACTGGAGCGCTTAGAACCGCTCGGCCACACAGGCCGGCGCACTCGTAACACCTTCACATTAGTCATAACCAGCTTCCGAAGAGATCACGACGGTAAGTTTACACTAATTGCCGGCTTTTGTGACCGAGCGGTTCTAGGCGCTTCAGTCCAGAGCCGCGCTGCTGCTACGGTCGCAGGTTCGAATCCTGCCTCAGGCATGGATGTGTGTAATGTCCTTAGGTTAGTTAGGTTTAAGTAGTTCTAAGTCTAGACTAATTACAGCGCCCTCTGAGGCTTTTAAGCAGTCTTTCCTCCCGTGCTGCATATGCGAATGGAACAGGAAGAAGTTTTTATAACTGATACAATGGAAAGTGCCCTCTGTCATGCACATCACTGTGGTTTGCAAAGTATACATGCAATGTAGATGTAATTAGACGCAAACTGAGGAGTCATCCCATTAATGTCGTCTGCTTTCGAAATAAATAACATGTTGTCGGTTAATGTCGGACGTAGGCCAATGCAGGTAGTATTATCCCTAGAACGCCCAAGCCTTTTTTTATAACTTGGATGCCTAAGGGCGGGGGGGGGGGGGGGGGGTTCAGTGAGTCCACAGGTATTAAATAAGTTTACTGTCGAAAAATTACAACTTTCAAAATGGTTTATGTATTTCTAACTAAGGCATCGGTTTAATAATGTTGTTAATTATTATAAGTATTGGATTGAGTGAATAAAAAATTGACAAATTACAATACAAAACACAGCTTTGTTCATAAACAATAGACTACTCTGAGTCCTCAACTTCAAGGCAAGAGACACACTTCACAGTTTTTTCTAAATGTGTGTTACACACATGTTTATGACACTGTCCACAATACTGTTTTGGTTTACTTAGATTGTTGTACTTCTGCTTCTTTGTTTTAGCTTTTCTTACACAAATATGGCACCGACCTTTCCCTGCAGGAGGCTGACGTGCTTCTGAAAGAAAGGATATTGCGGAGACATGGCTTAGCCACAGCCTGGGGGATGTTTCTAGAATGAAATTTTCAATCTACAGCGGAGTGTGCGCTGATATGAAACTTCCTGGAAGATTAAAACTGTGTGCCGGACCGAGACTCGAACTCGGGAACTTTGCCTTTCGCGGGAAAGTGCTCTACCAACTGAGCTACCCAAGCACGACTCACGCCCCGTGCTCACAGCTTTACTTCTGCAAGTACCTCGTCTCCTACCTTCCAAACTTTACAGAAGTTCTCCTGCGAACCTTGCAGAACTAGCACTCCTGAAAGAAAGGATATTGCGGAGACATGGCTTAGCCACAGCCTGGGGTATGTTTCTAGAATGAAATTTTCACTCTACAGCGGAGTGTGCGCTGATATGAAACTTCCTGGCAGATTAAAACTGTGTCCCGGACCGAGACTCTAACTCGGGACCTTTGCCTTTCGCGGGCAAGTGCTCTACCAACTGAGCTACCTAAGCACAACTCACGCCCCGTCCTTCAAAGGGAATATGTAGTATGAAAGTTACTTGGGCAAAAGCAGGGGACATAAAAAAATTATGGGTTCAACGAACCCCACCCCTTAGGTGTTCTAGAGTTAGGTTATGGGAAACATTCGCATTGCCTTCCATCGGACGTCTGGTAATAATCGAAGGCATCACGACAGTTGTACACCATGTGAACATTGCTGCAGATCACCTGCAGTCCTTCATGCATGATGTCTTCCTCTATGACGATGACATCTTCTGGCAGGGTAACTAACCGAACGACAAGGCCACCACAATACAATGGTCTGAAGACCACGGCAGTGAAGTGATCTGAAGCCGATGGAACTCGTTTGCCACTCTATCGGGCGCCAGCTCTGTGTTCACAAACCACCGGGTCGTAGCTTACGGGAATTTCGAGGCTTGTGAGTAGACATGTGGCGTGATAATAAATCCGGAAACGGACCAACCCTCCAACTCACTTGAAACAGTTGCTGGAAAGTTCAAAGAAATCGTGAGTCCCATTTCAAGTAGGTACCTCTCTCACCCAATTGCTATAGGTGATGATTTCAATCTAACTTCCTTAACTCGCGAAAATACATGTTTAAATTCGGTGGTAGGCAAAAAGTCTCGTCAGAAATTGTGATAAATGCTTTCTTCGAAAATTATTTTGAGCAGCTGGTACAGGAGCCCACTCGAAGTGTGAATGGTTGCAATAACATTCTTGACCTCTTAGCAACAATAAACACTGAGAAAATTGAGGGCACCATTTTGGATGCAGGACTAACTGCCCACAGAGTCGTAATGAAACTGAGTATCGTAACATACAAATCCACTAAAATTAAATGCAAAATATATCTAGCAAATATATAGCAAATAAAATTGCCGTTGACGCCTTCCGGAGACACAGTCTCCATTGCTTCAAGACTTGCTATGTAATCTTAGACCTGTTGTGGCTTGAATTAAAATAAAATGTATCGACGGCAATTAGAATATTTATACTAAATAAATTAATAAACGACGGAACAGGTCCTCCTTGGTACACAAAAATATCAGAACACTGTTGCAGAAGGAACGAAAATGCCATGTTTACGAGAAAGCAAAATCTCCAAGATTGGCGATTTTTTGCGAAGCTACAAACTTAGCGCGGACTTAAATCCGAGATGCTGTTAATAATTTCCAGAAAGAAATTCCTGTCTCGAAATCTGGCAAAAACTACAAAGAGATTCTGGCTGTATGTAAAGTACACCAGCGGCAAGAAACAATAAATGCCTTCTCTGCGAGACAACAATGACAATGTTTCTTACATCAGTGCCACTAGAGCGGAGGTAGTAAACATTGAAATTCCCTCACCACAGAAGACGAAGCAAGTATTCCATAATTCCCATCAAGAATGGCTGCCAACATGGCGAACTTAAAAACGTATACTATCGGTGTTGCGAAGCAACTTAAGTCACTTAATAAAGGCAAATTTTCTGCTCCAGCCCAATTAGATTCCTTTCAGAGTATGTCGATATAACAGCTCCCTACTCAGCAATCATATGCAGCCGCTCGCTCGACGAAAGATACGTACCTTAAGGACTGGAAAGTTGCATAGATCACATCAAAAGTGAAGAAAGTCAATAGAAGTAATTCGCTGAATTACAGACCAATATCATCGACATCTGTTTGTAGTAGCATTTCGTGACATTATGAATTACCTCGAACAAAACGATCTAATGCCACATAGTCAGCTCGGATTCAGAAAACATCGTTTTTGTGAAACACAACTATCTCTGTATTCGTACGAAGTAATGAGTGCTATTGACAGGGTATCTCAAATTGGTTCCACGTATCTACATTTCTGGAATGCTTTTGATATCGGTCTCCACAAGCGGTTTCTAATTTAATTGCACATCTACCGCACATCGTCTCAGCTGTGCGGTTGGATGCTTTCCTGTCGGAAAGGCCACAGTTCGTAATAACTGACAAAAAGACATGGAGCACAACAGAAGTAATATCCTGCGTTTCACAAGGAAGTGTTACGGGCCATCTGCTGTTCCTAATCTATATAAACGGCTTAGGCGACAATCGGAGCAGGCTTTTTAAATTGCTTGTAGATGATGCTATCATTTACCGTCTCGTAATGACACAAGATGATCAAAACCAACTGAAAGATGATTTAGACGAGATAACTGTATAGTGTGAAAAGCGTCAATTAATTCTACACAATAAGATGTGTGAGGTCATCCACATAAGTACTAAGGAAACTAACGCGATGAATCACACAAATCTAAAGGCTCTCAGTTCAAGTAAATACCTAGAGATTACAATTACGAACAGTTAAAACGGGAAAGATCTTAGAGAAAACGTTGTGGGGAAGGCGAACCAAAGACTGAGTTTTATTGGCAGGACACTTATAAGATGCTACAAGTCCACTAAACAGGCTGTCTACACTATGCTTCGCGTCCTCTGCTAGACTATTACTGTATAGTTTGGAGTCTTTACCAGACAGGATTGGCGGAGGACATCCAAAAAGTTCAAAGAAAGACAGTTCCTTTCGTATTATCGCGAAATAGGGGAGAGACTGTCACAGAGATGATATACGATTCACTGTGACAGTCATTAAAAGAAAGGCGTTCATCGTTACGGTGAAACCACGCCCTGGTTCCCGGGTTCGATTCCCGGCGGAGTCAGGGATTTTCTCTGCCTCGTGATGACTGGGTGTTGTGTGATGTCCTTAGGTTAGTTAGGTTTAAGTAGTTCTAAGTTCTAAGGGACTGATGACCATAGATGTTAAGTCCCATAGTGCTCAGAGCCATTTGAACCGTTACGGTGAAAACTTTTCACGAAATTTCAGTCAACAGCTTTGTCCTCCGAATGAGAAAATATTTTGTTGATGCCTACCTACGTGGGGAGGAATGATCACTATCATAAAAAGAAATCAGAGCTCGTGAGGAAAGATTTAAGTGTTTGTTTTCTCCGTGCGCTGTTCGCTAGTGGAACGGCAGACAAAGAGACTGAAGGTAGTTCGATGAGCCCTCTGCCAGGCACTGAACTGTGAACTGCAGAGCAGTCGCGTAGATGTAGATGTAAAAGGCTTTGTCAAATCTATACCACTCAGAACTGCTGCGGTACTGTATTACGAAACACGGCGTGAGGTCACAACATTTCTCGTTATCAGTGTACTTTATAACACTGGATCGATTTACATTTAGTTCCTGTGACCACAGTTATACATTGAATTTTATACCTTAGTTTATACCTTGACTTTTTTATAGCAAACATCGCTGTGTGATAATGTTTTTCAGCATGACTCTCAGAATTCTGTGGAGGAAAAATGACTAAGTGGAGTAGCTAAGTAACGCTTTGCCTCTGATGGTGAGTGAGGCTTATGGCTGTTGACCCCAAGTACTCTTCCGAATTTATTTGTACTTTTCCGAAAGAAAATTCTTAGACTTAAGCCAATCTGTCCTGCAAGGGTGTCAATAATTATAGATAGCGCGTTAAAATGTTAGTCCCATCTCTAAGTTCCTTCATATACTCCTCCAAATTTACTTTTACTATTCAGGAAAGCTGTTTGATGCAAGCTAGTTTGTCACAAAAGAGCGTCAATTATTATTTTAGTGTGTATTCGCAATAAATCAAGAGAGGTGCCACGCCATCTTAGCAAAGTCAGCGAACCCATAGATGGCAGCATCACTCGCCGTCTTCATACGTCCCAAGGTAGGAGAGACTTCTTTGTATACATTTTTGTGCATCGAAAACACTGGCAGCCAAAGTGAAGAAAGCAAATAGCGTGCAGTGTACCATTTCCTAGCCACCCAGGTTTTGTGGACCCTTTTCGGTATTGTAATCGTCTCAGCCGGTTTCCGGGAGCAAAACGAAGGGGGCTTTTATTGGCCCTTAAGAAGGCGGTCTGTATTTTCCCTAATAGCTCTAAACGATTGCCGGTTGGAGCCGACTCGTATGGCCTGCGGGGAGAGAGATTTTTCCAGCAAGGTCTTTGTAGAAAGGGTTATTAAAGGCCTGCCAGTAGTCGGCACTTTACAAAAGCGCTGTTAGCGTGAACGAGGAATCACTAATGAAATGTTATTAATTTATAAACTTGAAATTAATAGTATTAACTTCTTTATAAACCTCCCCATTGTTGAATGCCTATTTCATTGGAGAAAAAAAATTGTTTTACCAGCTTCTCATCTAATATTTGCAATTACATAAATATATTGAGTATGTGATGTATATATATGCATCACTGTATACTACTGATATAGTAATAGAAACTAGTTTATCTTATCTTTCAAGACCCTTTGAATTGACGAAATCAAATTATTGTAAAAATTTTAAGTGATGAGATACTTATTACCGTGCTCTGTATGCCAGACAGCGAAACTACCAACAAAAATGTAAGTGAATGCAATAACAAATTGACTAATCATACTTGTCACAAAATGTAGACACTACAACATATTTATCTATTTATGAACAGGCGTCTTTTTCGACACTTAAGCTCATTGGCACACACTGCAGAGGAAACCAACCTCACTTCATATTAATTACTATGAAAATGTAACTATAAATGCACCTGACGATGGCAGCATGCTGCCGAAACGCGTCGTTCTAATAAAATATTAATATCAGGTGACAGTTGCCTTATATATTATTTCATAAAAATCCAACATCACAACCGCTGCCTCCAAAGAACATCCATATAACATGGATAAATTTAAGACTAATCAAATTGCCTGCATTCGCCCATTGAGTCTGACTGGTCGAATGATCTGAACGTTAAATAATTACGAGGTGCGTTGAAGAGTTGGCGGAATCGAGGAGATTGCCTGCAGACCTTGTGGGGTGCCAGTAGTGGTGCGCCGTCTGGGACGAATGTGAGGTGTTCGTTGTGTATTTGTCAAGTGGCGAGTACGTGATGCTTTGTGATCAGCCGAGCTATTGAGTGCAGTAGGAAGACTGTGAGGATCCGAAGGGCGTTACCGTGCGCGGGCGTGGTATTCTGCCCAAGCACCTTCCTGTTCTTCCTCGGCGAGTATTGCGTATTAGTGAGCGTGGATTTGTTTTGTAACTACAGACATCAGAACATAGCGTGGAACCTGTAGCTAGCTACGCAGTGGTGTTTTGGCTAGGGTTAAGTCATGACAATGAATTTCATTTGCACCAGTGAAAATCTGGGGGTGAGTCTTTTTGAGTGAACTTTCCCTTGCTGAATTTGAACTGTTCATATTTGTTGTTAAAGTAAATACGAGGGAAACTTTTTTTCCAAACTCCTATCAGTCGTCCGCAGCTCGTGGTCGTGCGGTAGCGTTCTTGCTTCCCACGCCCGGGTTCCCGGGTTCGATTCCCGGCGGGGTCAGGGATTTTCTCTGCCGCGTGATGACTGGGTGTTGTGTGATGTCCTTAGGTTAGTTAGGTTTAAGTAGTTCTAAGTTCTAGGGGACTGATGACCATAGATGTTAAGTCCCATAGTGCTCAGAGCCATTTGAACCATTTTCCTATCAGTCGAGAAATGGAAACCACAGTGGAAATCAAAAATGTTTTATTCGCAACATTTAGTTACACCTTCCAGCTATTTCTCTACATAGTCGCCACTCCGACCTAGATATCTGTCGCAGTGTAGTACCAATTTTCCCATATCCCGTCATAGAAGGCAGCCGCCTACACTGGTCTGAAGCTGTCTGTCTGTGCTAAAGTGCTGTCCTTGTAGCCAGCGGTTCATGTGAGCAAAGAGATGAAAATCAGAGGGACCCAGGGAGCCATGTCTGTCCTGCATGGTGGGTGATCAAAACACTTCCCATCGAAAACGCTGCAGGAGCGTCTTTGTTGCACCTGCAGTGAATTCCTGTAATCAATGCCGCACTTTGCTGTCACGCATGACAGTTACGTTATGCGGGCTGCATCAAATCAGGCACAACCAGTCAGCGACCAGTGTACGCACTTCTCTCTTGACAGGAAAGGCTATTCTAGGCACATTTATTTGCTCACTGTGCATTCAGAAATGAAAACTGCGATACAAATGAATCGGAGGGTGTACTGGAGACACTGCGCAACACATCTGCGCAAAGTTTCATCGGATTTTCACTGTGGTTTTAATTAAGCGACCAATCAGTGCTTGGAAAAAAATAGCCACCGTATAGACGGTAATTGCTAATAGCGAGGTGAAGGTGATTTATTGAACTGTTAGCGACGAATCCTTCTAATCCATTGTTCGGACCTCGGAATATTTTCTGAAAGTAGCTAGATAGCTACAGGACTTTTTAATTATTGGTTTCTGGGCTGCGAAGTTTAACGCTGTTTCGCGGGTCAAAGACAGGTTGGTGATGCTTACATAAACTGATTTTGTAATGTGGCGCAGCAGGCAATTAATCCGGGTTTGCTAATAAAGGGTTTTGGTTAAGTGCTCGGAGCAGATGGTCATGACTTTGGTGTCACACTCCGCACATCGCCAGGAGTTCAGGCCACCCCGGCGAATGTGATTTCGCGTGAATACACAGAGGCTCCAAAGAACGGAGGAATAGACTGTTGCAGAGTTTACATCACAAGAACGAAAATAAATATTTAATTAATAAAATTGTGTTAGGAGCACCGACGCAGCGCACTGTACAGTAGTAACACAAGTGCACATACATGACAAACATATTCAAAACGTATACACAAGATTGTAGTAATTGTCTGGGACAATGAATTACATTGCTCCGGAAATAAATTATGCTAGGTCCAATCCCTCACTTCACACCAAGGCTCCCTGGAGGTATACCTTGATTGACAGGTACATAACGGAAAAGGTAATCGCCTCCAAGTTATTCCCAATTGCAAACCTCCATGCTGCTCCACTACCGAGTCACTTAGTAACAGGCTGAAAAGAACCGCGACTCTACAGTGGGCTGGATCTAGAACAGCTCGCTCTTCTTGTTCGGATAGAAATTTCTTGTAGCCAGCAATAAACTCATTTAGAACGTGTGGCTTCGCAATTGCACTAATAGAAATGTTCAAAATTGTGGAAATTCTACTTGTAATATGGTTGTGTATTTGAATGTTTCTGTGTAAGTTCTGAATGTAATATACTCAATACAGTTAAGTTATATATGTAATGTCCGTTCTTTCAGACGTGTCCAAAAATACAGACACCATTTTTGATGCTGTAGTTGCCATGAATCAAGACACTGTTAAGTCCCATAGTGCTCAGAGCCATTTGAATCAAGACACAAAGGTATTATAAACTAGAGGTGGGTATTGGCTTAAATCTAAGGGAAACTTGAAAACTTGTGACAGAGCGGGATTTGAACTAGTCTCTCCTTCTCGCTAGGTAGATGTGCTGAACACTATGTCATCTGGACTATATAATTAAGGTGAATATGCCCAATGACAACGTCAGTGGAAATGCACACCACACTTGTACGGGAATCGGCGAAATGATGATGATGATGATGATGACGTTTGGTTTGTGGGGGGCTCAACTGGGCGGTTATCTGCACCCGTACAAATTCCCAACCATTGCTCAGTCCAATCTCGTCACTTTCGTGAATTATGATGAAATGATGAGGACAACACAAACACCCAGTCATCTCGAGGCAGGTGAAAATGCCTGACGCTGCCGGGAATCGAACCCAGGATCCTATTCTTGGGAAGCGAGAACGCGACCGCGAGACCACAAGCTGCGGACAATCGGCGAAATGCCGCGAGTAGTGAGGACAATGAGCGATGGGCACTACGTCAGTTGTGTCTGGATGTGGCGAGAATTTGGATTTAACAGGAGGTTTTCTAGTGTCTAGATGGTGAAGTGGTCCGCACATCTGCCTAGTAAGCAGGAGACCCGAGTTCAAATGCCGCTCTGGCACAAATTTTCGAGTTCTTCTTTGATTTAAATCAATACCCTCTGGCAGCTAACGTTTTTAATTCCTTTGTGTCTTGAGAGTTAAATCAAACTCCGGGAGAACATCAGTACGGAAGAACAGTGAGGGAGGAGGAAACCGACGCAACTATAAATCGGATAACCTTATCCCTAGATAACTAAACACTCCTAAAATTTACGATTGAGGTAGAGCGTAAAAACAGGACAGTTGGTATTTTCTTTGGTATGTAACATACCACTGGACATCTAATGATTGTAATTAACCAGCGCATAATCCATAAATTATTCCTTTCTTCGACTAAAATATCGATTAGTACACCTTACGATCGTTTAGTAGCAATGTAACATTTTCCCCTCTTTAGTGTTGTAGGGTAAAAGAAATAAACTTAAGTAACTGGTTACATTTTTTATATACACTACTGGCCATTAAAATTGCTACACCACGAAGATGACGTGCTACAGACGCGAAATTTAACCCACAGGAAGAAGATGCAGTGATATGAAAATGATTAACTTTTCAGAGCATTCGCACAAGGTTGGCACCAGTGGCGACACCTACAACGTGCTGACATGAGGAAAGTTTCCAACCGATTTCTCACACACAAACAGCAGTCGACCGGCGTTGCCTGGTGAAACGTTGTTGTGACTCCTTGTGTAAGGAGTAGAAATGCGTACCATCACGTTTCTGACTTTATAAAGGTCGGATTGTAGCCTTCGCGAATGCGGTTTATCGTATCGCGACATTGCTGCTATCGTTGGTCGAGATGCAATTACTGTTAACAGAATATGGAATCGGTGGGTTCAGGAGGGTAATACGGAACGCCGTGCTGGATCCCAACGGCCTCGTATCACTAGCAGTCAATATGACAGGTATCTTATCCTCATGGCTGTAACGGATCGTGCAGCCACGTCTCGATCCTTGAGTCAACAGATGGGGGCGTTTACAAGACAACAACCATCCGCACGAACAGTTCGACGACGTTTGCAGCAGCGAGGATTATCATCTCGGAGACCTTGTCTGCGGTTACCCTTGACGCTGCATCACAGACAGGAGCGCCTGCGATGGTGCACTCAACGACGAACCTGGGTGCACAAATGGCAAAATGTCATTTTTTCGGATGAATCCATGTTCTGTTTACAGCATCATGATGGTCGCATCCGTGTTTGGCGACATGGCGGTGAACGCACATTGGAAGCGTGTATTCTTCATCGCCATGCTGGCGTATCACCCGGCGTGATGGTATGAGATGGCATTAGTTACACGTCTCGGTCACCTCTTGTTCGCATTGACGGCACTTTGAACAGTGGATGTTACATTTCAGATGTGTTACAACCCGTAGCTCTACCCTTCAGTCGATTCCTGCAAAACCGTGCATTTCAGCAGGATAATGCACGACCGCATGTTGCAGGTCCTGTACGGGCCTTTCTGGATACAGAAAATGTTCGACTGCTGCCCTGGCCAGCACATTCTCCAGATATCTCACCAACTGAAAACGTCTGGTCAATAGGGGCCGAGCAACAGGCTCGTCACAATACGGCAGTCACTACTCTTGATGAACTGTGGTATCGAGGTGAAGCTGCATGGGCAGCTGTACCTGTACACGCCATCCAAGCTCTGTTTGACTCAATGCCCAGGCTTATCAAAACCGTTATTACGGCCAGAGGTGGTTGTTCTGGGTACTGATTTCTCAGGATCTATGCACCCAAATTGCGTGAAAATGTAATCAAATGGCTCTGAGCACTATGAGACTTAACTGCTGAGGTCATCAGTCTCCTAGAACTTAGAACTACTTAAACCTAACTAACCTAAGGACATCACACACATCCATGCCCGAGGCAGAATTCGAACCTGCGACTCTAGCGGTCGCGCGGTTCCAGACTGTAGCGCCTAGAACCGCGCGGCCACCCCGGCCGGCGAAAATATCTAGTATAATATGTTTGTCCAATGAATACCCGTTTATCATCTGCATTTATTCTTGGTGTAGCAATTTTAATGGCCAGTAGTGTACGTATAGCCTAAAAGTACAGCCACAACAGCAGCGTATGTAATGTGTCTAAGTATAACGACGGACTCGGTGCGTAACTGTTGCGCCCGTTCAAGCTGCGGAGATGCTTGTAACGTATGGCCACACGTGGTTGACAGCTTGAGAGCAACACGGAGTAAACAACAGCAGAGTGACTGGAGAGAGCGAACGCTGGCCGGCACTCACCTGTCATCGTAGACGAAGCCCGCGTCCAGCGTGTTCCAGTAGACGGCGGCGGCCAGCAACGCGCAAGCCAGGGCCGTCGCGTCCATGGTGGGGGTGTCCGCCGCGACCTGTTGCCTCGCCAGGCACTTGTTGGCTCGGCCGCCCGGTGACGTAGTGCGCCGACCAAGCTGCAAGCAGAGGGCGCCGCAGCGCGACTTCAGGGCACGTGCATACACTGGCTCCTCATCCCTCACTCTAAGTGCACAGCATAACAATAAAGCGCGTCTAGTCCCTTTGCAGTGGTGTAACACCCACGTTGTGTACTTCACATCGATTTTCACAATTCTGGCTAGAGTGCGCTCTTTCGAATACTGAAGCTGTAAGGTATGAAAGAAAAGGAGTGAAACGTTACCTACAACTTGTACAGAAACCAGACAGCAGATATAACCGACGAGGATCACGCAATGGTAGGGGGTAATTTAGAAGGGAGAGAGACTAGAAGGAGAGGGAGAGAAGTTGCTGTCCATGCATCAGCACGGCTCTAGAAAGCATCGCTCCTGCGAAACGCAACTCGCCCTTTTTTCACATGATATCTTGCGAACTATGAAGGGTATCAGACGGATGCAATATTCCTTGACTTCCGGAAAGCGTTTGACTCGGTGCCCCACTGCAGACTCCTAACTAAGGTACGAGCGTATGGTATTGGTTCCCAAGTATCTGAGTGGCTCGGAGACTTCTTAAGTAATAGAACCCACTAGGTTGTCCTCGATGGTAAGTGTTCATCAGAGGTGAGGGTATAATGTAGAGTGCCCCAGAGAAGTGTGGTACGTCCGCTGTTGTTTTCTATCTACATAAATGATCTTTTTGGATAGGGTGGATAGCAATGTGCGGCTGTTTGCTGATGATGCTGTGGTGTACGGGAAGGTGTTGTCGTTGAGTGACTGTACGAGGCTACAAGATGACTTGGACAGGATTTGTGACTGGTGTAAAGAATGGCAGCTAACTCTAAATATAGATAAATGTAAATTAATGCAGATGAATAGGAAAAAGAATCCTGTAAAGTTTGAATACTCTATTAGTAGTGTAGCGCCTGACACAGTCACGTCGATCAAATATTTGGTCGTAACATTACAGAGCGATATGAAGTGGGACAAGCATATAACGGCAGTTGTGGGGAAGGCGGATAGTCGTCTTCGGTTCATTGGTAGAATTTTGGGAAGATATGGTTCATCTGTAAAGGAGACCGCTTATAAAACACTAATACGACCTATTCTTGAGTAGTGCTTGAGCGTTTGGGATCCCTATCAGGTCGGATTGAGGGAGGACATAGAGGTAATTCAGAGGCGGGCTGCTAGATTTGTTACTGGTAGGTTTGATCATCATGCGAGTGTTACAGAAATGCTTCAGGAACTTGGGTGGGAGTCTCTAGAGGAAAGGAGGCGTTCTTTTCGTGAATCGCTACTGAGGAAATTTAGAGAACCAGCATTTGAAGCTGACTGCAGCACAATTTTACTGCCGCCAAACTTACATTTCGCGTAAAGACCACAAAGATAAGATAAGAGACATTAGGGCTCGTACAGAGGCATATAGGCAGTCATTTTTCCCTCGTTCTGTTTGGGAGTGAAACAGGGAGAGAAGATGATAGTTGTGGTACGAGGTACCCTCCGTCACGCACCGTATGGTGGATTGCGGATTATGTATGTAGATGTAGATGTAGACAGGATTGTGACCTATCCCCCACATTATTCAACACAGACGTTGAGCAAGAAGCAAAAGAAATCAAAGAGAAAGCTGGAAAGTGAATCAAAATCCAAGGAAAACAATCGAAAACTTTAAAGGGTGCCAATTAATCATAATTCTATCACAAACGGACTACTTGGAAGAACTGCTCCACGCAATGGACAGTGGCATGTAAATATGGTTAAGATGATCAAAAACAAGATTAAAACAGCGGTACTGGAGTGCTATTGAATTAAGCCAGACGATGCTGCCGGAATTAGATTACAAAACGAGACACTGAAAGTAGAAAATGCGTTTTCCGAAGTGGGCGCAAAAAAATGTCGTCGAAGTAAAGAGCACATAAAATGTGTACAGATAATTAGTAATAAAAGTCCCTATGAAAGGTAAATAAGTAAAATGGCGTAGGCATTGAAATGTTTGCGGTTCTGACTGTACTGTTTGGTGTGTCACTTCATGTGAAAGCGAAATTTGGGTGGTAACACACTACAGACAACAAGACGGTAGGAGCAATTGAAATGTGGTATTGCAGAGGACTGCTGAAAGTTAGGTGGAGAAATAGAGTAGTAACTGAAAAGCTACTGAAAGGAAATGGGGGAAAAGACTTGCATGGAAAAACTTGACTACATGTTGCTAGGTCGAATGCTGAGACGTGAAGGAACAGTTAATTTGGTATTGGAAGGAAGTGTGGGGAGTAAACTTCGCACAGAGAGACCAAGTAATGGCCATAGTAAATAAACATAGGTGTACATCGGACCCACGGATGAACAGAGAGCGCAGCAGAGACTGATATGGAGAGATGCATCAGACCAGCCTTGGAGCTCAAGATCGTAATAACATTGTCATAGCTTTTCTGTGCATATAAACAAAAAATGAATAATTTATGGTTCACCCAGTACCGTATCAGTTGGGAAAAAAGGGAAAGGCAGAGGAAATATTAAAACAAGTACTGAAAATTACGAAATCCAGTGTTTTGGCACTGAAAAATTGGCAGCGTATGTCATGAAAAAAAGAATGAAACCTCGAGAGTCATGCATACGATATGCGTTGATTTAAAGCAGAGTAAAAACTATTCGATAAGCTATGCAGTCTCTAATCTGAATCAGAATTTTAGTGACTACCTTTGCGATTTTGTCAAGGAGGAGAAATAATTTTAAACAATTTTCAAATGTACGTATTTTGTTAACAAAAATCGATGTTGTGGTACTGTGAAACTTATGTATCATCCACTACGTTCATAGGTTTGTTACACTTTTTCCTCTTTCTGAAACACCATGTATGCGTGACACATAAGTATCCTTAAATTGTATGAAAGGAAATACAAAACAGTTCATAGACAGAGGGTAAGTACATCATTAGTCTTGACTAAGGTGGACGATATTGTAAAATTATAGTATGTGTTCTGCGTCATTGTATGACACGTTGCGAACAATGAGTTCTGTGGCGTCATAGTCTTTCGTGGCGGCGTGCCTGAATGAAATCATCTCGGTTTCCAGATCGCACCACTTCAAATAAACCCTCGAGGTTTCGACAGCTGTCCCTGTCAACATCGTCAGTAGAAGATTGTATTCAACTGTGTGCTGCGCTAAGAACGCCGACCTGTATGTAGTGTGGTTACATGTCTGCAACATGGCGTCGCTCATTTCACGGTACTGAGCAGCTCACGTGATATTCGAGAAACATAAAAGCGAGGACTTTCTTAACTAAAGGCAATGGGTATGGCAGACTGACAAGATGTGGAAATACAGTGAAGGGTGTTATCGCAATTGGTGAACTGCTGATGTGATATCAGTTTATTGTAATGATAATCTTAACCAAGAGTCAACAGAAGTGTGGTTATGCTGTCACGCCTACAGCACCCTCTATAATGCCTTTCCGTGTAATAACATTACATTTGTGAAGTGTCTTCACTGGAATCCTAGTTGGTTACAGCGTTTTACACCTGCGCCAATTGATGTGGTGCATTGCTCCATGTGAAAGCTGTTACCAGTAGCCTACACTCTGACTTCCCCAAGCCCTATTGGTGTAGTGGCAACTGTCCGTGAAAATGGCATCATTAAGGTTCGCTAATGGAAATTGTCGCAAAAATGGATATGATGTAGCTAAGAGTCGCACTGCCCACGTACCTTTTATACAGTATATATCAACAACATTTCTATTTTTTAAACAATTTGGAGATAACTGTATTGGTATGTTTTGAAATACTTCACTATCTTGTGCATGTATAATTGCATTCCACCAGTCTTATTCTATGAATCCCATTGTGAGTGATCTGGAATATGGAAATGAGTTAAAGATATGAGTTCAATCAAGTTCTATAAAGTAAAATGGCTTAACATTACGAAGGACTATAGTATTATAGTACTAATTATAATTTTAAAATGAACGAAAACATTAAATGCATCAGTTTCGGTGTAGACTCTCCTCAGTATTAAGATGTTCACATTCCTTAGCAGAATAACGCTAAAGTACAGAGATAGAATATAAATTTACAACATCTATCAAACTAAACTGAGAATAATAAGTGGAAAACCACGAAGGACAACATCATCTAGTAATTATACTTTATTTAATCTTATTACACTTACGTAGGTATGATTTTTTTGTTTCTATTGAGAGTACTGCTAGGTTAAATAAAAAGCGTCGTTAACTCTACCCATAACATGTACAGAGTGCTACAATACAACGTATTTCACTGGTATTTGTCTTGTAATAAGCGAAATAAACGGAAATTTACATAGTGGTATACATTCATTTTTGAGGCTTAGAGCACTAAAAAAACACATTACAGATACTTTACAAAATTTTGTAATAAACACATAGTAAATTTTATAGACAGAACTATTGAAGTCTGGCCGCTTACTTTCACTGTCACACCAAACGACAACACCGCAGTTACGGCGCCAGAAGCACTCAGACAAATTAGTGTAAAACAACAAGGAGCACACTCCCGGAATGTATCATCCCACACTAAATAATGGTATCAAAATGAGAGTAAAGGAGAGACTTGATTTAGATGAGAACTGAATATTTAAAGTGTGGAAGATTCTAATACATGAATGATGAACGAGAGAGTAAAAGACGAGCACATACGCAGTGACTGCTGTCCTGAATGCCTGATTATCTCTGTGTTATTCCGTACACAGTCGTATTCGAAAACAGTATCTTCTGACAAATAATGAAACTGCCGACCGTAGCAACAGACACGGATACCCGTAGAGTTCAAGTGCGCGTCGAAACTTATCTGGGTGGACAAAAGGAAAAAGTGAGGAGAAAAGTGGATTACGGTCGTTGGTGCAGTCATCTTCCACAGTAAGAGCACAAATATTCATTTTATAAATGAAACACCTTTTCCCTGCTTCAATAACAAATGGAGTGGTTTCGCATTTTATGTTAAAGGTGTCTCCAATGGATTTTTCTGGAGTGATGTACAGTTTTGTTTTCACACACGGATGTGAAACAGGTCGCATCGTGTATCTAGATACGTAAAGTGTTACATTGCTTTTTGTCTTTCCTGGTTATTTCACCACCACGTCTGATGCATTTTTAGGTTTAGAAACGCACATTTAATCTTTTAACTATCCTATTAATATCGCCATGAGGTTGATCAATCTTTGCTGGCTGTCCATCTATTAAGCGGAAAATATCATCCCTGTATCTGACCAGTATGCGTTGTACTAATTTTCAAGTTTTTTTTGTGAAAATGATTTCTCAGTATGATTTATAAATATACTCACTCCGAGTCCTAAAATTACGGAAACTGTTGGTGATGCACACTCATGCAAACAAACTTCAGCTGACGGATCCTCTAGACCTATGCAGAAACAAAACAGTACGTTATTCCAAAGAAAGCCGCCGAAGATGTATTTAATATAAACTAGAGACTCACGCTGGTTTCGCACGAGTAGCACTCAGTACGTACTGTCAGACAAATTGTCTAGCGTAGGGGTGATAAATAGACACAAACCTTCCTCGTTGTGGAAAACGTATCAAAATCCCTACGCTACTTGCTGAGATTAGCCTTCACATACGGACTGGAAAAATGGACAATGAAACTGTACACACGTCACTATGCTGGTTGCTTTTTGCTCTGTGTCGAACACTCTTCCCACGAACACGTCACATAATTTACTACCTGATGTTTTCTGTACGGTCGTAACTGCACCACTAAGTGAACTACGCCTGTTACTACAGACTAACCATTTTGCGTCCATGCTTGCACACTTCAACCAAGGGGTTCAAATGGTTCAAATGGCTCTGAGCACTATGGGACTTAACGTCTGAGGTCATCAGTCCCCTAGAATTTAGAACTACTTAAACCTAACTAACCTAAGGACATCACACACATCCATGCCCGAGGCAGGGTTCGAACCTGCGACCGTAGCGCTCGCGCGGTTCCGGACTGTAGCGCCTAGAACCGCTCGGACACTCAGGCCGTCAACCAAGGGGAAAATAATGATTAATGACTTGCTGGTGCCACATGTATTTGGAGGTACTAGCCCACCCGAAAACATGTTACAACTACGATTATTAGTCTGCAAATAACGTAAATACGTAATGTTGTTTAGTACACCGTCGTATACCACTAACGCCCTGCATATTATCTTTGCAGCAAGAAACAGAAGTTTAATTTTGTAAACTAATATAGGAAAATAGATATTTGCTGAGGATGCATTTCGAAATACTGAATTTAATCCGCAAACGTGGGCAGGAATAAAGGCTACAAAAATACCGGGGTGCACAGTAACGAATAAATGCACCCATTGGCTAGAACTAGAGCAATTGTAAGGAACGCTGCGTGAACCAGTACCTGCCAGTAGTAGCGGAGCTCTTATGCCTGCACGCTAAGGTCCGCCGTGTCGTGGTGGCGCCTTCAGTGCGTAGCGACGTCGGACACGCAGCGACGCCAGCCAGACGCCTGCGGACGCAGTCGGTCCGCCGCTGTCTCCGGCCGCGGGCCGCGGTGCGCCCCTTATAACGGGACGCGGCGCGACGCGACGCCGACCGACTGCCGACGGCGCGCGCGCGCATGGACGCCTCCGGGTCGCAGTTCGCCGCGACGCCGGCGCGGGAGTAGCCGCGCATGCGCAGTGCGTGGGCAGAACAGCACTTCGGGGAGAGCCTTCAATTGTCTGCCTCACCAGCGGTGGGCTAACCAGTTACACTACTGACCATTAAAACTGCTACACTAAGAAGAAATGCAGATGATTAACGGGTATTCACTGGGCAAATATATTATACTGGAACTGACATGTGATTACATTTTCACGCAATTTGGGTGCATACATCCCGAGAAATCAGTACCCAGAACAACCACCTCTGGCTGTAATAACGGCCTTGATACGCCTGGGCATTGAGTCAAACACAGCTTGGATGGCGTGTACAGGTGCAGCTGCCCATGCAGCTTCAACTCGATACCACAGTTCATCAAGAGTAGTGACTGGCGTATTGCGACGAGCCAGTTGCTCGGCTACCATTGACCAGACGTTTTCAGTTGTTGAGAGATCTGGAGAATGTGCTGTCCAGGGCAGCAGTCGAACATTTTCTGTATCCAGAAAGGCCCTTACAGGACCTGCAACATGCGGTCGTGCATTACCCTGCTGAAGTGTAGAATTTCGCAGAGATCGGATGAAGGGTAGAGCCACGGGTCGTAACACATCTGAAATGTAACGTCCACTGTTCAGAGTGCCGTCAATGTGAACAAGAGGTGACCGAGACGCGTAACCAATGGCACGCCATACCATCACGCCGGATGATACGCCAGTATGGCGATGACGAATACACGCTTCCAATGTGCGTTCACCGCGATGTCGCCAAACACGGTTGCGACCATCGTGATGCTGTAAACAGATCGTGGATTCATCCGAAAAAATGACGTTTTGCCATTCGTGCACTCAGGTTTGTCGTCGAGTGCACCATCGCAGGCGCTCCTGTCTATGATGCAGCGTCAGGAGTAACCGCAGCCATGGTCTCCGAGATGATAGTTCATGCTGCTGCAAACGTCGTCGAACTGTTCGTACAGATGGTTGTTGTCTTGCAAACGTCCCCATCTGTTGACTCAGGGATCGAGACGTGGCTGCACGATCCGTTACAGACATGTGGATAAGATGCCTGTCATCCCGACTGCCAGTGGTACTTGGCCGTTGGGATCCAGCACGGCGTTCGGTATTACCCTCCTGAACCCACCGATTCCATATTCTCCTAACAGTCATTGGATCTCGACCAACGCGAGCAGCAATGTCACGATACTACAAACCGCAATCGCGATAGGCTACAATCCGACCTTTATCAAAGTCGGAAACGTGATGGTACGCATTTGTCCTCACTACATGAGGCATCACAACAACGTTTCACCAGGCAAAGCCGGTCAACTGCTGTTTGTGTATGAGAAATCGGTTGGAAACTTTCCTCATGTCAGCACGTTGTAGGTGTCGCCACCGGCGCCAACCTTGTGTGAATTCTGTGAAACGCTAATCATTTGCATATCACAGCATTTTCTTTCTGTCGGTTAAATTTCACGTCTGTAGCACGTCATCTTCGTGGTGTAGCAATTTTAATGGCCAGTAGTGTATTTGCACCTTTCTTTCGAGTCAGACGTCTCGTTCGATGCAGCACGAAACGAGTTCCTCTCTCAAGGCAGCGCTTTCGTCTCAAATCAGCACCGTCATCCCACGCCCTCAGTTGTCGCATGTATTCCGATCTCTGCCTTCCCCTACAGTGTTTAGCCTCTACAACATTGATCGTCAAACATTTTTGTTTCAGGAGCCAAAACTGACGTAGTGGGGCGGCACGTCGGACCACATGCGTACTGATCTCCTTATTTTTTTTTTTTTTTTTTAAAAAATCTTTATTAACAACAATATTAATTATACATATTTAGCCCACCTCCTGATATGATTAGTGGGCCATTATTGTTACATGAATCTGAAGAATATTTTTGCAGCTAATGTTACAATTTGTGTTAGTGAGCTACATTTAAGTTCCTAAGCTAGTGTTGAATTCCTACAGTAACTATGGACACTTTAATTTACCTACAATTTGTATTAGTGAACTACTACTTGTTAAGTTCCTGATCTAGTGTTAATTTCCTACGGTAGCAATGGGCAGCTAATTTTACCTACTTCTAAACTAAGAATGACTACTAACTGCAGCGTCACAGATGTGCCAGTAAGTACAAACCTACTTGGAATGGCCTGGCTCCCCGAGCTAACCCCGAGGAGCGTGCCCCTGGCACTGGGCCGGCCAAGGTTAGTAATCGCTGCAGTTTCCTATGTTAGTATTCTAATCTACGTCCTACTCTACTAACTTAACCTACGTCATAGTTGGTGCTTTGTCATAGCCGGTGTGATGGATCCCATCCCCCTAATCCCGTACGTGGCGGTTTCCAACTGATGGAAGTCGGCCATTCCACGTACAGGCGGTATGGAATTGGGATCAGGTCTTAATCGGTTGGTTGGTTGAAAATTTGGTATTTACTCTTGATCCCTTAGGTACTCTATTAGAACTTTTCGTGATACCTCTTCTGCCAGAGCATTCAAGGTATGAAAAGTGTCTTCCTGTCTCAGAAGGTCGTATGTCTCGTTGTGTGGAAGTCTATCTCTATATGTTGTCGCCACGTCGTTGAAGAGAGGGCACTCTAAAACCACATGTTCGGGAGTTCCTTCCGCTGCGCCACAGTCACACTCGGGGGTTGCCCTTTTCCCAAACCGCCATAAGTATATCGGATAGGGTCCATGACCAGTGAGAAAGTGGATGAGTCCTCGTGTGGGTTCGAAATAATTCATGGTCCCGCGTTCTTTAACATTGGGTAGGAACTGGAATGTTCTTCTCCCCGTTTCATCTTCCTCCCAATTCCTCTGCCATAGTTCCTCCCCTCTGTTTCTTATCTCCCTCTTATCCTCTACTCTCACACCCATGATATCTGTTATTTTTCCCCCATCTCCCTTTTTCGCCCAATACCATGCGGCTTGTTCTCTTATTTTAATATCTAACGGGCAGAGCCCCATTATAACTAACAGAGCTCCCCCTGGTGATGTCCTGTAGGCCCCTACTGATCTTAATATCATATTTCTCTGGACTCTTCTCACTATCATGGCGGGCACGACCCGCGTGAGCCTGTGCGCCCAGACTCCCGAGCCGTAACCCACTACTGATGTCAGGATGCTATTATGATAAAGTTTGATGAGATGAGGAGGGAGATGAAATCGTTTATGTCCAATGGAAATGAGATTATTTAATAACTGTAAGGCTTTCTGTGTTACGGTTTCTATGTGCTTTCCAAAGTTCCATCTCTCGTCAATTATGACTCCCAAATATCGCGCCTCACGTCGCCGAAGAACTGGTGAGCCATCAATTCTCGCAGGGGGATTTCTAATAAGCTGGCCTTTTAGTAGTAGATAAGTAGACTTAGTCGGGGAAACTTTCATTTTCGTTTTGAGGCACCATTGGTGCAGTCTGTCAATGGCCCTTTCGATTTTCGGTTCTATGTCCTCTCGGCTACGACCACCGACCAGCAGGAGGAGGTCATCTGCGTAGGCTATCACCTCTAGCACTTCTTCACTATGTTGCAGTTCGTCTAATAAGGGTTCCATGTGCATGTCCCAGAACAGGGGCCCCAATACAGAACCTTGGGGACACCCCTTAGTGATTATTTTTCCAATTGTCCCGCTAGGGGATGAGAGCCAAACCTCCCTATCCTTACAATAGCTCCTCAGACACCCATATAGCGGCCCTGGACACTCTTTCTCCCGTAAACAGGAGAAGAGCGAAGGCCACCACAGGTTGTCAAAGGCGCCACTGATGTCAACCATGATGCCGACGACATACTTATGCGGGGTCGAACCGCAGACCTCGGCCGCCAGAGCGATGGCATCAGATGCCGACCGCCCCGGCCTGAAGCCGAACTGCCTGCTGCTCATCCCCCACAGTATCCGGTGAGCCGTCAATCTGTCAGCCAGCAGTTTCTCCAAGAGCTTCCCAAATAGGTCTAATAGACAGATTGGTCTGTAAGATTTGACTTCAGTTGGATCTTTCTCTGGTCCTTTTTTAATTATAATTACGTTAGCGGTTTTCCACTTCTTGGGAAACCTTCTTTGTCGGAGACATTCATTGAAGAGGTGAGTTAGCGGCGCGACCAACTGGGGTGCCAGAAATTGCACCACCTCAGCCACAATGCCGTCTGGTCCTGGAGCTTTCCCTCTTTTGAGGGATTTTATTTGCACAGCCACCTCCTCTTCCGAGAATGGGTAGACTGCCGTGTTGTTGCTGTAATCCATTAAATATGCATCACGCAGTTGCTTCTGGTTTTCAGTTTCCCCATCCACATTGTCATCAGGCAACAGGGACTGGAGAAGGACCTCAGCAGTTTCCTGCCAAGACTCCGTCATCCCGTCCCCTCGCCTGACAGTTGATAGCTCCAGGGGAGAGCGGATTTTTTCCCGTACCAATTTATAAGGGAGACCCCACGGATCTAAGGCCAACTGGTTCAGCACATAGCTTTCCCAGCTACGTAGTCTCACCTCGCGTAATTCCTTCTGAAAACTTTGCTTTGCCTCCCTGTATCGTAACTGCCATCTTTGTCTCTCCAGCCAGACGACACTGCGCTGGTAGTTTCTTCTTAGCCTTCTAACAGATTGACGTAACTCCTCTAATTCGGGCGACCATGGTGCTGGCGAGGCCGCCACGGCCTTCCTCCTGGTTGGTACGGCAGCCCTCACCGCTCTATGTACTGCGGCCACCAGTTCCTCGGCTCTTTTGTCTATGTCTAGGTCTTCGTGTCCATCACCTTCTGGTAATGCAGGAATGTCGCACTCCCTCGCTAAAAGTTCCCAGTTTGCTTTATTATAATTATACTGCACCTCCCAACCCATGGTCCAGCGGCACTCTCTTTCACTTAAGGTAAAGGTTATTAAGTTGTGGTCGCTCGTGGTGGCATTGCTTATAACTGTCCAATTCTTTATTAGATTGGCTGCGTTGTGTGACGTAAGGGTAACGTCTATATTTGTACCTTGTCCTCCTCCTGCTGTGTAGGTAGGAGGATTGCCCGGCTTGTTGGCCACCACGAGCTGTGAAGCCATTAGAAAGTCCTCTACTTTATCACCATTCGCGTCTCTGGTGCCGCTGTACCATAGGGGGGATTTTGCATTGATGTCAGCTGTTATTATTATTTTTCGTCCCCGCAACGCCGTGGTGACTCTTGCCAGATGTTCCAGGTGTTCTTCTATTTCATCTCCGTATTGAAAATACATGTTTATGAGTATAATTACTCCCATTGGTGATTGGAGCTCCACGACGTTGCAGTGACGAGTTGCGAATTGTGCGAGCGTAGTTATCCTCAGGAGTTTATTTGTTATTACTATTGCTGCTCTAGGATCCTCATCTCCGCTGACAATCTGCCAAGTTGTAGCAGCAAAAGCTATTTTTCCAGCTTGGGAGTGCGGCTCCTGTAGGCAGAGCACGTCTAGTCTCCTCTCCTCCACCTCTTTACGGAGCTCCTGCATAACAAGTCGACTGTTGTGCGTGTTCAGTTGTCCAATTGTTATTTCTGTCGTCATGGAAAATATGTATGCATATGGTCGTCTGGCCAGGTCTTACTCCAGTCGAAAGCAATTCGTCCATTTGCCAGTACGGCCTGTACGTAAATGTCCTGAAGGTCAAACTTTTCACCGCGTCGCTCAAAAACTTTTTTCAGTAAGTCCCGCAGGGCTCCGAAATCAGTGGGGAGATTCACTGACTTGAGCTGTATTCTATCTACAGCCTCCATTACCGAGAAGGTTACCTTTCGTCCCTCTTCGTGTCCTACACGGACCACATGCCGTAAGGCGGTGGCCAGGATAATCGGCTCTTCCAGTCTGGCCAGTTGCATCGTGTACTCGATGTTGGGATATACCCTTACCGGGTCCACGGGTGGCAATCTGACCACAGGAGTGTTTTGCATTGTGGGCTTCGAGCTTGTGCTTGTGACAGCACTGTCTTGGACGGGTTTTTCTCTAGGTTTTATCTGAGATATTTCTGTCCTAGGATGCTGTTGCCGCTTTGGATGGATTGTCGGCTTTGTTTCCCATCGTCGAGGGGCGGGATCTATGTTCATTACTGGGGGATCTGTTTGTATATTTTTATCTATCATATAAGGCTCCGTTTGTATGGCCTTGTCTATTATTTCTATCTTATTGGCACTTGAAAGCGCCACTAGGAAGTTCTTGAACTTAGTTGCCCTCATAGCGTCCCGCCTCCTCTTACTTGGGGATTTATGTTTTGGCATCCTATTTGGTGGGCTGTGATCAGCCATAATCGATTTTCGAGATAAGTCGTTGTTCCAACATTCTGTATGTTGGGCAACTGCGTCCCGAGGCTCCGCACGACTTCTTCCCTCGGTTTTTGCAAGGGATGCAAACCGCTGCTGCTTTGCAGTCTTTGCGGTTGTGTCCACTTGTGCCACACTTCGTGCAAGCCGACTCCCTGGTACACTGCCTTAGGATGTGATCCAGGTCACCCACAGTTGTGGCATCGAGGTACCACGATGTAGTCTCTGACGTTGATGGAGTGGAAACCTATGTATAATCTGCCCACTGCCGTGACTTTTCTCCACATCGGTGCCGTGACCTCAGCTACGTGATGCACTACATCACGCCCCCGAGGCCCCGTCTTAAATCTCAATTTAAAACTCTTTCGGAATTCCTCCTCATTTATGTCATCAAAATTCTGCTCTTTTATAGTATTCGTCAGTTCGTCATCTGTCATGATAGTTGGTACGTCATAGAGAATTACAAGGGGATTCCTTTTCTTAGGTGGTTCGCACTTGACTAGTGAGTTTAATTTTTGATTATTCAATATTTTATCTTTGTCCTCTTCTGAGGCTACTTCTACTATTACTGAGTTTCTGCTGGGTTTGATTCGTTTTATTTTGATTTTGTCTTTGGCCGGGTTTATAGTTTTAGTGAACAGCTCTTGTATTTTCTTAACACTGGTGTCTTGCCCAGGCAGTGTCCTGAGAAAGACCGCAGTGTCTGTTCTTTTGGTTGCTTTGTCAATGCTTTCTTTTGTTGTGTGTGGCTTGGTTGGCGCCTGCGCAGCCACCGCCGCCCAAGTCTTGGTTGGTTGGTTTCTCAATCTACTATTTTCTTTTTCTAGTTCTTCCACTCTGTCTTCTAATTTTTGCGTGGGCGATGGCCCATGCAGTAAGTTCGTTTTTAATGATTGTTAAGGCCGCTTGGCTTATTTTCCCATTTTTCACGTTCTGCTCTAAGAGCAGAGAGATTCTACCATGTCTCTGTGTAACTGATTCACCTTCTACCTGTCCCATCTCGTCCTGGGGAGAGGGATCAGGCGCAGTTGAAGCGCGTTTGGTCGCACAAGAATCACTCGCTTCTATTGTCGCCATAATGAGTAACGTAATGCTAACGTACATAAATTACTATGTTATGTGTGGTGTCACCGCCAGACACCACACTTGCTAGGTGGTAGCCTTTAAATCGGCCGCGGTCCATTAGTATACGTCGGACCCGCGTGTCGCCACTGCCAGTGATAGCAGACCGAGCGCCACCACACGGCAGGTCTAGAGACACGTACTGGCACTCGCCCCAGTTGTACAGCCGACGTTGCTAGGAAAGGTTCACTGACTCTCATTTGCCGAGACGATAGTTAGCATAGCCTTCAGCTACGTCATTTGCTACGACCTAGCAAGGCGCCATTACCAGTTATATTGAGCTTATTACACTTTTGTATCATCAAGAGCGATGTACTCCAATTATGGATTAAAGTTAAGTATTACATCATCTACGTACTTTATTTGCAATTCTCAAGACATTGTCCTGTTCCAGACCTCACGCCAGTCAGCGTGTAATTAAACGCGTGCGTTTCGGCCTCCTCTAGCAACACAGTGTTGGCTCTCCCGCCAACACTACATTATGAGTCCCCAATACACTAGCTCTAGTAAGGGCGTTCTTGCCTGAGAAACATCCTCGGCGTAACGCGGAAGGACCGAGTGACCAACGAAGCAGTACTGTCTAAAACTAACTGCAACAGCATTTCAGCTGTCTTGAAGAAGTAGTTGTACAGTAGCGCATTTCTTTTCCAATGTATGCGCAATATGTTACGGTTATTTACGTTCAGGGTCAACTTTCAGAGCCAGCACCATTCATCAATTCCCTCCGCTGGCTGGAACGCCTCCACAGTATGGATCCTAAGAGCTTACCACGTGAGGTGATGCTTGGAGAGATCTTTACAGCCAAAAGACCCGTAGGTCGTCGTGTGTTGTGGTCAAGGACTCCTGTAGACGAGATATGGAGAGCGTTGGCATAAACACCAACAGGTCGGACATACACGCCAGCATGAGACCAGAGTGGCGTAATGCTGTATCGTCTGGAATTTCGAAGCGTGATGAAGGCTTCTTAGACAGAATGAGGCAGAAAAAGGTTCGCAATGCTGCCACTGCTCCTGCCTCACCAGCTAGACATACTTGTAACAAATGCGGCAAGAGATGCCGGGCTGCCATTGGCTTGATAAGCCATACGAAAAAATGTAACTCATAACCACACAGACACTGTAACAATCGTCTACCAATATGTTGTAGCCTATGTATATTCATACATACTAATGTCTGAAGTAGCACTGGAGGGAACTGGCGCCATGAATCCTGCTGGACTGTCCACAAATCCTTCTATGAAGACGGTGACGTTTGGGTAACCATAGTGGTGGGTAGAGGAGCGTATACACTGAAGAGCAAAAGAAACTGGTACACTTGCCTAATACCGTGTAGATCCCTTGCAAGGACGCAGATGTGCCGCAACACGACGTGGCATGAACTCGACTAATGTCTGAAGTATTTCTGGAGGAAACTGACACCATGAATCCTGCAGGGCTGTCCACAGATTCGTTAGAGTAGAAGGGGGTGGAGGTCTCTTCTAAACAGCACGTTGGAAGGCATCCCAGATATGCTCATTAACGTTCATGTCTGGGGAGTTTAGAGTCCAGCAGAACTGTTTAAACTCATAAGAGTCTTCCTGGAGCCACTCTGTAGCAATTCTGTATGTGCGGGGTGGCGAATTGTGTTGCTGGAATTGCCTAACTCAGTCGGAATGCACAATGGACACGAATGGACGCAGCTGATCAGACAGGAAGCTTACAGGTGACCTGTCAGAGTCATATCTAGACGTATCAGGGATCCCTTATCACTCCAGTTGCAAACGCCAAACACCATTGTATAGCCTCCACCAGCTTGAAAAGCTTGTGTTCATGAGGTTGTCTCCATACCCGTACACGACCATCCGCTCGACACAATTTGAAACGAGACTCGTCCGACCATCAACATGTTTTCAGTCATCAACAGTCCAATGTCAGTGTTGACGGGTCCAGGCAAGCCGTAAAGCCTTCTGTAGTGAGGTCATTAAGGGTACACGAGTGGGCTTTCGGTTCCGAAATCCCATATCGATGATGTTTCGTTGAATGGTTGGCACGCTGACATTTGTTGATGGTCCAGCACTGAAATCTGTAGCAATTTGCGGAAGGGTTGCACTTCTGTCACGTTGAAAGATTTCTTCAGTCGTTGTTGGTCCCGTTCTTGCAAGATCTTTTTCCAGCCGCAGCGATGTCGGAGATTGATATCTTGGCAGAATCCTGATATTCACGGTACAATCGTGAAATAGTCGTGTGGAAAAATCTGCACTTCATCGCTACCTCGGAGATGTTGTATCCCATCGCTCGTGCGCCGACTACAACACCACGTTCAAAGTCACTTAAATCTTGATAACCTGCGATTGTAGCAACAGTAACGAATCTAACAACTGCGCCAGACACTTGCCTTATACAGGGACTGCCGATCGCAGCGCCGTATCCTGTTGTTTACATATCTCTGTATTTGAATATGAATTCCTATACCAGTTTCTTTGGCGCTTCAGTGTATAAAAAGGACGTGAAAAGTTACCCACCGACCACCAAGTACTGATCGGCACCATTCGGAACGTTTCGTCCGACTGTTCAATTCCAGATTCCTACCAACCTCAGCGGCCTGACGAGGCGTTGTTGTTTTGCCTATTTAAGTGGATGATTAGCTGATTAATAACAGTAATTATATTTAAATCCATTATGCACTATCAGACACGATCGCAAATGTTTACCAAGCGTTTTGAATGTAATTTTTCTTCTATGCATTACAGCTGCTTTAATTTAATTTCACAGCGTGATTCCTTAATGATATAGAGATTTTCAAGGATAATGGAGAAGGGTAAACGTATCAATTTGTGGTAATGGCCCCTGGTCCGGAAACGACCGGGTCAAAAGTTATAAGCGAAAACGATTCTGATACCTCTGACTGTGGAATACGTGTACCGGTACTGTTGTTGCTAAGACTCTGGGGTAGACAATTTTCAGGGGTGGTAGTAACAACCAAAATACGAAAAAGTGTGGTAATCATGAGGTCTAAAGTACATATGTTAAGAGCTATGAGCACCTCTTCATCTTTGCTACTATGACACATTTCTTGAGCTGAACAAGTGTTCATCGTTTCTTGGGTATAAATATTAGGGGCCATATTTACCACACATTTTTCTCTTATTTTGGTAGTTACTATAACCACTGAAAGTTGCGCACCCTGCATATATTCCACTGCCAGAGCTATCAGAAGGGTCTTACATATAACTTTCGACTCTGTCATTTCCAGACCAGCGTTTCTTACCTCAAATTGATACATTTACCCTTCTGCATCATTCCTGGAAGTTTCTAACATGATGACACAATTACCGTGTATGCAGCGCATTTGAAGATGACCGTCTCTATAATGTACATTCACGAATCCATGTTACTTCCTTTCGAGATTCATACCATAGTAGCTGATCGGTGTAAGTCGCGGACGCCGGTCAGTTTTCAGTACTGGAAGGCAAAGAACAAAACATTACCCCTCTCACATCCTCGAAGTTACCTGTATGCCCCTGCGGTAAGCACTGAATTCAGAAACGTCAGTGGAAGTTGTGCACATGTTACAATATTACTGTCTCTGTAATTCTGTTTGTTACTAAGCAGGAAAACTACTCTGTTAAGAAGCTCTTAACGTTAGTTGGTTTCGGTTGAGCGTCGCTAAATGCATGTTATCATAAAATACGGCTTAGAACCGCGGCCGCTGCTTGGCGAACAATGGTCTACATCTCACTTTGGTACCACAGAAGCTATTCTCTGAAATCTTAACAGGTGTTCTCTCATCCTGTCCCTTCTCCTTGTCATTCCTCTCTTCGCCAGTTATGCAGACAACCTACCCGTTTCTTATCTTATCAGTCTATCGCATTTTCAATATCCCCTTCTAGCACTACTTTTTAGACACTTCGATGCTCCTCCTTTCTGCTTTTCCCATAGTCCCAGATTCTGTGCTACAAACGTACATTCTGAGAAATTTCATCAAATGAAGGCCTTTGTTTCATACTAGTAGACTTCTTTTGACCAGGAAAGCTCTCGTTATGTGAGCCAGTTTGCTTTTTATGCGCTCTCTGCTTCACCCGCCATGTTTTTACGTGACACCTCGTAACTCCACGACCCGATTAGTGTACAGATGGTAAAGGAACAGCAAGTTTCCTTCTGACGCCGATAGCGGAAAATGGCTCTGAGCACTATGGGACTTAACAGCTGTGGTCATCAGTCCCCTAGAACTTGGAACTACTTAAACCTAACTAACCTAAGGACATCACACAACACCCAGTCATCACGGGGCAGAGAAAATCCCTGACCCCGCCGGGAATCGAACCCGGGAACCCGGGCGCGGGAAGCGAGAACGCTACCGCACGACCACGAGCTGCGGACTACGCCGATAGCGGTCGCGCGGGATATGATGGAGCCAATGGCGCGCGCCCACTGAGCCACACCTCCAGTGGCTCCATACCAGAGCGCCCTCTGCTGCCACAATGTAGAAGAGCCGGCGGCAGCCAATCAGCCCACTTGCACTTGGAGTTACTGCACCACGCCGTAGCTCACCCCTTTTCATTGTTGTATATTAAATGATACACAGCATTTTATTTTACTTTCTTCCACCCTCCTTATTGTTGTATATGAACTGATACACAGCATTTTATTTTACTTTCTTCCTATAAGAATTCCAACACTCTATCTGCTCTATTGTTTCTAGCTGTGGTGTTAAATTTATAGCTGATCTCATTACTTTCGTCTTTCTTTGGTTCACTCTAAACCCACATTCCATGCTCAGACGATGCTGACATTATTAAATATGCCCTTTAATTCTATCTCACTCTCACTGATGGTAGCCATGTCATCAATGAATCTTATCTTTGGTATTTTTTAACGTTCAATTTTCATTCCACTTCTGAACCTTGAAGACTGATGCCCTTGTACATAGACATCCATAGACCGATTCAAATGGTTCAAATGACTCAAAGCACTATGGGATTTAACATCTGAGGTCATCAGTCCCCTAGACTTAGAACTACTTAAACCTAACTAACCTAAGGACATCACACACATCCATGCTCGAGGAGACCGATTCAAAAGCGCCAGTAAGATAGACAGCCTTTCGACACCCATTAGACTTCACACGTGGCGAGGGAGAACTAGTGCAGCAGAATGCTGCCACTCGACTGTTTTGTTTCGATGCACGATCAAATCATTTTCAGAGCAAAGGAGAAAACACATTTTGTTTTTAACGATCTGAATGAATATTCAGTAGCAGGTGGCACCACCTCTAGCAATGATGACAATATGGCAACGGCGGCTGCAGTTGCAGATCAGGGAATTGATGTAGGCCTGAGATATGATACGCCAGATGTCCTGTAATACATCAGCCAATTCCTGACCCGCTGAACAACCTGGGCACTGTCAGGTGCGTCGTCGCCGTACCTCAGTGCCAATTGTGGCTCAAACACTGCAGCTCCTGGACTGACGTGTGGCTCCACTGCCTCACACCGGTAACACTCAACGTTCAACGCTGTAGGTGGCACAATGATGAGGGGTGTTATCCTGTTTAGCCGGATGCCTCCACATTACATGACAGATCCGTTCCCAAATGCAGTCTGTGTGGAAATAACGTTCAGATGATTCCTTACCTCCACTTTGCGGCTCAAAATACGCATTCTGCCACAATGCCCTTACCTGGAGAAGCGTGACTTACCTGTGAAGAGCACCTGACCCAATGCCCAATACCCGAGTGCACATCCTGTCTGGCGAGCTGCATTCTGTCCACATGATAAGCACACCTCAAACTGGGCACCTTCATTCACTTGTACACATGAATAAACAGTTCCCACAACCCTCACTGACGTGTCTGTGCTGACATCACTTGACGAGTATCAGGAGCATGGCGACTGCCCGAGTCCATGCTCCTGCCCGCATAGTGTAAATTCGCGTAGTCATCTGTTTGTTTTGAACGGCTTGTGAGATAAAAGAGAGGAAAAAAATTGTTAGGGATGGATAAGGACTGCGCCTGTTGTGTACGGATTCAGGGGGAATTGGACACCGTCCGTAAACAGCTGGAAGCTGTGTTGGCCATGGTCGACAGGCTCCAGGCTATTGCCCTGGGCCGCGGTGACATTGGGACAACTGAGGCGAGCGCTTTGGCGCCTCTGGGACCTGTATCATCTCCTGGGATCTCTGATGCCACTGCGCCCTCGGATTCGGACGTCCTTGCCGGCCGACACTTGCCTGACGGCGATTGGCGATCCGTGGCGGGGTCGCGAATCCCTGGGTGAAAAGCGAAAGTTGGTGCTGGCCGCGAGGCTGTACCCTTACGCCTCCGTAACAGGTTTGAGGTACTTCCCACTCCTGGAAGTACTTCTGAGCCAGCAAGGGCGGCCTCGCCTGCTGTGGCAGTGGATGGTCTTCCTGAGAGGTCCGGACAAGCGCAGAGGGTGGGACTGCTTGTCATTGGGAGCTCCAATGTTAAGCAGGTGATGAAGCCCCTTAGGGACATGGCAGCTAAGGACGGGAAGAAAGCGAATTTGCACTACGTGTTCATACCGGTGGGAGTCATCCAATATGTGGAACGGGTCCTTCCGGATGCCATTACGGGTAAAGGGTGCAGTCAACTACAGGTGGTGGCTCATGTCGGCACTAATGACGAGCGTCGCTATGGATCGGAAGAGATTCTCTCTGGTTTCCGGCAACTATCTGAGTTGGTTAAGACTGTCAGTCGTGTTAGCGAGACGAAGGCAGAGCTCACCATCTGCAGCATCGTCGACAGGGCCGATTGCGGACCTTTGGTACAGAGCCGAATGGAAGGTCTGAATCAGAGGCTCAGACGGTTCGGCGACCGTGCAGGCTGCAGATTCCTCGACTTGCGGCATAGGGTGGTGGGGTTTCGGGTTCCGCTAGATAGGTCTGGTATCCACTTCACACAGGAGGCGGCTACAAGGGTAGCAGGGGTTGTGTGGCGTGTACTGGGCGGTTTTTTAGGTTAGACAGTCTCGGGAAAGATCAAATAGGGATCCAGTCTCAAAGGGTACAGGGCAAAGAAACGACGAGAATCGACCAAGCAACAGTCGGTATTATAGTTGTAAATTGTCGTAGCTGTGTTGAAAAAGTACCAGAGCTTCAAGCGCTGATAGAAAGCACTGAAGCTGAAACCGTTATAGGGACAGAAAGCTGGCTAAAGCCGGAGATAAATTCAGCCGAAATTTTTCAAAGGCGGAAACAGTGTTCAGAAAGGATAGATTAAATAAAGTAGGTGGTGGTGTGTTTGTGTCTGTTGGTAGTAGTTTATCTTGTAGTGAAGTTGAAATAGATAGTTCCTGCCAATTACTATGGGTAGAGGTTATACTCAACAGCCGTACCAAAATAATAATTGGCTCCTTCTACTGACCCCCCAACTCAGATGATATAGTAGCTGAACGGTTCAAAGAAAACTTGAATCTCATTACAAATAGGCACCCCACTCATACAGCTATAATTGGTGAAGACTTCAATCTACACTCGATTTGTTTGCGAAGATAATGTTCAACGCCGATGGTAGACAGAAAACATCATCCGAAATTGTACTAAATGCTTTCTCTGAGAATTACTCTGAACAATTAGTTCATGAACCCACACGAATTGTAAATGGTTGTGAAAACACACTTGACCTCTTAGCCACAAATAATCGTGATCCAATAGAGAGCGTCCCGATGGATATAGGGATTAGTGAACACAACGTCATTGTAGAAAGGCGCAAAACCATATCAACCAAAACCACTAAAAGTAAAAGCAAAATATTTCTATTGAAACCGGAGATAAAACTTCGCTTGATGCCTTCCTAAGAGAGAGTATACATTCCTTCCAAGCTAATTATGTAAGTGTAGACCAGATATGGCTCAAATTCAAAGATACAGCATCGACAGCAATAGATAGATTCCTACTGCATAAGTTAATAAGAGACGGGACTGACCCACCATGGTATACAAAACGCGTCAGAACACCGTTGCAGAAGCAACGAAAAAAGCATGCCAAATTCAGAAAAACACAAAATCACCAAGACTGGCTGTGTTTCACGGAATCACGAATTTTAGTGCGGACGTCAATGCGACATGCTTTTAATAGTTTCCACAATGAAACACTGTCTCAATATATGGTAGAAAACCAAAGAGATTCTGGTCGTATGTAAAGTACACCAGTGGCAAAAAAACGGTCAATACCGTCACTGTGCTATAGCGATGGAAATGTTACCGATGATGGTGCCACTATAGCGGAGTTACTAAACGCACTTTTCCGTAATTCCTTCACGAAATAAGACGAAGTAAATATTCCAGAAATCGAAACCAGAACAGCTGTGACATAAAAGTAGATATCTTGGGTGTTACGAAACAACTCAAATCACTTAAGAAAGGCAAGTCTTCTTGTCCAGATGGTACACCAATCAGGTTCCTTTCAGAGTATGCAGACACAATAGCGCCTTACTTAGCAATGATATACAACCGCTCACTTGACGATAGGTTTGTTCCTAAAGACTGGAAAGTAGCACAGGTCACACCAGTATTCAAGAAAGAAAATAGGAGTAACCCATTGAAGTACAGACCCATATCACTGACCTCAATTTGCAGTAGGATTTTGGAGCATATACTGTACTCGAACTTTATGAATCACCTTGAAGAAAATGACTTATTGATACATAACCAACACGGATTCAGAAAGTATCGTTCTTGTGCAACACTTTGTTCTTGTGCACTCTTTATTCTCATGAAGTAATGAGTGTTGTCGACAAGGGATTTCAGATCGATTCCATATTCCTAGATTTCCAGAAGGCTTTTGATACCGTTCCTCGCAAGCGACTATTAATCAAATTGCGTGCACATGGAGTATCGTCTCAGTTGTGTGACTGGATTCGTGATATCCGCTCAGAGAGGTCACAGTTCGTAGTGATAGACGGTAACTCATTGAGTAGAACAGAAGTAATATCTGGCGTTCCGCTGGTAGTGTCAAGGGCCCTCTGTTGTTCCTGATTTACATAAATGATCTAGGTGATAACTGAAGAGCCCCCTAGATTGTTTGCAGATGACGCTGTAATTTACCGTCTAGTAAAATCATCAGACGATCAATTCCAATTACAAAATGCTCTAGAAAGAATTTCCGTATGGTGTGAAAAGTGGCAACTGGCACTAAACAAAGAACAGTGCGAGGTCATCCACATGGGTACTAAAAGAAATCTGATAAATTTTGGGTACACGATAAATCGCTCAAATCTAAGAGCTTAAAAAATGGCTCTGAGCACTATGGGACTTAACATCTATGGTCATCAGTCCCCTAGAACTTAGAACTACTTAAACCTAACTAACCTAAGGACACCACACAACACCCAGCCATCACGAGGCAGAGAAAATCCCTGACCCCGCCGGGAATCGAACCCGGGAACCCGGGCGTGGGAAGCGAGAACGCTACCGCACGACCACGAGATGCGGGCAAATCTAAGAGCTGTCAATTCGACTAAATAACCTAGGAACTACAATAACGAGCAACTTAAATTGGAAAGACCACGCAGATAATATTGTGGGGAAAGCGAAACAAAGACTGCGGTTTTTTGGCAGAACACTTTGCGACAAACCCACTAAAGAGACAGCCTACATTACAGTTGTCCGTCCTCTGTTGGAATATTACTGCGCGGTGTGGGCTCCTTACCAGGTAAGATTGACGGAGGACATCGAAAAAGTGGAAAGAAGGACAGCTCGTTTCGTGTTATCGCGCAATAGGGGTGAGACTGTCATTGACATGATTCGCGAGTTGGGGTGGAAGTCACAGAAACAAAGGCGGTTTTCTTTACGGCGAGATCTAGTTACGGAATTTCAATCACCAACGTTCTCTTCCGAATGCGAAAATATTTTGTTGACACCCACCTACGTAGGGAGAAATGATCATCATAATAAAATAGGAGAAATTAGAGCTCGAAAAGAAAGATTTAGGTGTTCCTTTTTCCCACGCACCATTCGAGAGTGGAATGGTAGAGAAGTTGTATGAAAAAGCTTCGATGAACCCTCTGCCAGGCACTTAAGTGTGAACTGCAGAGTAACCATGCAGACGTAGATGTACCTGTAACGAGATCCTCCCACGGTGTAGGGCAACGGCGACAGCCCTGACCTGGAGGATGCGTAGTAAGACACGTTTCCTGATATCGTTCCAGCATCGTTTCTACCACACACTGTGACTCAATTAGCAACTGCTTTGCTAATCTTTCCTAATATTAGTGGAAGACAGCTATCTCATACTATAATTATATAAAACAAAATAGACACACCAATTCTCCGGCACTGAGATGAGGCAAACATCCCGCGTCCGGCCACCCTGCTTTAGGTTTTCCGTGATTTCCCTAAATCGCTCGAGGCAAATTCCTGGATGGTTCCTTTGAAAGGACACGGCCGATTTCCCTCCCCGTTCTTCCCTAATCCAGCGAGACCGATGACCTCGCAGTTTGGTCTCTTCCCTCAAACAACCGAACGCAACCCCCTTAACACACACGGAAAACAATGACAATAACACGACGAGCACACACACCACATTGTGTGAGAGGTGTCTGCAGAATGGTTTGATTGCGTATCAAAACAAAACGACCGATTGTGCTGTGTCGCAACCTCTCCCCCCCCCCTCCCTCTCCCCTTTATGCATGCGCCATAGGAGAGGGTGAAAACGGAGGGATGAAAAAACGTAATCACCCTTTTTTGCTCGGATCACGTTCAGATTTCGTCGAATGGTTTTAAAGTGTGGGATCCTGTATATCAGAGCAAACATTGCAGTCACCCTTGTAAGGAGTGTGTCAGAACTATCCATTACATAAAACAATGTATCTAACTTAATGCTATTCTTTGCATTGTGTAAACTTTCAGATACCGTTTGTAACAATCTGAGGGCGAAACATGGGAGGGCGATTCCGAGCATTGTTGTTAGACGACCCTCTGCGAGGGTGGAAGTGGTAGTGTCGGTCGAGAGCTCTGAGATAGAAGACGTGTCACGCTGCCCTCACTTAGGTGATGGCAGATCTCACCACACTCAAGGCCTGATTTAATTTGTATAGCCAGGAGAGATTTAGATGGCTTAACTACGCTTGAAGATGGAATTCAAGGATAAATTCGCAACCATAGCGCAAAAGCAATTCCAGTGTTAGGCTCTTGATTGTTAGTCCGAGTTTGCAATAATCCCATGTTTTGCTTGTCAGTTAAGGAAGCCTCCTTATCCTCCAAATAATAATAATTATTCTCCACAATTAGTTAATATATAAATGCTGTGGTTATTAAATGTTAATATAACTTTGAAATTGAAATAATTTGTTAATCTTGCACTCAGCCATTATTGATATCTATGTCATTGTAACTTTCATTGTCTGTTATTGGTCATGATGATTCTGAAGTTTTGAATAGACTTACTTTATGAAATCCCTCCTCACAAGTTATTTAGAAGTTAACAGGACCCAAGCAAACCCCTTTTTATTAAATTCATTCTTAGTAACAATAAGCTCTAGGCGCTGCTGCTGCATCCTGCTGCGAATTGCTGTAAACCACATGGAAAAAGGCAGTCATCTAAAGAGATTAGGGCAAAGCTTAGGGCCAAAACGGAGACACTGACACACCACAAAAAATAATGTACTCCAATCCAGTAAATTCCGTTGCACAAGCCAGAAACTGTATCTCTTGTAAGTTCTTGTTCAAATACGCAGTCAGATAGCTTACCCAAAAGTTCGTTTTAAGTTTTCATGTAACGATCTATTGAGGGCTTAAATGAAAGTGAAACTGACACTCATACTACACACACACACAGTTATGGAGGTCAGATTCCGTTCACTGAGAGCTCAAGTTGCTTATCGAGTAAATTTTCACTGATGAACATAGGAAATATTGGTTGTAGACACACTACACATTTGTTGCATATACGTGACACATGATTCTCCAAAGAAGTGAGATCATATTCGATGGGGTTTGAGATCCAAAGTATCCTTAGAGACGGGTTGAATCATCCGGATAGTGTCAGCAGTGACAAAGGTTAACGAGGATGTTGCGCTGTTGGACACTGCAAAATGTCGTTTTCGACCGCGTAATGTGTGAAAATGAACGCCCCAAGCGAAGGGGTGATTTCATTCACGCTCCTTGTGACACCTCCTGAAGCGTTTTCGTGCCGATTCTGAGCAGCGATGTGGCCGAAATGTTGCGCGGGGTTTCCCGTAAGTAGTGGTAGTATCGTGTGACGAGGGCCTCCCGTCGGGTACACCGCTCGCCTGGGCAAGTCTTTCGATTTTGACGCCACTTCGGCGACTTGCGTGTCGATGGGGACGAAATGATGATGATTAGGACAACAGAACACTCAGTCCCTGAGCGAATAAAATCTCCGATCCAGCCGGGAATCGAACCCGGGCCCTTAGGATTGACAGTGTGTAGCGCTGACCACTCAGCTACCGGGGGCGGATTTCCCATAAGAAAACGGATCGACTTCAACTCTGGGCCTCCATCGCAGAGGCGCCAAGAGAAGGAGTGAGATAACAGTAAGGGGAGGTGTAACAACGCTGCCTTGGCATGACACGTTTACTGTGGCGTTGGGCGGACACTTCAAACGATCTTCTGAGCTCTCACTTTTTTTTCACCTGTCGGTGAGTCCGATGGTGATGTCACAGGGTGCCACGCTTTTGCACTCTTACAGAGGAAGGTTGTAGACACCTTGGAGCGAAATTTCGAACTTCTGTGTCGCAATGAGAGAAAGTTAGTGTTCCAAAAACTTCTACTTTGATTTTGTTGCGCAGTTTAAATAAGCACAAAACTACGATCTGTTGCATGAAAAAAGTGATGAAAATGGAGCTATGCTATGTCAGTTTTGCACACAAGAAATACATTTGAGAAAGTAAAAACTCTAAAGTGAAATAGGTAACAAAACAGACCATGTGTTAGTAATCATTGCTGCAGAGAGCTGCAGGGGAGCAAATTATGTTCAGTCCACAAAGGTGCAAATTATGATTCAATCCACTAAGTTGTAAAAAGTGTAGTGAGAGAGAAGTGTAGATGAAAAAAACTGGAGTGGAAAAAAAGTAAACAAATATAGAAAAACCGAGTAATTTCGAAAGTGTAAATCACACCAAATAAAGATTAAAGGTGTTCTGATATCGGGCGAGGAAACAGTAGGAAACCGAGATAGGTGGAACAGCATCCAGAAAGCGGTGAAAGACGCAGCTGAACGTGTAACTCAGATGAGAAAAAAGGAAAGAAATGAAATATTTGTTAACGAACATAGACCACCAATATAAAAATGCGATAATACTGGGAACTGAGAATGCTACAGGGAGAGACAGGAAGAAATGTGAAGATGTGTTAAGAACTAAGGTCTAATGCTTACTGGATGTGTAAGGAAAAGAAAAAGAAATGGCTGTAAACGAAGTTTCAATTGATAGAAGAACTAAAGGAACAGAATGAAACGAAAAAGTTCAGTAACGCAATAGGAAAGACGCGGAAAAATTACTAACACAAAATGCATGCAAAAATAGACATAGTAAAATATTAAGAGGCGAACAGTAAATGTTGTGGAGATGCGCAGAATCTCTTGACGATTTGCTCAATGCCAACTCAGGCCAGATACCAAGCGTTTCACAAGAGCAGGAGCAAGAGAAGACGGAAGGGCAGAAGCAAATAAACCATCAATTGAAGAGGTGTAGCCGGTGATATATAAATCTAACAATAACCGTGAGTCTGGTGAAGACGGGGCAATGTGATAACTTACAAAATTTGGCGGTCAACCTGTAATATGTGAAATACATGCACTTATTAACATACAGGAGAATGAAAGCATGCCAAAGGTCCCGAACAGTGGGACAAATTGCCGTGTATATAAAAAAGTGGAACTTGTTATTCAACCTTAAATAAAGAAAGGAAAAAGGTTAGCCTGTGAAAATTGTGGAAGCTATAGTCTACCAGATATTTTCAGGGAACTGGAAAAAAGATTAAAAAGTGAATATCATTGTGGTTTACGCACAAATAGAGCACTTCTTACCAATTCTCTTTTATGAGACAACTAATGAAAAAATGATGAATATGACGTAGATCTCCACTTCCTGTCTGTTGATTTTAAACAAGCTTTTGTCTGTGTTAATAGTTCGTTATTGTGTAAAGCAAAAAAAGGACTGAGCAACTGTGACAAGTTAAGGAGGTTAGATGAGTTGATAATGAGGGACACAGAGGCGAAAGTAAAGGTAAACGACAAAATGACCAGGAACTTCTTACTTTACATATGGAGTGAAACAGGTTGATGGTCTCTCTGCAAGTCCTGTTTAATGTAGCACTGCCTAATCTGATACGAAAAACATATGATAGGTACAATAATGATGAAATCCAGTCAGATATAAAAATATGTAATATAGGTACAATAACGATTAAATCCAGTCAGATATGTACATACGCCACATGACTTGAACGCCTCTAATAAATGTTTTACAACTGTCAGCTGTTCCCATTACGTAGATGTCCTTCTAAACAGCCATAATAATACGACAGTGCTTTAGAGAAAGAATTCTCGTTGTTTAGCTCCCTAACCCACTAATCACTAAAAGCAGGAAATGGAACCTATTACGCGAAGTTATAGGTATTTACGAATTCTCAAATTACAAGGACAATCAAGTTAAGAGTATACTTTTCTCTTGTACGACCGGTCATTACATGCAGGTGTGGGTCATAAATGTGGTCAATGACAGAAGCGGATATGAAGAAACTAAGGGCAAAGTCTGTGAGAGGGGCGGAGGATTGGAAGGTTCAACCATGAAATAGAAGAACTTATACAAGGGAAATATTTATTGAAATTTATTAAATCTCGAAGAATACGCTGGTTTCAGACATATGGAGAGGCTGGCAGATGATTGGATGCCCAAACGAACAATGAAAGGCAGGTTGTGTTCCACCGGAAGGAAGGGACGACAAGACCGAGGGAGATGGACGATGCGTTGGCTGACCTTACCGAGATGGAGCTCCACGATGGAAGAGAAAAAGCAGAGAACCGGGACGTGTGAAAGCAGATTGTTGAGGAGGCCAAGGCTTATCAAACGCTGTAGCGTAAAAGAAAGAACTTATATTGTGTTCGAACATTATGAATTACCTCGAAGGAACGGTCTATTGACACACAGCCAACATGGGTTTAGAAAACGTCGTTCCTGTTAAACACAACTAGCTCTTTATTCACATGAAGTGCTGAGTGCGATTGACAAGGGATTTCATATCGATTCCGTATTCCTGGATTTCCGGAAAGCTTTTGACACTGTACCTTGCAAGCGGCTCGTAGTAAAATTGCGTGGGTATGGAATATCGTCTCAGTTATGTGACTGGATTTGCGATTTCCTGTCAGAGAGGTCACAGTTCGTAGTAATTGACGGACAGTCATTGTGTAAAACAGAAGTGATTTCAGGCGTTCCCCAAGGTAGCGTTATAGGCCCTTTGCTGTTCCTTATCTATCTATATAAACGATTTGGGAGACAATCTGAGCATCCGTCTTCGGTTGTTTGCAGATGACGCTGTCGTTTATCGACAAATAAAGTCATCAGAAGATCAAAACAAACTGCAAAACGATTTAGAAAAAATATGTGAATGGTGCGAAAAGTGGAAGTTGACCCTAAATGACGAAAAGTGTGAGGTCATCCACATGAGTGCTAAAAGGGACTCGTTAAACTTCGGTTACACGATAAATCAGTCTAATCTAAAAGCCGTAAATTCAACTAGGTATTACAATTACGCACAACTTAAATTGGAAAGAACACATAGAAAATGTTGTGGGGAAGGCTAACCAATGGCTGCTTTTTATTGGCAGGACACTTAGAAAATGCAACAGACCTACTAAGGAGACTGCCTACACTACGCTTGTCCGTCTTTAACATTTTTAAATGTTCGGATAATAATTTGCCGTCTCTTTATCTAAGAATAGATGATGAATGCAGCTAGCCGCTATCTCTGTGTAATGTATTGTCTGTATATACGTGTATCTGTTGTCTTTAAGATCCCCTCACCTTCACACATAAGTCTATATAGTAAAGTAAGGCCCTCCCCTTTCTTGACTGATCCGTGATAAGACAGGCGATAAATTAGACTAATGGAGGATTATTAGTATTATCTCTATTTTCTTTCGCTCTCTCTCTTTCTCTCCTTTATCTATGTACAGTTTTTAGTATAATATTTCATTACGTGAAATCAGCCAAATAGAATCTTTGGTGGAGTCCTTCGTCTTGGTAATCAGCGGCTGGCTTGCTGTAAGAGATCTTTACATTTATTATTACTGTTAAACACTGCAGTCAGTCGGGAGAATCAATCGTTTGGACAATTTGTTCCTTTTACGAAAGATTGCGAATTCCAGATGTGTACGAAGCCTTTTTGGACGATTTAACACAGACTCAGTGATTGCAGGCTCTCTTCGACACAGCTGAAACTTCCCCACTAATTACAAGGCCAACATGATCATCAAATGATTCAGAAAAAACTCATTCGTTCATTCACTCCAGAACAAAACAGTCACAAACCTTATTTATGGAGGAAATTGTGTATTAAATCCATCTCCATTACATGTCCAGATTTCCGGTGATTCCACGCCTTAATTATTTTCCGTTTACAGTCTCTTTCTCTTCAAACAAACCGCTAGCGGCACAAATGTTAATTGGCTCGCTTTAGCGAGAAGAAAAGCAGAAAATGTATCTCTCAGAAACACGTCAATCCCTCAACAGATACTCCAGAAGCTGTCCTAGTTACCACTCTTAACAACCATGGAGAATGCATATATGCATCTCTGTTATTTCAAAGAATAAACGCACTAGAAAATACTTTGGCGTCGTCGAGCTGTCGCCGCATATATTACGAGAAAATCAGATCAGATAACTTTTCCAAAGTGAATGAATGTGGATGGTTTGATTGAAAATGATTAATTGGTGCGTGGTAGAGGGTATTTTCTGTGGGGATATTACACGTCCTCTTTTAGAACACTGCTGCGCGGTGTGTGATCCTTACCAGATAGGGCTGACGGAGTACATCGAAAAAGTTCAAAGAAAGGCAGCACGTTTTGTATTATCGCGAAATATGGGAGAGAGTGCCACAGAAATGATACAGGATTTGGGCTGGAAATTATTAAAAGAAAGGCGTTTTTCGTTGGGACGGAATCTTCTCACGAAATTCCAATCACCAACTTTCTCCTCCGAATGCGAAAATATTTTGTTGATACCGACCTACATAGGGCGGAACGATCACCACGATAAAATAAGGGAAATCAGAGCTCGTACGGAAAGATATAGGTGTTCATTCTTTCCGTGCGCTATACGAGATTGGAATAATAGAGAATTGTGAAGGTGGTTCGATGAACCCTCTGCCAGACACTTAAATGTGATTTTCAGAGTATCCATGTAGATGTAGCTGTAGATGCAGAAGAAGAAGAAGAAGAAGAAGCAGATGAATAAAGGGATCTTTTTTTCCATTTGTCGTCCTTATCCCACGTCAGCAACAGTTTAAAAATTCATCGTGCTCTCCGTTCTTTTGGAAGTATTTTAGCAGAGAATAAAAAATGAATGTAACTGGGCCGTTACAACATCTTAATTCTCCCAGACGAAAGGTCACAATTACCTGAATCGTCTGATGCAACCATTTTATGTATAATGGCAGAAGTAGTCTGGTAACTAAGTTAATGCAAATGTACGGGACGCCATAATGCAAGGATCCGCGTGGGAGGCGCATTTTGTGTTGGACTTAAACAGGCAGAGAGAATGCTAAATGTGACATAGGAGGCGCACTCTCGGAGAAGAGACAGGTACTTTTGCCGGACGCGATCAGAAGGCTGCCACGTGGAGAGCCCACAAGAGCTTCGAGAATGTTCTGGAACACCGCAGTGAGTGGTCTTTCGATCTATAGTAGTTTGAAAGACGCAGTAAACCTGGGAAGACACCATTCAGGCAAGTAAATGAACTCGTCAGTCTTAGGTAGGTGATAGAAGAAGAAAAAATACTGCTGTGGAAAATTACTATTTTTCCGTTCGTTAAAATCAGATTAAAGCTTTTTGTAATCTCATACTGAAGCCTCAACTCAAAGAGAGATGTTAGGACCATCTGAAGTGAAATCAAAAGCGAGGGTGAGGGAGTATGAGAGTGTGTCCTGCAAAGGCACAAGTGAAAGATCGAATAGCTCTTAGCATTGAGATTCAGTCTACTTGCTCAGTTTGGTAAGAAAAGAAAAGTAAAAGGAAAAAATCTGTCCAATAGCAGGAGGTGAACACAGGTCTCACCGAGTACAACACAGGTAGTCAAGTGGTCCATAAAATAATCGACCAATTTCATTGATGCCCATCATTTGTAGTATTCTTTTCACGAGCTTAAGCATAAGGACGTATCTCGAACGGAATGATCTCCTGCGCGGCAGCCTGCGTGCATTTCAAAAATAACAGTCATGAGAAATTCAGTTCACGGTTTTCTCACACGACATCCTGAAAGCGGTGGTTCGAGGCAGCGATGTAGATGCGGTATTGCATGAGTCCCGAGAAGCTTTGGAATTGGTAGGACCCGAAAAAAAGTAGTATTATGTGTGTTATCAAACAAAATTTGTCACTTGCTTGCGAATTTGTTAGTAGAAAGGACGCAAGTGTTATCTCGGATGGAGAGTCTTCGACAAATGTAGAAGTAATGTCAAGAATTCCTGTATGGAAGCATGCAGGAACTCTTGCTGTTCATGTTGTGCATTAGTGCCTTGGCAGACAATATTAATAGTAACTTCAGATTTTCCGGCATGATGCAGTTATCTTTAATGAATTACAATCTGAAAAATGCAGCACAAATATGCGGTCAGATGTGGATAACACCTGAAAGTGAAACAAAGAATGACAGTTTGCTTTGAATGTTGTTTATTGGTTCTCCACTTCGAAGAGTGCTTTCTGTACTCATCACTAGGTCTCATTCTGCAATTTTTAACCCCACGCACTTCCCTACATAACTATTTCCTTATGTTTCAGGAGGTCTTCTACCCGAATATCCCTTCATTTAGTCAAGTTCTGCCATAAACTGATGTTTTCCACACTTATCTGCTCGTCTAATTTTCAGCAGTCGTCTGTAGTACAACATTTCAAAAGATTATGTTCTCTTCTTTGTCGGGATTGCTTATCGCCAACGTTTCATCTTTGTAAAAGACTTCACTCCTGACAAATATCTTCGAAAAAGCCTTTCTAACGCTTGAAATTGTATTAGATGTCAACCAACCCACATTTTTCAGAAATGATCTTGTTTTTATTGCCAAACTCCACTTTATATCGTTTTTACTTCGGCCCCCATCAGTTATTTTGATGCTCAAGTAGCAAAAGTCATGCAGTATTCTTAATGTCTGATTTCCATACATAATTCGCTCAGCATCACCTGATTTAATTCGACTGCATTCCATTACCTTTCTTTTACTTTTAGTGGTGTTCATCTCACAACCTCTTTTCAAGACACTATCCATTCCGTTCAACTGATCGTCCGAGTCTTTTGCCGCCTATGACGAAACCATTGTGTCATCGATAATATTAAAAGTGTCTATTTCTTCTTCGTGAACTTTATTTCCCTTTCCTAAATTCTGTTCGGCATCATTTATTGCTTACTCAGTGCCTAAACTCAACAGAGATGTAAAATTGTGCACATCACAAAACACCTAAAAAAAACTCTATGACTACCAATATCAATAAGGCAAAACTTGACACAGCCTGCGAAGCAGGCTGCCTACAGAGCAATTGTGCGTCCGCTGTTAGAATATTACTCAGCTTTATGAGCACCGTATTTAACAGTACTAATGGGGAAACTAAACGTATACCAAGAAGGTCTGCATGTATGGTCACAGGTTAGTGTGACTCACCAGAAATGCAGTGTCAGGTGAGGAAGATAGAGATTTTCTGCAGCCCTCTAAGTATCGCTACTCTAGTGATCGCGAAGACAAAATGCAATTTACGGGGCACGTATAGGCTTTGAAGTGAATATTCTTCCCGCTCTCCACACCCGACTCGAACAGAGAGAAACGCTAACATGCCGTACTAAGCTAACCGTCTTCTGCCATACACCTCACAGTGTTTTACACAATGTATAGACAGATGTACATATGACATGGATACAGAGTATTGTATGAATTACGCACATACTGCCGGCCGGTGCGGCCGAGCAGTTCTAGGCGCTTCATTCTGGAACCGCGCGACCGCTACGGTCGCAGGTTCGAATCCTGCCTCGGGCATGGATGTCTGTGATGTCCTTAGGTTAGTTGGGTTTAAGTAGTTCTAAGTTCTAGGGGACTGATGACCTCAATGTTAAACACACACACACACACACACCAGACATGCAGATTCACATGCATTATTTTAACATCAAACATACCATTTCAGCCGGCCGGGGTGGCCGAGCGAGTCTAGGCGCTACAGTCTGGAACCGTGTGACCGCTACGGTCGCAGGTTCGAATCCTGCCTCGGGCACGGTTGTGTGTGATGTTCTTAGGTTAGTTAGGCTTAAGTAGTTATAAGTTCTAGGGGACTGATGATCTCAGAAGTTAAGTCCCATAGTGCTCAGAGCCATTTGAACAATACCATTTCATACATTTAATTTTAGGCACTCAGTTATTGGCGTTTTTGACCAGTCTTACTCCAACAGCTGAATATCTGAAACCATACAAAGAGATAAGCAGCCGTAAAAACATTATTTATACCAAGGCAACAGAAAAACGCATCACTCATCTTGTAGAATGCAGGAGACCTATCCCAGTATGTGCAGTGTAAGAGTACCAAATGGTTCAAATGGCTCTGAGCACTATGAGACTTAACTTCTAAGGTCATCAGTCCCCTAGAACTTAGAACTACTTAAACCTAACTAACCTAAGGACATCACACACATCCATGCCCGAGGCGGGATTCGAACCTGCGACCATAGCGGTCGCGCGGTTCCAGACTGAAGCGCCTAGAACCGCACGGTCACCCCGGCCGGCTATGAGTACCACAAACTGGTCAAGAGAAGTCTTCTGATATCAAACATAGGCCTTAATTTCAGGAATGTGCGTTTGGAGCACATAATTGTAAGATAATGAAACATGGACTGTTAGGAAGACCAGAAGAGAAGAAAATCGAAGCATTTGAGATGTGGTGCTACAGAAGAATGTTAAAAATGAGGTGGACTGATAAGGTAAGTAATGGGGAGGTGCTCTGCAGAATTGGCGAAGAAAGGAATACATGGAAAACACTGACAAGAGGAAGGGAAAAGATGACACGCCATGAGTTAAAACATCAGAACATCAGGGAGTAACCCCCGTGGTACTAGATGGAGCTGTAGCAGACAAAAACTGTACAGGAAGACAGAGATTGGAATACATCCAGCAAGTAATTGAGGCCGTACGTTGCGAGTGCTACTTTAACATGAGGAGGTTGGCACAGGAGACGAATCCATGGAGGGCCGCATCAAATCAGACATATGACAGCTCACTCAAAAACTAAATAAATAAAAACTCACCGCTATGGAAATAATTAAATATCATCAATATTTTCCACCCTTTCTTGAGTGTAACTAATATTTCCTAATTTTTTATATTCTTTATTTTTGAGCGTAACGTACTGAAGATTATTTTGGGTTTGTATTATCCAATGTTCTTGTTGTGCTGTTATCTAGGAAAATAATTCCTAATTCTAGTTTGATTATCGTAAATTTGGTTATTAAGTGCGGAAAAGTACCTCCAAATAAACCAAGAAGAGTGAAAACTCTTAAATTATTTAAAAATGTTCCTCTATTGTTTCAAGCTGGTAACGTCTGTCATTATCGTTGTTGGTCGATTTTGAGTTTTAAGACACTCTTTTGTAAGATTTACGTTTCCCCAGAACATCACACCACAACGTTACACGCTACACACATACACCTAGTGAGAACAAAGATCCGTATTATTGTTACTGTCTTGTCAAGCGTTTTGAAGACGTAACTATTTAGTCAACTTTTCGTTCAGCAGTTTAGTACGTTCTTCCTACCTTAAATTATCACTTCACGGAGCACATAAAAACTTTTTATAAGATCATTTTTCAGTGATACAGATCGGGTATTTTAAGATTATATTCATTCTAGCTTTGTTGTCTTGTCTCTAAAGCACATCCATATCCTTAGCTTCTAGTTTACCACCATACAATTGTCACTAAAATATCTTTCTGCTTTTACTGTTGTCATAGATGTTTTCTGCTGCAAATCAGGATTATACAGTCCTCTAATGAAAATCGTGTGTGGAAAACATTGGACCTATTTGAAAGTTGAACGGCACATCATTTGGAAAAAAAAATAGAATAACTGAGGGGCTAATGCAAAGGCTTGAGGTACTTCATTACTAACATTACTAAATCCTGAGAAGCAACTTTTATTTTCATAACACTTTTGAATACACAAAAGGATCTTTCTCTTCTCGTAAGTGCAGACGCTCGCACACTAGTGTCTGTTTGAGCGAAATCCTTTTGAGTGTTAGGCCACGTCATTGTGAAACACTAAAAACAAGAAAGCGGTCTTTGCAGCAGTCTTCATCAGGCTGGCGAGCCAGATCGGTTGTTAAGAAGACAGTCGACTCGTCGGTATTGTTCTGCAGTTGTTTTTAGCGTTACAAAATGGCGCAGCCGATTCCCCTAAACCATTCTACGCAGACTTTACTTAGCCGTCTAGCATAACACCAAGAAGTGAGCACGTCTGCGAGTATTTTAGCCGGAGAGAACAGAAAGACGGCGCGTGAATTAACAGCGCCCGCTGCCAAAGAGGGGACGGCAGAAGAACTCTTCCAGAGTCCGGACAAGGGGAGACGAGAGTTGTGTGTCAGCCGTGAGACGGCAGTCGCCTCGGAAGCCGCGCCGAATTGTCTGGAAAATTCCAATCAGAAAGTTGCGCGGCGCACGTGGGGGCGGACGCGCCCGGGCCCTTACGAGAGGGCGGAAATACGTGCTGCTCCACCCCACGTGGTCGTCTTCCGGGCGGAACTTCTCGCACAGAATTGTCCCCGTCTGGAATGCTAAGAGCGAGCGAGTGCTCGTTGTATCTGCGCCTTAAATTTTACTGTGACTCAGGAGAACAGGGAAATAAAAGAATCCCACTTTACAACGCTCGTAAGTTGCTGGTAACTTCATCCTCTCCTGGTACCGTGATACATTTCCTCCCTCTCCTGTTGCTCTCGCGAGTGGCGCGTGGTAGAAACGACTGTCCTGTAAGCCCCTGCACGAGCACTGGTTTCTCTCATTTTCTTTTCCTGGCTATTTCGTGACACACTCAGCTGACAAAAGTCGTGGGATACCACCTAATAGCGTGTCGGACTTCCTTTGCCTGGCGTAGTGCAGCGGCTCGAATTGGCATGGACTTAACACATCGTTGGAAGTCCCGTGCAGAAATTTTGAGCCATGCTGCCTCTACAACCAACCATAATTGCGAACGTGTCCCATAAGTGTTCGATGGGATTCGTGTCGGACGATCTGGGTGACCATACTATTCACTCGAACTGTCCAGAATGTTCTTCAAACCAATCGTGAACAGTTGTGGCCCGGCGATATGCTGCATTGTCGTCCGAAAAATTTCCATCGTTCTTTGGGAGCATGAAGTCTATGAGGGCTGCAGCTTGTCTACAAGTAGCCGAACATCCAGAGGATCCAGTCCAAACCATGTAAACACAGCCCACCACCAGTTTGCTCAGTACCTTGTTGACAAATTGGGTCCATGGCTTCGTAGGGTCTGCACCACACTCTAACCCTACCATCAGCTCTTACCAAATGAAATAGGGGCTCATCCGACCAGGCCACGGATTTGCAGTCGTCTAGGGTCCAACCGATACGGGCACGAGTCCAGGAGATGCTTGCAGGCGATGTAGTGCTGTCAGCAGAAGCACACGCTTAAGTGATCTGCAGCCACAGCCCATTAACGCCAAATTTCGCCGCACTGCCGTAACGGATGCGTTCGTCTTATGTCCCCTCAGATGCTGGCTTATGGCCTTGTCACTCTGCTTGAATTATCGTCTCTGAACTGTTCCTCTACTGCACGCAGTACACAGTGCTGTAGATATGTTCATATCCTTCCGCATTTAGAGTTTTCTAACCACGAGAAACACCCCCACACCGTAGAGACACCACTTCGGTAGTTCACTGTTGTCCTATGCCTGATGGCAGGTAAAGTTTTGCAGACAGTCGCCAAACCCAAATCCATCCATCTGACTGCCACATTGTGTGACTCGTTTCCAACCATGTAATGTCCACCACCTCAAGCGTAGGTTAGCACAGACTGCAGAAATGTGTGGGTTGTGTGAAGCCGCTCCACCGTTGTACCACATTGTTTCAACTGCCTACCCTCAGTCATTGTGTCAGATGGCCTGCTGGTAGCTCTTCGTAACTCAAGAACCATATCCTCCCACTGAATTCATGCTTCTTCTTACAACTATCCTCGGAAGTTTTCGGAGGTTTCGGACCGTTCAAAACGGTTCAAATGGCTCTAAGCACTATGGGACTTAACATCTGAGGTCATCAGTCCCCTAGAACTTAAAACTACTTAAACCTACGTAACCTAAGGACATCACACACATCCATGCAGGAGGCAGGATTCGAACCTGCGACCTGCGCGGTTTCAGACTGAAGCGCCTAGAACCGCTCGGCCACTGCGGCTGGCTGTTTGAATGCGCCCTCTGGAGATGTAAAGAGTAAACGTGTCCATTAGTCATTTAGCTTGTCTGTCGAATGTTTCATACATTATTTGAATGATTGTTTCATCGAAGTGGTGTGGAACGAGTCAGTTTGCAGGACATCTATACGCGATTAAATACGTGCGACGCCACCCCACGTCTTCATTTTCCAGGCCCACAATGCACGATGGCTCTCAAGCAGCGTCTGGCACAAGAATTTGCTGAGCATCTCCGTAATTCTTTCGTTGTCACTCAACGACCGATGGCGAAAACTCTCGCACTTCTTTGGATCTCATTTGTCTTCTCTTAATTCACACGGTCAGTACTTAAGAATCAGATAAAGAAGTGCTTTGCAAACTACTTACTTCACTAATAAGCCACTTTCAGTTATAGTTCAGGTAACTTCAGACCTTTACTCTCAGATGTTTTACTGTTGTTACCAATTGCGCTGATTAATCATCAACGTGGTAATTAAACAACTAGTTTTCTTCTTTGAAGAAACGGCGAAGGAGTGGTGGAAAAATGAGAGATTCCAGAGTCTGACTAAAACTCAGCGTGAAAGGATATCAATGATAAGACTCGCTAAACATTTTGCTATCGTTAGTGAAAATAAAGAAGACTTATAGCATTTGTTGAAATGACTGGAATTAACAGTCTGATCAACACAGAATATGGTATAAGAGTAAACAACTGAAAGAGGAAAGCAATGAGGAGTTAGAAGCAAAGAGTTTAGCAATAAACTTCGCACCAAAATTGGACACCACGAAGTATACGATTTGAAGGAATTCTGCTGCCCTTTCGAAATGTGGTGCTACAGAAGAATGCTGAAGATTAGATGGGTAGATCACATAACTAATGAGGAAGTATTGAATAGGATTGGGGAGAAGAGAAGTTTGTGGCACAACTTGACCAGAAGAAGGGATCGGTTGGTAGGACATGTTCTGAGGCATCAAGGGATCACCAATTTAGTATTGGAGGGCAGCGTGGAGGGTAAAAATCGTAGAGGGAGACCAAGAGATGAATACACTAAGCAGATTCAGAAGGATGTAGGTTGCAGTAGGTACTGGGAGATGAAAAAGCTTGCACAGGATAGAGTAGCATGGAGAGCTGCATCAAACCAGTCTCAGGACTGAAGACCACAACAACACAACAACAACGATATGAAAATAACGCACGGCAGATGAATCACGGAAGAGATAAGAAGGAGACTACCGTACGCAACGTGGGCACTCTTTGCTAAATGTGGTCTGTTACATATAGGGCTTAATTCCAGGAACAAGTTTTGAGCAAGTGTGCGTTTGGAGCACAGAATTTTATGGAAATGAAGAGTGGATTGTGGGGAGACTGGAAAAGAAAATCGTCGAAGCGCTTATGATGTTGAGTTACAGAGCGATACTGAGAATTTAGTGCGCCGGTGAAATAAGAAATTACAGGGCTATTACAAATGATTGAAGCGATTTCATAAATTCACTGTAGCTCCATTCATTGACATATGGTCACGACACACTGCAGATACGTAGAAAAACTCATAAAGTTTTGTTCGGTTGAAGCCGCACTTCAGGTTTCTGCCGCCAGAGCGCTCGAGAGCGCAGTGAGACAAAATGGCGACAGGAGCCGAGAAAGCGTATGTCGTGCTTGAAATGCACTCACATCAGTCAGTCATAACAGTGCAACGACACTTCAGGACGAAGTTCAACAATGATCCACCAACTGCTAACTCCATTCGGCGATGGTATGCGCAGTTTAAAGGTTCTGGATGCCTCTGTAAGGGGAAATCAACGGGTCGGCCTGCAGTGAGCGAAGAAACGGTTGAACGCGTGCGGGCAAGTTTTACGCGTAGCCCGCGGAAGTCGACGAATAAAGCAAGCAGGGAGCTAAACGTACCACAGCCGACGGTTTGGAAAATCTTACGGAAAAGGCTAAAGCAGAAGCATTTCTTAAACGGGAGATTGGAAAAGCGATGGATCGGTCGTGGTGGAGATCATGATCAACAATTCATGTCATGGCCTCCACGCTCTCCCGACTTAACCCCATGCGATTTCTTTCTGTGGGGTTATGTGAAAGATTCAGTGTTTAAACCTCCTCTACCAAGAAACGTGCCAGAACTGCGAGCTCGCATCAACGATGCTATCGAACTCATTGATGGGGACATGCTGCACCGAGTGTGGGAGGAACTCGATTATCGGCTTGATGTCTGCCGAATCACTAAAGGGGCACATATCGAACATTTGTGAATGCCTAAAAGAACTTTTTGAGTTTTTGTATGTGTGTGCAAAGCATTGTGAAAATATCTCAAATAATAAAGTTATTGTAGAGCTGTGAAATCGCTTCAATCATTTGTAATAACCCTGTAGAAAGTCCTCGGAAGAAACGACGACGAAAGTAACATATAGAAAACGCTAGAGTGACTAGAAGAAGAGATAGGATGACAGGACACGCGATGGGACATTAGGGAATAACATGCATGGCGCCAGAAGGAAATAACAGAGAGCACAAACTGTAGCGGAAGACAAAGAATGCAGTGTATCGAACAACAAATCTAGGACGTTGTATGTGAGCGCTACTCTGATGTGAACAGGTAGACGCAGGAGACGAAGTCGTGGAGTGAGCACCAAACCAGTCAGAAGCGCGACAGTGTGCAGCTGTGCCAAATGCCATCCGGAGGTCAAGAAGGAGCAAGGGTCCGCGTAGTTTCGGCTTTTTAGACAAAGTGGTCGTGGCAGATCACGTGGCTTTACACGGGGTTAAAACACTGGTCTGTCATTCACAGGTCGACTGACTGATTAGTCTTATATAGGGGTTTTCTAAATCCTTTAAACCGAGTGCCGCGATGGTATTATTGAAAAGGAGACGGTGTATATCCTTTTCCAGCATTGTGCTGCTCCAGCACTAACGACCTCCTCGTCGATGGAAGGTTAAACACTGGCATTCCTCCATCTCTCAATTCAAAGCGACGTATCCATTTTATTATGTGACTTTGCTGTCTTCGGTGTAAACGGTTCATAACTCCTTAACTAGTCGAAACCGGCTATGTAAGTGGGACTAAAACAAAATAAACAGCAACATAGTACGGGGTGTTCAAAAAGTCTCTCCGCAGTGCCGTGTGATTGTTAGCCGCGCGTGTCGTATGCCGCAGTGAATATTCCGAAATGAAACTCAGTGAAATACAAGTTATTAATTCATTGAATATTCATTTTCACTTACAAATTTTCAAATTAAATGTTGAAAGTGTCCCCCTCTTGTTGAATACACAATTCAATTCGTCTAATCATGTTTCCAAACACAAGCTGTAACATTTTTTCTGTAACAGAAGCAGTGAAAGTGGATATTGCAGTTTTCAATTCATCGATGGATTTGGACGATTTTTATAGACAGTTGCTTTGGCTGCACCCCAGAAGAAAAAGTCAGGTGGTGTTAGGTCAGGCGATCGTGGAGGCCAAAATCCCTGTGAAATTATGTGATCACCAAAAACATCAGCAAGTAGTGACATTGAAACGCGAGCTGTATACGCGGTTGCACCATCTTGTTGAAAATAACCGTTCAATATTTCACTTAACACAAGTTCTCCTATGAATGGGTACAGAATTTCGCTGCAGTATCGTTGTGCGTTTATTTTTTCGTTGAAAAATATGGGACCCACAATCCGACGTCTAGAAATTGCAATCCAAACTCCTATTTTCACAGAATGAAGTGGTTCCTCATGAATACACAATGGATTTTCAGTACTCCACATACGAGAATTTTGCGAGTTCATGTACCTGGATAAACGAAACCACGCCTCATAAGTGACAAACGTTTCATAAAGAATATCCCTTCCATTTTGTTGAACGAAATTTTTGAACCATTGACAATAATGCAGTCTCTTGCCATGATCAGTATCTTTCAGTTCTTGCACGACTGTCACTTTGCGTGGGAAGAGTTCTAATTTTTTCCTTACAGCTGTGTGGGCCGTTCCGACACTAACATCAATTTCCTGGGCGAGTTTCCTTACTGACTTGTTCGGACTCATGGTCGTTTTATCGGAAATATCGAGTAGTTTATCCTCAGAAAAATCGCTAGGACGACCACTTCTCGGTGCATCTGCCACGGAATCCGTACTTCGAAATTTGTTAATCAAATCTCGCACAGTATCGCGATGTGGGAGTGTTATCTCCGGGAAAACTGAATTAAATGTTTGATGAACTGGAACTGTGTATTTACCGCCAGCTTTGAACACTCGTTCGACTAAAAACACACGTTCTTCAATGGTTAGAATTTTAACAGTGACAAAAACGAAACAAACGAACAAAGGAACTAAACTTAAACGTTGACGTCAACGCTTAATGACACATACCAACGATACTACTGACGCTGGCTGAGATAAATGAAACAGTGGGATGTTGGGAGAGTCTACTTGAAGGGAAGTAACCGAGGCAGGTGAACAATCATACGGCACGCGCTTCTAACAATCACACGGCACTGCGGAGGGACGTTTTGAACAGCCCGTATGAGGAGCGGCAACTCCTCACGCTGCACAAGCGAGACAGTATGTCACTACAATCGCAACTGACGTCATGTTCTCGGTCTGCGCCGGCTGCAGACTGCAACATTGTCGCCTCCTTCCCGTCTGCGACATCTCCTCCCTCTTCCATTCAACCCTTTCACTACTACAAAGACATATGTCTCCCACAATAGGTTGTCAGAGAAGAGAGAATTTGCTGTATGTTACTGCTGTCTATGGATGTCCTGCTGATAAAAGGCAGGTCTGCTAGTAATCTGCAGAATTCTTGTAGCTACAGACTGTACCTGTAGGTTCCGCTGTCTTCAGATTTCATTGTTAAATGTCTGATGGCGAGAATAATTCGTGCCTGCAAACGGGCAACACAATGAACACATTTGTAAAGCGGGCTGCCGTTGCCCCTTCCCGGAAATTTCGTCTCAACAAATTGCAAGCGTGTATTGTAGTCTGACGCATCATAAATGGTACATAAATCGAGCACCTGTAATGTGAGATGAAACGTTGCAGAGATGCTCTATCCACTGACGTGTGTCTGTTTTCTGTATTCCTTATTGTTTTTGTCCAGTCATCTTACGAAACCGCGCAGGCACGTATGAGTAAACCCACACATCCCAGCACTTACGGTGTTGCAAAACGAAACAGAGAGAAATATTTTTTTTTTCCATAGCGTTACTGAAATTCTGGAAGTAGCAGGAGTAAAATACAGGGAGGGGTAAAATACAGGGAGCGAAAGGCTATTTACAACTTGTACAGAAACGAGACGGTAGTAATAAGAATCGAGGGGCACAAAAGGGAAGCAGTGGTTCGGAAGGGAGTGACACAAGGTTGCAGCCTATCCCTAATGTGATTCAATCCGTATATTCAGCAAACAGCAAAGCAAACTAAAGAAAAATTTGTAGAAGGGATTAAAGTTCAGAGAGAAGATATAAAATCTTCGAGGTTTACCGACGTCGCTGTAATTCTGTCGTGGACAGCAAAGGACTTGGAAGAACAGTTGAACGGAATGGACAGTGCCTCCAAAGGAGGATATAAGAAGAACATCAACAAAAGCAAAACAAGGATAATGGAATGTAGTGGAATTAAATCAGGTTAGAAAACGAGACACTTAAAGTGGCAGATGAGTTTTGTTATTTGGGTAGCAAAATAACTGATGGCGGGCGAAGTAGAGAGGATAAAAACGTAAAATGTCAATGGCAAGAAAAGCGTTTCTGAAGAAGAGAAATTTGTTAACATCGAATATAAATTTAAGTGTCAGGAAGTCTTGTCTGAAGGTATTTGTTTGGAGTGCATCCATGTATGGAAGTGAGACATGGACGATAACAAATTTAGACAAGAAGAGAATAGAAGCTTTCGAAATGTGGTGCTACAGAAGAATGCTGAAGATTAGATGGGTAGATCACGTAACTAATGAGGAGGTACTGAATAGAATCGTGGGGACAAGGAATTTGTGGCACAACTGGACCAAAAGAAGGGATCGGTTGATAGGACACATTCTCAGACATCAAGGTTCAAATGGCTCTGAGCACTATGGGACTTAACGTCTGAAGTCATCAGTCCCTTAGAACTTAGAACTAATTAAACCTAACTAACCTAAGGACATCACATACATCCATGCCCGAGGCAGGATTCGAACCTGCGACCGTAGCAGTCACGCGGTGCAGACTGAAGCGCCTAGAACCGCTCGGCCACCACGGCCGGCAGACATCAAGGGATCACCAGTTTAGTACTTGAGGGAGGTGTGGGGAGTAAAAATGGTAGAGGAAGACCAAAAGATGAATACAGTAAGCAGATTCAGAAGGATGAAGTTCGCAGTAGCTATTCTCTGATGCAGAGGCGCGCACAGGATAGAGTAGCATGAAGAACCGTATCAAACCAGCCTTCGAACTGAAGACAACAACAACAGCAACAACATTGTTATTTCTGACAACGACTTTAATTAAATTAACCATATGGTACATGCCTATCACTAAGAAAGATTGGTAGCGAAAGGACTAATTTCCTTTGCAGTGCTGACGTGCGAACTCTGCCGTACTGGAGACGGCAGGAATGATAAAGAAATAGATGCTGACGTTGTTAATTTTGGCCTATAGATGAGCAATAGTACACTGATAATTAGCTGTGAACATTTTTTTTTTACGACACCGAATGAAAAGACGTTTAATACTGAATACGTAGTCAGCTTAGAAGTTATCACTAGCACGATGCCGGCCGCGGTGGTATAGCGGTTCTGGCGCTGCAGTCCGGAACCGCGGGACTGCTACGGTCGCAGGTTCGAATCCTACCTCGGGCATGGGTTGTGTGATGTCCTTAGGTTAGTTAGGTTTAAGTAGTTCTAAGTTCTAGGGGACTTATAACCTAAGATGTTGAGTCCCATAGTGCTCAGAGCCATTTGAACCAGCACGATGGTCCGAACACAAGCACGTGTGAGCTGCACGTTCATAATAAAACGGTGACTGGTGCACATGTTCTCTGCCAAAAGAGACTAGCTCACCCTGGAACCTACGCATAAGCATAAAAAACCACCTCTTCTCAAACTGCTGTCGTGTTGCACACAGAAATATAATTGGTTCAGTGATTCTTCAGAGGCGGCACTTTCACGGCACTTGCGCTGTGAACAAGAACGCCATCCTCACGTACCCGTACAGTGAGAATTCGGGACAATCTGACTTTTTGTCGCCATCCGAAAATACCGATTTCAGTTTTTACTGTTTTCTGCGAATTACTTATCCCATTACATTCTTATTTGTGTCAAATGTCATTCGTATTCATCCATTTCTAAACGTTCCGACACATTCTGAGCTCGAACATAAGAAGGCTGGAACAGTGTGACACCCTGCACGCCCGCCAGCATGGATTCCGTAAAAAGCGTTGGTCAAGCAATAGACAACTCGCCCATTTCTTACGCTGCATTCTGAAATCCATTGATCAAGGCAGTCAGGTGGGTGCATCATTTCTTCATTTCTGAAAAGCATTTGACTCGGCATCACAGCAATGCTTATTAACGATAGTACTATCGTATGGGACCGCAAACAAAACCTATCATTGAACTGAGAATTTCCGGTTAGGACTACGCGCATCACTGTGTCTTGGATGGAGAGTCATCGAGAGCTTTAGAAGGAACTTTTAACATGCCCCAGAGATGCGTCATGGGACCCTCGGTCTTGACTTTGTATATCAATTAAATGATGGACAGTACTGATGGCAACCTCATAATATGACACAGCTCTAGGAAGCCTATGCGAATAATACGTTCTTCTTTCATTTTATCTTACAGTGTACAGTTGTAAGTACCATTGTTTCTTAAAAATCTGTAAATATACCTGTCAGACCATAGACGTAGAGTTGAAGTGCATGAGTAGGTAGTCTCTGTTATGAAACTTTGTATATGAATGGAGAATGAATTGTTGAGTGTGGACAGCCAGGCGGCTGGCTGTCTCGCGCTGAAAATGAAGTGAACCGGATTGATGCAAACGGTAGGAAGACAGTGGTTAACGCTGGATAACTGTGACAAGGACAAACGTACTACGGATGGTACTCGTAGATTTGCAGTTGAAACAATGTGTGAATGGCATCAATGTGCACTAGTACTGTAATTAGCTGTGGTATAACTGTGAAGCGTATACTGAAACTAATTAGTCGGATGCCGATTCGTGAGTACTGCGGGCTGGGACAGTGAAGTGTTTGGGTCATGTTCACATTGTGCCCGTCTTGAAATCGAAAGCCTGCAATATTAACATTCAGCCGAACAAACCGAGACGATATTGGTACGTACATTACCTGAAATGAATGGATGAAAAATCCGGATATTTACACTCTTTTTACAATGTCTGTTCCTTCAGACATGCATGCAAGCCTAAAGGAAAAGACAGATTTGCCCCCGTATTAGTCTACACCTAATCTACATCTACATCTATACTCTGCAACCACCGTGAGGTGCCTAGCAGATGGTGCGTCCCATTGCACCATTTATTATTGTTTCTTTCCGTTCCATTCACTTATGGAGCGCGGAAAGAATGATTGTCTGAATGCCTCTATGCGTGCAATAATTATTCTAATCTTATCCTCACGCTCCCTGTCCGAGCGATACACAGGTGTTATTGCATATCCCTAGAGTCATCATGTAGAGTCGACAGCTGAAACTTCGTTAATACACTTTCTCGAGATAGTTGACGCCTGTCCTCAAGAGTGTAGCGGTTCAGTTCCTTCAGTATCTCTGTGACACTGCCACGAGTCATCCAAATTGTGACCACTCGTGATGCCCTTCTCTGTATACGAATGCCCCCCCCCCCCTGCCCCGTTAGTCGTATCTGGTACGGGTCCCGCACACTAGAGCAATATTCCAGAACCGATCGCAAGAGTGATCTGTAAGCAATCTCTTTTGTGGATTGATTCCACTTCCCTAGTATTCTAGCAAAAATCCGAAGTCTACCACATGCTTTACCCACGACTGAGCGTATGTGAACATTCCGCTGCATATCCCGACAGTTTGTTACACCCAGGTATTGCCATGAGTTGCCCGATTCCAACAATGACTCATTGGTATTATAGTTATAGGAGACTACGGTTTTTCGTTTTTTGAAATACACAATTTTACATTTCTGAACATTTAAATCAATTTTTCGATCTCTGCACCACTTTTCAATCTTATCAATACCTGAGTGAATATTTGTGCAGTTCTTTTCAGATAGTAATTCATTATAAATAACTGCATCAACTACAAAACGCCTGATTTTTCTATTGCCTGCAAGGTCATTAATACACGACATGAACAGCAAGGGTCCCAACACGCTGCCCTTGGGGACACCTGAAGTTACTTGTGCATCTAACGATGACTCTCTATCCAAGATAACATGTTGCGTCCGCCCTACCGAAAAGTCCTCAATCCATTCACAAATTTCACTTTATACCCCATATGACTGAATTTTTAACAATAAGCGTAGATGTGGTACTGAGTCAAATGCTTTTCGGAAATCAAGACATACAGCATCTACCTAGTTGCCTTCCATAGCTTTCAGTATGTCATGTGAGAAAAGTGCGAGTTGGGTTTCACATGATCGATGTTTTTGAAATCCGTGCTGAAGGAACATACATTGTAAAATAACTATTACAAGGCTAGATGGGTAGAATGACGATAATAATACATTGAACGCGACTTTCTCTTTAAACCTGCTGCAGAATTCCAGGTAATGTTTCGAGAAGTGGGTAGGATATGGAGGTTTGTAGGATAAGCGAAAATCCCGTTTCGAGTTCTCGTCTGGCATAAGTTTTCATGTACGACCAAGCCGTAATAGTTTCATACCTAATACAGCTGGTACCACAAGAATTCGCAACTGCGAATAAATTTCGTAAAAAAACAATCTGGAATTACCACTGTCGTCGGAAAGTTGCAGTCCATCTACAAGGTAAAAAACAACCAACTTTTGGGACAGACTGTTACTGAAAGCAACCTCTTATGTGAGGAAGTTTGTATTTCGTGCTCTCTACTTAAAATAAAATTAATGTATGTGAACGTTGTTGATTATCTAATTAAGAAAATTTCTTTCTCCTCCCCTATCGTTATTAAGGTACGATTACTGTTGAAACCCACATAACATATGATCCACAACTACAGGACCATGCTTTTCTACATCCGTTAGGCTACAAAAGATTTAAAATTGACGAGCAGTGGATCAGTGGAGTATGTGTAAGTAAATATAGCGGCAGTACAGATTGCCAAATGGTTGGAAGTAATGTCAGATTGCAACAAAACGGTATTTAACATTTCTTTGTTTTGCAAATAGGTGCCGAACTAGTACTCATAAATGGCAGTTACAGTCATTACTCGACACTGTTGTTACGCACGGCACTAAATAGGTAAACATTAAGTTGACAGTTTCTCGAAGTTGGTTACTACACATTTCCTTATCATTTCGATTATGGTAGACACACCCACTGGAAACGTTCTGTCCAAATTAAAAATTTCCATTGTTGCAATTTAGAGTGTAATAGGTATTTCTGAATCTGAAGTGATCAAACCCATTGACGTAATTACACAATGTGCGTGTTAGCGTACAATAATATGTGATATGTTGTTACCGGCTGAGAGCTTCAGTGTTTATATTGCCACTGGAGTGAACATGTGTTTGTACGGATTTATTTATTTTTGTTTATGTCTGAGAAGCTAGTTTTCTTGTTAATTAATATAGTTTTGGGACCACAAAACCATATAATCGGTTAGTATTTATATTATACGCCTTTGGGTAAGTAAATGTAATGCCATCGAAGAATAATTAAATAATTTATTGGTTGTATTTGTTCGTGGGTGCCGAAGAGATTTGTTTTTTAAGTAATGACATATTAAAAGTGAATGGCTGAAGTTCTACGGTTTTTGGGTTGGACCATTTTTTACTTATGTTACACATGTGATTACTTGAGAATCGATTAACACTATTTTGAGCAAAACGAGTTCAGGACATCACTTGCATACTTGATCATTTCCACGATTAAAAATAGGTCCACCATCCGCATTTTGTTACACTGAGAACTTTTGGAGATTATGCAATCCTCCAATTCTCTATAATGAGTACTACACAAATATTGTGAGATCTTGATGAGATTTTAGCATGATCCAAAGATTGTCTAATTCCTTTGATTGCTCTGAGATGGCCAGCTGGTGTAGCCAAACGGTTCCAGGCGCTTATGTCTGGAACCGCCCGACCGCTACGGTCGCAGGTTCGAATCCTGCCTCGGGCATGGATGTGTGTGATGTCCTTAGGTAGGTTAGGTTTAAGTAGTTATAAGCTCTAGGGGACTGATGAACTCAGCTGTTAAGTCCCATAGTGCTCAGAGCCATTTGCTCTGAGATGAAAAGTTGTGCGCTCCAGGGAACTAAAATATCAGGCCGTGAACTCACACAAATACCTGAGTGTAAACGGTTATGTTGAATGGACTGACCACATACACTCAGAGAAGGGTGAAACAAACGGGAAACTTAGGGTTATTTGGTGGGTGCTGGGGAAATACAGTCTACCAAAGAGATTGCACACAAAACACTCCAGCGACCCATCCTAGATTATTTCTCAAGTGTGTGGGACTCATAGAAACAAGACTAACAGGCAATACTGAAAGAGTATGCAGAAGGGTGAGAGGTGGCATGAGCCCCCTCTCATATTTCTATCTTACGATTCTCCTCTCTAATTGCATGCGGTGGAAAGTTGCTATTCCTTCACACGCGGACTTCCCCCGCAGCGTCTCTCGTCACCCGGGTGGACCGGTGACAGGCGGGCTCTGCTGATTTTGAAAGGGTAAGCCGACGGGTGTGAGGGAGTCGAGTGAATGCTTTCCAGACGCCGACATTGTCAAGAGACACGCCCTCAGGGGCCTGAAGTAGTGGCTGGGCTAGAGGTTCCGTTACTTCGCAGAAACTTGGCGAAAACACTTTCTGGCGGGCTACCAGCGAGGCGTGGGAATGACTTGTGTACCCAGGCAGTTGTGGCGGGAAAATTCTCGCACTTTCTGCAAAATAGTGACTGTGATTGGCTTGCTCAGGGCATAGCTCCGTGACGTAGCAAAATCAGCGAAGAAATTGGCGCCAAGAATCTCCATTGGTGGAATGGTAGTGTCCTGGCAATAGAGTGGAATTTTCCGCCGGTTTTCGAGTTGCCGATTGGAATGGTTAACCACGGCCACTGTCGTGGGGGCGGGAATGTTCTGTGTTCGGTTTTGTACGGGTGCTCTTGTGAGTGGTCGGCTCTCGCCTTTCGGTCGGAGTAGGTTACAAGACTGAGCTCTCGCTGCTCTGGTCAGCCTGCTTCTGTTGGCTGTCTAATATACGTTTATTTAATTGTAACTGTTTGACGAAGTTGCTGAAGTTTCGACTTCAACATAACTTTCCGAGTACAGTTGGCAATTGAGCGTTCTGCATACAAGAGGCCTATGTTGTCTGTCTTGAGCAGTTTTGGCTAAAGTTGACTGTATCGGAGTTACTGTGTGACTTCGCTTGTTAAAATCAATCACTGTACCGTCAGTGATTGTGTGGCAAGCCTTCTTCGTCTCCCTCAGAGGCGCATTTGTATTGCTAGGAAGTCTTTAGTCTGGAACAACCAGACCAGGACAATTTGTTTCGGGCTATACTCGCGACATTATCATCACCACGACGGGACGTCGAAGCAACCAGCCATCGCTTCCAGTACGCCAGATCGTGTCCTTGCAACTAAGAAGACAGCTTGGTAATGTACGTCCGCAGCACCGGCAAAGCAGGCGTTTTTGCTAGGCGATAATCAGAGCTCAGCAGAGCGCGCCTGTTCGTCTTTTCTAACTTTGTCCTATCTTGAGTGTTCATTGTCTGAGTTCTCACTAATGTAGCAGCAATTAATGTTGGGTTAGCTGTGTGTCTCTCTTAAGATTTGAGTTGCTAGGAATTGGCTCCACATACCACTTCGTCATAAACGTCACAATCTAGTTTAGGGACAACTTCACCTTCACAGCGTGTATTTGAGTATCCAATTTGAGCCAATTTGATGTATTGTAAATGTTTCATGTGTTTTTGTTTATTATTTTGTGCTTAGTCTTAATAAATCATATTGTTATTTTGGACAGAATTTTCATTCTGTTAATCGGTAGAGCAACCCTATCATTTCTCACTACGTTAATGAAACCTTCCTTTGTTTAACTTATTTATCAAATTAAATTATTGCAGGTGCCAAACTCTTTTCTACTCCACTTGCAGGGTTTGTTACAGTCAGTTCGCGTATCTTTTTAATCCATGTGCAGCAGCAGAAGTCGGAGCTAGAATAGGGGGGGGGGGCTTAGAGCATCATTTACATTTGTAGATTCTAGAAGAATTTAGTGTTAAATACACTGCTAGCCCCGGCACCTCGCAAGGGCACGAAGAATGGCCACAGGTTTGTCTGACCAATGCGGAAGCATTGCGGAAATACTGGAAAATATAATCTGGCTGATGTTTGAAGATGGACGCCAAATCATCCCAGGAAAGCTTTAAGTTTCAGGATACAGTTTCAAGTGAGGGACGGGGCGCAGAGGCACCATTAGGCTAATACAGGGCTCACAGAAAGGTACTTGCAGTCACTGTGCCCGTCCTCCACAGGTGAATGAAACGGGAAGAAACCCTAATACGTGATACACTGCGAAGTACCTTCTGCTGTGCACTTCACAGTGGTTTTGCAGAGAATTAATGTAGTTGTTGGTGTGAATACCAAGATAACTGTTCCGAGGACACTGTCGACTTCCTTTCCCCCAGTCCAGCTTAAGTAGCTAGTCCTCTGTGCGTAACGGACGAAATGTCGGCGAGAGGTTTGCGACTTCTGTCTCCGCATCTGTCGAATTTTGTCCCTGTCATTTTAATATCTGCGTGTTTACACGTTGTGTCTTTGTGCATTCTGAAAATGGTAAGGAGCTGTGCGCTTATCTTAATAATGATTCATGTTTGTCCTTAACGTTCACCGCAACCTTTATAACGAGTCTTTTACAGTTTCAGAGTACTAATGGCGAGGAAATATTTTACTAGAGAGGATCTGTCTTGCTTCTGGAAACACGAACGGCGTTGTATATAAAATTAGAAGGCTACATTATGTCCTTGCTCTCCTGCTCGTAATATCAATGGTATACCAAACCAAAGTATTTGTAGTATAATGTATTAATTACCAGTTAGAACGTTTTATTTATAAACCCAGACACGTATTTTGTACACACATCAAAAAAAGTTTTGCATCACCCCAGTTCCCAGAACTCCTGAAGACAGACGTTCACTATGGATATTGTATCACAAACACAGTCCCTTTGACTGTTCAGAGATGCCACTAAATCTGCCCAAAATGTGAAAAAAAACATACATGAGCAGCGCCTATTAGATGGAGGGGCCCGACAGCCGATCAGTTCCAGTCATTCCACCAGGAAGGAGGTAAACGGCTCGTGTTATCTGTAGTTCAACCATGCCTAGACGGTCAATACTGCGGTTCTATCGCGTCCGCATTGTTAATTTGTGCTAGGAAGGGCTTTCAACATGGAAAGTGTCCAGGCGTCATGGAGTGAACCAAAGCGACGCTGTTCGGACATGGAGGAGATACAGAGAAGGAGGAACTGTCGATGACATGCCTCGCTCAGGCCCCCCAAGGGCTACGACTGCAGTGGATGACCGCTACCTACGGATTATGGCTCGAGGAACCCTGACAGCAAAGCCACCATTTTGAATAATGCTTTTTGTTTCAGCCACAGGACGGCGTGTTACGATTCAAACTGTGTGGAATAGGCTGCATAATGCGCAGCTTCACTCACCCCGTCCACGACGAAGTCCATCTTTGCAACCACTACACCATGCAGCGCGGTACAGATGGGCCCAACAACATGCCGAATGGACCGCTCAGGATTGGCATCACGTTGTTTTCACTGATGAGTACCGCATATGCCTTCAACCAGACAATCGTGGGAGACGTGTTTGGAGGCAACTCGGTCGGACTGAACGCCTTAGACACACTGTCCAGCGAGTGCAGCAAGGTGGAGGTTCCCTTCTGTTTTCGTGTGGCATTATTCGCGCCCCCATCGTGCACATCATGTGAATGACTTCCTTTAGGCTAACGACATCGCTCGACTAGAGTGGCCACCATGTTCTCCAGACAGGAACCCCTTTCGAACATGCCTGGGATAGATTTAAAGGCGCTGTTTATGGATGACGTGACCAACTAACCAGCCGGCCATTGTGGGCGAGCGGTTCTAGGCGCTTCAGTCTGGAACCGCGCGACCGCTACAGTCGAAGATTCGAATCCTGCATCGGGCATGGATGTGTGTGATGTCCTTAGGTTAGTTAGGTTTAAGTAGTTCTATGTTCTAGGGGACTGATGACCTTAAATGTTAAGTCCCATAGTGCTCAGAGCCATTTGAACCATTTGAACCAACCAACCACTCTGAGAGATCTACGCCGAATCGCCGTTGAGGAGTGGGACAATCTGGACCAACTATGCCTTGATGAACTTGTGGATAGTATGCCACGACGAATACAGTCATATATAAATGCAAGAGTACGTGCGACTGGGTATCAGAGATACCGGTGTGTACAGCAATCTGGAACACCACCATTGAAGGTCTCGTTGTATGGCCACACAACATGCAATGTGTGGTTTTCATGAGCAATAAAAAGGGCGAAAATGACGTTTATGTTGGTCTCTATTCCAATTTTCTGTACCGGTTCCGGAACTCTCGTAACCGAGGTGATGCAAAACTTTTTTTGATGTGTTTATATTGTTGGTGTATCAAATACACCCCTGATAAAGGGTAATTTCATTTTACACTGTTACTTGCAGTCGCGTTGCACCATGTTACTTCTTAATGAGCTGAGTACACCTGCCCCTGTATCTACATCTACATCTACAGACCATAAGCTCCTTCTACATTTCCAGTCACGTATGGTTCGAGCGAAGAATGATTTCTCGTAAACTCCTGTGTGGACTCTAATCTCTCTAAATTTACCTTCATTTTCTTTTCGCGAGGTATACGTAGGTGGAAGCAATGTATTACTTGACTCTTCAAGGAGCGTACGCTCTCGGAACTTGAACAGTAGACCACACCGCGATGCAGAATGCCTCTCTTGCCGTGTTTGCCACTGCAGTTGGCTAAGTATCTCCGTCACGCTTACTAAATGAACCTGTAGTGAAAGGTGCTGCTCTTGTTTGGATCTTCTGTACTTACGACGTTAACGCTATCTGGTGCGGATCCCGGACTAACGAGCAATATTCAAGTATTGGTCGAATGAGCCATTTATATGCTACCTCACTACGCAAGCAAGTTTATGGTGTGTGGACCACGGCACTTACTATATCACTGTTAGTTCCAGTCCTTTCGTATTCCAGCGCCAGAACGTTACGTCTTGTTTTAGATACATAACAGTTCCGTTCATAATTTCCAGATAGCATCAGTTTAGGATGATTGTTAAAAAAGTCATCCTTCTCAGTTTCCATTCATTTCGTGTTTTCTGCAGCCTAAAACGTACGATCAGCGAAAACGTTCTCGTGTTTACATCTGCCCGCCTTCTGTAAGTTAGCTGCGAAACACAGCGCTAGATAAGTATTCACTGCTTCTTACTTTATTGCATTGCAAATGTGTGTTAGTGTTTTTCCATTTACTATAAAAGTAACATTTGATAATTGTTCATGTTGTAGCAGGCTGTCCAGTATGCTAGAAACATTTCAGGATTGTGGGTTGGTGACTCACTGGGGCGACTGTAGTGGGGAGGTCAGTAAATTATCAGATGAGGCTCCGCCATGGGGTTGTAGATTATGAGATTATGCAGTCAAGACAAGAGAGTTGTGGAACGGGGAAGGCCCTTCAGGCTGAATTAGAAACGCCGTGTTCTGAATTAGGTAGGTTGAAGGAGGGAAAAGGCAATGTGAGCTGGGAAAAGACGACAAGTAATAAGAAAAACGAGAAAAACTCAGAAATCACGTTTGAAATTCCGGTCATTTCACTTTGGGTCGCAGCGAATGGTTACTCCTAGGTATTTTACGATCGCTACTGCTTACTCCTAGGTATTTTAGGGTCGTCACTCTTTACTCCTAGATATTTTACAGTCGTTACTCTTGCAAGTGGTATTTCTGCAATAATGCGAACTTACCGCAACGTATCTCTTCCCCTACCTCCGGTCAATAAGTTAGAATTATTTACGTTCATGTTCACCTGCCATTCCCAGCACCAGCAGTCGCCCATCTACAAGTCTTCCTGTAATTCGCTACAGACTTCTGTCGTTGCATTCCTGCTGTAGACAACAGCACAGTCGCGAACAATCTTCATGGAACTTCCAACTTTATCGTCTACGTCTGAATTTCTTAAACAGTGAAGTCACTGAAGGTCCCGCGGTACTTAAGCGCATTTTTTCATAGTATTGAAAAAGTACACAATTAATAAAGTATTCTGGGCTATTATGCCACGATTGAATGGATTTCACACTGAAACCCAACGTTTCGTCCTCATCTGCGGAGGCCTTCCAAAGGTTGATCTTAGCTTCCTTGAGCGTCCGATTCACACTCTAGGTTGCTGCTGACTGTAGCAAAATTCAGATTACGCGTGCTCCCAAGCAGTGGGGCTACGTCACATGCTTTGATCACCCCAATGATAATGAGTTTCTGTGAACAGACAGCTGGTGTGGCTTTGGAAACCCCCTAACCCCAGTAGTAGCGAATTTATTTATGGAAAAATTCGAGGAGCAGCCATTGGGAACAGCTAACGAAACACCGAATGTTTGGTTCTTAGCGTCTCGACAGGATTAGAGGACGAGGCAGGCGAAAGATTAAATTTTCTTGATGTGGCAGTTTTCAAGAAAGAAGATGGTGACTTTGGCTACACAGATTATCGAAAACCCACGCACACAGATATTTACCTACACCAGGATTCAAACCACCACCCACACCAAAAGCGAGGTATCATAAATACGTTGAGGGATAGAGCAAGGAACATCTGTGAACCAGAGCTGTTTGACGCGGAATTAAAATACCTCGCCGGTGCTCTGCTGAAGAATGGTTAATCGCTCGCTGAGGTAAAAAGAGTGTTAAGACACCGCGCAGAACTCGTAGCGATGCACAAGCGCCTGTGAAATCGAAAGTCTCCTTGCCTCTCATCAAGGACGTTACTTATCGCATAGGAAAAATCCACCCTGAAGATATATGATCAATTAAAACTGGAGAAGAATGCTCCCAAACCGCTGGAAAAGGCAGGAATTTACGGGATTCCGTTTAGTTGTGGTGAGGTGTACGTGGATAGCCGTCCAGAGTGGCCAAGCGGTTCTAGGCGCTACAGTCTGGAACCGCGCGATCGTTACGGTCGCAGGTTCGAATCCTGCCTCGGGCATGGATGTGTTTGATGCCTTTAGGTTTGTTAGGTTTAACTAGTTCTGAGTTCTAGGGGACTGATGACCTCAGAAGTTACGTCCCATAGTGCTCAGAGCCATTTGAACCATTTTTTTGTACGTGGATACTACAAAAAGAAAGGTCAAAAAACGGTTAGAAGAGCAGAAGGGGACACAGATCAGCTGTTGTGGATCATGCTTGGCAGCCAGGAATCTACCATGTTCATTTTGATAGGAGTCAGGTACTGGCAGCTTCAAGCGGATACCATGAAAGGCTGTACAGAGAGTCCATAGCCCGTTAAAAGCACTCCGTCGTCAGGCCACAAGTGGCCCATCGGTACCATCCGACCGCCGTGTCATCCTCAGTTGAGGATGCGGATAGGAGGGGCGTGTGGTCAGCACACCGCTCTCCCGGTCGTTGTGATGGTTTTCTTTGACCGGAGCCGCTACTATTCGGTCGAGTAGCTCCTCAATTGGCATCACGAGGCTGAGTGCACCTCTAAAAATGGCAACAGGGCATGTCGGCCTGGATGGTCACCCATCCAAGTGCCGGCCAAGCCCGACAGCGCTTAACTTCGGTGATCTCACGATAGCCCGTTAAGCATCCCACGTATTTCAATAGGAAGGAGGAGGGCGTGGAACTAAAAGATATCTGGATCCCGGCGATGAAAGGGATGTGTACCAGCCTTCGACCAATGGGGTGACAGCAATAGCGGACGTCGGCAACCGGCAACGGCCTATTGGGCTCGGGCATTCAAAGCAACTGCAAGGCAGCACTCGTAAACGGAATCTTGCTGCACTGTCAGCAGAAAGCCAGAGTGTGAATCGGACACTCAAAGAAGCTACGATCCCCGCTTTAAAACGTCCTCCTCAGACGGGGACGAAACATTGGGTTTATATGTCAAAGCCATTCCACAACGGTAGAATAATCCGGAATATTTTACTAATTGTGACATTTCTGGCAGTGGAAGTTTACATTTTATAGTTGAAGAAATTAGCTTAAAAACCAATAAAGAGTAACACCTCATTAGTTACTTATATTTTACATAGTTCATTTCAACTATTTCTTTTATCTAAACGATATGGAACGAGAGAGTTTGTATTATATGTACACATGATTAGTGTTAACGTCGCTGAACATATTATTTTACTTTTGAGTCTGTTTTTGTACCGACTATTAAAAACTAATTTTTTACGAATTACCAGTTTTTAAATAAAAATTTGTCACTGTAATAAAAGGATTTGTCCGGAAGAAATGGTTTTAGGTTGGATTCAAAACTCGCTTCGCTGCCTGCTAGACAATACATGTTAGTGGGTAAATACTCAGAAATTTTTGTTGGCATATATTGAACTACTCTCTCAGCCACTGACAGCTTCAATAAGGGGCAATGAAGGCCACTTCTAATGTTCCATGCGTCAGTCGGTAAAAATAGAACTGTTATTGGATCGATTTATTGTCTGTTTGTCTTTCCGACTGTTAAAAACCGTTTTTTTTTCCAGGAACTATGTCAAGTTGAAATTTATGTCACTTACTAAGGTTTATGGTTCTTTCGTGGTGTAATAAACGTAAGCCTGTACGTCAGTGCAATCAAGAGATGCGCCCGTTTAGGTTATATATTTTTATACTTTCAAACTCAGTCATCAAAATCTATTGGGTGGTTCAAATGGCTCTGAGCACTATGGGACTTAACATCTATGGTCATCAGTCCCCTAGAACTTAGAACTAATTAAACCTAACTAACCTAAGGACAGCACACAACACCCAGCCATCACGAGGCAGAGAAAATCCCTGACCCCGCCTGGAATCGAACCCGGGAACCCGGGCGTGGGTAGCGAGAACGCTACCGCACGACCACGAGATGCGGGCATCTATTGGGTACTTCCCGCTAGCCCAGAATACTGAAATTTGGCAAGTAGTAAGATTTCACAGTACAAGTAACGTAAAAAATCCTAAAATTGTGAATTTGTAATTACATCACACAAAAACATTTTTGTCGTTTGTTATCCGACTACCCGTCTGTCCGTTCGCCTGTTAAGACTCCTTTTTGTCAGGTACGGTAGAGGTATGAAGCTGAAGTTTATTTTGCAAACGAAGGTCTACTGTTACTTGGCGGTGCACAAAATTGAAGCTTCTACGTCGGTACAGCCAAAAGATACGACCATTTGTGCTACATACTTTGGCTCTCGCAAACTCATAAAGTTTGCTCACAAGCAAGGTTTCGCACTACTAGTAAAGGAAAAAAAAATCATAAAATCGTTAATTTGTAATTAAATCTGAAGGAAAAATGTATCTTTTGTCATTTGTTTTCCTTTTGTGTTGGAATTCGTGGGACCGATTGCCAGTACCAATGTCTACAAGAGACAAAAATTATCAATATTCTCGATTCCCTGCGTGGATGAACAGTCTGTATAGATAATTTTTGTACGGAACCCTCAAAAGGGTGAATGATACTCACACCTGGCCAACTCTTTCTTCAAGCGTTGTAGTTATGGAAACTAATGTTCTAATCACACTGCACATGCAAGATGATTATACCTACGGGATGAATGCAGGAGAAGTCCACTTATTGTCCAATAAGTACTTCCTTCCTTAGTGAGGAGTAATCTCTGAAAATTATTCCATAGGAGATCACTAAGTGGAAATAGGCAAAACATGTTCGGAGACTGTTGCGTTTCTTTCGAAGACTGGCAATTACACGAAGAAATAAAGCAGTTGAGCTTAATTTTTTGAGCAGCTCGTTGTGTGTTTCTTCTAGTTCAAGTTTACTTCAATGTGTACGCCGAAAAATTTGAAGCGTTGTACCTTGTTCAGAGACTCCTCTTCATGCACTACGTTGGTTGTTGGTATCACTAATTAAGGGAGCAGCCGTTTCGAGACAACCACTTAATAATTCTTTGAAAAGCATCATTAACAGAGTTTTCAGTGACTTTCTCTCTTATTATAAAACTAGTGTCGTCTTCAGAAAGTTTCAATTCTACTTGATGAATGTCGAGTAGTTCATTCAGTACAGCGTATATGGAATAGCAGAGGACCGAAGAAGAAACCTTGGACTCCCTCCCTGATTTTTCATAGTAACCGAAATTTTCTCTTCTTTCAAGATCTAAAGCACTATTCAACACAACGTTTTTCACTCTGTTTCTTAAATTTGGTTTAGACTGGTTGTTTTGGTTTAGAATGGTTGTTTTTACAGCCATGAGATCCACGAAACGTAGTTACATTGAGAAAGATAGTATGAAAATTAACCTTAACCTGCACTTACTTACCTAGATAGTTGGTACGAATAAGGCATAGACAGCAAATAAGACGTGTATTTATCAAAGACCACATGGCAATCTCGCAGGCGGCTAACTCAGCGACGAGGAAACGACTGCACAAGGTGTCATTAAAGCTGGTGGGCCGTTAAAACTGCCACCATCGTCCGTCTCAACAGTGTACTAGGAATGTGGGACGTTGGAAAATAGCCGTTGATAGTTTAGATTCCATCACTGACTTCTAAATATCGAAACTATACAGTAATCGATGTTAAAAACATCGATGGCAAATGATAAGTTTGTAGAGTAATGCTAAAAGCAACGGACAATTACGTCTAATATCATATTTCATAATCAACAAATACAGCAATAATTAACATTGCACATCCTACAACTTTTTTGTACATTTATTTATTTATTCAGCGTATGGCAGTAAAAAAACTGATATGCAACTCACATGTATGAATTACGTAATTTTACAAAAAAAAATCAAATGGCTCTGAGCACTATGGGACTCAACTGCTGTGGTTATCAGTCCCCTAAAATTTAGAACTACTTAAACCTAACTAACCTAAGGACATCACACACATCCATGCCCGAGGCAGGATTCGAACCTGCGACCGTAGCAGTCCCACGGTTCCGGACTGCGCGCCTAGAACCGCGAGACCACCGCGGCCGGCCGTAATTTTTACAAAATAAATAGAACTGAACAACTAAATTTACAAATTAATATCTAAATTTTCAATCCATTCAACGGCTGTTTCTGTCACTTGAAACAAATCTTATAGATTTCGAGGGAAAGTTCATCTGCTGCAGCTTGTTACAATATTTCTGCTGGTCTGATGTTCATTGTCACGGCCACATTGAGAGGTTGAAGCCTTTCACCATCGGTGGACACTCTGCACAGTTGCCATGGCCTGTACGAATCCTGTTAATCGTTTTCAAAGCACGTTGTCGTAGTTACGTGTTGGCTGGCTTTGTACCAGGTCTAATGATCGTCCAATATTCGTCATGGGCAATGCAGCTCGATGTTTCTGACCACTTCCTTCTCATGTTGAAATCCACGGCTTGTAGCGATTCTGACAGTGCGACAAGTGACTGCCTGGATTTTAATCGGCTCATTTTAAGTGCTGGCACGTCGGAATGGATTAGGAGATGAGGAATTTTAATTAATTTTTCATTCTTCTTTTTCCTTTTATGTTCAAAAAATGGTTCAAATGGCTCTGAGCACTATGGGACTCAACTGCTGAGGTCCTTAGTCCCCTAGAACGTAGAACAAGTTAAACCTAACTAACCTAAGGACATCACAAACATCCATGCCGGAGGCAGGATTCGAACCTGCGACCGTAGCGGTCTTGCGGTTCCAGACTGCAGCGCCTTTAACCGCACGGTTTCCTTTTATGTCTTCGAAGATCTGGTGGCACAATGTGACTTCGAGTTGGTAACCAGTGAAGAGCGGTACACCTGACGTCGTCGCTGTGTTAATCTGAACATCGATTTGTCGCACATGTGAGCTGTTAAGCCACAATGAAGCACGGTATTCATCAGCGGAGTAGACGAGTCCTGATGATGAACATCGTAGCGTCGCAGATCTTGCATCCCATGAGGAACCACTTAGCTTGTGCATGATGTTATTACGCGATCTCAGCTTTGCTATGTGTTTCTCGTAGGACAAGTTTCTATCAAGAGTTACTCTTAGATATTTTGGGAAGTCTTAGTGGTGGAGGCCTTGAGCACTGAAGGTGACATGTAGCTTTGCACGGCCATGCTATTATTAAGATGAAGGCAGCTAACTTCGGTCTTCGCTGGATTTGATGTTAATGTCCACTTTTTGAAGTATTCACGCATAGTACTTAGATCTGCAAACAGTATCTGTTCACCAGCATCAAGTCTTCTCTGTTGAGTGGCGAAAGACAGATCGTCCTGGGCGGTGCTAAACGAGCATCAAAGCTGGCAGCCAGACCTATCTATCGAAGATCTCCTGGGTTAAACGGGAACGCTCAACTACATCACAACGGTTCCCGTCAGGATCAATCAAACAAACATGTTTGTCACAATATTCGATTTTCTTTGTATACCGACTAACCATAACGTCTTTCAGGACGGTTCCCCTTTTTGACAGAGACCACGTCCAACTCTTAACAACAGTCTTTTGGAAACTGGCGATGTGCCAAAACAGCACAAATATTTAAATACAAATTTTCGTAGCTTTGTGTAGGTAGTAAAAATTATTTTATTTCATCCTTGTCTAGAAAATGATCTGTCAGATAATAACTCAATTGTGACGATAGGTCCGTTTCTGTTCCTGTTTGCAAATTATTCTTTCCTTGAGCTACTTTATAATGTTCACTCCATAAAACAAATTGAGTTTCTTTGTTTACCTGTAATGTATTAATATGTTGCTTAACCTCACTGAGACTCAGTTCAACAGCTGCAAGCAAATCCTTGGCGGTTTTGATTGGTTTCGAACATGGTAAAACATTTTGAAAGTGTTTGTTCCTGAATTTGGGACAGAGCAACGTTGAATTGACTAATAGGCTAATATGTTCAGTGGGTAAAAATCACTTTTTGATTTCTATTATGTGTGTGTCCTAGTTCGAGTTTCCTTCAAAATCTACACAGAAAAATTTGTAGCATTGTACCTGTTCGTGTGCTACATCAGTTGTTGGTTAAGCAGAAATGAATGTAGGGCGTTTTCTGAAAATTTAGGGCGTGTCTGTTTTAAGACAACCACTTAATAATTCTTTGAAAAGCGTCACTAGTAAATTTTCGTAGCTTTGCGTAGGTAGTAAAAATTATTTTATTTCATCCTTGTAACGGACCTTGTCTAGAAAATGATCTTTCAGATGGTCCGTTTCTGTTCCGGTTTCCAAATTATTCTTTCCTTGTGCTACTTTGTAATGTCCACTCCATAAAACAAACAGAGTTTCTTTGTTTACCTGTGAAACTCACTTCAACAGCTGCAAGCAAATCCTTGGCGGTTCTGATTGGCTTCGAAGATGGTAAAACATTTTGAAAGTGTTTGTTCTTGAATTTGGGATAGAGCAACGGTGAATTGACTAATAGGTTAACATGCTCAGTGGGTAAAAATCACTTTTTGATATTTGTTATTATGTTTTTTCAGATTCCGTCCAACAGTCTTTGTCGTTTACGAGCTTGATACTTTGGTATACGATATATCGGATTATTGACATTACGCTACTGAGTGCAACATTCATTTCTACAAAAATTCAAGGGTAGTCACTTTCATAGACCGCATAGACTCAGACATGTTGTTTCGTACTTTCTATATGTAAGAAATCGTGGGGTGTTTCGGTGGAGAGAGAGAGAGAGAGAGTCAGTACGCTTGATGAAGTGAATTACACTCTGTTGGAGCGTCACATGAAACGCACATATAATACGGCCGCCGTGCTGTTTATACAAGCTGTAGTGCCGGCGTCCCCTGATTAATCGGCTATCGTCCAAGGCCGTTGGCAGCGGGCGAGCGAGCTATGTAGGCGCCGCCGCATGGGGTGTAATTTGTAATCCGATACGGGCCTGTTTTCTCAGCCATTAATAGCGGCACGGCAACGCCGTTAGCCGTAATTCTAAATTCCGCCCTGCCGCCCTAACCGTGTTGTCGAACCCCGACCTCCGCCTCGCTGGTTTCCGCAAAGCCCGCCGAAACGACGTTTATGAGCGCTTAATGGCTTTTACCGAGCTGTTAATGAGGCCGCCCGTATTACTACGTTAAGGGCGTTTCTTTCCCCCACCCCACCCCTGTCCTGCCCCGGACGCTGGCTTATTTTCCAGCTGGAAGCTTCGTTACCGCCGTAACACGGCACGGCCCCGCCAGCGCCGAACCAGGGGCGGCTGCAAAACCCGGTGGCCTGGCACCCACAGGGTAACCGCCCCCTTCTGCAGTGTGGGCTGCGGACTCTCCATTCACTACAGAATTCTCACCGACTCCCGGAAATTATTGTCTGTGATTGTAGTAAACTGTAGGTTTGGCATTACTGAGTGCAACGGGGAACAATGTAACCCTTGCAAGCGCTATTAACGTTCTTTCGCTGGCTCTATTTGCTTTGTTTTATTGTTCGCGTAACAACTAATACGAGGGCAGTTCAATATGTAATGCAACACTTTTTTTTTCTCGGCCAATTTTGGTTGAAAAAACCGGAAATTTTTTGTGGAATATTTTCAAACATTCCCGCTTCGTCTCGTATAGTTTCATTGACTTCCGACAGGTGGCAGCGCTGTACAGAGCTGTTAAAATGGCGTCTGTAACGGATGTGCGTTGCAAACAACGGGCAGTGATCGAGTTTCTTTTGGCGGAAATCCAGGGCATCTCAAGTATTCATAGGCGCTTGCAGAATGTCTACGGTGATCTGGCAGTGGACAAAAGCACGGTGAGTCGTTGGGCAAAGCGTGTGTCATCATCGCCGCAAGGTCAAGCAAGACTGTCTGATCTCCCGCGTGCGGCCCGGCCGTGCACAGCTGTGACTCCTGCAATGGCGGAGCGTGCGAACACACTCGTTCGAGATGATCGACGGATCACCATCAAACAACTCAGTGCTCAACTTGACATCTCTGTTGGTAGTGCTGTCACAATTGTTCACCAGTTGGGATATTCAAAGGTTTGTTCCCGCTGGGTCCCTCGTTGTCTAACCGAACACCATAAAGAGCAAAGGAGAACCATCTGAGCGGAATTGCTTGCTCGTCATGTGGCTGAGGGTGACAATTTCTTGTCAAAGATTGTTACAGGCGATGAAACATGGGTTCATCACTTTGAACCTGAAACAAAACGGCAATCAATGGAGTGGCGCCACACCCACTCCCCTACCAAGAAAAAGTTTAAAGCCATATCCTCAGCCGGTAAAGTCATGGTTACAGTCTTCTGGGACGCTGAAGGGGTTATTCTGTTCGATGTCCTTCCCCATGGTCAAACGATCAACTCTGAAGTGTATTGTGCTACTCTTCAGAAATTGAAGAAACGACTTTAGCGTGTTCGTAGGCACAAAAATCTGAACGAACTTCTCCTTCTTCATGACAACGCAAGACCTCACACAAGTCTTCGCACCCGAGAGGAGCTCACAAAACTTCAGTGGACTGTTCTTCCTCATGCACCCTACAGCCCCGATCTCGCACCGTCGGATTTCCATATGTTTGGCCCAATGAAGGACGCAATCCGTGGGAGGCACTACGCGGATGATGAAGAAGTTATTGATGCAGTACGACGTTGGCTCCGACATCGACCAGTGGAATGGTACCGTGCAGGCATACAGGCCCTCATTTCAAGGTGGCGTAAGGCCGTAGCATTGAATGGAGATTACGTTGAAAAATAGTGTTGTGTAGCTAAAAGATTGGGGGATAACCAGGTGTATTTCAATGCTGAATAAAACAACCCCTGTTTCAGAAAAAAATGTGTTGCATTACTTTTTGAACTGCCCTCGTATATGAGATAAAATATGTTGCTACGAAAAGAGCCCTGAAATACGTTTCAGGGATGCTGTGCTGTGACTTTCTTTGGATCATTAATTTCCAACAGAACAAAATATATTATGTTCTTATTGTTCTGGATCTGGTTTTCTATTAAACGAACATTGTTTCATTACTGTTACTCGCATTAAAGTTCAACATATCTCCCTTACTTTACAGTTATTGAAAAGGCTACTGAAAATTATTTCGTTACCAATACTGATGGTACAGCACGCAATGTTTGTTCAACATCAAACTTTTGCAGTGGATTTTTGTTAACAGTAAAACACCAATAAGTACCACGACTAACACGAGAACATGATACTATTATCAGAGAAAAAGATGTTTTTACTATAATGTTTGCCAGTCCAGAACTACGCACAGCAAGATTTCATTTATGTTATGAAGGTAAATTATCTTTTGGCACTGTTAATAATATATCATCGGCAGCCCGCGTCAACCTGTAAACACATCATAAAATCTGCTGCTCTGCTCTGCAATTCCGAAAGCTGAAAAAAATAATTTTAGTTTACTATTACCTTTCCGCTTCTTTGCGGTATAATTGGTTTCTTTTAATGCAGTTTGAATACGTCACGGCAGCGGCTCGTTCGTTCGTAGCGCAGCTCTGCACCGCGAATAATATTTAAATAACTGAAAATGTCTTAAAAGGGTGGGACAAAATACCAGGCAAGCTTATTACAAATTATAATGCAAGTTTTCACTAAGTAACTCTATTCAAAACATTTAAACATTAAATTAGTACACACCTTTACAACGAGTACCTAATGGCGTACGTCTCTCAATCTTGACAGAAGAATGCTACGCAAGCGTACAATATAACGTCGCAGGCTCGTCCTACTCATGTAACTCCAAGAAGACGACAGAGAAATTAATGTTCGGTCACTACTATTTATACTTGTTGTCACATATTCTCATCTTTGTTTGATATTTAATAAGTATCGTCTGTGGCGGTTTCAGTACTCGCCGACACATAAATTATCTTTAAAAAAATCGGTACATAATTCTATACAATAACAAAACGTGCCACATAATGCTTTCTCTTTATTACATAAAGTTCACACAATCGTTGTCCACGCAATTATTCTTTTCTCCTTTTTTTACCACATATAATATGTGTTTTGCTAAGAGACGTTACAGTTCAAATCAAACTGAAGACCTGACACGGGTAGCACAATCGTCAAATTTACTCCCTAGAAACACGGAAGCAGGGTAGCAATGCCGCAGACTCCAGTTCTGTCACCTGTGCAAAATGGGAGAGGGAGGTATAGACAAGTAGGTCGTCTGAAAACAGTGTTTTCCACGACTGCCACCATTCTTCTTCCTTTGAGTAAACCCGCGTCTAATAGAGACCTTTTAAATTTTCAGAAGCTGCCAGAATATCTTTGCAGTAATGGCCCAGCGCTGGAAAATACTTAAACAGTCGTGTCTTGCTAATATGTGTTTTATGTATGTAGCGATTTAGACGTAGGCGCTGAATTTGTATCTCTACTAATCCTATTCCTTTCATTTCTTAAATTTACGCTACCAGAGCTGTTAAACGACCCTGTAAAATTTTACGGAGCATGTGAAACACATTTGCTGAACGTGCACATGTAGGACGCCGTGATGAAAGTTAATGACTGAGGATTTTCTGTGTGTATACTCTTAACGTTTGTGAAACGAAACAGATGTAATTAAAATTCTACATGTTTATTCTTCATGTTCACACATTTCAACCACTCTGCCGCTAGAGGGCTCCGAATTGTAGAGTGTATAACACGCCGGTGTGCGACGTAACTTCACTCTTTACTTTACTTTACTTTACATGTGGCAAGGGCCTTATCGACCATACGCCTGCTCTCTGAGCCTCTTCCACTTCTGCCTGTCGAATGCGCTGTTTGTCCAGTTGCTGCTGCTGTTCATCCTCATTGTTTCCTCCCGAATGTTATCCCGCCATCCGATTCTGGGTCTCCCTCTTCTTCTCGTTCCTTCTATTGTTCTGCTGAATGCCATTCTAGGTAGTCTATTCTCTGTCATTCTTGCTATATGGCCTGTCAAATTCAGCCTTCTCCTCTTGAGCACTTCGACGATGTTACGGTGTTTGTACAGCCCTCTTAATTCTTCATTTCTTCTTATTCTCCATTCCATGTTATTTTCGTCGTATACTCGAATAGTTGTTTTATTGCCATTTCCCTCAATGATTTTAGAAATTCAGATGGAACGTTACCAGTCTCTTCTGTTTTATTTGATCTCAAGTCATTCAGAGCTCTTTTAAATTCTGACTCTAATACTGGACCCCTTATGTCTTCCTTACGGACTCCAGTTTTTTTTTTTTTTTTTTAAGTGTGGGGTTTGCTAGTCCCCCATGGGGCACCTCCCCAGGTGGCGGATAGGGGAATGCTCTCTAGATATAGAGGGTACCGGGGAAATAAAATTACCTGAGGTGGACTAAAACTAGCAGGGGCAGGAGAGGCTCGCTCACCCGCGGTGAAGGCAACCCTCCTAGGGGTAGAATACCCCAAAATCAAGACTCCTGGTCCTCCAGGTTGGGGGTTGTGCAGATGGCTACCAACCCACTCATAAAATAAAAAAAAAAATAAAAAAAAAATAAACGGTCTTGATACTCAATGCCAGCCTCGGAAACAGGACAGGATTTACTACACTCACTGAAAAAAAATCGCAAGACGACGATGGAGTTGTGCGACATAAACGTAAGTTTCTAGGCGTGTTTCCACTTCTGAAAGATGATTATTCAAATTTCGGGCCAGTCGTGTAACAGTGGCGCTACTAGCGCCGCTATGAGGATACAAATCAGGTTATCTTTAAATACACCCTGTAATGGTCGTTAGCGTCAGTTACCTTTCAGACTGGACATGGTGAGGTGATGTTAGTCAGGAATGCCTTTACGGTGACAAAGGCGCTATTATCAACATTTTACTAAGTTTGAACGACGTCGCGTAATAAGGCTACGAGAACCTGGACATTCCTTCTGCGTTATTCCAGAGAGACTTGGCGGGAATGTAGGCACTGTATATGATTGCTGGCAGCTGTGGTCGCGAGAATGTGCGGTCGCGAGAAGATGGGCTCAGAACGTCCACGTGGCGCTTCCGAGAGGGAAGACCATCGTGTTACGCCTTTAGCTCTCGCACATCGCACCACATCTGCAGCAGCAATTTGAGCGGCAGTTGGCACCGCAGTGACACAACGAACTGTTACAAATCGGTTCCTTTAAGGACAGCTCCGAGGTAGACAACCTGTAGCGTGCATTCCACTGACTCCAAACCATCGCCATTTGCGACTTCAGTGGTGTCAAGCGAGAGCTCATTGGAGGGCGGGGTGGGGGTCTGTTGTGTTTCCTGGTGAAAGTTGGTTCTTCCTCGGTGCCAGAGATGGCCGTGTAGTTGGTTAGAAAGAAGGGCCTGCAACATGCCTGTTTACTAGATACGCAGGACCTAGTGTAACTGGGTTTTCTCTTTTGATGCTAGTCAATTGTCAGGATGAACATTACTGCAAAGGCCATTTGATTCTAAAGCATTATGTCAAGGTGGAAAACACTAAATAAATTACTTTTTCTCTCTTAACAACATGTTGGCAGGGTGGGTTCTCCCTTGGCTCGGGTATGAGGTGGAATGAAACAGTATTTTTACATAAGATAATTTTAATTGAAAGTTTTGTACAACGGTTTTCTCACTGGATTGTTCTGGCTGGGAGAGCGGCAGCTGTGTCGTTTGCGAAGCCTTGCTCCTTGAGCAGCGGCGTCTGATTACGCCTGGCGTTGTGTATCTCGTGTTGCCGTCTCGCCCAGTTGACCGGAGACGCGCGTCGTGAAGCGGCCCGTTTAATTATTGAGAACGAAGTCGTGAATCGGATGGTGATACCTTGGAGGTGGCGTCCCAGTGTTTCTCTTCTCTAAGCAGCCACGTGTGTCAGTGTTGTGCGTCGGCCAGCGGGGCGGCGCGGCGGGGGAAGGCCAGTGCCCCGAACTCGAACGACGGACTCCAGCTTGCCAGTCTTCGGCTGTCAGATCTTCATCACCAGCTCACAGGTGACTGCTGATGTGAGGCCGTCTCCTTCCCGTACTCCCGAGTCACCCGGGTACGTAACAATCAGTCTTCGAATACATTCTAACTTCTGTCTTCTGGCGGCGAGGCTGCTGCTTGCTATTCCATTACAGCGGCGGACTTCGTGCTTCTGTGTACGATGTAGTCTCATCTTGCATGACGGTCATCAGCACCGAAACTGACTGAAAACTACTCTTCTGTCTGGTCGACTGAGTCTCGCGTATTTATTCACTTCAGTTCACTGGAGGTGAACGACTTCACGGTCATTGCCTCTTCTGTCACGTTGAAAAGCTTCTCGAAGAATCTTCTTAACGTCGGTCATTGGCTCCTGGAATGTAGGCGAGGGCCTTTGATCACAAGTGACAATTGAGAAACACGTGAGCCAGTCCGGCGATGCCCTGATGGCTGAATCGACAGCTTCCGCTTATGTTGGGAGGGCGATGGCTGCTCCTGACGTGCTGACTTCATGGTCATTGGCTCTTCTGTCACTGCTGCTCTGCCCGCTGTTTGCCAGTGTTAAACTAAGTTTTTCATTTATTGTCTAATTTCTACTTCGCTTCACATTGATTTCACTAATTTTTCTAACAATCTGAAGTACCATCCAACATTAGTGCAGTAGTTATATCCTGGGCGCAGTTTCGTATGACAGCAGACGGCCCTCGTGACTGTCCCATGCTTCCTGGCTCCAAAATTTAAGCGAATCTGGTGTTTCGACCTGTTTTGGTAATCTTCATGAACAGCATTACAGGGGTGATCTCCAAGAGGATAGCACTCCGTCACATGCTGCAGTTGTAACTCAACATTCTCTACAGAGTGTCGACATGTTGCCTTTGCCCGGTCGATCACCAGATCGGTCTCCGATCGAACACATATCGAACATCATCGGACGACCAATTCAGCGTCATCCACAAACAGTATTATTGATCGACGAAGTGGAACAGGCATGAGCCTCCATCCCACAGACTGATATCCAGCATCTGTACAACACGATACATGTTTGTCTGCACCCTTGAATTCAATATTCTGGTGGTTACACCACATATTAATGTACCAGCATTTCATATTTGGAACGGATTACCTTGCGCTTACAACAGCCTGTGCTCTGCCAATGTTAATCACTTAACTATGTTACCTACACAAATGTACTCCCAGAATTTCATTGCTCTGTACTCATTACTTATTGGTGCTGTGAATTCTTTTCCCGTCGGTGTATGTCGGCACGCGACTAACAGCGTGCTGTTATCGAGTTTGTAACCAGAGAAAACGTGCCTCCAAATGAAACCCATGGAAGAATGAAAGCTGTGTACGATGATGATTGTATCGACATCAGTAATGTGCGACGTGGGGTTGTTCGCGCTCGCAATGAAGGAAACAGGGGTGCCAACCTCAACGTCTGTGACGGACTCGGAGTGGAGGACCGCGAGCGGCAAACGGCAGACTCATCAGAATCGGGTTCAAGAACTCAGCAGGGGAAATCGTTGCATAGCACAGACACGGCTCTCAGGTTAGTGTAGCGTATAACGAGAGCGTGTACAGCCCACCACTGCGAAACTGCGGTACAGAGAGCTGTATGCACAGTTGGTGCCTCGAATGCTCACTCCTGACACGAAACGGAGGACTGTGGACGTTTGTCAACAATTTCTTTTGCGTTTTTAGCGTGAGAGTGGTGAGCACTGGGTTCCCATTTTGACAACCGAAAGGAAGACAGCATCACTGGAGCTCCGCCAGAAGGAATTAATGACGCCAAGTAAAGTTCAAGACTGTGCCATCATACGGTAAAGTCATGCTCACAGTGTTCTCAGACGGTCAAGGTGTAGTGCATTTGGGATTCATACCTAAAACCATGACCATAAACTTTGTAAGGTACTGCGAGGCCCTCAGAAATTTTTATTTATTTATTTACATTACAGAGTAACCCATCGCCTTGGTAGCTATAGTGGGTCGTTTACTACCAAAAATTAGTAACAGGCTGCAGAGACAGGCACTTCGTCTTTCTCTAGAGCTTCTCTCGCTGGTGTTATTTTTCTTGTCGTTTATATAATTTTGTTCTTCGTTAAAAGTGCATATGGTACATAAAGTCTGCGACAACTAAACAACATCGTTATGGGCTTTCGCAGCCGAATGCCAACTCGTGTACCCTTGATGATTGTACGAAACAAACATTTGCGCCTCGCCTGGGACCGCCAACACCGACATTGAACTGTTGATGGTTCGAAACATGTTGCCCGGTCGGACGAGTCTCACTTCAAATTCTATCGAACGGATGGACATATACGGGTGTGGAGACAACCTAATGAATGCATGGACCCTGCACGTCAGGAGGGAACTGTTCAAGTTGGTGGAGGCTGTGTAATGGTGGGGCAGTGTGCAGTTGGAGTGATTTGGGACCCCTGATACGTCTAGATAAAGCTCTGAGAGGTCACAAGTTGCTGTTCATTTTTGGAACACAACCTACGACCAGCTTAGAGACAGAAGTGATGACAGATTTTGCATGACCTGCATGGACCCTGCACGTCAGGAGGGGACTGTTCAAGTTGGTGGAGGCTGTGTAATGGTGGGGGAGTGTGCAGTTGGAGTGATTTGGGACCCCTGATACGTCTAGATAAAGCTCTGAGAGGTCACAAGTTGCTGTTCATTTTTGGAACACAACCTACGACCAGCTTAGAGACAGAAGTGACGACAGTTTCTGCAGGACCTGCATGGACCCTGCACGTCAGGAGGGGACTGTTCAAGTTGGTGGAGGCTGTGAAATGGTGGGGCAGTGTGCAGTTGGAGTGATTTGGGACCCCTGATACGTCCATATAAAGCTCTGAGAGGTCACAAGTTGCTGTTCATTTTTGGAACACAACCTACGGCCAGCTTAGAGACAGAAGTGATGACAGTTTCTGCAGGACCTGCATGGACCCTGCACGTCAGGACGGGACTGTTCAAGTTGGTGGAGGCTGTGTAATGGTGGGGCAGTGTGCAGTTGGAGTGATTTGGGACCCCTGATACGTCTAGATAAAGCTCTGAGAGGTCACAAGTTGCTGTTCATTTTTGGAACACAACCTACGACCAGCTTAGAGACAGAAGTGATGACAGTTTCTGCAGGACCTGCATGGACCCTGCACGTCAGGAGGGGACTGTTCAAGTTGGTGGAGGCTGTGTAATGGTGGGGCAGTGTGCAGTTGGAGTGATTTGGGACCCCTGATACGTCTAGATAAAGCTCTGAGAGGTCACAAGTTGCTGTTCATTTTTGGAACACAACCTACGACCAGCTTAGAGACAGAAGTGATGACAGTTTCTGCAGGACCTGCATGGACCCTGCACGTCAGGAGAGGACTGTTCAAGTTGGTGGATGCTGTGTAATGGTGGGGCAGTGTGCAGTTGGAGTGATTTGGGACCCCTGATACGTCTAGATAAAGCTCTGAGAGGTCACAAGTTGCTGTTCATTTTTGGAACACAACCTACGACCAGCTTAGAGACAGAAGTGATGACAGTTTCTGCAGGACCTGCATGGACCCTGCACGTCAGGAGGGGACTGTTCAAGTTGGTGGAGGCTGTGTAATGGTGGGGCAGTGTGCAGTTGGAGTGATTTGGGACCCCTGATACGTCTAGATAAAGCTCTGAGAGGGCACAAGTTGCTGTTCATTTTTGGAACACAACCTACGACCAGCTTAGAGACAGAAGTGATGACAGTTTCTGCAGGACCTGCATGGACCCTGCACGTCAGGAGGGGACTGTTCAAGTTGGTGGAGGCTGTGTAATGGTGGGGCGGTGTGCAGTTGGAGTGATTTGGGACCCCTGATACGTCTAGATAAAGCTCTGAGAGGGCACAAGTTGCTGTTCATTTTTGGAACACAACCTACGACCAGCTTAGAGACAGAAGTGATGACAGTTTCTGCAGGACCTGCATGGACCCTGCACGTCAGGAGGGGACTGTTCAAGTTGGTGGAGGCTGTGTAATGGTGGGGCAGTGTGCAGTTGGAGTGATTTGGGACCCCTGATACGTCTAGATGAAGCTCTGAGAGGTCACACGTTGCTGTACGTTTTTGGAACACAACCTACGACCAGCTTCGAGACAGAAGTGATGACACTTTCTGCAGGACCTGACCGTCAATTTGCAGGACAACGCTCAAGCAGGTACAGTGCAAGCTGTTACTGATTTTTGTGACTGATGGGGCTGCTAAGTGCCATACCACCTACTGCACTCCAATGACTTAAGCCCTCGTAAGCTCAACTCGATTTCTACACTGAAGGAAACACTTCACGGAATTCTCTTCAGAACTGCTACAAATTCGTCGGGCAATAGACCTCGCTGCTCGAACTGTCAACACAACTGGTACTGCTAAGAGTATCATACGACTTCCACATCGCTGACAACGAGTTATGCACAATGCTGGTGACTACCTTGAAAGTCAGTAAAACTTTGAAAGACGTATCTATTTTGTACGAGCTGTAAATAAATAGTTGCCACTATTAAGTTCCATCCCTCGTATATCTCGTTTTTACTCTCGTAGCTGTATCGTGCAAAGTATATGTGTAGTGGGGGGGTTACTTCAGGAAGAGATTGATACATTCGTAACACATGCTGTAAACTGCACCACAGGAGTTCAAACTTTAACACTAGTATATGAATTTCAAAAAAATGTGATTATTGGCAATTATGTAATCAGTATTACAGTCTTACGAAACAGTGCTGATTTAAAAAAAAAATTTGTTTCGTGACCGAAAGGCAATTGAACGCTTTTGTTTTTAACCCTCATTAAATTGCGTTTTACTCCTCATGGGACAGTTACCCCCAGGTAGGCAGCCACTGTTATAGATGCTTCATAAGGAATATTTCTCAAAAATTTGAGAGAGCCATAACTGATACGAACGTCGACTGTGTCCACCGAGGTCCGCGCTACCGGAACAACAACGACGCCACCGAGTTTCTCTCGACACAAGGCAATGTTTGGTTCTAGTATTTTAGACAACTACAGCACTGGAAATTTCCTGCCACTGTGTGTAGTGGAGCTTTGCTTGGCCAACAGCAAGCGAGGGCGCTTTCACAGGGTGGATGACGCCATGACACCTCAGCTAACCGCTACGCCGGAAAAAAAAAAACCGTTGTTCTTCTGTCCAGACCTCGAGTCTTGCGACATACTGCACAAAACTATGAACGTTCGATACTCATTTTAACATTAATGTTACAATGGCCTGGTCGCTGTTATTTGGCGACCGACCCAAAAGAATCACATGTTCATTGAGTATGAAACCCGTTCTTTTTCCATCCAGGCCGCTTTATTCTTAAATCAGTCAGTCTATTATTTCCCCTCGACCATCTGGTGATGCCTGTGGACATTTTCAAGTGGTAAAAATGTCATGTCCACGTGGCATTTATGAAACAGAGCAAAGCCTGCCGTGTATACCATCACAATGACCAAACGATCTAACACAGCTAGCCAAAGCGGAACAATGAACTAACGAAAAGAACAAGGCAAATGCCAGAGCCCTATTAACGAGTAACTTCGCTCATTGGAAGAGAGGTCAAAATAAGAGCACACGTGTCTCTGCTTACCCGTGGATACTTTATCACTCCTGCGAAAAAGACCGTCAAAAATTTTCTACGTAATTTAGATGTCTTCCAGCAGAGACAAGTGCAGCTCTGCTGGCGGCATAGTGGCTAGTCGCTACATTTCATTTTTTCGTCCCGTGTTCGAAATCCGATTATTGTTTTTATTTATTTTATTCTCTTCATTTTTCTATCCATGTGCGTAGAAGGTTACTACACGAAGGTTTCTTATCAAATTAGGGGATCGTCGGCCGCCCTCGTTAGCTGAGCGGTCAGCGCGGCAGAATGCCACGCCAAGGGGACCGGGTTCGATTCCCGGCTGGGGCAGGAGATTTTCCCCGCTCAGGGACTGCGTGTTGTGTTGTCCTCATCATCATTTCATCTCCATCTCCGACGTGCAAGTCGCCCAATGTGGCGCCGAATGCAATAAGTACTTGCCCTCGGCGGCCGAACTTCCACGAATGGGGGACTCCCGGCCCACAATGCCGAACCCTCATTTCATTTCCAGGAGATCGACATATTAATTGCAAAACTACAACTGGTTTTCTTAACAACTGTCGCATGTTTATTATACAGAGTGTTACAAAAAGGTACGGCCAAACTTTCAGGAAACATTCCTCACACACAAATAAAGAAAAGATGTTATGTGGACATGTGTCCGGAAACGCTTAATTTCCATGTTACAGCTCATTTTAGCTTCGTCAGTATGTACTGTACTTCCCCGATTCACCGCCAGTTGACCCAATTGAAGGAAGGTAATGTTGACTTCGGTGCTTGTGTTGACATGCGACTCATTGCTCTACAGTACTAGCATCAAGCACTTCAGTACGTAGCATCAACAGGTTAGTGTTCATCACTAACGTGGTTTTGCAGTCAGTGTAATGTTTACAAATGCGGAGTTGACAGATGCCCATTTGATGTATGGATTAGCGCGGGGCAATAGCCGTGGCGCGGTACGTTTGTATCGAGACAGATTTCCAGAACGAAGGTGTCCCGACAGCAAGACGTTCGAAGCAATTGATCGGCGTCTTACGGAGCACGGAACATTCCAGCCTATTACTCGCGACTGGGGAAGACCTAGAACGACGAGGACACCTGCAATGGACGAGGAAATTCTTCGTGCAGTTGACGATAACCCCAATGTCAGCGTCAGAGAAGTTGCTGCTGTACAAGGTAACGTTGACCACGTCACTGTATGGAGGGTGCTACGGGAGAACCAGTTGTTTCCGTACCATGTACAGCGTGTGCAGGCACTATCAGCAGCTGATTGGCCTCCACGGGTACACTTCTGCGAATGGTTCATCCAACAATGTGTCAATCCTCATTTCAGTGCAAATGTTCTCTTTACGAATGAGGCTTCATTCCAACGCGATCAAATTGTAAATTTTCACAATCAAGATGTGTGGGCTGACGAGAATCCGCACGCAATTGTGCAATCACGTTATCAACACAGATTTTCTGTGAACGTTTGGGCAGGCATTGTTGGTGATGTCTTGATTGGGCCCCATGTTCTTCCACCTACGCTCAATGGAGCACGTTACCATGATTTCATACGGGATACTCTACCTTTGCTGCTAGAACATGTGCCTTTACAAGTACGACACAACATGTGGTTCATGCACGATGGAGCTCCTGCACATTTCAGTCGAAGTGTTCGTACGCTTCTCAACAACAGATTCGGTGACCGATGGATTGATAGAGGCGGTCCAATTCCATTGCCCCCACGCTCTCCTGACCTCAACCCTCTTGACTTTCATTTAGGGGGGCATTTGAAAGCTCTTGTCTACGCAACCCCGGTACCAAATGTAGAGACTCTTCGTGCTCGTGTTGTGGACGGCTGTGATACAATACGCCATTCTCCAGGGCTGCATCAGCGCATCAGGGATTCCATGCGACAGAGCGTGGATGCATGTATCCTCGCTAACGGAGGACATTTTGAACATTTCCTGTAACAAAGTGTTTGAAGTCACGCTGGAACGTTCTGTTGCTGTGTGTTTCCATTCCGTGATTAACGTGATTTGAAGAGAAGTAATAAAATGAGTTCTAACATGGAAAGTAAGCGTTTCCGGACACAAGTCCACATAACATATTTTCTTTCTTTGTGTGTGAGAAATGTTTCCTGAAAGTTTGGCCGTACCTTTTTGTAACACACTGTATAATATAGCTGCTATGGTATTTTCATGGTTTACAATGTTATACCCATTACTACGTCTTACGTTTTATTCTTATGTTTATTCTTCAGGAAACTTTGGAGCATTCCCTAGGATGATACCGATCGTAGAAACATTTCAAACAAAAATCGTGAACACCACGAGCATGGCGCGTAGACAGGTTTGCCACAGCGACATTTGATCTTATGAATCTCAATCACGAAAGAAACATCGTTAAGATTGCTAAAGATTTTATGCGTTGCCAATAATTTTGCGGCAAAGCACGCATAACGGATCACTTTTCCGAAACCTGGCACTTGCATGTGATTATGAACCATGGAATTTCAGGAACACAATTTCAAGTAATTTTTCCATTCATTTACGTTATCTTAAATTCATTCACCAGAAATACAATTAGTAGACGAATGAGGTCGATGTTATTTTAATATAAATTGGAAAACATTCATATAGTAATCCATTACGGACATGTATAGATAAAATAAAAAGAAAAATTGAAATTAAAACCGGGTTTCGAAAGCAGAGCACAGAAGTGTGAAGCCACGGCGTGAGCCACAGTGCCAATGGTTCAGCTGAATATTTGCTCACGGAAACGCACATAAAGGACCTCGAAAACTTTGACGCAAGATTTCTCAGAAAAAGTGGAGCATCTATGGCCAAGTCGAGACACGTGTTCGCTTATTTTTACGCCTCTTCCAATGAGCGAAGTTTCTCGGAAATCGAGTAACGGCACTTGCCGTGTTCTCCTCGAAACCCTACAATGACGATGAGTTACTTTTCGTCTCTGCAAAATTTTTGCAGTCTATAGAAACACGCAAAAAAACACGCTGTTTACATGTTGTTTCTGCCCGCGTAAAGTTCCTCCCGCCCTGATACCACTTGCCAGCTGTACAGAGAAACATCTGAATCAGTAAACAGTTCGGACACGAGCGGTTCAGAGGCAGATGGAACAGTTTGTGGTAGTTTTTTTTCTTTTTTCGCCACTGAAGTGGTTTTCTTTTGGGGAGTGAGAGACGTGTAAAGGTCAGAATGTCATTAGCAGTGTGTTTGCCTCGGCTGCAGTGAGCACCCTGGGTGGACGTCAGTTAATTTTATTTGGCTCGCCTCCGATCACAGCACACAGAGGTGGGCGGGCTGCTGTTGGCTGGGCACACTGCCATTAGGCTAGGCAAACAGCCACATTGTTTTTTGACGAGCAAGTGAACTCGGGGCGAAACTCACAGGCCTTTGTGATGACGGCGCGCAATGTGTTTAACGAGAAAAAAGAAAGTCTGCTCTGTTGTACCATGTGGTAAACAGACTACCTACACTGCGCTTTTCCGTCCTGTGTTAAGAGTACTGCTGCGCGGTGATGAATCCTTACCAGGGAGGATTGGCAGATGACATCGAAAAATTACAAAGAATGGCGGCTCGTTTTCTATCATCACCAAGTAGAGAAGAGAGTGTCACGGATACCACACGCGAGCTAGGGTGACAATCATTACACGAAAGGCGTTTTAGTTGCCGCCAAATCTTTTCATGAAATTTCAGTCACTAACTTTCTCCTCCGAATGCGAAAATCAAAAAAAAGTTCTGCGTCATCTCGGTTTTGAGAGTCCCGGAACCTGTACAGAAAATTGCAACAGAGATCAACATAAACCTCATTTACGCCCTTTTTATTACTCACGAAAACCACACATTGCATGTTGTACCACCATACAGCGAGACCTTCAGAAGTGGTGGTCCAGACTGCTGTACACACCGGTACCTCTGATACCCAGTAGCACGTCCTTTTGCATTCGTGCATGCCTGTAATCATCGTGGCATACTATCCACGTGTTCATCCAGACCCAGTTGGTCCAGATTGTCCCACTCCTCAACAGCGATTCAGCGTAGATCCCTCATAGTGGTTGGCGGGTCACGTCGTCCATAAACAGCCCTATTCAAACTATACCAGGCATGTTCGATAAGGTTCGAGTCTGGAGAACATGCTGGCCACTCTAGTCGAGCGATGTCGTTATCTTAAACGAAGTCATTCACAAAATGTGGACGATGGGGACGCGAATTGTCGTCCATGAAGACGAATGCCTCGCCAATATGCTGCCGATATGTTAGCACTATCGGTCGGAGGATGACGTTCACGTATCGTGCAGCCGTTACGGCGCCTGCCATGACCACCAGTGGCGTACGTCGGCCCCACATAACGCCACCCCAAAACAGCAGGGAACCTCTACGTTCCCGCACTCGCTGGCCAGTGTGTCTAAGGCGTTTAGCCTCACCGGGTTGCCTCCAAACACGTCTCACACAGTTTTCTGGTTGAAGGCATATGCGACACTCTTCGGTGTAGAGAAAGTGATACCAGTCCTGTGCAGTCCATTCGGCATGTTGTTGGGCCCATATGTACCGCGCTGTATGGTGTAGTGGTTGCAAAGATGGACCTCGCCGTGGACGTCGGGAGTGGTGGTGGTGGTTAGTGTTTAACGTCCCGTCGACAACGAGGTCATTAGAGACGGAGCGCAAGCTCGGGTTAGGGAAGGATTGGGAAGGAAATCGGCCGTGCCCTTTCAAAGAAACCATCCCGGCATTTGCCTGAAACGATATAGGGAAATCACGGAAAACCTAAATCAGGATGGCCGGAGACGGGATTGAACCGTCGTCCTCCAGAATGCGAGTCCAGTGTGCTAACCACTGCGCCACGACGTCGGGAGTAAATGGTTCAAATGGCTCTGAGCACTATGGGACTTAACAGCTGTGGTCATCAGTCCCCTAGAACTTAGCACTACTTAAACCTAACTAACCTAAGGACATCACACACATCCATGCCCGAGGCAGGATTCGAACCTGCGACCCTAGCAGTCGCGCGTTTCCGGACTGCGCGCCTAGAACAACGAGACCACCGCGGCCGGCCGTCGGGAGTAAGTTGCGCATCATGCAGCCTATTGCGCACAGTTTGAGTCGTCACACGACGTCCTATGCCTACACGAAAAGCATCATTCAACATGGTGGCGTTGCTGTCAGGGTTCCTCCGAGCCATAATCCGTAGGCAGTGGTCATCCACTGCAGTAGTAGCCCTTGGCGGCCAGGGCGAGGTATGTCATCGACAGTTCCTGTCTCTCTTTATCTCCTCCATGTCCGAACAACCTCGCTTTTTTTCACTCCGAGACGCCTGGACACTTCCCTTGTTGAGAGCTCTTCTGGCACACATTAACAATGCGGACGCGTTCGAACCGCGGTATTGACCGTCTTGGCATGGTTGAACTACTCTATGGTTGGGTTTAGTGACATCTCTGAACAGTCAAAGGAACTGTGTTTGTGATACAATATCCACAGTCAACGTCTATCTTCAGGAGTTCTGGGAACCGCGGTGATGCAGAACTTTTTTTGATGTGTGTATTTTGTTGACCATCGTAATACAACAGAAATCGGAGCTCCCACGGAAAGATTTAAGTGTTCATTTTTCGCAGCTGTTACTCGCGAGTGGAACGGTAAAGAAGTGGTCTAAAAGTGGTGTTCTGAACCCTCTGCCAGGCACTGAAGTGTGAACTGCAGAGTGGTCATCTAGACAGCACAGGAAACACTTTGTGTGAACGGTTTCTGATTCTGGACAGAAGCAACACCTGTGAGTCAAGATTTACCGTGCAAGAATCGTATGAGAGAAAGATGCTTATTTTATTCCTACCTGTTCAACATGAAAATATAATCACTTCAAACGATGCGTAAATACGTTGAATATATATCAACCTCTTACGATAACGGATACAAGAAAGTAATAGAGCACATTTGAAAGCAGGTCTGAAAATCAGTCATAGTAATACTACGATGGCCTGCTGAAGCAAAGCATCCGACTTTTTACGTAAATAAAAGAAACGTTATCAACGATCTACATTTTCATTCTTCATGTCTACACATTTATTTCTCAACATATCAACCCTAGTGAGGAGCACATTGCTCGTAACGAGACACCAGTCTGTTGAATCCGTCACTGTAGAATGTTTGACTTTAATGACGGAGCCACAACCTCACCTCTCCTTGGATCGCTTTATCCCTGTCAAAGTGAAGTCTTGGAATGTGGTCTTTAAGTTTTGGAAATAAATGAAAATTGAGTGGTGCCAAGTCGGTACTGTATAGAGGATGATCGATGACAGTGAATCCAAGGCGTCGCACTATCGCAGATGCCACAGCACTCGTGTGTGGTCTGGCATCGTCTTGCTGAGGGAGAGGGAGCCCCATGTGTGGACGCACTCGTGGAATTTGGAAGTCGATTACAGCGCGCTGTTTCTCACGCGCCGACATCGTTACGTTACACACCGCCATGTTATAAGTTGCAAACCGGAGTTCTCAATCGGCAGAAGCCTGCAAACATGTAGACAAGAAAAATAAGGGTGTAGAACGTTAATAACGTTTGCTTACCTTAAAAAGCTTTATTTTCACTTAAAAAATTCGGAGGCATTACTTTTGAACACGCCATCGTAAATCAATGTTTCACCAACATGTCAAAAGGTAAAAAACGTGCAAAGTAACACTGAAGTCGTAGAAAGATAGCAGATGGAACAAAGTGCGGAAACAAAATTGAGAAGTGGAGAGGTACCCATGACAAAAAATCTGAGAACGCAAGGATGGAAACAGACAACAATAAGAGATGAAGGAAGGAATTGAATGCATGAAAGGGTACTGGAGAAAGTGTAAAGATTACCTAGTAGCTTAAACATGTTTCTTAGCTGGTGAGTACGAAATATGAAGATGAAGGCATATAACCAAAATATAGGCTTTTGTTTCCAGGACAGTTGAAGACATTGGCTGAATAGACAGGAAAATGTTTGTATTCCAGAATGTAAGTATGTACTAATGATGATATCGTTGTTTTTTTGTTGTTTTTGTTGTAAACCTAACAGGGCTTTGATAGCTAATTTTGGAATGAGTCCGAAGGGTGTGTTCCAACAAAGGCACATAGTCGTCGGATACTGGTCTCGCCGGCTTCTGGTGGCCGAGCGGTTCTAGGCGCTTCAGTCTGGAACCGAGCGACCGCTACGGTCGCAGGTTCGAATCCTGCCTCGGGCATGGATGTGTGTGATGTCCTTAGGTTAGTTAGGCTTAATTAGTTCTAAGTTCTAGGGGACTGATGACCTCAGATGTTAAGTCCCATAGTGCTCAGAGCCATTTGAACCATTTGATACTGGCCCTGCTGTCACAAACAAACATGGTGACTGGAATCTCCGTCCGCTCATCCAGCTTTCCCGCAGTTTCTCTAACTCGCTTTAGACAAATGTCGATCGAGTTCCTTTAAAAAGACACCGCCGACATCCTTATTTATCCTTCCTCAATCAAAGTTTGAGCCATCTCTCTAATGACCTCGTCATCGACGTGACGTTAAACCGTAATCTGCGTTCCTTTTTTGAAAAATATATTACCAGTTTTCACTTATGAAAGTAATACATAGACTCGTGATGCGAAAATTATTGAAACAGTTAGGTATTTCTAGGGGAGAAGGCAAACAGAGGTGTGGATTAGGAAACTGATTGTGCGGTAGTGTCTGAGAATAATCAATAGTTCATTCCTAATTAAATACTTGGACTGTCTGGCTGATTCAGACAAATTGACGATAGACGGTCGCCAGATTAATGTTACTCGATGATTTTTGAACAACAGTAACAGCTCAAAATAATGAAAATATTAACTGCAGACAGGCTCCGGAGCAAGTAGACCAGATTGATCCTTACTGTGCGTTTGAACAGCAATATTGTCACCATTTTTCGATTCCAGAGCTGGGAGGCGGGCTAGAGTAGCAACACACAATCTGTTGGTTGAGCTGGTCGTGGAAAGGAATTTCTGAATACAGGAGAGCCAGGTTAAAATTGGGTACGTTCTATACGCGTCTTATACGAATACCGTGTGACACGAAGAGCGCACTGCATTCCACTGAACACGGAAGAAATCAGAGAAGCGATTGCGCGAGAGGTTTTTCTCGCTGGAAGACGCTAGCTGCATACGATGACGAGGATAGCGGATGCGACAGAGACCTCGGGGGCGCGTATACTGCAGAGTCGGGCGCGGTGCCGATGTTGCCGGAATGGCGACAAATGTGTACGGTGGTTTCACGAATCGACTAGGAAAATACAACTCAGCAATAATTATTACAAGCAAGTTACGATTAAGTTGAATAACTTTTCAAACAAACTTGTAAGGAGACCACTTTTGCACACCTCCTGTGCCACGAGGTGTTTTTGTTAACTGATAAAAGATTACAATTTTGTTTATGAAAAGTAGGAGCTAAATTCATCCTGAACACAGCAACATATTTTATGTAACAGTCGACGCATGTGAAATCAAATAGAATGATTTTTTCTTTAATATTTCTGTTCTTGCTGTCATAACGTGATATATCTGCGCAAATGTAAAGTAGAAGCGTTTATAATCTTGCAAACAAGTCAAAACAAAGATTAAATACGTTAATGAGACATTTTTGGATAGTTATATCGATGTGCAATGTGCATATACTGTCATCTATTAAATAAAGAAACTGTAGAAATCTTTTGAGGGAAGAGACTCCTTCCATTTGGATTAATCTTGTCTTCACCTCTGGCTATGAATGTACTCGGCATGTGGCCAATCTCGTAATGTGATGTATTCTGAATAATAAGTAATGACTTCTTTAGAAAACTGTCTGCAATTATTTTAGTCTGCTATAGGTTTCCTATATGTATTTTCATGGCATGTTCTTTCTGTTCTAGAGAAGATGTTTCAGGAACGGTAACGTACGTTGTTAGAAACCCAACAGTCCGATCATATATCGTGTGTTGGTGTCCAAGCATTTTCATTTCAAACAGGACCTGTATCTTAACACGAACTCCGAATCAGTTTTACTACAACTACTTAAGGAGGAAACTAAATTAACGGTTTTCACCGTCAATCTGCTTATAGATCAATGTTCATTCATCAGTACCTACGGCTTGATACCCTCATCGATCAGACGACCAGCAGGAGATAGCCGTTCCAGTTTCTTCCCAGGAAGCCAAATTAGTACTCAATGGGATAATTAATATTTGAGTGCAGACGTGATTTGTTTAATAGCCTACAGCCAATATATTGACTTCGTTTCGACACGATCTGTAGGCATCTTCGTAAGGAAAACAAAAATCAGTTACCTATAAAGATAACCAAACCATTAACATAGAGGAAAATCCAGTACAGATAGTTATTACACCGAACAAGTTTGTGAGATGGCTGTACTAATAAGTGCTGAGAGATGCAAATAGATTTACGAGCAAAGCGCTCTCGTCGTATAAAATAATATCTTAAAATCATATTTAAAACCATATAAAAGTTACAGGTACAATAATTGAGATAACCGTGGTACTTGTCAGCAAAAATTATAGCTGCGTGACGTAGCACAAACTATACGCTGCTAAGGGCTGTACAAGGAAACAGGTACTGGAGGTGGCTTCAGACCAAGCGGTTCACAGCCCGAAGTTGCCACAACGTGGACGCGGAACAAGACGCGCCATCTAACAACGGTCGCAGAAATCACATTACATTAGCAAAAATATTTTAAATAGCATATAAGCCAGTGTTCAACATAGGATGAGCTATATGTATTTGTATCTTTATGGCCTGGCCTAAGAGGTGTTCTTTAAACCTGACAGCAATTGCTCGTCCTGTCTATCCTTTTTAATAGGCTGGACACAGTATAATAGGCTCGACATGTGTCACAACTAACTTTGTAGACACCTAAGTTTTGTCAAGCAAACTGCACTATCAACTATGTCCGTCTGATTGCCTGCTTCCTCTCCCACAACCGTTCCTATGTTACCATCCATAACGCCAATTCCCGCACCTTCTACCCCTCTGCAGGTGTGTCCCAGGTCTCTGTCCTCTCCCCTTTCTTCTACGCCCTTTTGCCGCATGGTGTAACCATTGGCTCCTGAAAATCAATCCTACCAAGACCCAGGCAACCACTGTAGATCGTACCACTCGCTCCTTCCAGCTCCTTAATTTTTCCCTTACCATCTGCACCCGTCTTGTCCGCATCTCCCCACCCTCACCTACCTTGGCCTCACCATTGACCGTCACCTCACCTAGATCCCTCATCTCCGCTCTATCCAATCCAGAGCCCACAACTTCCTCTGACTCATTAAACTCCTCTCTGGCTGGACATGGGGTTTGAGCCCCTCTACCATCCTCCACACCTACAAATCCTTAATCTGTCCCATCCTCCATTATGCCAGTCCCACCTGGATATCAACCTGCCCACGTCCTCGAGTGCCATGCACTCTACCTCGCCTTCTGTATACACCTTTCATCCCCCATGCGGATCCTCTACGATCTGTTTCCTTTCCCTCATCTGCTCATTTTCCTTGAACATATCCATGTCCTCTACACCACTCCGCCAACTTGTTGCCCCTGATCCCCTGGTTGCTCCTTTTCTCTCGAACCTCTTCCCTCTGCAGCGCCTTCTCCATGGTGTCCCCCCTACCCTCCACCTGTACACCCTTCATCTCTTTTCTCAAGACAGCTTCCATCGACTCCCCCTCCTGGATGATGCCCTCTCTCCCTCCATTTATCCCTCCTATCAACTCTGATCCTCACCTCCCCCTCGCTCCCTTTGTCCTTTTCCCAGGCTCCCTCTCCCCCTCCTTCCAGCCTGTTTTTTCCTACATACCCTCTCTCTGACTCTCTTCTCTCCCCCGAGTCCTTTTGCTGTCCCCTCCACTGCCTTTCCCACTCCTCGCCTCCACCCAGCCCCCCCTTTTGTATGTCCCCTCCCTCCATCGGCTGCCCCCTTTTTTCTTTTCCACTCCTCCCCCTTTTCCCCCTCATCGGTCCAGGTCCTCCCTCCCCCCATCTGTCGCTGTGTCGCCTCTATAGTGCTGTTTTAAGTGAGTGTTCAGTGTTCAGTGTTGTGCGTCCCTTGTCAGTGTTGCAAACAGCCACAATACTGTCGCTACTTGTGTTTTTTATCTCGTGTGAACAGAAACCAGACTGTTGCCATGTTTTTTAAATCGTGGCTGTCTATTTACTATGTGTTTTAATCAGCATCACCGACCGTTTGTATTTATATTTTCTTCACATCTTTTTCTCCATGTTTCAGTTTTTGACATTCCCCGTTTTACCGCCTGCTTTTATTGTTCTCATATCCCCTAATTCTGTTTTTTAACTTTTCTGTAGGCTGCAGAGCGGCGTATTGTGCTGCTGCCAGCCCGCTTCCCCCCCTCCCCCGCTCCCTCTCGAGTCCGTCGGCCGTCGTAATTTAATATATTATTTATTGGTAATGTAGATTGCTGCCGACTTACGTGGTGGGCCTTAATGAAACTGATTATTTCATATAATTTTGATTTACAATTAAACGCTTTTGTGTAGTTCTTTTTTTTAACAATATTAGTCTTCGTATAAATTATTTGTTACGTTAATGAACCTTAGACTCGCTGAATCTTAAAACATGAGCATATAAGTTGATCAATGGAATAACTTTTCATATTAATTTCCTCGGCTAGTCAGCTCACTTTAAAGCAAAATATCTTTAGTTATTAATTACAATTGCGGCCCACACAAGTGCGAGGGTATTTTTTCTTACCTCCGTTAACCATTGCAATGTAGTCGGAGTCTTGGCTCTGGCTCTCGGCTGTTGTACTGAAAATAAGAATCTTAAAGCTACGTATTTTCAGCAACGTCGGTCGGCTGTGGAGAAAAGTGTATATTATGTTAATAGCGGGCGAGTTTTCCGCTTCCGCTAATTTCTTATAAGTTAATATCGCCACGTAATGGCGTCGTTGGCTGCATCGGCCACTGCGATTGTTGCACTGTAAACGCAGGTTAATTCAAGGAAGGCGGATATGAAATCGGGATCACCTCTTACAAATTAAAAGTGAACAATAATATTAAATCAATATATTATCTGCTTAATTAGTACAAATATGCTTACATTTGCCAGCATTCGCAAGATGTCCGTACACACGCAACCAAGACAAGAGAAGAAGTGAATACGACTAAAAAATTAACAAAAGAACGTATCTTGTCTCTTTAGATCATTTTGTTATATTTGTTTGCCCTCGAAACTTACACAGAAAAATTATTATTTTACAGGTACATAATAATAATGTATATTATTCAATTTTTAAATGTCTCTTCTTTATAAATACTGTTTTTTTAAGTCTTTTCGTATTGTTTCACTGGGGACGCTATATCCCCTCCCCCTCTGGAGGGGAAATCGAAATCCAATAAAGAAAAAAAAGGATAATGCACTGGTTTCACATTATGAATAAGGTTATTTTTCAAACTATTGCTAGTAGAAAATGCTACTTTACAATCGTATTTGTTTCGGAGGAGACGCTGAATCCTATAAAATACGTGCCCTAAAAGTTATGTAGGTTTTTTTTCATTTCATTAGGTTCGTTCTTAGAAGAAGTGCAAATAGTGGTGGTTCTATTATTGGTTTTATTTTTCAAAATATTATCCACTATGTTGATTCGTACTGACTGCGACAGCTTTAATCAAATTGACTTCAGCATCGAGATTTTCATCAGATTAAAGGAGTGAGAACAGCTCTGTGGATGGAAGAATGAAGTAAGACTCATTTGTCAGAGTGATGGTGTCTAGAAGAGGACGGTCCTACCTGGTCAGCGCCGCTTTCTTGGTGAGTAACACTGAAAGAAGTATTGTTATCAGCTATCGTTAAAGTTAGAACCAAATAATGTCATTGGCGGAATTCGCTTTCGAGCTTACTTTCGAAAATAATTTTTTCGTGAGGTCCATTAAAGATTTTGAAGATCTGATCAGCGCCGTTTTTAGGCCCTATGTAAATGATCAAAATATGTACATATGTGGAGTATGAAAGAATACGAAGGGCGGCGGCTGAAAAATTTTTAAAAAACTTTTATTCTAAGGAATTTTTGAATATAGCAACTAATGGATTACCGATAGCGAGACCGTCGGACTGTTGATGCAATTGTCCGTTATATTTGACTACAGTTTGAATTAAATTCCTGAACTCAATAATCGGCTCATTAGAAACCTCTTTTTTATGAAGAAGTAAAGTTTTTGTACTATTTCTGAAGTACTGAATTTTTAATATCGAGCTATAGCAGCTCGGTATTTTGGTCACAACGCACGTCTTTTATTTTACTAATGAGATTCTGAGTGTTGGAAATTGAATAATTGTTTTGAAAGACATATTTTTAAGTTGTCACAAAGAAACATTGCTAGGTCTTGATAAGCACTGTTTATACAATACGAAATCGGACGAATCGGATTTTGTGAACTTTAAACTTAGAACGTAACTTTGGAGGTTGAGGGTTCATATTAATCAACTGTCTGTTTGAAAGTATCTGAATAGCGTAATTAATAGTGGATCTAATTTCTCTTTGCAAAATTAGAGTGGATGCCTCACGTGCTGGCCGGCGTAAACGAACGGTTCTAGGCGCTTCAGTCTGGAACTGCTCACCGCTAAGGTCGCAGGTTCGAATCCTGCCTCGGGGCATGGATGTGTGTGATGTCCTTAGGTTAGTTAGGTTTAAATAGTTCTAAGTTCTAGGGGACTGATGACCTCCGATGTTAAGTCCCATTGTGCTCAGAGCCATTTTTGATGCCTCACGTAGCTCGAAAATATTGCTAATCTCAAAAAACTGTAAGGTTTGTGTGTAAGTTCAAAACGTGATGCTATCGCTTTTGTGATTTGTCCTTTCGACGGCAAACCTTCAATTTATGAGCTGAATACAAGATTTAGTTATATCTGTATTTAATTTGCTCCTCACTGACGGACAAAGAATATGTAAGTAGGCTGTTCAGATTTTTTTTATTGGTAACGCCACGTATCGCTCTGTATGAAAATCACTGGCTGTGATGTGTGCAGTCTGTGGCTGGTTGGCATTGTTGAAAAATTCTCTATTGTCGTGGGCAGTTGGATGTTAACAGCGCGTAGCGTTGCGCAGTTGGAGGTGAGCCGCCAGCAGTGGTGGATGTGGGGAGAGAGATGGCGGAGTTTTGAGAGCGGATGATCTGGACGTATGTCCATCAGAGACAGTAAATTTGTAAGACTGGATGTCATAATGACTTTTGAACACTATTAAGGTAATGATATTGTTTGTTCTTTATCAAAATCTTTTATTTGCTAACTATGCCTATCAGTAGTTAGCGCCTTCAGTAGTAAGAATCTTTTATTTAGCTGGCAGTGTTGGCGCTCGCTGTATTGCAGTAGCTCGAGTAACGAAGATTTTTGTGAGATAAGTGATTTGTGAAAGGTATAGGTTAGTCTAGTACCTCCCACCGTGGAAGTCGAACACGCGCCAGAACCAATGGACGTGGCCAGCCCATAGAGGGGTCCGCGTCGGCGGCGGCTCTTCCGCGCAGCGGCTCTCACGCAGCGTGGTTTCTACAATCCTCCGTTGTTTATCTCTTCGTTGTTGTGTCGGTCATAGTAGGTTGTTGTCGGTTGTCGTTGGTCTGTCGTCCGACTCATCTTTGTGTTCACCCGGTGGTGCGTGCTCCACCGCCCGCGGCTTCCCCGACTGGCGGTTTCAAGGCGCTCCCGCGGTTGGTTTGGGCTACTACAGTTAATGTTAGTCAGGGCCATTCTTTTGTAGGGATTATTTCAAGTCAGACTGCGTTGCGCTGAAAATATTGTGTGTCAGTTTAGTGTTGATCAGAATAGGTAAAGAGCGAAATGTCTGAGTACGTTCAGTTCCGCTCAGCTGTTTGAAAATCAAATAATGTAAGAGGTTTATCAGCACAGTAATTCATTAATTTTTCTAAGGGGATGTTTCAAACACATCACACAGTTTGATGATAGAAAGCGCCGTTAAGAAAAGGAAACTGCTCAGAAGAACATTACACACATGGGCAGATCATGGGAACGGCACGTGTGCGTTTTGTGGAGGTCAACCCCGTGGGAGATTTACGTAAGCGCAGCGTGTGGCGCAGGTGGTCCGACTCGCTGCAGCAGGTCACAACACAGGCCAGGGAGCTAGGGCGTCGAGAACGTCCGAAGGTAGCGCGAACGTCGACGAATTGCATGGGCGTGCGGGTAGAATTATTAAGAAATTTAACATTTATGTATTAGAATACTGAGGGTCTAGATACGAGAGACTATCGCACCTGAAAAGCAATCTAAAAAGATTTGTTTGGTAAAGTGTGGAACATCGTGAAACAATGAACTTCAGTCGGCGCTAATTTGATATGTTAACAGTACGTCTCTTCTTCCATTTAACAATTTTTCTACCAATCATCTTCCAGAAAAGATCGACGCACTCAAACAGTGCTCACCAGCACCTCGCAGCTAACAAAGAGAATATTACACGCATGTGTGGCAAAATACTTCTTCAAACATGCAAGTTACATCGGAACACTATTTCAAGATAACGACTATGGAATTCATTGGTCAAGATTAAATACTGCATGTCACAATTTCTGACAGACTTCACTGCAGTCCGATATATCATACGAAGAGATGTAAATTACGTAACGCAAAGACGCAGTAAAATTAACATTTATCAGCCAGAGACAATTTAAAAAGTAAAACTGCAGTGTGTTTTAGGTAGTCTTGTTGCGACACGTCTACTGCCTGACATGGGCTATGCAGAGGTGGCCCCGTATTGGACCTAGGAAATCGTTGTTCTGTTTTCGGCAATTGGCTTCAGAGATCCTCTCGCATTCGTTTCCCCCCTTGCCTAAACGTATGACAAAACACTGCAACATCAAAGCCACGACAAGCTGCAGATCTTGTAGCAGACTAGGTACCAACATAAATATCCACTAGCTTCATATAAGTAGGAAAATAAAATAACCCATTGAAGATAGCGCAAAAAGTGCTGAAAAATGTCTGGGCAAAACAGAACTGAAAAGGTGTCTTGCATAATGTGAAATTCTTCATCCTAAAATTACTGTAGTCTGACAAAAGTCATATCATTGCTTAAAAGACTTGTGGAACTCGAATAAGTGTACACAGCCATTAGTACTTGGTAGCGTAGCCTTTCGCCTTACTTACAGCCGCACAGCATGATGGATGGAATCAAGGGCAGCGAAACTATGCCAGGGGGACTTTCTACCATTGTTTAAAGAAAGATGTGCAATTACTAGTTGCGGCTGGAGACTTTTCGACGCCTTATCATTCGATCGAGTTCCTCCAGAACGTGTTCAATCGGATTGGGATCTGGGCTTTGTCTCGAACACTTAAGCATCCTTACTCGCATCTTTCTCTAAAAGTCTGAACCATGAGCAACGTGCACCTAAGTGCAGAGTAGTGCTGAGATTTCCAGTTTCTCCAATTTCATCTTTGGCCAGGGGGATAGGTGCGTTCTCAACATTCTACAATACGTTAAACGGTCCATAATGCCTTCAATAAGCACCAGAGGACCGACACCTGAACGGGCGAAGCATCCCCATGGCACGACGTTGGCACCACCATGCTTAACAGTGGGTACTTGATACCAGACATCGTTTTCTGCACTGACTGGTGTTCGAACATATAATTTCCCACTGGAAGAAAATTTCACATTAAAATTCCCTCCATCGACCCAGAGCACGCGCGACCACTGCTGACGTGTCGAGCCCTTATGAGCTCTGGCAGACTCAAATCGCGCCTTCCTGCTTTTCACCGAATGAACAGGTTTTTGCCTGGGCGCCGGCCATTAGTCTCTCCAAGGATCAGTTTTAGGGTACTGTTCGATATTTCCACGTAGTAAAATTCACACAGCTCTTTGTTTAGGTCAACAGAAGTCTTCCTTGGATCCCCCTTTATGAGATTTTTCGTTCGGAGTGTGCCTTTCCTGAGCCTACCCGTTCTTTGTGTATTAGCAGTGGCCCCTGTTAATAGTTTCTTCTTATTCTAATCACTCACTACTTATGTGGACAAACCAAAATCCCGAACAACATGTGTCTGATACTTACCTCGCTTTAGAGCATCGCTTACCGCATTTCTGAGATCTGCTGAATACTCTTTGACCTTCGGCACTTTACGAACTGCGTAAAAACAAAACGAAAGCTAATGTTGTTGTTGTTGTGGTCTTCAGTCCTGAGACTGATTTGATGCAGCTCTCCATGCTACTCTATCCTGTGCAAGCTTCTTCATCTCCCAGTACCTACTGCAGCCTACATCATTCTGTATCTTCTTAGTGTATTCATCTCTTGGTCTCCCTCTATGATTTTTACCCTCCACGCTGCCCTCCAATCCTAAATTGCTGATCCCTCGATGTCTCAGAACATGTCCTACCAACCGATCCCTTCTTCTAGTCAAGTTGTGCCACAAGCTCCTCTTCTCCCCAATTCTATTCAATACCTCCTCATTAGTTATGTGATCTACCCATCTAATCTTCAGCATTCTTCTGTAGCACCACATTTCGAAAGCTTCTATTCTCTTCTTGTCTAAACTATTTATCGTCCACTTTTCACTTCCACACATGGCTACACTCCATACAAATACTTTCAGAAACGACTTCCTGACACTTAAATCAATACGCGATGTTAACAAATTTCTCTTCTTCAGAAACGCTTTCCTTGGCATTGCCAGTATACATTTTATATCCTCTCAACTTCGACCATCATCAATTATTTTGCTCCCCAAATAGCAAAACTCCTCTACTACTTTAAGCGTCTCATTTCCTAATCTAATTCCCTTAGCATATCCCGACTTAATTCGACTACATTCCATTATCCTCGTTTTGCTTTTGTTGATGTTCATCTTATACCCTCCTTTCATGATACTGTCCATTCCGTTCAATTGCTCTTCCAAGTCCTTTGCTGTCTCTGACAAAATTACAATGTCATCGGCGAACCTCAAAGTTTTTATTTCTTCTCCATGGATTTTAATACCTACTCCGAACTTTTCTTTTGTTTCCTTTACTGCTTGCTCAATATACAGATTGAATAACATCGGGGATAGGCTACAACCCTGTCTCACTCCCTTCCCAACCATTGCTTCCCTTTCATACCCCTCGACTCTTATAACTGCCATCTGCTTTCTGTACAAATTGTAAATAGCCTTTCGCTCCCTGTATTTTAAACCTGCCACCTTCAGAATTTGAAAGAGAGTATTCCAATCAACATTGTCAAAAGCTTTCTCTAAGTCTACAAATGCTATAAACGTAGGTTTGCCTTTCCTTAATCTTTCTTCTAAGATAAGTCGTAGGGTCAGTATTGCCTCTCGTCTTCCAACATTTCTACGGAATCCAAACTGATCTTCCCCGACGTACTACTGTCGTGGACATTCGTTTTCCGACAATAAAGCAGAGTATCAAAATATTTTTGGACCTACCACGACATTGTCAGTGTTGTACTGAACGTGATGCATATTCTTGTATGGACGCGTGTTGCTGCACTGTGAACAAAGACGCGCTAGCTAGACAGGAAAGAGCACGACGCACACCCAAGAGGCGAAAATGTGTTTGTCACAACACGCAGTGTCGCTACTGTATACCTATTTCACTCCACATATCATCCATAATGTTATTCTGTTTAACACTGAGCCTTATTACTTCCGCGAACAGACTCGAGTAAAGTAAACTGCGTGAACTATAACTCAGAAGAACGTAAATCACCAGAGACGTAAATAAGGGAAAGGAAAAATAAATATATATGAAAACTAACATAACTCGACATCTGGGGAAGCTGAAACCTCACGAGACGGACAAGCTCTGGTGACCGCGGCCTTCCAAGATGCCAAAAGCTGTGTTCAGACGGCTACATGCATACGTTCCTGCTTCCATGAACAATGAGACACCGTTTTGCACTTCCACTGGCGGACTTAATCCAATAGAGAATTTCTGACAAGGTAAGGAGCATCTGATGCCAATAGAGAATTTCTGACAAGATAAGGAGCATCTGATAAAACATAACAATCACTATCCCCAGTATTCGTTAACTCTGTGGTCTATAACCATTAGCTTCAGCTGAATGTGGCACACCTGAAAAAAAAAAAAACTAGAGGACACTCTTCCTTGCCGAGTTGAGGCGGTTATCGAGGATACAGGGGGTGATACGCATTATTAACGTGGTGTTCCATGGGCGTCTGTATTGTTTTCTCCAGTGTGTGTATATAAAACTCATAATTGTTTTCTTCTTTCACCGTACGTCCCATCCTTGTTCATCCTATCAATTTCTCTCGTCTCCATAACCACGGCATGTGGTATGATCCCGTACAGTTACTAAAGGTCCCCCTCTCCTCTCCAAACTATTAAGAATTTTTAACTACACACTCTGCACATAAACCGACTTTCACACGCCACCTCATCTACACGACTGGCCATTAAAATTGCTACACCACGAAGATGACGTGCTATAGACGCGAAATTCAACCGACAGGAAGAAGATGCTGTGATATGCTAATGATTAGCTTTTCAGAGCATTGACACAACAAGGTTGGCGCCTGACATAACGAACGTTTCCAACCGATTTCTCATATACAAACAGCAGTTGACCGGCGTGGCCCGGTGAAACGTTGTTGTGGTGTCTCGTGTAAGGAGGAGAACTGCGTACCATTACGTTTCCGACTTTGATAAAGGTCGGATTGTAGCCTATCCCGATTGCTGTTCATCATAGCGCGACATTGCTGCTCGCGTTGGTCGAGATCCAATGACTGTGGACTGGAATATGGAATCGGTGGGTTGAGGAGGGTAATACGGAACGCCGTGCTGGATCCCAACGTCCTCGTAGCACTAGCAGTCGGGATGACAGGCATCTTACCCGCATGGCTAAAACAGATCGTCCAGCCACGTCTCGATCCATGAGTCAACAGATGGGGACGTTTGCAAGACAACAACCATCTGCACGAACAGTTCGACGACATTTGCAGCAGCATGGACTATGAGCTCGGAGACCATGGCTGCGGTTACCACTGACGCTGCATCACAGACTGGAGCGCCTGCGATGGTGTACTCAACGACGAACCTGGGTGCACGAACTGCAAAACGTCATTTTTTCGGATGAATCCAGGTTCTGTTTACAGCATCATGATGGTCGCATCCGTGTTTGGCAACATCGCTGTGAACGCACAATCGAAGTGTGTATTCGTCATCGCCATACTGGCGTATCACCCAGCGTGATGGAATAGGGGGCCATTGGTTACACGTCTCGGTCACCTCTTGTTCGCATTGACGGCACTTTGAACAGTGGACGTTACATTTCAGATGTGTTACGACCCGTGGCTCTACCCTTCATTTGATCCCTGCGGAACCCTACATTTCAGCAGGATAATGCACGATCGCATGTCGCAGGTCCTGTACGGGGCTTTCTCGATACAGAAAATGTTCGACTGCTGCCCTGGCCAGCACATTCTCCAGATCTCTCACCAACTGAAAACGTCGGGTCAATGGTGGCCGAGCAACTGGATCGTCACAATACGCCAGTCACTACTCTTGATGAACTGTGGTACCGTGTGAAGCTGCATGGGCAGCTGTACCTGTACACGCCATCCAAGCTCTGTTTGAATCAATGCCCAGGTGTATCAAGGCCGTTATTACGGCCAGAGGTGGTTATTCTGGGTACTGATTTCTCAGGATCTATGCAGCCAAATTGCGTGAAAATGTAACCACACGTCAGTTTTAGTATAATCTGTTTGTCTAATGAATACCCGTTTATCATCTGCATTTCTTCTTTGTGTAGCAATTTTAATGGCCAGTAGTGTACTTCAACGTTTTCTCTCACTCTGGAACTGCACTCACTACCCATCTCCTAAATTATCTTTCATCAGTCTGGTTCTTTCATTCAATGTAATATTCCACTCATCATAATCTTAACCTTCATGTACACTGTTCCTACGAAATTTCAGCATATCATCCTTTAAAGAAATATTTAAAAACAGGATTGATTTCACAGTTCGGTGAAGTGGAATTTGCATTGAACTATCCTCATTCGTGAGGTGTGAGTGAATGCACTAACAATCTAAGTTATTTACATCTTGGGTTGTTGGGTGTTCTGCCGGATATCAGCGTCGTACTTGCACGATATTTCGGTCACGTAGCTCGTGATCTTCATGAGGTGCGACCTGAGACTGCTCCTCGAGTGGACCTGGTCCAGTATTTACGCCTATGGCCTTCCCCATCCACCAACGGCTGCAGGCGCTTCCTCTGTGGTCCGCGCCCATTCCCTGCGACCTGCTGGAGTGTTGCTGCTCCGTTTTCCGTCCGCTGCGGTTCTAGGTGTTCCCTCTGCGGTCCGCGCCCACCAAACCCGCTCCTGGGGGTTTCATCTACGGTCCGGGGTACCAAGCGTTCCCCCTGCGGACCGCGCCCGCTCACCACGACCTGTTGGAGCGTTGCCGCTCCGTTTTTCGTCTGCTGCGGCTCTGGATGTTCCCTCTGCGGTCCGCGCCCACCAGTCCCACTTCTGGTTGTTCCATCTTCGGTCTGGTGTGCCTGGAAGTCCGTTAGGGGCTCGTTTTCCATCTCTATGTCTCTGGCTCTTCTGTTTGTGTAGTGTTGCAGCTGGCCCCGTTGCTCCTTTAACAATTCCAGAGCCGGATCCCAGGCTCTACTTAGCTGGTACCCTGTGTCATGGTTCATAAGATCTTCAGCCATTTTAATTTCTATCGATTCTCTTATAACACTGTCCCAAAATCTGGGTGTTTGTGCTAGAATCTTGGTATCCTCATACATCATGGCATGATCTAGTTCTAGACAGTGTTCAGCAATGACTGACTTAGTCACCTGTCTGAATCTAGTGTGCCTCTGATGTTCTTTGCACCTGATCTCCACAGTTCTTGTCGTCTGGCCAATGTAGGACATGCCACATTGACAAGGTATATTGTAAATCCCTGGTTTTCGTAACCCCAGGTCGTCTTTGACACTCCCCAGCAGTCCCCCGATCTTGTTGGATGGACAGAAAACACACTTGATATTGTGTTTACGGAGGATCCTACTGATTCTGGCAGAAATAGAGCCAGCATAGGGCAGATATGCCACCTTCTTTGCTTCATCTTGGTCTTCTTCAGGAACCTGTGGTATAGTGGTTGGTTGGAGTGCCCTCTCAATTTGTCTGTCCGTGTATCCGTTCTTGGAGAAAACTGTCTTGAGACGTTCTATCTCTATAGGTAGATTCTCTTGGTCTGACAGGGCACGTGCTCTGTGGACCAAAGTCTTCAGAACCCCATTCTTCTGTGCAAAGTGGTGACAGCTGCTGGCCTGCAGATATAAATCAGTGTGTGTTGGTTTTCGGTACACACTGTGGCCAATTGATCCATCTGCTTTCCTCTAGACTAGTACATCCAGAAATGGCAGCTGTGTAGCTGTGCAGCTGTGTAGCTGTGTACCGAAATATCGTGCAAGTAGGACGCTGATATCCGGCAGAACACCCGACAACCCAAGATGTCATTAGATCGCCGGGAAAGCCTGAAGAGTTACATCTAAAGTTATTTACTTTTTTTGTTCTTCTTTTTGTTCTTCTTCTTCTTCTTCTTCTTCTTCTACTTCAAAACAAGACTCGGTTAAAGAAATCCTGTTCTGAATCTAATGGAACTGTTGACTATATCTTGCTTATGGTCGGCTTACGCATCGCCTTCCTCCGGGCTTTTATCTACCTGTTCACTAACATACTCCGCAAGCCACTGTACAGTGCAGTATGAGCCATTTTGTGCCCTGTTCCTGCTGCGTACGGTGCGAGGAAAAAAAATGACTAGCTATATGTCTCTGTGCATGTCTTACATCATTTCTGTTTGTCATGACCACTACGAAAGATAAAGGAAAACGGCAGCAGTATACCAGTTTAGACTTCTTCGAACACAGATTCTTTATAGCTATCCGACGGGGCTTCTCGACAAATACGACGTCACTCTTACCATTTAACTTCCCCGAACACTTGTGTTATATTTTCTTCACCGCTATATCGACCTGTTACGAATATAGCAGAGCTTTTCTGAATCCAATCGACGTGTGCTGTCATGACTACAAGACTACCTAATAAGAACTCCAAACGCCAGAACAATTGAAACTACTTTGTTTGGGTCCACTGAAATAACTGAGTGGGTGAAACTTCTTAGTGTTTACTGAAACTGGTTAGTGCAACGGAACCTACTGTCTCGTTACTTATTTTTATCTTTTCAACACTGACCTACAGAATTTTCCCTGACAAAGACAACTCAAACCTAACCTATTCCTTTATTACCCACATTATACAAGCGCAACGCAATCTGACTGCCCTAAAATGACAACATGACTTCAAATAATTAACCCAGAAGAATAGCCCTGAATTGTAAGAAATCCTAACAATAAACCGCACTTTTTCATAAGTCACTTACCTCACAGAAAATCTTCATAATACGAGCTACAGCAATCACAGCGAGCAGCAACTACAGCCAGCTAAATAAAATGATTCTAACTACTCTAGTCTCTAGCTGCTAGGAGGCATATGGTTAGCAAAAGAAAGATTTTGTTGAAGAGCAGTGTATTTAGCAGATTTTACCTAAAGCATATGACATCCAGTTCCAAAAATTGTGTAGTCGTCAATAATTCCACTACCCAAACATTAGCAACTATATCTATCATCATTTTACAATGTGTGTCCTACCAGCACTGAGTCTCCATGAAGCCGTCGGCTCGCCAACTGCTAACTGCTAATCCGTCCAGCCGCAGGGTCTCTTACCGAGCGCGCAGAGCGCTGTCAGTGATATTAATTACAGTCTATAGCGCCGGCAACATACAGACATATAAACAGGCTACTTACACAGTACCTCAGATTGGTGCGAAATTTCCTTTACAGGGGCGCTTCGCTTCCCCAGACCCCTTCCAACAAATCCATTCGCTTCTCTCTTCACTGATTTCGCGTGATTTTTGCATTTCACAAGAGTTCCTAGTATTAATCGTTAATACTTATACGATGTGACGTGCTCAAGATGTTTAATGCTAATCGGACACTATGGCGTTCTTTCCCTTTATCGTACGAATTATTTTGCGTGTATCCACATTTCAGTCATACGAAACAGGAATTCTTCTCTAAACATTTTGCGTTTCCTGACTGGCGAGGAACAGAAGTGTTTTATTACATACAACAGCAAGTCAGCGAAAAATCTATAGCGCTGCTGATTTTCTCTGAAGTTCACACAGTACTTCTGACGCTACCTGATAAATGGTTTATGCATGGAGGGCGTAAGCGCTAACTGTTCGCAATGCAGAACAGTGACTGTAGGACACCTCTTCTCTATCGAATCGGGAAACAGCCTACAATTGGCCTACAAAAGCCATCTAAGGTACAGTGCACGCTCGGTGCTCCAGATTTTCAATATTGGCTAGATTTCTGCAAGTAAACTAGTGGCTCTAGACGAAAAATAAATAGCATCTTTTTTTGGTAGGAATTTTAATATGGATTAATTTTGTGCTGACATACGTTTCCGCTAGAGAGTGTGGCAGATATGATACGGGAATTGGGATGGAAGTCATTAAAGCAAAGACGTTTTTCGTCGCGGCGAGATCTATTTACGAAATTTCAGTCACCAACTTTCTCTTCCGAATGCGAAAATATTTTGTTGAGCCCAACCTACATAGATAGGAATGATCATCAAAATAAAATAAGAGAAATCAGAGCTCGAACAGAAAGGTTTAGGTGTTCGTTTTTCCCGCGCGCTGTTCGGGAGTGGAATGGTAGAGAGATAGTATGATTGTGGTTCGATGAAGCCTCTGCCAAGCACTTAAATGTGAATTGCAGAGTAGTCATGTAGATGTAGATGTAGATGTAGATGTAGAGGTCGCGATTTTCGAGTTACTGAAGAGAAGCGATTATGGATGGCAGTGGAGATTATTGTTTGACACTCTACTCACTAATCTATTGCTGAGTTGAACATCTGCACTGTAGCCTCTGACTAATCTTCCCAAAGTTCTTCGTAAAGGTTTACGCAAACGATGAATATTCTTTTGCGTTCGGCTTAGTTTTACACTATGACACTCTTTTGTTTGTAGAGCGACCAGTGACTGCAAAGTTTCTCAACCAAAGAGTTGACAGCGTTCGAAGACGGCACGGAGTCTCGTCGGGGTAAATTAAATTGTGCTGAGTTACAACAAAACTATCCGAGTTTTGTGATACATTTCGGCAGCAAGTGCACGTTTCACACTTGACCAACGCTGCATGGTCTCTAAACCTTTTGCCTGTCCACACGCCCAAAGTCATGTCCTCCGCTCCGCTAAAATCCTCCACCATGGCGGCCAGACAGTCCTCAAATTTTCCCGTTTGACTGCCCCTCCCTGGGTTATGATCCTCTACTATTTTTTTTTTCCAAATTAAAAATGGGGCTGAGAGGAACAAAGTGTGAGTCACCCGCCTCCCTCAGATCCAAATCCTGGAGCCACACCACGCCTGCACACAGTCTTCGGTTGCTCGTCGACAGCCTGAAACATAACGGAGCCACCAGCGAGAAGTGTCTCCGGTTCGCGCAGAGCTGCTCGGCGCGCCTGCTTTCCTCGTGTTTGCTGCCTTATTTACAGCCAGGGACGGGCAGCCGCCTGGAACAGCCGGAGGCAGATGCGGCGCGCGCAGAAGGAGCCATTAGTAATTCCGCCGGCGTCTGGACGCTCCGCGTCTGTAATGAGCGGACGGCATCGGAGGCGGTAATAGCGCGGAAAGGCGAGCCAGCGCGGGCCGCCATCTTTGCAGCGTCTCTGCCGCTGGAGCGTGGAAGGAGCCAGACAGTCGCCGATTTATGGGGCTCTGAAAAGGGGTGAGGACGGGAGTGGGGGAAGGGAGGGAGAGGGGGGAGGGACAGAGGTTCCCTCTGGTGTCAGCGGCAGTTGCCAGCCAAGTGGCCTGCGCGCCTTATCCACTCATTCTCGCAAAAATCTCTTTTTATACCCCGTTGACAGTATTTACGGCCGTAATTTAGCGTCGCCAAGATGCACCGCCTCAACCGCCGTATAATTTCTTTTTCTCTTACACCCCTTGCAGTCACATCGTACGACGCCATTCAGCCTGTACTTCGTCTCTGAGACATCTGCCGGTGACAGCCCGCGGCGCCTGTGAAGGTGGTCTTGGACGCCGATGACAAGTTTGATAAAACTTCTCACGGTAATCTACCCTGTGAAGGTTTCTTCATTTCTATGTAAGTACTGAAACTTAAATCAATTTGATACTGATTACTATAGAAACCACCGGACTTGCCTGTTGAATGCACCAGTTCCCATGAGATTACCAATGTTATGCAAGGTCTTGCGTGGCCGACATTTGGATGGGTAACTGCCCCCATACGCCACGCGCTTCTCGTAACTTTCCCTCTACGTTTATGGCGAAGGCGAGGAAGGGTGGTGGCGCACAGTTCCTGATCACCAGACTTTACGTCAATACTCTGGATTAAATTCCGAACCTTTCCGCTGTGTCTGCTGAAGTGAGACCATGTGACTCTGCTGATGGTTATCTGTCCGCCAAATGGGGACTTTACGCTCGGTGGCGCCTTGGTGCTACTCGAGAGCTCTACGTAGACTTGTAAAACTACTGTAGGCTACCATAAACTACCGAAAGTAAGAGTAGAATGTGCTAGTTTACCCACTAGATTTCGTCGGTTTAGATCATAACTGCATTACCTGTGTGTTAGGCGTGTTGCATACCTATCAGGCGTTACCTCACTTCGATTGCTTTGATTGAATATGCGATCAGTGTCTTACTAGAATCCCCCTGAAACTGGGAGCGATGAACCTTCTAGAAACTGAGTGTGGGTATATAAAGGGCTCCACAACCTACGAAACATTTTTATCCCACATAGTTATCCTCCAGCACGTTACTTCAGAATAAACAGTATTTATAGCAACATTGAAAATGCCTCGGTTTAAGTCAAGTTTTATTGAAAATGGTTGATTTGTAATGTGAAACAGAAGGATGTTGTGGTAAAAGTAAAAAAATAAAACCAGAATTATCACACAGAGATGGAAAATGCATTTTTTCAAAAACAAAAAAAAAAAAACGTAAAATTAAAATAAATGCAAAATCAAAACATATCAAACATTGCTTCACTACTTCGTCGAACTTACATAAATCATGTTTCTCTTATTGCTAAGCAACTTTCGCACTTATTAGTCATAAAAGACAACTCTTGCTTTCGATCGTGATGACGAACGTTCTACTGAGTACAAAATAACAACAATAATTATAAAGATTTTTTTTTAGTTTGTGCACATAAAGCGTACTTGCACCAAAAGTAACTGTTTTGGTTGCATAAGAGCTCAGAAGTTACGCCAGGAACTAGATTTTTTTACTGATAAAATGCAATTTATATTTTGTAAGGATATAAACTACACAAAGGACTAAGAGTGGAAGACGTGCGGCTCCAATTATGTGCAAAACAAACAAACAAACAAACAAAAGGTGCCGGCTTCAAGTTTCTCTCTCACACATTCAGTTAAGTTTCTTTCCCTGAAAAACCCCCAGTAATACCGGCAAAACCTAGCATTTACTACGTTATTTACGCACTGTACCAAGGATACCGAGCCGTAGTCTTGGCAGGGCGCATCTTTAGGTGTAGGCAATGTACGGGCACTGCGATTCATCCTCTTCCTTCTCTCGTCACCGTCATCATCTGCGCGGGACATGACGGTACATTACACACACATACACAAACACAAACACACACACACACACACACACACACACACACACACACACAACACGTGAGCACTCGCGCGCGCGCTGGCGCTCGAGAATTACCTACACTTCTCAGCTTGACTTAAATACACAAGTCTCACACTTCAAAAAGGAGAAGTGCCATTGCGTGTCAAGGAAAGAAGGTTGTATACATGGAGAAACCTAGAGATACTAGAAGGTTTCAGATAGATTATATAATGGTAAGGAACCAGGTTTTAAATTGTAAGACATTTCCAGGGGCAGATGTGGACTCCGACCACAATCTATTGGTTGTGAACTGTAGATTAAAACTGAAGAAACTGCAAAATGGTGGGATTTTATGGAGATGGGACCTGGATAAACTTAAAGAACCAGAGGTTGTACAGAGTTTCAGGGAGAGCATAAGGGAACAATTGACAGGAATGGGGGAAAGAAATACAGTAGAAGAAGAATGGGTAGCTTTGAGGGATGAAATAGTGAAGGCAGCAGAGGATCAAGTGGGTAAAAAGTCGAGGGCTAGTAGAAATCCTTGGGTAACAGAAGAGATATTGAATTTAATTGATGAAAGGAGAATATACAGAAATGCAGAAAATGAAGCAGGCAAAAAGGAATACAAACGTCTCAAAAATGAGATAGACAGGAAGGGCAAAATGGCTAAGCAGGGATGGCTAGAGAACTAATGTAAGGATGTAGAGGCTTATCTCACGAGGGGTAACGTAGATACTGCCTACAGGAAAATTAAAGAGACCTTTGGGGAAAAGAGAACCACTTGCACGAATATCAAGAGCTCAGATTGAAACCCAGTTCTAAGCAAAGAAGGGAAAGCAGAAAGGTGGAAGGAATATATAGAGAGTCTATACAGGGGCGATGCTGTTGAGGACAATATTATGGAAATGGAAGAGGATGTAGATGAAGATGAAATGGGAGATATGATACTGCATGAAGAGTTTGACAGAGCACTGAAAGACCTGAGTCGAAACAAGGCCCCGGGAGTAGACAACATTCCATTAGAACTACTGACAGCCTCGGGAGAGCCAGTCCTGACTAAACTCTACCATCTGGTGAGCAAGATGTATGAGACAGGCGAACTTCCATCAGACTTCGAGAAGAATATAATAATTCCAGTCACAAAGAAAGCAGGTGTTGACAGATGTGAAAATTACCGAACTAGCAGTTTAATAAGTCACAGCTGCAAAATACTAACGCGAATTCTTTACACGAATGGAAAAACTGGTAGAAGCCGACCTCGGGGAAGATCAGTTTGGATTCCCTAGAAATGTTGGAACACGTGAGGCAATACTGACTCTACGACTTAGCTTAGAAAAAAGATTAAGGAAAGGCAAACCTACGTATCCAGCATTTGTAGACTTAGAGAAAGCTTTTGACAATGTTGATTGGAATACTCTCTTTCAAATTCTGATGGTGGCAGGGTTACTTTACAGGGAGCGAAAGGCTATTTACAATTTGTACTGAAAGCAGATGGCAGTTATAAGAGTCGAGGGGTATGAAAGGGAAGCAGTGGTTGGGAAGGGAGTGAGACTGGGTTGTAGCCTCTCCCCGATGCTATTCAATCTGTATATTGAGCAAGCAATAAAGGAAACAAAAGAAAAGTTCGGAGCAGGCATGAAAATCCATGGAGAAGAAATAAAAACTTTGAGGTTCGCCGATGACATTGTAATTCTGTCAGAGACAGCAAAGGACTTGCAAGAGTAGTTGAACGAAATGGACAGTGTCTTGAAAGGAGGGTATAAGATGAACATTAACAAAAGGAAAATGAGGATAATGGAATGTAGTCAAATTAAATCAGGTGATGCTGAGGGAATTAGATTAGGAAATGAGACACTTAAAGTGGTAATGGAGTTTTGCTACTTGGGGAGCAAAATAACTGACGATGGTCGAAGTAGAGTGGATATAAAATGTAGGCTGGCAATGCCAAGGAAAGCGTTTCTGAAGAAGAGAAATTTGTTAACATCGAGTATTGTTTTTAGTGTCAGGAAGTCGTTTCTGAAAGTATTTGTATGGAGTGTAGCCATGTATGGAAGTGAAACATGGACGATAAATACTTTAGACAAGAAGAGAATAGAAGGTTTCGAAATGTGGTGCTACAGAAGAATGCTGAAGAATAGATGGATAGATCACATAACTAATGAGGAGGGATTGAATAGAATTGGGGAGAAGAGGAGTTTGTGGCACAACTTGACAAGAAGAAGGGACCGGTTGGTAGGACATGTTCTGAGGCATCAAGGGATCACCAATTTAGTACTGGAGGGCAGCGTGGAGGGTAAAAATCATAGAGGGAGACCAAGAGATGAATACACTAAGCCGATTCAGAAGGATGTAGGCTACAGTAGGTAATGGGAGATGAAGAAGCTTGCACAGGATAGAGTAGCATGGAGAGCTGCATCAAACCAGTCTCAGGACTGAAGACACAACAACAACAACATCTCCCACACTTCCCTCCAGTGCCAAATGATCTACCCGTTCATGCCACAGGATGTGTCCTATCAACAGATCGCTTATTTTGTTTCAGTTGATCCTAAAATTCCGAAGTTAGCATTCAAAACACTCTTAAAATAAAATTATAGCGCAAATATACAAACACCAGACAGCCGGCGGTACTGGAGCAGAATTACAGACAGCAGTATAGAGCAACATTGTGAGAAATATGTATATGCTCTTATAGTAATAGACAAAACATGAAAGTGTTAAGAGCGTACAACATGCAGTAAGTACAACAATGGCTGTAACCTAGCTGATACCATGTGAAAATAAAGACCTCGGCAGTTCATAAATTAAATTTGGATGCCGGTGGCTTTCAAATACCGTCAGCAAGTTATGTTTATTAAAACGGTGGAATAAAACAGGAACACTGGTGGGGAGGGGATAATCTCTCGAAACCAATTTCTTATACAAGCCTGACTGTGCAGTCGTGTACTTGGAGCATGCCAATATGATGTGGTTAAGGTCCGCTACAACCATTGTGTCCTTCATTGGCCGTTCTTCCTCTGGATATGTGAGAGTTGTATTGTGTGTGTATCTAACAAGTATGGGTGAGTGTAATGCATGAATTTACAGTCTAGTGTTGTGTGATGAAGATGAGAGAAGGGAGAGAGACAATGAATCTAGATGTTGGCACTTAGCCGCTCCTTTCGAGTAATACCTTGTAACCTTCCAACAGATCATTTCCGTAACCTCCCAATAAATGTGATTAACCTCCCAATAAAAATGTGACTCATATGTAACCTTTCAAAAGAAATCTCGTAATGTAACCTTTCAATAATTAACTGACTGTGAATCTAAACTGGTAAAACTGGACGTCAGCAGTGCTGCGTCTTTAATGGCATTCTATCTGTTTTAATTATTCGGGAGCTGACGGTCTGGTTTTAAAGTTTCTTTGCTTTTTGCGTTTAATTTGATTGGGAATCCGTTGAGACTGAACTTTGTAACCTCCCCACAAAAATTTAAAATGAGACAATATTTAATAGAAATGGAGCCAAGAAGCAATATCGTCCCCACAGAAATATTTAAATAAAAAATATAATAATAAATGGGAGCCAAGTGTAACCTCCCGCAATGAAATCTACTGACAATGACAATTAAACAAAAATTAGCAATCTGACCCAAGTATAAGTTCCTCACAAAAAATGAAAGTCCATTCAGTGATAAGAAAATCTCAGTGATAACGATAATTCAATTAAACCGAAATATCGGTCTTTGACCCTGTGCAAAAAAAAATCATAATTAATTTCTTACCTCATTGAAACTGCATGTCAAATTTCTGCTCTTATTGTTGGCCACGGCTTGGAGGAACTGCATTGCAAATAATATTTTTTTTTTTTTTTTTGGAAATTTAACTGAAACTTTTCTTTAAGGGAAATGGAAGGAAATCGTTGGTTCAATTACATGATTTTTTTTTGTTAAAAATATTGCTTTGAAATGAAAATTATTATTGGGGCACTTGTTGAAAATTAATTACAATAAATAAACTTTACATTATCTGATGATTACCTTAATTAACCATATACCTCATTCAGCATCTTGACCAGAATGCCATGTCGACGCTCGCCGACTCCTCACACACAACTGCACTCGACTGCTACTACCGACATACTGCACGCAACTGTACTGCACGACTACTACTAGCGTACTGCTCGCAACACTCGCGCGGTCAAGCGCAGACTAACCACGATAAAAGGCTCTCTGGTCAAAGATTTTATCATGCCTCACCATCGCTGCTACGTTACATACGTGTTTCATAACCCTCCACTGGGGGGGCAAAAATTTGGCAGCGATGGTGAGTCCTTTGGACTTGCCATCGCAAGAAATTTTTACAATTTACAGAATATTCAAATGTAGTACATAAATTAAATGTGGTGCACACGCACCAAGTACAAAATATATCAGACAAAGACAAAATGTGAGTACAAAACATAGTAGCAAATCAGAAAAATGTATATACAAATTATTTGACAAATAACAAATTGCACACGCACTGAAAAAATTCTTTAGCATTTTCAGAACAAATAAACAGAATGGCAGAAAATCATGTTGATAAGTGACATGAGTGTACTCGCACTGGAGTTGAGAATATATCAGCAAATGACGAAATGTATATACAATGAGTAGCAAATGACATAAGTGCATACGCACTGAAGTATTGAACATACAGAATGAGTACAAATCATATTGAAAAATGAGAAAAGTGCACATACACTGAAGTTCAGTAGAAAACATATTAACACCTAACATAAGTGCACATGCACTGTAGTTCAGAACATATCATCAAAAAAAAAAATGTATATACAACATAAAAGACAAGAGTGCACATTTACTGTACTTCAGAACAAATCGAAAAAATGTCTTAGGCATTTTCGCAATAAATAAACATAATGGCAAAAAATCATGTCGACAAGTGCCATAAGTGTACTCGCACTGGAGTTCAGCGAATCGAAAAAAAAATGTATAACCCATGAACATAAATGATGTTAGCAAAAATTATTTTCACTATGTGACAAGAATTAGGATAGGAAAGGGAAGGATTGCATCATGGTTGTAGCACTTTAGATTGCACACAGCTGTTCTGAAAGTTCATATCTTTCCACAGAAGTACAACACCAAGTGACACAATTTGAAGTTCTTTTCCCATCAGAATTTATCAGCGTAGCCAAGACACTGAACTGTCGTAGTAATGTTCCATGTTTTCATTTTGGCAGTACATTAGGTACACCAAACAGTGGGACCATAATAACGTCTTCATCGCTCACGGTGGTGGACAGCATGTCGTGTCAACACCACGCTCTTACAAGGCACACCAACGTAGAATTAGTGCAAAAACCAAATATAGTGCTCCATGATCATGAGGATGGACAGGACAAATCGACATTGCAGTAATTCAGGGTAGTTAGCTCATAAGGTGAAGGACATTAAGTTACATAATATTGAGAATTACAGTAGTAGTTTGCGGCATTCATAGCCCAGTTATTGAACATTTCTGTACCATGTATGTAGTATTACAGAAAAATGTTCATTAATTGTTTTACATAGAATGAGTAGCCTTCTTTTCCTAGTTACAAAGCATTATTAAATAATCGCATTCTTTTCCAGTTACAAAGTATAGCATAGTTAATTAATCATTTGTCATTCCAATATAGTATTAATCATTAGCCTTCTCCTAATTACAAAGCATTATGAAACAATCGCATTCTTTTCCAGTTACAAAGTATGGCATAGTTAATCAATCATTTGTCATTCCAATATAGTAATAATCATTAGCCTTCTCCTAATTACAAAGCATTATGAAACAATCGCATTCTTTTCCAGTTACAAAGTATGGCATAGTTAATCAATCATTTGTCATTCCAATATAGTAATAATCATTAGCCTTCTCCTAATTACAAAGCATTATTAAACAATCACATTCCTTTCCAGTTACAAAGTATGGCATAGTTAATTAATCATTTGTCATTTCAATATAGTAAGAATCATTAGCTTTTTCCTAATTACAAAGCATTATTAAACAATCACATTCTTTTCCAGTTACAAAGTATCAACACTGAAAACAAGAGCTAATTAATGGCATAATTAATAACATAATTCATTGAGTGACATTAATTATTGGCACTCAGTGGCCAGCAAGTATTGAATAGAATAAAACATTGTTCATCATTCTGTATTATTCAGATCATTAAGAAGTCATTATTAAAAATCAGTTAATTACAGTCATAGCATTAATTATAAAACATTGTTCATCATTCAGTATTATTCAGATCATTAAGAAGTCATTATTAAAAATCAGTTAATTACAGTCACAGTATTAATAATCATGTGCATTATAAGTAGTCTCATTACAATAAAACATTGTTCCTCATTCAGTATAATTCAGATCATTACGAAGTCATTATTAAAAATCAGTTAATTACAGTCGTAGCATTAATAATCATGGGCATTATAAGTAGTCTCATTACAATAAAACATTGTTATTCAGATCATTACGAAATCATTATTAAAAATCAGTTAATTACAGTCATAGCATTAATAATCATAGGCATTATAAGTAGTCTCATTACAATAAAACATTGTTATTCAGATCATTACGAAGTCATTATTAAAAATCAGTTAATTACAGTCATAGCATTAATAATCATAGGCATTATAAGTAGTCTCATTACAATAAAACATTGTTATTCAGATCATTACGAAGTCATTATTAAAAATCAGTTAATTACAGTCATAGCATTAATAATCATGGGCATTATAAGTAGTCTCATTACAATAAACAGTGGCAGTTATTAGCCAGTTACAAAGCATTATTTTTTATATATATATATATATATATATATATATATATATATATATATATATTGTCTCATTAAGAAGTCATTATTCAAGTGACATACTATTCAGAGTCGATCAGTATTATTCAGAATTATCATAAACTAGTGACATTATGTGGGACTGGTAATACCTCTTTTAGCAATGCATTGCGTTGGGATCGATAATTAATTGCTGAGGCATAACACTATTTGCTTTTGACCTATTGCTGCAAATGAGGATAGGTAACATCACTCGTCATGAGTCAGCTGTAGCAAGGTTATGTAACAAGGCAGTATATGTGATCACATTTATAAATGATAAACACAAATGGGTAAAAAATAAAAATGCAAGTACTAGAACAGGTATAATAAGTAACAGGTTTAGTAAGTATCATGAAAAGCTTCTCCTGGAAAAAATACAAAATGGATTATTGACCTGAAAGAAGAAACGCACACTATGCTGAAAAGTAGTGAACTTCGAATTAACAGGTAGTTGAAATGTGTATAAAAATGTGTTCCATAGCTGTCCTTTCCAAAACTTTCCGTCATCCTACTATGCAATATAACACCTGCTGTCAAAACAAACTGCAATAAATACTTAAATAACTACATAGCATAAATACATAACTTCAACATTATCCTCATCTGTAAAGAAAAACTTCATTATCAATCACTTCATTATCCATATTATCATAACTTCATTATTATCATCACCTTTAAAGAAAAACTTCGTTATTCATAACAGCATATTCTTCATCATTATTCATCAGCATTGATTGTCATCTGCAAAAAAAAAAAATCACTTCATTACTCATTACATATCTATTCCTTATCTCTAGCATATTTCATCACTAAAACTAAGATGTATAGTTCTGTCTGACAGCATGCATCAATCACCTTGTATTCTGAAAGAAAAAATTAGTTAAGACTGCTATTCTACGATGAGTATAGTATATTCTTGTTAATGTTTGTTAATCCTGATCCATTTACTCTTCCTCATAAAGTTATTGCATCTTCTTTCGTTTATTCCGTAGGTGAAATTCCCATTTCTGTTGAATTTATTTCTTACACGCATCATTTATTTCTGAAATTGATGAACAAAGATTAATGTCTTGCATTTAAATCATATACCCACTAAATAATGACTGGTTTATGGTAACATAATTAACCGTACAGCATAACATGACAGATAACGTAATATGTCAAAGACATTGACAGTGTTCAGATGCAAAAAATGTACACTGAATAATACAATGCAGCAGCAAAAAACATAAAACAGTCACGATCTTGAGATGTCATAGGGCAAAAAAAATGTCAAAGTCAACTGCTGTGTGTTATATCTTAACTATTTCACAGTACATACAAACAAAACTGGAGTACAATCATATACACACAAAAAAATGGAAAATGTGCTCGGTCTGATGTGTAACGACAAGAAAAACGACCTGCTAACCTTACCTTGCCGGGCACTTGCCAAGAAAAAATACGATAATCATCAGTAATTAGTCAGGTGAATATAATTGCATTAGTAAATGGCATCATAGTGTGTTGAATCATACAGTGTCTTCATTCAATAAAGGGTTTAATATTTGACCAATGGTGGTTGCCTTTCGATTTTCTGGTTCTCAAAGTTTCGACGTGTACAACATTGGGGTGAGGGATGCTGCGAATCCGATATGGACCTGCGTATAGAAGTTCAAATTTACTGCACTTACCTTTTAATTTACTGGATAAATAGTGTGTACGTACTAATATTTTCTGTCCAACGTGAAAGTCGCGGCGTGTACAAACCTGTTTTTGCTGTCTTCTCCGGCGATCTGCGGCACGTTTGATGTTGTTCAGCGCAATGTCAATTATTTCGTGGTGTCTTAGTCGACGACATTTAGGAAAGTTTACTAATTCCTTAATTTTGTTTGGTGGTTCAACGTTTTTCAATATAACAGACGGAGATAGCATAGTGGATTCATTTGGAATGGAATTAATTACATCTTGGAATGAGAGTATGTGTGTATCCCAATCAATATGTCATTTGTGGCAGTATATTCGGCACAGCTTACCAATTTCTTTCATTAACCGTTCACAAGGGTTCGAAGAACCATGGTACTTGGATATATAAATCGGAGAAATGTTTCTAGCTCGTAACATGCGTGTCCATATGCCAGAACGAAATTGAGATCCATTATCAGAAATTACTTTCATCACATGCCCTACATGAAATAGAAAATGTTTTACAAATGCTTTCGAAACAGTTTTAGCAGTAGCTTTGCGTAACGGAGTGAAAGTAACAAATTTTGAAGTGAGCTCAACAGCGACAAAGATGTAGCAAAAACCTCTGTTAGTTCTCGGAATTGGACCAAAAATATCTACTGCGGCCATGTGTCTTAATTTAACAGGTATAATGGGATATAAAGGAGGAATATGAGAAGTGGTGTCTGATTTAGCTTTCCGGCAAATTTTACAAGACGCTAAAACTCGTCGTATACGTTTCTCCATGTTGGTAAAAATAATAGTTCTGTCTCAGTATAAGAAAACATTTTCGTGCTCCGTAATGTGCGTAACTTAAATGAGTGTACCAGATTAATTTGTTAACCAGTTCGTCAGGAATGCATAATAACCAATTGTTGCTGTCAGGATGAGAGCGGCGAAACAGAATGTCATTGCATACAGTGTAATGGTTTCTAATCGTAACATTATTTCTATCTTGCCAAAGGTGTTTAATTTCTTTCCACACGTTGTCTTTATTTTGTTCTTGTGCTATGTCCTGTAATGACGACGAAATAAAGTTTTCAAATGCAACTTGCTGAATGTACATGACACTGAAATTTGTTTTGCAGAAGTTGGTTGCTACGTCTTGCTGATTGTTGCTCAGAGAACGGGATAGTGCGTCTGCTATAACATTTTGTGTGCCGGGAATGTGAACTATTGTAAAATTAAATTCCTGTAAATAAAGTTTCCATCTGCTTAATCTGTCGTGAGTGAATTTAGCCGAAAGTAAAAATTGTATCGCTCTGTGGTCTGTGTAGACGGTGGTATGTCTGCCGTAAAGAAAGTGCCGAAATCTCGTAAAAGCCCATACAACACATAATGTTTCAAGTTCTGTAACAGAATAATTTCGTTCAGCAGGTGACAGAATGCGGCTGGCAAATGCGATGTTTTTAATTACTGTAGAGCCATCTTCAATTTCCTGGAAAATGTGTACGCCTAAAGCGGTGTTGGAACTGTCGGTGGCAACGGAAAAATTTCTAGTAAGATCTGGGTGCGATAAAAGTGGAGCATTCAACAAAGCATGTTTCAGGTTCACAAATTCAGAATATGCTTGCCTATCCCAAGACCAAATACTGTTTTTATCTGTTAATTGGCATAATCTAGGCGTGTCTAAAGCAGAGTGATGAATAAATTTACGAAAAAAGTTAATTAAGCCCAAAAAACTGCGTAATTGCTTCTTCGTCGTAGGAACAGTAATGTCACGTAGAGCTTGAAGTTTTTCCGGATCAGGCGCAATGCCTTCTGCTGAAATTACGTGTCCAAGAAATTTTATAGAAGTTTTGCCAAAGTGCGATTTACTAAGATTAACTGTGAGTCCTTGTGCATGAAAAGTTTGCAACAGTTGTTCAAGAATCATATTGTGTTCCGACCAGTTAGCTTCTGCAATAAGAATATCGTCTACGTACGTCGTAATTCTGTCTTTAAGTTCTGTCGGAAGTATTGTGTTCAAACCGCGAATAAAAGCTGCAGAAGAAATAGTTAAGCCGAACGGTAATTTGCAAAATTGATAACAGTCGCCAAAACAGAGAAAAGCTGTATATTTTCTGCAATTCGGATGAAGCTGAATTTGCCAAAATCCCGATTTCAAATCTAGTGTAGAATAAATAGCAGTACCATGAAATTTCTGTAAAAGTTCCACTAAAGTCTGTGGTCGATCTGTTTCATCAATAATAATGTCATTAATGTGACGTGAATCAAGTACAAGGCGAAGTGAGCCATCTTTTTTCTTAACAATATGCAGCGGGTTTATGTACGGACTAACTGCCGGTTCAATAATTCCTTGGTCAAACATATCCTGCAATTCTTTTTTAACCTGTTCTCTGTGAATATATGGAATGGGATAATGCTTTGCTTTAAATGTGTCGTGCTGTTTGACTTGAAATTCATACACAAAACCGGACATAGTACCAGGAATGTTGTCAAAAACTGGAGCTTGCTGTAAAAGAATTTTGTGTAATTGCGTTCGTTCGTCGTCTGTAGTTGCACTGCTCTCTTTAACCTTATCAGAAATCAATTGCATTACGTCGTAGTCAGCTTCGTCTGGAGTATTATAATTGTGTACGTACGTATCCGTGAACAATGTGGGATTACAGTCTATATTACGTGCTGCGGAAATGACCTCTGTGCGGTTAATTGTTTGTTCTTCCGCAGATAAAGAGTGCTGAAATTCTAAAGCCAATTGTACATTTTCATCCTTTAACATTAAATAAGAATTCTGAAAATCGATAACTGCGTCGTGTTGTACCAGAAAATTCGTACCTAAAATAACGTCTGTTGTCAATAAAGGAACAATCCAAAAATTAGAGTGAAAAGTGTGACCTCCAATACAAAAACATAAATGTGTCTGCAATTTAACGTCTACTCCTTTACTCGATACTGCTCCTTTTACTTTTGTTTTGCCTAAAGGTAATGTCGGATAGGTATTCTCTTTGTTACACTCGTTAAAAGTTTCTTCATTTATTACTGATATAGGTGATCCGGAATCAATTACTGCTGAGAATTTCGATGAACCAATTTTAATTTCGATGACAGGATGTGAAATGGTTTTTTGAACAACTGGTCTTTCCTGCAAAAGAGTGTCTCGTATGTCGTCAAAAGTAATTACATTTTCGTGGACTACATTTTGCGTGTCAAAGGTAGTGCTTGTGTTACTGGAAGATGCGACTTGTACAGTATCTAGTCAGATTCTATCTGATGTGTTACTATTTTCAGCTCGATGTTGTGGCATTTCTACTATTTGAACTGTTCTGTTACTTCTTCCAGACGTGTTACGCTCTGGATGGTACCTACTGTCGGGTTCATTTATGAGAATATGTTCTTGCGTATGATTTTGCTGTTGGTGAGACCGACTGTTATTATATGTACGCTGATAATTGTGCTCATCGTTTTATCGTCTGTCGTGATAGTCATTCCTATACGGTGCATTGCGATAGGAATTGAAATACTGTCTTCTTTGTACGTAGTTGTTTCCTTGCTGCCGTGCGTTACTATTTGTTGGACCAGGGACTATACGTCCACGCGGCGAAACATTAAAGTTAGGTTGACCTTGTGCATTCCATTGTTGGTTAGGTATGCTAACCGGCTGGTTTTGATGTTGTTGTTGTGAAACACCTCTATTGTTACTAAAGTGTTGTTCCTGTTGCTGAAAATTTTGACGGTATTGATAATTAGAATTTTGGCTGTTATTAAAGTTTTGGTAGTTGTCGTTCCTAAAGCGTCTGTTACCTTTTCTATTGAAATTACGTCCCTGATCATAATTACTGTAAGTTTCTTGACCTTGGTTATTATACGAAAAGTTTTTGTTTACAAAAGAATAATCAGATTGTTGTACTTCCAAGAGCTGTAAAAGATCTCTGAATGCTGAAATGTTTTCCTTTTGCTGCCCCGTTAGAAGTGACACTCGTAATGACCGTGGTAATTTGGAAATGCATAATTGTATAAGTGCGGATTCACTGTACGGTTCACTTAGGTACTGGTTTTGTTGGACCATATGTTCAAAAAATTGCGTGACACTGGGAAAACTGGAGTTCTCATAATTTGGCAAACTAATTAGTTGATCTTTAATTCCGCGCTGTGTCGTCTTCGACCAGTACGCTGACAGAAAAGCATTCTGAAATTCCTCTACCGAGTAACACTGTCTCGCGATCGGTCTCATACGAGTTGCCGGTTTGCCTTCCAAAAAACTGCAAATAAATTCAAGTTTATGTGTTACAGGCCAAGTCGGTGGAAAAGCAAAGCTAAACTGTTGTATCCAATCCAGTGGGTGAATCTGTGTTCTGTCGTTTTTAAACACTTTAAACTTTCTCACTGACAGAAAATGTTTGTAATCAAAAGTATCGTCTGTGTGTGATGGAACAGGTTCAGGATTGTAAGAGAATCTATTGAACTGTGGTTGTTCGGAATCTAAGTCCCGTACTCTCTGTGGATTACCCAAATTATACGTGTTGCGCGAGTCTGCCAGATGTTCGCAAAGTGGCGTCTGCTGTGATGTGTTATTAACTGAAATACTTTTCATCTCTGTTACTTCTTGTTGTAAACTCGACAATTTTCTACGCAACATTTTATTAGACGAATCGATCTCATTAATTGTCTGCTGTCAATTTTGAAATTCAGGTGTTTGGTTAAATGAAATCGGTGCAGTATCGTCTGATTTATTATCATTATTACTTTCAATAGCATCAATACGACTGGCTAATTCATCATATTTTTCAGTCAGTATTTTTGCCTGTTCATCGGTTTTAGAATCGGACGCATTAATCTGTTTTTGCAACTTATGTGTAGTTTCGCTCAGTTTTTTAACATCAGCTTTGACGACATCGGAATCCGGTGTTAGTTCTAATTGTTCGAGTCTGTCAATCACTGTTTGAAAATCGGTTGTGTATGTGTCTGTTTTCGATTTAAGATCCGAAATTTCGTCACGTAATTCTGAGTTCGAATGTTTGATGGTATTAATTTCGTCGGACACTGTGGCAATATTATTATGTACATAAGTTTTTGCCTTCGCAAACATTTTACGTTTGTCTTCCTGTCTCTGTGCAGTGATTGTTTCCATTACCTGACGTTTTACTTTATTTTGATCCTGAATAAATTTACGGAAACGCGTATCACTGTTTTGTATGTGAAGATTAAAGCGTTCGTCAATCTGAGTGTTCTGCTGTTCGAATTTCGCGTCTATCTTTGCGTCCATTGTGCGCGAAAGTTCTACCGTCATTGCTTTAAACTCGTCCCGTAATTGTGTAGCTTTTTCAGAGCATTGTTTAGCGACTCCGCTAATTTCGTCTCTGAGTGTTTCTGTTGCGGCTGTTTGCATTTCCCTTAATTCTTGCGCAACAGACTTAATTTCTTCGCTATTTTTTCTTGAACAAGCCTCAATTTCCGCGCGCAACTGTTCCTTAGTGTCATGACACTGCGCGGCAACAGCTCTAATCTGTTCACTAAGCTGTCTGGAATTGTCTTCTAATTTTTCATTTAACTGTCTGGAATTGTCTTCTAATTTTTCATTTAACTGTCTGGAATTGTCGTCTAATTTTTCATTTAGCTGTCTGGAATTGTCGTCTAATTTTTCATTAAGCTGTTCGTTCTGTTCCCTAAGTTGTTTAAAATCTTCACTTTGTTTGTCTAATTTTTCATTCTGTTGTTTGAAATTGTTGTCTATTTTCTCACTTTGCTGTTGTAGCAAACTTCTCATAATTCGTACCAAGTCAAAACTAGCGTTTATATTCTCTGTGCTGTTTAGTGGTGGATCTGGAATTGTCTCGTTTTCTGTAACCATTTGGTTATTCTGAGATGTACAGAAAGGTTTGCCAGTTAAACATACACTGTCAGTCCCTATTTCGGAATTAAATGGATCCGTCGTACTTTGTGTATCCTGTTCATTTTCATTAGACAAATTTGTCTGTACATCACTTGAATTTTCCAAACCGGGCGTGTTCCGCTGGGCAGCGCTCATTACTATAGACCGCTCCGCGTCATCAATTGTCGTCAAATTAACAGACGAGACAATTGAGTTCGTTTGTTCATCATTAAGGTAAAAGTCATCACTAGTGGTTGGAATGCATTGATTGTCAGTGAACGCAGGATTGTCATCATTACACTGCGTGTCACAATTACTATCGGTCACGCTGTTTAAGTCGGTAATTTCATTCATAATACCTCGCGATACACTATTCACAGTCTTTCGCGGCATTTTTACAATAGTCAAAATTTTTTACAAAATAAATAAGCACAATGCAAAAACAACACACAAATACAACAGAGCAACGAATTGCCGTTGACCTGTAGAAAGAAAGTCACAAGATTAGGAAAAGCGTTGCGCCAAATCCTAATTATATCTAAGCAAATAAGAGGAGATATCTGACTGTTTTTCAAAAGACTCTCGACGAAATACGATCCTGGACTGGGTGTCGCCAAGTGTAACCTCCCCACAAAAATTTAAAATGAGACAATATTTAATAGAAATGGAGCCAAGAAGCAATATCGTCCCCACAGAAATATTTAAATAAAAAATATAATAATAAATGGGAGCCAAGTGTAACCTCCCGCAATGAAATCTACTGACAATGACAATTAAACAAAAATTAGCAATCTGACCCAAGTATAAGTTCCTCACAAAAAATGAAAGTCCATTCAGTGATAAGAAAATCTCAGTGATAATGATAATTCAATTAAACCGAAATATCGGTCTTCGACCCTGTGCAAAAAAAATCATAATTAATTTCTTACCTCATTGAAACTGCATGTCAAATTTCTGCTCTTATTGTTGGCCACGGCTTGGAGGAACTGCATTGCAAATAATATTTTTTTTTTTTTTTGGAAATTTAACTGAAACTTTTCTTTAAGGGAAATGGAAGGAAATCGTTGGTTCAATTACATGATTTTTTTTTTTTTGTTAAAAATATTGCTTTGAAATGAAAATTATTATTGGGGCACTTGTTGAAAATTAATTACAATAAATAAACTTTACATTATCTGATGATTACCTTAATTAACAATATACCTCATTCAGCATCTTGACCAGAATGCCATGTCGACGCTCGCCGACTCCTCACACACAACTGCACTCGACTGCTACTACCGACATACTGCACGCAACTGTACTGCACGACTACTACTAGCGTACTGCTCGCAACACTCGCGCGGTCAAGCGCAGACTAACCACGATAAAAGGCTCTCTGGTCAAAGATTTTATCATGCCTCACCATCGCTGCTACGTTACATACGTGTTTCAACTTAACATATACATGGATGGACATGAGAAATGAAAGGTTGCAATAAATTTTTCATCTGTGATTATTACTTTACGTACGAAATATTCTGTTGCAGATTAATAACAATGAATTTCTTGGAATATTCCAAAATAATGATTCAAGTTTTACTTTTATTCAAGTACTAGAGCTGTTTGTGCAAGAATAAAAATATTATTGTCCATCGAACTTAGCTAACATTTTCTCACGTTGCAGTGGATTTTTGTTTAACTGGATATACCCCGACTAGCTTTGAAGCATAAGACTATCTTTACTATATGAAAATGTTTTCTTTTTTTTATATTGTTGTGCTCTCATGAAAATTATCCACTTTTAAATACACTTTACGATATGTTCAGAATTTATCACTTTTTTGAATGAAAATTTACAAAAGCTGCAGCTTGTATCCACCTGTGAATGCACAAAATGAAATCTCCTATCTCCTTTTATTTTAAGTCTGGAATGCTGTGAACAGAAACACTTTATCATTTTCCTTCACCTCCAGCTGTACCAGCGATATCCAAAAAAGTGCTGAAATTTCTTAAATAAAATGGGTAATGTCTGGTGCGAACTTTGCAGTAATTGTGGAAAACAGATTTTACTAGATAAATATATTTTAACAGAAACAATTAAAATCTTTACACACCTTTTACAATCCCAGCTACAAATGGCGTCGATCATCGACTTATGACGAATGAAGACTGCCTAAGAGCCTAATGCAACGTCACGGGTTCCTCTCCCATTCAGTCCGTGCAGAAGACAAGCGATTCTATTACAATATATTGCCTATTTATATCTTAACTAATTCTTGTACAGTCTTTGTCATTTCTCATTACATATCGTCCTTCTGTGGTGGTTTTCACATCCTCCACCACAGATAGTATTTCACACTCTTTGAATAATCATTTATAATAGCAAATTTCATAATTATCTTATTCCTCAGAAAATTAAGTGTCCTTTTGAAATTCAACTAACAGAAATACATATAAATTACTTGTTACACTGAGCATTATACATCTAAATGTTCTTTTAACTTTCACTTTGGATGCCTGCTGCCAGAGAGCGTTACACGCCATGGCCCCGAAAAATCATTCTGAATAAACTGAAAATTCGCCGGATAACGCGTAAATGTCTGCTCCTATAAGAAATTTTTCTGGCACAGCCCAGTGCAATGCTGGCCACTAGATTTTATTATGTATGAAAAACAACTGATTTTCTTTACGATAATCGACATGACTATGGGTAGGAGAAATTAGTAAAAACTTTAAATTCAGGTGAATGACTGTTAAAAGTTATCTTTATAAGAAAGATTGTTATTGAAAGATTTTTGAAAACATTTACATGTGACTTTGATATAACAATACTACAAAAATCAGTTGTGGCAAGTAACATGTGTGTGCGGCAATAAAGAACAAATAAGTTTTGCTTTTACCTTATACTACATCGCTCAGGCACCGCCATCGTTCTCCATCACCGGCCTGGGTAATTCCATAACTCTACTGCTCTTCTCGAGCTACAGAACACCACTACTGGACTGCATTATCCGAACTCCAGGACACAAGTGCTCTCTGTGAGCTATACAACTCGACAACAGCTCTCTACGAGCGACCTGACCCAACCGCCCGACTGCGAGCTACTACTCCTATTGCTGCCGACACTGCTCTCTGGTCTGCGATTCTATTGTAGCTTACATATCGCAGGCAACGAGAGAGCAATCGAACGAAGTTGCATCTACTCGAGTGCGCTAGCAATAAATTCCTTAGTCATGGACCTCTTACAACCTAGCCGAGCGATGTGGTTAGCACACTGGACTCGCATTCGAGAGGACGACTGTTTAAACCTGCGTCCGGCCATCCTGATTTAGGTTTTCCGTGATTTCCCTAAGTCGTTTAAGGCAAATGTCCGCATGTTCCTGCGAAAAGGAGCTGCCCCTTTCCTTCCCCATCCTTCCCCAATTCGAGCTCGTGCTCCTTCTCTAATGACCTCGTTGTCGACGGGACGTTAGACACTAATCTCCTCCTTCGAGTAGCACCAAGGCGGCCACCGATCTGAAGGTCCTCTTCCGGCGGACGGACCACTGTCAACAGTATCGCATGCTCTCGGTCCTAGCCTACGGCTTGCACGTTTCACAAAAGCTCGAAACTGAAGCAAACTTGTCAGTAATCGCTTTTGACCTATGTTGCATTGATACCGCTAAAAGTGGTTGTAATATCAATTACTCTTTCTCAGTTCTTTACAGCTCTTGTATAAACTGCGTAAAATGTATGACGTATGGCGGTTTACATCTTCGCACCGAAATTTCTAACTGGAAATGGCATCGTGAACTATTAAAGCCGACTCACCCGTGGCAGTATCTAGGACTCAGGTCGTGACGCCGGCCGGCGTGGCCGTGCGGTTCTAGGCGCTTCAGTCCGGAACCGCGTGACCGCTACGGTCGCAGGTTCGAATCCTGCCTCGGGCATGGATGTGTGTGATGTCCTTAGGTTAGTTAGGTTTAAGTGGTTCTAATTTATAGGGGATTCATGACCACAGATGTTAAGTCCCATAGTGCTCAGAGCCATTTGAACCATCAGGTCGTGACGTCACTAGAGGCAGTCGCAGACATCCCTTGGCGTAAGCTTCGTACCAGTCCATGAGACACTGTGGAGAGGTATGGAATTTAATTCAGGACAGTGACGCAAAGACTGGTGATCATGAACTTCGAACGAACACATTGTCGGCCAAATACGGGTACTGAAAATTTCATCCACCACCAGGATTCTAACCTGCTTACCTCCGATTCGAGCGCCAGCGCATAAGCAGGCATTTGCTACCTCAGCAATGGAGGTGTAATTAATTACCTTATCATTAGTAACTCTATCACCCGTCTACTCTTCAATATTGTCTTGTAGCACCAAGTTTCAAAACCCTCTATTCTCTTCTTGTCTTTGTTATTTACTGTCCACATTTCACATTCGTACATCGCTACAGTTCAGACACTTTTACAAAAAAACTTCCTAACACTTAAACTGATATTCAGTGTTAAAATACTTCTTGCTTTTTCTGAAAGCCTTATTTGCTATAGCGAGTCTGCGTTTAATATCCTTTCTCTTCAGCCATCCTCATTTATTTTGTTGCCTGAACAGTAAAAGAGCTTTACTGTTTAAAGCGTATCATTTTTAGCTCCGATTACCCTACCTGAGCTTAATTTAATTCGACTACACTACATTACTTTTATTGAAGTTCACATTATAACGTCTTAACAAGACGCTATCCATTCATTGCAACCGACTTTCCAAGTTGTTTACATCTCCGACAGAATTACAATTTTATCGTCAAACCTTAAAGTTGTAAATCATTCTCTCTGAACCTTAATTTATTTTCCACATTTTCCTTGATTTTCTTTACCGTTATGTCTGCGTGCAGACTGAATTAGAAGGCGGTGCGCTACAAACCCGTGCCACTTCGTTCTCAACTAGCGCCTACCTCTCATATCCCTCGACGTCTATCCTACTGGCGTTATAATATCCCTTCCTCAAATTAATTCCAATAATGTACTAATTCTCTCTTGAATGAATGTGTACTGTACTGGGCTACAATGGCGACAAAAAAAATGAAAAAGAAATAAGAATATTATGATAGGATTAAAAACAGCCGACTAGTTGCAAAGGATAAAGTAATCTTTACCTAGGTTTCGATAGATTTAAAACTATCTTCTTCAGAAGGCGGCCTGAGGACAATGAACATCATAATTTATATTAAAAGGTATGAAATATAAGTAAAGAATAGAGTTTAATATATATTAGGAGAATCTTTTATTACAAAATATGAGAAGGATTCCTGGTACTTACAGTATTACATTAACATGGAGTGATATGTCATTGTCGTTTTTACAAACATCTGCATAGCTCCATTAGTCCAAATAAAATATAGCCCTGAGAATAGGGTTTGTCAGACAAATAAAAATAAGTACATGGAAGTTGGAGAGCGCATAAGCGACTGGGTAAAATCGGCCAGCGTAGTAGCACTGCAGCCAGGGCAGGTGGCGCTCAGGTCGCGAACTATGTGCCGATTGGAGTACTGAAGCAACATGTAAAATATCCATATTAATTGCGTCCTTAGATAGAGTGACAATAAATAAAAGGAAAGCATTTAACACTCCCGTTATGACATCGTGGGAGCCTTAGGAACAATAAAGTAGATAAATACATCAAAAAGGCAGGTGGCGCTTACGCCATAAGTTACATGCAGTGGCATATACAGCCAGAATATAAAAATTATATTATCATATTATCATAAAGTCGATGCAGGCTATTGAAATTATTTTCGCCACAGGATGTAAATCTTCATGGTAAAACTTTAACATATATAATTTCCAATGTGAAGAGTCGGGTTTTTAAAATAATTAATTACCTTTTCCTGTTTTGCTGTCTTTGTCGATGATTATATTCGCCGTTTATTCATCAAGATGAACTCTTTTGGTTTTTAATACTTCCACCTTTTCTATATAGGTACCAAATACTAAAGTCACAATTCTGATTGCAATGGCGGACTATCCCTTTCACACAACAATATATACGTCTCTCTACTCCTCTAGGAAGACAACACAAAGCAAAACAAAATTAGAAATTACATCCAAGTCGGCTAACAAAGCCAGAGATGCGGTATACAAAAATATTGTATAGTTGTCCAGATCAGACGTAAATAAAAAAAAAAATCATGCACTACATTTCAAAACATAAACGAAGTAGATATTTGGCCATCACCATCTTTTAACAAAATATAAGAAACCTTTCCACCGCGGTGACCCTTCCCCAGTTGCGTCGTAAGACAGAGAATACAATCAGATATCAAATTCTCTCGACGTGATACTACAGCGTCTGGTATAAAATAGAAGTTGTATGCACAACCAAATGCAGCGTCTAAAAAAAAATCTACATTTTCCATTTGTCAGAACTGATACAATATGATTAATTGCTACTTCTCGCCCAGCTATGATTCATTACTTCTTGCACACTTACAGACCGGGCAGCCTGTATAAAGTTATCATCGTCGTCAAGTAAAAAACAATTGTTATTAACAAATTTCAGAATTTATATTACACGATATGAAAAGGAACAAGGTTATGATGAACTATAATAATAGATTGTAACAGAAAATTAATTATTCGTTCAGTTATCGCAGTGACAACGACTTACATCCTTCCTCATTGAGGAGGAATATCGTCAGCTTCGTAAAACTGCTGCACATTCGCTTTCCTGTTCCATTCGCAAATATATAAAAGGGATAAGTATTGTCTGCATATCTCAGTACGAGCCCTGGTAATCCCTTAAGTTTCCAAGACGGTCACCGCACAAAATGCACACGGGTGTTAGCACAACCTTTCTGTCGCAAGACCTGGTTCTGTAAACTTTTTCATATTGTGAAAACATCGTATTCCCCCCCCCCCCCCCCAATGACTCACGTCTAGGTTCGCGGGTTCATTATTGTACGACTATCATACTGGGCTAGCCGACCAGTGACAAATCTAGCCTCAGAATTGTCTTGATGTTTGCCTTTAATGCGACCTGTTGGGGATCCCAAACATTCGAGCAGTACTCTAGAATGGGTGGCACAAGATTTCTGTACACTGTCTCTTTCACAGGTGCGCAACACTTCTAAAACTCTCCCAACAATCCGTAGGCCATTCCTACAACGCACCTACTACGCTCGTCCCATTTAATGCCATTACGCAGCGTTACGACGCGCTGTTTGATATAAATCACTGTGCCAAACTGCGTACCATTAACATTGTATTTTGTTTCCCTCCATATCAGAATAATTAATCCATGTCCGTGTTCCAATAGGAAGTAACATGTATAATTGTTTATTTGATCACGTAGTCCAGCATCACTACTTCCCTGTTGAGGGCTCTATAGCCAGGGTGAACGCCGACAAAATTTCGGTGATTGTTCGAGGATATTTTCTGCGAATTTTGTTATTAGGGACATGTAGTTTTCGGTGGGTCGTTACTGATAAGGGAACTCTGTTAGGTGTCCCCCCTCCGATTTTCTTGAAACTTTAGATGTAAGTAGAACATGAAAACGTATTAGGCACGTGATTTTTTAGCAGCTAATACGCTGATTTAGAGGGTAAAATACACCCCTAAAGATGACCTCACAAAACACAGTTTTATAGATACCTTCACTCAAAATCAATAATTTTGAACCAAATCAATAGTGAAATTGACCACAGGGGCTGATTTTCTTATCTTGCAGGGGGTAAAATCGTATTTTAGGAAGTACACTTTCGTAACAAAAATTCGTAATCTAACCTTAGAAACTAAAAAAAAATAATTTTTACAAACTAAACGATAAAATAAAGTTAAAGTGTTTTTGAATTTTTCTTAAAAGTGCCCTCCATAGGGTAAACTATTCCTAATGCAACTGAACAATTTTCAGTGTCCCAGCTAGCAGTTTTCAATGATATTTCGTATAATAGTATTTTTACAAACTAGATGATGAAATAAAGTTGATGTATTTTTTAATATTTTTTAAAAGTGTCCCTGTCTAGGGTGAACTACCCCTAATGCAAATGAGTTATAAGTGCCCTTACTAGTAGTTTTTCACGAACTTTCTTATTTTTGATTCGTTTGTGTTGCTGATAACGATTCCATCATAAAAATTAAAGAATTAATTTGGCATATCTAATACAACAGATGAACATTTTTAAAAAATTTCAACTTATGTTAAAGAATGAGGGCTTTCTTAACGTAGTTCAATATCAATTCATTACCATATTTCAAAAATTTAAAATTTTGGAACAATCATGTCGGTTCTGATTTACAATTGGATGTCGAATTTTTATACAATGAAGTTTTGTTGTCTAAGTATGCCCCAATTTGCTTCATTTCCAAATTATATTGTTGAATTTCTATTGGATTAGTCTCTAGAATTAATTTAATTAAAAAAAGATAATAAGAAGCCATCAAAGATCATGCATGCAGTTCAGTTTAATAGTTAAAAAATATTAATTTGATAGTAAATTAATTTGATAGTAATTACATTATTTTTTACATTGATATTCATTGTTTAATATGGGAGCACAATAATTTACATACAGTACAATTTTATTTATCAATTAAATATTTGGAATCGTTGTCAAATACAATTGTCTTTTATTTTATATTTTTATGGTTAATAATTATTGCAATAGAGATACTCCATAAAAATGGTTTATGCACAAATGTTTCTTACACCATCCACAAGTTATGATTGAAATATCGTCCTGGAAGCTACATATAGGTTCTGCTGTTGTATTGAACAAAAATTCAACAGGCCTGTTAGTTAAGTATCCACTGTTGAGCCATGAATACTTGAAAGTATTCTGAAATCTTGGAGATGATAGCTGATTATGTACGAGAGATTGCGTTTAAATGATATTATTTCTCTCATGTAAGTTAACGCCATAATCCATCAAAATAATTGTATCAGATAATTTTCTTACAAAGTTTTTCTAGAAGTGAAATTCGTACACATCTAAAGGTTGAATTTCCCCAGTTGTGCCAGGAGGTATCGTCATTAGTTTCAAATTCACCTCTTTTGGTACAACTTCTACGATACTTTGACACTGAGCACTTGAGGCATCCAAAAGTAGCACAGATGAATTAGTAGTATTTTTCAGAAATATTTCTCTCATCCACGTCTGAAATAGTTCCTTGGAATGCTTTCCAGATTTAGAAACTCGTATTAATATATTTTCTGGAGTAAACAGAGTTTCCCTAGCCTGCGGTCCATGAGCTCCACTTGCCTCCATCAATACTAAAAATAAAGGCGAAAGCAACTTACCTTCTGCTGTTATAGTAGGCTTAATAACATAACTGTGTGACAAAGAAGATAGTAATTGTGCTATGTTTTGTACCTCTTTAATTCCTTTATTATTTAATGTTCTATCGGTACGAATCTCCAAATTGAATCCACATCCATCTAAATTAAATACGTTTTCTGTTCCGTATTTTGCAAGCGACTGTAGGACTTCAGTTCTAAAAGATTCACACTTGTCTTCTATTTCATTAATCTTCATCAACGAAGCTTTTGTAACGAATTTAGTAATTTTTAGAGATACAATATTGCGTACTTTTTTTAAATTCCTGGATCCACAATTGTGATGGTTTAAAAGGAGACATGTCTATTTCAGCTTTCTTTTGTAAAGCCCACCTCTTTAAATCAATATCATGTAAAATCAGTTTTGATGCATTTTATGTTGTTGGGAAAATGATCTAAAATTTTTGTTGCTGCATATTGAACTCCTGTCCAAGCCACTGACAGTTTTTGCAATGCATAATAAACAGTGTTTTCCACAGTAGTGTTGTATGTACAGACGTCACTGTTCTTCTCAAATTCTGAGGGATTACTTACGACGAATTTCATTAGCGAATGTATGTATTATGAAGACACAGTTAAAATGCCTAGGTCCTTGAAGAGGAACCTACATGAAGTCCATGGATGAACACCACCAATTATTTTTACTGATCGCTTTTGTAGTATCAGCATATTCTTGGTAATTTATAAATTATCCCAGGAATTTATTCCGTACGACATTGCTGAGTGGGAATTTGCAAAACATGTCAGAAGGCTGATACTTTTTTTCCCAGTGTTAAAAGAGAAAAAGTAATAGTACTCAGTTGTTTGAGAAGCTCAGTACTATTCTTCTTGCAGTTCTAGTTTTCATCAGTTATTTACTGATTCCTGCTCATATGCTAAACCAATTGTTGTTATGACTCTATTTGTTGTACAGTACTGAATATAGATTTTTTTTTTTCAAAATTTAGGAACAGTCCATTTTCAGAGAACCATTTGATAATTCTTTTGAAAACACCTTTTACCAACTCTCCTCTAGCTTTTCCTATAGTTTAATGCTATTACTGTATGCGAAGAGTTCCAGTTTTGCTTGGTACATTTGAGGTCGTCATTCACATATACAGACATCAAAAAAAGTTTTGTATCACCTCGGTTCCGAGGGTTTCGGAGCCTGTACAGAAAATTGGCATAGAGGTCAACATAAACATCATTTCCGCCATTTTTATTGCTCTTGAAAACCGCACATTGCATGTTGTATCACAGTACAGCGAGACCTTTAAAGGTGGTGGTCCAAACTGCTATCAACACCGGTACCTGTTGTAACCTCCCCACAAAATAAATTCCGTAATTTCCCAACAGTAAAAAGAATATAAGTATATAATTCACATTCAGCGTAACCATCCAACAGATACACTCCAAAACCTCCAAATAGTAAAATTTCGTAACCTACCAATAATACAATGTGACTAACTTCTCAATAAAATTGTCGCTCACTTATAACCTTTCAATAATGACTGTGAATTTAAATTGGTAAATTTAGGACGTCTGCAGTTCTGCGTCATGGCCCTGAAAATTCATTCTGAATGAATTGAAAAATCTTACCTCAATTAGGTCGCTGGATAACGCGTATATATCTGCTCCTATAAGAAATTTTTCTGGCGCGGCTCAGTGTAATGCTGGCTGATAGATTTGTTATGTATAAAAAGAAATAACTAATTTTTCTTTGCAATAATCAGGATGACCACAGATTGGAGAAATTAGTAAATTCTTTTAATTGAGATGAATGATTGCCAAAAGTTTAGATTATTACAAATAGATTTTTTAAAACATTTCCATGGGACTTGATATAACAATAATATATATGCGCGACGCTGCTTTTACCTTATACTACAATGCTCAGGCACCGCCATCGCTCCCGACGACCGTCCCAGCCAACCCCATATACAAGACTGCAAGGCACTACTTACTGGTACTACCACACAGTTCCTACTACAGTCAACACTGCTGTTTGGTCTGAGATTCTCTTATAGCTTACAATCGCAGGCAGTGCGTGAGCAATCCATCAAAATTACATCTGCTCGAGTGCGCTAGCGAGAAATTCCTCAATCATGGACCTCTTACATAACCCTCCACTGGGGGGGGCAAATATTTGGCAGCGATGGTGAGTCAATTTGACTTGCCATGAGCAACAAATTTATTCTATTATCTATTTAGTTAACTAATTCTACAGACAGAGAGTACATACATTATAGATAAGTGCAGAATATATTAAGAAATGAAATAAGTGCACATGCAGTGAGTTCAGAACTTATTAAGAAATGACAAAATGTATACACAATGAGTACAAAATATATTAACAAATGACATAAAGTGCACACGCACTGTAGAAGTCCTTACCATTTTTTTACAAGAACTGAATACATTAAGAAATGAAATAAAGTGCACACCCACTGTAAAAGTCTTTAGCATATTTAGGACAGCTAATCATATTAACAAATGAAATGAAGTGCACATGCACTGTATAAGTCTTTAGCATTTTGTTACAAGAACTAGGAAAGGAATGGGGAGGATAGCATCATGGTTGTAGCTGCACTGAAAGTCCATATCTTTCTACAGAAGCACAACACCAAGTGAGACAATCTGAAGTTCTCTTCCCTGAAGTATTTATCAGTGCAGCCAGGACACTGAAATGTTGTATTAATATTGTATGTTATCATTTTGGTGGTACATTAGGTTACACCACAGTAGGACCATAATAACATCTCCATCGTTCAAGGTGGTGGACAGCTTGGTATGTCAACACCACATTCTTGTAGAATCCATACACTTACATCAACGTAGAATTAGTGCAAAAACCAAATATAGTGCTCCATGATCACGAGGATGGACAGGACATAGGGATAATGAAGTAATTGCTGGTAATTATGTCAGAAGGTGAAGGATACAATAAGTCTTATGCTAGTTATCATTCAGAATTACACTAGTGTATCAACCGATCTGAAAAATTATTGGCATTCATTGGCTATTTACACAGCATTTAAGTAGTATATACATGGAGTATTACAGAACATTATTCATTAGTCATCTCATTACAGTAATCATTGGCATTCATTGGCTAGTTACTAAACATGTAGTAAGTATTGAGTATTACTAAACACAATTCATTGCATGTAATTGCAGTAATTATTGGCATTCATTTATGTAGTGTAACAAAATATTATTAAGAAGTCATATCATTGCTTATTGGCATAGCATTTATGAATAAGTCATCTCATTACAGTAATCAGTGGCGTTCATTGTCCACTTGCAAAGCATTTTTTTATGCATTATTCAGATGTCATCATTCAAAACAATAGTTAATTATTGGCATAGCATTTATGCACAAGTCATCATATTACAGTAATCATTGGCATCATAAGTCATCTCGTTACAGTAATTATTTGCATCATGTCATCTCATTACAGTAATCATTGACATTGCATTTATGCATAAGTCATCTTATAACAGTAATCACTGGTATAGCATTTATGCAGTGTTACAAGACATCATTCATAATAGATGTCATTCAGTAATCATTGGCATAGCATTTATGCATTATTACAAAACATCATTCAGTATTACTCAGAACTCATCATTCAAATGACATAGGACATATTTAAAATGTAACACACTGTAACTATTACTCAAGGTCTGTAGTACAATAATATATAGATATAATGGATTCAATACATCAGAGAAATTTGCATTATATTTAGGACTAGAAATATATCTTAAACTGGTAGCATTATTTAGTTGTACTGGTAATAGTTGGGACTGGTAATAAATTTTTTTTGCTAGCAATGCATTGCGTTGGGATCGATAATTAATTGCTGGAGCATAAAAATATTTGCTTTTGTCTTATTGCTGGAAATAAGGACTAATAACGTCATTCATCATGAGTCAGCTGTAGCAAGGTTATGAAACAAAGACACTATATATGTGATCGCATTCATGAATGATAGACACAACTGGTTAAAAAAAATGCAAGTACTAGAACAGATTTTATAATTAAGTGCTTATCGCATATTAGTATCATGAAAAGCTTCTCCTGGAAAAAATACAAAGTGGATTATTGAGCTGAAAGAAAAAATGTATATTATGCTGAAAAGTAGTAAGCTTCGAATTAACAGGTAATGAAACGTGTACTTAATATGTATGTACTCTATCTGTCTTTCCCAAAACATTCAGTCATTATACTATGCAGCATAAGACATACTGTCAAAAAGAACTGCAACAAATACTTAAATAAAAAGAACTGCAACAAATACTTAAATAACTACATAGCATCTCTTAATTAATACAAAATATATAAACCTCATCATTATCATGATCTGCAAAGAAAAACTTCATTATCCATATTCTTCAAATAACTATTCATCATCATTTATTATCATCTGCAAAAAGTAGACACTTCATTATTCATTATTCATATTATCATTTACTTTATACAACTATTCATAGTATAGTTTCTTACTTCCAGCATATTTCATCACTAAAATTATCATTTGTATTTCTTTCTGACAGCCTGCAATAATCGCCTTGTATTCAGAAAGAAAAATTATTAGTTAAGACTGCTATTATGCAGTGTGTATAGTATATTCTTGTTAGTTCTGATCTATTTGCTCTTCATGACAAGGTATTGCATTTTCTTTGTTTCATTCTGATGGTAAAATTTTCGTTTCATCATAATCCACTGTGGTTTGTTTAATTTATTTCTTTTACACGTTATTGCTTTCTGAAAATGATGAATATGGATTAATATCTTGCATTTAATTCATATATCCATTAAATAAAACCTTTTTTCTAGTGATATAACTAAGCATACAGCATAGCATGACAGAAAACGTATAATGTCAAAAACATAGACAATTTTCAAGTGCAAAAAAATGTACACACAGTATCATAATGTAGTAGCAAAAAATGTAGAAAAGTCAAGATAGAAAAATGGAAATGTCGTGTGGCTAGGGCCTCCCGTCGGGTAGACCGTTTGCCTGGTGCAGGTCTTTCGATTTGACGCCACTTCGGCGACCTGCGCGTCGATGGGGATGAAATGATGATGATTAGGACAACACAACACCCAGTCCCCGAGCGGAGAAAATCTACGACCCAGCAGGGAATCGAACCCGGGTCCTTAGGATTGACAGTCTGTCACGCTGACCACTCAGCTACTGGGGCGGAATAGTCAAGATAGTGAGATATCATAAGGAAAAATGTCAAAGTCAACTGGTGTTTGTTACATCTTAAAGATTTCATAGTGCATACAGAGAAAAATTCTACTTTCTATAGGAAAACAATCATACATACACATAAAATGGGAGATGTGCACGGTCTGATACATAACGGCAAGAAAAGCAAGTAGTCACACAGATACAATTGCATAAGTGGTCATATAGATATCAGAAACTGGCATTACAGTGTGATAAATCATAAAGTATGTTCATCCAATAAAGGGTTTAATATTGGAGACATGGTGATTGCCTTTGCTTTTCCTGGTTCTCAAAGTTTCAACATGTACTACATTGGGGTGAGGAATGCTACGAATTCTATATGGACCTGCGTATTTACTGCAACTACTCTTTCCTCTGTTGGATAAATAGTGTGTGCATACTAATATTTTCAGTCCAATGTGAAAGTCACGGCGTGTACAAACCTGTTTTTGCTGTCTCCTCCGGCGCTCTGCGGCACGTGTGATGTTGTTCAGCGCAATGTCAATTATTTCATGGTGGCATAGTCGACGAGATGTAGGAAAGGATACTAATTCTTTAATTTTGTTAGGTGGTTCAACATTTCGCAATATAACAGTCGGAGATAGCATAGTAGATTCATTTTGTATGGAGTTAATTACATCCTGGAATGAGAGTATGTGTGTATCCCAATCAATATGTTTTTTATCGCAGTATATTCTACATAGTTTACCAATTTCTTTCGTCAGTCGCTTAGAAGGGTTCGAAGAAGTGTGATACTTGGATATGTAGATCAGAGAAATGTTTCTAGCTCGTAACATAGGTGTCCATATCGCAGATCGAAATTGTGGTCCATTGTCGGAAATTACTTTCAATACATGCTCTACATGAAATAAAAAATGTTTTACAAATGCATTCGAAATAGATTTAGCAGTAGCTTTGCGTAACGGAGTGAAGGTTACAAATTTCGAAGTGAGTTCAACAGCGACAAAGATGTAGCAAAAACCTCTATTAGATCTGGAAATCGGACCAAAACTGTCTACAGCGGCCATGTGTCTCAATTTAACGGGTACAATGGGATGTAACGGAGGAATATGTGAAGTCGTGTCGGATTTAGCTTTCTGGCAGATTTTACATGACACTAAAACTCGTCGAACACGCTTCTCCATGTTAGAAAAATAACAATTCTGTCTCAGTATAAGAAAACATTTTCTTGCTCCATAATATGCGTAACATAAATGAGTATACCAGATTAATTTGTTAACAAGCTCGTCAGGAATGCATAATAACCAGTTGTTGCTGTCAGGGTGAGAGCGGCGAAACAGAATGTTCTTGCGTACAGTATAATGGTTTCTAATGGTGACGTTATTCCTATCTTGCCAAAGGTGTTTAATTTCTTTCCATACGTTGTCTTTGCTCTGCTCTTGTGCTATGTCACGTAATGATGACGGAATGAAATTTTCGAATGCAACTTGTTGAATATACATGACGCTAAAATTTGCTTGGCAGAAGTTGGATCCGATGTCTTGCTGATTGTTGCTGAGAGAACGGGATAGTGCGTCTGCTACAACATTTTGTGTACCGGGAATGTGAACAATTGTGAAATTAAATTCCTGTAAATAAAGTTTCCATCTGCTTAATCTGTCATGTGTAAATTTAGCGGAAAGTGAAAACTGTAAACGGTAGTATGTCTTCCATAAAGAAAATGCCTAAATCTGGTAAATGCCCATACAACACATAATGTTTCAAGTCCTATAACAGAATAATTGCGTTCAGCAGGTGACAGAATGCGACTTGCAAAGGCGATGTTTTTAATTACTGTATTACCGTCTTCTTCAATTTCCTGAAAAATGTGTACGCCTAAAGCTGGGTTAGAACTGACGGTGGCAATGGAAAAAATTCTGGTAGGATCAGAGTGTGATAAAAGTGGTGCGTTCAACAAAGCTTGTTTTAGATTGACAAATTCAGACTGTGCTTGGCTATCCCAGGACCAAATAGCGTTTTCACCAGTCAGTTGGCATAATCTACCGGTGTCTAAAGCAGAGTAATGAATAAATTTACGGAAAAAGTTAATTAAACCCAAAAAGATGCGTAGTTGTTTCTTCGTCGTAGGAACAGTAATGTCACGTAAAGCTTGAAGTTTTTCCGGGTCAGGCGCAATGCCTTCTGCTGAAATTACATGTCCAAGAAATTTTATGGAAGTTTTGCCAAAGTGTGATTTGCTAAGATTAACTGTGAGTCCTTGTGCACGAAAAGTTTGCAACAGTTGTTCAAGAATCAGATTGTGTTCAGACCAGTTAGCTTCTGCGATAAGGATGTCGTCTACATACGTTGTGATTCTGTCTTTAAGTTATGTCGGAAGTATAGTATTTAAACCGCGAATAAATGCTGCTGAAGAAATTGTTAAACTGAACGGTAATTTGCAAAATTGATAACAATCACCAAAACAGAGAAATGCTGTGTACTTTCTGCAGTTCGGATGGAGCCGAATTTGCCAAAATCCCGATTTCAAATCTAATGTGGAATAAACAGCAGTACCATGAAATTCCTGTAGAAGTTCTTCTAGTGTCTGTGTGCGATCTGTTTCATTAATAATAATGTCGTTTACATCACGCGAATCAAGTACGAGGCGAAGTGATCCATCCTTTTTATTAACAATATGGAGCGGGTTTATGTACGAACAAACTGCCGGTTCAATAATTCCTTGTTCAAGCATAGCTTGTAATTCTTTCTTAACTTGTTGTCTGTAGATATACGGAATAGGATAATGTTTGGCTATAAATGTGTCATGCTGTTTAACTTGAAATTAATACATAAAACCAGACATACTACCAGGGATGTTGTCAAAAACTGGAGCTTGCTGTAAAAGAATTTTGCGTAGTTGCGTACGTTCGTCGTCTGTATTTGCGCTGCTTTGTTTTACTTTATCAGAAATCATTTGCATAACGTCATATTCAGCTTCGTCTGGTGTATTAGTTGTGTACATACGTATCTGTGAACAATGTGGAATGACAGTCCGTGTTGCGCGATGTAGAAAAGACCTGTGTTCGGTTAATTGCCTGTTCATCTGCAGATAAAGCGTGCTGAAATTCTAATGCCAGTTGTATATTGTCATCCTTTAACATTAAATAGGAATTTTGAAAGTCAATAATAGCGTCATGTTGTACCAGAAAATTCGTACCTAAAATAACGTCTGATGTCAATAAGGGAACAATCCAAAAATTTGAGTGGAACGTATGACCTGCAATACAAAATGATAAGTGTGTCTGTAATTTTACATCTACTCCTTTACTAGATACTGCTCCTTTTACTTTGGTTTTGCCTAATGGTAACGTTGGATAAATATTCTCTTTGTTACATTCGTTGAAGGTTTCTTCATTTATAACTGATATAGGTGATCCAGAATCGATTACTGCCGAAAATGTGGATGATCCAATCTTTACTTCAATGACAGGGTGGGAAATGGTTTTTTGAATAACAGGTTTTTCATGCAAAAGAGCGTCTCGGATGTCGTCAAAAGTAGTAACATTTTCGTGAACAATTTTCTGCGTGTCAAAAGTAGTGCTTACTTTGTTGGAAGATGCAACCTGTACTGTATCTAGTCAAATTCTTTCTGACGTGCCGTTATTTGCGGGAGGATGCTGTGGCATCTCAACTATTTGTACTGTTCTGCTATTTCGTCCTGACGCATTAGGTTCGGGATGATACCTACTGTCTGGTTCATTCATGATAATCTGTTGTTGCGGATGATTCTGCTGCTGGTAAGACCTACTGTTATTAAATGTACGCTGAAAATTGTGCTCATTACTTTTACGTCTGTCATGGTAGTCATTGCTATACGCCGCGTTGCGATAGGAGTTGAAATGATGTGTTTTCTGTACGTACTGATATCCTTGTTGCAGTGCGTTACTATTTGGTGGAGCCGACGGTATACGTGTAGGCGGCGAAACATTAAAGCTTGGTTGACCTTGCACATTACATTGTTGGTTAGGTATGCTAACAGGCTGGTTTTGTTGCTGTTGTGGGGAAAAACCTCTATTGTTACCAAAATGTGTTTCCTGTTGCTGATAATTTTGACGATACTGATAATTAAAATTTGTTCTGTTGTTAAAGTTCTGGTGGTTGTCGTTCCTGGAGCGTTTATTACCTTTGCTATTGAAATAGCGTGGCTGATCGTAATTACTATATGTTGGTTGCCCTTGGTTATGATGTGAAAAATTTTTGTTTGTGAAGGAATAGTCTGATTGCTGAACTTCCAAAAGCTGTAAGAGATCTCTAAATGCCGAAATATTTTCTTTCTGCTGTCCTGTTAAAAGTGATACTCTTAACGATCGTGGTAATTTAGAAATACATAATTGGATAAGTGCTGATTCACTGTATGGCTCACTTAAGTATTGGTTTTATTGTACCATGTGTTTAAAAAATTGCGTGACAGTGGGAAAATTTGAGTTCTCATAATTCGATAAACTAATTAATTGATCCTTGATTCCGCACTGTGTCGTCTTCGACCAGTACGCTGACAGAAAAGCATTCTGAAATTCTTCTACCGAGTAGCATTGTCTCGCAATCGGTCTCATACGAGTTGCCGGATCGCCTTCCAAAAAACTGCAAATAAATTCAAGTTTGTGTGTTACGGGCCAAGTTGGTGGAAGAGCAAAGCTAAATTGTTGTATCCAATCCAAAGGGTGAATCTGTGTTCTGTCATTTTTAAATATCTTAAATTTCCTAACGGACAGAAAGGGCTTGTAATCAAAATTATCGTCTCTGAATGTCTGAACAGGTTCAGGATTGTATGATAATTTGTTTGTCTGTGACTGTTCGAAATCTAAGTCACATACTCTCTGTAAATTACCTAAGCTATACTGGCTGTGTAAGTGTGACAAATGTTCAGAATGTGGCATATGCGGTGACGTGTTAGAGGCTGAAAAATTTTTCATTTCTGTCACTTGTTGCTATAAAGATGACAATTTTCTACGCAATGTATTGTTGGACGAACCTATCTCACTGATTGTCTGCTGTAAATTTTGGAATTCGGGTGTTTGATTAAACGAAACTGGTCTGATTTGATGTCATTGTTATTTTCGATACGACTGGCCAATTCTTGAAATTTTTCAGTCAGTGCTTTTACGTGATCGTGGTTTTTAGTGTCACAAGCATTAATTTGTTTTTGTATTTTACCTGTGATTCTGTTCAATTTCTTAACGCCTGCTTTGATGGCATCGGGATCCTGTATTAGTTCCAACTTTTCAAGTCTGTTGGTCATTGTCTGAAAGTCTACTGTGTGTGTGTCTGTTTTTGTTTTAAGATCGGAGACTTCATCATGCAGTTCGGTGCTCAACTACTTGATTTCGTCTGATACTGTAGCAATGTTGTTGTCTACGTATGTTTTTGCTTTCGTAAACAATTTTCGCTTATCTTCTTGTCTCTGTGCAGTAATTGTTTCCATGACTTGTTTCTTTACTTTATTCTGTTCCTGTGTAAATTTACGATAACGCGTTTCACTGTTTTGTAGGTGGTGATTAAAACGTTCGTCAATTTGGCTGTTCTGTTGGTCAAATTTCGTGTCTACTTTCGCATCCAGCGCGCGTGAAAGTTCTGCTGACATTAAACTCGTCGCGTAACTGTGTTGCGTTTTCTGAACATTGTTTGGCAACTGCACTAATTTCATCTCTAAGTAATTTTGTTGTGGCTGCTTGCGTGTTATATAATTCTTGTGCAACAGATCTAATTTCTTAACTACTGTTCCTAGCATAAGCCTTAATTTCCTCACGTAATTGTTCTTTAGTATCATGACATTGCACGGCAACGGCTGTAATCTGCTCACTAAGCTGTTTGGAATTGTCTAGTTTTTCATTAAGTTGTTTGTTCGATTCATTAAGTTGTTGTCTGATATTTTCATTAAGTTGTTTATTCGATTCATTAACTTGTAGCAATAATGCCATAACTTGATCAAAGCCAAAATTAGCGACTCTATTTTCTTTTCTGTGTGATGGTGTATCTGCATTTGTCACGTTTTGTGTAACCATTTGGTCATTCTCTGATTCTTGAAACGGTTTGCCAATTGGATGTACGCTGTTGGTGACTACAGCGGAATCAAATAAATCTGACGTACTTTGAGTACATTGTTCACCTTCGTTAGAAACATTTATCTGTTCACTGCGTAAATTTTCCAAGTCAGGTGTGTCAAACTGGGCAGCGTTCATTGTAGCGGAACGTTTCGCGTCATCAATTGTCGTTAAATTAAGTGTGGACATAATTGAATTTGTTTGCGCATCATTAGGATTAAAATCATCATTAGTGGTCGGTACGCACTGATTATCTGTAATTAGAGGATTATCACTATGACACTGAGTGTTGCTAGTATTATCAGTCAAATTATTCAAATCGGCTTTTTCGCTCATTGCACATCGCGATGTACTGTTAGCAGTTTTTCGCGGCATTCTCACAAGTCAAAGATAAGCACAAAATCAAACAAAGACAACGCAAAAATGGAACAAATACAATTACAACAAAGAGCAATAATTTTGCCGATGATCTGTGAATGAAGGAGTGACAAATTAGTAAATGAGTTGCGCCATATACAAACTACAGTTAATATTATGTAAATAAGAGCAGATATATAACTGACTACTTTTGAGAAATTCACAAAAATAAGATCCTGGCCGGTTGTCGACAAGTGTAACCTCCCCACAAGATAAATACCGTAATTTCCCAACAGTAAAAAGAATATAAGTATATAATTCACATTCAGCGTAACCTTCCAACAGATACACTCCAAAACCTCGCAATAGCAAAATTTCGTAACCTACCAATAATACAATGTGACTAATTTCTCAATAAAATTGTCGCTCACTTATAACCTTTCAATAATGACTGTGAATTTAAACTGGTAAATTTAAGACGTCAGCAGTGCTGCGTCATGGCCCTGAAAATTCATTCTGAATAAATTGAAAAATCTTACCTCAATTAGGTCGCCGGATAACGCGTATATATCTGCTGCTATAAGAAATTTTTCTGGCGCAGCTCATTGCAATGCTGGCCGATCGATTTGTCATGTATAAAAAGAAATAACTGATTTTTCTTTACAATAATCGGGATGACCATGGAGAAATTAGTAAATTCTTTAAATTGAGATGAATGATTGTCAAAAGTTAATTTTTATAAGAAAGATTATTACTAAGAGATTTTTTAAAACATTTACATGGGACTTGATATAACAATAATACGTATGCGCGACGCTGCTTTTACCTTAAACTACAACGCTCAGGCACCGCCATCGCTCCCCCACGACCGGCCCAGCCAACTCCATACACACGACTGCTAGCTACTTCTACTACAACTGCTACACAGTTCCTACTGCCGTCAACACTGCTCTTTGGTCTGAGATTCTCTTATAGCTTACATATCGCAGGCAGCGCGTGAGCAATCCATCGAAATTACATCTGCTCCAGTGCACTAGCGAGAAATTCCTCAATCATGTATTGTCTGGTTGAAAGCATGTGCGACACTCATCGGTGAAGAGAACGTGATGCCAATTCTGAGCGGTCCATTTGGCATTTTGTTGGGACCATCTGTACCACGCTGCATGGTGTAGTGGTTGCAAAGATGGACGTCGGGAGTGAAGTTGCGCATCATGCTCCATATTGCGCACAGTTTGAGTCGTAACACGAAGTCCTGTGGCTGCGCGAAAAACTTTAACATGGTGGCGTTGCTGTCCAGAATGTTCTTCGAACCAATCGGGAACAATTTTGGCCCGTTAACATGGCGCATTGTCATCCATAAAAATTCCATCTTTTTTTGGGATCATGAAGTCCATGAGTGGCTTCAAATAGTCTCCAAGTAGGACCTTAGGCTTTCCCGGCGAATTAACTGTTTGTGCTGTTCTCGAGTCACCAGCCGGGTGCAGTCGATTTCAAACCCTGATATTTCGACAGCATTCCTTGCCGTCATCTTCAGGTGATACCTGCAGACTGAGCGTCTCTGCTGAATCTCCTCCCCTTTATACTCTGATCGCCGCGTGGAGTGGTGGAAGGGAGTGCCGCTTCATGACTCTCTTAAGTTGATTAGGGAGAAGTTCAACCCAACAGTGACTAATCTTTTAGAATTTGTCCTCACATCAACATTCTTTCTCTTCGATGGAAACTATTACGAACAAACGGATGGTGTTGCCATGGGGTGTCCCCTGTCTCCAGTGGCAGCAAACTTGTTTATGGAGGACTTCGAAGAGAAAGCACTGGAAACTGTAGCACTGAAGCCTATGTGCTTTTACGGATATGTTGATGACACATTTGTGATATGGCCACACGGAAGAGAAAAACTTCAAGAGTTTCTCCAACATCTGAATTCTCTGCATCCTAACATCAAATTAACCATGGAGGTGGAAGAGAATGGTGAACTCCCGTTTCTGGACGTCCTAGTCAAGTGCAAAGCGGATGGCACCTTGGGACACAGTGTATACGGGAAAGAAACCCACACTGATCTGTATCTCCACGCTACCAGCTGCCATCATCCTTCACAGCGTGAGGGTGTACTGCTAACGAAGAGGACGAGAAGACAGTGGCGTACCTGCCTCACGCCGGCAAACTATCCAACAAAATCGGCAGAATTCTCACTCGGCGAAGCATCAAATGTGTCTTCCGTCCACCTTCGAAAACGCGTGCCCTGCCAGGTACAGTAAAACATGATCTGTGGCTCCGCAAACCGGGTGTTTACCGTATTCCGTGTAACTGCTGTAAATCGGGCAAACTGTACGGACAATCGAAGAAAGATGCCAGGAACACAGAAGGCACACTGAACTCAAGCAGCCTACAAAATCTGCGGTTGCGGAACACTAAGTGGATACTGGAGATACTATGGAGTACGCGGAAACGGAAGTTTTACGGCAGGCCTCGTCTTTTTGGGACTGTGTTCTGAAGGAGGCGATTGAAATACGTGTAGCTGATGGGATGATCAACAGAGACGCTTGGTTCAACCTCAACAAAGCCTGGGATCCAGCACTCAGTCAACTAAAAGCACAGCGTCTCCCCAAAGCGATTTCCGAGCCCGACGAAGGCCACAGGACATCTGACGGTCCACAGTTCGCATCCAGCAGCCAGCAGCCCGCCACTCCCCACCACCCCTCCACGCAGCGCCGCGTGCGGCAGGACGTGGGGGAGGGGGTGGGGAGCGATCAGAGTATAAAGGGGAGGAGATTCAGCGGAGACGGTCAGTCTGCAGGTATCACCTGAAGATGACGGCAAGGAACGCTGTCGAAATATCAGGGTCTGAAATCGACTGCACCCGGCTGGTGACTCGAGAGCATTACAAACAAACATAACTACGAGGTGCGGCTAGAAAACAACCGGACTGATGCTGGAAAAAAGATTTATTTACAATTTAATGTTATCTCCTTCAATGTACTCTCCTCCTCGGTCTCTACACCGCTCCATACGAATTTTCCACTGTTCATAGCAATGCTGCAGATCATTTTCGGTAAGTCCATACATTACTTCCGTCGCTTTTTCTTTTACTGCTTCAACAGTCTCAAATCTAGTTCCTTTCAAAGCTGACTTGACTTTAGGGAAAAGAAAAAAGTCACAGGGGGCCAAATCAGGTGAGTAGGGTGGATGATCTAAGATGGGAATGTTGTGTTTTGCCAAAAACGTCTTCACTGACAACGCACTGTGAGCTGGGGCATTGTCTTGGTGAAGGATCCATGACTTTTTTCTCCACAAATCGTTCCGTTTTCTCTGTACTCGCTCACGTAGGGTAGCCAGGACGCTAATGTAGTAATGCTGATTCACTGTTTGTCCCTCTGGTACCCAATCAATGTGCACAATCCCTTTGATGTCAAAAAGACAATCATCATTGCCTTGAATTTCGATTTTGACATTCGTGCTTTTTTTTGTCGTGGAGAACCAGGAGTTTTCCAATGCGTCGATTGGCGTTTAGTTTCGGGATCGTAAGTAAAAAACCACGATTCATCGCAAGTAATAACATTTTGTAAGAAGGTGGGTTCACTTTCAATGTTTTCCAGGATGTCAGAACAAATCATTCTTCGGCGTTCCTTCTGTTCAATTGTGAGACACTTTGGAACCATTTTTGAACACACTTTGTTCATGTTGAAACTTTCATGAAGAATCTGCCTAACACTTTCCTTGTCAACTCCTGTTAACTCAGACACTGCTCTGATTGTTAAACGGCGATCTTGTCGAACAAGTTTACCGATTTCTTCAATGTTTGCATCAGTTTTTGCTGACAACGGTCTGCCAGTGCGAGTGTCATCACTGGTGTCTTCGCGGCCATCTTTAAATCGTTTAAACCACTCAAACACTTGTGTTCGCGATAAACAATCATCGCCGTACACTTTTTGTAACATTACAAACGTTTCACTTGCAGATTTTCCTAGTTTGAAACAAAATTTGATGTTAACACGGTGTTCTTTCTGTACACTCAACATTTTCCGACGCACAGACAAAACGTCAACTACTTAAAACAGACGCCACGGGCAGACTGAGTGCAGTAGGCGGAGCGAGAGTCACGTGACAGGCCACGCGACTTTCAGCCTTATTGCACTCGTTTTATTGTTTCACCAGTATTAGTCCGGTTTTTTTCTAGCCACACCTCGTATTTCCAGTCTATTATCAGTTCAGTTTGACCAGACGACACAGTCCATTCCATGCAAATACAAACCACATTATTATAGAGCCACCAGCAAGTTGCAGAGTGCCTTGTTGATGACTTTGGTCCATGGCTCCCTGGAGTCTGCGCCACACTCGAACCCTATCGTCTGCTCTTACCAACTGAGATCGGGACTCACTTGACGACGCAACGGCTTTCCAGTCGTCTAAGGTCCAACCGATATGGTCACGAGCCCAAGCAGGAGAGGCGCTGCAGCAGACGTCGTACTGTAACAAAGGCACTCGCGTCGGTCGTCTGGTGCCATAGTCCATTAACGCCAAAACTCGCCGCACTCTCCTAACGGATAAGTTCGTCGTACGTCCCACATTGATTTCTGCAGTTATCTCACGCATTTTTGATTGTCAGTTAACAATGATAACTAAACACAAACATCGCTGTTCTCGATCGTTAAATGAAGTCCGTCGGCCACTGCGTTGTCTGTGGTGAGAGGTAATGCCTGTAATTTGCTATTTCCGGCACACTCTTTGTCAGTGTGGACCTCGGAATACTGAATTCCCTCACGATATCCGAAATGGAATGTCCCATGCGTCTAGCACCGACTACCATTCCGTGTTCAAAGTCTATTAATTCCCGTTGTGCGTCCATAACCACGTCGGAAATCATTTCGTGAATCACCTGAAAACAAATGACAGATCTGCCAATGCAGTGTGCTTTTGTATCATGTGTACGCGATACTGGCCGGCCGGAGTGGCCGTGCGGTTCCAGGCGCTACAGTCTGGAACCGAGCGACCGCTGCGGTCGCAGGTTCGAATCCTGCCTCGGGCATGGATGTGTGTGATGTCCTTAGGTTAGTTAGGTTTAAGTAGTTCTAAGTTCTAGGGGACTGATGACCTCAGAAGTTAAGTCCCATAGTGCTCAGAGCCATTTTTTTGTACGCGATACTACCGTTATCTGTATGTGTGCACGTAGCCATCCCATGATTTTTGTCATCTTAGTCTATATGCATGCTTCCTGAAAGGTTTGACAGACCTGTCAGTCGATCCCCATACGTTCCAGAGTGTCTTCCATGTGTAAATATTGGGAGTGTAACAGTACAATAGATATATGTCCATATATTTACCCCCTGATACATCACTAATACATAACGGTAATCACTTGTCGCATCCAATTTTCTTTTCTGAAAGAAACTTCCATTGTTTGTACTAATGTTCTTTTAATGTCTTCCTCATCGAAATGCAATTGTCGTTTACGATTCGAATAAAAAGAATACAGTAGAGCCATTTACAAACGACGGCAAGAATGTCTTTCTAATGAGATATACTGACGCAACTTGGAATGATAAATTGTCGCGAAACATCAGAGAGAGCTTCAGACTCGGCTAATGAATTGTGGACGTCGTTTTCTGCAGATATGCCTGACGTTCTTGACAGCCTTACGGTTTAATAATGCTATGGCAGAAATTAAACATCTCAAGATGAAGTCCTTCCAGTCTTCAGTCAGTGGAAGAAAGCGTTAGCAAATCTCATACAGTGGAGTTATTAGGTAATGTTTCCTCTTGAATACGATATGTATAATTTACGTTCGTTGTCCGTAGCGATCTAAAATTCAGAACGAACAGGTTCATATTTCATAATTACATTTTGGTCCAGAATGCTGCAAGTTACTATATTATTATTTCTGCATTTACATCTACATCGATGCTCCTCAAGGCACCGTACGGTGCGTGGCGGAGTGTACCCTGCACCACAGCTAGTCGTTTCCTTTCCTGCTCCTCTCGCAAACAGAGCGACGGAAAAAGACAAGTGTCTGCAAGCCTCCGTATGAAACCTGATTTCTCGTATCTTATCTTTGTGGGCCTTAAGCGCAGTGTATGTTGGCGGTGATAGAATCGTTTGGCAATCAGCTTCAAATGCCGTTCCTCTAAATTTCGTCAATAGTGTTTCTCGAAAAGAACGTCGTCTTCCCTGCAGGGATTCCCATTTGAGTTCCCGAAGGATCTCCGTAACATTTACGTGTTGTTCGAATCTAGCGGTAACAGCTCGCCTCTGAATTGCTTCGAAGTTTTCCTTCAATCCGACCAGGTACGGATTCCAAACACTCGAACAGCACACAACAATACGTCGCACCAGCGTCCTATATGCAGTCTCCTCCACAGATGAAACCCTCTTTCCTAAAATTCTCCCAATAGACCGAAGTCGACCATTCGCTTTCCATACCGCAGTTTTGACATGCTCGTTCCATTTCATACCGCTTTACAACTTTATACCTAGATATTTAAACGACTTGTCTGTGACAAGCAGGACCTAGTAACACTGTACCTGAACATTACAGGTTTGATGTTCCTACTCATCCGCGTTAACTTACATTTTTCCACATTTAGAGCTGGCTGCCATTCATCACATCAACTTGGCTAAGTCGTCTTGTATCTTCCTACAGTCATTCAACTTCGACACCTTACCGTACACCACAGCATCGTCAGCAAACAACCGCAGTTTCTGTCCACTCTGCCCGTCAAATAATATATAGAGAACAACAGCGCTCCCATTATACACGGTGGTTCAAAAGTCCAGAAACACCCTCATAAAATTCAAATGGATTGGCAAACAAGGAAACAGAGTCCCTACACACGAGGAACGGGAGGGGAAACTTTATAAGCTATGCCAACCAACATGGCGGCCATCTTGAAGGCCGCCATCTTGGATTCAACTCCAAAATTTCAAATAGGAATGTGATCATGTGACATATCAAACAGATAGAGAATTTCACCAGAAAAACAATCCCGTTGTTATTAAAACATAGCTTTATTCATTCTCGGGTTATAGCCAGTTACATGTGGCAGCGGTGGGACGCTCGGCAGCATGTGTCTTATGTGCCGAAGAGACATTACGCCGATGTTACACAGTCTCGAGAGACCACCAACAGTGGCCGCGCGGTTCTGGCGCTGCAGTCTGGAACCGCGACACCGCTACGGTCGCAGGTTCGAATCCTGCCTCGGGCATGGATGTGTGTGATGTCCTTAGGTTAGTTAGGTTTAACTAGTTCTAAGTTCTAGGGGACTAATGACCTCAGCAGTTGAGTCCCATAGTGCTCAGAGCCATTTGAACCACCAACAGTCATAGGAATGGCTCGATATGTTGTCCATTATGTTGGATTGTTAATGCTATCCCAGTCCTGATGAACTTTGATCAACACATCTGGCTGAATTTGACCACATGCATCAACAATGCGCTGCTTTAGATGATGCAAATCCCGTATTTTCACAGAATAAACCAGAGCTTTGACGTGACCCCAAAGATAAAAATCCAAAGGAGTCAAGTCTGGTGAACGTGGTGGCCACTCCACAGCACCCCTACGACCAATCCACTTTTGAGGGAACTGCACATCCAGGTATGCTCGCACATTGTGCCCAGCATGTGGTGGGGCTCCATCATGCTGGAAGAATTCCGGAGATGTCCTGTCCTCCGTTAACAACGAGGGAAACACTTCTTCATTCAATAACTTCAGATAACCGTTGGCTGTTAACGTACCATCAAAAAAAAAAAAAAAAAGTCGAACGACTTTGGTACCCCACACACCACACATGACCATCACTTTTTGTGAGTCGACCGTTTTGGAAGTATCAATCCAGTGCGGATTTGTGTCGGACCAGTATCTGTGATTCTGTTGTTCACTCCACCATTGATAAAGAGATTGGCTTCATCACTGAACAGCACCTGATAGGGGAAACGTGGGTCTATCTGCAACTGCTGTGTCACCCATTCTGCGAACTGTACCCGACGATCTCGGTCATTCTCGTTCAGGTGTTGGAGCAGCTGAATTTTGTACGGGTGCCATTTGTGCTGCGATAAAATTCGCAGTATGGAGGTACGGCTAACCCCACATTCTTGTAACAGGCGACGAGTACTCCGCTGCGGACTCTTGCTAAATGATGCCAACACGCTTACTGTTGTTGCTTCATCGGTGGCGGATTTTGGTCTTCCAGCCTTAGGTTTATCTGCGACAGAACCTGTTGCTCGGAATGAGTGATGGGCTGTCTGGTTGGCTGACGACTGTTGAAATCCTCAGCAATGACCCTTATGCTTCTTTCTCCTGATATCAAGATGATTTCAATGCGTTCTTCATGTGTTAAGGACATTTTGTAACCTATAAATAAGGAAACAATGATTAAAACGTTATATGAGTAAAAGATACCCAACAGTTAAACACATGTAACATATCAGGCATGGGATAGTCACTTTGCACCGTTTCAGATTCCATTTTATGACTTCTCAGTACGTAATACTCGCGCTTAAAATAACAACGGCATTGTTTTTCTGGTGAAATTCTCTATCCGTTTGATATGTCACATGACCACATTCCCATTTGAAATTTTGGAGTTGAATCCAAGATGGCGGCTTTCAAGATGGCCAGGCACCACACTTGCTAGGTGGTAGCCTTTAAATCGGCCGCGGTCCGTTAGTATACGTCGGACCCGCGTGTCGCCACTATCAGTGATTGCAGACCGAGCGCCGCCACACGGCAGGTCTAGAGAGACTTCCTAGCACTCGCCCCAGTTGTACAGCCGACTTTGCTAGCGATGGTTCACTGCCTACTTACGTTCTCATTTTCCGAGACGATAGTTTAGCATAGCCTTCAGCTACGTCATTTGCTACGACCTAGCAAGGCGCCATTATCAGTTACTATTGATATTGTGAATCATGTACCGTCAAGACCGACGTTCATCATTAATGGATTAAAGTGAAGTATTCCACCAGCTACGTCCGTTTTTCTAAATTCTAATTTTCTTGTCCTGTTCCAGATCTCACGCCAGCCTGCGTGAGCTAAAACGCGTGCCTTTCGGCCTCCTCTAGTAACACGGTGTTGGCTCTCTTGCCAACCACAACAGCCGCCATGTTGGTTGCATAGCCTATAAAGTTACCCCCTTCCCGTTCCTCGTGTGTAAAGACTCTTTTTCCTTGTTTGCTACTCCATTTGGATTTTATCAGGGTGTTTTCGGACTTTTGGACCACACTGTATTTGCCTGGGGCACTCCTGATGATATTCTTGTCTATGGTGAACACTCGCCGTCACGGAAAACATACTGTGTTCTGTTACTTATGAGGTCTTCGAGCCACTCACATGTCTGTGAACTCATACCGTATGCTCGTACCTTCGTTAACAGCCTGAAAAGGGGCACCGTGTCAAATGCTTCCCGGAAATCTACAAATATGGAATCTGTCTGTTGCCCCTCATCCATTGTACGGATTATATCATGTGGGAAAAGGGCAAGCTGAGTTTCGCTCGAGCGATGCTTTGTAAAACCAGCTGATTCGTGGATTTTCATAAAAAATCTCTAATAAGTAGCTTCATTTTTTGGAAACGATCGCAAAGGAAGGTTGGAGAAAATGGTCACAATTTCCACACAAACTATGTCATTACTGCAGATAATAAAGTAAACGTTTCTCGAAAAAGTAGTAGTTAGGTTGCAATGTCAATTACTATATGCTCGAGAAATGAGGATGGTGACCCACAGTGTTTCAGATCATTAATTTAAATATTAAATGGCAACAAGAGCTAATTCGTGTAACAACGCCTAAACTAAATCAGCAATTTATGGTCTGTGACGAAACTTGCTTCTCTGGCGTCTCCACCCCTTCCTGCTCCAGTCGCCACTGGTTCGTGGAAGAACGATTGTCCGTAAACCTCCGAACTCTGATTCTCCGATTTTGCAATCACGGTCATTTCGTCGGACGTATGTGGGTGGAAGCAACATGCCACCCGACTCTCCTCGCAACGCACGCTTTCGGAATTTCAAGGGCAAACCTCCCAGTGTTGCACAGTACCTCTTGTGTAGCGTCTGCCACTGAACTTTGATGAGCATCTCTGTGTCGCACTGGAGATACCTGAAAGTCATCATGTCAAAACACACGTCGCTCTTCGTCGGATCTTTTCTATTCCCTCTATTAATCCAACGTGGTAAGATTCCCAGAGTGAAGAGTAATACTCAACAATTGGTCGACCGAGTGTTTCGTAAGCCACTTCCTTGGTGGATAGATTACATTTCAGGTAAGATTCCTCTACTGAATCCGACATCTTGTAACGCCGGAAATGCATATCCTCCTATTTCCGTCTATTGTACTATAAATTCTCTTGGTCTCCCTCTACGATTTTTATCTTCCACGCTGCCCTCCAATGCTAAATTTGTGATCCCTTGATGCTTCAGAATATGCCCTACCAACCGGTCCCTTCTTCTAGTCAAGTTGTGCCACAAAATCCTATTCTCCCCTATTCTATTCAATACCTCCTCATTAGTTACGTGATCTACCCATCTAATCTTCAGCATTCTTCTGTAGCACCACATTTCGAAACCTTCTATTCTCTTCTTATCCAACTATTTATCGTTCATGTTTCACTTCCATACACGCCTACACTCCATACAAATACTTTCAGAAACGACTTCCTGACACCTAATTCTATACTCGATGTTAACAAATTTCTCTTCTTCACAAACACTTTCCTTGCCATTGCCAGTCTGCATTATATATTCTCTCTACTTCGACCATCATCAGTTATTTTGCTCCCCAAATAGCAAAACTCCTTTAGTACTTTAAGTGTCTCGTTTCCTAATCTATATTCCCTCAGCATCACCCGACTTAATTCGACTACATTCCATTATCCTCGATTTGCTTTTGTTGATGTTCATCTTATATCCTTCTTTCAAGAACACTGTCCATTCCGTTCAACTGCTCTTCCAAGTCCTTTGCTGTCTCTGACAGAATTACAATGTCATCGGCCAACCTCAAAGTTTTTATTTCTTCTCCATGGATTTTAATACCTACTCCGAATTTTTCTTTCGATTCCTTTACTGCTTGCTCAATATACAGATTGAGTAACATCGCGGAGAGGCTAAAACCATGTCTCACTCCCTTCCTAACCACTGCTTCCCTTTCATACTCCTCGACTCTTATAACTGCCATCTGGCTTCTGTACAAATTGTAAATAGCCTTTCGCTCCCTGTATTTTACCCCTGCCACCTTTAGAATTTGAAAGGGAGTATTCCAGTCAACATTGTCAAAAGCTTTCTCTAAGTCAATAAATGCTAGTAACGTAGGTTTGCCTTTCTTTAATCTTACTTCTAAGATAAGGTGTAAGGTTAGCATTGCCTCACGTGGTGCAACATTTCTACGGAATCCAAGCTGATCTTCCCCGAGGTCGACTTCTACCAGTTTTTCCATTCGTCTGTAAAGAATTCGCGTTAGTATATTGCAGCTGTGACTTATTAAACTTATAGTTCGGTAATTTTCACATTTGTCAACACCTGCTTTCTTTGGGATTGGAATTATTATATTCTTCTTGAAGTCTGAGGGTATTTCGCTTGTCTCATACATCTTGCTCACCAGATGGTAGAGATTAGTCATGACTGGCTCTCCCAAGGCCGTCAATAGTTCTAATGGAATGTTGTTTACTCCCGGGGCATTATTTCGACTCTGGTCATTCAGTGCTCTGTCAAACTCTTCATGCAGTATCGTATCTCCCATTTCATCTTCATCTACATCCTCTTCCATTTCCATAATATTGTCCTCAAGTACATCGACCTTGTATAGACCCTCTATATACTCCTTCCACCTTTCTGCTTTCCCTTCTTTGATTAGAACTGGGTTTCCATCTGAGCTCATGATATTCATACAAGTGGTTCTCCCCTTTCTCCAAAGGTCTCTTTAATTTTCCTGTAGGCAGTGTCTATCTTACCCCTAGTGAGATAAGCCTCTACATCCTTACATTTGTCCTCTAGCTATCCCTGCTTAGCAGTTTTGCACTTCCTGTATCTCATTTTTGAGACGTTTGTATTCCTTTTACGCTGCTTCATTTACTGCATTTTTATATTTTCTCCTTTTATTAATTAAATTCAATATTTCTTGTTACCCAAGGATATCTACCAGCCCTCGTCTTTGTACCTTCTTGATCGTCTGCTGCCTTCATTACTTCATCCCTCAGAGCTACCCATTCTTCTTCTACTGTATTTCTTTTCCCCATTCCCGTCAATAGTTCCCTTATGCTCTCCCTGAAACTCTCTACAACCTCTGGTTTAGTCAGATTATCCAGGTCCCATCTGCTTAAATGCCCACCTTTTGGCAGTTTCTTTAGTTTTAATCTACAGTTCATAACTAATAGATTGTGGTCAGAGTACACATCTGCCCCTGGAAATGTCTTACAATTTAAAACCTGGTTTCTAAATCTCTGTCTTACCATTATATAATCTATCTGATACCTTTTAATATCTCCAGGGTTCTTCCATGTATACAACCTTCTTTCATGGTTCTTGAATCAAGTGTTAGCTATGATTAATTTATCCAGGAGCTCCATCGTGCATGAACCACATGTTGTGTCATACTTGTAAAGGCACATGTTCTAGCAGCGCAGGTAGAGTATCCCGTATGAAATCACGGCAGTGAATCGAGGAAGTGCAGTACATACTGACAAAACTAAAATGAGCTCTAACATGGAAATTAAGCATTTCCGGACACATGTCCACATAACACCTTTTCTTTATTTGTGTGTGAGGAATGTTTCCTGAAAGTTTGGCCGTACCTTTCTGTAACACCCTGTATATACACATATATATATATATATATATATATATATATATATATATATATGTTTAAACGTGGATGTATAATTGGTTTTGTAAAGCCCCACCGATCACTTATCTGGTTTTGGTGTGTGTTCACACCAGGTAATTGACTAACAGATCAACAGAGAGTGCAAAACTGCCGCAATGTCGGATAACACAAAGAAAGTAATAAGGCCCTGTGACTCCTTATTGAACTGCAGTGGCAGTGTTGACATTAATTGATTCAGAATTGATCCCTTTTAATTAAAATGGGGTGCACATTGATGTTATATTTAGCTATTGAACACGAGATGCAAATGTTCAACATAAAATTAATAAAGAAAGTGACTTGGGATTTCGACTACTTTATTGAAAACAGATGCAGTCGAATAGCACAGATTTATTTTAACTCACGACCTTCAATCATCACATTACATGACTCTCCTAACAGACAGTGGTAATAAATTGCGTTTGCGTGGAGTAAAGTGCGATAAATCAAAAGTAATTTCTATCGACTGACCCAGGTGTAATGCGAAGTGTGAGAAGAATTCTACAATTCATGGCCCATGAAACCCTTGTGGAAACTTTGCCGATGTGATCCAACAAATTAATCAGTGGCCGGAGCGGGCGCAATATCACGGAATTCAGCATGGCAGAGTGTCGTTGTTGTGTGGACGTTGGGTGACCTTGTGGTGCTGCAAGGCTGCGCTCGTCTATTCACTCCTAGATATCTTGCTCAGTACATAGCTGAACCAAAACTTCCTATCTTCAAGCTCAATCGTTCCCTTTTCTAAGTCCTAAACTGCAGAGATGCTCACTCTTTCTCAGGCAAGCTGAGTCAAGAACGCCACGTCCGCACTCTATGCAAGCTGGGAATGGAAGACCTCTATGGAGACTTCTCACAGTCTGCTCTTCGCCTTGGTTTCCCCTCAAGCAAAATCACTTACGCAAATTGCAGCACATGTCGCGTTAATTATGTGTCACTTCCCAGCGCCGACCAATGCCTGCTCTGGGAAGTGAACAAATTCCCACAAAATTTCCCTTCCTCTCAACTTCTGTAATTTAGCTCCTCCCAGGCCACCCATCAAGGTTAGCGTCTGCACAACACCAAGTTTTCTGGAAAAATCTGACTCCCAGGAGAGTACTTCAAATTCCTTGGTCCTACGTTCTCATCAGAGGCCGGTGTATTTCATTCTGTCGCTCTTCACCTGATTTGCTTCAGACTCTGCAGACCGTGAATTCAGCGTGAAGTTGCTATAGTCACAAAAACGCATATTTTGACCTCTGTTGACCGCTCCACCGTAGCTTTGTGCGGCTTTCTCGCATGTTTCACAGAAAATGGGACGACGGACATTTATCAACAGGCGTACAAGTTCTCCATCTGTTTCCCGGTACACCAGCATAGAGTCGGGGTCAACCACCCACTCACTGTTACTCGTCTTAAGGTGGCTGGAGGCTGCGTCCCGTTACTGCTTTCTCAGAGCTTGAGCCGCCCTAAGCTGCCTATAGTCGCTTTCCTTAGCCACTCCCTTAGTGGCCACGGACAATTCTGAGTACTTCCCTGGGGTAAACTAGCCTCCAGTAAATCGACGCGTTTCCACAAAGTTTTCATGTTGTATGAATTACTTTAAAACCATCACCTGACATTAATTATTCCAATACGTCCATACTATAGCCTCTACAAGATGCATTGTGCCTTGTCAGTCATTTTTGTTCAGCCCTACTGTTCGCTCAATGTGAGTTAGGTGATCTTTAATGCCTTCATGTAAGGGGCATAGTTCTTGCCATCTTACAGTTTGTTTTGTAAATACTATTTGTATTTTTATGCTGGGTCTTGCCTAGGGAAAACTATTATGTCGAATGATTACATCGATAGGTCATGTGGAGAACCAAAATGTTTAGGATCTTTGGTAGTGCTGGCTCTGCCGCTTGGAGTGCGGGCAGAGCAGAGTCTGGCTGGAGAAGGGCGGTGGAGCAGGTGTGTTGAGTGATGCTCCCGTGAGTTGCCGCGATTTTCGGGTTTGGCAGAATGTAATTGCACACAACTTGCTATGATAGTTTCTGGCATGGTGTCGCGGACGGGAAACATTAGCTTGAACACATCAAGGGTCCGTTTCGCCTGGAGACCATGTCGAGAAGGAGGTGCGGCAACATCCAGCTTCTGCAACAATGACGACCGGCAATAAGTGATTGTCTCCACCTCCTCGGTCGACGACTTCAAACCTTCAATCAACCAGCAAGGAATACTGTAGGCATGTAAAGTTTTAGAACTGTATGGCAGACCTCAGCTTTTCAAACTGTTCCATTCGAATCACTAAAATACAGCAACTTAGTATGAACCTTTGTTGCTCATTGTCCCAATTGCATTACCAAGCAGGGTCCCTTCCCTTTCCGGAATGAGGCCGAGTGTCGTCGAAATTCAAACGCCAGCATTAAAGTAATATCATTCGATTTCACTGCTTTGATTTCAAAGTTCATTTAAAGTAGTCATAGCTGGCTACATAACCAAACAGAATTATATTTAGATTACACAAGCACAAATTAAGGGTGCGAGTTTTGTTACCATATTTTAGCTTACCTGCGACTGCTACTCAGCTTGGTACGTACTAAATTTTACTATTGTTAATTGTTCAAAATCATTTAATTCAAGTTCAAAGTTAAAGCTCTTATTTCTAAATTGCGTAGATTCAAGTTGCTTTTGAGATGATTGTTGAGGTAGCCCAAGACTAACCTCATTTTATTTAATTTCGTAGTGCTTCAGAAACAAAGTTCACTATTAATTTCAATCACTAAATTAACTTTCAATTTTCCAGTTTTATTAATTCTTTTGCTAAATTAAGTCAGAGTGTAGCAAAATTTACTACATCTGACAAACATTCAGTTTTCACACAAAACGTGTCAACCTTCAGTTGCCACGCTTTTAGTGATAATTATATGTGCATTAACCTTTCTTTTTCAGTTATTATAGTAGTTGTCCATAGTACTGGCGACAGTAATTTTCCCCAAATCTCAAATATCTAATTAACGCTAGTTAATTGTTAATGTAACGACTGCACATTTACTTTCTTTATTAACTTTACCTTTTTTCAAAGTTAATTTCCACCAATTTCATTTGCATTTTTCCTTTCATTTAGATATAACCCTTCCTCCCTCTTTACCGACAGATTTACTTCGGTGACGATTGCTTTTCCCAAATTTCCATTAGGTACACGCGGTTTAACTTTTCACTGTCATTGAGGTCGATAAGTGAGGGGGAGGTTACAATCTGCCTCTAACACAATTACTTTAAAGTGGTCGTTTCACTTTAGGTCGTTCTCGAAGGACATTAATAAGGACGATATCTGATCAAAAGTTCAAAAATGGTTCAAATGGCTCTGAGCACTATGGGACTTAACGGCTGTGGTCATCAGTCCCCTAGAACATAGAACTACTTAAATCTAACTAACCTAAGGATATCACACACATCCATGCCCGAGGCAGGATTCGTACCTGCGACCGTAGTGGTCGCGCGGCTCCAGACTGTAGCGCCTAGAACCGCTCGGTCACTCCAGCCGGCCTGATAAAAAGTAATCCGGACACACCTGTGTAGTGCTAAGTTGTCGACTGGGTGTCACAGGAGGCGGCTCCGCCAGTATAAACGGCGTGGGGTACCGTGTTGTAAGAAGAGGAGCAGAAACAGCAGAATGGGTGGGCCTGGAGAGCTCAGTGACTTGGAACGCAAAGTAGTTGTTCGACAATGTCACCTGAGCAGCAAACCCATCAGGCATGTTTCAATCCTTCTAAAGCTTCCCACGTCAACTGCTGGCGATATGACCGCGAAGTGGAAAAGCCAAGGAACAGCCGCAGCTAACCTAAGACCAGGCAAACCTCGTGGTGCAATGGTCGAGCAACTCGTCATAAGCCACATGTTTCCGCGGACAGTGCTACGCAACGCTTGAGTTGCCGTAAACAGGGGATGCCTTGACAGGAGCGATTTGTAATGCTGAATGACGCTATGCGGTGTGTTAATCCGATGGAAGGGTTTTGGTTGAGCAGTTGCCTGGTTGGTCGGTCGGTTGGTTGGTTGGTTGGTTGGTTGGTTAGTTGCCTGGTTTGTGGGAAGGGACCAAACATCGAGGTCATCGGTCCCATCGGATTAGGGAAGGATGTGGAAGGGAGTCGGCCGTGCCCTTTCAAAGGAACCATCCCGGTATTTGCCTGAAGCGATTTACAGAAATCACGGAAAACTTAAATCAGGATGGCCGGACGCGGGTCTGAACCGTCGTCCACCCAAATGAGAGTCCATTGCGCTAGCAACTGGGTTGCCCGGAGAGCGTTATCTGCCCTCGTGTGAGGTGGCAACAGTGAAGTAAGAAGGACGTGGTAGTACAGTATGGCGGTGTTTTTTGTGGTTAGGGTGTGGTCCTTTTGTGCTTCAGAAATCGGTAAATGCGAAATAATGTGAAAACATTTTACATCACCGAGTACTTCTTACAGTGGAGGTGTCGAATGTTATTGCCAACTACTGAATTTGTTTTTGTGATCTCTAAATTTTCGCCCGTGTTCAGTTGTCTCCTACGCAGAAGGTACAAGACACACGTTAAAGGCTCGCAGTGCGTATACAGAAGGGAGAAGCAAAAGTTCTTGGGAATAATATTGCGAATTTTCTTACGTACGGAAGTAATTTTTGACGAATTAGGACAATTTTTTTATGAAACTTTATACTTTCCCCCGTGGTGTCAGAAAGAGCATTCGAATAGGACTTCACGACATAGCAGGCTTGGCAGCTGATCAAATAGTAAAAGGCAGCAGCGCCTACAACTTCTTTACCTGAGCAAAAGAGTTCACATAAACGTCTCCCCTACAGTACTAAATGCCTGTGTGCTCGTCCTTTAAGCCCGTCGGTCTGTGCTCTGTTGTTATCGCGATCAGACAACTTTGCTGGTGAAGCTGTTCATATTATCACAACATGTTCAGCATTCGAAAAAGTGGGCATGATTTTCGTTTACTACAAAAGTCGGCAAACAGCAGTGCGGTGTGTGGATTATCGTCATTGTGACAAGACCTCGCGATGTGTCTCTTCAAGAAAACAAATAAATAAATGACTAAATAAAGGAGGTTCGAGAACTTAAAACAAGACACATTAAGGTTCAGTAGCTTACAGTTTATCACAGTCCCACCAGTGAGCTCACGAGTAAATAACAGGTCTTACACCCCCAGCGAACAAGTGACGTAACCGTATTTTAATCTTAGTAGTCCACTTGGCAACACTAGAACACACCAACATTTACATCAATCTTCAGTAGAAAAAAAATACATGGATTTAAAACAAATCATTCACATGCAAACTTAAACTACGTCACATTACTCGGAGCCGGAGCCAAAACGGGCAAAGGCAGTCACTTAAAATAAAATCTCGAGCCAGCTCTCAAAAAATGGCTCTGAGCACTATGCGACTTAACTTCTGAGGTCATCAGTCGCCTAGAACTTAGAACTAATTAAACCTAACTAGCCTAAGGACATCACACACATCAATGCCCGAGGCAGGATTCGAACCTGCGACCGTAGCGGTCGCCCGGCTCCAGACTGTAGCGCCTAGAACCGCATGGCCATTCCGGCCGGCGCCAGCTCTCAATCTCCCTGGCAATACAAGTGCAGAAGAAAACAATCACAACGCTTGGACACGAGGTCCAGAGCACTGATACCTGCGCTTCCGAAATATCGGCTTCCTTCTCCAAGAATATGGCTTTAAGGAGGAACGACAAGGTGATGGACGAAAATTTTGCTCAAATTTATGATTATTTTCTCCATACTGGAATATAGTAGGGAAATGGGGTTTGCAGCAATGATGAAAGGATACATTGAAATTTTTATTGGTATTTATTGATTGAAAAATATTAATATCTTTGCTGTGTAATTGGGATTTTCCTGAGGCAGCTCTAAAAGTAGGTAGACCGTCGGTTCTCTCTGTAACTGTGGTTGTGTTATCTGAAACATGAAATTATCATATCACCCTGATAGCTACAGATGTAATTTTAGTTCATGGTAGGGATTTGTAAAAAAAAGTCTAAATTATAGATATTTGGAAAAAATTGCCATTTTTGGGCTCCTATTTTTTTGGCCGAAAAAGATACTAAATATAAACGTAAAAAAATCGGCTACGATGAACTGAAGAGAATTCAGTTTGCTTCAAGGGAGACGAACAATCATTAAAATCGGCTGAAAATTGTAGCGTAGACGATGACAACCACACCGAAAATCATGGTTTTGAGAAAAACGTGTTTAAAGCTTCACAAGTATTTATTGTATAAAAAAAAGGAACAAAGCTTGAAACTTACGAGATATCTTCGATGCCTTGTCTATAATAACTGTTGCTCCGTCTAGTGGATGGTCGCTTTCTGCTACTTCTACCTGGTAAGCCGTCCGCCCCCGGTAGCTGAGTGGTCAGTGCGACAGAATGTCAGTCCTGAGGGCCCGAGTTCGACTCCCGGCTGGGTTGGAGATTTTCTCCGCTCAGGGACTGGGTGCTGTGTTGACACCATCATCATTTCATCCCCAACGACGCACAAGTCTGCGGAATGGCGTCAAACAGAAAGACTTGCACCCGGCGAACGGTCTACCCAACGGGAGCCCCTAGTAACACGACATTTACATTTATCTGATAAGCTCTCATTTTAGTCCTCAAAGCCCTTTTCTTCGCTGAGCGTCTCTGTCTTCATAGAATCGGCGCATTTTGTCGGCGCTTTTGATGAAAAGGGCATGTGCCACGTGTATTAATGCAATATGGCCTACATGGAAGACATGCTACCAAATTTGGAGCAATGTTGACAATTTCATTTCGGCTGAATGTTATTTTGGTGCGTATCTCCAAATGAGACTATTGAAACTTTCGTTCACATTTTGAGTAAAACCAGCCAGACAACATTCCAGCAAACCACGTTTAGTCAGATCGGTATAAATAGGGGTGATGGCATCGATAACGAATTGTGGCAACCGGTCCTCCAACGCCGAGGCGTGCCGTACACACTCGGATTCAAACGCTCACAGAGTCAAAAATGGCTCTGAGCGCTATGGCACTTACCTTCTGAGGTCATCAGTTCCCCAGAATTTAGAACTACTTAACCCTAAATAACCTAAGGACATCATACACATCCATGCCCGAGGCAGGATTCGAACCTGTGACCGTAGCGGTCGCTCGGTTCCAGACTGTAGGGCTCACAGAATCGTTAGTTGGAGTTCGTGCATAATATTTTAGGGAATAATTCTTCGATTTATATACATTTAAATTGCGTTACAAAAGAAAATCGAGTTTTTCGAACGTCAACCTGTCGTTCCCCCTTAACGGACAAACACAAGATGCCAAAAATGAGCCGGCCGCTGTGGCCGAGCAGTTCTAGGCACTTCAGTCCTGAACCGCGCTACTGCTACGGTTGCAGGTTCAAATCCTGCCTCAGGCATGGATGTGTGTGATGTCTTTAGGCTGGTTAGGTTTAAGTAGTTCTAAGTTCTAGGGGACTGATACCCTCAGATGTTAAGTCCCATAGTGCTTAGAACCACTTGAAGCATTTTGAACCAAAATTCCGCGCGACTGCTACGGTCGCAGGTTCGAATCCTGCCTCGGGCATGGATGTGTGTGATGTCCTTCGGTTAGTTAGGTTTAAGTAGTTCTAAGTTCTAGGGGACTGATGACCATAGATGTTAAGTCCCATAGTGCTCAGAGCCATTTGAACCATTTGAACCAAAATTCAGTTCCGCCCATTGGCCAATATGCAACCAAACTGCTGCACATGACCACCAGGATAGTGACGCCTGTAAAAATGCTGACAAATCGCCCCCCCCCCCCCCCCAAAAAAAAAGAAAAAAAACGTGCAGCAGAGCTACCTCCGAAGTGTAGGTCGCCCAATAGTACGCACTTCCCCGTAAACGGCCTAGGCAGGCTCAGCGCACTTGTCTCTCTGCCGCTACGCCAGGTCCCCCTCACTTAGCTTACCTCCTGCGCGCGATACACCGGCTGGTCAAACCAAAGATACGCAAGCAGCGATGTATCAACCCCAATGGTTCAAGTGGCTCTGAGCACTATGGGACTTAGCATCTGAGGTTATCAGTCCCCTAGACTTAGAACGACTTAAACCTAACTAACCTAAGGACATCACCCACATCCATGCCCGAGGCAGGATTCGAACCTTCGACCGCAGCAGCCGCGCGATTCCGGATTGAAGCGCCTAGAACCGCTCGGTCACAGCGGCCGGCGTATCAACCCGAAACGATCCTCCACGGCTCATCGTGATTGTACCTTATGGCTTCGTCGATAAAAGCAATGCCTGCGGAAGCCAAGACTCGGGTTAGAATCTCGATTCAGTGCACTGTTTTAATCTGCCAGTAAGTTTCAAACAAGTGCACACTCGTTGCGTACGAGTACAGCAGAACACTCGCCGCACTGTTTACCATAGCACAGAGAACCTCACACCTCTTTACATTCACCCATCATGAGTTCATTTTGCGTGGTGTGTCACAGCTGTGTCTGTGCGTTCAAACAGTGGTACCCCGGGTGTGGTCGCTTATCTCCGTTTCGGTGTCGCTTCTGCACGGATGAAGAGGTAAGCGATAGCGACACAGCAGTGATCTTTTACACCCAACAACTATGGCTGATCGGAATCTTTACCATCTTTGAATCAGCTGAAAGCGCGTAAAAAAGTATTTTTTGTTACCTGTAGTTGACTGGTACATAAAGCAACAGTGCTAGGCGCAGTCGTGTACTGTGTACTTATACATATACTGATAAGCCAAAACATTATGGTCACTGCCCACCTCCACATTGGACGCCACATGGTAGCGTTTCGGGTACGTGTGATAACCAAAGCGATTTCACAGCTCTGCAATAACTTTGTTATTTGAGATATTTTCACAATGCTTTGCACACACATACAAAAACTCAAAAAGTTTTTTTAGGCATTCACAAATGTTCGATATGTGTCCCTTTAGTGATTCGGCAGACATCAAGCCGATAATCAAGTTCCTCCAACACTCGGCGCAGCATGTCCCCATCAATGAGTTCGAAAGCATCGTTGATGCGAGATCGCAGTTCTGGCACGTTTCTTGGTAGAGGAGGTTTAAACACTAAATCTTTCACGCAATCCCACAGAAAGAAATCGCATGGGGTTAAGTGGGGAGAGCGTGGAGGCCATGGCTTGAATTGCTGATCATGATCTCCACCACGACCGATCCATCGGTTTTCCAATCTCCTGTTTAAGAAATGTCGAACATCATGATGGAAGTGCGGTGGAGCACCATCCTGTTGAAAGATGAAGTCGGCGCTGTCGGTCTCCAGTTGTGGCATGAGCCAATTTTCCAGCATGTCCAGATAGACGTGTCCTGTAACGTTTTTTTCGCAGAAGAAAAAGGGGCCGTAAACTTTAAACCGTGAGACTGCACAAAACACGTTAACTTTTGGTGAATTGCGAATTTGCTGCACGAATGCGTGAGGATTCTCTACCGCCCAGATTCGCACATTGTGTCTGTTCACTTCACCATTAAGAAAAAATGTCGCTTCATCACTGAAAACAAGTTTCGCACTGAACGCATCCTCTTCCATGAGCTGTTGCAACCGCGCCGAAAATTCAAAGCGTTTGACTTTGTCATCGGGTGTCAGGGCTTGTAGCAATTGTAAACGGTAAGGATTCTGCTTTAGCCTTTTCCGTAAGGTTTTCCAAACCGTCAGCTGTGGTACGTTTAGCTCCCTGCTTGCTTTATTCGTCGACTTCCGCGGGATACGCGTGAAACTTGCCCGCACGCGTTCAACCGTTTCTTCGCTCACTGCAGGCCGACCCGTTGATTTCCCCTTACAGAGGCATCCAGAAGCTTTAAACTGCGCATACCATCGCCGAATGGAGTTAGCACTTGGTGGATCTTTGCGGAACTTCGTCCTGAAGTGTCGTTGCACTGTTATGACTGACTGATGTGAGTGCATTTCAAGCACGACATACGCTTTCTCGGCTCCTGTCGCCATTATGTCTCACTGCGCTCTCGAGCGCTCTGGCGGCAGAAACCTGAAGTGGGGCTTCAGCCGAACAAAACTTTATGAGTTTTTCTACGTATCTGTAGTGTGTCGTGACCATATGTCAATGAATGGAGCTACAGTGAATTTATGAAATCGCTCCAATCATTTGTAATAGCCCTGTATTTAAGCAGAGCAGACATGGACGGGGAATAACTGTATTCAAGATATGGGCTGTAAATGAGGAAATCCATAGAGATAACAGACTCTGATGAAAGGAAGATAATTATCACCCAGAGCTTGTGAATGAGTATCTTGAAAACGGCGAAGATCGTCAAATACTCACGTGCTACTGTCGTGAGCATCTATGGAAAGACGTAAAAGGAGAGTGCAACCACCATTAAGCACTGCCACAGAACGTGGGATTAGGAGGCCTGTCTGCTCTTTAAAGTAAGATAGATACCACCGTGGCACCTCTGCCGAAAGAGAGCAGTGCTGGTGCATGCTGTGAGGTAACTGGCGAGTTGTGGCGCCCCGAATGTGGGCACCGCCAGACACCACACTTGCTAGGTGGTAGCCTTTAAATCGGCCGCGGTCCGTTAGTATACGTCGGACCCGCGTGTCGCCACTGTCAGTGATTGCAGACCGAGCGCCACCACACTGCAGGTCTAGAGAGACTTACTAGCACTCGCCCCAGTTGTACAGCCGACTTTGCTAGCGATGCTACACTGACAAATACGCTCTCATTTGCCGACACGATAGTTAGCATAGCCTTCAGCTACGTCATTTGCTACGACCTAGCAAGGCGCCATTATCAATAGATATATAACTTGTGATGCCTGTACCGTCAGACCGATGTACACCACTTCTGGATTAAAGTTAAGTATTACAGCAACTGCGTCCGTTTTTCTAAGTTCTCATTTCCTTGTAATGTTCCAGACCTCACGCCAATCTGCGTGAGCTTACAAGCGTGCATTTCGGTCTCCTCTAGCAACACGGTGTTGGCTCTTCTGCCAACACTTCACTGAAAATATTCTAAGTTGAGAGTTGGCGTAGCCGCACGGACTGCTCGACAAGCTGGGGCTCGTCAGCAACCGCGTGGTGCTCAACATTAGCCGTAGCAAGAGGGTAGCCCTAGCGCGTGGCTTGGAATTCCGTGTTGACGCTGAGTCGAGGACTGTGCTTTGTGTCAATGAAGGAGATTTGTATGCCAGGAGTGCCAAAGATAGCGGACTTTGTGAAACCATAATGGCAGACATTTCACAGTACATGTACGAGGGGCGTTCAGAAAGTAAGCTCCGATCGGTCGCGAAATGGAAACGACTATGAAAATCCGATAAAGCTTTGCACAGATGTGTTGGGTAGTGTCTCTAGTATAACCCCAGTTAGCATCACGTCGCTCTTCTCATTTCTGAGCTCGCAGTGAGTGCGTAAAGATGTCTAGAAAATAGTGTCTGCCGCCAAGTACGAGGGCCTGGTGAGAAATTTCGCCTGAAGCTATGCAGCTAACTTTACATAACTGTCGTGCTGTTTCGTCTTCACGACAATTCTCAGCCGCATTCTGCAGGGGCAATGAAGATGCTCCTGCATCGTTTTCAAATGGAAATGTTAGATTACCCACAATACAGTCCGCAATTGTCTCCCCCTGAGTTTCATCTCTGGTCACATGAACCGCTGTCTTTGAAGACAACATTTTGACACAGACAACGAGGTGTAGGCCAGCGTGGGGAATTGGCGGAAAGCACTGGCGGCTGCCTTCTATGATGAGGCTATTGAAAAGTTGGTACAACGCTATGACAAAATTCTAAGTCAGAACGGCGACTACGTAGAGAAGTAGCTGAAAGGTGTAGCTAATTGTTACAAGTAAAACATTTCTGATGTTCACTGTGGTTTCAATTTGGCAATCAATCGGAGCTTACTTTCTGAACAGGCCTCGTAGAAATTAATAGTAGCCAGATGAATCATGATACCTTAAAAAGAAACATGTACATTACAATTATTTGCACAACAATTCTGATGGTGTAATCAGATTTTCAATAACTTTATTAGTTTAAAGTTTAGTTCAAAATGGTTCAAATGCCTCTGAGCACTATGGGACTAAACTTCTGAGGTCATCAGTCCCCTAGAACTTAGAACTGCTTAAACCTAACTAACCTAAGGACATCACACACATCCATGCCCGTGGCAGGATTCGAACCTGCGACCGTAGCGGTCGTGCGGTTCCAGACTGTAGGGCCTAGAAGCGCTCGGCCACCACGGCCGGCTTTAAAGTTTAGTATCTGACTGTAAATTATACAAGTAACACCAAGCAACGAATTTCCAAAATCTAAACGGTTCATCCGATTTTGTCCATCGACGTGTCTTTAGGAAGCTATTATTGTAAACTTAAATTGGTATCAATTACAGCCATGTAATTTGAATAGTACATGAGTTATTGGAGGCCAAAGTGATCGATTACTATTGATCACGTCAGGCCATAAGTACTCCACAGTTACACGAAAAAACGGTAGCAGCATGCTTATAAATATATTTATCCGTCTATGTATTTGTTTATATCCGATATATACTATTCATGAAGAAACTGGTCAAATATTTACTGTGTTTTAGAAAGAACAGAGGCACTAGGCTACTGGCCTACTTTCTATTCCTTTGATATATGTTTATTTAATCTGTTTATGTATATAATAATATGTGTTAGATCGTGTTTATGGTCCAGCCGTAGTAATATTTATTTAATTTCAAGTTATTTAAATGTAAATCCAGTATTTCGTATTTGTTTCAATATGTTTGTGAGTATGCATTGGCTTGGAGACCTGGCAGGAGCGCTCTAGCCAGTCACAGCGCTCGTTAGTGTGGTAGGCGACTACCGAAGTCAATGGAGAGACTGTATGTAAGTGAGGGAGGAGCATCGGGTCGCACAGGACAAGGGGGAGTGCTGGACGGGAAGGCGCGACGGACGGTCGCGGGAAAGATTTGGAGAGTGTTGAGCAGTTGGCGCGTCGTCGCGAGAGATAGAAATAGTTCGTAGTGCCCACTGGAGCACTTGTGAGATTTCCGTGGCTTCTCAGTGAAGACGTAGTTGCGTTTAGAAGCGAATATCTCGCGAGTTATGTTGATGCTCATAACTAAATAAGTGAAGTATAAATCTATCGTTTCCCTGTTATTCAACTTATATTTTATTTAATTGCTGGACCATCGACACCAATAAGTGTTTTGCAGTAATAAACGGCATTCTTAAAGGTACTTCTCCTTACGTACACATTATTTAAAGTCGTTAAAAATAGTACCAGCAGATTTTATTCAATTGCAGTCTTTCATTAATAAATTTCTATTTTACATTCAAAATTCGCAATTGCCGAGTGATAGGAACATTCGACAATTCGATTCATGTGTATATTCATATTGCATACCGTAGACTCAACAGTATTTGGCTTGTAATGCGGCAACTGCGTATCCCAGCGCCTAGACAACGAAACCAGCCAAAACTTTTAATGTTTCAACTCCGTGTCTGAGGGTACGTAGTTGAGGGCCACCATTAATTTTTTTTAATTTTTTTTTATTTTATTTTATTTATTTATTTATTTATTTATTTTGAAAGCCCGCAACACGCAAGTGCTTTGGAGCACAGCGTTCATCGTACACCGTTGAACATGTAGCTCGACAACAGATCACCCCTAAGTGTCCACATATTGACCAACAACATCGGCAATTACGATTGCAGTGGGCACGGGACCATCGGGATTCGACCGTCGATCTATGGAAACGTGTCGGCTCTTCGGGTGAATAACACTTTCGCTACACTAGATCGATGGTCGTCTCCACATACGTCGCCATCGAGGCGAACGGCGGCTCGAAACGTGCAGCGCGCCGCGGATGCAGGCTGGTGGGAATAGTGTTGTACTATGGGAGACGTTCTCCTGCACTTGCGTGAGACGTGCGGTAGTAACCGAAGATACGCTGACAGCTGTGAACCACCTGCATCCCTCCATGCTTCATGCTTCATACCTTCCCCAACGACGACGTCATCTTTCAGCAGTATAATTGCCCGTATCTCGGAGCCAGAACCGTGCTACAGTGGTTTCAAGAGTATTACAGTGAACTCCGGTTGATGTCTCTGCGACCAAATTAACCTGATGGAAATCGTGTGTGAGCCATCTGGGTCACTGGCGAGTACCATCACCGCGTACGCTAATCAGCGGCCCCTTATTTAGGCGAATTACATGACCTGTGTGTAGACAGTTAATGCCACATACCTCCACAAACCTACCACAAAACTGTCGGATCGCTGATACGCACAATCAGTGATGTATTTAGTTTGAAACACGGACAAACAATCTGCTAAGCAGGTGGTCATAACGTTTTGGCTCATCCATGTATATTGCCTGACAAAGAATGACTCTGCCTCGTGATGACTGGGTGTTGTGTGCCGTCCTTAGGTTAGTTAGGTTTAAGTAGTTCTACGTTCTAGGGGACTGATGACCATAGATGTTAAGTCCCATAGTGCTCAGAGCCATTTGAACCATTTGACAAAGAATGAAGCACCCAGAAGATATGGTTGCATGTCAGTGTAAGTTGGTACTCGTAGGCGTCATCGAACTGTATGTGAATGATCAGAGATACAATTCCCCGTCACAGGTAGAATGGCGACAAGACAGCATTACTATCGCTGTCGCCTAGTGTTGTTCGCAGGTCTGGTAGCCTAAATGAGGGGCGTGAATACCGTCAGATGTTAAGTGGACACTGTGAAGGAGTTGTGGCGTACCCGTGTGAGGCAGCGTTATCAGCACGTAACAGAGTTTGAAAGAGGCTACATTGTGGGACTCCATTTGGCAAGAAAGTCGGATACGCTGGAGCATTCGGGTGTGACAGTGGTCTGATAACGCACTGCACGGAGACGTGAGCGCAGGAGTGCTCATTGTAAAAGTTTCAATCGACCAAGTCTGACCACCGTTAAGGGTGGATCGCCGGTTTCTGCACCCAGCTCATTGCAGCCTCTTCGACTCTTCGCCTGCTGTTCGATAACGAGTAATGGGCTTAGTGCGGTATTCTGCGTCATTCAGTACCAGCAATCGGAAAACTGCAGCAACCGGGCTAGCGGATTTCCGTTCTATGCGTAGGCTGCCATTGACAGTGTAAAATAAACGAATGCTCTTGCAGTGGAGCCGTCGCTGTGGAGTACACAGTGCCGTCACATGACGCTGCATTGCTTTCAGCTATCAATCGCCATTCTATACTTCACCGGATGATTATCGTCGGTGGCTATGGTGGCAATCCGTGCAGAGGTCCCACACTTCCAATGTTTTCAAGAGGCGCAGCATTGTTACCCTCGGCGTCACGGTGTGTGGAGCCATTGCGGATGACCTGAGGTTACTGAAGGAAAACTGACTGCAGAACAGAACGGTACGGACATCGTTTGACCTCATGTGTTACCCCTCATGTGACGGTGTGGCCATGCCGTTTTTCAACACCACAAAGCTTATTCACATTTGACACATGTCTCTATAAAGACTCTGCGTGATGCTGAGATACTACTGTGGACGCCATGATCTCCACTTCAGTCCCTAGTAGAACATGTGTGGGGCCGGTTCAAACGTCATCTGCCTCCCAGCGCCAGTATCCAGAATATTTAGGATCAGCTGCTACAACACGTGTGGCCGGCCATCTTGCCTCATGACAGGATATCCTTCCCAACCGAATCAGTGTATGCATCCAGGCCAGAAGGGGTGCAACTGCGTATTGATGAAGTCGGCTTATACTGCCAAGTTCTTTGTAAATTGGACTCGGTTTTGTAATCACTGAAATACCATCACATACCGTCTCAATCCGCGAAGTTTAATTTCATTTCCTTCTGATCTTGTGGCGGGGGAGAGGGGGTTGCGGTGAGGGGTGGGGGACTTAATTTTGCTCCCAGGAAGAGCAGCTTGGATAACAATGGCTTGGTCACGGTGATCCACTTCCATGGCCAGTTCGTGCACAAGACGTGACACCAATGTTCTTCAGGGGTAATCTGAAAAGCCTAGTGGACCAGACTGCGCTCGATATTCAGAGCGATCTCGTTGCCAAGTTTTTTGCAGCAGCGGAAGAGGTACGCCAAACTCCTCAGATTCGTGAGTGTGTAAGACAGATGACGGTGCGACACCGCACACTACCCCGTGATCATGGTGGTCGACATTTTGAATAATACGTGTAAGAAGACAAAAAATGGTTCAAATGGCTCTGAGCACTATGGGACTCAACTGCTGTGGTCATAAGTCCCCTAGAACTTAGGACTACTTAAACCTAACCAACCTAAGGACATCACTCACATCCATGCCCGAGGTAGGATTCGAACCTGCGACCGTAGCGGTTGTGCGGTTCCAGACTGTAGCGCCTTTAACCGCTCGGCCACTCCGGCCGGCCGGTAAGAAGACAGTTCCGCATTTGTTATGAACTGTACGGTACACCGTTGGAATAGATCGTGCACACTGTGATAAAAGTGTGTTGTCCACTATAGCACTACTCTCTATTTTGTGCTGTAGTTTATGGTAATTGCATGTTACACACTTGTTCAGTTTTGTGATGTCATTTTCAAAGAAACAATCATAAATTAGATTACAAATCGAAACATCCTAATTACATTATTACTCTGTATCGATCTGCTGCAGACCACGGGTCTCTCATACGAAATACCCAGAAAATATCCCTGAACAACCTCCGACATTTTGTCGATGGAGCTCGCGTTCGCTCTTTATATACCTGGATGAAGAGGGTGACAATTATTGAACTATATGAGAAAAAAACGCAAACTAATTACAAACTACAGCGTGCACACACTTTACTCAACATGTAAACGTCACTACAGATATTCGGATTTAGGTTATGCCGGCCGGAGTGGCCGAGCGGTTAAAGGCGCTACAGTCTGGAACCGCACGACCGCTACGGTCGCAGGTTCGAATCCTGCCTCGGGCATGGATGTGTGTGATGTCCTTAGGTTAGTTAGGTTTAAGTAGTTCTAAGTTCTAGGGGACTTATGACCACAGCAGTTGAGTCCCATAGTGCTCAGAGCCAGCCATTTAGGTTATGACATGTTCGATATGCGTGCCATCATTGGCAATGATGTGGCGCAGACGAATAGCGGAATTCCGCATGACCCGATGAAGTGTCGGAACATCGATGTTGCCGATGACCTCCTGAATGTCTGTTTTCACCTCAGGAATGGTTTATCGATTATTGCTGTACACCTTGTCTTTAATATAGCCCCGCAAAAAGGAGTCGAGTCGCAGGTGTTCAGATGAGGAGAATATGGCGGCCAATCGAGTCCCATTCCAGTGGCATCCGGGTTCCCCTGAGCCAGAATGCGGTGCCCAAAGTGCTCCAGCAGGACATCAAACATTCTTCTGCTTCGAAGGAGTCGAGCTCCGTCTTGCATGAACCACATGTTGTCGAAATCAGGGTCTTTTTGTATAATGGGGACGAAACCATCTTCCGAAACCTTCACGTACTGTTCGGTAGTCACCCTCCCATCAAGGAATATCGCACCGATTATTCCTTGACTGGACATTGCACACCACACGGTCACCTTTTGACGGTGAAGACACTTCTCGATCGCGAAATGCGGATTGTCAGTCCCCCAAAAGCGCGAGTGTTGATTATTGACGAACCCATTCAAATGAAAGTGAGCTTCGTCGCTGCACCAAACCAAGCATGCTCATACTAATTCCCATCATGCCCCGGTGCCAACCGTGCAGTTTGAACGTCCTAAAGCAAACCGTACAGAAGTTATGACGATTTTATTTCGTATAGTTCAATAATTGTGAGCCTGTGCGTGGCGATGTATAATCCAAGTATATTTTATGTACACCAATGTAATGGGTAAATCTAAGCACTGTAGAGGGTGAATCTAAGCATTATAGTCCTCTCGCTTCCTGTTTCACGCTCTTTACTTCTGTGTATGTACACACCGATGTAACTGAAGGGGTATAATGCGCATTTTTACTTCTTCAGTTATAATTTTCGCTTCCACGTCGACTATTATTTATTTACTAAGTCTGTACTTGTCTAGCTGCTGTAGTCCTTCACAATGTGTTTTACGATTTATGTTTCAGTAAGTATGCAACACGTCTTGGAGAAGTCAATAAACGGAAGGGAAGGCGAAATGATTGTGTCATTTAACAGAGATTATTCCATTTTTTCTGGTTCCCCCTGCGTTTTTCCCAGTCGGTCGCGAAATTTTGTACAGGTCTTCGTGAGGCATCGATCTCGTGACCCTGCGTCGCGGCGGCAGCGGGGCGGTTGCCGGGTACTCGGCGTGATGGAATCACCACCTGGGTATATCTGCAGCTCCGACACCACAAAGCCATTAGCAGCAAATCGAGCGAAATGCGTTTCGTTTGCGTCCGCGGTACGGGTTCACGCGTGTGGGCGCGAACGTTCCTCCCACCACACGCAATTTCGCTACAAGCGGTTCGGAAAACAGCAGATGGTTTCCGTTTAATTTGCTGTATTTTTGTTCCATTACACGAGGGAATGTTTCTGATACTGCTCTCAAAAGCGTTCAGTTTCTGTGTCTCTGCGAGCGGTAGGCACGTAAGCAGGTGAGAACCATAGTTTGTACAAAATGTAGATAAACTGCCTGGTATTAAGGTCAGAGCAAGGTAGGACAGCCCGATTAGTGCAAAATTTCTCACGCGGATCGTAAAGTCGGAGGTGCACCGTTTTAGTGCTATGGGAAATTTCTCCAGACGATGACAATGTAGAGGAAAATTAAAACAGTTACGTGTGTTAAGTCACTTTTTATTTTCTCCCGTGATATGATTCGAAGGCTTACACATTCATATTCAAGTAGGTCACTGGGTTACATAACATCCTTGTGTGCCCCAGCTGTTTGTTTTGAAGTTAACTCCGCTACAGATATGATATAATCAACACTTGTTATCATAATTACTGCCGCCGTCCGAACAGATTTCGGAAGACCCAACGGTACCGACCGACCACCGTGTCATGCTCAGCAAATAGGCTTCACTGGATGCAGAATGGAGGGGCTCGAGGTCAGTACAGAGTAGTCAGTCACTTATCAGTCAAGTACATCTTCAATTGGCTTCACACTTGCCAACAGCGCTCGGCAGACCCAGACGGGCGACCTATCCAAGCGTTAGCCAAGCCCGGTGTTTAAGTAAGATGCGTACTTTGATCTTCTCTATTCTCTATACTACTCAGTCCTGTTAAACAAAGAATTAATTTTTATGGGAAATACTCATGAATAAGCGTCAGAAGAAAACAGATACTCTTATCAGCCAGCAACATAAAATAGCATGGGAGTCCTTCATTAGTGTGCATACGTTCTATCCAAGGATTTTCAATTTCCCTGACATTCATTTTACTCCCGCTGAAACATACCTTTTAAACACAAGACTAAAATATAATTTAACGCCCACTCTTAAAGATGTAAACATCAAATGCTGAAGTTGCGAAGGAACGATTCCATTTTAGTAAATCAGACGTTTTGCAAACTTGCCCTAAAAACTAAAGACATAATCATAAAGAAGTAAACGGAAAAAGAGAAAATGAATCCCAAATAGTTAAAAAAATTTAATGACAAGCTTAAAATTAATAAAGCAATTGTGACAAAGCCAGATACAGGAAATACATGAGTCCAAAATTAATGAAAGTGGTTATATCTCAAAGATTTTGACGTTTTTTTTAGTGAAAATGACATTACCGTAATTCAAAAGGATCCAGCTCCGAAATTTCAAAATACGACTAAAGAACCGAGTAATGATAATAATTTCCTTCTTTTACCGAAAAAAAACTTCACTGAAGATGTTGAATCCTCAAGTACATAAATGAAGATCCCAACCACAGCTATATAAACTTAATAAGCCGTTTCCTCAAATTTTTAATAATATAAACTGTCCATCGCACAACCTAATGATATTTTGAAAGCTTTTTACGTTTTTGAAGAGAATTTTAGCATAAAATGGTTCAAATGGCTCTGAGCACTATGGGACTCAACATCTTAGGTCATAAGTCCCCTAGAACGTAGAACTACTTAAACCTAACTAACCTAAGGACATCACACACACCCATGCCCGAGGCAGGATTCGAACCTGCGACCGTAGCAGTCCCGCGGTTCCGGACTGAAGCGCCAGAACCGCACGGCCACCGCGGCCGGCTTTTAGCATAAAGAACAGCTCTGAAGTAGCACAGTCAATCTACAACAATTAAATTCCTGACTATGCTAGACTGGTGTCATAAGACATTACGAAAATACCAGACATTGAAACAACGGCCATTATTGCAAATAATTTACTTCAAAATAAGATTATGATTACAGGAGGAATAGCAGAGTTCATTGAGTTACTCGAAAATATTCTTGCTTTCAACTATTTTTCATTTAATGACATTATCTATTTCCAAAAAGGACAGATTAGCCATGACCAATTCACTAGCAGGTACCAATAGCTGACATGTTGGTTAACCTTGTAGAATTACAGTTTTTGCAAAAACAGTCCGCAGAGCACAAATAAAAGTTTATATTTTAAGAGATATGTTTTGATAATACTTTGTTGTTATACGTAGGTTCCAGAGACGAGGTGTATCCACTCACTAACATTTTAAATAATGTTTATCCTAATTTTGTTTTTACAGTAGAACACAAAAACAACAATAAGATTAACTTTTTGGATCTAACCATTTCAAATTGCAGCGGTAAAAATTGTTTTGTCATTTACCGGAAGGCAACTGCCACTGATGTAATTATTAGTTCAAACTGATGTCATCCTTATAAATAAAAATAGCCTTTTTCAAATCTCTAATTCACAGACTACTTAAATTACCTCTGGAACCAGATGCGATCCAAAAACAACTAAACAAATTATAACAATCTGCCAAAGTTTTTCACAATGCACCTAAATAAATGTTACTTAACACATTAGAAGAGATAGAAATCTATGATCACTTCAAAAATATGCCTTCGTCCATGCTCAACGAGCAATTAGACTTCAAAGAAAACTATTTCTGTGGGCTTTTTAAAAACTCGCTGTAGAATTTTCCTGCTCTTCTGTTCCTCGTATACTCTTATATTTTATGAAATTTATTCGTGATTGTATAAAATTTTGTTCAATATGTTTTAAACTCTTGCCTTATTATGTTTTTTACTTTTTATTCATCACTACCTTAATAGTCCCAGTTTTTTTTACGACAACTGTTGTGCAGTGCCTACCTCCATGCAATATCATGATTTTACTCTATGGTAACTAAAGAACACTATTTTACTTCTGTTCATTTCTGTTCCTCTTTTGTTTCTCCAAATAATAATTGTAACTTCATGCTTATTTCTATTTTATGGACTTTTTATGACTGTAAACAACTATATTCACAATGTCTTATAACTTTTGGCTGCTTAAGCATTTGTTTTACATTTATGACTACGTGTATGGGTATATGATGTATTATATTGTAGTGATGTAATCTATATTTCCGTACATCTGACATTATGTACACCTACGTTATGGAATTTCGTGGAATATCTATGACTGTAAACAACTATGTAGACAGTTTTTAAACATCAATTTCTTATGCCCATTGTTCTATCATATGTTTTGACTAGCTCAGTGCCGTAGTTCTTTTGTTGTAACATTTGTTTCAATGCTTTATGTATTATGTACCCTACTTTACTTTTTATATTGTTGGTTACTTGGTCATCATCATCTGAGATATCTGACACATATTAAAACAATCGTCTTACTTGCATTCCAGTCCTTTGTATCGAGTAGTCGCTGTCGCAACTATGAATTCGTCTACTGACGAAACGTGCATATCGACACCTCTACGCCGCTACCATGGAAAATAAGGGCGTAACTCAAGCAGTATTTTTGATGCCACTTCTATCTAGGAGCAATCTGAAATACCTGTATACGTTTCTACAGGTCGACCTGCATGCCAGTACGTATTTAACATTCAGAGGCTGTCGCACCTCTGAAACATCTTCTGCAGAATCGCGCTTATCGCTGCCACAACACCGCCTCCATGGGAACCATTGGCGTCACTGAACCACTATCTCTGCTGGAATACAATCTGCGTGTTTGCAATAAATGCCCAGAGAGGGCTGTCGGTGTTCTCACAACCGATTATGATTGGTTACCTGTTTTGCATAAAATTTGTATCACATTTTAACGAGATGCACATTTCGACGAAATGCTGTTTATAGCAGTTACTTTACATAATGTAATTTAAGTATTTCTTCATTTCTTGTTAGCTTCCGTGTAGCTGCTCTGTTTGTATCGTACTGTAACTACTGTTTTAGATCTTGTATTCCCGATTCGCTATCACGGAAGTAATTCGGTATGCAGTGGACGAAGGATCGCGTATTTTAGCAATAACTGCATTGCTGTTCTTAGCCTCACTTTACCACAAAATGCAGGGAGTTGTGAGGGACCTGTTCATATCGAAAATCCTGTTGGGCGCAAGTATTCGGCGGTGGGGAGAGCTGTCGGAACACCGTAGATAATGCCAGCATTCCTCTCTCTGCCCTGGCATCTCGCATCGATAACAGTAGGCGCAGCCTGAACCGCGGCCAGACAACTTGCCCCGCGCACCAAAAATTAAGTTATGAATTGCCGGGCAGAAAGTTTCAGGTAATTAATTCTCGCCGGCAATTGAGAGCTAAGTGGAGCGGTCGTAATTAGATTTGGTGCAATTTTCCGTTAATTTAAAGCGGTCTCAGCACATTGCCTCCGCGAGAGTAGAGTATCGCCGCCCCCATTGTTTTAATTAAGGCAATTAAAGCAAATCGCGGCCGAGTAAAAGAGGGAGCGAGGGAGGAGGGTGCTTGGCCAGGGAAATCTCCCGCGATAAGTGGTGACCGGAAAGATAAGTGTGGGGGTGGGGAGGGGAGGGGGCGAAGGGTAGGTGTAGTCAGTCGGTCGGTCGTTTCTCTCACTAAGGATGCCGTCCACTCCGTAAAACTTGAAACGTCGCACGTTCCCAGGCGCGCCAGCACTCCGACGAATCGCAGTGCCGTGGTAGGAATGTCGGGCCTCTGGAAAACGGCGCCGAACCGTTATAGCTTTCGCAGTCTGTCGCGAAACGTCCAAACAGCGTTCCATCAGGAGGAATTGTCTGTAAAGTCTTGGCAGTTGTCCTAGCTCACAGAAAGTACTCCTAGTCGCTAATTTTACCCATAAGGAATATTACGAAGAACTTCGTGATTGCGGAAAACAGAACGATAGACGAGTAAGAACACTAACCCAGTTACTTTAGATAGCATTCATTCAAACATCTACATCTACATCTACATACATACTCCGCAATCCACCATACGGTGCGTGGCGGAAGGTACCTCGTACCACAACTAGCATCTTCTCTCCCTGTTCCACTCCCAAACAGAACGAGGGAAAAATGACTGCCTATATGCCTCTGTACGAGCCCTAATCTCTCTCATCTTATCTTTGTGGTCTCTCCGCGAAATGTAAGTTGGAGGTAGTAAAATTGTACTGCAGTCAGCCTCAAATGCTGGTTCTCTAAATTTCCTCAGTACCGATTCACGAAAAGAACGCCTTCTTACCTCTAGAGACTCCCACCCGAGTTCCTGAAGTATTTCCGTAACACTCGCGTGATTATCAAACCTACCAGTAACAAATGTAGCATCCCGCTTCTGAATTGCTTCTATGTCCTCCCTCAATCCGACCTGATAGGGATCCCAAACGCCCGAGCAGTACTCAAGAATAGGTCGTATTAGTGTTTTATAAGCGGTCTCCTTTAAAGATGAACCACATCTTCCCAAAATTCTACCAATGAACCGAAGACGACTATCCGCTTTCCCCACAACTGCCATTACATGCTTGTCCCACTTCATATCGCTCTGCAATGTTACGCCCAAATATTTAATCGACGTGACTGTGTCAAGCGCTACACTACTAATGGAGTATTCAAACATTACAGGATTCTTTTTCCTATTCATCTGCATTAATTTACATTTATCTATATTTAGAGTTAGCTGTCATTCTTTACACCAATCACAAATCCTGTCCGAGTCATCTTGTATCCTCCTACAGTCACTCAACGACACCTACCCGTACACCACAGCATCATCAGCAAACAGCCGCACATTGCTATCCACCCTATCCAAAAGATCATTTATGTAGATAGAAAACGACAGCGGACCTAGCACACTTCCTTGGGGCACTCCAGATGATACCCTCACTTCCGATGAACACTCACCATTGAGGACAACTTATCGGTTTCGAGAAGCAAAGCTCAGTTTCAGCTGGCACGATCTCATCGAAATAAACTCTACACTCTCCCCTGGCTTTCAAAGAACATGTAACTTCCCCTTACTAAACGGCCTTTTGGATTGCGATAAAAATGACCGTAATCGTGTATGCCTAATGACATTTCACAACGAAATACGCTCTCATGACCGAGGGAAAATAATAGCTGTTACGAGGAGGTAAGTGTACAACAGGTCCTTCTGAAGGAAGAACCTATTCTAAACCTAATCTAAATACTGATAATAATTTTGAAGTGGACGGAATTTAGTGCAATCGCTCACGAACCACACGGGGGAAAAAGGGTACCACGTAATGTGTAACGCTAAAAATACCCAGAAGCAACGAAAGGGACGATTACATGCTCGCCAGCCCACTAGGGCAATGAATAAGTTGGTTATTACAAAACGACTTTCAGTAACCTCACCGTAACGTATTGCAAAATTTGGAAAAATCAAGCAATTTAACTTGAATTATTGAAAGATTGAATTTAATTTACTTTAAGCAAATGAGCAATTGCTTTGTTTTTAACATAGGAACATTAAAATACCTACCAAACCAGTAGAAGTCACTCGAAAAGCTAAATACAGAATAAATGAAATTGCGCACTTTTAATTTGTGCTGATTTTTAGTTATTACATTTCCCGGTGAAGTTTTATGTTACTTTAAGTGAGTGAAGTTAATACTACAAATTTCAAATTCGTTATGAAGAATGAACAGTTACTGAGGCAGCGAAATCTACACTTAAACTGGTCATTAGCAAACAAACAAAACTGGCGGTAAATACTTAACCAGTTTTCATATTTTTACGACACTCTGTGATTACGTGGATAAGGGTAGAGACCGTGCTTGATAATAATGTCTGAGGACAGTGACAACACAGGTGCCCTACAAGTTTAAATTATTGCAGGATACTATTCGAGGAAATTAGTCATTAAAGTTTCTTAAAGAAACGCCACTTGGTAACACTTGTACAATGGTAGTTAAACTCTGTGAGTCGACAGTCTCAGGATGTTTTAGCTGTGTGGACAGTGGAGAATATAGCTGACGACAATGCCGAGCAGCCGCTGCTGCTGCTGGTTAGGGACCCCGAGTCATCTACAGCGCCAGCCAGCCGCGGTGGCCGAGCGGTTCTAGGCGCTTCAGTCCGGAACCGCGTGACTGCTACGGTCGCAGGTTCGAATCCTGCCTCGGGCATGGATTTGTGTGATGCCCATAGGTTAGTTAGGTTTAAATAGTTCTACGTTTTAGGGGACTGAAGACCTCAGATGTTAAGTCCCATAGCGCTCAGAGCCATTTGAACCATCTCCAGAGCCACAGGTAATTATGGAACAGGCAATAGTTAGAACTGCAACTTCCTCGACCTGTCTACTCCGAGCTACTCTCAATACTTGCTGGTTAATAAAGCAGGTGTTCCTACATTGGCGCGATCATAGCTGCACACCGCGCCCGAACAACACCTCCGCACTCTTTCAAGACTCGGGGTGCTGTGCCTTCTCTCTGCTTGCTGTGCGACAGAGACTTTCCAAACGCGAGGAAAAAAATGTACAGCTACTGCCATTCCGTCATTGATATCGATACATTTATACAAAGTTCTCTTCGTGATTACCCAGCAATTTACAATATTTACATTATGATTACAATGAATTGTACATGTTCACAAATAAATACACGACTACGTCCCTTACATATTAAATGTAGTTTCTGTAATAAAGCTTACAGACTCAGAAATAAAAGTATATCACACGTTATCAACAGATCCTAGTTGGCAAAAAATTTTGGATGGTTCAGAAGGTATTTTATCAGCATTTATGGTTTTACAAACAGATTAATGCTTAACTGGAAGAAAACGCAATGCATACAGTTTCTCGTACGGAACTCTCATAAAAGCGAATTCTTGATCTCCAAAGACAGCTAAGCAGTTAATGAAGACGACTATTTAAGCTTCTTAGCACTGAGGCTGGATGAGAACCTTTCTTGGAAACTTCGCTTTCATTACGCGGTGATTCAGCTGTTCCAACCACTGGGTTTTATACAATCCACTGTACCTTCATATACAAGCCTACCACCTGCAAGATTTTCAGATTCTTTCGCCCTCCGCATGCAAACTACACAAAAATGAACTGTACCTTTTTGTAGGAAATGTAGTAGAGTTAAATTCTGCGTTTTCGCTACAGGCTGTAGTTTAGGAATTATTCTAGAAAAATGTACAAATGTAACATTCAAACGCGTATTCCTTGAATAACCCAAAAATTGTGGCAACCAGCGAAAACGTATCTCAGTATAAAACTTTAACTGCATTAAAATTCCCACAGAAGGTCCCGTTCATTTTTCCTGTAGGACTAATAGTTCGCAAGTAGAAATCGAAAGAACTTGATAATCTTGTGGGTGGTATTAGAAGGCGTTGCGGGTTGCATAAAACCCAATGGCCGGGGCAGCCAAATCACCCCTATTGTTGCTATCTTCGCTGCAAGAATTATCTCCAGTCTCCCGACACTGAAACACAAAGGCTTGTTTACTTTGTTTACTTTTGCTCTGTTATCTCACGTGGTGTTACGTTTTGTGTCGCCTTTGTGTACTCATCAATCATATTCTTATCCCAGAAGAGGGAGCATGGGTTTAGGACATATATGATGCCACATGGTGTATGCCATTGTTCTGCCGACTCAGAATTTAAACACAGCCATTCATCTACATAAACTCCGTCATGGGATCCGCTCTTTACAAAACCGACCTCATTTAGAAGAAAATTCAACATTCGTTTACTGAACATTAGACGCCAAAAATAATTTTCACTGGTAACACTTTCCTTGAACTGTGGACAAAAAGATGCGTGCTAGAGATCGACAACGAGCTTTGTATGCACACTTCGAACACACCAGGGAGTCCTGTGGCGTCATCTCCGAACTCGCCGTTTCTGTACTTTCGCTGACTCGACTTGTCAATCTCAGCCGCTACTCATTTACATAAAAACTCGTAGTTTTTCAACTTTTTTTGGACTGAGAATTGTTCGTAGTACCTTCATTTCCTTTATTTCCAACACTTCAGTTCCCCCCTTTTTGTTGAGGAGTAACCGTTCCGCTGCTCAGATTTTGTTGTTGGGTTGTTTGGAGGAAGATACCAAACAGCGAGGTCATCGGTCTCATCGGATTACGGAAGGAAGTCGGCCGTGTCCTTTCAAAGGAACCATCCCAGCATTTGCCAGGAGCGATTTAGGGAAATCACGGAAAACCGAAATCAGGATGGCCGGACACGAGTTTGAACCGTCGTCCTTCCGAATGCGAGTCCAGTGTGCTAACCACTGCGCCACCTCGCTCGGTGCTGCTCAGAGGTATCCCTGTTTTATGACTGCTGGACTCTTAACTGAGAGTGATTTTTTGATGTAAGTTCCTTCGTTAGTTGATAAGCCATTTCCATTTATTGGGCTCTGATTTAATTTGCCTGTTTACTTAGATTGTTAGGCTGTATTCCTTCTCCGAAGTACGTAAGTTTATTCACTCTGTTGATTCTACCACCTCTTCTGCTCTGGAATTTTGGAGTATTTACCATGTTCGTTTTGATTTCAGTCTTCTCGAAAGAAATTTGTTTCAACAGGTCGATTTGCTCATTGCTGTATCGACGTTTTTGGAAAATATTGCTGAAACATCTGTAAGGACTACCTAGTGAAGTTTGACATTCGAGTTTTTATGTCCCAAACAGATTTCGTGAATTCCTTCTTCTCGAAGTCTAAGATTCCATTCCCTTATTAACTCTTTCCAAAACGCCGCTAAAGAGCATTGAGGAGAGGACATCACCTCGTCTTAAGACCAGTTTTGATTTCAAATGATTCCGAAATCCCTACTCAGAATTTTATTTCGGACTTTTCTTCCATCAGTGTTTCTTCATTTACGGCCAAGGCCTTTTTTCCGAGTTCTTTTGGCGTATATGAGAGTGTTTGTCTGTTCACGGGGCCATGGGCGTACTTGAAGTCGCCTACAAAGGTTACAATAAGATTTTTGCTTCTTAGGCAATATTTCCTTAAGATGAATTTCAAATTGTTCTACACAGGAGCGGCCATTTTTGAACCCACCACGGTCTTATTTTTATTGTTATTATTGGCTGCTTATTCATTACTCTTAAAAAATACGTGGCTGGGCTGGATTTGTGTTAAGACTGGGCTAGCATATTTAGACCTCTTACGAGGAGAACACGACAAGTGCTATAACCCGAATTTCATGAACTCCGCTCAGTGAAAGAGGAATCAAAATAAGCGAATCCGTGTCTCGGCTTTTTCGTGGACACTCGACCGTTTCTGAGAAAACGACTGCCAACGTTTTCTATGTACGTCATGTGCCACATAGCGAGTACTTAGCACAACCGAAGCGCTGGCACAATGCCCAGCGTCGCGGCTCTACAACTTTGAGCCCCGTGTTCGAAACCCGACTGTTATTTTTATTTTTGTTTTTCATTTACTTACCCATGTCCGTAGAAGATTACTACATGAATGTTTTCCAGCGTACATTGAAATGATGATGTCCTCATTCGTCTATTAATTGTACGTCTGGTGAACGAATTAAAAAAAAAAAAAAAAACAGTAAATGAATGATAAAGTTATTTGAAATTATTTTTAATGGAATTCCTGTAGTGTATCTTGGTCTATAATCAATTACAACCGCCAGATATCGGTAAAGTGATTCGTTATCCGTGGTCTTCGCGAAATTATTGCCAACGCGTGAAATCTTCATCTTTGTTAACGTTTCTTTCCCCGGCAATATTCATGCAAAGAAATGTCACTGTGGCCAATACGCCTTCACGCATTGCTCATGGTGTTCAGAATTTCTATCTTTCGAATGTTTCTACAATCGGTATCTTCCTCAAGAATAAATATAAGAACAAAATATAAAAATTAATATAAGAATTGATATAAGAATGAAATATAAGGTTATGAGAATTTAAAAATATTGTAAACCCTGAAAATACTGTACATACGTATATAATAAATGTATGACATATATCCCCCCCTTGAACCATGGACCTTGCCGTTGGTGGGGAGGCTTGCGTGCCTGAGCGATACAGATAGCCGTAGGTGTAACCACAACGGAGGGGTATCTGTTGAGAGGCCAGACAATTGTGTGGTTCCTGAAGTGGGGCAGCAGCATTTTCAGTAGTTGCAGGAGCAACAGTCTGGATGATTGACTGATCTGGCCTTGTAACACTAACCAAAACGGCCTTGCTGTGCTGGTACTGCGAATGGCTGAAAGCAAGGGGAAACTACGGCCGTAATTTTTCCCGAGGGCATGCAGCTTTACTGTATGGTTACATGATGATGGCGTCCTCTTGGGTAAAATATTCCGGAGGTAAAATAGTCCCCCATTCGGATCTCCGGGCGGGGACTATTCAAGAGGATGTCGTTATCAGGAGAAAGAAAACTGGCGTTCTACGGATCGGAGCGTGGAATGTCAGATCCCCTAATCGGGCAGGTAGGTTAGAATATTTAAAAAGGGAAATGGATAGGTTAAAGTTAGATATAGTGGGAATTAGTGAAGTTCTGTGGCAGGAGGATCAAGACTTCTGGTCAGGTGACTACAGGGTTAAAAACACAACATCAAATAGGGGTAATGCAGGAGTAGGTTTAATAATGAATAGGAAAATAGGAATGCGGGTAAGCTACTACAAACAGCATAGTGAACGCATTATTGTGGCCAAGATAGATACGAAGCTCACGCCTACTACAGTAATACAAGTTTATATGCCAACTAGCTCTGCAGATGACGAAGAAATTGAAGAAATGTATGATGAAATAAAAGAAATTATTCAGACAGTGAAGGGTGACGAAAATTTAACAGTCATGGGTGACTGGAATTTGGTAGTAGGAAAAGGGAGAGAAGGAAACGTAGTAGGTGAATGTGGATTGGGGCTAAGAAATGAAAGAGGAAGCCACCTGGTAGAATTTTGCAGAGAGCACAACTTAATCATAGCTAACACTTCTTTCAAGAAACATGAAAGAAGGTTGTATACATGGAGAAACCTAGAGATACTAGAAGGTTTCAGATAGCTTATATAATGGTAAGACAGAGATTTAGGAACCAGGTTTTAAATTGTAAGACATTTACAGGGGCAGATGTGGACTCTGACCACAATCTATTGGTTATGACCTGTAGATTAAAACTGAAGAAACTGCATAAAGGTGGGAATTTAAGGAGATGGGACCTGGATAAACTGAAAGAACCAGAGGATGTACAGAGTTTCGGGGAGAGCATAAGGGAACAATTGACAGGAATGGGGGAAAGAAATACAGTAGAAGAAGAATGGGTAGCTTTGAGGGATGAAGTAGTGAAGGCAGCAGAGGATCAAGTAGGTAAAAAGACGAGGGCTAGTAGAAATCCTTGGGTAACAGAAGATATATTGAATTTAATTGATGAAAGGAGAAAATATAAAAATGCAGTAAATGAAGCAGGCAAAAAGGAATAAAAACGTCTCAAAAATGAGATCGACAGGAAGTGCAAAATGGCTAAGCAGGGATGGCTAGAGGACAAATGTAAGGATGTAGAGGCTTATCTCACTAGGGGTAACATAGATACTGCCTACAGGAATATTAAAGAGACCTTTGAAGAAAGGGGAGAACCACTTGCATGAACATCAAGAGCTCAGATGGAAACCCAGTTCTAAGCAAAGAAGGGAAAGCAGAAAGGTGGAAGGAGTATATAAAAGGTCTATACAAGGGCGATGTACTTCAGGACAATATTATGGAAATGGAAGAGGATGTAGATGAAGATGAAATGGGAGATACGATACTGCGTGAAGAGTTTGACAGAGCACTGAAAGACCTGAGTCGAAACAAGGTCCCCGGAGCAGACAACGTTCAATTGGAACTACTGACGGCCATTGGAAAGCCAGTCCTGACAAAACTCTACCATGTGGTGAGCAAGATGCATGAAACAGGCGAAATACCCTCAGACTTCAAGAAGAATATAATAATTCCAATCCCAAAGAAAGCAGGTGTTGACAGATGTGAAAATTACCGAACTATCAGTTTAATATGTCACAGCTGTAAAATACTAACGCGAATTCTTTACAGAAGAATGGAAAAACTAGTAGAAGCTGACCTCGGGGAAGATCAGTTTGGATTCCGTAGAAATATCGGAACACGTGAGACAATACTGACCCTACGACTTATCTTAGAAGCTAGATTAAGGAAAGGCAAACCTATGTTTCTAGCATTTGTAGACTTAGAGAGAATGACAATGTTGACTGCAATACTCTCTTTCGAATTCTGAAGGTGGCAGGGATAAAATACAGGGAGCGAAAGGCTATTTACAATTTGTACAGAAACCAGATGGCAGTTATAAGAATCGAGGGGCATGAAAGGGAAGCAGTGGTTGGGAAGGGAGTGAGACAGGGCTGTAGCATATCCCCGATGTTATTCAATCTGTATATTGAGCAAGCAGTGAAGGAAACAAAAGAAAAATTCGGAGTAGGTATTAAAATCCATGGAGAAGAAATGAAAACTTTGAGGTTTGCCGACGACATTGTAATTCTGTCAGAGACGGCAAAAGACTTGGAAAGCAGTTGAATGGGATGGATAGTGTCTTGAAAGGAGGATATAAGATGAACATCAACAAAAGCAAAACGAGGATAATGGAATGTAGTCGAATTAAATCGTGTGATGCTGAGGGAATCAGATTAGGAAATGAGACACTTAAAGTAGTAAAGGAGTTTAGCTATTTGGGGAGCAAAATAACTGATGATGGTCGAAGTAGAGAGGATATAAAATGTAGACTGGCAATGGCACGGAAAGCGTCTCTGAAGAAGAGAAATTTGTTAACAGTGACTATAGATTTAAGTGTCGGGAAATCATTTCTGAAAGTATTTGTATGGAGTGTAGCCATGTATGGAAGTGAAACATGGACGATAAATAGTTTGGACAAGAAAAGAATAGAAGCTTTTGAAATGTGGTGCTACAGAAGAATGCTGCAGATTAGATGGGTAGATCACATAACTAAAGAGGAAGTATTGAATAGGATTGGGGAGAAGAGAAGTTTGTGGCACAACTTGCCTAGAAGAAGGGATCGGTTGGTAGGACATGTTCTGAGGCATCAAGGGATCACCAATTTAGTATTGGAGGGCAGCGTGGAGGGTAATAATCGTAGAGGGAGACCAAGAGATGAATACACTAAGCAGATTCAGAAGAATGTAGGTTGCGGTAGGTACTGGGAGATGAAGAGGCTTGCACAGGATAGAGTAGCATGGAGAGCTGCGTGAAACCAGTCTCAGGACTGAAGACCACAACAACAACATGAGATATATCACGAAATACAATTACAATTTTACAATAATATAACGCCCTTGTATCCCCTATCGTGAAAAGAGACATTCCTATAGAACCGTTCCACAGACTTGAGAAAATAAATGAACAAATAAAATAAATAGAAGCAATAATCGGGTTTCGAACACAGGGTGCGTAAGCGGGAAAACCGCGCCGCTGGCCACCGTGCCACCATTTCGGCTGAGATTGTTGTGTGCTAAAATGCATCTAAATTACTCTCAAAAGTTTCACCGTCGTTTTCTCAGAAACGGTCGGGTATCTACACATAAGCTCAGGCACGTGTTCGCTTATTTTGACTCCATTTCAACTGAGCTAAGTTCCTGAGAATTCGGGTTATGGAACTTGTTGTGTTCTTCTCGTTAGTTGTAATTTATATCGGTGCACCTCTAAAACTACATTGCAGATCTGTGCTACATGATGTTTACATGATTATACAGTTACTATTTGGTTTGTCGTGAGCACGTGTACCGTAGGATTAACCTATAGACACTAGCAGTTTTTCTTGAAACTTATTGATATGTTTTCATCACTTAACATGCCTACTGTTTGCGTATTTATGCCCTCATCCAGTCCCCCATCTCGTCGACGAAAATTAATATTAGCACGATACTGGTGATTTCATGGTATACGGAGATAATCCTACGAATTGGGAATCGTGTAAAACAATTACAGACTAAAAGCAAGGCTTTGCTTTAGAGGTAAACAATTAGATTAAAACAATGTATCACATATTCCTGTAGGACGTAGGTGATCAAAACTAGAAGAAGAGTCCCTATAATGATACGCCTTGAAACCAGTAGATATTGAGGTAAAGGGCCCTCCAGTCCTCTCATTCCCATCTTTCTGTTACTTAGAAGTGAACATTATAGGCAATCTGCGTGCGATTGTCATGCATCCTGTCCCGGACTTCACCACTTCTTCGACAGTGAATCATGCACTCTTTTAAAACCCTTGGCTGCATTTGGATTGCTTCACATGCATTGGTCACAGGTTCCTGTAACGTCAGCGCATTTTCGATGGTGTGGGCACGCACCATTGGCCTTAAATGTCCCCAGAGCCAGAAATCCAGCGGACTCTGGTCAGGTGTGCGTGGAGGTCACGCTAATGGACCACCTTGGCCAATTCATCGCCCATGAAACTGTGCAGTGAAGTACTGTAGCAGGATCAGTAGAAAATTGGGTGGTTCCCTCTCATACGTCAACCGTGGTCGTTGTCTTTCTGTAGCAGTAACCCTCTACAATAGTGCCGGTAATTAATCGCGTAGAACTCCGTGATACAGAACACCTGTTAACCTATTTGGTAAAGTGTAACAGCGCTACTAGCACCTCTTTGAGGAGGCAGACCAGGTTTGCTTTAAATACTCACTGTAGTGGTCGTGGGAGTTAGTTACCTTTGAGATTAGACATGGTGAGTTGATGTTGGTCAGGAACGCTATTAAGGCGACAGAGACACGGTCGCGTAATAGGGCTACGAAATACTCGATGTTCCTTCTGCGGTACTACAGAAAGACGTGGCAGGAATGGCTCCGCTGTAGATTGTAGATGACTGCTGGCAGCGGTGGTCATGAGAAGATACGGTGGCAAGAAGACCTGGCTCCGATCGGCCAAGTGGCACCACAGAGAAAGAAGATCATCGTGGTCGGAGTATGGCTCTGGCGCATCGTACTGCAGCTCCAGCAGCAATTTGGGCAGCAGTTGGCGCCACAGTGGCACAACGAACTGTTACAAATCGGTTACTTCAAGGGCAGGTACCAAGCAGATGGCCTGTAGGGTGCATTCCTCTGACCCCAAACCATCGCCATTAGCGACTTCAGTGGTGTCAAGCGAGAGCTGATTAATGGGTAGGGTGGAGGTCTATCGTGTTTCCTGATGAAAGCTGGTTCTGAGTTCGTGCCAGTGGTGCCTGTCTATTGACGAGAACGAGGCCAGAAGGGGGCCTGCAACCAACCTGTCTGCCTGCTAGACACACTGGACCTACACCTCAGGTTATGGTTTCCGGTGCGATTTCGTATGACAGCAGGAGCACTCTCGGAGTTATCCCACGCAGTCTGCAAACTTTTGCGTCAGTCTGGGGATTCGACTTGTTGTGGTGTCATTAACAGCATTCCAGTTTCTTTTTTTCTTTTTTTTTTTTTTTTTTTTTTTTGAACAAGATAAAGGTCACCCATATATCGCTGTTATAGCCCAACATGCTCTACAGACTGTCGATATGCAACCTAGGCCTGCTCGATCACCGCATCAGCCTCAAATCGAGCACACACGATATATCATCCGACGACCAGCATTATCCACAAACAGCAGTAACCGACGCTGTATTGTCCGACCAGTGGAGCAGGCGTGGAACTCCATCCAATGAACTGGCAGCCGGCACCTGTCCAACACAATGTATGCATGTCTGAGTGCTTGCATTCAGCATTCTGGCTGTTCCACCAGTTACTAATGTACCAACATTTCACATTTTCAATTGCTTACCTGCCACTTACTTTAACCGGTGAGCGTGCAGTGTTAAATCACTTCCGTACAGGGTGGTCCATTGATAGTGACCGAGCCAAGTATCTCACGAAATAAGCATCAATCGAAAAAACTGCAAAGAGGGAAACTCGTCTAGCTTGAAGGGGAAACCAGATGGCGCTAGGGTTGGCCCGCTACATGGCGCTGCCATAGATCAAACAGATATAAACTGCGTTTGTGTATTATGAAACCCAATTTTTATTGCATAGTGTAGTACGTAAAGAAATATGAATGTTTTAGGTGGACCACTTTTTTCGCTTTGTGATAGATAGCGCTGTAATAGTGAAACGTCCCCTTAGAAAAATTAATGAATTGCTGTGATGGTAAACCTCTTACATTATTTGCTTTTCAAACAGCTGAGCAAAACTGAACGTACTCAGACATTACCCTCTTTACTTATTCTGATCAACACTAAACTGACACACAATATCTTTTGCGCAACGCAATCTGACTTTAAAAAATCCCTACAAAAGAATGGCCCTGACTAACATTAACCTATACCTTGCACAAATCACTTACCTCACGAAAAATCATCGTTACTCGAACTACTGCAATACAGCGAGCTCCACTACTGCCAGCTAAATAAAAGATTCAAACTACTAAAGGCACTAACTACTGATAGGCATAGTTAGCAAATGAAAGATTTTGATAGAGAACAAACAATGTATTTACCTTAATAGTGTTCAAAAGTCATAATATATATAGCAGTTCATGACATCCAGTCTTACAAATTTCGAAACTTCGCCATTTCTCTCCCTACATCCACCACTGCTGGTGGCTCACCTCCAACTGCGCAACGCTACGCGTTGGTAACAGCCAACTGCCCAACACTACAATGGCCAACAACAATGCAAACCAGCTACAGACTGCACACAGCACAGCCAGTGATTATCATACTGAGCGCTACGTGGCGTTACCAATGTAAAAGCCTAAACAGCCTACTTACATAGCCCCCATGCTCTCCACAAAAAATTTTACAAATTGTTTTGGGCAGTGGCCAATACAGATTTGCAGATTTTTTTTTTTTCAAAGTCTGAGCAGTAAAAGAAAATGCACACGGAAGTAGTGGATTTCCATGCAGTCTTGAAGAAGTAGTGTTGTCCTTCCAACGGAAAGACAGTGCTGACTTTCGACATGCAGACAGGTAATGGGCCACAACAGAGCAATCCCGCAGCAGAGTCAGTCGAAGTTTTGAAGAATATCGTTTGGTAGGTCATCACGGAGCAGACCCACTGTAGTCCTGGTAGAGATTACGGTATTGGTGGGCCACCAGAGGTGCAGACCCACTGCAGTCCTTGTAGCAATGGTGGTATTGGTGGGCCATCAAAGGTGCAGACCCACTGCAGTCCTTGTAGAAATGGCTAGCAGCCATCCGTTGCGACTGTGCAGGTGCACAATCACCATCGAAGAGTCTTGCAGACAATATAGCAAGTCCATAAACCACCACTTGTGCACTCACAAAATTTTTTTTTTGAAATGTCCTTAGAACCAGCAATGCTGTTATCCAGTCCCTTGCTGAATTATTAACACACGTGCAAACACTAACAGTCCCTACTTCTCACATATTGTGCATATAGTATGACCAACAGAAACGTGTGCAGTGAAATGTAACTTAGTTTGAAGAACTGGTGTCTATACAATTATAAATTTACAACATAAGAATACAATTACAAAGGTACAAAATACATCATTAAAGAACATAACAATACAAATAACATTTGTAGTAAAACAGGCTTTACAAAAGAATAGAAATAAACATGTACATCAGTGTTACAAGAATTATGACATAAGTACATACATAAAAGATCAGAATAACTATTGAAACATCAACTTCACACATGAGCATTAAAACAAAACAGAATAAATAATGTCTGAACATCTTTACAAAGTAAATAACATAGTATTAGAAAAATTCTACAGCATAACTCTCATCAGCGAAACACATAAAGACAGGAAAACACAAATACACAAGAGTACACAAAAACATAGCAGAATAACACCAGAGGAAAGTGCAGGGTTTGTTTTCAGTGTAACATTTGGTACTGCAGTCCAACCCAAAACTTCATTCCATAGATTTTTCGACTTATTTCAACATTTGTTTCCACCAAAAATATCCTATCCAAGCATGCTTTCTGTATTTATATGTTCACATGTTTCTTACCTCATTATTTATTTTCCATTATCTTACCTCATCATTTAATTCCAAGAAAATCCTACCTAAACCTGTTGTCCCTAAACCCTACTTTTTTGTTCATATCCTCTTTCAAAATACTTTTTTGGCCAAACCATTTTCTTATAGCTTCTCAATGCATTTCTTTCCATCCATCACAACTCGTTCTCTCATATATCCTACCCCATCTTAAGCTAACTTAAATCTACTGAGCTCAGATGCATAAACTAAGGGACAAGGCAACACAGCAGCACAAAACAATTAATACAAACAGCAATGACAAAAAAATGCAAATTGGCAAAGCAAGCAGCAGTAAATGTAATAACTTATATCTAAACATGACAAAGCTCAAGCAGAAAAAATATTACTGTAAAAATGGCCATGTTTAATACCTATGTCACATCTTAACACTAGAGTGATGCATCACGAGAACTTACTCCAGCAGACAAGTTACCAAATCGTAAAAAAATTATTTAAGCAGTTCCTGTGAAGGGAAATGATTATTTGTGTTCTATTTTCTAAGAAAGTACATCATAAACGTATTCTTTACTGGGTCTGTAGATAGAAAATAGTGATATTAGTAGATCTATTAAATTTTATTTTAACCAATGCTGCAGTGCAGCTAGAAACTAGATATTAAACAAAATAAGCAATCTCTCAACTAGAAAGACAATAGATGTAAAATGTTTCTCATCATTTCATTAGTCATTTTAGTAAATATCATAAATTGAGAGCTCCACAGTATAATCATATGTTTTCAAGTTTGAGTGTGTCGTATTTGCGATGCTTTCTACAAAGAAATGTCAATAGCGAGGTTTATGGTCTCCTTTTTTCTCCACCTGTGCCTCTGAAAAGCACACACTAATGGCTTTTTTCCAGGCGACTGTCGCGCAGCTGGGTGCCCATGACGCATTACGTGAAGGTGGCCACTTAACTTTCTTACCGAAATATTTACGACACCAGTTTGCACTACAGTGACAGTCTCGTATAAAAATTTCACAGGTCGAGAATTTGCGTTGCATATCTGTAGAAACAAAATCCTATAAATATAACAGTGTCAAAAAATATTCGTCGGCATTGTGATACATTCACGCATTTACACACATTTCATAACTCTTAAAGTACAATTCTTGGTTTCCAACATCCTTTTTCACTACTCATTATACCTTACCTTATTACACATATACATATTCGTCGACACTTCTTCAATATTTCATCATAATAAATACGTAGCATAATCAAATTCCTCATATAGTATCAGCTTATTGATTATAAACATACCTCAACAGTATAATACACATCGTCATTGTAATAATAACATCATAACACCCCAGTCAAATCTCAAAAACGTTGTAGCTTTCTGCAATAATTTCAAAACCTAAAAAAATTCTCTGCTCATTTCAACAGTGTCATCTACCTCAATCATACTTTAAAAATCGTGATCCCATACCAAATATATCATTCAAAGCTCTCATAGTATCACAATGGTTCCGAAAAAATATGAACAGTTCACAAAGTACAGACAAAATACATTTTTATAAGTGTGAAGTTATCCAGCTGTGTAATTGCGTAAACATGTCACTGATGTAGTAAAAAAAAAAGTTTGTCTCTCAGTTAAATGATCAGATAGCTGTGTAATTTATGTGTTAGAGAAATATGGTACCGATGTGTAAAGTTGTATAAGCAAATACCATATTAGCTAGGGCTCCTTGCGCTTGCCAAACACATGGTACACAAAGTAGGCGTGTACCCCATTGAGGATTAATGTAATTATACCCTCAGGTGCTACAGATTACAGCAATGGAATGAAATGTATCACGGAAAACCTTTGTATCTTTGTAGTTCAAAAATCTTTAAAAATAAATGTTTTAAGTACAAAATTAGTCACTCTAATACATGTACTGTAGCGCTAAACTGTGCGTCTTGTTGTAAGATAATCTCTGTGGAAGTGTCGTAGTTATCGTCCTCCGAAAGCTAAGTTCTGCAGAAGTCAATGTACTTACCTCATGATAAACAAAAGTGAAATGCTAGGCAGATAGATTACGTAGTTATTACATACATTACTGTGATCAAGAATGTACTATACTGTAACGTATTGTTGTGCTACAAAAAAAGCTGTCTCATTCTAGCTATACCACAAATGTTACTACTAAAACATGTTTTACTTTCCAGAAGAATTCAGAAAAACTGAGCAGATACAGCACAAAAGCAACAATGTAAATTGTGTCACACATTAGTAGCATCGTGATATAATCAGGTAGCTGTCAAAGAAACCAAATACTAAGTCATCTTTAATCTCACAAAATCTACTTCAAATAAGGAATGTCTTTTCAAGTAAACCAAAATGTTGCATTGAAATCTCATTAGCAGTATATGTTCTAAGTATGTAAGTCTTATAGTCGTTACGTAATCGTGCAACTAGCAAGCAAGAATGTACACACACAGTAACACTGTGTCCTCTGTTCACTATCACAATGCAGTGGTAATTACTGTCTAAATATGTTCCCTAGGTTCTAAACTGGATAGTTAACCTTAAAACATTGTTGCATGATAAGTTTCAAAGTGTGACAACGCATAGTAGTAACGTGAAGTGAAAAGTTTTATGGCAAAGACAAAGTTAAAAAGTAGATTATCTTTCAATAAACGGTTTTACATGTGAAATGTGGTGCAAGCCTTTACCCTTTCTAGTAAGCAGAGTTTCAACTTCAACGCAATTATCATGTGGTATACGTCGGTAAGGATCGCTGGAATTTTTCTCATTGTTAGCGTCTATGTTATTTTTCTCTGAGCCAGCCGGCGCACGCGGCTGCCTGTGGTGCGAGTCATTGTCTGTCTCTTTGTTGGCGCGCGTCGTTATTAGGATTAGGAGACCTAACTTCTACAAATTCCCTTTGTCGAGAGGGCCCTGCCCTGTTTGAATCCCGCCAGTTCTGATGAAATTCAGGTCTGTCGTTTTGTCGGTAGTTTACATAGTTTCTTTTTTGTTGGTCATGTGGTGGAGAATTTCTCCCGGAATCGTAACTGCGCGGTGGACCGTTGCGTCTGAAGTTATTCTGTCTCCCCTGATAATAATTATTTTGGTTCCCATATTGTCTGTTTCTCTGATTGTCTCTGTGATAGTTACTACTGCGGAGAGGTGATCTTTCCCTGTAAATATTACTATGCTGCCAACGGTTGTCATACGGGTGGTGTCTGTTTTGGTCACGATTTGTGTTGTGAGAATAGCCTTGTCCTGTCCAGTTATTATTTCTTTCATTGCGGAATTGTGACGGATGTGACCTGTAATTGTTGTGTTCCTGTTGTCAGTGTCAACTTCCAATTCTTGTAACAGTCCCTGAAGAGCTTCAGTGTCATCTTTGCAACGTCCTGCCAAAATAATATGTCGTAAATGTTCAGGCAATTTGTTTAAGCAAATGCGGATGAGTTCTGAGGGGCTGCATGGGTTTGACAGGTACTGATTCTTGTGCAACATGTCTTCAAAATATTTCACAAGACTGGAAAATTCAGATTGTTCGAAATGTTTCATCATTATGATGCTATGTTTTACTCGGTCTTGTGTAGCTTGAGACCAATATGCTGAGAGGAAGGCATGATAAAATTCTCCTTCACTGTGACAATCGTGAATGACCGATCGCATTCTTTCAGCTGGTTCATTCTCTAACTAGCCACACATAAATTCTAATCTGTGCTCTAATGACCAGTTGGGAGGAAAACAATGAAAGAATTGATGGAGCCACGCTTGTGGATGAATGTCGTTGCCAGAATTCTTAAATGTTTTGAATTTACGTGTAGTAATGAACAGCTTATAGTCAAAATCATCGTGTCGGCGAGTAGCATATCGGTCATTGTTACGTCGTGTCGGCGGTTCCATCTCTAAATTCGGTGCACCTTGCCAATTTCTTTTATAATTTCCGAAATGCCCTGTGTTATTATTTTGTGGCTTTTCCGTATTTCTAAGTTCCTCTTCCCGTGTTGGAGCGCGACTGTCCTCTGAAATATGTAATTTTTGTATTACTTGTGCCAACTGATCTTGTACTTCCCGGATTTCTCTTTTGTATTGCGTATTAATTTGATTCTGATTTTGTTTGAATTTCTTAATTTGTTCATACTCTTCTGTGTCAGTGATGGCTACAGGTCTTGTGTCATTCAGATCATCATCTACCTTTGCAGATAAGTTAGTGAACTGAACCGAAAGTTCGGCTACTTTCTCCGATTGTGCACTTATTTCCTCAGTGTGTCTTTCTGAACCAAGTTTCAGAGTGTCCATTTGTGTTGAAATCGTATCTACTGTGTTCTTTAAGTTTTCCTGAGTTTTTGCAAGTTGCGTAACCGAATCGGTAGATGCAACTGAGTCATTTTAGCCCACAAGGTCTCATGATTTTCATGAACAATGGTTTGCAGTTCTTTTATGGCTGCTTCGTGATTCTGTAATGCATTTTCATGCCGCGAAAAAATAGGTTGAAAATGCTCACAAATGTGTGTTTTTACGTCATTACAGACTTTTTGACATTTCGATTCAATGTTATGTAACTCAGTAGTTAAATCTTCACTTGTTTGTTCAAGTGTGGTGTCTAACTTTTGAAGCTTTTGCTGTGTTTGTCTCTGATTTTGTTCCATTGTGTCTAACTGTTGCTGTGTTTGGCTCTGTTGTTGTTCCATTGTGTCTAACTTTTGAAGATTTTGTTCCATTGTGTCTAACTTTTGAAGCTTTTGTCCCATTTGTTGCATTAATTGTAATAACAATGCACTGGTGTCTGAAACATGTTCCTCAGTGCTATTCGGCAATGCATTTGAACCGGCAATATTCTCATTTTGAAAAGCAGAAAATGCGTCTTGACTTATTTGAGAAAACGGCGAGGACGCAAAACCTGAATCTACAGTATTTGCAAGATTGTGTCCTGTCATTTCGGATTCCTGAGGCAAGCTGTTGCCGACCGATCGATCGATAATGCTTCCCTGTTCACTAATTGTTTCACTGCCTACACCATTACTTGCAGCCCGCTCCATTTCCCTATGCACAATTACCAAATTACTGCTTTGAACATTAGTTAATTCATTACACGGTGGCGCTAACACACTGCTTTCATCTTCACTGTCATTTCTCAGTTTACGTTGGAGCCTAGTATTACGTTTTTCACACGCCATTATTGTCACAATATTTCACACGATAACACAGAAAAGCACAATTTGAAGAGCAAAATAAGAAAACACATTAACATAGCATTGAAAATAATATCTCACTAATTGCAAGCGCAGCTGCGAAATACTTGGTGCAAATCTACATGCATGCCACAACTGTTTTACTGTACAAGAATGAAAACTACAACTACAAAGGAAATTCTCTCTACAATTACGCGCTAGTAATAAACAAAGGCTGCACTAATTGTACAAACTACAAGAAAAAATCAGAAGATTCCAGTGAGGTATCCCCGTCTAAGGGTCGACATATGAAACGTCCCCTTAGAAAAATTAATGAATTGCTGTGCTGGTAAACCTCTTACATTACTTGCTTTTCAAACAGCTGAGCAAAACTGAACGTATTCAGACATTACCCTCTTTACTTGTTCTGATCAACACTAAACTGACACACAATATTTTTCGCGCAACGCAATCTGACTTTAAAAAATCCCTACAAAAGAATGGCCCTGACTAACATTAACCTATACCTTTCATGAATCACTTACCTCACAAAAATCTTCATTACTCGAACTACTACAATACAGCGAGCGCCAATATTGCCAGCTAAATAAAAGATTCTAACTACTGAAGTCACTAACTACTGATAGGCATATTTAGCAAATGAAAGATTTTGATAAAGGACAAACAATGTATTTACCTTAATAGTGTTCAAAAGTCATAATATATATAGCAGTTCATGACATCCAGTCTTACAAATTTCAAAACTCCGCCATTTCTCTCCCCACATCCACCACTGCTGGTGGTTCACTTCCAACCGCGCAACGCAACGCGCTGTTAACAGCCAACTGCCCAACACTACAATGGCCAACAACAATGCAAACCAGCCACAGACTGCACACAGCACAGCCAGTGATCTTCATACAGAGCGCTTCGTGGCGTTACTAATATAAAAGCCTAAACAGCCTACTTACAATAGTCACAAAGTATAAGTATGTGGTATCACGTAACATTCCAGCAGTGCGGACGGTATTTGCTTCGTGATACATTACCCATGATAATGGACCGTTTACCAATTGCGGAAAAGGTCGATATCGTGTTGATGTATGGCTATTGTCATCAAAATGCCCAACGGGCGTGTGCTATGTATGCTGCTCGGTATCCTGGACTACATCATCCAAGTGTCCGGAACGTTCGCCGGATAGTTACGTTATTTAAGGAAACAGGAAGTGTTCAGCCACATGTGAAACGTCAACCACGACCTGCGACAAATGATGATGCCCAAGCAGGTGTTTTAGCTGTTGTCGCGGCTAATCCGCACATCGGTAGCAGACAAACTGCGCGAGAATCGGGAATCTCAGAAACGTCGGTGTTGATAATGCTATATCAATATCGATTGCACCAGTATCGTATTTCCATACACCAGGAATTGCATGGGGACGACTCTGAATGTCGTGTACAGTTCTGCCACTGGGCACAAGAGAAATTGCGGGACGATGACAGATTTTTTGCACGGGTTCTGTTTAGCGACGAAGCAACATTCACCAACAGCGGTAACGTAAACCGGCATAATATGCACTATTGGGCAACGGAAAATCCACGATGCCTGCTACAAGTGGAACATCAGCGACCTTGGCGGTTAATGAATGATGCGGCATTATGGGAGGAAGGATAATTGGTCCCCATTTTATCGATGGCAAACTGAATGGTGCAATGTATGCTGATTTCCAACGTAATGTTCCGCCGATGTTACTACAAGATGTTTCACTGCATGACAGAAAGGCGATGTACTTCCAGCATGATGGATGTCCGGCACATAGCTCGCGTGCGGTTGAAGCGGTATTGAATAGCATATTCCGTGACAGGTGGATTGGTCGTCGAAGCACCCACGGCCCGCACGTTCACCGGATCTGACGTCCCCGGTTCTGCCCTGCACGCCTTCCTATCTCCCTCCCTCCTCTCTAGGCCACGCAGCGCAGCTCCTGGCAGGTGCGACCAGAAATAACCGGCGGCGGGCCGTGCGTCATTTTAATTCGCGCCCCGCCTTCCACATCCACCGCCCCCCCCCCCCCCCCCGAGCCATCCCTTTAAGAGCCGGCAGACAAACGACCCCGTGTCGTGCGCGCTGTCTGCAGCCACGAGGCGAGGCAGCCAGTCTGATTCGCCACCCCATCCCCACCCCCAAGTGTTTTATTGGTTCCTGCGGTGCGCCCTCTGATGCGCCGACACCCTCGTCTAATTACTCGCACCCCTCGCTCACCCCCACTCCTAGGGGTGAAGTCCGTACAGAGTATCCCGTAATGACAGCGCAAACGGAGACTGCCAAGTTCAAACACTAAACACGGTGGTTAGTGACAAAATTGCAGAAGGCTGAGAAAACAGAGATCGTTGTACTCTAGGTTCAAATAAGAAAGTAGAGACATCGATAACAAAACATTTCTAGAAATCTGTGCGTTTACACAACTACTTTCACAGTCACACGTTAGCGAAAGATCTTGCCAGAAACACATAAGATCCTGGTCCTACGTAACACCCACAACTGTATCCTTGGCCGCTACTCTACATTTAAATCTGCATACATACCCGGCAAGCCACCGTCTGGAGCGTGGCTGAGGCTACCCTGTACCACAACTAGTCACTTCCTTCCCCATTCCACTCGCAAACAGAGCGAGGAAAAAACGACTGTCTATACGCCTCCGTACGAGCTCTACTCTCTCTAATTGTTACTTCATGGTCCTTACGCACGATGTACATTGGCGGCAGTAGAATCGCTCTGCTGTCAGCCTTGTAAGCCGGTTTTCTGAATTTTCTCAATAGCACTCCAAAAATGAATGTTCTGTCCCCTCCAGTGATTCCAATTTGAGTTCCCGAAGCATCTCCGTAATACTTGCGTTTTGTTCGAATCTACCGGTAGCAAATGTAGCAGCCCGCTTCATAATTGCTTCCGTGTCTTCCATTAATCCGACCTGCTGCGAATCCCAAACACTCGAACAGGAAAAAATGGTTCAAATGGCCCTGAGCACTAAGGGACTTAACATCTAAGGTCACCAGTCCCCTAGACTTAGAACTACTTTAAGTAGGCTGTTTAGGTTTTTATGTTGGTAACGCCACGTAGCGCTATGTAAGAAAATCACTGACTGTGCTGTGTGCAATCTGTGGCTGGTTTGCATTGTTGGAATATTTGCTATTGTAGTGTCGGGCAGTTGGATGTGAACAGCGCGTAGCGTTGTGCAATTGGTGGTGAGCAGCCAGCAGTGGTGGATGTGGGGAGAGAGATGGCAGAATTTTGAGAGCCGACGATCTGGACGTGTGTCCGTCAGAAAAACGACATTTATAAGACTGGATGTCATGAACTGATATATATATTATGACTTTTGAACACTATTAAGGTAAATACATTGTTTGTTCTCTATCAAAATCTTGCATTTGCTCCCTGCCGCCGTTGGATAAGCAGCTGCAGCAGCAAGTCGTATACTCCTAGCTCACTCATTTGTTACATAGTTTAATTCTTAATTTCTTTGCGTGTTTTTGGCACTTGCATTGTTTAATTAATAAATTTCGGGCGTATTATAGTATTTGAGAGTTGTAGCATCGCGTTTTAGTACCTGAATGGGGTAAAATCGCGTAGTCTCCTTCCGCCGCCGAGCAGTGTGTCAGCAGTCCGCAAGTAGCAGCATTACTGTATTTACTAGGCAATCTTGTATTTTAATAACCGTTTAAATTTTGTGTCGATTTGTTTGCGCTCTCTGTAGATTAGTTCAGACGTTCTTTGCACAACAGTTTTTAGCATGGATAGGGAATGCAACTGCTGTGTTCGGATGCAGGCTGAGTTGGCATCCCTTCGCTCCCAGCTTCAGGCAGTGTTGGCTTCGGTCACACAGCTTGAGGCTGTTGCCAATGGGCATCACTGTGGGGGTCCGGATGGGGGTTTGTCGGGGACGGCCAGCTCGTCCCGATCGGACTACGACTGTGGTTGCCCGGGATACTGCCCGCATTGAGGCTGATCCCTCACCTGTGGTAGAGTGGGAGGTCGTCTCAAGGTGTGGCAGGGGGCGAGAGACATTCCGGAGGGCTGAACGGAAGGCCTCTCCAGTTTGTCTGACGAACCGGTTTCAGGCTCTGTCTCAGGCTGATACTGATCTTCGGCCTGACATGGCTGCTTGTCCTGTTCCAGAGGTTGCCCCTCAGTCTGCAAGATCCGGGCGGTCGCAGAGGGTGGGCTTACTGGTAGTTGGGAGCTCCAACGTCAGGTGCGTAATGGGGCCCCTTAGGGATATGGCAGCAAGAGAGGGGAAGAAAACCAATGTCCACTCCGTGTGCATACCGGGGGGAGTCATTCCAGATGTGGAAAGGGTCCTTCCGGATGCCATGAAAGGTACAGGGTGCACCCATCTGCAGGTGGTCGCTCATGTCGGCACCAATGATGTGCGTCGCTATGGATCGGAGGAAATCCTCTCTGGCCTCTGGCGGCTATCTGATTTGGTGAAGACTGCCAGTCTCGCTAGCGGGATGAAAGCAGGGCTCACCACCTGCAAGATCATCGACAGGACTGACTGCGGACCTTTGGTACAGAGCCGAGTGGAGGGTCTGAATCAGAGGCTGAGACGGTTCTGCGACCGTGTGGGCTGCAGATTCCTCGACTTGCGCCATAGGGTGGTGGGGTTTCGGGTTCCGCTGGATAGGTCAGGAGTCCACTACACGCAACAAGCGGCTACACGGGTAGCAGAGGTTGCGTGGCGTGGGCTGGGCGGTTTTTTAGGTTAAATGGCCTTGGGCAAGTACAGAAAGGGCAACAGACTCAACGGCTGCGGGGCAAAGTCAGGAAATGCGGGGACCAAGCAGCAATCGGTATTGCAATTGTAAACTGTCGAAGCTGCGTTGGTAAAGTGCCGGAACTTCAAGCGCTGATAGAAAGCACCGAAGCTGAAATCGTTATAGGTACAGAAAACTGGCTGAAGCCAGAGATAAATTCTGCGGAAATTTTTACAAAGGTACAGACGGTGTTTGGAAAGGATAGATTGCATGCAACCGGTAGTGGAGTATTCGTCGCTGTTAGTAGTAGTTTATCCTGTGGTGAAGTAGAAGTGGATAGTTCCTGTGAATTATTATGGGTGGAGGTTACACTCAACAACCGAGCTAGGTTAATAATTGGCTCCTTTTACCGACCTCCCGACTCAGCAGCATTAGTGGCAGAACAACTGAGAGAAAATTTGGAATACAGTTCACATAAATTTTCTCAGCATGTTATAGTCTTAGGTGGAGATTTCAATTTACCAGATATAGACTGGGACACTCAGATGTTTAGGACGGGTGGTAGGGACAGAGCATCGAGTGACATTATACTGAGTGCACATCTGAAAATTACCTCGAGGAATTGGACCTACTGATAACAAACAGACCCGAACTTTTCGACTCTGTATGTGCAGAACAGGGAATCAGTGATCATGTGGCCGTTGCAGCATCCCTGAATATGGAAGTTAATAGGAATATAAAAAAAGGGAGGAAGGTTTATCTGTTTAGCAAGAGTAATAGAAGCCAGATTTCAGACTACCTAACAGATCAAAACGAAAATTTCTGTTCCGACACTGACAACGTTGAGTGTTTATGGAAAAAGTTCAAGGCAATCGTAAAATGCGTTTTAGACAGGTACGTGCCGAGTAAAACTGTGAGGGACGGGAAAAACCCACCGTGGTACAACAACAAATTTAGGAAACTACTGCGAAAGCAAAGAGAGCTTCACTCCAAGTTTAAACGCAGCCAAAACCTCTCAGGCAAACAGAAGCTAAACGATGTCAAAGTTAGCGTAAGGAGGGCTATGCGTGAAGCGTTCAGTGAATTCGAAAGTAAAATTGTATGTACCGACTTGACAGAAAACCCTAGGAAGTTCTGGTCTTACGTTAAATCAGTAAGTGGCTCGAAACAGCATATCCAGACACTCTGGGATGATGATGGCATTGAAACAGAGGATGACACGCGTAAAGCTGAAATACTAAACACCTTTTTCCAAAGATGTTTCACAGAGGAAGACCGCACTGCAGTTCCTTCTCTAAATCCTCGCACAAACGAAAAATGGCTGACATTAAAATAAGTGTCCAAGGAATAGAAAAGCAACTGGAATCACTCAACAGAGGAAAGTCCACTGGACCTGACGGGATACCAATTCGATTCTACACAGAGTACGCGAAAGAACTTGCCCCCCTTCTAACAGCCGTGTACCGCAAGTCTCTAGAGGAACGGAAGGTTCCAAATGATTGGAAAAGAGCACAGGTAGTCCAAGTCTTCAAGAAGGGTCGTCGAGCAGATGCGCAAAACTATAGACCTATATCTCTGACGTCGATCTGTTGTAGAATTTTAGAACATGTTTTTTGCTCGAGTATCATGTCGTTTATGGAAACCCAGAATCTACTATGTAGGAATCAATATGGATTCCGGAAACAGCGATCGTGTGAGACCCAGCTCGCTTTATTTGTTCATGAGACCCAGAAAATATTAGATACAGGCTCCCAGGTAGATGCTATTTTTCTTGACTTCCGGAAGGCATTAGATACAGTTCCGCACTGTCGCCTGATAAACAAAGTAAGAGCCTACGGAATATCACACCAGCTGTGTGGCTGGATTGAAGAGTTTTAAGCAAACAGAACACAGCATGTTGTTATCAATGGAGAGACGTCTACAGACGTTAAAGTAACCTCTGGCGTGCCACAGGGGAGTGTTATGGGACCGTTGCTTTTCACAATATATGTAAATGACCTAGTAGATAGTGTCGGAAGTTCCATGCGGCTTTTCGCGGATGATGCTGTAGTATACAGAGAAGTTGCAGCGTTAGAAAATTGTAGCGAAATGCAGGAAGATCTGCAGCGGATAGGCACTTGGTGCAGGGAGTGGCAACTGACCCTTAACATAGACAAATGTAATGTATTGCGAATACATAGAAAGAAGGATCCTTTATTGTATGATTACATGATAGCGGAACAAACACTGGTAGCAGTTACTTCTGTAAAATGTCTGGGAGTATCCGTGCGGAACGATTTGAAGTGGAATGATCATATAAAATTAATTGTTGGTAAAGCGGGTACCAGGTTAAGATTCATTGGGAGAGTCCTTAGAAAATGTAGTCCATCAACAAAGGAGGTGGCTTAGAAAACACTTGTTCGACCTATACTTGAGTATTGCTCATCAGTGTGGGATCCGTACAAGGTCGGGTTGACGGAGGAGATAGAGAAGACCCAAAGAAGAGCGGCGCGTTTCGTCACAGGGTTATTTGGTAACCGTGATAGCGTTACGGAGATGTTTAACAAACTCAAGTGGCAGACTCTGCAAGAGAGGCGCTCTGCATCGCGGTGTAGCTTGCTCGCCAGATTTCGAGAGGGTGCGTTTCTGGATGAGGTATCGAATATATTGCTTCCCCCTACTTATTCCTCCCGAGGAGATCACGAATGTAAAATTAGAGAGATTAGAGCGCGCATGGAGGCTTTCAGACAGTCGTTCTTCCCGCGAACCATACGCGACTGGAACAGGAAAGGGAGGTAATGACAGTGGCACGTAAAGTGCCCCCCGCCACACACCGTTGGGTGGCTTGCGGAGTATAAATGTAGATGTAGATTTAGATTATGCCTATCAGTAGTTAGTGCCTTCAGTAAGTAGAATCTTTTATTTAGCTGGTAGTATTGGCGCTCGCTGTATTGCAGTAGTCCGAGCAACGAAGGTTTTTGTGAGGTAAGTGATTCATGAAAGGTATAGGTTATTGCTAGTCACGGCCATTCTTTTGTAGGGATTATTGAAAGTCAGATTGCGCTGCGCTAAAAAAAATTTGTGTGTCAGTTTACTGTTGATCAGAATAAGTAATCTGAGTACGTACAGTTTTGCTCAGCTGTTTGAAAACCAAATAACGTAAGAGGTTTACCAGCACTGTCATTTGTTAATTTTTCTAAGGGGATGTTTCACTACTTAAACTTAACTAATCTAAGGACAACACACACTTCCATGCCCGAGGCAGGATTCGAACCTGCGACTGTAGAAACAGCGCGGCTCCGGACTGAAGCGCCTTGAACCGCTCGGTCACAGCGGTCATCCCTCGAACAGCACTCAACAACTATTCAGCGACCTGTCAACCAGGGCGGTATAGCAGTAGAAGTCAGCAAAAGAAAAACTGAAGTGTTAAATTTCGTGTTAGTTTGTGAGTCCGCAGAAGATGGTGTGAGAGATGTACCGTATGGATAGCCGAGCTTTGCCATCGAAGATTTGCAGAAATTAATACAATCCGTTCTTGGATTATCTTAAAGAGTTGTCGCGTAGCAGTTCTTCCTGTCCGTTAAGGCTTTCCTGGTTGATATCCCTCGCAGGAACAATACCAGCGCCGAAGGATTCCCTTGAAAGTACAATTTTGTATCCTGTAATTCTAAGAGATGATGCAGGGTGCTACACGACTTACGATAATGATCGTGGATGCCCTTAAGACATGTTTGTTTACGGAAACACCGTAATCTGAAAATAAATGAACAATATATTACTTGATAACTCAAAACTAGCAATTTCTTGGGAGCATGGTCTTACGACAGAACTACTTCCGTAGGCCTCTTATCAGCGACCGGCAACTATAGCGCGCAGTCTAGATCTCGTCCTTACAATCGTGAAACGTCGTAGCTGTTCGAACAACTTCATTATCTTAAACACTGTTTGTTTGTTTATTGAAGCGTCTGCTTTCTTGCTTCGTAATATTGTCCTAAGAAAGTGCTTATGACCGGTAGGCTTCTCCTAATATCTGCAGTGGAGAAAGTGGCTTTTATTAGTAAACACTTATTGAACAAAATCATTTGCTTCGCGCCAGAGTGGCTGTAGTTTCCCTACGTACCGTGCGCTGATGTAACCGTCTATCGCACAGCTAGTCACAGTGCCTCCAGATGGTCCTGCGACTTGTTCAGCCAGCGTGGGAACCGAAATATTATTCCCTGCTCTCCGTTATACAGTAATGCTTCTGCTTCAGCTAATTGAATGCTACAGATACCTGCAGACGCGATAAAATGTAAATCCGGATAATAATAAGGAAATAAAATGTCGGTTGAAAGTAAGGGGTATTTTACATCTGGGACTTGGAAATAGGTATACTTTGCTTAAAATGTAACTGAAAGAGTTCAAAACAAATAACTCTCCAGTCCCAGAAGAAATCCCAGTTCGGTTTTTTACAGAGAGTATTCTCCGGCATGTATTTAACTTGCATTTATTGCGAATCCGTCTACCAGCGCAGAGTCCGAAGCGACTAGGAAAAAGCGCGAAGGTTACTCCCGTTTATAAGAAGAGTAAAAGAACCGACTCGCAGAATTACAGACCAATATGTTTAACGATTTTCTGCAGAATTCTTGAGCACATTCTAAGTTCGAATGTAATAAGTTTCCTTGGGAAAGGAAGACTCGTATCCACAAATCAACAAGGATTTAAAAAGCATCTTTGGTGCGAAACGTAGTTTGTCCTTTTTTCGCAAGATATCCTGCGAACCATTGGTGAACAGCAAAGGGCAGATTCCATACACACAGATCTCCGACAAGCGTTTGAGACGTTGCCTCACTGCAAACTCTTAACGAAGGTCAATACGGAATAGGGTCTCAGATATGTGAACAGTACGAAAACTTCTTAAGTAATAGAACACAGTATCAAGTCCTGCACGGCGAGTGTTCGTGAGAGACAAGGTATCGTTAGGAGTGCCCCAGGAAAATGTGATAGGACCACTGTTATTCTCTATATACGCTATGTGATCAAAAACATCCGGACACCACCCAGAAACATACGTTTTTCATATTAGGTGCATTGTGCTGCCACCTACTGCCAGGTACTCCATACCAGCGACCTCAGTAGTCAATAGAGATCGTGAGAGAACAGAAATGGGCGCTCCGCGGAACTCACAGACTTCGAACTTGGTCAGGTGATTGGGTGTCGCTTGTGTCATACGTCTGTACGGGAAATATCCACACTCCTAAATATCCATAGGTCCACTCTTTCCGATGTGATAGTGAAATAGAAACGTGAAGGGACATGTACAGCACAAAAGCGTATAGGCCGACTTCGTCTGTTGACTGACTGACACAACCTTCAGTTGAAGAGGGTCGTAATGTGTAATAGGAGGTCGTCTATCCAGATCATCACACAGGAATTCGAAACTGCATCAGCATCCACTGCAAGTATTACGACAGTTAGGCGGGAGGTGAGAAAACTTGGATTTCATGGTCGAGCGGCTGCTCATAAACCAAACATCACGCTGGTAAATGCCAAACGAAGAATGGTTCAAATGGCTCTGAGCACTATGGGACTTAACTTCTGAGGTCATCAGTCCCCTAGAACTATTTAAACCTAACTAACGTAATGACATCACACACATTCATGCCCGAGGCAGGATTCGAACCTGCGACCGTAGCGGTCGCGCGGTTCCAGACTGTAGCGCTTAGAACCGCTCGGCCACTCCGGCCGGCGCCAAACGACGTCTCGCTTGGTGTAAGGAGCGTAAACATAGGACGATTGAACAGTGGTAAAACGTTGTGAAGAATCACGGTACACAATGTGGCGATCCCATGGCAGGGTGTGCGTATGGTGAATGCCCGGCGAACGTCATCTGCAAGCGTGTGTAGTGCCAGCAGTAAAATTCGGAGGCGGTGGTGTTATGGTGTGGTCGTGTTTTTCCTGGAGGGAGCTTGCATCCCTCGTTGTTCTGCATGGTACTATCACAGCACAGGCCTACATTGATGTCTTAAGCACCTTCTTGCTTCCTTGCTTCCCACTGTTGAAGAGCAATTCGGGGATGGCGATTGCATCTTGCAACACGATTGAGAGCCTGTTCATAATGCACAGCCTGTGACGGAGTGGTTACACGACGAACACATCCCTGTAATGGAATGGCCTGCACAGAGTCATGACCTGAATCCTAGAAAACACCTTAGGGATGTTTTTTAACGATGACTTTGTTCCAGGCCTCACCGACCGACATTGATACCTCTCCTCAGCGCAGCACTCCGTGAAAAATGGGCTGCTGTTCTGCAAGAAACCTTCCAGCACCTGATTGAACGTATGCTTGCGAAAGTGGAAGCTGTCATCAAGGATAAGGGTGGGCCAACAGCATATTGATTTTGAGCATTACCGCTGGACAGCGCCACGAACTTGTAAGTCATTTACAGCCAGGTGTCCGGATACTTTTGATCACATAGCGTATGTAAACGATCCCATGGACAAAGTGAGCAGGAACCTGCGATTTTTTGCTGATAACGCTGTATTGCACGGGAAAATGTCATTTTTGAGTGACTGTAAGATACGGGGTACTGAAGACAGATTTTTATTTACTTATTTATTTATTTAGTTTTCGGTGTAACGAATGTCAGCTTGCTCTAAATGTGAAAAAATATGAAATAGTGCAGATGAGTATGAAAAACAATCATGTTGTGTTCGAATACAGTATCAGTAGTGTTCTGCTCGCTGCAACAACCTCGGTTAAATATCTGGGTGTAACGTTACAAAGCGATGTCGAAAGAAACGAGCACGTAAAATCGATTGTGGGGAAGGGAATGACCGACGCTGATTTATTGGGAGAATTCTAGGAAAGTGTAGCTCTTCTATAAAGGACACCGTGAGCAGAACACTTGTGCAACCCATCCTTGAGTACTGGTCCCATGTTTAGATTCTCCATGAGGTCGGATTAAAGGAAGACACAGAAACAATTTCAGAGGCTTGCTGTTAGATTTATCTATAGGTTCGAGCAATAGCTGAGTATTACACAAGTGCTCCGTGAATTCTAATGGGAATTCCTGGAGAAAGAACGACCTTCTTGTGGTGTCACCGCCAGACACCACACTTGCTAGGTGGTAGCCTTTAAATCGGCCGCGGTCCGGTAGTATACGTCGGACCCGCGTGTCGCCACTATCAGTGATTGCAGACCGAGCGCCGCCACACGGCAGGTCTAGAGGGACTTCCTAGCACTCGCCCCAGTTGTACAGCCGACTATGTTAGCGATGGTTCACTGACAAACTACGCTCTCATTTGCCGAGACGATAGTTAGCATAGCCTTCAGCTACGTCATTTTCTACGACCTAGCAAGGCACCATTAACATTTGCTATTTATCTTGTGATGCATGTACCGTCAGACTGATGTTTACCAATTATGGATTAAAGTTAAGTATTCCAGAAGCTGCGTACTTTATTTGCTAGTCTCCATTACTTGACCTGTTCCAGACGTTCACACCAGCCTGCGTGAGCTTAAACGCGTGCCCTTTGGCCTCCCGTCCTAGTGGATTGGCTGTCTTGCCAGTCCACAAAAGTTGACGACGAGGATTTTGCGTTCGTCTTGCTGTTGCCCTAATTTACTTGTGTCATGGCTTCGCCACAATCTCCAGATGTACTGTCCGAATTTTATCTCTTGCAGAATCAGCAGACGCAGGCCTTATTGGATGCCCTTGGCCAGCTCGTCCAGGGTCAATGTGCAATGCAAAACGATGCGGCAGCCACCACTTCACCGCTCACGCAGCCACAACACACAGTTGCACCACCTTTTCCTCCTTTTGATGCGGCACTGGAAAGCTGGACGGAGTCGTCACGCCAATTTGGATTCCATCTCGCCGCCTACAGAATTCAAGGTAATGAGCGGCAGCCTTTTCTCCTTTCTTGCGTCGGAGTGACCACGTACCGTGTGATAGTCAAATTATTTCCCCGACGCGATGTAGCAACACTGTCCTACGAAGAAATTTTGTCTGCATTAGACACATATTTCAAAGAATCAATCAATGTAGTTGCGAAACAGTATACGTTATTTCATACAAAACGTACGGCAGGTCAGACTAATCGGGAGTGGGTTGCAACCTTGCAAGGCCTTACTAGGGATTGTGCTTTTGAGTGTCAATGTGGACTTCCTTATTCAGATGCTATGGTACGTGATGCAATTGCACAGAACGTTTCTGATGTTCGTATCTGGGAACAGATTTTGAAACTAGTCAATCCCTCCCTTCAACAAGTGATAGACATATTCGATCGGCAGGACACACTTGACTTTGCGCAGGAATCATTTGAAACTTCGCCACCCGTGTGTCACGTTAACTGGCCCGCCAGGCGAGCTGCACGGAACAGTAAACAGTCCTCCCGCCCGGACGCGGCGCTACCGCCAGGCTCTCGGCCACGGGTGCCGCGCCAGACAGCAAATGCAGTGCTAAAATCATGCCCGCAGTGCGCTTCTAGACATTCACGCCAAGCTATTTGCTTTTTCTGTAATAAAAAAGGACATGTTCAAAGAAAAAGCTCAGATCGGACACTCACAACCATTCCAGGCCCTTTGCTTCGCGCTGGAATCGGAATCGAACCAAGAATACTCAGGCTTGCGAAACTTCGCCTATGGAAATTCATGTAGTTCATGCCACTCCGCCCAGTGACACTCTCTCTAACAGTGACTGTGTTCGTCCCACGAATAGTGTGCGTCGACATCGCCGGAAATCCCGTCAAGTCGCAAGTGATTCTGTACCAGTGTCAGTTCACGGTGCACGAGACAGTCGCTCTTGTCGTCACCAGGACAATAAACTTTTTGTCGACTTGGACATTCATGGCAAAGTGATACCATTCCAGCTCGATACCGGAGCTGCAGTTTCATTGATCAATCAGGACCCGTACAAACAGCTGGGCACACCTCCGTTGCGTGCCACAAATGTTAAGCTCAGTAGTTATTCAGGACAAGCCATCCCCGTGTTAGGACAGTGCAGCCTTCTTGCAACATACAAAGGACAAACAAAACTTGTCATTGTACGTCCTTCGTTCTTCTTCTGCAGTGAACGTGTTTGGTTTAGATTTATTTCAGTTGTTCAACTTGTCTGTAGTCAATCAGGTCCTATCAGTGAACCAGATTGTACCTTCAGACAGTGTTTCTCGTCTATGTGAAGAGTTTGCAGACATTTTTGCACCGGGCCTTGGTTGCGCTAAGAACTATAAAGCATATTTGGAACTGGAAGTAAACGCGCATCCAAAATTTTTCAGAGCGCGCAATGTTCCCCACACATTGCGTGATGAGGTCGCAAGAACATTAAACGATTTGGAATCACAAGGTGTAATTGAACATGTGCAGGCTTCTCTCTGGGCATCACCCTTAGTAATTTTGCCAAAACCTTCCGAAAAATTGAGACTTTGTGTGGACTTCAAGGCAACAGTGAATCCACAGCTAGTGATTGCAACTTTTCCTTTACCCCGCCCGGAAGATCTTTTTGACAAACTGTGCCCGGGTAAATATTTTTCGAAGTTGGACCTAGCAGATGCGTACTTGCAAATACCGTTGGACGAAGAATCCCAGCGCGTTTTGGTGGTTAACACGCATCTTGGTTTGTACCGATTCAAACGACTGCCATTCGGGTTTGTTTCAGCAATATCTGCAAACAGTTTGTGCGTCGGTCCCTACTGCAGCAAACTATCTGGACGATGTTGTGATCTCCGGAAAGACAGAAGAACATTTAGCCAATCTCAGAACATTATTTCAGGTCTTGCGCAAAAATGGTCTTCGCTTGCGGAAGGACAAATGTGTGTTTTTTGCTCGTGACTTACCCTATCTGGGCCATGTACTCAATGCCCAAGGCATACATCCCAGTCCAGAGCACCTCCGTGCCATACAAGACTTGCCTTCGCCGCAGAATTTGAAGCAGCTACAGAGGGTGCTGGGAAAAATTAATTATTATCATCGCTATGTGCGCCACGCCTCTTCCATTTCAGCTCCGCTTCATCGCTTACGCCGTAAAGGTGTTCCGTTCGTCTGGACGACGGAATGTGAACGCGCGTTTCGCCAGTTGAAATCGGCGTTGCTTTCCAATACTTGCCTTACGCCATTCGATCCCCGGAAGCCCCTTTTGTTGATGGTGGATGCATCGGATTTCGGGATCGGTGCTGTGCTTGCGCACACAGATGGATCGCACTATCGCCCTATTGCCTTTGCGTCCAAATTGCTCTCGTCTGCGCAAAGAAATTATTCACAGATCGAGAAAGAAGCATTGGCTCTCGTATTTGGTGTTACTAAGTTTCATGATTTCTTGTATGGTCGTCACTTTAACATCATCACAGACCACAAACCTTTGACATCGCTTTTTCATCCGAACAAGCCTGTACGTCCACGTACAGCGCAGAAATCCATTCGCTGGTCAATTTTCCTCTCGCAGTACCGCTACGATATCTTGTATCGGTCCACTGCTAAGCACGGAAACGCCGATGCGTTGTCCCGTTTGCCTGTTGCGGAGGATAGAGCATTCGATTCCTCCGAACTTGCTTGCATGTTCATTGATTCGGAAACCGATGACGTGGTCGAATCGTTTCCGATTGATTTTCGTCGTGTAGCTACAGCCACAGCTGCTGACCCTGTCCTTGCTACCATTCTGCGTTTTGTTGCTACGCAATGGCCCTTGTCAAAGTCACGGATCGAGGATCCGTTGGTTCGCCGATTTTTTGCTCACAAGGAGAGACTTTTTGTTCGACGTGCTGTTTTGCTGTTGCGTTCTGATAATGATCAGTCCAGGGTCGTGGTCCCACGTTCGTTACAGTCCTCTGTCTTACGGCTTCTCCACCAAGGACATTGGGATATAGTGAGAACGAAACAACTTGCTCGTCAGCACTGTACTTGGTTCGGAATCGATGCTGCGATTACGAATATGTGCTCTTCTTGCATGGCGTGTGCCGAACAACAATCCGCACCACCGCGGAAATTCTTTGCATGGCCGAAAGCCACTTCCCCTTGGCAATGCTTACACATTGATTTTGCTGGTCGATTCTGGAATGCTCGATGGTTGGTTCTGGTCGATTCATTCAGTAATTTTCCTTTTGTTGTCCGGATGTCTTCCACGACGTCCTCTGCCACCATCCAAGTGTTATCCGCTATCTTTTGCATTGAAGGTCTTCCACAGACTATTGTTTCCGACAATGGCCCACAATTCATGTCCGCAGAATTTGTCATTCTGCAAGGCCAATGGTATTCAACATCTGACGTCCGCGCCGTTTTCGCCGCAGTCAAACGGTGCCGATGAACGTTTGGTCAGGACATTCAAGTCACAGATGTTGAAGTTGAGAGAGTCTCATTCTCGGGAAGACGCGTTATTGCTCTTTTTGTCCACGTATCGCTCTCAGCCCCGAGATGGTCGGTCGCCGGCTGAGTTGTTGCACGGTCGCCCTCATCGCACCTTGATGTCTTTGCTACATCCGCGGCATCAGGTTCCTGTGCAGCGGCAGACACCTGCTTTTGCCCCAGGCGACGTTGTATACTATCGCAACTATCGAGGTTCACGGCGTTGGCTCGCAGGGCGCATTCTTCGCTGCCTCGGCCGCGCTATATATCTGGTTTTGGGGGCCTCTAGTGAGGTGCGTCGTCATCTCAATCAGCTGTCGCTCCCCGTCTGCTTTCAGCGACCGTGCCGTCCGGTCAGTGCCCTGGGGATCCATCTACTGGCTCGCCTCAGCCCCAGGTGTTACCGACGATGCCTTCCATTTTGCCCCATGGCGACGCGCCGCCACCGTCGCCGCCGCCTGTTCTCCCGCCGGCGACGCCCGCAGTGGACGCGTCGCTGCAACCGCCGGGCGCCTCCCTGGGTCACGAGCCGCCGATCGCTTCCCGTGACCCGTTGTCCTCCGCCATGGACTTCTTGCCCGCTCCGGACCATACGACGTCTTCGCCCGTCGGGTGCCCTGACCCGATGGAGGTCGACCCTTCGGCCCCTCCTGTCTCTCTACGGGCGCGTACACCGCATGTTGGCGTGCACCCTGGACTAGGTTTTCAGGCGTTTCCTAGCTCCCCTCGGACCGAATGGCAGGGTGCGGGTGGCACAGCCTCGCCTGTTGTTAGGCTCCCCACCTCGTCGCATACGTGAACATGGGGTCCTCCCCACGGCGGGCGGAAGCCTTATAACACAACCGTACGCCGACTTTCGGGGGAGGAATGTCGGGTCACCGCCAGACACCACACTTGCTAGGTGGTAGCCTTTAAATCGGCCGCGGTCCGGTAGTATACGTCGGACCCACGTGTCGCCACTATCAGTGATTGCAGACCGAGCGCCGCCACACGGCAGGTCTAGAGGGACTTCCTAGCATTCGCCCCAGTTGTACAGCCGACTTTGCTAGCGATGGTTCACTGACAAATTACGCTCTCATTTGCCGAGACGATAGTTAGCATAGCCTTCAGGTACGTCATTTTCTACGACCTAGCAAGGCGCCATTATCATTTGCTATTTATCTTGTGATGCATGTACCGTCAGACTGATGTTTACCAATTATGGATTAAAGTTAAGTATTCCAGAAGCTACGTACTTTATTTGCTAGTCTCCATTACTTGACCTGTTCCAGACGTTCACACCAGCCTGCGTGAGCTCAAACGCGTGCCCTTTGGCCTTTTTCCTTCGCTCCATTTGCGATGGAATACGAAAGTCAGTGACCAGCAGTGGCACAAGATGGCCTCCACCATGCACTGTTAGGTAGCTGGCGGAGAACGCATGTAGATGTACATGTGCATGTAGTAGGAGATTGGACTCTAACTGAGCTAAAGGATTGCGTTCCTACAAATGACGTTTCAGGAAGCTGTCCTTTGTCGTGAAAGACATGGGGAAGACATATATCTGTACCGTGTAGGTGGAGCGTAGGTGTCATGTTATTAAATGAAAATACAATAAATTATCAGACTGGGACATGCACACATTTGAAATCCATAAATTAAGAAGAAATTACAAAGAAAGAAAAATATACACAAAGGTGACATAGGTCATGGAATACCTCCTAATATCGTGTCGGACCTCCTTTGCCCGCTAAAGCGCAGCAATTCGACGTGGCATAGGCTCAACCAGTCGTTCTAAGTCCCCTCTTGAAATATTGAGCCATGCTGCCTCTATATGCATCCATAATTGCGAAAGTGTTGCTCGTGCAGGATTTTGTGCACGAACTGGCCTCCCGATTACGTCCCATAAATTTTCTACAGACTTCATGTCGGGTGATCTGAGTGGCCCTATAATCTGTTCGAATTGTCGAGTATGTTCTCCAAACCAATACCCGGCAGTTGTGGCCCGGTGAGATGACGTATTGTCATCCATAGAAATTCCATCGTTATTTCCAGTCAATGATCGGTTCAGTTGGACCAGAGGACCCAGTCCATTCCATGTAAACACAGCCCGCACTGTTATGGAGCCACCACCAGGTTGCAGGGTGCCTTGTTGACGTCTTAGGTCCATGTCTTCTTAGGGTCTGCGACGCACTCGAACCCCACTGTCAGTTCTTACCAACTGTAACCGGGACTCATCTGACCAGGCCACGGTTTCCCAGTCGGCTGGGGTCCAACCAGTATGGTCACGAGATTAGATTAGATTATTTTTTCGTTCCATAGATCCGTGCTGAGGAGATTCTCGTGGATGTGGAACATGTCAATATCTTTTTTAAGCTGAAATAACAATACTAATAGTATGAATATAATATATACAATACATCATTTGTTTCTATTAAAAAATTCGTCAATGGAGTAGAAGGAGTTGGCCACTAGTAAGTCTTTCAGGCTCCTTTTAAACTGATCTTTATTTGTAACTAATTTTTTTTTTTTGTGTTTGCTGGCAAATTATTGAAGATGAGTGTTCCTGAGTGTTTTGAACTAAAGTAAATGCTTTTAAGTCCTTGTGCAGATCATTTTTGTTCCTGGTATTGTATGTATGAACTGAGCTCGTTTGTTGGAAAAAGAGATATATTATTTAGGACAAATTTCATTAAGGAGTAAATATACTGAGAGGCAGTAGATAGTATACCCAGTTCTTTGAAGAAGTTTCTACAGGACGTCCGTGAATTTACTCCACAAATAATACGTATTACACGCTTTTGGACTCTGAAAACGTTTGTTTGACTTGAAGAGTTACCCCAAAATATTATACCATACGGCATTATGGAATGAAAGTAGGCAAAGTATGCAAGCGTTTTCATTTTTATGTCGCCTATGTCAGCTAACACTCGAATTGCAAATACAGATTTGTTAAGGCGTTTCTGCAGTTCTGTAGTGTGCTCCTCCCAACTGAATTTATTATCAAGTTGTAATCCCAGGAATTTAAGACTGTCAACCTCTTCTATCTGCTCTTCTTCATACTTTATGCATATGCTGGGTGGGCACCTCTTACAGGAGCCTGGGAGAAGCGCTGTAGGCGACGTCGTGCTATTAGCAGAGGTACTCGGATCCGTTTGTCGCACGTCCCACATTGATTTCTGGAGTTATTTCACGAAGTGCTGCTTGATTGTCAGCACTGACAACTCTACGCAAGCTCCACTGCTCTCTGTCGTTAAGTGAAGGCCGTCGGCCATTGCGTTGTCCATGGTGAGAGGTAATGCTTGAAATTTGGTATTCTCGGAACACTCTTGACGCTGTGGATCTCTGAATACGTAATTCCCTGACGATTTTCGAAATGGAGCGTCCAATGCGTCTAGTTCCAACTACCATTCCGCATTCCAAGATTGTTAAATCCCGTCGTGCGGCCATAACCACGTCGGAAATATTTTCACATGATTCACGTGATTACAAATGACAGCTCTGCCAATGACTTTTGTCACCTCAGAGTATATGATAAGGAAAGAGATTATATACTGAAAGTGATGAAACTTTACTAAAGTGTCGAAGAGTTGGCTTGATACAAACAAGTGAAACAGTTCCGAAAAAAAACTTATCCGTTAGATGTAGCGTATATTTGAAACGTACTGTGCTAGGCCACTTTATTTGGTCCATCCGTTTCCTATCAGCAGTTTTGTTAAATATTGGGGACGAAAAGCGCTGAAGGTAAACCATGGAAGACAAAATTTAGAATGTTAGGAACACGTTCAAATCAAATGGCTCTTAGCACTATGGGACTTAACATTTGAGGTCATCAGTCACCTAGAACTTAGAACTACTTGAACCTAACTAACCTAAGGACACCACACACATCCATGCCCGAGGCAGGATTCGAACCTGCGACCGTAGCGGTCGTGGGGTTCCAGACTGAAGCGCCTAGAACCGCTCAGCCACACCGGCCGGCTAGGAACATGTGAGTTTGTTACTGAGTGAGTCGGATTTGAGGGTATGGATGCATGGTTTTAATTCTGAAATGGTTGCGTCGTGGCCATCTACAGTTTACTATATGGCTTAACTTTTTAAGGAAAAGGTTGTTGAAAGAATAGAGCTAATAGGGACAACATCCTTTTTTTGTGGAGGTCAAAACCGTTTTGTCCACCACAGGCTATTTGCTTTGTTGGAATAAGCGGAAGTTACACTTCACTGTTTATTTGGTATAACTAACCGGTTTCAGCTCTTGACCATTTCCAAATGCAGTTGTTATCACCAGCGTTAACAAGCAAATAGAAGTTAAAACAGTCATATCGTTACAATATGTAGCTTCTAATGCTACTGTAACTACTTACATGTACTTCGATGACGTATGTCATCAAATATGAAGCCAGCACCTGTTAAATGGGAATAAAACTTTTCTGTCACACTTAACGTCAATTTTTTTTTTTTGTACATAAATGCGACATCAATCAGAACAACACTATGCAACATTGCATTACATGTTTCGATCTTCAGAATATACACTGACGCCTTGAACCTGAAGAGGCTAATGGGAACATAAAACCAAACAAATGACTTGTTATTTTCACTTTGAATCAAACTAATATATTAAGCCATTGGCCGGTACATATGAGTTCTTGACTGAAGTGGGTGATTAATTGTACGTTACTTACTCCGTTTGGATCCATGGGCGAGTGGCAATGTATATAGTCAATTCATTGCCATTTCGAACTTTTTAATTTTTTCAAAATCGAAATCTAGTTGTTAGGTACGTTTTTATAAGTTATTTTAGTCGTTGAAGAAAAACTTTGTTAATTACATCTTCAAATTTTGTTTGGTTGTAGTAATGAATGTCTGCCTCTTCCTGACTGAAGGATATCCTTAGAATGATTTGAGAGGGTTCATCATGTTGGAGCGCTTTTGCAATCACCATATGAAGACTTTAATTTTGCGCATCATATTCACACTTCTCGTGTAACTGGTTTTCCATTTTCCAGTACATTGCATCCAAAGTTCATGAGACATAAGTGGCTAAGATAAGCCAGCACGTTTCACACAGTAGTTGTCGGGAGTCTGTCTGCACGTGCTGCGTTGTGTGAGCGGCATCCACTGCTGTATGCACCTCTGGTCGACGGCCACTGTTGTTTGAAAGCACAGGTGCGAGTGCCCTTAGGTCTGTAACTTACAAAGACAATCCTTCCGAATCCGATGCTGAAAGATGGCGGAATAACTGATCCTCTGCGTCTTGCCTTTAACAATTTGCTTGTTGTCTGAAATCCCATTCATCATTCTTGGATGTTGATAAATTGCAGTTGTAGGAAATGGCATCTCTTTTTCTTTAAAGTACTTTTTTTATTTATGCAGCATCTTCAACATTCCACTGTCTCCTCTTATTTTTATATTTCCATGGCATTTTCCGCGTACAAGAGAAACAGAAATCAGGTATTAAAATGAGCGTTGATTCAAAGTAAGGGAGACCTGGGCAAGTGTCGTGGTCAGCCGCATGGGGACTGTCCAAAGCAGGGGCGAGCTGGGTTGGGGATCTGGGGCAACCAATGCCCCAGGCTATGCGAGAACAAGGTGTCTCGTATTCCACAAGATTTCGGGATTGCAGCCGGATCTCATCGACTTCTTTCCACGATATTTCGGCTGACAACCTTACAGCCATCTTCAGGCGAGTGTTTGACACTGGAGATTGCTAGTTTTTTTTTCTTTATTGTGATTTCATTCCCCTGCCCCATATGGGCAGGGGAGGGCTGTCAACAGCACAATCCGCCGCTCTTCAGCCGAGTTACATGACAACTAAAACAAGAATAAAAGAATACATACCTAAGGAGGTAAAAAAGGGGAACATAAAACAGAGTAAGGGGAGAAAATGGAGGTAAAAATACACTGACATGTAGACGTTCATTGGGGACAATTAAAAAAGTCACCAGAAAGTAAAAAAAACAGTTGGCGATTCTTAAAACACAGAGAAGACACTGGATGCGCATGCACAGGTTAAAAGTTGGCCACAGTATTAAAAACACTCCGAAACAACACACTTAAAACCCACTTGGAGCACACACGACGAAGAATAAAACTACCAGGTGGGACCTGCCAAGGGAAAGGTCAGAGAGGATGGAAAAGGAGGGGAGAGCATGGGGCAGCTGGGAAGCGGCGGGATGAAGAGAGGAGGGGCAACCGTGGGTTCACGAATAGGCAGGAGACACATGGGGCGGGAGAGAAAAAGGGAAGACAGGGCAGGAGGGAGCGCAGAAAGAAGGCACAAGAGATGGAGGGGGAGTAGGAGGGGAAATCCGCTCAGAAGGAGGGAGGGGGAGGAGAGGGAGCCCTGAGGAGGAGGCAGGAAGAGGGGGTTAGAGTTGGTAGGAAGGGTAGATGTCAGGGCGAAGCTCATCATCCGGGAGTGGTAGACGGTGGAAGTTGTGTTGGGAAAGGAGATGGAGGGTGTGGAGATGGAGAGAGGGAGGGACACAACGGTAAAGGTGCGGCAACTGGTTGGGAGTGGAGAGGAAGGGAGACACCAGGGGGTGAGGGGGATCAAGGCGGCGGACAATACGAGGTGTGGCTAGAAAAAAACCGGACTAGTACTGGTGAAACAATAAAACGAATGCAATAAGGCTGAAAGTCGCGTAGCCTGTCACGTGACTCTCGCTCCGCCTACTGCTCGACTTTCATCTGCCTCCTGCACTCAGTCTGCCCGTGGCGTCTGTTTTAAGTAGTTGACGTTTTGTCTGTGCGTCGGAAAATGTTGAGTGTACAGAAAGAACAGCGTGTTAACATCAAATTTTGTTTCAAACTACAACATCTGAATTCCATCCACACAAACATTCAGTTTACGATGGAAGTTGAAAAAGATGGTTGCCTACCATTTCTGGACGTCATGGTTAAACGCAGGGTGGATGGGTCATTGGGGCATTCGGTCTATCGAAACCCACGCATACGGATCTGTACCTGCAGGCGTCAAGCTGTCATCACCCGTCACAAACTATGGGCGTCCTTCGAACGTTGGTGCATAGGGCACATGTCGTGTCTGATAAAGACAGCCTTGCAGACGAATTAGAGCACTTGAAATCGGTATTTCAACGTAATGGATATTCTGCACATCAGGTCAGTACTGCTTTAAGGAGGAAAAAACGTGACCACCAACAAGATCAAGAGGATAAGGAGGTGTTTAAGTCCAGAGCATTTCTCCCATATGTCGGGAACATTTCATCGAAAGTAGGCAGAATTTTAAAGAAACATCGTGTGAAAGTAATGTTCCGGCCACCTACAAAGACTCGTGCTCTTCTGGGCTCAGCCAAGGATGATCTGGGATTACGGAAGGCTGGAATTTATAAAATACCTTGCGAGTGTGGGAAAGCCAACATTGGTCAAACCACACGCACAGTACACGACCGCTGCGTTGAACATGAGCGCCACACTCGCCTTTTACAGCCAAGTAAGTCGGCTATAGCCGAACATTGTATTTCCACAGGACATACTATGGATTATTCGGCCACGAAAATCTTGGCCCCATCGAGATCCTTCTGGGATTCAGTTGTGAAGGAATCCGTGGAAATATGTTTAGCGGATAATCTCATTAATCGTGATGGCGGCTTTTTATTGAATAAGGCCTGGGACCCGTTGATTTCTTTAATTTCAACCAAAAGAAAACTTTTTATGGCTTCTGACACGTCGAGCGACAAGTAATTTCAATTTTGAAATTTTGCATTTTATTGTTTTGGACACGTCTGCGTGCATGTTTTACTTTTTTCACGCATTCGATTGCGCTCCATAGATGCTGTAATATTGTAGAGGGCCTTAGAATCGACAGGTGGCGCGCATGCTACGGTAACTTGCGCATGCGCGCCTGCGGCACTTTTACGTATATATAGAGCGACTTGCACTAGCAATCTCCAGTGACAAACACTCGCCTGAAGATGGCTGTAAGGTTGTCAGACGAAATATCGTGGAAAGAAGTCGATGAGATCCGGCTGCAATCCCGAAATCTTGTGGAATATTCGATACGCCGGGAAAACTTCAAGAGTCATAAGGTGTCTCCTGCTGTCCGAAGCCAAGAAACGAGAAAAGAATAATGAAAAATTAAAATGGATAGGAGAACTGAAAAAATTAGTGAAGTGATCAGTCAGTTGACTTTTTTCCGCAAGTTCTGGATGGTTATAATTAAAGTGCAGGTACTCACAGAGATCCAATGTGAGCTGTAAATATCGTATGTCTGCGAAACTTGGTAGATATTCTAACGCGTAAATGCGGAACCGCTCCGCTACTGGAAAAGATATTAATTCCAATTTGGCTACAGGTGCAAATCTGGAGCCGGCCGGTGTGGCCGAGCGGTTCCAGGCGCTTCAGTCTGGAGCCGCTCGACCGCTACGGTCGCAGGTTCGAATCCTGCCTCAGGCATGGATATGTGTGATGTCCTTAGGTTAGTTAGGTTTAAGTAGTTCTACGTTATAGGGGACTGATGACCTCAGAAGTTAAATCCCATAGTGCTCAGAGCCATTTGAACCATTTTTTTGCAAATCTGGAGCTGTGAATGCAAAACAGAAATATAGCAATGTTCCCTTAGGTAATGGATTAGGAACAGCACATAGGCAGAAAAAGTCAAACAAGTGAGGAAGGCATAAGGTTGATATTACACTACTGCCCATTAAAATTGCTACACCAAGAAGAAATGCAGATGTTAAACGGGTATTCATTGCACAAATATATTATACTAGAACTGACATGTGATTACATTTTCACGCAATTTGAGTGTATAGATCCTGAGAAATCAGTACGCAGAACAACCAACTCTGGCCGTTATAACGGCCTTGATACACCTGGGCATTGAATCAAACAGAGCTTGGATGGCGTGTACAGGTACAGCTGCCCATGCTGCTTCAACACGATACCACAGTTCATCAAGAGTAGTGACTGGCTTATTGTGACGAACCAGTTGCTCGGCCACCATTGACCAGACGTTTTCAATTGGTGAGAGATCTGGAGAATGTGCTGTCCAGGGCAGCAGTCGAACATTTTCTGTATACAGAAAGGCCATACAGGACCTGCAACATGCAGTCGTGCATTATCCTGCTGAAATGTAGGGTTTCACACGGATCGAATGAAGGGTAGAGCCACGGGTCGTAACACATCTGAAATGTAACGTCCACTGTTCAAAGCGCCGTCAGTGCGAACAAGAGGTGACCGAGACGTGTAACTAATGGCACCCCATACCATCACGCCGGGTGATACGCCAGTATGGCGATGACGAATACACGCTTCCAGTGTGCGTTCACCGCGATGTCGCCAAACACGGATGCGACCATCATGATGCTGTAAACAGAACCTGGATTCATCCGCAAAAATGACGTTTTGCCATTCGTGCAGCCAGGTTCGTCGTTGAGCGCACCATCGCAGGCGCTGCTGTCTGTGATGCAGGGTCAAGAGTAACTGCAGCCGTGGTGTCAGAGCTGTTTGTCCATGCTGCTGCAAACGTCGTCGAACTGTTCGTGCAAATGGTTGTTGTCTTGCAAACGTCCGCATCTGTTGACTCAGGGATCTAGACGTGGCTGCACGATCCGTTACAGCCATGCGGATAAGATGCCTGTCATCTCGACTGCTAGCGATACGAGGCCATTGGGATCCAGCACGGCGTTCCGTATTACCCTCCTGAACCCACCGATTCCATATTCTGCTAACAGTCATTGGATCTCGACCAACGCGAGCAGCAATGTCGCGATACGATAAACCGCAATCGCGACAGGCTACAATACGACCTTTATCAAAGTCGGAAACGTGATGGTACGCATTTCTCCTCGTTACACGAGGTATCACAACAAAGTTTCACCAGGCAACGCCGGTCAACTGCTGTTTGTGTATGAGAAATCGGTTGGAAACTTTCCTCATGTCAGCACGTTGTAGGTGTCGCCACCGGCGCCAATCGTGTGTGAATGATCTGAAAAGCCAATCATTTGCATATCACGGTATCTTCCTCCTGTCGGCTAAATATCGCGTCTGTAGCACGTCATCTTCGTGGTATAGCAATTTTAATGGCCAGTAGTGTATTATTAACCGCCGCTTACACAATTTGTACAGTATGCGCACCGGAGGCGTCCACGAGATGCTACGTCCATAAAACTACGTGGCAGACAAGAGCGCACAGCAGTTGCACTGGAATTTGAGGAGCGTGTTGACGTACACTGGCCTTCAGATCAAGAACAGACCGTACGAGTCCCTTGTAAAAGCATTCCTTTATATACCCCAGGGCCAACAGTCACATGGATTCCCATCAGGTGATATCTCTGGAGGTAACACGTTCGTGGAAGGAAGGTGTGAAAACACCTACATCTACAGTGGTTTCCGCACAGTTGCGCTCTTCCAAAGTGGGGGTCATATGCTGTACAAGGAGGTATCAACGACGTAGAGGCACCACTATACACCTGACTAGTGCTCTGGGAGTATTCTCTTCAAAGGAGAACGGACCGGGAACCACACATTCACATGAGGCGAGTGCAATGGCTCTTCGTGCACAACACGTGGCACCCAAAATTCGAAAGTTTTGTGTATTCACTGCACCCCGTAATGCCAAATGCGCTTCGTCACTCGATAGACTTCTGCCCGGCCATAAGTCATCAACTCCGATACACGCCAGAAGCCTATGATCAAATTCAGAATGTTGTTGCGGATCATGATGTTTCAGTTGCTGTACTGCATGGATTTTTTGCGGGTACCAGTGTAGAACGGGCCACAAAACTTACCGTACTGTTGACGGTGGAATGGAAAATTCTCGTCACAGTGGACGAGCACTACCGTACTACCCTGGGCACGTACTGCGTGGGCAGTTGCAGCAACATCGTGAATAACTTCTGTAAGTAGGCTGTTTAGGTTTTTATGCTGGTAACGTCACGTAGCGCTCTGTAAGAAAATCGCTGACTGTGCTGTCTGCAGTCCTTGGCTCGTTTGCATTGTTGGAATTTGCTATTGTGGTGTTGGGCACGTTGTGGCCGTGCGGTTCTAGGCGCTGCAGTCCGGAACCGCGGTACTGGTACGGTCGCAGGTTCGAATCCTGCCTCGGGCATGGATGTGTGTGATGTCCTTAGGCTAGTTAGGTTTAAGTAGTTCTAAGTTCTAGGGGACTGATGACCTGAGATGTTAAGTCCCATAGTGCTCAGAGCCATTTGAACCAAGTGTTGGGCAGTTGGCTGTTAACAGCGCGTAGCGTTGCGCAGTTGCAGGTGAGCCGCCAGCAGTGGTTGATGTGGGGGGTGAGATGGCGGAGTTTTGAGAGCGGATGATCTGGACGTGTGTCCATCAGAGAGAGTAAATTTGTAAGACTGGTTGTCATGAATATATATATTATGACTTTTGAACACTATTAAGGTAAATACGTTGTTTGTTCTCTATCAAAATCTTTCATTTGCTAACTACGCCTATCAGTAGTTAGTGCTTTCAGTAGTTAGAATCTTTTATTTAGCTGGCAGTATTGGCGCTTGCTGTATTGCAGTAGTGTGAGGTAAGTGATTCATGAAAGGTATAAGTTATTGTTAGTCAGGGCCATTCTTTTGTGGGGTTTATTGAAATTCAGATTGCGTTGCACTAAAAATATTGTGTGTCAGTTTAGTGTTGATCAGAATAAGTAAAGAGATATGTCTGAGTACATTCAGTTTTGATCAGCTGTTTGAAAATCAAATAACGTAGAGGTTTATCAGCACAGTAATCCATAATTTTCCAAAGGGAACGTTTCACTTCCATCAGGATAGGGAGCCTGCCTCTTCCAAGTGCCTCACTAAGCTCACCCGCGTTCTCAAATTTCATTCTCACTTTCTTTAAACCATTTAATAACAACGGTCTATTTTCTCGATAGACATACTGTTGACTCAGTTTTCGGATTGTCAAACACTGTAGATTGGTTCAAATGGCTCTGAGCACTATGGGACTTAACATTGAGGTCATCAGTCCCCTAGAACTTAGAACTACTTAACCCTAACTAACCTAAGGACATCACACACATCCATACCCGAGGCAGGATTCGAAGCTGCGACCGTAGCGATCGCGGGGTTCAAGACTGGAGCGCCTAGAACCGCTCGGCCACACCAGCCGGCCAAACAGTGTAGAGCACCAGTTTTCCTCCTGGTGGCCACAACTGGAACTAATTTGTTTTGCAGCATAAATCGGACCAGCAGTAATGCATTAACATATCTACGAAGTTTCGCTGCCATACGATAAATATAGCCTACACTCGACGTCCGTCAGTAGCTGCAGTTTAATAGTAACTACCCAGTATTAAGTCGATATACGCAGCTCAGTTGCCACTGCTGCTAAATATGACGGAACTTCTCGACGCGGTAGCATTCGAAGTACTGGTGGAAATTGCTTCTTAAATCGCTTGTGTGTGGCGGGGTCGGCGAGAGCGATCGATCGCAGTCGATGTTGCTACCGATATTGGCAGCAATTTATCGTTCATGTGTTGCGTCCTTAATGAACGAATCATATACGAGACTACTGAAAGGTGGCTACACTGAGCCACAGCGCCAGAGATTGCGCCAAACAGTATTATTCAGCCGCCTACACTGGCAGTGCTTGTTGAGATGTGGTAGTGGAGTTCTTGTCGAGAAGTCGTGGTGGAGAGTGCTTATTGTGAAGTAGCAGTAGGCAGTGCTTGTTGAGATGTAGCAGTGGTGAGTCGTTGTTGAGAAGTTCCCATGGAGAGTGCTTGTTCAGAACTAGTAGTATTGTTTTGATGGGCTAGACACCTGATGTTGTTGGATTAGGGATGCTGTAATGTGCTTTTCGTCAATATATATGAAGGTAAAAAAATTCCTTTTTTTATTTCAATGTCTTAAACAATAATGCCTCTTGGTCACAGGTTCAGTCAACAAAGCATCTGGCTCGTGTTCTTGTATTAGACTGTATTTCTGGTTTCTATGTGCAATTATAGTATTTCTGGTTTTTTTTAATTACTTCAGTATAAATGGTGTTTAAAATATCTGGTCTTATTGAGGAAGAACCGTGCCAGATGTGTACGTTGAATCACACTTCCAAACACAGAACAGCTACACTTGTGTTTTGTTGTTTCGTAGGTTTTATAGTTGCTGGGGACTTAATTAATTCATTGTGTTAACGGAAATTTCCTTTCATTCCTTGTTGTTGTTCTATGCAGTTAGATTGCGTACAAGTACCAGTCAGGGCCAACCGGTTACGAGACTTCGTAATCGGACAGTCAGCTACTAAAAATAAAAAAGTATTTGCTTTCATTATATTTAATTAAGCCCCCATGCACTACTTGATGTGATTTTCCACCGAAATGAAACAGAGCAATAGGCAACGTCCACTTTAGTGTCACATCTATTACGCACACTTCTGTTTGATCGTCAAAGCTGGCAGCGACCTCTACCTTACCCGTAGTAAGGAGACCAGATGTCTTAAAAATACTGGCGCAATCAACTGGGACTGAGGACACGAACTGCAGTGTAACATAGCCGATAAATTTAATTATCATTCAACACAAGCACCATATCGCATTTCGTTCCGTTAATAGCTGAACTGGTAATTTCCAAGAATGATTGTCTACCGTGGTCGCGGGGTCCAAACAATACATATCTAACGTGCGATCGTAAATCGAAAATGCGACACTGGTGGCGGGAGCTATGAGTATGTTTACGGTGCTCGCTACAGCAACGACAAAAGACGAGCCTTACAAAAATACTTCCAATTGCAAAGGAGACGACTTACCTTACTCGTCGTCGGTGTTGTCATCATGTGATTGTCCATTATGGTGGTCTGAATGGATAATTTGGAAAAGTCGAACCATGTATTCTTCCTGATACTCGTTCGTTTTCCGCACTCTCCGCAATGAAACTGTGTACGGTATTTTAGCATCGAAACTGTTCTCACCAAGTTTTATACGATTCGCACCATTACAGTGTACATAGTCCATGCTTTCCTCGTCCGGTGGTACTCCGTACTTGCGACAAAAAGTCGAACAATTTTGTACGCCGGATAAACATGGAATTAGATTTTTCCATGTGAGAGAATCCGCCGAAGAAACTCCAAGAACACCAGACATCCCACTCACTAACGACGTAAATCGTCTGGGATTCTCGACAACTCACACATAATTCGCGGAGGTATGTGATTTATAGCAAGGGAACTACGGAAAACAGATAAAAATGACGATCACAAATAATTGATCACAACGCCCTCCACCAGTGTCGCATGATCGATTTACGATCGCACTTTCGAAATGTATCGTTTGGACACCGGAACTTCGATAGGGAATCATTCTTGATAATTACCGCCGAACTCCACAAGACGCCTTCGATTTTAAACGCAAATTACTTTTTAAGGGATAATGGAGCTTACAGCACGAAATAAATTTATAATGCGTTCCGAATGTTTATGAAACGTATTATATCTTATGATATATGCATTGAAAACGTGTATTTGAAGAGACTTTGGTGATACACTCGATTGGTCGAACATTATTTACACGAGCGTGTACAGAGGTGCACTTCGCACGGAGACGTCGTAGAAGAGAGTGGATAATTTATACTAGAGCGACTTTCTTGAATTTGGTTCAAATGGTTCAAATGGCTCTGAGCACTATGCGACTCAACTGCTGAGGTCATCAGTCGCCTAGAACTTAGAACTAATTAAACCTAACTAACCTAAGGACAGAACACAACACCCAGCCATCACGAGGCAGAGAAAATCCCTAACCCCGCCGGGAATCGAACCCGGGAACCCGGGCGTGGGAAGCGAGAACGCTAGCGCACGACCACGAGATGCGGGCTCTTAAATTTAAAATATTTCTAAAATACAAGGTTCTCCAAAATAAAGTGTTTCACACAAGCCGTGATAAACAGTTAGGTCGACTCGCATGCATAAACAGTTACCCTGAATATAATAACCCTGCAGAAAAACCTCAATATTCATTACGTATGTACGCAAGTGACTATTTGTGTTGTGCGCCCTCAGAAAGGTACAAGATTTTATGCTGTGTTTTGAGTGTTAAGAATTACCAGGATTCAAATGTTTCTTGATGGCTCACCTTCTAACTGCTGCCGTTGCTCCGTGTTCTCACTACGCTTCACGGCTTTCTTGAGATGCTGCTGCGTTGGGACGTGCACATTCATGTCGGTCGCTAATCGCCTCCTGTCAGACTGTTGCTATGCAACGGCGTGCGCTCGGACAGGAACCCATGTATTGTTGACAACTGCGTCACTACGCGATAGTCCGGCAAAGGGTCCACGCCTTACCAAACTTACTCCATATTAATAGTATACGCAGCGCTTGGCCAGAAATGAAAGTGACAGAAACGGCAGATCCTGATGTCCAACCGTTTAGCAAAAAGTTCCATTTTTGGCATGGGACAGGTAAGGCACAAGAAATTTATTTTAGTTAGTTTCCAGGCAGTGACTAGCGCAGAGGAAAAATAACAGAATGCTAATCTGCGGCTTGTGGGGTCGAGTCCCTAGGTGGAAACGTTTTTTTTTTTTAATTTTCGCTTTTTACGTTACCTTTTGTGCAAATAATCCGTACTAAATGTGTTGTATATATTAATACTTTCATAAATGGCATGAAGAAGAGGGGTCAATGACAATCAATAAACCAAACAACGACGCGCTATGAAGGAATTGTCCGAATGGTACGGAAATCGGTAGATGTGGTGTACATGTAAAGACGAACAAATAATTAAGATTTCAGAAGAAATGGATGATTTATTCTAGAGAAAGAGCTTCAAAAATTGAGCAAGTCAATAACGCGTTGGTCCACCTCTGGCCCTTATGCAAGCAGTTATTCGTCTTGGCATTCTTTGATAGACTTGTTGTATGACCTCCCGAGGGGTATCGGGCCAAACTCTCTCCGATTCGCGCGTTAGATCATCAAAATCCCCAGCTGGTTGTAGAGCCCTGCCAATAATGCTCTCAACGTTCTCAATTGGGAAGAGATCTGGCGATCTTGCTGGCTAATGTTGGGTTTGACAAGCATGAAGAAAGGCAGTAGTAACTCTCCCCGTGTGCGTATGGGCATTATCTTGCTGAAATATAAGCCCAGGATGGATTACCATGAAATGCAAGGCCGTGCGTGGTATCCGTGCGGTCTTGGGCGCCTTGTCACGGTCCACGCGGCGCACTCCGTCGGAGGTTCGAATACTCCTTCGGACATGAGTGTGTGTTGTCCTTAGCGTAAGTTAGTTTATCTAGTGCGTAAGCTTAGGGACCGATGACCTCAGCAGTTTGGTTTCATAAAACCTTACCTCAAATTTCCAATTTGAAGTGCAAGAAAGCGGGGCGTAGAATATCGTCGACGTACCGCTGTGCTGTAAGGGTGCAGCGGACGACAACCAAGGATGTTCTAGTAGGAAATGAGGTGGCTCCCAGAGCATCACTACTGGTTGTCGGGCCATACCGCTGGCAACAGTCAGGTTGGTATCCAACCGCTATCCGCTGCCTTTGTGGACACATCTTCGGCCTGGAATGTCATTGACTAGAATAAAACTGCCTCCAGTGATGAGCGCACTGAGCAGTATGACCAGCGATCACGTATATGGAGACACCCTATATAGCGGTGGGATAGCAATGTGACTGTGAGCCACCATACAGCCCGACAACCAGGAATGATGCTTAGGGCGGCATTTCTTTTCATAACAAGACCCCTTTGGTTGTCATCGGCGACACTCTTACAGCTTAGCGGTACATCGGCAATATTCTACACCCCCCTCCCCGTTTTGGAGCCCTTCATGGCAGACCATCCTGGGATTACGTTTCAGCAAGATATTGCCCACCTGCACATGGCGAGAGTTTCTACTGCTTGTTTTCGTGCTTGTGGAAATCTACCTTGGCCAGCGAGGTCGCCAGATCCCTCCCCAGTTGAGAACGTTTGGAGTAATTTTAAAGACATGACGCGCCAATTGGAGAGAATTTGGCACGATATCCCTCAGGATGACATCTACATCTACATTTACTCCGCAAACCACTGCACGGTGCAAGGTGGAGGTGTGGTGTCACCGCCAGACACCACACTTGCTAGGTGGTAGCCTTTAAATCGGCCGCAGTCCGTTAGTATACGTCGGACCCGCGTGTCGCCACCATCAGTGATTGCAGACCGAGCGCCGCCACACGGCAGGTCTAGAGAGACTTCCTAGCACTCGCCCCAGTTGTACAACCGACTTTGCTAGCGATGGTTCACTGACAAAATACGCTCTCATTTGCCGAGACGATAGTTAGCATAGCCTTCAGCTACGTCATTTGCTACGACCTAGCAAGGCGCCATTATCAGTTGCTATTGATCTTGTTAATCACGTACCGTCAGACCGACGTTCACCATTAATGGATTAAAGTTAAGTATTCCACCAGCTTCGTCCGTTTTTCAAAATTCTAATTTCCTTGTACTGTTCGAGACCTCACGCCAGCCTGCGTGAGCTAAAACGCGTGCCTTTCGGCTTCCTCTAAAATTCCTGGGTTGGCTCCTGCCAATCCACAACAGGAGGGTACCCTGCAGATCCAAGAATTCTATAAGTCCGTGCCAAGCCGAATAACTGCTGGCATAAGGGCAAGAGGTGGACTAGTCCGTTATTGAGTTGCTCAGTTTGTGAAGCCCTTTCTACTGAATAAATCATCAAATTTTTTAGAAATAATAATCACTGGTTTGTCTATACAAATACGCCACATCTATCGATTTCTGTCCCACGCGGATAATTCTTTCGTGGTACGTCGTTTTTTCGGCTTAGTGTCTATATAAGCGAAGCAGAAACGAGTGGAAAACCACTCTTGCGACGATATGGGCCGCAACTGGGGGGAATCCACAGATATGAGAGAATTTGGCAAAGAGCAGGTTATCAGAGGCCGGCATCTGGGAACGCGATTTTTGGGAAGGTGACGACCCGATGACCGTATTCTGCCGTGGTGAATATCTGTAGAAAGTGGCTGAAGGATGATAAGACCGTGAGCAGGCGCCAAAGTTTTAAACATCCGCGCGTCACAGAATGTGAAGGGCCGAGGGAGGTTTGCCCGTTCTGTAATGCAGGATGGGTGGACGTTGAGTGGGAGACTTGAAGACAGAGTACAGTGCCGGTGCAGGCACAAGCTTTTTAGAGCACACCGTTCAGTTCACAGTGGTAGACCTGTGGCTTCCTACCTGGTGATCCTGCGTGCCCCGTTAAAAGCGGTGGCTCGTTTGTTTCAAGTTACTATTCCTTGCTGTAGGGGCTGTGATTTTTGATATTTTTTTGACTAAACCAGCAAGGCAAAACAGAGGCCACTACTTCCACCACATCAAGTGGATTTAGTGGTCACGTACTCACACTGAGCCGTGAACACTTCCCAGTTTATCAATGGGGAATAGTTGAACATGATTACTACTGTTAACGGTGCCATGCGTGCAATGGTCGTGCCAGGCGCGCGATATTGGATCTTTATACTATCGTTAATGGAGCGAGACCTGCACGACCTTATAGCAACCGTTATAGTTCTGCATTAATCTGACACACTAGGGGTGAGTTCACGTAATGAAAGAGAGAGAATATAAGATTAGCCGACTCATTTATTAAACAGTTGAGAATCGAACAATAATAAAACCAAATGGGGGTGAGGGGAAGAAAGATTCGAGTTCAGCTGCCTGCCCCAACGTACGTTCATAATAAGCCACGATAGCAGGAGGAAAGGAATTTTAGTAACGATCCCCGCATTATCAAACAGAATCCCATGTAGTAAAGGAAGGGGTTGCAGGCGTGCAACGACCACCACCATGAAACAGCCAAAGACCAAGAAAGATGCTACTGTGCGTGGATCGCGAGGTACCCTCCCGTACTGAAGGAATAAAAACCGCGAGACGCGAAACTGTTCACAATGACCTATAAGGTTCCCTCTGGGCCGCAGGGCGCGAATCTACAGTGTACGTCTGCGCTCATGCTTACCGAACTTCATCTCCTGGAAGCGGCACCTCCGGTCTCCGGCACGGTCTCACTAGAACAGCCCTACTGCCCCTTTGTCCACTATCCACCTGCGGAGGGCGGTTGGCGCCCGCCCGCGAAATTCGGGCTCGCACCTGAACTGGCCAATCATAGGGCCGGAATTTCACAGGGAGGCGACCTCGCGACGTTAAAATTGAGCAGAAATAGCGTTTACAAGGTTGGTAAGGCAGGTTGGGGAACTGAGAACAGGAGAAACTTTGGCCACTACAGAACGTTCAAACGACACCACGTGCTACCCTGGCGATCGGGAAAGGGATGGGAAACCGGAAGCCATCATGGCTGCTAGGAAGACTGCTGCCCTCGCCCATAAATAAAGAAAATTCCTGGCGCCAAGCTCCTCTCACAGATCAGTGTGAGAGAAGCTGTAAAAATCGTCAAATAAATCAGGCAACCCATAGAAATTATTAATATTGCCTGAATTATTATTTTACCGAGTACCAGAATGCTGGGATTAGAAATATGAAATACGAGCACTGAATGGTGAGTGAAGTGCACGTCTTTCGCCGTTTCCAGCCAACGACATCTTCAGCTACGACTGCCATAGGCATGGGATCGTCGAGATTGGATCAGGAGCAGTGGAAACACATCGCCTGGTCGAACAAATCACGTTTCTTGTCACACCAGATGGACGGTCGTGTCTGGACACGCTGTAATGCAGGCAAATGGCTATCCGAAACACATACTGCTCCATGGATGCACGATCTTTGTATGTCTATCCTCGTAATCGACGGTTAAGAGGACGACGACAGTTGATGAACGGAAGGATAGTGTACCGTAAACCAGAGATCTACGGTAACCTTTTGTTTAATATCGGCTCCTGTTAGGACTGCACACGATATTGAAAGCGTCCCAATTTCTAGGCGCCAGAAGATGGATAATGGAACACGGAAATTGGTTGTGTAAATAAATTAAATTTTAAAGAGACGGCTGCACATGTTTTAAGTTTTATTACATGGATGCAGGATGGCTGGCGCAGTATTTTGGTATCAGAGGACATTTCTCTGAGCCGCCATGACAGTTGTCGGCTGCCTGAACATTACTGTAGAACTTGGGCATCCCCTGGCTCTTGATGTCTTCGCGTGTAGCGATGGCATATTGCAGCGGGACAGTTTGTAAGCTAAACTCAGTTTCCTCTTGGTACGTGCTTTCATAGGTCATGAGGTTCGCACAACAAAATCCGTTGCTGCAAGACAGCTGGGTGGCAACAAGTATAATATTTCGGTACTTACCTTTTGTTGCGTTGTTTCCCTTAAGTTGCATAGTTTCTCCCAGATTCAAAGTTCTCCGTGGCTTTTATGTATTAATGGACTCTGCTCTCTCTTAAACAAATGAAAAGGCGATTACATTCATAGATATCTCGATTTATTCTCTGGGAGGTTGGTTGATAGCCACACAGTGTGTGCACTGTAACACTTCCACCAGTGCTGCCCAGTAGTAAAATTCACAGAGCAGCTTTCGCATATATCTAACCCCCTGCGCGTACACATTTCCTGAGAGATTTACCTCAGAAAAGTTTCAGGTCTTTGGAAAACTTCCAGTAGTAAACGAACTCTTACGATATTACTTTCTCGCACAGCCGTACAGGAGAAATAGATATTGCTCTAAAATCAGAACAAATAATAAAGTTTCTTTTAATATCAAATTAAATCTTTTAATAGCTAACACTTGGTTCAAGAATCATAAAAGAAGGTTGTATACATGGAAGAAGCCTGGAGATACTGACAGGTTTCAGATAGATTATATAATGGTAAGACAGAGATTTAGGTACCAGGTTTTAAATTGTAAGACATTTCCAGGGGCAGATGTGGACTCTAACCACAATCTATTGGTTATGAACTGTAGATTAAAACTGAAGAAACTGCAAAAAGGTGGGAATTTAAGGAGCTGAGACCTAGATAAACTGACTAAATCAGAGGTTGTACAGAGTTTCAGGGAGAGCATAAGGGAACAATTGACAGCAATGGGGAAAGAAATACAGTAGAAGAAGAATGGATAGCTTTGAGGGACGAAGTAGTGAAGGCAGCAGAGGATCACGTAGGTAAAAAGATGAGGGCTAGTAGAAATCCTTGGGTAACAGGCAAAAAGGAATACAAACGTCTCAAAAATGAGATCGACAGGAAGTGCGAAATGGCTAAGCAGGGATGGCTAGAGGACAAATGTAAGGATGTAGAGGTTTATCTCACTAGGAGTAAGATATATACTGCCTATAGGAAAATTAAAGAGACCTTTGGAGAAAAGAGAACCATTTGTATGAATATCAACAGCTCAAATGGAAACCCAGTTCTAAGCTAAGAGGGGAAAGCAGAAAGGTGGAGGGAGTATATAGAGGGCCTATACAAGGGCGATGTACTTGAGGAGAACTGAGTTGAAACAAGGCCCGCAGAGTAGACAACATTCCATTAGAACTTGGGAGAGCCAGCCCTGACGAAACGCTACCATCTGGTGAGCCAACTGCATGAGACAGGCGAAATACCCTCAGACTTCAAGAAGAATATAATGATTCCAATCCCAAAGAAAGCAGGTGTTGACAGATGTGAAAATTACCGAACTATCAGTTTAATAAGACACGGCTCCAAAATACTAACGCGAATTCTTTACAGACGACCTCGGGGAGGATCAGTTTTGATTCCGTAGAAATATTGGAACACGTGAGGCAATACTGACCCTACGATTTATCTTAGAAAACAGATTAAGGAAATGCAAACCTACGTTTATAGCATTTATAGCCTTAGAGAAACCTTTTGACAATGTTGACTACAATACTCTCTTTCAAATTCTGAAGGTGGCAGCGTTACAATACAGGGAGCGAACGGCTATTTACAATTTGTAAAGAAACCAGATGGCAGTTATAAGAGTTGAGGGACATGAAAGGGAAGCAGTGGTTGGGAAGGGAGTGAGACAGGGTTGTAGCCTCTCCCAGATGTTATTCAATCTGTATATTGAGCAAGCAGTGAAGGAAACGAAAGAAAAATTTGGAGTATGTATTAAAATCCACGGAGAAGAAATACAAAAATTTTAGGTTCGCCTATGACATCGTAATTCTGTCAGAGACAGCAAAGGACTTGGAAGAGCAGTTGAACGGAATGGATAGTGTCTTGAAAGGAGGATATAAGAAGAACATAACCAACAGCAAAACGAGAATAATGGAATGTAATCGAATTAAGTCGGCTGATGCTGAGGGAATTAGATTAGGAAATGAGACACTTAAAGTAGTAAAGGAGTTTTGCTATTTGTGGAGCAAAATAACTGATGATGGTCGAAGTAGAGAGGATATAAATTGTAAACTGGCAATGGCAAGGAAAGCGTTCCTCAAGAAGAGAAATTTGTTAACATCGAGTGTAGATTTAATTGTCAAGGAGTCGTTTCTGAAAGTATTTGTATGGAGTGTAGCCATGTATGGAAGTGAAACATGGACGATAAATAGTTTGGAGAAGCAGAGATTAGAAGATTTCGAAATGTGGTGCTACAGAAGAATGCTGAAGATTAGATGGGTAGATCACATAACTAATGAGGAGGTATTGAATAAGATTGGGGAGAAGAGAAGTTTGTGCAATTTAGCATTGGAGGGCAGCGTGGAGGGTAAAAATCGTAGAGGGAGACCAAGAGATGAATACACTAAACAGATTAAGAAGGATGTAAGTTGCAGTAGATACTGGGAGATGAAGAAGGTTGCACAGGATAGAGTAGCATGGAGAGCTGCATCAAATGAGTCTCAGGACTGAAGACTACAACAACAACAATATCGTTACTTAAATATGGAAATATGATTTTACAATTTGGTTTGTCAACAGTACATTTAATTCGACTAGAGTGTGAAGTTGTGTGTGAGATCATCAATTTTATAATTTAAAGTTATTTTCTTTCAATCTGTGACTTTGCTACTTATGTTTGATTTATTTAATAGCATAAAAATGTAAGTGGAATTTTGGTTTGACATCGAGGTAATTAATTTGTGTTTTGGATGTGTTATTTACGGCGCAGTATAATTCTTTCCTATTTCGAATAATCCTCAGTCCAGCAAGTATGAAGGGAAATGGGAGTTTTCTGGATTCTCGATCGCCTGATCTTTCTAGTGAGATATAAATTTCAGAGAAGGCAAATAGTTTTGGTGTTACGAAATTTTTGAAGGCTAATTACGAGTTGTGGTCGGTAACAGACTAGATTGAGAATCATTGTGCATTAATTTGCTTCACTGTTTATTAGTATTGTTTTATTACGTGGTTTCAGTCTTGGTAGGAAATTCGATTTGTCATCAAACGTGGCTAGATGGAACAGATTAAATCATTTATTACATAAGTGGACGTCATCATCATGGACAGCATAGAGAAACTTAATAGTCCGCTTACGAGTATTAATGTTTCACTTGTAGCGGAAAAATATCAGTTGAACTTATAATGACCCTAGTCCAACGAGTATTTGAGCTCGCCTACCGATCTAATTATAAAGCGAAAGGATCAATACTGTGCGAAATGTGATACAAACTGTGCGAGTGAGAAGGCATGAATGGTGGCACAGTGGTTCGAGGAGCACGATAGTGAACTCAGGTTGATTTCTTGACCACCAGATTCACCTGATCTGAACCACATGGAAAACATCTGGACGTTACAAGGAGCCATCACCGCACTCGTAAACCACCGGCCCATGATTTAGGGAATTGCGTATTGTGCGTGGTCACTTGGTATCAGGCGCCTCCAGAAACGTATGAAAATCTTGTAGGACCCATGACACGCAGAATCACTCCTGTAATGCATTCCAAAGGTGGACCGACACGCTAGCAAGTAAGCAAGTGTTCGCAATACGAAACGTGCAGCGGCTGTTGTCGATTGTTGCTGTGAGCGTGACTTTCTGGGGGTCGGCAGTGGGGAGTGGTGTCTAGCTGCCACAGTTACATACTCAACACTCAAACGATATCAAGGCTATTGTAAGCCTTATATCGTAATAACTGAAAAAGCTGTTTCATCTGACCATTATACTGAATGCAAATGAGAGGAAATCTCATTACTCAATTCTCACATAAATGAAGTAATATTTCTACCACACATATATAGAGATTGGCACCTGCTTTACAACAAAGTGCCGCAACAGTGAGAGCATAATTCATTTATGCAAAAGAAATCGGTCATATTTGTTCTTTTATGAGTCTCGCCTGACCTGAACGGTCGTAGGACGATAAAAAACGGGGGAAAAGAAATCAATTCCTTTAAATAAGTAAATAAATTAAAATACTAACGAATGTTGATTGCAAGAACTCGTCAACAAGGTAATCGGTATTTTAGGTACCTATCAGACCGGTGTTAATTTAATGTTTTCAAAAGTTACTAATTCTTTTAAACAATGGATTTATTCCTCTATATTGCTTCACTATTAAAATGAATATTTCTTCGTACATAAGACAAAAGTGATTGCTTACTTGAAGCACAATGAAAGAGTAATTACTTGTGGAAAATCTGACAGACTATATTCCACAATGGAACGGACGCTGATGGACTCAAAAGTTGTTGTTGTTGTTGTTGTTGTTGTGGTCTTCGGTCCTGAGACTCATTTGATGCAGCTCTCCATGCTACTCTATCCTGTGCAAGCTTCTGCATCTCTCAGTACTTAATACAACCAACATCCTTCTGAATCTGCTTAGTGTATTCATCTCTTGGTCTCCCTCTACGATTTTTACCCTCCACACTGACCTCCAATGCTAAATTTGTGATCCCTTGATGCCTCAGAACATGTCCTACCAACCGATCCCTTTTTCTTGTCAAGTCCTCTTCCCCCCAATTCTATTCAATACCTCCTCATTAGTTATGTGATCTACCCATCTAATCTTCAGCATTCTTCTGTAGCACCACATTTCGAAAGCTTCTGTTCTCTTCTCTTAAGCTATTTATCGTCCACGTTTCACTTCCATACATGGCTACACTCCATACAAATACTTTCAGAAACGATTTCCTTACACTTAAATCTACACTCGATGTTAACAAATTTCCCTTCTTCAGAAACGCTTTCCTTGCCATCGCCAGTCTACAGTTTATATCCTCTCTACTTCGACCATCAACAGTTATTTTGCTCCCCAAGTAGCAAAACTCCTTTACCACTTTAAGTGTCTCATTTCCTAATCTAATTCCCTCAGCATCACTCGACTTAATTCGACTACATTCCATTATCCTCGTTTTGCTTTTGTTGATGTTCATCTTATATCCTCCTTTCAAGACACTGTCCATTCCATTCAACTGCTCTTCCAAGTCCTTCGCTGTCTCTGACAAAATTACAATGTCATCGGCGAACCTCAAAGTTTTTATTTCTTCTCCATGTAATTTAATTCCTACTCCGAATATTTCTTTTTTTTCCTTTACTGCTTGCTCAATATACAGATTGAATAACATCGGGGAGAGGCTACAACCCTGTCTCACTCCCTTCCCAACCACTGCTTCCCTTTCATGTCCCTCAACTCTTATAACTTCCATCTGGTTTCTGTACAAATTGTAAATAGCCTTTCGCTCCCTGTATTTTACACCTGCCACCTTTGGAATTTGAAAGAGAGTGTTCCAGTCAACATTGTCAAAAGCTTTCTTTAAGTCTACAAATGCTAGAAACGTAGGTTTGCCTTTCCTTAATCTAGCTTCTAAGACAAGTCGTAGGGTCAGTGTTGCCTCACGTGTTCCAATATTTCTACGGAATCCAAACTGATCTTCCCCGAGGTCGGCTTCTACCAGTTTTTCCATTCGGAATTCGTGTTAGTATTTTGCAGCTGTGACTTATTAAACTGATAGTTCGGAAATTTTCACATCTGTCAACACCTGCTTTCTTTGGGATTGGAATTATTATATTCTTCGACTCAAAAGTACAATAAATGATTCCTTCGGCAAATTTTCTCCGAACAAGTGGTGAAAACCTGTAACTGAACAGAAGATTGCTATGGAACCGCGACTGGCTTTCGAAACTCTGTGCAGTTCACAAATACAAGTTAAACCCGGCTCCAAAATCACACGTAACACGAGTAATAAGTTAGCAGAAGCTGCGGAACTGTTCACGCAAATGGTGAGCTACGCAGAGCAAAACGCAGCGCTAGCGTTAAAAAGCGACGTTTGTAGTATCGATTGAATGAAAACAGCTCCAGGCCTCTTCCAGACGCCTCCATCTGTCGGTGCGCCCTCTCGGTCACGCGTCCTCACACAGCCTGCTCGACTCCTGTTTTTTTCCGCTCCTGGAAATTGACTGCTTGGAGGGCAGGAGTTAACAACTTTCGTCACACCCACGACCAAGGATTCCTCTCAACACGCCCGAAACGCAGGGGAAAACTCACTAAACTTCTACACTATCGCTTACAGTACACCCATTAACCGCCCAAATGTTGGTTCGCTGTATACTTGGCGTCTCCTTACGAGCGAGCAAAACTGTAACAGGACATTGAGAATGCTCCACTGAACTATTTGAGATAGGGAACCTGGGGTCCGAGAAGCCAGCTTAAAGAGATACGCAAGTAAATTTGTGTATATCCCTTTGTCTAGCATTACCGAGTTCCAGCTTATTTATGGTACAGCTAACATGCGTTCAAGTTTACACGTATTGCGTTGTTTATTTACATGTACATTCTTTATTTCCTGCAAGGAAACAAAGATGACGAGTCTGATTGACAGGAAGTCATGGTGCACGTTATGTTTCCTTTACTTGTCCATAAGGTGGTTCTGTTGTACCATATTTACATTCTCCCATGACTCAACGACAGACCCATTCATTACCCAGTGCTATTGAGAGACGTACACTACAATACGATGGAGCAGTACCGTACAGTATTTCCAATTCCATGGCCTGCGCGGTAACCTGACCTGAGTCCCCCTGATTATTTCCTACGGGGTCATCTAAAGTCACTTGTGTATGACACCCCAGGTGGATACGAAGATGGAATTAGTTGCCAGAATTGTAGCTTCCTTTGAAGTGATTCGAAATCGCTAGCGATATTTGTCACGGTGCGTAAGAATCTTGTTCTACGACGTCATGCTTGCACTGAAATTGATGGCCGTCAGTTTCAGCAGATTTTGTAAGATATACTACAGATGATACGTTCATTGTGTGGTATTTGCAGTTAATTGTAGTTAATGTAAATAAAAAAGTACGCAATAATGTGATTATATTTCTACTATCTTCATAAGCTGGCTTCTCCCACCCAGGTTCTCTACCTCAAGTTCCTTAGCGCACCAACCTCTATGTCCTGCTAAATTTTTGCACCCTCTTAAGGCAAAACCCTGTATGCTGGATCTCCGCCATTAGTCCACACATTCACGCTCCAGCGCCTATGCCAATAACCCGTATGGGCTGGGTGACGTACTGGGCACAGAACAATGGCGGTGTAATGCATTTGCAACCGCCGAACGAAAATGCAGATTCGTCGGACCATAAACGCTCATCTTGTGGACAACGGAAACTGGTCAGCGTGTGGCCACAACGTTTTCCACCAAGGGAGGACTTGTGCCGTCCCGTATTCACAGCACTTCGACCGCCTATGTGCGTTACCGCACCGTCTCGGATCTTACACCAGAAGCCACTAACGATACATTTCCCTCCAGCACAGTTAACAACATTACGCTGCCAATTTTGCTTATTATCACAAAGCGACATATGTGATGCTACTGTCACATATCTTTTGACCAAGCAATATATTCTGTTCTCCTGTGCGCGAGGAGCAAGTACTAGGTTAATAATTGACTCTTTTTACCGACCTCCCGACTCAGCAGCATTAGTGGCAGAACAACTGAGAGAAAATCTGGAATACATTTCACATAAATTTCCTCAGAATGTTATAGTCTTAGGTGGAGATTTCAATTTACCGGATATAGACTGGGACACTCAGATGTTTAGGAGGGGTGGTAGGGACAGAGCATCGAGTGCATTATCCGAAAATTACCTCGAGCATTTAAAGAGAGAACCGCCTCGTGGAGATAACATCTTGGACCTACTGATAACAAACAGACTCGAACTTTTCGACTCTGTAAGCGCAGAACAGGGAATCAGTGATCATAAGGCCGTTGCAGCATCCCTGAATATGGAAGTAAATAGGAATATAAAAAAAGGGAGGAAGGTTTATCTATTTACGAACAGTAATAGGAGGCAGATTTCAGACTACCTAACAGATCAAAACGAACATTTCTATTCCGACACTGACAATGTTGAGTGTTTATGGGAAAAGTTCAAGGCAATCGTAAAATGCGTTTTAGACAGGTACGTGCCAAGTAAAACTGCGAGGGACGGGAAAAACCCACAGTGGTTCAAAAACAAAGTTAGGAAACTACTGCGAAAGCAAAGAGAGCTTCACTCTAAGTTTAAACGCAGCCAAAACCTCTCAGACAAACAGAAGCTAAACGATGTCAAAGTTAGCGCAAGGAGGACTATCCGTGAAGCGTTCAGTGAATTCGAAAGTAAAATTCTATGTACCGACTTTACAGAAAATCCTAGGAAGTACGGGTCTTACGTTAAATCAGTATGGAGATCGAAACAGCATATAAAGACACTCTGGGATGATAACGGCACTGAAACAGAGGATGACACACGTAAATGAAATACTAAACACCTTTTTCCAAAGCTGTTTCACAGAGGAAGACCGCACTCCAGTTCCTTCTCTAAATCCTCGCACGAACGAAAAAATGACTAACATCGAAATAAGTGTCCAAGGAATAGAAAAGCAACTGAAATCACTCAACAGAGTAAAGCTCACTGAACCTGACAGGATACCAATTCGATTCTACACAGAGTACGCGAAAGAACTTGCCCCCACTCTAACTGCCGTGTACCGCAAGTCTCTAGAGGAATGGAAGGTTCCAAATGATTGGAAAAGAGCTCAGGTAGTCCCAGTTTTCAAGAAGGGTCGCCGGCCGGTGTGGCCGTGCGGTTCTAGGCGCTTCAGTCTGGAACCGCGTGACTACTACGGTCGCAGGTTCGAATCCTGCCTCGGGCATGGATGTGTGTGATGTCCTTAGGTTAGTTAGGTTTAAGTAGTTCTAAGTTCTAGGGGACTGATGACCACAGATGTTAAGTCCCATAGTGCTCAGAGCCATTTGAACCATTATTTTTCAAGAAGGGTCGTCGAGCAGATGCGCAAAACTATAGGCCTAAATCTCTGACATCGATCTGTTTTACAATTTTAGAACATGCTTTTTGCTCGTCTATCATGACATTTCAGGAAACCTAGAATCTACTCTGCAGGAATCAAACAGCGAATGTGTGAGACCCAGCGTGCTTTATTTGTTCATGAGACCCAGAAAATGTTAGATACAGGCTCCCAGGTAGATGCCATTTTCCTTGACTTCCGGAAGGCGTTCGATACAGTTCCGCACTGTCGTCTGATAAACTAAGAGCGTACGGAATATCAGACCAGCTGTGTGGCTGGATTGAAGAGTTTTTAGCAAACAGAACACAGCAAGTTCTTCTCAATAGAGAGACGTCTACAGACGTTAAAGTAACCTCTGGCGTGCCACAGGGGAGTTTTATGGGACCATTACTTTTCACAATATATATAAATGACCTAGTAGATAGTGTGGGAAGTTCCATGCGGCTTTTCGCGGATGATGCTGTAGTATACAGAGAATTTGCAGCATTAGAAAATTGCAGCGAAATGCAGGAAGATCTGCAGCGGATAGGCACTTGGGGCAGGGAGTGGCAACTGACCCTTAACATAGACAAACGTAATGTATTGCGAATACATATAAAGAAGGATCGTTTATTGTATGATTATATGATAGCGGAACAAACACTGGTAGCAGTTACCTCTGTAAAATATCTGGGAGTGTGCGTGCAGAACTATTTGAAGTGGAATGATCATATGAAATTAATTGTTGGTAAGGCGGGTACCAGGTTGAGATTCATTGGGAGAATCCTTAGAAAATGTAGTCCATCAACAAAGGAGGTGGCTTAGAAAACACTTGTTCGACGTATACTTGAGTATTGCTCATCAGTGTGGGATCCGTACCAGGTCGGGTTGACAGAGGAGATAGAGAAGATCCAAAGAAGAGCGCCGCTTTTCGTCACAGGGTTATTTGGTAAGCTAGATAGCGTTAGGGAGATGTTTAGCAAACTCAAGTGGCAGACTCTGCAAGAGAGGCGCTCCGCATCGCGGTTTAGCTTGCTTTCCAGGTTTCGAGAGGGTTCGTTTCTGGATGAGGTATCGAATATATTGCTTCTCCCTGCTTATACCTCCAGAGGAGATCACGAATGTAAAATGAGAGAGATTCGAGCGCGCATGGAGGCTTTCCGGCAATCCTTCTTCCCGCGAACCATACGCGGCTGGAACAGGAAAGGGAGGTAATGACAGTGGCACGTAAAGTGCCCTCCACCACACACCGTTGGGTGGCTTGCGGAGTATAATTTTAGTTGTAGAAATCTAGCCGCTCTCTTGGTACACGCTGTAAAATCGAACGGTATCATTACGTTAGGAAACAGTTAGCTTTGCAAGTGAATTCTCTGCGCTTTGTATTTGACTTGGGGGTAGGGAAGGACCTTTGTTGTATTGCCGCGCAATATGTTTGCGCTAGAGCGGAGCAACCACGAGGGGAAGTGAGTAGCCACCCCTCGGCTCCCTGAACGCCGACTGCGCTATCGCTTCGCGACAGGCGCGGGCACGGCGCTATCGTTGAGGTGTGGACTCGTGTGATAGGGGCGGGCGTGTAGGGGTGGACAGGGGGAACAAGTGGGGGAAGAAGCGGCGAGGGCGGCGGGCGAGAGCGCCGCGCCGGCGGGCTGTGTGTGTCGGCAGCGGGGGGACCCAGGTAATCGAACCGTACCGTAAACCGACACAGCTTAGAACGTTGTGTCGCACAGTTTGCGAATTTCGAGGTGGCAGAGTTAGAGGAGCAACGCGTCTGCATTAAACTTTGTATGAAATTCAGAAAACCTTTACAGATGACACACCAAATGATGCAGGAAGCGTAGGGTGATGAGTGCTTAAGCCGTACTCGGTGTTACGAACAGTTCATACGATTTAAAAGTGGCTGGACAGAATTTAAAGATGACACTCGTTCAGGACGGCCTTCGACGTCTTCCGACGACGCTCATGTCGGGAACGCCAACGACACTATGCGTGCCAATCGGAGACTGACTGACCGAAAGATTGCATAAGAATGTAACATTTCAGTTGGATAACGTCATGAAATCCTGACACAGCATCTTGGAATGCATCGTGTTGCCAACAAAATCAACCGACGGCGCATGAATCAAAACCAGAAAGACCTTTCCCTCGCAATCTGCGAAGAGCTTTTGAATCGCGCAAATGAGAACGATATGTTCCTTAACAAAATCGTGAGTCTAAGGTTATGATGTCGAGAACAAGGTTCAATCTTGACAACGGGTCGGGATAGGTTCACCAAGGCCAAAAACAACTCGTCAGGTAAGGTCAAATGTCAAAGCAATGCTGATAGTTTTCCTTGACTTTAAAGGATTAGTTCATCATGAATTCCTGCCGGGACAAACTGTTAATCGGTGGTACTATCGGAACGTGTTGCAACGCCTGCGAGAAAATGTGAGAAGGAAACGGCCTGGCCGGTCTGTGTGACCCAGCGGTTCTAGGCGCTTCAGTCTGGAACCGCGCGACCGCTACGGTCACAGGTTCGAATCCTGCCCCGGGCATGGATGTGTGTAATGTCCATAGGTTAGTTAGGTTTAAGTAGTTCTAAGTTCTAGGGGACTGATGACCTCAGAAGTTAAGTCCCATAGTGCTCAGAGCCATTTGAACCATTTGAAACTGCCTGAAATGTGGCGAGACAATTCACGATAACGCACCCGCACATTCATCCCTCTTGGTACGTGACCATTGCAGAAAAAACGAAATCACTGTGCTGCCTCCTCCTTCGTACGCACCAGACCTAGCTCTTGTGAACCTTCTTTATCTTATTTCCAAACTTGAAAAACCCCATCGAAAGGACGAAGATTTGCAACGATAGACGAGATAAAGGAAAATTCGCAGGCGGCGCTTTGCACGATCCAGAAAGAGACGTACCAAGACTGCTTCCGAAAGTGGAAACGGCGTTGGGAGAAGTGTATCAGTTGCGGATGAGAGTATTTCGAAGGAGACTATGCACACAATAAGTAAAAGGTAAACGTAGAAAAAAAAATTGTAGACGAAGTTGCGGAATGTTTTGAACAGACCTCGTACGTACATTTTTTCTTTACGTAATTTTTTTAGTCCAGTTCTCCTGCCTAGTTATATAGTCCAGTTGCGGCATTACCTATGGTTACCACTCTGCAGTGTAAATGATACATGAAAATTACAGGATGTATGTAAATTAGTTATACAAAAGTAACCTTTAATTGCGAAAAAGGTAAATAACTCACTCAAATGTTTGAAACAGCACTGAATGCAGTATATCGTCAAGGTTTATTTACGAATGTTCGATCTGGCTGCCTTATATTAACACGACAAATGTGCCATCTATAATCAGTTTCCTGCCAAATCCTATGAAGCAAGTCTTGATACACGGTGGCAACTGTTTGTGTTATTCGTTGTCGCAGCTCGTCGACGTCTCCCCGAAGCGGAGGAACAAATCTCTGTCTTTAATGAAGTCCCATACACAGAAGACCATTGGATTTAAATCGGGTGATCTTGGTGGCTAGCATATTGTACCGCAACGTCCAGTTCACGTCGGACATTCGGACAGATACACGCGACAACGTCTCGATCATAATGTTGTGGTGCACCATTCTGCCACGAAAGAAATTCTGTGCCAAAATCCTGTCGTAATTGCGGCAATAGATAATGTTCAAGCCTGTCCAGATGCGATATGTAACACTACTGGCCATTAAAATTGCTACACCACGAAGATGTACTACAGACGCGAAATTTAACCGACAGGAAGAAGATGCTGTGATATGCAAATGATTGGCTTTTCAGAGCATTCACACAAGGTTGGCGCCGTTGGCGACGCCTACAAAGTGCTGACATGAGGAAAGTTTCCAACCGATTTCTCATACACAAACAGCAGTTGACCGGCGTTGCCTGGTGAAACGTTGTTGTGATGCGTCGTGTAAGGAGGAGAAATGCCTACCATCAAGTTTTCGACTTTGATAAAGGACGGATTGTAGCCTATCGCGATTCCGGTTTATCGCATCGCCACATTTCTGCTCGCGTTGGTCGAGATCCAATGACTGTTAGCAGAATATGGAATCGGTGTGTTCTGGAGAGCAATGCGGAACGCCGTGCTGGATCCCAACGGCCTCGTATCACTATCAGTCGAGATGACAGGCATCCTATCCGCATGGATGTAACGGATCGTGCAGACACGTTTCGATCCCTGAGTCAAGAGATGGGGACGTTTGCAACAACCATCTGCACGAACAGTTCGACAACATTTGCAGCAGCATGGACTATCAGCTCGGAGACCATGGCTGCAGTTACCCTTGACCCTGCATCACAGACAAGAGCGCTTGCGATGGTGTACTCAACGACGAACCTGGGTGCACGAATGGCAAAACGTCATTTTTTCGGATGAATCCAGGTTCTGTTTACAGCATCATGGTGGTCGCATCCATGTTTGGCGACATCTCGGTGAACGCACATTGGAAGCGTGTATTCGTCATCGCCATACTGGCGTATCACCCGGCGTGTTAGTATGGGGTGCCATTGGCTACACGTCTCGGTCGCCTCTTGTTCGCATTGACGGCACTTTGAACAGTGGACGTTACATTTCAGATGTCTTACGACCCGTGGCTCTGCCCTTCATTCGATCCCTGCGAAACCCTACATTTCAGCAGGATAATGCACGACCGCATGTCGCAGGTCCTGTACGGGCCTTTCTGGATACAGAAAATGTTCGACTGCTGCCCTGGCCAGCACATTCTCCAGATATCTCACCAACTGAAAGCGTCTGGTCATTGGTGGCGAGCAACTGGCTCGTCACAATACGCCAGTCACTACTCTTGATGAACTGTGGTATCGTGTTGAAGCTGCATGGGCAGCTGTACCTGTACACGCCTTCCAAGCTCTGTTGGACTCACTTCATCCCAGGCGTATCAAGGCCGTTATTACAGCCAAAGGTGGTTGTTCTGGGTACTGATTTCTCAGGATCTATGCACCCAAATTGCGTGAAATGGTAATCACATGTGAGTTCTAGTGTAATATATTTGTCCAATGAATACCCGTTTATCATCTGCATTTCTTCTTGGTGTAGCAATTTTAATGGTCAGTAGTGTAGTTACAGTCGACTCAGCAAAAAAGACAGGACGGTAAACCTTGCTATAACGAAGATTGCAAAAAACGTTTACCTTAGGCGAGTTCCGTACACGATCGATTATGTGACTTGGTTGCTGCTCGTCCCATATCCGAACATTATGACGATTCACTTTAGCACAGGAATGAAAGGTGCCTTCGTCATTGAACACAATTTTATTAAGAAAAGAAAATCATCATAAGTTGCATTTTGTCAGACATTTCTACAAAAGCTTAATTCGATTTTGCTTGTCGCTTTCTCTAGAAGCTTGCATTTTGTAGGATTTGAATGACAGGCGTTTCCGTAGTACCTTCTACACTGTAACACTAGGTACATTCAGCTCTGAGCTGGCACGTCTCGCTGATTTACCCAGACTATGAACTTAAGACTTCCAAAATTTGTTCAATTGTTACGTCAAAGAGTGCTGGCCGATACTGACATGGAATTCTGCGTGGTTGACAGCCAATTTCCATGAAACGACTGTACCAGTTAACAACAATTTTATGTAAATTGAAGATGGAGTGGGGAGATGGAAAGGAGAGGAATTATTTATGTCAATTGTATCGGGACATTGTGCGGAGTGAACGGCAACGAGTGAAAATAATAATAATAACAGTTTGTTTCTGAGGTCGTGCCTTGCAATATTTAGTTCTGAATTGTCTCTGAACTGTAGTAGTCAATTTGAATCCATGAAACCATAAACATTGAGGCCCACATTTCTGTAAGTTATTTCCCGTCTTCACAATTGAAGGTTACTAACAAACAGCTAATTTATAAACACCATGTACTGGAAGAAAAACTGTCTCTGTAAGACTTAAAATTATAGGCTCCTTCAGGTGTCTTTGATGAGAACTGGAACTTCTCCAGCAGGGAAGTTTTGTAACACAATTTCACATTAGAAAGGGAAATAGTATTGTCTACTGACAGCCTCAACACACATTTTTATAAAAGCAAGATTATGTTTTTGAATTAAGTATTTATTTATTGCGATTCATTATTGCAAACAACATTAATGAATATAAACCAAGTATAACATTGGCAAAGAAAGATCTAAGTTACCAATATACATAACCGAGCTGTCAGTTAATTTTATAATTTTCCATTTCCATATTTGATGTATTATAATTTCAAGAAGTAATCACAGTTATGTCTTAAACAAAAAATATTGGCCAAGTGCGAATATGACACGCGCGCTGACGGTTCGGTACAAACATTATTAAGCATGTACATAGTTCATCCATTCTGGCAGTCGAGGATCTCCAGAATTTTTGCATGTTATCGATATCTATACTGGTAAGACATCGGTCCCGTAAATTTCAAAACCATAAACCTCTTCACCAGTTCCTCAGTCTATCCCAGACATACAAAACGAAGCGGGCAGGTGTAGCGATGCAGTGGGTACCAAATTTGTTATAAAGGTCAGTAAATTACTCAAAGGACACTATTTTTCACTACAGGTATTTCACTCATTCCAAGCAAGTATCGATTCGTGACGTCATCGTCTAGACACGAGTTGACTGTAATCTGAATCCGATTTAGCAAACTAATAGTTTCTTTCAGGCGATGAAATTTTATTGATTTCGAAATACAAGTTCTTGAAGATTATTCAGAATGGAAAATAGTAATTAGTAATTGCAGGCCATAATTTACCTCTTTAATATAAAGGTGTTTTGAATTTTGTGTGCATGAAAAGTGTGGATTTATGTGCGGATTGTACGCTGAGACGAGTAATCACTTGGAGCGTAGAAAGTGCGCGTGTACAGTTCGCTGACCTGCACAGTGAATTTTATTTTGTGATGTTGACCCGAATGGATAGTAAATCCAGTTTCATTTAGACTTTACGTGAGATAGACACATCACGTTATTACAAAAGAGTCGTTTAGCCCATTAGGGAACACAGAAATCTGCGCGCTCGATTTGAAATACGTTACACGCTAGTGTGTGATCGAGTTGTCCAGTGAATCACATACAATGGTTGCAAACGCGCTTGGACTTAATGCACGAAGTTGGAAATTAATTTTGAGACAAGTGCTGATTTTAAAAAAAATTAACCGGAAGTTTATTCAAAATGTCGAGGTTCTGTTTTAACTGAAACGCATATCGCCTTGTTGATCACGTTGCTTGCAACACTGTAATGCACATTAATTAATTCATTAGATCGATTTGCGACGTAATAAGTCCCGTTACAGATACAAACTGTTACACGAAATTTGCTGACTGCATGAGAGAATGAGAATGATTTTATTTCCAGAAATGTCAATAAACCGGCGGTTTCAAAAGTTAAATTACTAACTGTTGTGTAACTTCATCGATTGTCCCACGCCACTACTGAACGTGTTGTATCGCGTCTCTTCACAAGAAATCTCAAGAAACCGGGATAAACAAGAAACAAGAAGAAGACTAAAGAAGAAGCATCGGTATACAGGGGAGTTCGTTTACGTATGTAGAGAGAGAGAAGATTTAATAAAATATTTTTTATTTACTTCCTACATCATAACTACAACATAAATTTTATGTTTGAATGCAGTGATATGTTTAATTTATGCTTTCGACGGATGATAAATGCAACGAAGGTACTAACGGCAAAAATGCACTACTGACCATGAAATTTTCTACACCAAGAAGATATGCAGATGATAAACGGGTATTCATTGGACAAATATATTATACTCGAATTGACATGTGATTACATTTTCACGCAATTTGGGTGCATAGATCCTGCGAAATCAGTACCCAGAACAACCATCTCTGGCCGTAATCACGGCCTTGATACGCCTGGGCATTGAGTCAAACAGAGTTTGGATGGCGTGTACAGGTACAGTTGCCCATGCAGCTTCAACACGATACCACATTACACTAAGAGTAGTGACTGGCGTATTGTGACGAGCCAGTTGCTCGCCGCCATTGACCAGACGTTTTCAATTGGTAAGAGATCAGGAGAATGTGCTGGCCAGGGCAGCAGTCGAATATTCTGTATCCAGGAAGGCCCGTACAGGACCTGCAACATGCGGCCGTGCATTATCCTGCTGAAATGTAGGGTTTCGCAGGGATCGAATGAAGGGTAGAGCCACGGGTCGTAACAAATGGTTCAAATGGCTCTGAGCACTATGGGACTCAACTTCCGAGGTCATCAGTCCCCTAGAACTTAGAACTACTTAAACCCATCTAACCTAAGGACATCATACACATCCATGCCCGAGGCAGGATTCGAACCTGCGACCGTAGCGGTCGCGCGGCTCCAGACTGTGGGTCGTAAAACATCTGAAATGTAACGTCCACTATTCAAAGTGCCATCAATGAGAACAAGAGGTGACCGAGACGTGTAACCAATGGCACCCCATACCATCACGCAGCGTGATACGCCAGTATGGCGATGACGAATACACGCTTACAATGTGCGTTACCCGCGATGTCGCCTAACACGGATGCGACCATCATGATGCTGTAAAAATAACCTGGATTCATCCGAAAAAATGACGTTTTGTCATTCGTGCACCCAGGTTCGTCGTTGAGTACACCATCGCAGGCGTTCCTGTCTTTGATGCAGGGTCAAGGGTAACTGCAGCCATGGTCTCCGAGCTGATAGTCCATGCTGCTTCAAACGTCGTCGAACTGTTCGTGCAGATGGTTGTTGTCTTGCAAACGTCCCAATCTGTTGACTCGCTGATCTAGATGTGTCTGCACGATCCGATACAGCCATGAGGATAAGATGCCTTTCATCTCGACTGCTATACGAGGCTGTTGGGATCCAGCACGGCGTTCTGTATTACCCTCCTGAACCCACCGATTCCATATTCGGCTAACAGCCATTGGATCTCGACCAATGCGAGCAGCAATGCCGCGATATGATAAACCGCGATCGCGATAGGCTACAATCCGACGTTTATCAAAGTCGGAAACGTGATGGTACGCATTTCTCCTCCTTACACGAGGCATCACAACAACATTTCACCAGGCAACGCCGGTCAACTGTCGTTTGTGCATGAGAAATCGGTTGGAAACTTTCCTCATGTCAGCACGTTGTAGGTGTCGCCACCGTCGCCAACCTTGTGTGAATGCTCTGAAAAGCTAATCATTTGCATGTCACAGCATCTTCTTCCTGTCGGTTAGATTTCGCGTCTGTAGCACGTCATCTTCGTGGTGTAGCAATTTTAATGGCCAATAGTGTATGGTCTTTATATGACGTGATTACATTTTAACAATTTTTTTTTTACCTGTACTGTCACCCCTTACTTCTTGCCAAATTGATTCTACGTCAACGGGAAGGAGCTTACAGATTTTGATGAGTGAGTTTGCGAGTGTCAAAATACGTGACATAAATGGCAGTATCTTTTGATTGCATTGAGTTATAAGATTGAAAGTTTTACACTGGCAAGGGCAGTGCACCTTAGTATGGGACATAAATTTCAACTGGACACGTGTATCCGTTCTGATATTTTATCAGATGGTGGGCCTTACTTGTCTAAATGCAGCCCAGTAAAAAAATATGCAGCCCTGTCAGTCGTAGTCAGGAAGACTTTAAATTGTACCTTGTCGGTTTCTAGAGAAATAATACTGATTGTTAAAGCCACGGAATTTCCCACAGCTTTCCGAAATGCTTACTCTGTGGTTTTGTAGAATCGCAAAGAGTCATTGGCAAAAATGCATGTGATTTTCGCAATCTCTTAAAAGTCGATACTCCCAGAATTCAGTATGTACGGTAACTGTCTTCGAAGACGCGAATACTCATTATGAATGCCTAAGACATCTCGTCCTGGGTTACGCCTCTTTGGATGCTTAGTTTTTTTCTTACATTTGAAGAAATATTACGTTATCAAGAAAAAAGGTTGTTTACCAAAGCAAAAAAAGGTTTAATGTGCATTCCAATCATTTCAGTGCTATTAATTTATTATTCTCATTTCAGTAACTGAAAAATAACATGTAGAAACTCCAATTATAAATTATTCGACATTATTCTCACATAGCATAATGTTTGTACATGACACATTCTGAAATATGATTACTTGCACAGGTGACTTTTCACGCCTGCACCAATATGTTGTGTATTTTCCGGTTGCCTTTCTGGTTAGCTTTTCTTTTCATTTAGCTAAGGCTACCGTGCGCATCTTCTGGGTTATTGTTTTACTTCTTCCAGTAAAGACATTCGTGCAGACAGGCTGCTGAGTTGGCAGTAGAGGAACTCGGCCTGGGAGTGTCTTGGCACACTAGTAATTCAGCGCACAGTACTTGTACGAATTAAGACAAAGGCACCTTCTTATATTTTACTTTACTGTGGAGAATGTGTGGATTCACTCGACATGTAAGGAAACAATGAAATGCAAATTTACTCCACCAGTCAACTGTTTCCTACTCAGCCTCTCACGACATTCTCTGATCACACATAAATGCCGACGTGTTTTTGGGCTGTCGATAAAATAAAGATATATCGATATTGTTACAATAAATATCAATATACATCAACGGTACATCAACCAACGATATGTCGATATCAAAATGGCAACATCGAATGCCGATTTTTTATTCCATATTATATTTTTCCAACAATTTTCGGTAAATATTTGAAGTTATTCATTCGAAATTATAGTAGACCGTAATTTTATTTTCACTGCGTGAAGGAGTGTTACTACTTCTTGAGGTTTCATCACGTACAGTCTTTCCCTTTGACTGTGTGAAGAAAGAACATGTGGCACGAAAGAAAAAGGCCGATTTCACTGGAGGCAGTTGGTAGGGGGGGGGGGGGGCGGGACTGTGTGAGTGGAATAATAGCATTTACGATATCCAGAAATAGCAGATCAGCTGCGTCAAAAAACAATTTGTAACTCGCCTAGTGTGCAATTCCTGCACATCGGCATCCTTCAAACACAGTTACTGAAAAAAAAACTTTGTGTTCTGCCTTGCAGCAGGTATTGTCATGGGGATGCCTCCTCAGAGAGGCCCACCGCATGAGCGTCTAGGGAAGTGATTCCAGTGGTGGTTTCCTGTTGTCTTCCAGTGATGATGATGAAATGATAATGAGGGCAACACAACACCCAGTCCCTGAGCAGAGAAAATTTCCCACCCAGCCGGGAACCGTACCCTGGCCCCTTGGCGTGCCAGACCGCCTCGCTGACCACTCAGCTATCTTTTTTTCTTCTTTTTTTCCTTTTTTTTCTTTATTTTGTTCGATGTTGTTCGTTGCGTTTGGTCTGGGCGGACGTCACATGACATCCATTCAAGTTGATCGTTGATTCCTTTACTCAGTTTTTTTGTTACAGAGGGCCACCGCCTTTCTGACCGAACACACTGAGCTACCCTGCCGGCTATCACGGCAGACAGTTACTGAAACTGACGAACAAAAATCTAAATCACAAGACTGACCTTTGCGGTGGGCGGAGACGTGTGAGGGGCAATGCTGACGTTATCGGCGATCGGCGATACCAACAGAAACTGCAACGTTTAGCTTCACCACACGCCATTTTGACACTACAACTACTGGGTCGTCGGCGTTGAAAAAAAAAAAAAAAAAGAGGGAAGTCAACATGAAGTGTTCCGGACAAATCCGATTTGTGACAAAGCGAACGACGGACCCAGCGGACAGCTTTCATTGCGCCACTTGCATATAGTTACCACAGTTCGGAAAGTGGTTATCGCCAAGCGTGAACGTGCATCGTTCTCCTTTCAGTTCGCTCTAAGGGAGGATAGGCAGGCTGCTAGGTTACTGATGTACAGGCTACGGAATAATAAATCAGTACTTAAATATAGAGCCCTAAGACCGGCAGTATATTTACGATGTGCAGCCAATGTTTTTATAGGCTTGTACGTCTATGTTTGTTCCGTCGATATATCGATAGTTATCCTCGACATATCGAGAACAAATAATATTTTTTTAATATCGATACATCGGATTCCCGATATTTTTAAAAATATGAATAGTCCTACGTGTTTTAGAAACTACAGGGTGTTTCAAAAATGACCGGTATATTTGAAACGGCAATAAAAACTAAACGAGCAGCGATAGAAATACACCGTTTGTTGCAATATGCTTGGGACAACAGTACATTTTCAGGCAGACAAACTTTCGAAATTACAGTAGTTACAATTTTCAACAACAGATGGCGCTGCGGTCTGGGAAACTCTATAGTACGATATTTTCCACATATCCACCATGCGTAGCAATAATATGGCGTAGTCTCTGAATGAAATTACCCGAAACCTTTGACAACGTGTCTGGCGGAATGGCTTCACATGCAGATGAGATGTACTGCTTCAGCTGTTCAATTGTTTCTGGATTCTGGCGGTACACCTGGTCTTTCAAGTGTCCCCACAGAAAGAAGTCACATGGGTTCATGTCTGGCGAATAGGGAGGGCAATCCACGCCGCCTCCTGTATGTTTCGGATAGCCCAAAGCAATCACACGATCATCGAAATATTCATTCAGGAAATTAAAGACGTCGGCCGTGCGATGTGGCCGGGCACCATCTTGCATAAACCACGAGGTGTTCGCAGTGTCGTCTAAGGCAGTTTGTACCGCCACAAATTCACGAAGAATGTCCAGATAGCGTGATGCAGTAATCGTTTCGGATCTGAAAAATGGGCCAATGATTCCTTTGGAAGAAATGGCGGCCCAGACCAGTACTTTTTGAGGATGCAGGGACGATGGGACTGCAACATGGGGCTTTTCAGTTCCCCATATGCGCCAGTTCTGTTTATTGACGAAGCCGTCCAGGTAAAAGTAAGCTTCGTCAGTAAACCAAATGCTGCCCACATGCATATCGCCATCATCAATCCTGTGCACTATATCGTTAGCGAATGTCTCTCGTGCAGCAATGGTAGCGGCGCTGAGGGGTTGCCGCGTTTGAATTTTGTATGGATAGAGGTGTAAACTCTGGCGCATCAGACGATACGTGGACGTTGGCGTCATTTGGACCGCAGCTGCAACACGGCGAACGGAAACCCGAGGCCGCTGTTGGATCACCTGCTGCACTAGCTGCGCGTTGCCCTCTGTGGTTGCCGTATGCGGTCGCCCTACCTTTCCAGCACGTTCATCCGTCACGTTCCCAGTCCGTTGAAATTTTTCAAACAGATCCTTTATTGTATCGCTTTTCGGTCCTTTGGTTACATTAAACCTCCGTTGAAAACTTCGTCTTGTTGCAACAACACTGTGTTCTAGGCGGTGGAATTCCAACACCAGAAAAATCCTCTGTTCTAAGGAATAAACCATGTTGTCTACAGCACACTTGCACGTTGTGAACAGCACACGCTTACAGCAGAAAGACGACGTACAGAACGGCGCACCCACAGACTGCGTTGTCTTCTATATCTTTCACATCACTTGCAGCGCCATCTGTTGTTGAAAATTGTAACTACTGTAATTTCGAAACAGAAATGTCACTTTTATACAAAGACAATAATTACACTGAAGTTACTGGGATTTATGATGGCTCCCTCAAGATTACACAAGGCATGCCACAGTTATTAATACTGTTGTAGTCATCACAAACGGCAGTGCATGCTTCAAAGGAGGCAAGTCGTTTCGAGCCGCCTTCTATTTCATTTATTTACCCAATTTAACAGACAGTTATAGGCTGTAAGTGAGGGTATTAGAGAGGGGTGACAATGGTTATGATACTGAATTTAATGATAGTTAAATGCATGAAGTCATTATAGGTGGACAACCTCGGCTGTGGCCGGTGGCGCTTAGTGGTGCCAGTTTTGAGAACACAGCAAGTGGCAGGTACAGAGCGACAGTGAAGGGGGACCTAGGCCTGCACCTTCCCACAGCGGAATCCACTGCATAAGCCACGAGGGGGCCTGGAGAGCGGCCACAGTGTACTGCGCCTGAGGCCAGCGGCAAAATACTTCACGACTGCTTTCACCGAGTTGCGATGCGCTGAGGAAGTGGTAACGGTTCCCGGACGAGGTGAATCGCATTCCGCCATTTCGACAAGGCTCCTCACGTTGTATTCTGGGAAGCTCCCTGTTGTTGTTGTTGCGGTCTTCAGTCCTGCGACTGCTTTGATGCAGCTCTCCATGCTACTCTATCCTGTTCAAGCCTCTTCAGCTCCCAGTACCTACTGCAACCTACATCCTTCTGAATCTGCTTAGTGTATTCATCCCTTGGCCTCCCTCTACGATTTTTACCCTCCACGCTGTCCTCCAGTACTAAATTGGCGATCCCTTGATGCCTCAGAACATGTCCTACCAAACGATTCCTTCTTCTAGTTAAGTTATGCCACAAACTCCTCTTCTCCCCAATTCTCTTCAATACCTCCTCATTAGTTATGTGATCTACTCATCTAATCTTCAGTATTCTTCTGTAGCACCACATTTCGAAAGCTTCTATTCTCTTCTTGTCTAAGCTATTTATCCTCCACGTTTCACTTCCATACATGGCTACACTCCATACAAATACTTTCAGAAACGACTTCCTGACACTTAAATCTATACTCGATGTTACCAGTTTCTCTTCTTTAGAAACGCTTTCCTTGCCATTGCCAGTCTACATTTTATATCCTCTCTACTTCGACCATCATCAGTTATTTTGCTCCACAAATAGCAAAACTCCTTTACTACTTTAAGTGCCTCATTTCCTAACCTAATTCCCTCAGCATCACCCGACTTAATTCCACTACATTCCATTATCCTCGTTTTGCTTTTGTTGATGTTCATCTTATATCCTCCTTTCCGTTCAACTGCTCTTCAAAGCTCTTTGCTGTCTCTGACAAAATTACAATGTCATCGGCAAACCTCAAAGTTTTCATTTCTTCTCCATGGATTTTAATACCTGCTAAGAATGTTTTTTTACTTTACAGCTTGCTCAATATACAGATTGAATAACATCGACGGGCCAGAGTTGCCGAGCGGTTCTAGGCGCTTCAATCTGGAACCGCGCGACCACTACGGTCGCTGGTTTGAATCCTGCCTCGGGCTTGGATGTGTGTGATGTCCTTAGGTTAGTTAGGTTTCAGTAGTTCTAAGTTCTCGGGGTCTGATGATCTCAGAAGTTAAGTCCCACAGTGCTCAGAGCCATTTTGAATAACATCGGGGAGAGACTACAAACCTGTCTCACTCCCTTCCCAACCACTGGTTCCTTTTCATGTCCCCCGCCTCTTATAACTGCCATTTGGTTTCTGTACAAATTGTAAATAGCTTTTCGCTCCCTGTATTTTGCCCCTGCCACCTTCAGAATTTGAATGAGAGTATTCCAGTCAACATTGTCAAAGACTTTCTCTAAGTCTACAAATGCTAGAGATGTAGGTTTGCCTTTCCTTAATCTATCTTCTAAGAGAAGTCGTAGGGCCAGTATTGCCTCACGTGTTCCAGTATTTCTACGGAATCCAAACTGGTCTTCCCCGTGCCGTGGTCGGCTGTTACCAGTTTTTTCATTCGTTTGTTAAGAATTCGCGTTAATATTTTGGTGCCGTGACTTATTGAGCTGATAGTTCAGTAATTTGTCACATCTGTCAGCACCTGCTTTCTTTGGGATAGCAACTATTATATTCTTCTTGAAGTCTGAGGGTAGTTCACCTGTCTCATACATCCTGCTCACCAGGTTGTAGAGTTTTGTTAGACCTGGCTCCCCCAAGGCTGTCAGTAGTTCTAATGGAATATTGTCTACTCCCGGGGCCTTGTTTCGACTTAGGTCTTTCAGTGCTCTGTCAAACTCTTCACGCAGTATCATATCTCCCATTTCATCTTCATCTACATCCTCTTCCATTTCCATAATATTGTCCTCAAGTACATTGCCCTTGTATAGAGCCACTTTATACTCCTTCCACCTTTCTGCTTTACCTTCTTTGCTTAAACTGGGTTTCCATTTGAGCTCTTGATATTCATACAAGTGGTTCTCTTTTCTCCAAATGTCTCTTTAATTTTCCTGCACTTAGTATCTGTCTTACCCCTAGTGAGATAAGCCTCTACATCCTTACATTTGTCCTCTAGCCATCCCTGCTTAGCCATTTTGCACTTCCTGTATCTCATTTTTGAGACGTTTGTATTCCTTTTTGGCTGCTTCATTTACTGCATTTTTATATTTTCTCCTTTCATCAATTAAATTCAATATTTCTTCTGTTACCCAAGAATTTCTACTAGCCCTCATCTTTTTACCTACTTGATCCTCTTGCTACCTTCACTATTTCATCCCTCAAAGCTACCCATTCTTCTTCTACTGTATTTCTTTCCCCCATTCCTGTCAATTGTTCCCTTATGCTCTCCCTGAAACTCTGTACAACCTTTGGTTTAGTCAGTTTATCCAGGTCCCACCTCCTTAAATTCCCACCTTTCTGTAAGATCAGTAAACATTTGTGGCGGAATGGGCGAAGTGGGGCGACACAGCAGGAGGCCGGCCACTGGGTGGTCGAGAGAGCTGTGGCGTTCTTTTTTTTCCGCCTTTCAGCTGGCGATTTTCGGTTTTTGGCGCAAACTCTATTTGGTGGTGGAATGCAATGTGTCGAAGCCTGGAATTCGATCGTGCACTACGGAGGAGAGTGGTTGATTAAGTCGTGGAGAAGAGATCTGGTACTGGAGTCTGGTCGCGAAAGTGGAACGGAATAACAGGAGGAGACGTGGACTCACCGTTAGATCCGTTGCTGAGCTGCACTGGACACCACATCTAGAGATTTCTACCTGCTCGTATAGAGCATTTTGCAGCACCAGCCCTGGGAAGCTTTAGAGTGAATTTCTTTTGCTTCACAGCAGCAGCAGGACTCGCTGTCACATTCAGATGCACTGTGGAAGTTTCTTTCCGGGTAAAGCTCACAGTCACTGTCATTCATATTAATCACATTCAGATTGGATTACTCATTTCTTAATGTCAGAATTACAGTCAAGTCACGACTCTTCTTTCACCTTTGTCAACTGTCTATCAGAACACGTCACTTCATGTACAGGAGGAAGAATATAATCGATGTGTTTTGTTGACCTATGTTCCATTTAACTCGTGTCTCTTAGAAATCAACCTGTCGTGAGATTGAATTCCGTTATTCACCTATACAAGATCCGTTTATTAGTTTTAATAATCTATATGGGAATAAGTCCACCACTCGTTGTCTCGCGGTAGCGTTCTCGCTTCCCAAGCACGAGATCCCGGGTTTGATTCCCGGTGGGGCCAGGGATTTTCACCTGTGCCGAAATGACTAGGTATTGTTGTGTCGTCATCATCATCATTCATCCCCATTACAGTCGGAGGAAGGCAACGGCCAACCACCTCCATTAGGACCTTGCCTAGTATGGCGGTGCGGTTCTCTCGCATCGTTCCCCTACGCTCTGTCAAGAAGCATGGCATTTCATTTCCATATGGGAATATTAAGAACAATCTTGGAATAAAATTACAATCTGTCATCTTCAATTTCACTACACAGGCCACATTTCTTGTTATTTGTGTTTACAATCCGTTGCGTATCATTTCCACTACAGTGACACAGGAGGAGTGGTTCTGTGTCTTAGATATACTGAGAGACAGAAATTCACTGGAGGTCCCCGCGTACCTGCTCAACAGAGAGGCATTTTATGTACTCTGCAACGTGCTGCCACGCTGGTCACATGGTTTGTAAAACGTTGCTGTCGTAGGGCATGCCATTCCTCCATCAGTGTAGTTAAGTACTTCTGGATGGCCGTCGGTGAGTGTGGGTGTGCTGTAATAAGTCTCACCACCGCTTCCCACACCTGCCCCATGGGATTTAAGTCGCAGGTGTGGACGGGCCAGACCGATCGCCAAACAGCCTCTCGTTCGAAGAACTCTTCGGTGCGGTCGCGCGTTGTCATCCATAAATATGGCCTCAGGGCGAAACGCAGCTCTGAAAAGGCAAACGGGGCGAAGGAGTGCGATAGTAACGTTTACCATTGAGTAACCTATGGTCAAAGATCTGAACTCGAGTATGTCCATGTAACATTTTGCCTCTCCGCACCATAACAGCTGGACCACCAAAACGTTCACGTTACACAATGCCGGACGTACCCTTACTTCTCAAATGGTCAGAGGTGGGAATACGTAATGGACCCAGGAATATTGTCAAATTACGTGGTCCTCGGTCTACCGAAATTTTCGGGTCCCGTCAGTTGAGGTATAGACGTAGGAAAGACTGCCCACTGACTGTCATAAGACAAGTATACCAAAGGAGGCATCTACATCTACATCTACATCTACATGATTACTCTGCAATTCACATTTAAGTGCTTGGCAGAGGGTTCATCGAACCACAATCATACTATCTCTCTGCCATTCCACTCCCGAACAACGCGCGGGAAAAACGAACACATAAACCTTTCTGTTCGAGCTCTGATTTATTTTATTTTGATGATCATTCCTACCTATTTAGGTTGGGCTCAACAAAATATTTCCGCATTCGGAAGAGAAAGTTGGTGACTGAAATTTCGTAAACAGATCTCGCCGCGACGAAAAACGTCTTTGCATTAATGACTTCCATCCCAACTCGCGTATCATATCTGTCACACTCTCTCCCCTATTACGTGATAATACAAAACGAGCTGCCCTTTTTTGTACCCTTTCGATGTCCTCCGTCAATCCCACCTGGTAAGGATCCCACACCGCGCAGCAATATTCTAACAGAGGACGAACGAGTGTAGTGTAAGCTGTCTCTTTAGTGGACTTGTTGCATCTTCTAAGTGTCCTGCCAATGAAACACAAACTTTGGCTCGCCTTCCCCACAATATTATCTATATGGTCTTTCCAACTGAAGTTGTTCGTAATTTTAACACCCAGGTACTTAGTTGAATTGACAGCCTTGAGAATTGTACTATTTATAGAGTAATCGAATTCCAACGAATTTCTTTTGGAACTCGTGTGGATCACCTGACACTTTTCGTTATTTAGCGTCAACTGCCACCTGCCATACCATACAGCAATCTTTTCTAAATCGCTTTGCAACTGCTACTGGTCTTCGGATGACCTTACTAGACGGTAAATTACAGCATCATCTGCGAACAACCTAAGACAACTGCTCAGATTGTCACCCAAGTCATTTATATAGATCAGGAAAAGCAGAGGTCCCAGGACGCTTCCCTGGGGAACACCTGATATCACATCAGTTTTACTCGAAGATTTGCCGTCTATTACTACGAACTGCGACCTTCCTGACGGGAAATCACGAATACAGTCGCACAACTGAGACGATACCCCATAGACCCGCAGCTTGATTAGAAGTCGCTTGTGAGGAACGGTGTCAAAAGCTTTCCGGAAATCTAGAAATACGGAATCACCTTGAGATCCCCTGTCGATAGGGGCCATTACTTCGTGCGAGTAAAGAGCTAGCTGCGTTGCACAAGAACGATATTTTCTGAAACCATGCTGATTACGTATCAATAGATCGTTCCCTTCGAGGTGATTCACAATGTTTGAATACAGTACATGCTCCAAAACCCTACTGCAAACCGACGTCAATGATATAGGTCTGTAGTTCGATGGATTACTCCTACTACCCTTCTTAAACACTAGTGCGACCTGCGCAATTTTCCAATCCGTAGGTACAGATCTATCGGTGAGCGAGTGGTTGTATATGATTGCTAAGTAGGGAGCTATTGTATCACCGTAATCTGAAAGGAACCTAATCGGTATACAATCTGCACCTGAAGACTTGCCCGTATCAAGCGATCTGAGTTGCTTCGCAACCCCTAAGGTATCTACTTCTAAGAAACTCATGCTAGCAGCTGTTCGTGTTTCAAATTCTGGAATATTCCATTCGTCTTCCCTGGTGAAGGAATTTCGGAAAACTGCGTTCAACAACTCCGCTTTAGCGGCACAGTCGTCGGTAGAGGACCCTCGGCACCCGCGTACCTGCTCAACAGAGAGGCATTTTGTGTACTCTGCAACGTGCTGCCATGCGGGTCACATGGTTTGTAAAAAGTTGCTGTCGTAGAGCATTCCATTCCTCTATCAGAGCAGTTAAGTACTGCTGGATAGCCGTCGGTGAGTGTGGGTGTGCTGTATTAAGTCTCACCACCGCTTCCCACACCTGCTCCATGGGATTTAGGTCGCAGGTGTGGACGGGCCAGACCTATCGCCAAACAGCCTCTCGTTCGAAGAACTCTTCGGTGCGGTCGCGCGTTGTCACCCATAAATATGACCTCAGGGCAAAACGCAGCTCTGGAAAGGCAAACGGGGCTAAGGAGTGTGACAGTAACGTTGACCATTGAGTGACCTATGTTCAAAGATCTGAACTCGAGTATGCCCATGCAACGTTTTACCTCTCCACTCCATAACAGCTGGACCACCAAAACGTTCACGTTGCACAGTGCCGGACGTAACTTTATATCTCATCTGGCCAGAGGTGGTGAAGCTTCCCCTTGGAAAAATTATTTAATTACTGTGCTGATAAACCTCTTACATTATTTGATTTTCAAACAGCTGATCAGAACTGAACGTACTCAGACATTTCGCTCTTTACCTATTCTGATCAACACTAAACTGACACACAATATTTTTAGCGCAACGCAATCTGACTTTCAAAAATCCCTACAAAAGAATGGCCCTGACTAACAATAACCTATACCTTTCATGAATCACTTACCTCACAAAAATTTTCGTTACTCGAAATACTGCAATACAGCGAGCGCCATTACTGCCAGCTAAAGAAAAGATTCTAACTACTGAAGGGACTAACTACTGATAGGCATAGCTAGCAAATGAAAGAATTTGATAAAGAACGAACAATGTATTTACCTTAATAGTGTTCAAAAGTCATAATATATATATCAGTTCATGACATCCAGTCTTACAAATTTACTGTCTCTGATGGACACACGTCCAGATCATCCGCTCTCAAAACTCCGCCATCTCTCTCCCCCCGTCCACCACTGCTGGCGGCTCACCTCCAACTGCGCAACACTACGCGCTGTTAACAGCCAACTTCCCAACACTACAATAGCAAATTCCAACAATGCCACCCAGCCACAGACTGCACACAGCACAGCCAGTGATTTTCATACAGAGCGCTAAGTGGCGGTGGCGTTACCAATATAAGAACCTAAGCAGCCTACTTACAGTGGGAACACGTAAAGCGCACAGGAACATTGTCAAATGACGTGGTCCCCGATCTACCGAAATTTTCGGGTCCCGTCAGTTGAGGCATAGACGGAGGAAAGATTGCCCACTGACTGCATTAAGACAAGTATACCAACGGACGGATCCCCCCTTCTATATTTCTCACTTTTTGAGGTCTTGCTCACAGTTTGGAGAGTGAGAAGACGGACTCTCAGCTCTCCAGCGGCAAGTGTCCGGCCTGGAGAGGTTTCCGTGCCGGCGCCCTATACGTCAGCGCGGCGGCCAGTATTTATGGCTTATAAGGAGTTATTCAGCGGCCCGCCGCACTTACACGACCCGGGCACTCGCTGCCCCCCGTCCCCGGACGTGACCGCCCTCCGGCCCCCATAAATTCGCCCCCGGGCGTCCGCGCAGCGCCGCTAATTATTGGCTGCGGCGTTCCGCGCTAACCAGGAAGATACGCCGTGTTCCCTAATAACAGTCCGCCGCCGTGACTCACTGCGCATGCGCCAGGCTTATCAACGGAGCCGACCCACTAGCCGCCAGCTGCCTCCGCCTCCCCCCCCCCCCCCCCCGTTCCCCCTCTCGGCCCCTTACTCGATTATGCGGGGCCACACTTATCTCTGGCTAATTATTGGGGAACCCGCATGCAAATTACGTCCTTCCTCTCCGTTTCCGGTTTCAATTATTAAGAAAACGCCCGGACGTGAAGGCTGGAGAACTTTCGAACCGTTATCTAGACTGATAAAGGTTAGTTTCGGTGGGCGAGAGCTGACTTCACCAGGGTAAAACAAACAGAACAGGTGAGGCCGACACGTGACGTAGTAGCCCTCCGCCTCCGACACCGGCTATGGTGTGTCGAATGATCAGCTCAAGTGGCGTAGTCCAAACAAACTTAAAGTGATCCCACAGAAATATCAAGCTATCACATTTGACAACATCACTTGGTGAGCCACACAAGACTATACAGAAACTCCAGACATTCGCAGAACCCGTTTATTCTGAATCTGCGGAACTACGACCACAACCATAGATGGAAACATAAAAGACCAAAAGACATACTTGTAAGGACCTAACATTTATGGCCAAGCATACGCAAACATAACGGTACAGGTGAGTCCCTGTTAATGAGACGCCATTACTGGATATCCAGCTGGAATACACTGCCGAATAACTGGCACCACTCAGGGAAGCCGTACCGTACACTGCATGCAGACAAGCTCCACACATCCTCCACACAGTGAGATGATCTATGGCCGATCGCCCACTACTGTATAACGATCTTGATTGTTCCAGGAATGTAGCAGCTGCAGCAACTGGGATACATCGCCATCGCTTGCCACGGTAATGATGCATGATACCTATACTAACAAATCCAACCTTGCACGAACTATCGCAGCTAGTAAGCCACTACTGCTCTTACTACTCATCCCACTGTCGCAGAGATTTTTTTCCCACGGCAAGAGATATGGCACTTTTTTCCCTCTGCTCTTCAAATCGCTACCCTCACTCGCGTTTCGTCCACTATCTATCACCTGATGGACCGTGTTAATGCGTAGTCTTACCCAGACGCACGGACAACATCACAGCCCAGCATCCTGTGATCCACTTATTAGATAACTAACATGTTTACGGAGGTGACAGTAGAACTTTTGGTTTGGTCTCTTCCGAGCAGTTCCTCATACCAGCAGAGTGAAGCACGCTGTGTTTCACGTATGAAACAATCGCTGTGTCCACGGCTGCGCAGGAATTAACGCTGGTGAGACAGCGCCTGGTAGTCAAATGCAGCTCTGACCTGTTCTCTGGACTGTCGCAAGTGGCGTGTTGGTTTTAGCAAAACGAGAGTAGTGGTCGTCTCGAAACCAGGCGAGCCAAGGTCATCTCATCTACTTACAGCGTTGGCAGAACGTGATATATTCAAATGTTAGAAAAAATTCCGAAAATGAACCTCCGTCGTTTTGGAAGCAGCTACTACCTCCTACAGTTGAACGTAAGAGTGCATATCAGTTATGATTCCCGTATTAAATCCTGGATAATAGTCCTCTTAGTCAAATATCTGACCCACTGTAAGGCGTCTATCACTCCAATTTCACATAATTTTGTAATTTTAGAATTTCATGGCTCGATGAAGTAAACAAAGCGTCCTTTTCTACACGTGTTTTTTTCATATTTTATATGACAGGGAGGAGGATCATGCTGGGAACCGAAACTGAGTCAGTTTTATGTTCATCTTTGCTACACTAAATACTATATACGGGTATCGACCTGTCCAAAACATGAATGTGTTTAAAAAGTCTCTCCACAGTGCCGTATGATTGTTAGCTGCACGTGCCGTATGATTGTTCGCCTGCCTGGGATACTCCCCTTGAAGTGGACTCTCCCAACATTCCACTGTTTCGTTTACATCAGCCAGCGTCAGTAGTATCGTTGGTGTGTGTCGTCACATGTTGACGTGAACGTGTAAGTTTAGATCCTTTGTTCGTTTGTTTCGTTTACGTCACTGTTAAATGATAACCATTGAAGAACGAGTGTTTTTAGTCGAACAAGTATTCAAAGCTGGCGGTAAATACACAATTACAGTCGTCAAACATTAAATTCAGTTTTCCCGGAGACAACACTCCCACATCGCGATACTGTGCGAGATTTGATTAACAAATTTCGAAGTACGGGTTCAGTGACAAATGCACTGAGGAGTGGTCGTCCTAGCGTTTTGTCTGAGGATAAACCACTCGATATTTCCCATAAAATGTCCATGAGTCCGAACAAGTCAGTAAGAAAACTCGCCCAGGAAATGGATGTTAGTCTCGGAACGGCCCACACGGCTGTAAGGAAAAAATTGGAACTTTTCCCATACAAAATGACAGTCGTGTAAGAACTGAAAAATACTGATCGTGACAAGAGACTGCATTATTGTCAATGGTTCAAAAATTTCGTTGAACAAAATGTAAGGGATATTCTTAATGAAACGGTTTTCACTTATGAGGCGTGATTTCATTTATACAGATACATGAACTCGCAAAATTCTCGTACGTGGAGTACTGAAAATCCATTGTGTGTTCATGAGGAACCACGTCATGCTGTGAAAATAGGAGTTTGGATTGCAATTTCTAGACGTCGGATTGCGGGTCTCATATTTTTCAACGAAACAGTAAACGCACAACGATACTGCAGTGATATTCTGTACCCATTCATAGGAGAACTTGTGTAAAGTGAAATGCTGAACGGTTATTTTCAACAAGATGGTGCAACCGCGCATACAGCTCACGTTTCAATGTCACTGCTTGCTGATGATTTTGGTGGTTGCATAATTTCACAGGGACTTTGGCCTCCACGATCGCCTGACCTAACACCACCTGACTTTATCTTCTGGGGTGCAGCGAAAGCAACTGTCTATAAAAATCGTCCAAAATCCATCGATGAAGTGAAAACTGCAATATCCACTTTCACTGCTTCTGTTACAGAAGAAATGTTACAGCTTGTGTTTGTAAACATGATTATACGAATTGAATTGTGTATTCAAGAACAGGGGGGGCACTTTCAACATTTAATGTGAATTTGTTTTAGTAAAAATGAATATTTAATAAATTAATAACTTGTATTTCACTTACTTTAATTTCTGTATATTCACTGCGGAATACGGCACGCACGGATAACAATCATACGGCACTGCCGAGAGACTTTTTGAACACCTCGTAAGTAAATAATAAAAACAAAAACGACGCAGCACGAATGAATTATCCGAAGGGGACGGAATGGAATTCGGTAGATATGACGTACATGTACATACAATCAAATGATTGCCATTTCAAAAAGAACTGAATGATTTATTCAAGAGTAAGAGATTTACAAATTGAGCAAGTCAGAAACGCGTTGGTCCAGCAGTTATACGCTATAGCATTGATTGATAGGGTTGAAGGATGTCCTCCTGACGAATATCGTGCCAAATTTTGTTCGACTGGTCTTGTCAGATCGTCAAAATCCCGAGCTGGTTGGAGGGTTGTGCCTACAACGTTCCAAACGTTCTCAGCTTGGGACGGAGCAGGCGACCTAGTTGGCCAAGATAGAGCTTATCAAGCACGAAGAAAAGCAGTTGATACTCTCAATGTGTGCTAGCAGGCACTGTCTTGCTGAAATTTAAGCCCAGGATGACGTGTCATGAAGGGCAGCAAATCGAAGGACAGAATATCGTTGAAGTACCTCTGTGCTTAAACTGGGTGCCGTGAATGACAAAGGTTCCTGGTGTGAAAAAAAATTGTACCACAGCTATTGCTCCTACTCTTCGGGCCATATGACGGGCGAGAGTCACGTCGACATTCCACCGCCATCCGAAGCGTCTCCACACCCGTCTTCAGCCCGGAATTTCGTTGACTGGAGTGCTATTGTCTACAGTGATGAATGCTACTTCGAAGTGAGTCCCGATGAGCTGCAAATACGTTTCTGGAGACGCCTCAGGCAGCAGTGGAACAGCAACCTGAATGTCATCCGCCATACGTCTTGACAACCTAGTGATGGTCTGGGATGCCACTTGGCTTCACAGCAGGACCCCTTTAGTTGTCTTCCGCATCACTCTTCAGCACAGCAGTACGTTCACGATATTCTACTCCCCGTTTTGTTGTCCTTCGTGGCAAGCCGTGCTGGTCTTATATTTCAGCACGATAATATCCGTCCACACACACTGAGTGTTTCTACTACTTGTTTCTGTGCTTGCCAAATCCTACTTTGGGCAGCAAGGCCGCCGAATCTCTCCCCAGTTGAGAACCTTCGGAATATTATGGGCAGAGCCCTCTTATCAGCTCGGGATTTTGACGAACTAACGCACCATCCGGACAAAATTTGGCACGGTATCCCTCAGCAGGATATCTAACAAGCCTGTCAATTAATTCCGAGCCGAATAACTGCTTGCATAAGCGCCACAGGTGGACTAGTGCGTCATTGACTCGCTCAGTTTGCCAAGCTGTTACTCTTTAAAGAATCTTCTAATTTTTCTGAAATTGTAATGATTTGTTTGTCTGTACACGCACATCACATCTACAAATTTCCGTCCCATTCGGATATTTCCTTCGTGCGTCGTCTCTCTCTCTCTCTCTCTCTCTCTCTCTCTCCCTCTCTCTCTCTATTGCTCTCGCTCTTTTTAGAGTGTATTAAGTAAAGTGTAACCCCTGATCGGTGGATCTGAAGTTCAGTACTTTGGTTTCAGATTTCAAATGGTTCAAATGGCTCAAATGGCTGTGAGCACGATGGGACTTAACATCTGTGGTCATCAGTCCCCTAGAACTTAGAACTACTTAAACTTAACTAACTTAAGGACATCACACACATCCATGCCCGAGACAGGATTCGAACCTGCGACCGTAGCGGTCACGCGGTTCCAACTGAAGTGCCTAGAATCGCACGGCCACACCGGCCGGCTTCAGCTTTCCGTTGGGGTCTTCCTTTCTATATGATACAAAATAAGAGTAGAAATTTTACTTAATAATCGTGAGACTTTCGGCGATTTTGGACTCAGGAGCAGGTAGACTATGTCGACTACTGTGCTGTCTTCGTTTAATAAGAAGGTCACATCTACAGAAAGTCCATGTTATACGGCGAAAATGCGACCCATCACAGAGTTACAAAAAGTTGGGGCGTCTGCCAGAATATTTTAGACCTCACGGATCTTTTGGAAGCGTTAGATGCTACAAAATATTTAATTTGTAAACTTACCTTGCAAGATTAATGCAGTTTCAGCTTTGTATTTGCGTCATGATGCCAGCCTCGCATTTGCATAATTTGTAATGTGGTGTTTTCTTTGAGGGATAGTAATTTTCACACTGAATAATGGTTGTGCGTGTGTGTGTATGTGTGTGTGGGTGTGTGTGTGTGTGTGTGTGTGTATGTGTCTAAAACAGCGAGTGTTTCCGATCAGAACCCATCGCCAGACCAATGATCAACGGAGCAATGCAGACTGTTAAGTTGGAAGTCAGAAACAGAAATCGTGCATGCGCGCAGTGCAAATCCTGTGTGACATTGTATACAAAACTAGAGCTTATTGCAAAGCAAATGAAATATAGTATCGGACTTCCGAGAGACCAAATTTCAATCTTATATGTCAGTTGTTCATTTCATCGAACATTCAACACGAATTATTTATTTATTTTCAATTTTGTGCGATGTACTGGAATGTGCATTGACACACTTACGTGTACCGTACCTGTAAGTAATGCAACAACCTATTTTGAAACAGATTGTAGCCGTGAGGAAACACAATAAAGACCTTCTATTATGTTTTGGCAGAATGACTAGCTACACTGAAGTGCCATAGAAACTGGTACACCTGACTAATATCGTGTAGAGCCCCCGCTAGCACGCAGAAGTGCCACAGAATGACTGGGCATGACTCGAGTAATGACTGAAGTAGCGCCAGAGGGAATTGACACTATGAATCCTGCAGGGCTGTCAATAAATCCGTAAGAGTACGAGGGGTTGGAGATCTCTTCTGTACAACAAGTTGCAAGCGATCCCAGATATGCTCAATAATGTTCATGTCTTGAGAGATTGGCGGCCAGCGGAGGTGTTTAAGCTCAAAAAAGTGTTCCTGGAGCCACTATGTAGAAATTCTGGGCTTGTAGAGTGTCGCATTGTCCTGCTGGAATTATCCAAGCCCGTCGGAATTCACAATGGACATGAATTGAAGCTGGTGACCAGACTGGAAGCTTACGTACGTGTCACTTGTCAGAGTCGTATCTGGACGTGTCAGTGGTCCCATATCACTTCAACTGCACACGCCCCACACCATTACAGTGTCTCCAACAGCTTAAACACTACCCTGCTGACATGCAGAGTCCATGGATTCATGAGGTTGTCTCCATCCCCGGACCCGTCCATCTGCTCGACACAATTTGAAACGAGACTCGTCCGACCGGGCAACATATTTCCAGTCATCAACAGTCCAATGTCGGTGCTGAAAGCCCCAGGCCAGGAGTAAAACTATGTGTCGTACAGTCATGAAGGGTACATGAGTGGGCCTTCGGCTCCGAAAGTCCATATCGATGATGTTTCGTTGAATGGTTCGCACGCTGCCACTTGTTGATCGCCCAGTATTGAAATCTGCAGCAATTTACCGAAGGGTTACACTTCTGTCATGATGAAAGATTCTCTCCAATCGTCGTTGGTCCCGTTCTTGCAGCATCTTTTTCCAGCCGCGCCGATGTCGCAGATTTGATGTTTTACCTGATTGCTGATATTCACGGTGCAGTCATGAAATGGTCGTACGGGGAAATCCACACTTCATCGCTACCTCGGAGATGTTGTGTCCCATCGCTCATGTGCTGACTATAACAACACGTTCAGACTGACTTAAATCTTGATAACCTGCCACTGTAGCAGCAGTAACCGACCTAATAACTGCGCCAGACACTTGTTGTCTTATATACCGTCTGCAGCGCTGTATTATGCGTGTTTACATATCTGTGTATTTGTATACGCATGCCTATACCAGTTTCTTTGGCGCCTCAGTGAATATACAAGCAGGAACACTTACAGTGCATTCATAGGAAAATCTTCACTTAAAATGAAGGAATTAAAATATGCATTAATTATGGGATGTAAGTTTATTGTTTTTCTTGTGACAGTAAACGCTTTAACTGTGATGCAAAAACTAGGAGAAAATACAACAACCTTGTTATCTGTAATGTAAACTCAATTATTCAAAATGAATCTTCTAGATAACTTCAAAGCGTGTTTATTTAGTTACTTTACTTAAAGAGGATTATTGATGGTTTGCATAACTGAATAGATAATATTTATTCATGTCAATGAAACAATAATCTAGTATTTGGGAAGGTAAATCTAACATTGATTAATTAGAGGTGATGCTTGTATTATGTTTATGAATTTTTGAAATTTTGTTTTAATCTACAAATCTAAAGCATTTATTTGTGCGCTTGACTTTCTAATAGTTGGTGTTACGTGAATGGAACAGTGTAGCACTACATGAACCCAAGTAGTCTGGAGCCATCAAACGATGAAAGAATGTGAACGTTTGATATCAAACACTGAAGTCTTGCCCTTTTAATGTAAAGCAGTATGAGTAGATTTGATGTTAAATCCACATTGTTGTAAAAAACTGAAGTGAAAGGCGATTAATAGCTGGACACTATATTGTTGGTTAACAAATTGTGTTGGGAGTCCACCATCACTGTGTGTGTGTGAGAGTGTGTGTGTGTGTGTGTGTGTGTGTGTGTGTGTGTGTGTGTGTGATGGTGGCCCAAGTTGAACGGATGTGGGAAGCTTGCTTATGTGAAAGAGCGACCTAAATAACTTTTCTTTTCATAACCATCAATCCTTTTTGTTTTTTTTCATCACAGGTGCCTCAGGGAAAAATCTACTGGGAAAGGCTACATCCCTCTACTCAGTATAACCACCTTGGCGTCGATTTTTGCCGTCGTGGTAAGGGTAATGTGAGGTGTAGGACTGGGTAATCCCTACCCCTCCAGTTTTGATTTCAGGTTGATACAAAATAAATTCTAATGTACACAACTTTGTTTCCTTTTTAGTTTCAACTTCTTTTTTCTCTATCAATCAATGAGTGGCTTGATGTTCATGTGGAAGGCTTCTTCATTTAATTTCTTTCAAAGTTTCCTCTTGCAGTTAGGATTCCAATAGTACATGTGATGTTCTGGGGAGTAGCTTCCTGGATGAAGTTTGGTTCAGCCACCTGTGTTGCGCAGTGCAAACTGAAGAGCGAGTCCTTACCTGTCAGGTAGCTGGAAGGGTGGCACTCCACAGGAATGGGCTTGGGCATCTTGTAAGCGGCTTCAGGAACTACATCTGTGGCGGAGTTGGGTCTGCAAACAAGAGGATGCCTTGTTTTATTTGTTCCTGGTCAGACTAGTTTTGTAGCCTTCCCGTTAGACGTAATGCACATACAGTGCAGAGGTGTGGCGTCAGGAGATTGACTTCAGCTTTCAGTTATGTGAGTCAGGCGAGGGGCGCCAGAATAGTAGTGCCTTTAAGTCTCAGACAGAGGAATACAGGCCGCTGAGCTTGCAGGTCTGATTGCATCGGCTCCGAACTTACCATTGTTGTTGTTGTTGTGGTCTTTAGTCCTGAGACTGGTTTGATGCAGCTCTCCATGCTACTCTATCCTGTGCAAGCTTCTTCATCTCCCAGTACCTACTGCAACCTACATCCTTCTGAATCTGCTTAGTGTATTAATCTCTTGATCTCTCTCTACGATTTTTAGCCTCCACGCTGCCCTCCAATGCTAAATTTGTCATCCCCTGATGCCTCAGAACGTGTCCTACCAACCGGTCCCTTCTTCTTCTCAAGTTGTGCCACAAACACCTCTTCACCCCAATTCTATTCAATACCTCCTCATTAGTTATGTGATCTCCCCATCTAATCTTCAGCATTCTTCTGTAGCACCACATTTCGAAAGCTTCTATTCTCCTCTTGTCCAAACTATTTATCGTCCATGTTTCACTTCCATACATGGCTACACTCCATACAAATACTTTCAGAAACGACTTCCTGACACTTAAATCAATACTCGATGTTAACAAATTTCTCTTCTTCAGAAATGCTTTCCTTGCCATTGCCAGTTTACATTTTATATCCTATCTCCTTCGACCATCATCATTTATTTTGCTCCCCAAATAGCAAAACTCCTTTACTACTTTAAGTTTCTCATTTCGTAATCTGATTCCCTCAGCATCACCCGACTTAATTCGACTATGTTCCATTATCCTCGTTTTGCTTTTGTTGATGTTCGCCTTATATCCTCCTTTCAAGACACTATCCATTCCGTTCAACTGCTCTTCCAAGTTCATTCCTGTTCTGACAGAATTACAATGTCATCGGCAAACCTCAAAGTTTTTATTTCTTCTCCATGGATTTTAATACCTACTCCGAATTTTTCTTTTGTTTCCTTTACTGCTTGCTCAATATACAGATTGAATAACATCGGGGAGAGGCTACAACTCTGTCTCACTCCCTTCCCAACCACTGCTTCCTTTTCATGTCCCTCGACTCTTATAACTGCCATCTGGTTTCTGTACAAATTGTAAATAGCCTTTGGTTCCCTGTATTTCACCCGCCACCTTTAGAATTTGAAAGAGAGTATTCCAGTCAACATTGTCAAAAGCTTTCTCTAAGTCTACAAATGCTAGACACGTAGGTTTGCCTTTCCTTAATCTTTCTTCTAATATAAATCGTAAGGTCAGTATTGCCTGACGTGTTCCAACATATCTACGAAATCCAAACTGATCATTCCCGAGGTCAGCTTCAACCAGTTTGTCCTTTCGTCTGTAAAGAATTCGCGTTAGCATTTTGCAGCCGCGACTTATTAAACTGATAGTTCGGTAATTTTTACATCTGTCAACACCTACTTTCTTTGGGATTGGAATTATTATATTCTTCTTGAAGTCTGAGGGTATTTCGCCTGTCTCAAACATCTTGCTCACCATATGGTAGAGTTTTGTCAGGACTGTCTCTCCCAAGGCCGTCAGTAGTTCTAATGGAATGTTGTCTACTCCCGGGGCCTTGTTTCGACTCAGGTCTTTCAGTGCTCTGTCAAACTCTTCACGCAGTATCGTAACTTCCATTTCATCTTCATCTACGTCCTCTTCCATTTCCATAATACTGTCCTCATGTACATCGCCCTTCTATATATTACTTCCACCTTTCTGCTTTCCCTTCTTTGCTTAGAACTGGGTTGCCATCTGAGCTATTGATATTCATACAAGTGGCTCTCTTTTCTCGAAAGGTCTCTTTAATTTTCCTGTAGGCAGTATCCATTTTGCCCCTAGTGAGATAAGCCTCTACATCCTTACATTTGTCCTCTAGCCATCCCTGCTTAACCATTTTGCACTTCCTGTCGATCTTATTTTCTGAGACGTTTGTATTCCTTTTTGCCTGTTTCATTTACTGCATTTTTATATTTTCTCCTTTCATCAATTAAATTCAATATCTCTTCTGTTACCGAAGGATTTCTATTAGCCCTCGTCTTTTTACCTACTTGATCCTCTGTTGCCTTCACTACATCATCCCTCAGAGCTATCCATTCTTCTTCTACTGTATTTCTTTCCCCCATCCCTGTCAATTGTTCCCTTATGCTCTCCCTGAAACTCTGTATAACCTCTGGTTTAGTCAGTTTATCCAGGTCCCATCTCCTTATATTCCCACCTTTTTGCAGTTTCTTCAGTTTTAATCTACAGTTCATAACCAATAGATTGTGGTCAGAGTCCACAGCTGCCCCTGTAAATGTCTTACTATTTAAAACCTGGTTCCTAAATCTCTGTCTCACCATTATATAACCTATCTGATACCGTCTAGCATCTCCAGATTTCTTCTATGTATACAACCTTCTTTTATGATTCTTGAACCAAGTGTTATCTATGATTAACTTATGCTCTGTGCAAAATTCTACCAAGCGGCTTCCTCTTTCATTTCTTACCCCCAATCCTTATTCACTTAATATGTTTCTTTCTCTCCCTTTTCCTACTGTTGAATTCCAGTCACCCATGACTATTAAATTTTCGTCTCCCTTCACTACCTGAATAATTTCTTTTATCTCGTCATACATTTCATCAGTTTCTTCAAGATCTGCAAAGGTAGTTGGCATACAAACTTGTACTACTGTAGCAGGCATGGGCTTCGTGTCTATCTTGGCAACAATAATACGTTCACTATGCTGTTTGTAATAGCTTACCCGCGCTCCTATTTTTTTATTCATTATTAAACCTACTCCTGCATTGCCCCTATTTGATTTTGTATTTATAACACTGTATTCACCTGACGAGAAGTCTTGTTCCTCCTGCCACCGAACTTCGCTAATTCCCACTATATCTAACTTTAACCTATCCATTTCCCTTTTTAAATTTTCTATCCTAGCTCCCCGGTTAAGGGATTTGACATTCCACGCTTCGATCCGTAGAACGCCAGTTTTCTTTCTCCTGATAACAATGTCCTCTTGAGTAGTCCCCGCCCGGAGATCCGAATGGGGGACTATTTTACCTCCGGAATATTTTACCCAGGGGGACGCCATCATCATTTAACCTTACAGTAAAGTTGCATGCCCTCGGGAAAAATTACGGCTGTAGTTTCCCCTTGCTTTCAACAGTTCGCAGTACCAGCACAGCAAGGCCGTTTTGGTTAGTGTTACAAGGCGAGATCAGTCAATCATCCAGACCGTTGCCCCTGCAACTACTGAAAAGGAGTTATCATAACAGATAAGAACTCAGAATCGAGTGTTTGGTAATTGGCTAAATTCCTGTGGTTAGAGGAAGTTGGAAGGGTGCTTTTGATGAGGGCGGGTATGATAGGCTTGTTTTTTGTTGAATATGCTAGTGGGAGGTTAATTTTTTTTGTAAATCATTTCCACTGGTATCTGCATCTCACTTCTGCCCAGCAACTGGTCGGGGGAAGCCAAGGTCACACTGCTCCAAGGTCAGGTGGAGATTCTCAGTCTTGAAGCAGCGTCTATTTGGGGTTAGGACTTAGGAGAGGCCAGAGTCAAGGCTTGGACCTCATCATTTGTTCGCCTTTGGAGTTAGACTAGGATAGACTTGCTGTCCATACTGGAACCTCAGTCTTCTAGAATACAACGCCTGTCATATTTAAACCTCATTCGGTTTATCATTAGTGTACTCTTCTATTTTGTGAATAAATATGTAGTAAAGGAAAAAATAATTTACTGCTACATGCTGCACACACTACACACTTACACAATACATATATTATTTACTAATGTAAGACAAAATAGACCGCTTCCACTAGCATCTGATTATGCACACACTATAAAAGTAGGGAAACATGGTGTAGAAATATATCTAAATTCAGGAATGTAACAAGGAGGCCTTATACGTTCCCACCCACGCTCTAGGAGCGGGAGAGAACAAATCTGACGTAGTATGCAGGGAGTAGAGTACACACCCTCTCTTGACGCCCCAGTCTGCACTGTTTTCGCCGTCCCAGGCCTCCAGCTCCATGTGGATAACTGGAGACTGTCATTGCAGTGATTGATTCCAGTCGTAATAGGTCAGGAACAGCTACTGTTCCCGTATTCATTACAAATCGCGCTTTCCTTGATAGCAGGATAGCCAAGTGACAGGAACCAATGTTCTGCAACTGCATGTGTAAGTGGTGTACCCATGACAAAGAATTATTACGATTTTTTCATGTGCACCTTCCTTCTTAATTCACTGACTGGAACTTACAAGCAGAACGTGATGGTGCAGACGTAATAGCTCTCTGATTCAGAACCGGGGTCGTATGAGTCCTCTACTCGATGGCCCTTATATGGGTGGTCGACATCTCACAGTCTACAGTGACGAGTTATGATGGGGTGCCACACCCAAAACGAATAAATACGGAGAGTGTAGCAAGTTTATGTTTCAAAGAAACCTATTTCATCACATCAAATAATGGGATACTTACTTCGAATACCATCTACTATGACATTCTATCACTTTTTATTTATTTTTTCTTTATTGTAATTTCATGCCCCTGGCCCACACAGGCAGAGGAGGGCAGGCAGCAGCACAGTCCACCGCTCTTCAGCCAAACGATTTTACAATACCACTTTTTACCATTTCATTTGTTAACCTTCACCTTCAGGTACAAGGAGATGTGAGTAGTGGGACACTCAGCATGTGGGTGGAGAAAGCGCTTACATGAGCATCAGCACTATGTTATCTTCTCTATCATATTACAGCTGAGACAACTGAGCATAATGTATTGCATTGGCAACAGTGTTGGCACTTCCTTAACTCCGTGGGCATTCTGGAAGTCACTACTACTGGCCACGTGGAGCCATGTGCTGGTGACGGTAATAAGACCAAAGTGAATAGTAGTACAAAGAAGAAACTTTGCTGGATTTCTACAGTGCAGCTATCTGATGGTGACAAGAATACTGATTTCTGCAGTGCAGCCATCTGCTAATGACAGGAGAAACTTTGGTGTGCAATAGGACTCGATTTTATTTCACATTTTCAGGGTTTGTGGGATGGTAGTTAAGGTAAAATTCATACTCAATAAATACGAATTCCTAATTTGTTATTCATATTTTATAAGCAAATGTTGGTTTTTAATTTTTGCTGTCTACTCGTTCCAGTATTCCATGGCGAATAATGTACATAGCGTCAAATGAAGTTTACAATTTTGCTGATGACACAGCACTATACAGGGTGGTTCATTGATCGTGACCGGCCAAATATCTCACGAAATAAGCGTCAAACGAAAAAACCGCAAAGAACGAAACTTGTCTAGCTTGAAGGGCGAAACCAGATGGCGCTGCCATAGGTGAAACAGATACCAACTGCGTTTTTTAAAGTAGGAAACCCCATTTTTTATTGCATATTTGTGTAGTACGTAAAGAAATATGAATGTTTTAGTTGGATCACTTTTTTCGCTTTGTGATAAATGGCGCTGTAATAGTTACAAACATAAGGTTCACAATTTTAGACGAACAGTTGGTAACAAGTAGGTTTTTTAAAATTAAAATACAGAAAGTAGGTACGTTTGAACATTTTATTTCGGTTGTTCTAATGTGATACATGTACCTTTGTGAAATTATCATTTCTGAGAACGCATGCTGTTACAGCGTGATTACCTGTAAATACCACAGTAAGGCAATAAATGCTCAAAATGATGTCCGTCAACCTCAATGCATTTGGCAATACGTGTAACGACATTCCTCTCAACAGCGAGTAGTTCGCCTTCCGTAATGTTCGCTCATGCATTGGCAATGCGCTGACGCATGTTGTCAGGCGAGGTCGGTGGATCACGATAGCAAATATCCTTCAACTTTCCCCACAGAAAGAAATCCGGGGACGTCAGATCCGGTGAACGTGCGGGCCATGGTATGGTGCTTCGACGACGACGAAATATGCTATTCAATACCGCTTCAACCGCACGCGAGCTATGTGCCGGATACCCATCATGTTGGAAGTACATCGACATTCGGTCATACAGTGAAACATCTTGCAGTAACATCGGTAGAACATTACGTAGGAAATCAGCATATATTGCACCATTTAGACTGCTGTATCAATACTGGATTTTCCGTTTCCCAGTTGTGCATATTATGCCGGTATACGTTATCGCTGTTGGTGAATGACGTTTCGTCGCTAAATAGAACGCGTGCAAAAAATCTGTCTTCGTCCCGTAATTTCTCTTGTGCCCAGTGTCAGAACTGTACACGACGTTCAAAGTCGTCGCCATGCAATTCCTGGTGCACATAAATGTGGTACGGGTGCAATCGATGTTGATGTAGCATTCTCAACCCCGATGTTTTTGAGATTCCAGATTCTCGCGCAGTTTGTCTGCTACTGATGTGCGGATTAGCCGCGACACCAGCTAAAACACCTACTTGGGCATCATCATTTGTTGCAGGTCGTGGTTGACGTTTCACATGTCGCTGAACACTTCCTGTTTCCTTAAATAACGTAGCTATCCGGCGAACCGTCCGGACACTTGGATGATGTCGTCCACGATACCGAGCAGCATACATAGCACAAGCCCGTTGGGCATTTTGATCAAAATAGCCATACATCAACACGATATCGATCTTTTCCGCAAATAGTAAGCGGTCCATTTTAACACGGGTAATGTATCACGAAGTAAATACCGTCCGCACTGGCGAAATGTTACGTGATACCACGTACTTATACGTTTGTGACTATTATTACTATCACAAAGCGAAAAATGTGGTCCAACTAAAACATTCATATTTCTTTAAGTACTACACGAATATGTAATAAATATGGGAGTTCCTATTGAAAAAAAACGCAGTTGGTATCCGTTTGACCTATGGCAGCGCCATCTAGCGGGCCAACCATAGCGCCATAAGGTTTCCCCCTTCAAGCTAGGCGAGTTTCGTTCTCTGTATTTTTTCGTTTGACGCTTATTTCGTGAGATATTTGGCCCACTCACTTTCAATGGACCACCCTGTATACCACTGGCCATATCACTGACGCCGTCGTCGCCCGCCTCCAGCGACAGGTGGACGCCACCATCACCTGGTGCCAGACAAACAAAATAGCTCTGCTGCCAAAACCACGCAATCCATTTCAGCTAATGGCGCCCAGTCCTCCGATGCAATATTTCGATTGCAGGCGTGCAGGTGCCCTGGTCCCCGACCACCACCTATCTAGGGCTCTGAATGGACCACAAGTTACTCTTCCACTGTGATGCGGAGTATGTCTCCAACAAATGGCAAAAGCTGACCAGGCCTTTGTATCCCTTAACCTGCATACCAAGCTCCGCAACTACCGGGTAGTTATCCTGCCTGCCCTCACGTATGGCTCCGCTGCATGGGCCACGATTAGTGTCACCAGGTTGCGGACACTGCAGCGCCTGCAGAACAAGGTTCTCTGGTGGAGCCTGCACTTCCCACCACTCACGACAATTGTGACTCTCCTCGAGGAAGCGAATGTCGTTCCCCTCAAGACGACCATACACAACAACGCTCGGCGGCTCTATGATATAGTGGATGCCCTGCGGGACACTGTCCATGGGTTACGCCACATTGGGACCACACTTCCATGCTGCTGGCATCGACATTCGGTTCCTCTAATCAACCTAGAGGAATCGGATACCGACGTTAGCTAACGCCTGGCACGCGCACCATGGCTACATCCTTCAGTGGGACTAGCCCCCCATTCTACATACAATACTTTCCCATCCTACCTGCCCATGTCGGGCTAAATTTTTCTGCCTGACTGATGAGTACTGTCACTATTGGAGGGTGGTACGGAACTCCAAGTCCCACCGCCACGTCTCCAAAGTGTACTGCAGTGACGCAGCGTCGCTGACCTGTGGTTAAATTTACTGCCGTACCAACACAGTCTGCGAAAGACTGGTCATGCAGTATTCTACCATACCACATTAAAAAAAATTACAATTGTGACTGGTGGCCCAGTCGTTAAACGAATTTTTAGAAGTCAGTAATGCTAAAAAATGTTTGATACTTTATACAGTTCAGACGCTTCATTGTATTTGGCTGCTGAATAGGTGTGTGTGGTGTTTGCTATTGCATCCCCTTAGCGAGTGGCTGCCTGCACTGCTGCTGATGTCATGAATCCTGGAATGGTCTTGGAGATAAGGTGGTGCTGCTGCTAATATCACAGATTCCTGGTCCCCCCCCCCTCCCACTCCCCCTCGCCCTTCCTTCCTTGGCCTTGGTATGTGACCAGTTGTCTCCATTCCTGGGATGACCTTGGAGGTAAGGAAGTGCTTATGCCGTTGTCAGCGAAATATAGGACGCACAATTGCCTCAGCTGTAATATGACACCACGGTAAGGAAGCACATTCTCCACCCATATGCCCAGTGCCTGAAAGTCTAGAAGAATCGCCTGATAGCAGCGCCTATACATAGTACAGATAACTTCACATCTTTTTTTGTATCAGCTTGTGCAGTGACACAGGACCTGCCGTGCATATACCCCAGGCTTACAGCTCGTGAGTAAGTGAGCATGTTCGTCAGAAGGAACTCTTAACAAACGAAAACTACAAAGAGGGCAACCTCTGTAAGATTTTTATGAACTCGCTCTAAAAGCAATGGTTGGTTCCTTTGAGACAGGCACAGCCATTTTTCTTCCCCATCCTAGCCTACCCTGAGCTTGTGCTCTGTCTAGCGACCAGGCTGTCAATGTGACATTAAAGCAATGGTGGAGGGGACAGAGTGCTGTCAAAGTGGGTTACTTTCCAGACATTGTATTTCTGGACTGTAGAACTCTAGCCTCATCAGGTTCTCTTCTGAGCGAAACAGCTAGCTACTTCTCAGACGCTAGCTCACGAATCTGCGTGTAAATATTGCTGTCATTTCTTTATGCTGTACAGTTTTTTCCTTGTACGGTTTTAGAAAAAATGCACGGCAAAGAGTCGCCTAGCGTCCCACTGCCCAACAGGCAGTGGTCGTAAAATGCTGCCTGCTAACTTTAGTTAATGTATCTTACAAACTTTTGTCTCAATCAGTGAGTTTCGAGGACTGTAGTAGCGTTTAGACGAATACGTTTTCAAGAAAGGCAAGAATCTGAATGTTCCGAAAGTCGATAAAATATCAAACAGCAGAGCAGCGACGGAAACGGTCCCATTTTCCATCCTCTGAAATGAACTTAAAACGAACGTCCCATTTTCAATTAGCGCGCCTTTTGTCTGCGACTGTTCTCTGGCGAAAATGAAAGCGCAGCAGCTCTCATTAGGGAATAAATATTGCACTCGCGAAATGTCTGTAAAAAAGACAGAAAAAAAAGAACGGACGAGACAAGATAATTGCTGCGGCAGTGCATTCTGTAAGAACAATTGTCCCTCTCCTTTTGAAAGTACAAACTGCTTTTTAAAACCGTTGCTTTTATGCCCAGCAAAGAGGAAATTCGTACTAAATGTTTTGAGTGCTGTTATTATCTTCTGATTACTCTAGCTTACTGGCAGTAATATCCCTCAAGTGGACTTGAAGACACACGAAGAAATATATAAAATATGAGGCAGGAAACAGAAGTTACAATTTTCTTGTCATTTTTAGCAAATGCTGTTATATAGCGGCTATGTGTATAACATTTTTCAGACGACGTTACGTGTGAGTGGCAAGCTAATATCATGACGAGAGGTGCATCACGTATCTGTTAGAAAAGGGACAAGACTACCATTCACATTGGCGATTCCAAGGGGCGACTCCGCACCGTAATGTTTGACGCGCAGGCAGAGATGTTCGCGGGTTCACATGACGCCGAGAATTACACCGCCAGTGGCATAGTCACTCGCACGGCCCTCCCACCCGGACTCGTTCTAGCACATGAACCAGACCAAGTGCAGTTCGCTCCGGGAGGCAGAAGAGACAACAGCATTGGCGCGCAACGGTGTAAACACTTCCTGCCTAGCTAGTGCTTGCAAAGAGTATACCGTGATAATTCGTTCCGGCATTTGTTGTCCTTCCATAGACTCTGCCGAATCGTTAAAACTTTTGTTATGCTGTGATCACTATCATAGACGGTGGCGATTGTAGCAGACGCCCCCGCCCCACTCTCCTTCACCACAAACTTCACAAAACCAGCCGCACAGTGACGCAGTGGGTACTGAAGCATTTCTTCCATTCTTCAGTGAAATGATTAGCGGCGCAATCACACCCACAGGCACACACACACACGCACACACACACAAACATACCGATGTGTTCACCTATCGATACAACTACAGCAACAGACCTGCAGCCTTCGCAGGATCACCGGTGGGACCGCACAGTGAAAGGACAAGTTGATCAACGAGGCGAAATGGAGAAAGTGATACGTATCTACTTCACAGAAGAAGGAACCATCACCAACCAATATGTAAGCTGCCTCGCTTACTTATATGCAGTTACCCACAAAGGGCCTTTCATCTTATTTGTTGAAAGTAGAGACAGAAACATAGGTAATCTCCAGCCTATGGCACCCTATAGCACTGTTTTCTGTCATCAGTCTTCTGAATGGTTTGATGCGGCCTACCACGAAGTCCTCTCATGTGACAACCTCTCCATCTTAGAATAGCACTTGCGACCTACGTCCTCAATTATCAGCTGTATGTATTCCAATTTTCGTCTTCCTCTACAGTTTTTACCATCTAAGATCCGTATAGTACCATGGAAGACATTTCCTGGTGCCTTAACAGATGTCCTATCATCGTTTCCCTCCTCCTTGTCAGTGTTTTCCACATATCCCTTTCCTCTCCGATTCTGCGCAGAACTTCCTCGTTCCTTACCCTGTCAGTCCACCTAATTTTCAACATTCGTCTGTAGCACCACAGCCCAAATGCTTCGATTCTCTTCTGTTCCCGTTTTCCCGCAATCCATGTTTCACTACCATACGATGCTGCGCTCCAAACGTAATTATCAGATCTGTACCAGCATATGTTGTTGATTTTGTAATGCTCGGTACGACGTTGCCCATTGCAGTAGGCAAACTCATTAGGCGGGACTGCGAGTCATTATTCAAACACATAAGAAATATTACGTCGGCTGCGAAAAACCATGTGAAAATTGAGGGTATGTCAGTATTAACCGCTAGTACCTTAGTTCAGCACTTAGACAAAGCAAATTTCGAGGCCCACATTTAGAAATTCTTCACTACAAAGCAAGATATGATCAATAATGTTGAAATTCTCTTACGGAGGACGAATTTCTAGCAAAAATGACGTGTTGCTGCGAAGTTATTGCCATTAGGAGATTTAATAAAATTGTAATTCTGAACGGAGGAAAGGTAAGAAAACCGTCTCCAGTCTGTGTTCATTTAGGTAACTTTTGTGCTTCTTCCACCACGCTGATTAAGTGGGACTTGTCTCTTGTGTCTATTGTGAACATGGGGTTTTCGTCATGTCAAGTGTTTGTCATTTCTTAACCTGTGGTGACACGTCTTCTCGCGTGATGTTCGGAAGAATGGACAGATTTACACCACCATAAGATGTTGATTATGGACATCTCCGGCGGTAATCCGAAAGGATACCGCCCTTCGATTGTGCCATTTCGGCTCTAATCGAAGTGCTAGGTCTTTGCAGGTGCCGGCCACCCTGCAGCGGTCCAGCCAGCAACCAGCAACCAGCAGCAGTCCCAGCCAGCAGCCAGCAGCAGTTCCAGCCAGCAGCGCTCCCAGCCGGCCAGCCAGCCACCACCACCAGCAGCAACAGCAGCAGCGGCGGCGTCCCCCCCCCCCCCCCCCCCGCCAGCAGCAGCACAGTGGGGCTTAGCCCCAGTCTCCTCCTCGTTCTCTGTCCCTTTTACTCTGTGTTTCTCGTCGCCTTGCCCATCCCTCATTTGCTTCTTTGTCCTGTCCTGTGTCTTTCCCCTTATCAAAATGTTAACCCCAACCACCACTACTACAGCCACCGCCACCGCCACCGCCACCGCCATCATATACACATCCCACTCCGCCGCCGCCACCACTATCACGTGGTGTGCCCAATCACCCCCCTCTCTCAGCCCATCCCCCCCTCCTCACTCTCCCATCTCCCTCACTATTTGTCGCCCCATCCCCAGCTCCTCCCACCCACGCCTCCTCCGATCCCTTCCCTCCACTCCTGCTCCCTCCGTTTCCGCAGCCCCCGCAAGGGTGGTCGCCCGGAGGGCCACGGCCCACACTCAACTCTCCCCTTCGCCTTCATCATCACCGTTGCCATCACCATCGCCCTCACCATCTCCGGCGCCGACTACAGCACCGGGACCTGCCACTCCACGCCACCTTCCAGTTGCTCCCATCCCCCACACCTCCTCCGCCGCCGTCAAACGCCCCAATGGCACCCCTGCCTCCTCTGCTCCTAAAAAGGCTCCCCCTCGTCCCCCTTCACCTGCTCAGGATGCCATGGATGACTCCCCGCCTGTCCCTGCCCCCTCCTCCTCCTCCTCCTCCTCCCCCTCCTCCTACTGCTACCTCCTCTCCCGTCCTGATCCCTCCCTTCTTGAGGCGCTGAACCTCACCCTCTTCATTCGCCAGCATTTTCCTGGTGCCCCCCATCTCCCTCCTCACTCCTCGGCGTGATTCAGTCCTCATCTCCTCCACCAGCCCCACCCTTCACACAGATCTTTCCTGCACCCCTGACACCTGCTTTGGCCCTAATACCGTCCTCACCCCTGCCCCTTCCCCGCTTCCCTCCCGCCAACCCCAACCCCCGCATCGCCAGCCGACCCTCACCACTGTGATCACTCGGCTTAGTCTGATGATCACGGAGGAGGAGGTGTTGGCGGAGCTTAAGGTGCATCCCCATCTGGGGGTGCGTGCAGTTCACTGCATTCACAACTCAGCCGGCCCCACCCGCCTTATGCAGGTCTTTTCTGAACATGCTCCCTTCATAGACTGTCTCCTGAAGGAGGGTTCCCTCCTCTTTAACCAACGTTATAAAGTTGACCCCTCCCGTTGCCATCCTCAATCCCTCCGCTGCCAGAGGTGCTTGCGGTATAATGCACGCCCGACATCTGAGTGCCGCGAGGCCCCCACCTGCCCGCACCATAAGCAAGCCCACTTCTTATGGCAGTGCCCCAACCTCCAGTCCCCCCCCCCATCCTGTAATACCTGTAACCTCCCTCATCCTACTTACTCCCAGAAATGTAAGGCCCGACCCCCTCCTACCACTCCTGAACTCACCGTCCCTGTCCGCCCTCTGGACGCCCCTACCCCTCCTAGAAATTCCCTTCCCCCCCCCCCCTACCGCTGAGGACATCATCAGATTCCTCACCATCGTCCTCCAAAATGTTCTCCCTTTTCAGTGCCCACGCACACTCCAACAGTATCCCTCACCGCCCATTCTGTATTCCACCTAAAAATGTATGCCACCTACTCCAACAACCAGGCCCATTTCATCTTCACCCATCTTGACACCCTCATCTAAATCCTCGCCATGGTGCGACAGCCCCGTATCCTGTTCAACAACATCTGCTCCCTTCCCGCCAACAAGAACCTCTTCCTGCACACCCTTGCCGCCCACCGCGTGGATGCCTTCCTCCTAAATGAAACTTTCCTCCAACCCCACCACACCGTCCACACTTCACCCTACCTCCTTCACTGCTCTGATAATCCTCTCCCAATTGTGTGTGGCGAAGTGGCCATTGGTCACCACTGCCAGATCCCGGTGTAAGTAGGCTGTTTATGTTTTCTCTATGTAAGTAGGCTGTTTATGTTTTCTCTATGTAAGTAGGCTGTTTATGTTTTCTTATTGGCAACGTTACGTAGCGCTCAATATGAAAATCACTGGCTGTGCTGTGTGCAGTCTGTGGCTGCTTTGCATTGTTGTAATACTCGCCATTGTAGTGTTAGGCAGCTGGCTGTGAACAGCGCGTAGCGTTGCGCAGTTGGAGGTGAGCCGCCAGCAGTGGTGGATGTGGGGAGAGAGATGGCGAAGATTTGTAATTTGTCATGAACTGCTATATTTATATATGATGATATCAAGGTAAATACATTGTTTGTTCTCTATTAATATCTTTCATTTGCTAACTATCCCTATCAGTAGTTAGTGCCTTCCATAGTTTGAATCTTTTATTTAGCTGGCAGTAGTGGCGCTCGCTGTATTGCAGTAGCTTGAGCAGCGAAGATTTTTGTGAGGTAAGTGTGTTGTGAAAGGTATAGTTTAATGTTAGTCAGGGCCATTCTTTTGTAGGGAATTTTGAAAGTCAGATTGCGTTGCGCTAACAAAATATTGTGTGTCAGTTTAAGCACAGTCATATATAAAATTGTTCAAAGGGGAAGTTTCATACCGGTTCGGCTCCAACCTATCCATCCCGACCCCACCGAACACCTGATCCTTAATCTCTTCTTCCCCGGCCTTACCGTCACCTGCATCACCATCTATATCCGCCCTAACGCCCCTATTCCCTTCGACTTCCTCTCCCACATTGACCGTACCTTCTCCTCCTACGTGATCGCTGTCGCCCTCAACATCCACAGTCGTTCCGCCGCCCAATTACGGCGGTGGCATCGTTTCCTCTCCTCCCTTCAAGGCGACCTTGTCCCCATGCCCCAGCACACAAGTCCTGAATCCAACTCCACTCCTGATGTCATCCTCTCCTCCCCTAACCACCTTGTATGCATAACGGTGGATGTCCTGGAGCCCATTGGTAGCGACCATCTCCCTGTCCACCTCACCGTTTCAGACAGTCGTCGCCCCCACCCCGACCATCGTCATGACCCTCCCCCAAAGAATGTCCATGATTATTCCCGTGCCGACTGGAATGCCTACAGGGATACCCTCTCCACCCAGGTCGAAGGTCACCCCTTCACCTACCATCACCCTGCCGATGTTACCCATGCCACCTCCTTTCTCCAGCAGACCTTGTCTGAGGCCGTGGAGGCCTATGTCCCACTGTCCTACCTTACCCCCCACAGGCCGTCCTCCTCCTCCGTGAATCCCGCCGCCTCTGCTGTGCCTTCCACCACACACATGACCCAGACACACTGCAATGCCACCGGCAACTCCAGCAACACATCCGAAATTTGCTCGCAGCTAAGAAACGCCGGGACTGGCGATAGACATGCACCTGCATAACTGCTACCCTACCTATAAACTCGTCCAAGTTCTGGTCCGCCTTCCATCGCCTTACCGGACCTAAGCCCTCCCCATACTATCCTCTTCTCCATGATGATCACCCCTTTCCTGACACCCTTAGTAAGGCCAATCACATTGCCTCCTACCTTTCCGATGTCTTTTCCATCCCCGATGATCCCCAATTCGATTACTCCCTCTTCCCGGATCTCTGCGATCGAACTGACACCTCTGTCCCTCCCGTCGCACTTGGCTTCCAGTACTTGGACAACATTACACACACGGACCTCAATGCCCCTATCACTACACAGGATCTCATTCCTACACTCTGCACAAAACGCAACACCGCTCCTGGTCACGATCGTGTCACCTATCGCCACCTTCATGAAGCTCCTATCTCTTTCCTCTCCACCCTGGCCAGGCTGTACAATGTAGTCCTGTCCACCGGCTACTACCCCGACCTATGGAAAACCTCCTGTATCCTGATGTTCCTTAAACCCTGTAAACCGCCGTCCGCCATCTCCTCCTACCGTCCCATCAGCCTTACCTCGGTCTTCAGCAAGGTCCTGGAATCCATCCTCACCCGACGCATCCACCAGCATCTCCGCCAGCACCGCCTCCTTCCTGTTACACAGTGTGGCTTTCGGCCGTCCTTCTCTTCCGATGACCTTCTCCTTCACCTCACTCATCTCCTTTCTGACCAGCTTAATTCCCGTCGCTCCGCCATCTTCCTCTCCCTGGACCTCGAACGTGCCTATGACCGTGTATGGCGTTCCGGTCTCCTCTTCAAGCTCCAAACCTTCGCCCTTCCCATTAACTACGTCCGTCTGATCGGCTCCTTTCTCTCCCATCATCCTTCCTACGTCACCATCCATAACACGGATTCCTACACCTTCTTCCCTCTGCCAGTGTGCCCCAAGGTTCCATCCTTTCCCCTCTTCTGTACCTTTTGTATATGGCGGACATGCCGCCGCCGTCACCCCCCATCCACCTTCTCCAGTTTGCCGATGACACCACCTTCCTTGCCATTGCCCCCACCCTGCAGTGTTCCCAACACCTTCTCCAATCCCATCTTGACCGGTTCACCACTTGGTGCAACCAGTGGTTGCTAAAGGTCAATCCCTCCAAAACCCAGGCAAAACAACCCCTTCCTTCCGCCTCTTTGATTTCTATCTAACCATCTATGGCCGTCCGATCGCCCTCACCCCACCCTTAAGTACCTTGGCGTCACCCTCGACCGTCGCCTCTCCTGGACCCCCCATCTCTGGACAATCCAAGTCAAGGCATGCTCCCGACTCCGTCTCCTCAAGCTCCTTTCTGGCCGTACGTGGCGTCTGGACCCCTCCACCATTCTCCACACCTATAAATCCCTCATCCCCCCTATCCTTTGTTACGCCCATCCGGCCTGGATCTCCACCCTTCCTACCTTTTATAAATCCCTTCAGATTCTTGAATGCCATGCTCTCCGCCTCGCCTATCATATCCGACTCCACTCCCCCACACGGACCCTGTATGACCGCATTCCCTTCCCCCACCTCCTCCTTTTCCTTGAAAGGATACAGATCCTGTACACCTCCCATAAAGTCGATCCTTCTCACCCGCTTGTCTCACCCATCCTCTCCCACCCCTGCCCACTGCCGTGCCTGTATTCCCACGTCCCACCCGGTCTCCATCTCTCCACCCTCCTTACCCTCTCCCAAGGTGGCTTCCGCCAGTTCCCCCTCCCTGATGATGTCCTCCTCCCCTCCATCTACCCCTCCTACCAACTTTGATCCTCCCTCCCTCTTCCTGTGTTTGTCCTTTTGGGCACCCTCCCTCCCTTCTCTCCAGCTTCCCTCCCTCCTCCCTTTCTCCCCACTCCTCCGCCGGGCTTCCCCTCCAGCCCTACCTCCATCTTTTACTTCCGTCTCCTCCGCCATTGGCATCCTTGCTCACCCCTCTCCCTCCCACTACCCCTTCTTCCCCTCTTGGCAGGTCCCTGGACTCGTACACGATCTGTGGACATTCGCGCGCCGGAGATCATAGCCATCAGTTTCGCGTGTGTGTGCCATCGTTTTGTGTTTTTAGTGTCCGCCGTCACGCTCATACGTTCACTTGTGCCGTCGGATTCATCACTGTTATGTGCGCCGTGTCAACATGTTTTCAGTGTCGTTATCGTCGAGTGTGAACGGCTCCGTGGTTTTTGTATTTCTGTGGCCACTATTTTTTGCCCGTCACTACGCTTGTTCTGGATCTCCATTCTGTGTTATATCATTGTTAACTCTATGGCTGAAGAGCTGCGTAGCATGCCACTGATAGCCTACCTGATTGTACAGGTATGAAAATAACAATAAAGAAAAAAGTATTGATTATGGAATGTTCGGTGCCATGTTGCCGTACATGACAATTCATGTTGTTAAGTGGATACAATTGCTACACGTAAGAAATTACACATTTTTTTATGATGGTATTTGTAAACTTTGTATAATTTTTTGTGTGTGAGGGGGGGGGGGGGAGGGTGTGACTGATTGCTTCAAGACCATTTGATGGTGACAAAAATCAAAATTTCAGCTGAGATATATAAAGATTTTTGGTACTGCCTAAACGGAATGACAACTTTCAGTAATTTTGAGTATAATTGTGGCAGTGGTGAATTGATATATCGTAATCGTATCAGCAGGCTACTAATGGGCCTACTGCAGCACTACAAAGATATTTGATCCGGATGTCAACCCAAAATGGGTTGACCCCATTTCTTACACCCCAAAATGGGCTGTAAAATCATTCAATGGAACGCAAGACCGCTCAAGGCAAACAGTGGTAGCCTTGGACATTTTCTGCTCGAAATTCATGTAGGTATTTGTGACATCACCGACAAATGGTTAAAACCGAACGAACACTTCGCACTCCCATCCTACCCTGTTATTAGAGGTGATAGTGATGTTGGCTACGGCGGTGCAGTGTCTTTGGTAAAACAAAACAGCCGCTTTTCTGTTGTCAATACTGGCAGTCCACATGACACATCACATACGGTGGGTGTCCGTCTGTCGATCAAGGACCTCCCTCTGAATTTGATCTCAGCATACAAATCATCTGACGAAAGACTTTCAAACTAAAGTTAACAACAGTCATTGCCTCCCTCAGGAAACTCCTTCTGGTACTGCGTCACTTTAACGGTCGCCATGCGCTGTGGGGCTGCGGAAATGCCAAAGCAATGGGAAAAATACTAGTGGATCTATTAGATTCGGAAAACCATACAGTTACTAAGTGATAGCTCGCCTACACGAATAGTTAGACCAAATGAAGACCTCACGGCAGTGGACTTCAGCATACCATCCCATGCACTGTCTAACGAAACAACAAGGGAAGTGATACCGGATACTTTAGGTTCGGATCACTTGCCAATTCAGGCATAATAAACGCACAACCTAGAGACCCTGTCAGACGTGTAGGTGTAGGTGGTTAGTGTTTAACGTCCCGTCGACAACGAGGTCATTAGAGACGGAGCCCAAGCTCGGGTTAGGGAAGGATTGGGAAGGAAATCGGCCGTGCCCTTTCAAAGGAACCATCCCGGCATTTACCTAAAACGATTTAGGGAAATCACGGAAAACCTAAATCAGGATGGTTGGAGACGGGATTGAACCGTCGTCCTCCCGAATGCGAGTCCAGTGTGCTAACCACTGCGCCACCTCGCTCGGTACTGTCAAACATCCGGAAATGGAACACAGGCAAAGCCAACTGGAACCTATACGAAAAGCTACTGGTTGGCAACTGGAATCGATCACCGAAACTGAAAATCCCGAAAGAGACTGTGAGATCTCGGTAACGTTTATCAGTGAAGCAGCGGAAGTCTCAATACCTCAGAACGGACATACACTGACTGCACATCGGCCATCATCCTGTTGGTGGGATTCGGAATGTGACGCAGCCCTTCAAGGAACGAGGGAGGCACTAAGAAAACATACAAATTTCTCTAAGTACACACACTTTCTTGCTCTTAAGAAGGCACAAGTTCCAGCCAAGGAAATACTGAAGCACAAAAAGAAAGTTGCGACAGAATTTTTACGCTGCAGTCTGCAAATAATATCGATTAACGAGGATATGTAATGTAATACGGAACATTAAAACCGGTCTGACAGTGGACATGCACACACATCCACCGTCCGATAAACTTAGAGTCGTTCTTGAATATCATAGCTACACCTGATGTAATGGACATAGAAGACGAGGTGGACTATGAAAAGGTCAACAGTGTCATTACACAATGCTTTCAATGAAAGAACTCCAGAGTGCGCTCTTCCAAGTTACGGGTAAAGCACCTGGTCCAGATTACACTGACTACCCAATGCTACGATATATCCCACACGAAGGAAAACTGTTGCTGCTCGAAATTTACAGTAGTATATGGACAAGGAAAATCGACTCGTTAACAACTTATTGCATCGTCCCCAGTCACAAAACGGGGGAAAAGGTGTGATAATCCCGTGTCATATTGGCCTATTATCTTACTACCTTGTTCGGCGAAGATAATGGAGCAGATTATTAAGCGGTGCTTCGAATGGTTGTGTGACAAGAAACTATTAGCGGTAAAACTACTTGGACGTCGAAAAGGAAAAAGGACAACTGAAATCCTTTTACAGTTAGTTACCGACATATTGCGAAATTTCTCTCGGAATAATTACGAGTATATGATAACGGCGTTCATAGGCTTCACAAGCGTACGACAACGTCGTCTTGTCACACTTAGGGTAAAAATTGGAGACACTCCAGATTCCAAAACCACTCGTACATAATGATATAAGCTTTCTGAGCAATAGGAAGACAACACGGAACTGTGCTGTCGTACGCCTTCGCTAGCACACCGGTCGGCACTATGAAATATTGTATAGCAGGTGCTGAACTAGGCGCGCCTATGTCAAGAGAAGATCAAGACACGCCCCCACGCTACGCTCCGATAACGCCCCCTGGGCAGCGTGCATATAGACTGCCGCCGCAAACCGAGCTGTCTCAATCGCTCCATTTCAGTACCTCAATACGTCGCGTCGGGACTTAGTTCGCACTGCAGCTCAGTACGTCGCACTGTGCTCTAGTCTTCCATAGTGGTAGTCGTCGTCTCACACCTTAGCTAGCTGTGAGGGAGCGATAGTTATGGTATATAGTTGTGATACGGACACGGATAAGATTCAAGAATTATACGTAATATTTGATTGCTGGTAACTACAGAACATCCGATTGGACATCACTGAAGTTTAGTACTCAATTGGTTCCTGTAATTAAGAGTATTTTAACCAAGAATGCATTTGTATTGCACTGAGAGGAAACTGGCCACCCACCTATGGTGGTATGAAAGTGGTTGGTTCAAATGGCTCTGAGCACTATGGGACTTTACTTCTGAGGTCATCAGTCCCCTAGAACGTAGAACTACTTAAACCTAACTAACCTAAGGACATCACACACATCCATGCCCGAGGCAGGATTCGAACCTGCGACCGCAGCGGTTGCGCGGTTCCAGACTAAAGCGTCTAGAACCGCTCGGTCACCCCGGCCGGCATGAAACTGGTATTTGCAACTCCTTCACGCCCCAGCCGCTAGCTATTTCTCCAGTATTTGTAACACATTCCGTGTCGATGCCGTGTCAGAGGTCCAGTGATATATCGACCGGGTTATAGGCGATGGTTGATTGAGAAGTATCACAAATAGTAGGTGGTGTGCTGATTGAGGCCGTAAGAAATGTGTACTAGCTTTTCAGATCTCTAGTGTTACGCTGTCCGCTAGAAATGCTGTCTGGTTCCAATGGCTCTGAGCACTATGGGACTTAACAGCGGAGGTCATCAGTCCCCTAGACCTTAGAACTACTTAAACCCAACTAACCTAAGGACATCACACACATCCATGCCCGAGGCAGGATTCGAACCTGCGACCGTAGCGGTGGCGCGGTTCCAGACTGTAGCGCCTAGAACCGCTCGGCCACTCCGGCCGGCATGCTGTCTGGCATTTGGAATCAAGTCTCTACATTCAACCACATACCTGCGTTGGATACTATGGAAAAGTCCTTTAATGATTACAGCCACTAGTGAATCGTATTTGTGGCACTCTCATATCTCGAAATGAGTCACCTTTCTCGAACCTATCCACTACAGTAAAATTCCAACGTCGTTTTAGGTAGTCCGTATGCATCTTGCAACTGCTGTCTCTTCTGACGCTACTAAGATGATTCTAAGTAGCGATAGGTGTTTGTGAGACACTGCAATCCCTACGTATACATCTGTTTGACAGATGTGCTGTTTACAAAACTAGTGGGGGCATGACGTGTAATTTCACATGTCAGACGCCGCTGCTATGCGTTTATCTGTTTCCTTGTAAGAGGTATTCTCCGTTACTAACGATCATTTTATATATGACTGATGCGAGCATAGTATAATTTGTGAACCATGATCCGATGTGAACAGTGGACGCTATACACCTCTGGAAAGCTACATTGTGCACCTATCACACAGAACTGATATTTTCAGGAACTAGTTTTTTCATTTTACACTTTGTTGCCATAGTTTATCGCAGAAAAACCTGCATAAAGGTATGTCATGCGCTGGAAAAATATTTCTTACATTGGAATGTTAACAGCGCTGCATTCCACAAGACTGATAGGTCGGAAACTGAGGCGATCTAACATTATAATCTGCTTTAAGTGCAGAACCGCGTAGCCTTAGGAGTGCGTATGTTTATGTTACATACTGGTAATGATCACATACACTAGAAGAATACTTTAAAATTGATAGCGTTGTTGATTTACGTAAAATGCTTCGAATTCCATCCATCTGGAGCTCCATCATACATAAAAATCACCTGTTTCTTCTTCTTCTTAACCATCTGCTATTACATCACAACACTTTCCAAACTGTTATTACACATCGATAAGGAGTGCTAACCACCTCGGCATAGGTGCATCTGGAGAACTCTTGTGCACTTGGATGTGTGAAGATTCGGGAAGCTCCATTCATTCACGAGACGTGGAATGTAGCGGTCTACTTCTGGTCGGCTGCAGATTAAATCGCTAACAGTGCTGCAGGGCAGGTTGGTCAAAGACAGTGCGAGGGGGTCTTTCAGTCTCTAATTTTATCCTAAGACTGCGACAATACTCTGTGATTACCGTCCGCATAGAGATAAATCATAAATTAAGCACTATGTTAGAGGTGCTAGAAATATGTAGAGTGCTGTCTGGTATACTTTGATGATGTGTATGTTCGAGAATTTACAATGAATGGACGTTCCGCTCAGTCATCTATCAACATTCGCAATGATACTTGCAAAGTAGAGAAGTGACGGTTTAGCTATGATACTGAAATTGGGACACATGCTGTCGCATCCTCGGTCGGTGTTGAAATTACTGTAAAATTGCTAAAATTGCTTGCACTATCAACAGTGATGCTTATTATTTCAGTATATCGACGGCGTCTTTTTCCATCCCATCTGTCCACTGGTATGCTGTTGATTACCACATAATGATTGACTGACATCGCTTGTTTGAGTTGGAGAAAGAGTTTTGGTGGAGGGGCAACACCTTCTGGGGATGGCTAGAAGCAAAACAGTGGTCGCGTACTTGACTGCAATGCGAGGAATCAATCGAAACAGAATGCAGAGCAATCAGCTTTTCCGTCACTGTGACAGATGAGTTTAAATGTAGATGTCGTCACCACCTTCGGACAGCTGTTTGGAAACACTCCAACACCGCCAAACTCTTCCAGTTTCCTTATGTTGTATTTAAAATCACCCAGTGTGTATGGTGTGTTATGGTAACACAGTAAAAACATGACGTATACCGTGTGACGTCTAGTTTTCTTTGAGAAGCAGTGGATCAGAACGTGTTAATGTCAGATTAGAACCTGACACTGAACTCGAAGTCGTGGTGGAAAAAAAACAAAAGGTATGGCAGCGTACAAAGTGTGTTACAGCAGAAAAAAAACATTGTTCCAAACAACGACACAGGGTCACAGAGAGGGTCTCCTCGACTTATAGTATAGTTTGTGGGAAACCGTCAGCCTCCTACAGTACAGGCGATGCACCCTTACACTGGTCCATGCAATGGATCAATATCTCTATATTTAATGGGATCGTCACATGTGCTTCATGCTGGCATGAAGACGGTATTTATTTTCGATACATGGGAGGAGAGAGATGCGGTAAAAATCTTATCGAGTTCTCTATCGGAGGAAGTTAGGGGAGCTTATATAGTTTGTAATTTTTCTCTGTTGGATGGTACAGAATAACGAAGATAGCATGTTGGGGTGATAGACGTGAATGGGTCATGAGGGATGCGGATCTGCTTTGGACAGCAGTACCTGTAAGTAGTTTGGAGATGCAACATAATGCAGTAGCAAAATCCTCGTTCTTCTCCCAGTTCCCATACTGTCTTTTATACTACTTCATGTTGCATGAGTGGGCTTCGTTTAGTGCTCACCTTACACAGCATGCACAGTTGGTGGAGCTATCACAATATGTTCCTGTTTCCATTGAATGGTCAAAACACAGTCCTGTTGCAGTAACTCAGCTTAGCCTGTTTCTACACGGGTTGCAGAAGGTGGTAGATACAGCTTTCTCCGACTTCTACTCACTTCCGACTTAAATTGGAAAGATGAGATGCAAAAGCTGCAGAAAAGGCAGCAGTTGCAAGATGCATAGGCACTACCTAAAATGACGTTGTAATTTTACTGTAGCAGATATGTTATAGAAAGGTGACTCGCTTCGAGATATGAGAGTACCACAAATATGATTCACGGCTGTAATCATTGAAGGACTTCTCTATATCATCCAATGCATGTATGTGGTTGAATGGAGAGACTTGATGTCAAATCCCAGAATTCGTAGCGGATAGCGTAGCACTAGAGATCTGAAAAGCTAGTGTACATTTCTTACGACCTCAATCAGCACACCATCTACTGTTTGTGATCCTCCTCAACCAACCATCGCCTATAACACAGTCGGTATATCACTGAACCTCTGACATGCCATCGGAACAGAATGCATTACAAATACTGGAGAAATGTCTAGCGGCGGCAGCGTGAGAGAGTCGCAAATATCGCTTACATATCATGTTCCTTAGCTGAATCACTTTCAAAATTTAGCGATTTTATCACGAGGTTGCATCGTGGGCTACATGTAACCTGAGTGCTGGTCTGATAATACCCATTCCTACGATCACTGTCTCGGTATTTGTCCAGAAAAACCACCTCATTCAGAGGTAATGTCGTACATCGATTTATAAAGCTGGTATAGCTTTTAACATATTTACCTGTGTGCACCTGTAGAAGCAAGATCGCTTGTGACAGTGACATACAGTAGTTGTTGCGAATGGGTTTTTTAACATCTCACCCATTACGTCTCTCTTTCTAAGACAGTGGTAGCACTTGTAAGAAAAACTTACGAGACATGTCCACCCATCGCTGACTTTCTCCAATATTATTTTGTATCGTAGACAATCATTTATTGGTGAAGTATTATACTTAGTAGTAGTAGGGGATGTGTGATAGGTTCATCTTGAGCATCAGGCTTATAAAGAATGTGTGTGTTCTGACATGTGGAAAGGAGACGACTGTGGGTTACTGTGATAGCAGAGGGAAGAGTACGTCAAGTCATAAGAATGGTACAGATATTTCTCTTTCCAGAGCCACAGCCATCAGCAGGGTGTATTTCCGATACTTCGCTCATTGTCGAAAGTCGTTCAACTGAGACCGCAATAGTAACATTTAATTGTAAGTATAGCGATCAAATATATATGTGACCAATTTCCTATGACGATTCTGTCCTAGGGGTGTGTGGCGCACCAGCAGTGGTCTGTGGCGGGAATGATTCATGTTTCCCATTAACAGCACAAGCCATCCGAATGGAAAGGCCTGTAGGGATGCAGGAATGTAGCTGACTTAAATTTGTCGTCCTCTAGACGGCCGAATAGCAAACTAATACTTAGTATGTGCTCGACAGCTTTCGTGATCGTGCGATGAAATTTGAGAAGATTCAATATGGACATGTGTTTGCGCTGACTGTTATTCCCTGCCATGTAAATTGTTCGACTGACTGCTTCTGTCTTTATTTGGTTGAGAGAACATCGACTGTGTTGTGTGTTGAGTGTATATAGCAGGTCAAAGACGGGTGGAGGACACGTTTGCTGGTTCTCTTGACATGAGAAACACCTTAGTTGACTTCGGAAATTATAAGGATGATTTGGAATCTATTATACCACCGACATCAGTACTCGCGAGTGGAAATACCAGTTTCCTCTATTTTTTTCGAGTTTTCACGTAAAGGTCTTGGTAGAAGGGATAAGTTTATAGTTACTCAATGGTTTACAGCATGCTCCACCTCACTAAACTTTCAGGTTTGTAGAGAAGTAAGATCCAGTCTATATCTTCAAAATTATGTTGCGCGAGCAATCGGTAGTATAGTGCTATGTCCTTGATATCGAGAAGTATCGCGTAAATGGTATACTATTCTGGCAAACCATGAGGAAATATGTATGTTCTTGTAATCCCAGAGTCTGGAGATGTGTGTAGAAATCAATCAAGCACGCAAATCGGTCAGGGCTAGAAGCAGTGATGTCTTTGTTCCAAGGGAAACTGATCCAGCCTTTGTACAACAGTCTTCGCGGTGTATGTACGAGTGTCTGGTGGTCGCTACTGAGTGTCCTGTCGTGAAGGAGGTATAGATCCAGCACATCGATAGCCATAAGAGGAATGAAATACTTTTTTATGTGGAAAATTATGCGGGCTATAGATTCTGAGATTCGTTCCAGAACCAGGGTCGTAAAGAGGAGACATATCCCGTACATTGCTCGGTGTCAGACTATGGCTGAAATCCTAATATTTAATTGTAGCGCTGCAGTCTGGAACCGCAAGACCGCTACGGTCGCAGGTTCGAATCCTGCCTCGGGCATGGATGTTTGTGATGTCATTAGGTTAGTTAGGTTTAACTAGTTCTAAGTTCTAGGGGACTAATGACCTCAGCAGTTGAGTCCCATAGTGCTCAGAGCCATTTGAACCATTTAATTGTAGTTGCATTGACAAATATTTGTCTGGTTCCCAATATTCTTTTGAGTCTGGAGATGGCCGTAGAAAGCACAGCAGTAAGCAAGCAGGTTAGAGCCGGAAACAGTAACGCCCTTCTTCCGAGATGGGTCTTTCCCATACTTTGTACATCAGTTCAGAGACTCCAATAAAGCATATGGCTTATGATGATTTGGTTTGCGGCGTCCCATGGGCGGATGAATAGTGATATAATACCCAGTTTATGTTGAGTTGCCTTCGGGACATCGTGTGTCATGGTTATAATTCTGCGGAAATTTGTGAAGATTAAATATGACAAGTGTTTGCACTGGGAGCGTTGATAGCGTTCTCCCAGGATGTAGGGTCATCCATGGCCAGCTGGCCTCTCTCTCTGGTTGACACACTCTTCCACGGCTGTGGTCATGGGCCACATTTACGTTGGTAGTTTCCTCCATTGGCGCTGCACAGTGACACGGTGAATACATGGGGTATATTTGACTATCTGTAGATCACTTTTGCACGGTTTAACTGTCAGTGCAATGTGGTGATCTGTACCAAATAGTTTTTTGCTGCTGAAAGTCTCACTGCAGAAAAAAAGGCGGATGGTGCTTCCACACCAGCAGCATCAGTAATCTGGCAGGTAAATTCAGTAGGAGTCAATCAGGATGCAGTCATTCACAAGACATACTGTGCGCTTGGACATAGGAGCCTCTACATAGCGATGAGAACATTGTGTCTCAGAGATGTTTGTTGAAAGCAGGACTTAACGATTTGGAGGAAGGGTAACAAGTAATGGACGAAGTGCCTCATTAGGACCATCAGGAAGAATGTAGTCGATGTTATTCTGGGATATTTCATGGCTGTGCATCAGCGACACTTGGGGGGTAAATGCGTACACAGCTAGATGCAGTTTGTATGTCCTGTTAGGATCGCTAGGAACAATGCACCCTGTGCTATTCTGGGAAGCATTGGAAGGATTTCTATAGCGCGACCTGTGACATCAGTGTCCATAGGTAGAGAGGTATCACGCCAGCAACAGTAAAGACACGTGTGCGGCCCAGAGGCGTCTCACATATGGGAGCTGCGTGAACATGCTGCCTGGCATGTATGTACAGAGGGTGACGAGGGTGACTTGGCTCTTATTCATATAGACATGTGATGTCAGTATAACACTCAACGAACTCTGACTGTATACCCGAAAACAGATGCGACTTTCATGTGCTGGCTACGGGTTGCAAAGTACCTGTGTGGTGACGCATTGCAACAGTTCGCTGATATTTCTCTGCGTCGTGATGACTGGGTGTTGTGTGGTGTCCTTAGGTTAGTTAGGTTTAAGTAGTTCTAAGTTCTAGGGGACTGATGACCATAGCTGTTAAGTCCCATTGTGCTCAGAGCCATTTTAGTTCGCTGATACGTCGCGATTGACGCTAGCTCGAAAGCGTTTTTTTACATGCATGGAGTGTTTGTGTACAGCATTATTTTTGACTGTTTAAGCGTTGTGAGTGTGTTTGCAGAGTCTTTTACTTGCACTGTTTTGACAATTTACCGGTTGTTTGTGTGTCTGTTGCATTATTTTGCAAGCAGATCTGTAGGCTCATTTTGAGCATTTATTGCATTAATGTGGTATTTAGGGCAATCACGCTGTAACAGCATGCGTTCTCAGAAGTAATAAGTTCACAAAGGTACATGTGTCACATTGGAACAACCGAAACAAAATGTTCAAACGTACCTGCGTTCTGTATTTTAATTTAAAAAATCTACCTGTTACCAACTGTTCGTCTAAAATTGTGAGCCGTATGTTTGTGACTATTACAGCGCCATTTATCGTACTGTGCTGTCACCGCCAGACACCACACTTGCTAGGTGGTAGCCTTTAAATCGGCCGCAGTCCGTTAGTATACGTCTGACCCGCGTGTCGCCACTATCAGTGATTGCAGACCGAGCGCCGCCACACGGCAGGTCTAGTCTAGAGAGACTCCTTAGCACCCGCCCCAGTTGTACAGCCGACTTTGCTAGCGGTGGTTCACTCACTACAGACGCTCTCATCTGCAGAGACGACAGTTTAGCATAGCCTTCAGCTACGTCATTTGCTACGATCTAGCAAGGCGCTATATTCAGTTACTATGTCTTCTGAACAGATAATATTGTGACTCATGTACAATCAAGAGCGACGTTCATCATTAATGGATTAAAGTTAAGTATCAAACTAATTATGTCCGCTTTCCGAACTCTCATTCGTTGTCATGTTCCAGACCTCACGTCAGTATAGTTCTTCCCTCCTCACGCCAGCCTGCGTGAGCTAAAACGCGTGCATTTCGGCCTCCAGTTGTAACACGGTCTTGGCTCTTCAGCCAACACTACATTGGCAACGAGGATGGGATTCGACCCCACGCGTGCACAGCACAACACGTACTACACGAATATGTAATAAAAAATGGGGTTTCCTATTTTAAAAAACGCAGTTGATATCCGTTTGACCTATGGCAGCGCCATCTAGTGGACCAACCATGGCGCCATCTGGTTTCCCCCTTCAAGATAGACAAGTTTCGTTCTTTGTAGTTTTCTCGTTTGACGCTTATTTAGTGAGATATTTGGCCCGGTCACGATCAATGGACCACCCTGTATACTGGGTGAGTCACCTAACGTTACCGCTGGATATATTTCGTAAACCACATCAAATACTGACGAACCGGTTTCACAGACCGAACGTGAGGAGAGGGGCTAGTCTAATTGTTTAATACAAACTATACAAAAATGCACGGAAGTATGTTTTTTAACACAAACCTATATTTTTTTAAAATGGAACCACGCTAGTTTTGCTAGCACATCTGAACATATAAACAAATAAGTAATCAGTGCCGTTTGTTGCATCGTAGAATGTTTATTACATCCGGAGATATTGTAACTTAAAGTTGACGCTTGAAACCTCCGACGTTCAGTTGCGTGTTGTAACAAACACGGGCCACGGTCGGCGAGCAGCATCTGCAGGGACATATTTACGATGACGACCGTGTTTACGAGTGTGGCTGGTAGTGCACTGTTGTAGTTTGGTCTAGCTGTCGCAGTGCCCGCATGTAGCGCTTGCTGCTATTGTTATTCTGCACTCGTCTCCGCACGCAGACCAACTGTAGTACACCGTGTTACCAGACGTCCGTGATAGTGTAGTGTTGTAGGAACTGTGACCATGGTGTATTCGAACTCTGAAAAGGCGGAGATGATACTCATCTACGGCGAGTGTCGACTAAATGTAGCTGAAGCCTGCAAGGTGTATGCAGAACGGTACCCGGACAGAGAGCATCCAACGTGCCGCACATTGCAAAACATCTACCGCCAACTGTATGCAACAGGTATGGTCGTAGCACGTAAACGGGTCCGTAACAGGTCCGTCACAGGAGAAGCTGGTGCAGTTGGTGTGTTAGCTGCTGTTGCCATGAACCCACACATGAGTACACGGGACATTGCGAGAGCCGGTGGACTGAGTCAAAGAAGTATCTTGCGCATACTGCATCGTCACCGCTTTCACCCGTTTCATGTGTCGCTACATCAGCAATTACATGGTGATGACTTTAATCATCGAGTGCAATTCTGTCAATGGGCATTAACAGAGAATGCGTTGCAGTTCTACCTGTTTACCGATAAAGCGGGTTTCACAAAGCACGTGGCAGTGAATCTACGGAACATGCATTACTGGTCCGTGGACAATCCTCGCTGGCTCAGACAGGTAGAGCGACAGCGACCGTGGACTGTAAATGTATGGTGCGGAATCATTGGCGACCACCTCATTGGTCCTCACTTCATTGCAGGGACCCAAACAGCTGCAACATACATCGCGTTTCTACAGAATGATCTGCCAACGTTGCTCGAAAATGTCCCACTGGAAACGCGTCGACGTATGTGGTATCAGCATGATGGTGCACCTGCACATTCCGCAATTAACACTAGGCTGACCCTTGACAGGATGTTCAACGGGCGTTTCATAGGACGTGGAGGGCGCATAAATTGGCCGGCCCGTTCTCCTGATCTTACACCTCTGGACTTCTTTCTGTGGGGTACGTTAAAGGAGAATGTGTACGTGATGTGCCTACAACCCCAGAGGATATGAAACAACGTATTGTGGCAGCCTGCGGCGACATTACACCAAATGTACTGCGGGGTGTACGACATTCATTACGCCAGAGATTGCAATTGTGTGCCGCAAATGATGGCCACCACATTGAACATCTATTGGCCTGACATGTCGGGACACACTCTATTCCACTCCGTAATTGAAAACGGAAACCACATGTATACGTGTACCTCACCCCTCATGGCAATGTACATGTGCGTCAGTGAAAAAGACCAATAAAAAGGTGTTAGCATGTGGACGTAATGTGCTGTTCCAGTCTCTTCTGTACCTAATGTCCTTCACCGTTCCTTTTGGATCCCTACGTAATTCGGTGCTCTCCGATACACACGATCGAACAGCGGAGGAGTGGTACTCAAGCGTCAACTTTAGGTTACAATATCTCCGGATGTAATTAACATTTTACAATGCAACAAACTGCACTGATTGCGTATTTGTTTATATGTTCAGATGTGCTAACAAAACCAACGGGGTTCCATTTAAAAAAAACGTAGGTTTGTGTTAAAAAACATACTTCCGTGCATTTTTTTATGGTTTGTATTAAGCAATTACACTAGCCCCTCTCCTCACGTTCGGTCTGTGGAATCGATTCGTCAGTATTTGATGTGGTTTACGAAATATATCCAGCGGTAATGTTAGGTGACTCACCCTGTATACTTAATTAAGTTTAAATGGAACCTTCAGGGCGCGAGTCCATCTAGCACCTGGCCAATTTTTGTATTTCTTCACTTTTTATTCTTTGTACCTGTGACTAGTTTCCGAGCCAGTGGAGGCTCATCACCAGATGGAAGTGACATTACCTTAAGCACATGGAGTAAGACTCTAGCGTTGTGATGACTGCATTGTTATCAATGACTACAATGCGGTAATGTACAATTTAGACAGCTTACAGGAACGCAGTATTTAAGTCCACTTATATCACAGTAAAAAGGAAAAAACGGAAAATTTTTGTTCTAAATCTTTAAGTTTCATATTTCAAAAACTGAAGATTTAATAGCATTTGCAGCCCGATAGTGTAAAACTCTTCAGTGCCCTGCTGTTTGTGTCACGAGTAAGGATCTGTAGAGGGTATTGTGCTGGAGAAACCGTCCGTGTTTATCCAATTAGTGAACAAGGTGTTAGCAACTGCAGACGGGGATTAGACCTCTGTTTTATGGCTGTTGCATTAGGGTCGTGTGTTTGACAAGTAGCGGTGTTTTCCGGTGCGGGAGTCGGTGGACGAGGTTCCCCAGGCACCGCGCCACGGCAGGGACTGCCCTCGCCGGCTGCTAATAGCGTCCGAGGAGAAAGCCGGCGCGGCGGTAGGTGGCGGAGGGTGTGAATCATCCTTAGCGGTGATCCCGCCTGCCGGCGGACTCCCTCGTAACTCATCGTTAACGGGATTTGCAGGTGGGCTTTAATTAACACGCGCTGGCAGCGCGGCCAGCGGACAAAGTGTGCGGCGGTGGGTGGGCGGGCGGGGGCTCCGCCCCCAGGGGGCGGAGGCGGAAGCGGAGGAGGCCCCCAAATGCTGCCGCCTCCTCACTCTCTCTCTCTCTCTCTCTCTCTCTCTCTCTCTCTCTGCCTGCCTGCCTGCCTGTTTGCTTCCATATGGACTGATCCGTGCGGTGCTCCGATATGGACTTGAGGCGTGGTATGATCTGTTTGCCCGTGTAGCTAGGCAACCACCTCCTCCTTCGCGTCCCACTACTCTGCCGCGCCGACTGAACTCTTTAGCCTACAACCACGTGTGGGACTCGTAGTCCGGTATCCGGGCCAAATTTGACTTCACGAGCGTGGCCCATCGTCCGTCGGTCGGGTAAACTTTGCACAAAACATAAAAGAAGTAGTGAAACATCGTGGGACTGCAAGAGATGCAGAGTTCTATTACATGTACCCGTATGACTCCAACGATATCACACCCTTGACGATTATTGATTGGTGTAGTTGCTCTCTGTAATAGTGCTAATTATGTGAATTTGTGAGTGTTTTCAGGAATTGGAGATAAATGTTATTGACTCACATTGTATTGGGCTCTGAGCACTATGCGACTTAACTTCAGAGGTCATCAGACCCCTAGAACTAACAACTACTTAAACCTAACTAACCTAAGGACATCACACACATCCATGTTCGAGTCAGGATTCGAACCTGCGACCGTAGCGGTCGCCCGGTTACAGACTGTAGTGCCTAGAACCGCTCGGCCACTCCGGCCGGCTCACGTTGTATTGATTGATAATAAATCTTTTGTGGTATTTCTAACACAATTATTACGTGAGCTAGTGATTACTTATGAGATATTTGACAGAATTTAACCAGCTGGATCTTACATGTCGTAAGTCGTGTTCCATTCATACAACGTGGGACAGAGATGACGAACCGCGGAATAGCTCGAGGGTCGGGCGAACTTATTTACAGTTTGGGCCCGAACCGTTGGAACTTAAATGTAGATTAAGGGGTTAATGGTAATGCGCAAGAGCCCCCATTCAGTCGTTTTCCTCCATCGATAACTACAGGAATGGCCACCCAAGGGCAAGAGTTGTCAGTCGTGTACCACGTGGTGCTACGAGCTTTTGCCGAAGTCGAATACCACACTTACGTGCCCGCGAATCACGCCGCTGAGACTTGGTGGAAATTTTGTGTCTACTGAATTCGCAGGCGAAGTGGGATTAGATGAGCTGTAGTTATCGGCGGTTTTTAGACTTATCTGGTGAGCTCCTATGCGTATAGATTGTACGAACATTTATTCCGAGCTATCCGCTGTGCCATAGGATTCTTCGAACTATGTATGTTACTCATCTTGAGGTTGAAGCTGTTCTGTCCGTGATTACTTACACATAAATTCGTTTTTTGGATGACATCCGCCTTGAGAAAAACACAATTTTTCTTTTTTTTTAATTGCCCAGACATGTTTCGGTGAAGCTTGAGCTCCATCAGTGGGTTTTTATTGTCTTCCTATTAAAAACAGGGAAACTGTTCCTTACTGCCTCTATCTATATAAATTATAGTTTTTAAGAAAGTATCTGCAAAACTGAAAATAGGCAAATGTTTTCTAGTCATCTTGTCACCAAATACTGTGATTTCTCTTTTTCCCCCTTTTCACTGTTCGTCATCTGCAGCCAAATATAACTTAATAGTGAAGAACTGTTTACATCGCAGTTTTACGACTGGGAATGTTATGGATAGTCCCGACATTAGTTAATCCTATATGAAAGTTTTTGTTTTTGTGTGTGTATGTTTTTATGTCTGTGTATGCAGTATGTTTCACTTACTTTTCCTCATGTCTCCAATGTGACAAATTGCATTATTTAAATATTCATTGTAATTGTAAAACAAGATGACAGACAGTTGAACAGTTGAATGTTTTATGGACGGGGAGTTTTCAATCGTTGTAAAGTGTAGCTGACGTGTGACGTGTGTGTGTGTGTGTGTGTGTGTGTGTGTGTGTGTGTGTGTGTGTGTGAATACAACCCTAGAACGCCTGGAGAAAACTCAGCAAATTGTGTGTACAAATACGGCTTACTTCGTTCAGTTTTGTGGCCGTACTGTTTGTATTTGCTTTATAATTATTCAAGGTATATGGTTCAAATGGCTCTGAGCACTATGGGACTTAACATCTGAGGTCATCAGTCCCCTAGAACTTAGAACTACTTAAACCTAACTAACCTAAGGACATCACACACATCCATGCCCGAGGCAAGATTCGACCCTGCGACCGTAGCGGTCGCGCGGTTCCAGATTGAAACGCCTAGAACCGCTCGGCCACACCGGCCGGCTATTCAAAGTATATATTTAATAAACGCGCCTTACTGTATAGCGAAAAATACTGTAAAGCAAAGGCTTCCTAGAGAGTCTTATTTGTAGGAATCGGCTTGGGAATGCTTCAAAACTCCTTGTTTTCCAGGTGACATTGTCTTATTGTCCAGGAAAGAGGAGGTGCTATAGAAGGAATTTCATCAGAAAAATCGAAACTGAATACAGAGGTCAGGGCACATTACCAGCGAAGATAATCACCTCTCCAGGAAATAACGCCACCAACGTCAAATAGTGTCTACTAGTGTACTAGGAAACTACTGTTAAAGAGAATTTAATGCAAATTACAATACAATTACAATGCGAGACATGTATTTGTAACGGGAAAAAATTTGAAGCCTGCGTCGTGAGGAAAAGGGAATCCTACAAGCATTCGAGAACAGGTGCTGGAGGGTAACGTTGAAGAGAGTGTAGGGTGACAGAAGTACAGCGATGGAGTGCTGAGAAGAGCACGACAGAGAAGGAGCTAACTCAAAGCAGCTTTTGGTCGGAGTTCACTACTCTGGTCGAGGGATTGATGGAGGGAAAGAAGAAGAAAGACAGGACAACCCGGCAGGGGTTACTGAGTGCAACAAAAGCTACCAGAAGATACAACACCATCAAAAGTCTGGCATCAACAACAGAGGAAGTAAGAGTGAGAGCGACCACTTTCGGGTTGAGGGGGAAAGAACAAGGGGTGGGGAAAATGGTAGCATGTACGCTCAACTCTGGAGCACCTGGAACATTATCAGTCAAATTTGTTAAATTTGTTACACTATCTGAAAAAACACCGGGTGCCTGGCGAGGTGGGTATGGAAAGGAGGTGACATGGGATGAAGTCGAAAATTACTGATTTGGAGCCATATCCAAAGGCCTTTTGATTGGTTGGCCGACTGATGACATTTCGTCAGTCCATTTTAAAGATCTGTACCGTGGCTTCGCGCGAAATTACACCCGCGTTCGTGGCCCGAATCCACACCACACTTGGCGATGTGTGGCGTGCGACACAAATTACTCGACGAACTTCTCCGCGAATTTAATGCAAAACGTTAACCGGCAGACCCGGGTTAATCCTCTGTATTCTACGCTATTAATTATAAATGAAGGTCGCCAGTTTTGCTTTGATGCGTAAGATGGGGTTAAACCTCTCACCAGTCCAACGTCAATAAGAATTAAAGTAGCAAATGTAAGTTCTTTTTTCAAAACCATTCCTTGATCCAAACACTAGATTGTAAAATGTACATTTATAAAACTTCGTGCACCTCTTGCAGCCGGATCCTAGCAACTTTGACCATAACATCTACAGCAACAAAATATAAAATACATTGACTGAAAATATCTCAAAACAAAAAAGGATTAATGTAGAAACGTGACATTTCGGGAACACATTTGTCTAGGTAACATTTCTAGGAAATTAACATTGCAAGATCACAGGTTAATGTTAGCGCGAGATAAGCCATTGCAAATGTCAATAGCCGGTACATCAGAAACCGGAACAGCATGCAAACGTGCAAGTATTGTGATGTACAGGTGACGGATGTCAGTCTGTGGGATGGAGTTCCATGCCTGTAGCACTTGGTCGGTCGATACAGGGACGGTTAATGCTGTCTGTGGATGACAGCGGAGTTGTCGTCCGGTGATGTCCAATATGTGCTCGATTGGAGACAGATCTGGTGACCGACCAGGCCAAAGCAACATGTCGACACTCTGGAGAGCATCTTCGTTTACAACAGCGGTATGTGAGCCAGCGTTATCCTGTTGGAAAATACCCTCTGGAATGCTGTTCATGAATGGCAGCACAAAATGTCGAATCACCAGACTCACATACAAATTTGCAGTCAAGGTCCGTGGAATAACCACGAGAGTGCTCTCGCTGTCATACGAAATCGCATCGCAGCCCGTAACTCCAGGTGTAGGTTCAAAAATGGTTCAAATGGCTCTGAGCACTATGGGACTTAACTTCTGAGGTCATCAGCCCCTAGAACTTAGAGCTACTTAAACCTAACTAACCTAAGGCCATCACACACATCCATGCCCTAGGCAGGATTCTAACCTGCGACCGTAGCGGTCACGCAGTCCCAGACTGTAGCGTCTAGAACCGCTCGGCCACCCCGGCCGGCCCAGGTGTAGGTCCGGTGCGTGTAGGACACAGACAGGTTGGTTATAGGCCCTCAGCTAGCTTCCTCTCAACCAACACACGACCAACACTGGCGCCGAAGCAGAACCAGCTTTCATTATAAAACACAAGACACCCGAACCCAGACCTCCAATGAGCTCACGCTTGACGCCACTGGTCGTAACGGCAGTGTTTTCGCGTCAATGGAGTGCACGCTACGGGCGTCTCAGTCTTAGTTGTCCTTGAAGTAACCTATTTGTACAGTTAGTTGTGTCGCAGTGGTGCCAATTGCTGCTCAGACTGCTGCTGCAGACGCAGTACGATGCATTAGAGCCGTACGCCCTCTCGGTAGTGGCATGTGGCCATCCAGTGCCCGGTCTTCCTGTGACCGTATATTCTCGTGATCAGAACTGCCAACAGTCATGTACAATGGCTACATTCCTGCCTATTGTTTCTGCAGTATCGCAGAAAGAACATCCAGCCCTATTACACGGCGTTATTCAAACTCAGTGACGGTGATGATAATGGTGTCTTCTCCGCCTTAACTCTTAACTGAGTAATATCAACTCACCACGACCACTCTCAAAGGTAACTAACGCTCACGACCGTTACAGCGTATATTTAAAGCTAACCTAATTCACATTTTCATAGTGGCGCTGCTAGCACGAGTCTTACGCTACTGGAGTGACATGTCTGTAGACATCACTTTCAGATGTAGAAACACACCTACCAACTTTCGTTTATGTTGCACAATTCCTTCTTAGAGTTGCTATTTATTCTCCATTAGTGTATTTCAAAGTAATCACTACGGAAAAAATTCACACTGAAACACCACATTTCAAATTTCAGTGAAAGCAAACATAGTTCATGAGCTACAATTAAATATCGTCGACTCAGTCTCGTTTATCTTGCAACACCATCCAGTTAGCTACTGGGCTTCAACGAGTTTCTAAATCATTTTCTATTTAAGGAACTCGACTATGGACCATTCTTTCTCAAAATTAAACTTAAAAAGACAACGAATGGTCCACGTTCTGTCACAATAGCCATCTCTCCCACATTCTATGCAGGTGACTCTCGCCAGTCCCTCTCTCCCAGAACTTATCCCTGCCCTTATCGACAGAGCTCCCTGTCTACGTTCTGCTCTTTCCCAACACCCACTACCACTATCACCTTAACGTAATCAAAAGTATCCGAACACCCCCCGAAAGCATACGTTCTCGTATTGGCTGCATTGTGCTGTCACCTACTGCCAGGTACTCCACATCAGCGACCTGAGTAGTCAGTAGAAGTCTTGAGAGAGCAAAATGGCGCACTCCGCGGAACTCACGGACTTTGAACGGGGTCAAGTGAATGGGTGTCACTTGCGTCATACGTCTGTACACGAGATTTCCACAATCCTAAACATCCCTAGGTCCACTGTTTCCGATGTGATGGTAAGATGGAAGCGTGAAGGGACACGTGCAGCACAAAAGCGTACAGGCCGACCGCTTCTGTTGACTGACAGAGACCGCCGACAGTTGAAGAGGGTCGTTATGTGTAACAGACACATATCTATCCAGACCATCACACAGGAATTCAAAACTGCATCAGGATCCACTGCAAGTACTATGACAGTTAGGCAGGAGATGACAAAACTTGGATTTCATGGTCGAGCGGCTGCTCATAAGCCACACATCACACTGGGAAATGCCGTACGGCCCCTCGCTTGGTGTAAGGAGTGTAAACATTGGACGATTGAACTGTGGTACAACGTTGTGTGGAGTACACGAATCACGGTACACAATGTGGCGATCAGATGGCAGGTTGTGGGTATGGCGACGACTCGATGAACCTCCTCCGCCATCGTGTGTAGTGCCAACAGGAAAATTAGGAGGCGGTGGTGTTATGGTGTGGTCGTGTTTTTCACGGAGGAGACTTGTATCCCTTGTTGTTTAGCGTGACACTATCACAGCACGGGCCTACATTAATGTTTTAACCACCTTCTTGCTTCCCACTGTTGAAGATCAATTCGGGGATGGTGATTGCATCTTTCAACACGATCGGGCACCTGTTCGTAATGCACGACCTGTAGCGGAGTGGTTACACAACAATAACACCCCTGTAATGGACTGTCCTGCACGCGGTCCTGACCTGAATCCTATAGAACACCTTTGGGATGTTTTGAAACGCCGACTTCGTTCCAGGCCTCACCGGCCGACATCGATATCTCTCCTCAGTGCAGCAATCCGTGAAGAATGGGCTGCCGTTCCCCAAGAAACCTTCCAGCACCTGATTGAACGTATGCCTGCGGAAGTGGAAGCAGTCATCAAGGTTAAGGGTGGCCTAACACCATACTGAATTCCAGCAGTATTACCGATGGAGGGCGCCACGAACTTGTCATTTTCAGCCAGGTGTCCGGATACATTTGATCACATAGTATAGTGAAATATTGTTAGGAAACAGGGCAGTTGTATTTATGGCTTATTAGTTGATGATTAGAATACTGCTACAAGACCTGAAATTGTAATAACAATAAACAAGGCTCAAGATGAGTCAGAGGGACAGAGGGAGGAAGAGAGATGGAGTAAATGAACATAGAAAACGGGAAGGTAGATATAGACACAGAGAGGATGAAGGAGGAGGATATGGACAAAGAAAGGGGTAGGGGAGATGGACAGAGACAGGGGAGAAAAGGAGATTGTGACGTATGTCCGGTTCCCACTCATTTTAGAGGAACGCGTGAGTTCTCTCTTCTTTGTTTCCTGTTCAAGCAGACTGAGTCACAGCAATTCGTGGTCGTATCCAGGTTGTAAGCAATAAACAAATAAATTTCAGGCTTCTGCTTACTGCCCGTGCGCACACGCGCAAATCAGCACCTCTCGCCCACAAAGATCGGAAAAGACTGAACCAGGTATCCACGCCCTCTCACGGGAACGCATTTTCGGATTCTCTCAGTTTTCGTATTGCAAGGAACAACTTAGTTGTCGTCAAAGGATTGCCAGCTGCCACCTTCAGAAATATACTACGGAATCAGCACCTCCGACCCAGAGGGCACACTACTTCTGTATCTGATGAGGTCTGCCGGTTTCATGAGTTCCAAATTGGTGCACGGAGTTGTTTTAACTGTAAGTAGGTTGTTTAGGTTTTCTTATTGGTAACGCCACGTAGCGCTCTGTATGAAAATCACTGGCTGTGCTGTGTGCAGTCTGTGGCTAGTTTGCATTGTTGTCTGCCATTGTAGTGTTGGGAAGCGGCAGCTGGATGTGAACAGCGCGTAGCGTTGCACAGTTGGAGGTGAGCCGCCAGCAGTGGTGGATGTGGAGAGAGAAATGGCGGAGTTTTGATATTTGTAAAAATCGACGTTATGAACTCCTATATATATTATGACTTTTGATGATATTAAGGTAAATACATGTTTGTTCTCTATTAATATCTTTCATTTGCTAACTATCCCTATCAGTGGTTAGTGCCTTCCGTAGTTTGAATCTTTTATTTAGCTGGCAGTAGTGGTGCTCGCTGTATTGCAGTAGTTTGAGTAACCAAGATTTTTGTGAGGTAAGTGATTTGTGAAACGTATAGGTTAATGTTAGTCAGGGCCATTCTTTTGTAGGGATTTTAGAAAGTCAGCTTGCGTTGCGCTAAAAATATTGTATGTCAGTTTAAGCACAGTCATGTATAATTGTTCAAAAACGTTGCATAGGTTAATGTTAGTCAGGGCCATTCTTTTGCAGGGATTTTTGAAAGTCAGATTGCGTTGCGATAAAAATATTGTATGTCAGTTTAAGCACAGTCATGTATAATTGTTCAAAAAGGGGACGTTTCATATGTCGACCCTTAGCCGAGGATACCTCACTGGAATCTTCTGATTTTTTCTTGTAGTTTGTGTAATTAGTGTAGCTTTTGTTTATTGCTAGCGCGTAATTGTAGAGAAAATCTCCTTTGTAGTTGCAGTCTTTCATTGTTGTACAGTAAAACAGTTGTGGCATGTATGTAGATTTGCACCAAGTATTTCGCAGCTGCAATTAACTAGATATTATTTTCAGTGTTATGTTAATGTGTTCTCTTATTTTTGCTCTTCAAATTGTGCTTTTCTGTGTTATCGTGTGAAATATTGTGACAATAATGGCGTGTGAAAAACGTAACTCTAGGCTCCAAAGTAAACTGAGAAATAATAGTGACGACGAGTGTAGCTTACCAGCACCGCTGTGTAATGAATTAACAGACATTCAAAGTAGTAATTTGGTAACTGTGCATAGGGAAATGGAGCGGGCGTCAAATAATGGTGTAGACAGTGAAACAGGTAGTGAACAGGGAAGCATTATCGATCGATCGGTCGGCAACAGCTCGCCTCAGGAATAGGGAATGACAGAACACAATATTGCAAATACCGTAGACTCAGGTTTTGGGTTCTCACCGTTTTCTCAAATGAGTCAAGAAACATTTTCTGCTTGTCAAAATGTGAATGTTGCCGGTGCAACTTCACTGCCGAAAAGCACTGAGGAACATGTTTCAGACACCAGTGCATTGTTATTACAGTTAATGCAACAAATGGGACAAAGGCTACAAAAATTAGACACAATGGGACATCTTCAAACGTTAGACACAATGGAACAACACGAGACAAACACAGCAACAGTTAGACACAGTGGAACAAAATCTCAAAAAGTTAGACACATTGGAACAAAATCTCAAAAAGTTAGACACAGTGGAACAAAATCTTAAAAAGTTAGACACAATGGAACAAAATCTTCAAAAGTTAGACACCACACTTGAACAAACACGTGAAGATTTAACTACTGAGTTACATAACATTGAATCGAAATGTCAAAAAGTCTGTAATGACGTAAAAACACAAATTTGTGAACATTTTCAACCTATTTTTTCGCGGCATGAAAATGCATTACAGAATCACGAAGCAGCCATAAAAGAACTGCAAACCATTGTTCAAGAAAATCATGAGACCTTGTGGGCTAAAGTTGACTCAGTTGCATCTACCGATTCGGTTACGCAACTTGCAAAAACTCAGGAAAACTTGAAGGACACAGTAGATTCGATTTCAACACAAATGGACACTCTGAAACTTGGTTCAGAAAAACACACTGGGGAAATGTGTTCACTATCAGAGAAAGTAGCCGTCCTTTCGGATCAGGTCACTAACTTATCTACAAAGTTAGATGATGATATGAATGACACAAGACCTGTAGCCTTCACTGACTCAGAAGAGTATGAACAAATTAGAAAATTCAAACAAAATCAAAATGAAATCAATACACAGTACAAAAGAGAAATCCGGGAAGTACAAGAGCAGTTGACGCAGGTAATACAAGAATTACATATTTCAGAGGACACTCGCGCTCCAACTCGGGAAGAGGAACTTAGAAATACGGAAAAGCCACAAAATAATACCACAGGGCATTTCGGAAGTTATGAAAGAAATTGGCAAGATACACCGAATTTTGAGATGGAACCGCCGACACGACGTAACAATGACCGACATGCGACTCGCCGACATGATGATTTTGACTATAAGCTGTTCATTACTACACGTAAATTCAAAACGTTTAAGAATTCTGCCAACGACATTCATCCACAAGCGTGGCTCCATCAATTCTCTCATTGTTTTCCTCCCAACTGGACATTGGAGCACAGGTTAGAATTGTTGTGTGGCTATTTAGAGAATGAACCAGCTGTAAGAATGCGATCGGTCATTCACGATTGTCACAGTGAAGGAGATTTTTATCATGCCTTCCTCTCAGCATATTGGTCTCAAGCTACACAAGACCGAGTAAAACATAGCATCATAATGATGAAACGTTTCGAACAATCTGAATTTTACAGTCTTATGAAATATTTTGAAGACATGTTGCATAAGAATCAGTATCTTTCAAACCCATACAGCCCCTCAGAACTCATCTGCATTTGCTTAATCAAATTACCTGAACATTTACGACATAATATTTTGGCAGGACGTTGCAAAGACGACATTGAAGCTTTTCAGGGACTCTTACAAGAATTAGAAATTGACACTGACAGTCGCGGGATGCGAAAACAGGAAAACAATCACTACAGGTCACATACATCACAATTCCGTGACGACGGAAACAATAACTGGACACGACAAGTCTATTCTTACAACGCAAATCGTGACCAAAACAGACACCACCCATATGACAACCACTGGCAGAGTAATAATAGTTACAGAGAACGATCGCATTTCCGTAGTAATGATTATCACAGAGACAATCAGAGAAACAGACAGTATGGGAACCAAAATAATTATTATCAAGGAGACAGAATAACTTCAGACGCAACAGTTCGGCGCACAGTTACGATTCAGGGAGAAATTCTCCACCACGTGACGGACAAGGAAGAAACTACGGAATCTACCGACATGACGACAGACGATGTGATCGTAACGACAGACCTGAATTGCATCAGAACTGGCGGGATTTAAACAGGGCAGGGCCCTCTCGTCACGGTGAATTTGTAGAGGTTAGACCTCCAAATCCCAATAACGACGCGCGCCAACAAAGGAACAGACAATGACTCGCACCGCAGGCAGCCGCGTGCGCCGGCTGGCTCAGAGAAAAATAACATAGACGCTAACCTTGAGAAAAATTTTAGCACTCCTCACCGACGTATACCACATGATAATTGCGTTAAAGCTGAAACTCAGCGTACCAGGAAGAGTAAAGGTTTACACCACTTTTCACATGTAAAACCGTTTATTGAAAGATAATCTGCTTTTTAACTTTGTCTTTGCCATAAAACGTTTCACTTCACATTTCTAGTATGCTTTAGAAACTGTTACCATGCAACAATGTTTGAAGTTAAATATCCAGTCAAGAACCAAGAGAACTTATTTAAACAGAAATTACGAATGCATTGTTATAATGAACAGACGACACAGTGTTGTTATTTGTACATTCTTGCTTGTTAGTTTCACGATTACGTAACGACTATCAGGCTTACATACTTCGAACATGTACTGGTACTGCTAATGAGATTTTAATGCAACATTTTGGTTTATTTGAAAATACATTCTGAATTTAAAGTGCTTTCTGAGAGATACCAGATGACACAGAGGTTAGTTTATGTGACAGCTACACGATTTTATCACGACGCTACTAATGAGTGACAATTTACAATGTTGCTTTTGCGGTGTATCTGTTTTATACCTGCACAGTTTTCTGAATTATTCTGGAAAGTAAAACATGTTTTAGTAGTACCTTTTGTGGTATAGCAACAATGAGACAGCCTTTTCTGTAGCACAACAATACGTTACTGTACAGTAGTTTCTTCATCACACCAATATGATCACTACGATATCTAAACACAAAGCATTTCACTTTTGTTTACCATGAGGTAAGTACATTGATTCTGCAGAACTTTGCTTACAGAGGACGATAACTACGACACTTCCACAGAGATTATCTTACAAGACGCACAGTTTAGCGCTACAGTACATGTATTTGAGTGATTAATTTTGTACTTAAAACATTTATTTTTTAAGGATATTTGAAGTACAATGATACAAAGGTTTTCCGTGATACATTTCATTCCATTGCTGTAATTTGTAACACCTGAGGGTATAATTACATTAATCCTCAGGGGGGTACAGGCCTACTTTGTGTACCATGTGTTTGGCAAGCACAAGGAGCCCTAGCTAAAATGGTATTTGCTTATACAACTTTACACATCGGTACCATATTTCTCTAACACAGAATTACACAGCTATCTGACTATTTGACAGAGAAACAAACATTCTTTTTACTACGTCAGTGACAGATGTTTACGCAATTACACAGTTGGATAATTTCGCACTTATGAAACTGTATTTTGTCTGTACTTTGTAAACTGTTCATATTTTTTCGGAACCATTGTGATACTATGAGAGCTTTGAATGATGTATTTGGTATGGGATCATGATTTTTAAAGTACGTTTGAGGCAGATGGCACTTTTGACATGAGCAGAGAATTTTTTTAGGTTTTGAAATTATTGGAGGAAGCTACCACGATTTTGAGAGTTGACTGAGGTCTTATGATGTTATTATTACGATGACTATGTGTATTATGCTATTGCAGTATGTTTATGATCAATAAGCTGATGCTATATGAGTTATTTGAGTATGCTACGTATCTGTTATGATGAAATATTGAAGAAGTGTCGACGAATATTTATATGTGTAATAAGGTAAGGAGTAATGAATAGTGGTTAGGGACTCTGACTTGTGAAAAAGAATGTTGGAAACCAAGAATCGTACTTTAAGAGTTATGAAATGTGTGTATATGCGTGAATGTATCACAATGCTGGCGAAAATTTTTTGGACGCTGTTATATTTACAGGATTTTATTTCTACACATTTGTAACGCAAATTTTCGACCTTTGAAATTTTTGTATGAGACTGTCACTGTAGCGAAAACTGCTGTCGTAAATATTTCGGTAAGAAAGGTAAGTGACCGTGACGTAATTCGTTGTGAGCAGCCAGGTGTGCCAGCCACCTTGAGAAAAAGCCATTAGGTGGTAGAAAAAAAAAGGGAGGCCATTATCCTCGCTATCAACATTCCTTTGTAGAAAGCATCGTAAATACGACACCCCCAAACTTGAAAACATGATTACACTGTAGAGTTCTTAATTTATGATATTTACTAAAATGCCTAATGATGAGAAACATTTTACATCCATTGTCTTTCTAGTTGAGAGATTGCTCATTTTGTTTACTATCTAGTTTCTAGCGGCACTGCAGCATTGGTTAAAATAAAATTTTATAGATGTACTAATAAAAATATTTTCTGTCTACCGATCGAGTAAATAATAATTTTTTCAAAAAAAATGAGGGAGCACAAAAAAGACATTTACCTTCACAGGAACTGCATTCATAATTTTCTTTTCAAGCACTTGGTAATTTCTTATGTAGAAATAGTTGTGGTGCACCACTTTAATTACATAGATATTAAGATGTGAATAGACATTTCCCTTACTGCATTGTTGTCTTTAGTGTACTATTTTTTCTGCTTGAGCTTTGTCATGCTTAGGTATACGTTATAGCATTTACTGCTGCTGTTTGCAAGGCATAATGTTACTGAATTTGACTTTGTATTACGCTGTTAAGCCAGGTTTACTACTGATTTATTTTTCTTGTTTGCTGCTCATTGCCTTATATTAGTTGTAATTTATGCTGCTTGCTTTGCCTTTTGTATTTTTTGTCATTGTTATTTGTATTAATTGTTTTGTGCTGCTGCATTACCTCGTCCCTTAGTTTAGCATCTGAGCTCAGTAGATTTAAGTTAGCTTAAGAGGGGGTAGACTATATAAGAGAATGTGTTGTGATGAATTGGAAGAAATGCATTGAGAAGCTATAAGAATATGGTCTGGCCAAAAAAAAAGTATTTCGAAAGAGGAGATGAACAAAAAAGTAGGGTTTAGAGACAACAAGTTTAGGTAGGATTTTCTTGGAAATAAATGATGTAAGATAATGGAAAATAAATAATGAGGTAAGAAATATGTGAACACATAAATACAGAAAGCATGCTTGGATAGGATGTTTTGGTGAAAACAAATGTTGAAATAAGACGAAAGATATGGAATGAAGTTTTGGGTTGGACTGCAGTACCAAATGTTACACTGAAAACGAACCCTGTCCTTTCCATTGTGTTATCCCCCTATGTGTTTGTGTACTCTTGTATATTTCTGTTTTTCCTGTCTTTATATGTTTACCTCATAAGACTTATGTTGTAGAATTTTTCTCATACTCAGCTACATGAACTATGATGAGGAATACTGTTATCCTCAAATACAATTTGCATTAATAATATGTTATTTACTTTGTAAAAATGTTAGACATTATTAATTCTGTTCTGTTTTAATGCTCATGTGTGAAGTTGATGTTTCAAAAGTTATTCTGATCTTTTATGTATTTACTTATGTCATAATTCCTGTAACTTTGACGTATATGTTTATTTCTATTCTTTTGTAAAGCCCCTATTACTACAAATGTTATCTGTATTATTATGTTTTTAATGATGTGTTTTGTACATTTGTTATTGTGTTCTTATGTTATAAAATTGTACTTGACACCAGTTCATCAAATTAAGTAACTTGTAAGTTCCATTTCACTGCACGTGTTTCTGTTGGTCATAGTATATGGACAATATGTGAGAAGTAGGGACTGATAGTGTTTGCACGTGTGTTAATAATTCAGCAAGGGACTGGATAACAGCACAGCATTGCTGGTTCTAAGGACAATTAGAAAAAAAAACTTTGTGAGTGCACAAGTGGTGGTTTATGGACTTGCTATATTATCCGCAAGACTCCTCAATGGTGATTGTGCACCTGCAGAGTCACAACAGACGGTTGCTGGCCGTCTCTACATGGACTACAGTGGGTCTGCATCTTTGATGGCCAACCAGTACCATTATTTCTACAAGGACTACAGTGGGTCTGCACCTCTGGTGGCCCACCAATATCGTAATCTCTACCAGGACTACAATGGGTATGCTCTGCGATGACCTACCTACCAGTATTCTTCAAAACTTCGACTGACTCTGCTGTGGGTTTGCTCTGTTGTAGCCCATTACGTGTCTGCATGTCAAGATTCAGTACTGTCTTTCCGTTGGAAGGACAACACTACTTCTTCAAGACTGCATGGAAATCCACTACTTCCGTGTGCATTGTCTTTTACTGCTCAGACTTTGAGAAAAGAAACGGCAGTTTTACTGCGATGAATGATCAGGACTGTCTTTATAGACTGTGAGAAAATTTTAGCTTTTGACCAACACTGTATCAATAAGTGTGTGCCTTTGATTTCTTTGTTATTGTAATTATGAAAAACTTTTTCAAATCTGTATTGGCCACTACCCAAAACAATTTGTAAAATTTTTTTGTGGTGAGCATGGGGGCTATGTAAGTAGGCTGTTTAGGTTTTCTTATCGGTAACGCCACGTAGCGCTCTGTATGAAAATCACTGGCTGTGCTGTGTGCAGTCTGTGGCTAGTTTGCATTGTTGTCTGCCATTGTAGTGTTGGGCAGCGCCTGCTGGATGTGAACAGCGCGTAGCGTTGCACAGTTGGAGGTGAGCCGCCAGCAGTGGTGGATGTGGAGAGAGAAATGGCGGAGTTTTGATATTTGTAAAAATGGATGTTATGAACTCCTATATATATTATGACTTTTGATGCTATTAAGGTAAATACATGTTTGTTCTCTATTAATATCTTTCATTCGCTAACTATCCCTATCAGTAGTTACTGCCTTCCGTAGTTTGAATCTTTTATTTAGCTGGCAGTAGTGGTGCTCGCTGTATTGCAGTAGTTTGAGTAACCAAGATTTTTGTGAGGTAAGTGATTTGTGAAACGTATAGGTTAATGTTAGTCAGGGCCATTCTTTTGTAGGGATTTTTGAAAGTCAGCTTGCGTTGCGCTAAAAATATTGTATGTCAGTTTAAGCACAGTCATGTATAATTGTTCAAAAAGGGGACGTTTCATAACTTTCAATCCTTTCAGCTAATCAGCCTTCAGGGCAGCTGCTGCTCCCTCTACCATGTTCAGCTTGCCGCCGGGAACCTCAGAATATTTCTTACCAATGGGTGTAGGAAAACATTGGCCAGCATGGAAAATAACAAGCCGTTGTAACCCGGCCGCCGACATTTACTGTTTAATTATCCTCCTTAATTAAGAAAAATGGCCGCGAGCATCGGATACCCAACGCCGTATTTTAAAGAAATTTAAAGTACACACGGTAATAATATTTTCCTTCTACATGTATAAAAATTAGAAACTAAATTAAAATATAAAAAAAAACATAGTACGTAACTGGAAGGCTAACGTAGGTATTGCTAGTGATGTAATTTCCTGCAGTACAGACTTGAATACTTGCAATATGGCATAGTAATATATCACGATTCACATATCAATATACGTAAATTACTGTACTAATCATGCACTAAACAATGTCAATATTTATACAAATCATACCATACAGCTCGTGAAACCTACCAAATCACTACAATGCAGTTTGAAATATTATAAAAATATATTTTAACAAAGTGACTTCAAATAGTAATTATCTCAATTTTATCTTCTCAAATGATAGCTACTACTGTTTTGTGATGACAGGTTCTGGGATAAATTACAGTCGATACTGTTTGTAGCGACATTGCTTTAAACGACGTATTGGCATAACAGTGAAATCCAAAAGACCCGTCCAAATTCTATGTAAACACTATATTTAAAAAATGGCCATCACGACATCGCTTATAGCGACTTATCGTGTAAAACGATGCACTTTTATTGCATTTTCGGAGAAATACTTCGGCTATAACGTCCAGTGTTCATTTTTGTTTGTTACGTATTTGGTGATTATTGACAACAATGTAACGCTTATTTTCAGCTCTTGTTTTCTGCAGAGTGTTTGTTGGTTTCATATACGGCGTTAAAACGAATGTATTGCCAAATGCGTACGCGCATCTTATATGCAAAAAGCAAACAGAGATAACTGATTACCTCAAGTATGACAGTACACTGTAGCATGTGTTACTGTACTGCATTTTAAAGTTAAAGAAACTCGTTAAAAAATTAAACAACCCTGTCTTTGCTGTGATTGTAGACAACTAGAAAATTAAATACCAATATGTGTCATTTTTTCAAACTGCAGAACTGGAATAATATACATTCTGTAGTGTTGGCAGAAGAGCCAACACTGTGTTTCTAGAGGAGGCCGAAATGCGCGCGTTTAATTACACGCTGACTGGCTTGAGGTCTGGAACAGGACAATATCTTGAGAATTGCAAATAAAGTATGTCGATGATGTAATACTTAACTTTAATCCACAATTGTAGAACATCTCTCGTTACGGTACATGCTTCATAATATTAATTATCAATTGAATACGGCGCCTTGCTAGGTCGTAGCAAATGTAGCTGAAGGCTAACTATCGTCTCGGCAAATGAGAGCGTATTTGTCAGTGAACCATTGCTATGAACGTCGGCTGTACAATTGGGGCGAGTGCCAGGACGTCTCTCTAGACCTGCCGTGTGGTGGCGCTCGGTCTGCTATCACTGACAGTGGCGACACGGGTCCGCCGTATACTAACGGACCGCGGCCGATTTAAAGGCTACCACCTACCTAGTGTGGTGTCTGGCGGTGACACCACACATTCGTCATTGACGTTTTGTTGTTATGTGTTAGATATTTTCAACGTGTTAGGCACAGTATATCACAATACTTTAAAGAGAAACACAGGAAAAAGCGTAGGCTTTCGAGTAATTTATATATAGAATACTGTATTTCATTTTGCTTCTGCTAATCACGTTTTGTATCAGAGTAAATGGAACTAGGTTGTGGCATTCATGTTTATCATACGGTACATCATTTCCAGTAACTTTTAAACATGCTCAACATTTTATCTCATTCATTATCCAAGACCGTGTTCCACATTATTTAACAATTTACGTTGTCACTATGACTTTCTCTACTTAGTAAAGGTTTTTGCATTTTTATGACTTTCATTGCTCTATGTACTCCATAAACACAAGAAAAATTACCTCCTCAATTCCTCTCCACAAATACTGAATTGTCAATAGTTTAGGTGTACTGTATTTCTCCCACTTTTTGAAGTGGTAGCTCTAAGGCGGCTTAAAATTTTAAAATTTACAGATACAATTTTTTTATAAAAAAAGCCGAAAAACCGATTTGTGCGACTATCGGCACTAGTGACGGTAAGCGGTCGGTCCCTTCGATGTCGTTATAACCGGTTTCGGCTGTGTTAACCATAAGTAAGTGAAAGGTCTCTGTTGGATTCCTTTCATGTTTAATTTCTTAAATCTGTTGTAATTTACGGCATAAATTCCTCTTCTAAATTTACTGTGGCGTTTCTGACTATCTGGGAGGAGACTGAGTAGTGGAACGTGTTAACAGTCTCATACGGAACCTACATCTGCTTTCTTTTATATACTGTATATGATAAGATACTGTCATCCCCCTTCCCTTCTTTGTGAGAGGATGAATGAGCAAATGTGTTTCTAGTTGCATGCTTGAGGGTAGCAGGCAAGCCTGTCTGCTAGAGAACAGTAGGACCAACGTCGGAACAGGTAGCTACGCTTTCTAAAGGCAGAGAGGTTTCCATTCTTAGCATGGTCCTGGCCGTCCGTTGTCATGTTGGTATAGGAAGCTGCTCCTCTGGCCACTTCCGTTTGTATCTGTGAGCCACCCTCAGGAAGCACGCTCGGTAGGAGCGCAGGGCAGTCTGTCTGTGGCGAGCGTCTGAAGTGGTAAGATCTCCGGCTAAGCGCGTGTCTGCTAAGTCCGTAGGACAATGGATTTCTTAAGTTCAGCCTAACTGAAAATTTCATCACTTTTATTTCAGGTTTTGCTCTAAAACATCTAATGTTATCTTAAATTGCAACGCAGTATATTTCGAGTGTGAAGTTCAGAATATTTTCCAGTAGTTGCTTTGTCACTACTTTGTGAGTAAAGTGGAACCACGTGTTGATCAGTAACTCTAACTAAGATCATCAATCTTAAATGCGAGTGTGCGTGAGATTATAACATCTCGTCTTGACAATATTTTTCAATATAGCAACTTTTCTTTATGTTCAACCCACGTGGTGTGTACTTTGCGAGACCAGTACCACGTGCTTATATAACTGTTTGACCCGTTAGGTTAACAGTAAGACGTTAGTAACCAGTTCAAGGTTTTTTTTTTGTAAATTGCTTTTCGATCTAATTTATTTTAATTATCAAAATTATTGTGGAGTTATACGCTTTGTGTAAACCAAGTTGACCACGTGAAGCAAGTGGTGTAATCATCAAAGTAGCCCTCAGCTATTCTTTTTGGGAAGATTTCACAGAGAGTTAGTATGAATTTAGTATACCAGTGTGTGGTAATTACATGACAGACAGGATTGTGCTACGAACGTAATTTCTTTGGGTGAAAACTGAATCGGTTGGTTGTGGTTAATTTCCTCTTGCTTATCTTTCAACGTTCTTCGTGTGTTATTTTATGAATGCAGTGTTGTATGCAGTCTCCCAATCTTGGCTCCATATTTTATGTGTTCCGTAAGATTACAATCTCACATTTTCACAATCCTAAATAAGGCACTAGCTCAGTTATAACTCACGTTTAATATGCTGAAATTTCAATGATCAGTCTTAAAATAAATTTCCAAATATAAACTGATTTCTTTCTTTTTATTTAAATTCTCCTTTTATATATATATATATATATATATATATATATATATATATATATATATATATATATATATATATATATATTACCGGTTGTTGTATGACTATTAAAAGATTATAGTTAATGTTAGTCTGTTTGGGAATTTGGTAAACCTAGACTAGTTACCTGGTGAAACAGTTGCGCAGTAATGCAAGGTTAACTTCCCCAGACAGCTCACAGCTTTTAACCCGCTCTTATTGTCTAGCAGTACCGCTTACATAGCAAAAATTAAAGTAACAAACTTACGTAAGTTCGTTAAATATCTTTATCTTGTAATGAATCTGTAGTGAAGAACGTATGGAAATAGTCATTGAGAAGCCACACTCCGCAGTTTGCCTTTCAAATTATCTGAAATGTTGCAATGGACATGGCGAATTTAGTGGTAGATCGGTATTTTCTTGCTTTCGCCCTCAGCACTCCCGTTGCAGTGTGCTGGAGTGTAATCCAGTGTGACAGCTCTCTTCTTCCGACATCCCGACAGACTGCCAGTACACATGCATTGCCTGACGTGCCTTCTTCCAATCACCGTAACGTACACAGCTGTATTCACGTGCACTGACTCGCACAACAAAGACTGCCAGCCCCAGACCATAGGCTGTTACTCTTTTTAACAGTATAGAACTCTTTCCTCTCCCCAGTGCAGTTCTCTCTGGCATGTCACCAAAAGTGTTGTGCATCTTTTACTTTCATGTAACTCATTCTGCTTTGGAAGGCAATGTCCTGAATGACTGACTGAACATCGCCCACACCAAACTGCTAAGGATAGAAACTTGAAATTTGGACAGGGTCTTGATCTTATACTGTAGGCGCTGTGTAAGAAGGGATGTTTTTGAAATCCTGCCCTCCCCCCTCCCCCCTAAGGGGGTGAAATAGGGCACAAAAGGCTTTAGAAAATATGTCGCTTTTAAGGCAGTTTTGAAGTTATACCTACGAAAAGTGGTGTTTGAGTTCTCGATCGGAAATAAACAAATACATGAATCAGTAATCATCAGTTTCGGAAATTTAGTTCCCATGGTGGAAAAATAGTGGGTGAAAGTTTTTTGTAAATAAATCATTATTAAAGAACTACTAAAGTATTTCTAAAGCTACATCTATGAAAATTGGTAGCTGACTTCTCGATTACAAATAAAAAATGCTTGGGTCAGTGTTTATGAAAATTCAACTTCTAAGGGGGTGATAGGTGATGAAATGTTTTATTTTTATGAAATATTTCCTTATGAACGCATTTTTATAGATAACTATATGAAAATCTGAGTACGTCCTCTCAATTGGAAAAAAATACATATTTCTGTATTTTCATAAATCCAACATCCATGGGGTTGAAATAGGGGAGAAATGTAGTTATGAAAATATTTCATCGCAAAAGCATTTTTAAAGTTAAATCTATGTAAACTGGTATTTGGATTCTCTGTTGGAAAAGAAAAACTGCAAGTTTCACTGGTTTTGGAAATTCAACACCTAAAGTGTTAAGTACAGCTAGACTGATTTATTGACCCGTCATCCCCCAGCCCAAACCGCTAAGAACAGCAGCATGGAGATGGTGTGGATCTTACACTATAGGCATAGTTTAAGGAGGGATTGTTCTAAATTCCAATCCTAGGGGGGTGGTGTAGAGGATGAAATGCTTTTTGAAAATACGTCGCTTCACTAAGAGAATTTTGAAGCCAGAACTACAAAATTTGGTATTCGGCTTCTCAGTCAGAAATTTTAAAAAACGTGTGTTTCGGTATTTTTGGAAATTTAACCACTAAGGGGTTAAAATAAATCATTAGTAAAGAACTACTGAAAGTATTTAAAGCCGCAGCCATGAAAAGTGGTAAATGGTTTCTCATTTAGAACTAAAAAATATGTGTTTCAGTATTTTGGAAATTCAAGCCCTTAAGGAGTCAAATAGAGGATGAAAATTTTTACCATAATATTTCGTTATATTAAAAAATTTTAAAGCTAAATCTATGAAAATTGGTATTTCACTTCTCGGTTGGATGTAAAAAAATATGGGTAAGGGGACAAAAATTTAAATCGAAATGTCGGAACAAAAACGCTAAAAGCATGATTTAAAAAACCTTAGACTCCAGCTACCAGAATCGCTTTTTGTCTAGAAGTATATTTGGAGAAGACCATGCTTTTATGGCCTTAATTAGCGTGAAATGTTTAGACGGTATTGCAGTTTGTGAACAACATCAAAATTCGATTAAAGAAAAAGTACAAACAGCAATAATAAAAAACTAATAACTTTGCACAGATCATGTAAAAACATTGACACAACGAGTTCTCTGCACCACAATCAGGTGTGAAACACAGGTTGTCCCAGGAGAAATGGTTTGGGATATAACAGGAACAATCGTTCGACTCAAAAATAGGTAGTAAACATGGGTTCTACAACGTATACCTTAGGAGCTCTAAGCACTAATTCATTTTCGATACTGCAAAACGAATCTCTTACTACACGTTTTTGCTTGGTATTATTATTCCTTTCATAGCCCTACGTATTGGCCATTCTTTCCGGGATACCCAGCACTGAGAACAGTTGTGTATACCTCGAAATACTTAAAAATCGAATGATTAAACCAGTTGACAAATAAAAGAGAGAAAATTATGTTGTGTCTTTATGATTTGATAGTGTGTGTTTGGAACGTATGTCCCTGTCTTGAATTAACTATGTCATTATACCTTTAAACGAGCCTAATTAGGCTCAGACAACCATCCATTTAGATGCATTACGGAAACAATACTGCTCAACCACCTCCAGGAAAAAAGAAGAAGAAGAAGAAGAGAGCCTCCTTCACGAGGATACTGAAAACAAGGTTGGGAGTCGAGCTGCCGAAATGAGGTGGCAACTAAATATAAACAATCAGGCAGTTTCGGATAATCATTAAAATATGCAGGGTGAACCAGAACTCCAAAGACATACTTTCAGACGAGGTAGTATGGGCTTAAACAAGAAAAAAAAATCCAGTAAACATGTGTTCTAAAGCGCATGCCTTAAGAGCTATCAGGACTTGTTCATCTTTGTTACTGTGAAAGCCCTCTTCTACTGAACAAGTACTGATAGCTCTTAAGGTATGCGTTTCAGAACCCACGTTTTCCACGTTTCAGTCCGTACTACCAACTCTGGAGCTCCGGTTCACCCTGTATATCGAGTCCTGTGCGTCCGCCTTGATGCAGGCACTTTTTGCTTTCAATTGCATAATTTTCAGGGGAACACCGTCATCTTCAGTGGATTTCTTTATTCTAAGAGTTCAAAATTAACATCGTTACATCGAATTACGAAAATATGTTAATATGTTGATCGTGTTAGGACAGCAACAAGCCACAAATTTACTTTGAGTTCCTTTATTCTAAGGAAACCGCTACCGGTTTCGAATCGTTGCGATTCATCATCAGACGGTGTACGCGCTTTCTTTCTACATTTGGTGTGTTTTTTACAGATTAATTGTCCTAAAATATAAATAAAACACAATTACAAACACGCCACACACAGATGGTTGAGTTGCAGATTTTCGTTGCATGTGACTTACGTGAAACGTCGGTTTCGAGTGATTGTTTCTATAACGTTCATCCAATCGATGTAAATGCATTCCCACTGCATCCTCGTTGTTGCACACGTAATAGTTGTCACTGTACACTTTAGATTTGTCGCTGAGTTCATTCCAACCACGCACAACATGTTTTGGTACATACAAAGAGCTTACAAACATATGGGTGTCACAGATGTTATGATATATCGTAACATTTGACGATGATGTCCTATGTTTGGAAAGGACCATATATTCTTTTACCAAACTGTAATGTCTTTTACATTAGTGTAGAGAGATTGAATTTTTATATATATATATATATATATATATATATATATATATATATATATATATATATATATATAAATCTGTTATTGCTAATTTAATTATAAAGTTTTTTATATATATTTAGAGCTGTATAGGTAAAATAGTACATTATTTTATTACATTTGGCAGTATGAGAATTATAGTAACATATAAATTTTCTACTTGATCTGCAGATAGGTGTATTAATATTATTTGCTTTGGAGGCTGGAAAGTAATTTTTGGAAATTTTTCAGGAAAGGGGCGTTAGCGAACTCTGTTTGTTCGTTAAGGATATAGTCTGGGGTGCTGTTTTTGTGTGTGTGTATTTCTAATTCTTCTAATATATTCATAGTGGCCCCTTTTTCTGTTAGATGTAAAATCTTTAAGTTGTCCTCAATGTTACCAACTGAATGGTTTTCTTCAGCAATATGGGCTGCAAATGCTGATTTGTTCAAGTTACCAAGTCTTAGGGCGTCAATATGTTCTTTATATCTAATTTCAAAACTTCTGCCTGTCTGTCCAATGTAGAATTTTGGGCATGTATCACACTTGAGGTTGTATATTCCTGATTTATGGTAGGGACTCTTGGAGGTGTTTACATCATGTATCACTTTTTGTTGTAATTTATTTTTTGTGGAAAAGCTGATTCTGATATTTTTCTTCTTTTTAAATAAGTTTGCTATTTGGTATGAAAAAAAGAAAAGAAGAAAAATATCAGAATCAGCTTTTCCACAAAAAATAAATTACAACAAAAAGTGATACATGATGTAAACACCTCCAAGAGTCCCTACCGTAAATCAGGAATATACAAACTCAAGTGTGATACATGCCCAAAATTCTACATTGGACAGACAGGCAGAAGTTTTGAAATTAGATATAAAGAACATATTGACGCCCTAAGACTTGGTAACTTGAACAAATCAGCATTTGCAGCCCATATTGCTGAAGAAAACCATTCAGTTGGTAACATTGAGGACAACTTAAAGATTTTACATCTAACAGAAAAAGGGGCCACTATGAATATATTAGAAGAATTAGAAATACACACACACAAAAACAGCACCCCAGACTATATCCTTAACGAACAAACAGAGTTCGCTAACGCCCCTTTCCTGAAAAATTTCCAAAAATTACTTTCCAGCCTCCAAAGCAAATAATATTAATACACCTATCTGCAGATCAAGTAGAAAATTTATATGTTACTATAATTCTCATACTGCCAAATGTAATAAAATAATGTACTATTTTACCTATACAGCTCTAAATATATATAAAAAACTTTATAATTAAATTAGCAATAACAGATTTATATATATATATATATATATATATATATATATATATATATATATATATATATATATATATAAAATTCAATCTCTCTACACTAATGTAAAAGACATTACAGTTTGGTAAAAGAATATATGGTCCTTTCCAAACATAGGACATCATCGTCAAATGTTACGATATATCATAACATCTGTGACACCCATATGTTTGTAAGCTCTTTGTATGTACCAAAACATGTTGTGCGTGGTTGGAATGAACTCAGCGACAAATCTAAAGTGTACAGTGACAACTATTACGTGTGCAACAACGAGGATGCAGTGGGAATGCATTTACATCGATTGGATGAACGTTATAGAAACAATCACTCGAAACCGACGTTTCACGTAAGTCACATGCAACGAAAATCTGCAACTCAACCATCTGTGTGTGGCGTGTTTGTAATTGTGTTTTATTTATATTTTAGGACAATTAATCTGTAAAAAACACACCAAATGTAGAAAGAAAGCGCGTAAACCGTCTGATGATGAATCGCAACGATTCGAAACCGGTAACGGTTTCCTTAGAATAAAGGAACTCAAAGTAAATTTGTGGCTTGTTGCTGTCCTAACACGATCAACATTTGTCTTCAAAAACAGCCACGGTCTCCAACATCTCATCATATAACAAAATTGCATTATGTTAATATGTGTTGCAGTGTTTCGTTCCAGATATATGTGGGAATAATCTTTAGCAACTTAAAAAAAAAAAAAACTGAAAATTTGTGGTAATGTCATCTGGGACCAAACTGAGGAGGTCGTCGGTCCCTAAGTCTACACACTACTTAATCTAACTTTAACTAGCTTACACATGGACAACACACACACCCATGCCCGAGGGAGGACTCGAACCTCCGACGGGTGGAGCCGCATGGACCCTGGACAAGGCGCCGCAGATCGTGCGACTACCCTGCGCGGCCAACTTTTAATTTATAGTCTTTGTATATTCCTATATTTACTGTCGTTTTACAGCATAAAATACGTCATCTGGAAAGGCATCTGGTTGGTTGATTTGGGGAAGGAGACCAAACAGCGAGGTCATCGGTCGTATCGGGTAAGGTGGCGGGGGTGGGGGGATTGGGAAGGAAGTCGGCCGTGCCCTTTCAAAGGAAACATCCTGGCATTTGCCTGAAGCGATTTACGGAGATCACGGAAAGCCTAAATCAGGACGGCTGGACGTAGGTTTGAACTGTCGTCCTCCAGAATGCGAGTCCAGTGTGCTAACCACTGCGCCACCTCACTCTGTCATGAGCGTCTGTCATCAAAAAAATGAAAATATCAACTTAAAATCTTATGAGTTACTGAAATGAAATTTGTGGCTGAGTTGTGACACAATTTCGGTGGGCACTAGGTTACAACGTGCTCTGTCTCGTCTGTCGGCGTTTAGTCTACTTTAGTTGCTTCGAAACTCACAGTAAAAGCATAATTTTCACTTCGGCAGTAACTGAAATATTAGAACATCTTCAAGTTGCCCCTTGTCACGACACATATCGAGTATCGCGAGAATTTTTAAAGCTGAAAAAAGAAGTCTGGCGAGTTCTGATCAGTAGACATTGGTCGTGCGCGGGGAGAGTAACGTGTGTGTGTGTGTGTGTGTGTGTGTGTGTGTGTGTGTGTGGTATATTTGATTTCTGTTATGTGTCATATATCAATTCTCTTAAAGCAGTAATGAATGCTACGATATTGCAGTTCCTCTGTTATTGAGACGTACGATACATTGTTCCCACAATCCTGCATGCATATCCTAAGGAATAGGCACTGCAGTGAATACAGCCATTATGAAATACATGAAAAGTATTCGCAATTGGATTAACGTCAGGTGTATAGTGGAAAGACGACGGTGAAAATTTGTGCAGCACCGAGACTCGAACACGGAGTTCCCGCTTATCGCGATCGGTCACGTTACCATCTAGCTATCCCAGCACGACTCATGGCTAGACCCAAATTTCTTACGTCGTCAACCATGTGTGTACAACCTGCACTCGTACATCCTTTACGTGTATTCCCGTACAGGGAAGACATTTTAATTGAAAGTCGCTCGCCCAATGTCGGCGGATAAATACGATACTGCAGTGCCTGTGTTTTCCTAAGTACAATGCAGTGACCCTTGTCTGCATTTCACATATATTAAAGATTTCATTCCAGAAAAATATCTTCTGAAAAAACTAGCTAACACTTTTATTTTTATATTCGATGGCAATATTCTTCTATCTTTCTTGTTGTTGCCAGTCATCATTTAAGATAATCTTTATTTCTGCCATCGTTAGGTATTTTGGTGCTTAAATGTAAAACATAAGGGTTCCTTATAGAGACTTAGTTCCTAGTCTAAGTTCCTCACCATCACTTGATTAATTCGATTACATTCCATTGCAGTATTTTTTATTTTGTTTAAGTTCATTTTACGGCCCCTTTTCTGGAAGTCATCCATTACCTTCAGATTATCTTCCCAGGACTTTGGAGTCCTTGGCAGATTACAGTATTACCGACAATCCGTAATACCATTCTCAAATTTATCCTCAGTTTCTGCACTGGTTACTCAGTGTACATATTGAATAACGTAGGCTACAAGCCTACATCACTCCCTCGTCTATTATGTCTCCTATTAATGTCCCAGGACTCTTAGAACTTGTCCAACAGCGTGAACATTTGTGGACATTAGAAACATAACGCAACGGCGTTTAGTTTACATTCTGCTGTTGGGTAGTGCAGATCAGGGATATTGCCTGAGGAGAGTCCGGATTTCTGTTACAACGTGGTTCAGTTGTTACAACGGGGAGTGAAAGTAAGGAGTAACCATTAGTCGCACGTGGATAGTGAATGGGAAGGACCATTCTGGGATGTCTGCATTTCAGGCCATCGTCAGGTAGTTTTGTGGCCAAGTGAAAAATATATGTTACTTATAGAGACTCACTTCCTAATCTAATCTCCCCAAGTTCATTTGATTTAATTCGACTACATTCTATTACAGTATTTTTACTTTTGTTTAAGTCCGCTTTGTTGCCTCTTTTCAGGAAGCCATCCATGACCTTCAGGTTATCTTCCAAGTGCTTTGATGTTCCTGACAGAATTTCAGTGTCATCGGTAACCCGTAATACCAATTACAAATTTCTCCTCAGTTTCCTTTACTGATCATTCAATTTACAGACTGAATAACAGACTAAAACTCTATATCACCTTCTTGTCTGTTATGTATCCTATTAAAGTCCCTCGATTCCATCCATAAGAACATTTCTGAATATCAGGAAACACAAAGCAACAGCGTTTCGCTTAGGTTCTGCTGTTGGGTACTGCAGATCGGAGATGTTACCTGGGAAAAGACTGGACTTATGGTTCAACTTTCACAAGGAGTTTCATTTGTTGTAAGAGAGACCGAAAGGTAACTGCGTGTCCATGAGTCGCACGAGGATAATGAGTGGAATGGACCATTGAAGGGCATCTTTCGAATGCTGGAGGAACGGTGAACGAACACGAAGCAATGGTGCCAGCCCCTCGCAGGTTATGCAACCGGGTGACACGGCATGTCTGATGTTACTCAGACAGCATGACCTGTAATTCATTCGTCATAACTTCAGAATTGCAAATAGTGTATTCCGGTCAACATAGCCAAAACTATTTTCTAAATCTACATATGCTGTAAATGTAGTTCTGCCTTTCTTCGACCTATCTTCTTATTCATTATATTAGTATTGCCTCGTGTGTTCCTGCATTTCTACGGAACCCAAACTGATCTTCCACCACGTCAGCGTCTAACAGTCGTCACGTCCGTCTGTTGATAATTATTGTTCCTATTTTGCAACCATGAGTTATTAAACTGATGGTTTGCCTTCTTCGGTCCTGTTAAGGCCTTCCAGTGTTTCTTACTTTAACCTGTCAGTTCATAAGAGACTATGACACATGCCGTGTAACATATTCTTTTATATAGAATCTGACCCATATGTGAAGATGCGCAGTCTATCGTAGTAACAAATGGTAAGAAAATTCACAAAACACAACGGAGTAACTACAGTGGGGTTTAACAAGAGCTAAACTGAGACAAAAGTGGTTCTATAGTCCTTACAGTAGACCTTATACAGCTGCTAACTACACAACTCCAGGAAGTTCATCTTACATAACTTATGCGGTGCAAATATTTTTGCTCTCTTTGTCCAACAGCACCTAGTAAATTGGAAAGATCTAAGTTAACGTAACAATAGAAATTTATTTTGAAGTCTTCGCCTCTATTAGCGCATGTTTTGAAGTTCAACAGGAAAACAGACTTAACTGATTAGCTGAAAATATTTTTAAAATAAAATGTGATGACTGCTAATGTCAAATTACGCTCTATCGGCTTTAAACTCAAGTAAAGCGAATGTAGTACATTTGAAAATGCAATAACCACCCATACATAATAAACACGGAAATCACTACATATTAACATTAACTCACGACATATCGTACAGTGAATGGAGGAGCAATGAGATAAGTAATTTCAAGGCTAGAATGACGGAATAAAAGTTGGATTTTCCGTGATTTCCCTAAATCACTGCAGGAAAATCTCGCGGTGGTCACTTTGTAAGGACACGGCCGATTTTCTTCCCCAGCCTTCAGACATTCCGAGCGTATGTTTCGTTTCTAAAGACCTCGGTATCGACGGGACGTTAAACCCTAATTTTCCTTCCTTCCTTTCTTCTTGCCTAATACTTCCATCTGATTTTGTATTTGCGACTATAGTGCAATACTAGGGCTCTTCTAGGATGAATGTGTTTTATTTCGAGTATCCCGTTATTCCTATCATTCTCAACACTTTTAATGAAGACATGTGTCATCGACCGCTCCGACTTCTCTCTTCTCACATGATTCACTGTTTCTCCAGTCGCCGACTAATTACCTAAATAACACTATTTTCGTACGTAAATTATAGTGTAATGAGTGTATGCCTCGATTATTTCATCTGTGAATGAAGTACTAGTCTATATTATTGAAACAGTTCCTTTGATTGCTGCAGTACCTGCAAGAATCATGACAGTTTTTATTGTTTTACTCAGCTCCTACAAACATCAACAAGAGGAAAATGAAACGAAGATACATATTTTCTTTCAGTCATTGTAGGTTTATTTTATTTTAATTACTTTAAATGATTTCGGGCGATGTACCGTACAATCGGATACACGATTCCAAGAGTGAGAGAAAAGGTTAATTGAAGATGCTACGTATGTAGCACTCGAAATTAGCGTAAATATTTTAGCATAATATTTGTACACTTCACACACACTTATTGACATGGTGTTATCACAAATCATAATGAAGAGAACTCAGTCGAGTTCACATTTTTTTTTTGTTACTCTGACGAATAGTTTTGATCGAATTAGACCAATTTCAGATACAGAATACAGAAGAGGTCGGCACCTATCGTCGGAGTCGGTTGGAGCGCTTGTTCACCAGCAAACGTTGAGCTGTGACGAATGGTCTAGACGATCAGCTTCCATGTCTTTCTGTAGTTCGGACTTGAAGATGCCGTAATTCAGCCGAAACTGTGCATTACAGAAAAGAAAAATTAATGTGATCTATACTATAGCCTCCACTGTTTGACAAATTTACAAGGAACGTGTCACTACGAACGGACTTATCAGTACGACGTTACACACCCTCTTGGCGTGGACGGATTCACTGATTCATTTGTAACCGTATCATAAAGCCGTTGTGTCCTCTCCTGAGGCAAGCTCGACCACAGGTGTTGTAACTGGTCCTAGATATCTTTGACCGAGGTACTGTAAAGGACTGACGTGCAAACAGGTCCCATCCAAGTTGTGTCAGGGAGAGATCTGGGAATCTTGGTGGCCACTGGAGTACCTCAGAATCACGTAGACAGTTCTTAGAGTCACCTCTCATGCTTAGAAGAGCATTAATCTACTGAAAAAAGCACCACGATACTCATGAGAGGTAGGAAAGGAGTACACAGGGTGTCCCTGGCGCGCCAGCACTTGCCGTCAGAGTTCCGTCTGTCACTATCAGCCATGACCGGAAGTCAATCGTGACCATACTCGCCGACGATGATCGTCTGAGGTAGTATGGAAGCGGAATCCATCGCTGAACATCGTGCGACACTATTCATCGGTCGTCAAACCTTCCCAGTCTCGGTACCGCTCCAGATGTGGCCATCTGTGTTGTGGTTGTAACACTGAAAATGCAGATAAAATACCTTCTGCACCATCCAAAATTTTTCGCTGATTAATATCCGTTGATAACTTGTACTATACTTCTAATTCTGAATCTATAAGCTTTATTGAAAAAATTGTATTTAAAATGTAATTGATGTTATAGTGTAATTATTTCTGAATTTATGTAATTGTAATCATCATGTTGTTGTTGTTGTGGTCTTCAGTCCTGAGACTGGTTTGATGCAGCTCTCCATGCTCCTCTATCCTGTGCAAGCTTCTTCATCTCCCAGTACCTATTGCAGCCTACATCCTTCTGAATCTGCTTAGTGTATTCATCTCTTGGTCTCCCTCTACGATTTTTACCCTCCAGTACTAAACTGGTGATCCCTTGATGCCTCAGAACATGTCCTACCAACCGATCCCTTCTTCTAGTCAAGTTGTGCCACAAACTCCTCTTCTCCCCAATTCTATTCAATACCTCCTCATTAGTTATGTGATCTACCCATCTTATCTTCAGCATTCTTCTGTAGCACCAAATTTCGAAAGCTTCTCTTCTCTTCTTGTCCAAATTATTTATCATCCATGTTTCATTTCCACACATGGCTACACTCCATACAAATACTTTCAGAAACGACTTAGTGACACTTAAATCTATTCTTGATGTTAACAAATTTCTGTTCTTCAGAGACGCTTTCCTTGCCATTGCCAGTCTACATTTAAATCCTCTCTACTTCGACCATCATCAGTTATTTTGCTCCCAAAATAGCTAAACTCCTTTACTACTTGAAGTGTCTCATTTCCTAATCCAATTCTCTCAGCATCACCCGACTTAATTCGACTACATGCCATTATCCTCGTTTTGCTTTTGTTGATCATCTTATACCCTCCTTTCAAGACACTGTCCATTCCGTTCAACTGCTCTTGCAAGTCCTTTGCTGTCTCTGACAGAATTACAATGTCATTGGCGAACCTCAAAGTTTTTATTTCTTCTCCATGGATTTTAATGCCTACTCCGAACTTTTCTTTTGTTTCCTTTACTGCTTACTCGCTATAATCATCATGTAAATACTGTAAATTGCTGGGTATTAGCCAAACGAAACTTATTTTAATATATCGATAGCAAAGACGAAATGGCAGTAGCTGTGTCGTTCTTTATCTTTGCGTATAGAGGGTCTCCGTCACACTGCACGCAGAGAGGAAGCAGAGCAGCTAGAGTTACGAAAGAGTGAGAAAGGGTTTGTTGGGCGCTCCCGACGACACAGTGTGCAGCTTTGATCAAGCCAATGTAGGATCAGCAAAGTCGTTAACTCGTGGCTATTGAGAGCACAGTAGAAGCAGACAGGCGGGGGAAGCTGCAGTTCCGACTGTTGCCTGTCCCACAATTCTCAGTGGCTCTGGAGACGACCCGGGGTTCTCATAGAACAGCAGCAGCAGCAGCACCAGCGATAGCTCAGAATTTTCATCGGCTACGTTCCTCGTCGTTAGCACAACTACAACATCGTAAGACTGTTAACCGACAGTGTAACTAATATGTGCAGGCATTATCCAATGAAATTTCTTTCGGAAAGTATGACTAACTAGAATAATAACTAAAATAGTTAGCCGGCCGGAGAGGCCGCGCGGTTCTAGGCGCTACAGTCCGGAACCGCGTGACCGCTACGGTCGCAGGTTCGAATCCTGCCTCGGGCATGGATGTGTGTGATGTCCTTAGGTTCGTTATGTTTAAGTAGTTGCAAGTTCTAGGGAACTGATGACCACAGCAGTTAAGTCCCTTAGTGCTCAGAGCCATTTTTGCAATAGTTAAAACTAGTAGGGCACCTGTATTGTCAATGTGCTCAGACATTAATACCAAGCAGTGTCCTTTTCCTTTCCATGCAATCACCGACTGAGGTAACAATATGAAAATTGATTAAGAATTTAGTGCCAGTTTTTTTGTTGGCTAATGGGCAGTTTCAGCCCAAATTTTCTCCCTCGGTAACTGTTCATTCTCATACTTCATAACAGGGGCTTAACTAATCTTCAGTGTTGAGTATTAACCTCATTCACTTAAAGTAAAGTAAAATTTCACTGGCAAAACTAAAATACAACACAAATTAAGAGTGTGCAATTTCATTACTTCTTTATTTAGCCTAGCGAGTGACTTTTGCTGGCTTGGTATGTATCTTATTGTTGTTATTTCAAAAGCAAAATCAGCTGCTCATTTGCTTAAAGTAAAATCAATTCAGTCTTTCAATAACCAAGAGTAAAATGGTTCCCTTTTTCTAAATTTTGTGTTACGTTACACTGAAGTTACTGAAAATATTTTTTTGTTTCTTACAGAACAAACTTTTAGTTGTATTTATTTAACTAGTAACTTCATTTCAGTTTACTTTCACAATTTAGTATTTCAGAATAAGTAACTGCAAAATCAATGCTTTACCATTCATTAATTTTCTCTGGAACTGATGTGCTGTGGAAAAGAATGACTACCTTCTGTTGCCACGGCAGTGATTATTTGCTTAAATTTCTTTGCATTATCTTTCTTAAGCTTCTGGAGATTCATTGCCCTAGTGGACTGGGGAGTGTTTAGTTATCACTTTTTTAGCTAATCAGTAATTTTTTGTTTTATCAATATTTTTTGCATTAAAAATATTACGAGGTACCCTTTTCCCCCGTGTACTACATGGGCGATCACTAAATTTTCACCCATTTCAGAATTATCATCAGTATTTAGTTTAGGTTTAGAATAGATTCTTACTTCAGAAGAGTCGGTTGTACACCTTCTTCCTACTAACCGCTATTATTTTCCTTGGGTAACTACAGCCTTACTGAGTCTAAAACTTGGTCAGGCATACGCGATCACTGTCAGCTATATCGCAATCCAGTCGGCCGATTAGTAAGGGGGAGGTTACATAATGTTAACGTCAGTCTACGCATGCAACCGCAATTTCCTAGTCCAACTCCCACTGGTCTCCGATCAGTGGTTGTCGATGGCACAGGAGGTTGCAGAGAGTACAGTACGTGTTCGCCGGTAGCAGGTAGAGATGTGCTGGGTTAAAATGTACTAGATGGGTTTTGCTATTTGGGCAGCAAAATAACTGATACTAGCGGAAGTAGAGAGGATATAAAATGTAGACTGGAAATGGCAAGAAAAACGTTTCTGAACAAGAGAAAATTGTTAACATCGAATATAGATGAAAGTGCTGAAAAGTCTTACCTACAAAAAATGCTGAAGATTAGATGGGTAGATCGCGTAACTAATGAGGAGGTATTGAACGGAACTGCGGAGAGAAGATATTCGTGGCACAAGTTGACTAAGACAATGGATCGGCAGATAGGACACATTCTGAGACGTCAAGAGATCACCAACTTAGTACTGGAGGGAAGTGTGGTGAAGGGTAAAAATCGCAGAGGGAGACCAAGAGATGAATACAGTAAGCACAGGATATAGTTTTCAGTAGTTATTCGAATATGAAGAGGCTTGCATAGAGTACGTTAGCATGGAGAGTTGCATCAGACCAGTATTAGGACTGAAGACCACAAAACAACACCAACAGAATGTGTTTGGTGGACGTTGCGGCGATCTTCCCTCGTGGTTATCAGACGTGATCGATCGGAACCTTCACGAGGTGTATACCTGCACTCACGTTCCCAGGTACTCCAGCGTCTGGTCACAGTCGCATCCTATTGCCTCACAACTCTGGATACTGCACGTTTCGACCATATGGGTAAACTGAGACCTATGTTGAGGTCCCTTCCAAAATCTGTGAGGTGCTGATAACATTGTCTCACATTGTTACGCAGCGTCTCCGTGTCCTTCACAGTGACCAGTCGACATCTGTCGCTGTCAACGATCTCTTATCTATCCTACCATACCTGTTATGCGCATTAAACACAAACAACCTTAATGCACATAAGCAGGAAATCACTGCTGGTGAAATTTTCCTACCTGTGACGTTCTACCTGCCACAGATCATAAATTGTAGCTATAATCATTTACATAGACGCCGTTGCTGTGTGCGCCCACAAAATGACATCGAAATCGGACCATAACTTCTGAGTTATTCACTTTTCTGTCAGGAAGCGTATTTCGTTAGTAAAATAACAGAACAAAATCACTTTTACCTCTCGTCGATGCAATGTCGCCTTCTTACCATTTAACAAAAACTAATCAAATTAAAGAACCGAGCAAGTAACAATTTAAATTTACGTTAAAGGTCCCTTTTACCAGTATATTTAGAGGCTCCATTTGTGTGGCCATATAGTCCGTAACTGCTATACAATTCCTGAAGGTATTTTCATTGTGTCGTTGCAATTACAAAGAAATGTGTGTGTTTTTTTTTCTCACCAGACGCGTTTCCTCATCACGGCTTCTCCCTCCCCCACAAAAAAGAGCAGTACTACTTCATTATTCTTAAGCAGTATATGAATACACAGTCACGTAATTAGAGTTACTCACGTACAGCCGGCCGGAGTGGCCGTGCGGTTCTAGGCGCTACAGTCTGAAGCCGGGCGACCGCTACGGTCGCAGGTTCGAATCCTGCCTCGAGCATGGATGTGTGTGATGTCCTTAGGTTAGTTAGATTTAATTAGTTCTAAGTTCTAGGCGACTGATGACCTCAGAAGTTAAGTCCCATAGTGCTCAGAGCCATTTGAACTCACGTAGAATTAACTAAAATACAAAAAGAAGAGTATAGGTGAAAGACAAACTAGTGGCAATGTTATGTTGGCAATACCACAAAAGACAAACCACCATACATATTTTGAAGTATGAAAATAAACAGAAAACATTGGTGTGCGAAAAAGCGTGGTGTGTAAAACGTGAGAAATGAATGGTTCTGCAGAGAATCTAAAAGTTAGACTACAAGTAGGGCTATCTGTGTCTAATGAAGAAAAACTCCAAAGACGTGCTAGCAGACGGCATTCCCCGATGTAGGCGAGAAACCAAGCAGAAATCACGGTAAGTAAAAAAGGAACATGTTGTTAACGAACTGTTTTTCGATCTTGTAAGCAAATCAGATTATAAATATCTTTAACTATAGACCACTGATGATGCTTTACCTCAATAAAGAGAAACGCGTCTGATGTGAAAAAAAAACGCATTTCCTTTTAGTTGCAATGCAATGACAGAACGGAAATACTCTGAGGAATTAGAGGCGTCGGTGATTAACGAACTTACAACAAATTAGCCATTTCGATAAATTCATGCAGTGCTTTGTTTCTTTGTTGGATGTTACACAATAAACTAAAAACGACAAGTTGTCTCTTCAACTGCACAGTAATCATGATTCGCAGAGGGCCTTAACCGTAGCCGGTGCTTCGTTAGTTGTTAGCCATCTGACAGAAAGAAGACTCGTACGAGACTGGAATAAATACACTCTTAGAAACACGAAAACTCTGAGTCAAATCGATAGTTCTCCTCCAATCTCCGCCCAGAAACCATTTGAGCGGCTAGCAGTCGTCAGACGTGCGTTCGGTGTGTTTGCTGCACCCACCTGCAGCTGACCTGCAGGCTACCGGAAAGCGGCGCGCACCGTAATCGAGTCCATATTGGCAATTTCAAAGCCACGCGAACGCTATTAAACGGCGCAGCCAACAGCGAAACTCGAAATAATCTTTCTAAAATACACATTAGCAGGAAATCATTTCTGATGGAAATTCCCCACCTGTGACGTCAATCTGCGCTTTTCCTTCCAGGAAATGAGCAATCCATTAGCTGCTGGAATGAATTAATTTCTGCTGTCGGTAGGGCTTAAACAAAAGCCAGAACCGAAGCTTTGCGAGCGCGAGGTCAGAAACTAATTGACGCGATGGAGCGTTCCTTCCGTCATTACCCTCTCAGGTCAGAATTAACTAGCCGGTATTACGTCAATGCTGAACTCTGTCGCTATGTGGTCGATCATTAGCGTATTTAGTAATGTTAATTTGTGTGTTGCATTAATCACGTATATTGGGACATTTCAAACGTAAAAAGTGAGGGGGGAAAGTTAGGTTAGAAATCTGTTCTGAATTCAGATATATTCATTTTTATATATTTATTTATTTATTTAGTATGATCCGATTATGGTAATTAGGCCCTCTCTCAGATCTGAAGAGGGTTTCATACCTACAATACCTTTTTACTCCATATTTTCCGAAGAAATAATTATTTTAATATGACAAATTGTATTAAAATGATTTGAATGTCTGAATACTGAATATAAGCTATTGAAGTTCTACTAGCAGTACTTGTACTGCTGCTGCTGCAACTGATAGTCATAATAATAATAATAATAATAGTAGTAGTAGTAGTAATAGTAGTAGTAGTAGTAGTAGCAGCAGACAGCCTGGCGATACTAACAGAGAATGAGCAGACTGCAGTCAAACAGCTGAAATACACAAAGAATGTGCAGAAAAAGTTGGTTAACAAATTTCATTTGAGAAAATTGAATTCTTTTGTTCATAACATAACTTGCAAGCTTGAAAACAAAATATGGTGAAATAAACTGGGTCCCATTCTTTAAATATCTTGGAGAATTCATCGAACCGACAGGTATTGAAAAAATCTCACAGCAACATCGCCTCCAAAAAATTAAAAAAGGAATAGGGTTAAAATAAAACCTCTATAACAGAAAATCAATGTCAAGAGGGCAAAAATTCGGCACTAGTCTACTGTCATAAAGCCAGCAATCCTCCACGTAAATGGAACACTAACCCTTAACAGAAAACAACTTCTTGAAGACATCAAAAAATAAGAGAGAATGATCATCAGGAAAATTCTAGGAGGACGATATACCCACGACGGTTATAGGCTACAATTAATTAAAACAACAGGAAAGTTTTCAAGCATGAAACTGATATTAGGAAAAGGAGAATGTAATTCTTTGGCCAACTCAGCCGACTACCAGAAAATCTATTGACGAAGAGAATAATGTATTTTGTAACCTCACTTAAGAATTCCACACCTTGGCTAGATGAAATTCGAAAGGACCTAAATAATGCAAACATAAGACCAGCCGACATTGTAGAAAGAGACACCTTCAGACACAAAGAACACAAATTGGAAGCTATATCAGAGCAACCAAAAGAAAAACAGTAGAGACCAAAGTGGTCAGATGAACGTAAACAAGCCTTTTCGGAAAGAATGAAAGCCTATTGGAAGAACAAGAAGAACTCAAAGTGAAATTGATCGAGTTATATGCTTAGCGTCTTCCATTACTAGGGAGAATTCGCCAGTAACAATAATAGTGGCAGATATAAAAATAATTTATAGGTGTATAAAATAGATGTTTGTTGATTTAACTAGTTCTGTGGAAAGTAAATATAAGAGAAATGAGGAAGACCTGTTTGGAAAGAAGAATGTACGCGGGTAACGAGAGCATACAGGGGCAATGGTGATCCTTATGGTTGCTTTGGTAGATATGTCATTAACTGTCTTCTAAAGCTGGAGATGTTATTCAGTTCTCTCATATAATGCAGTGCGTTATTCCAGAGTCGGGTTCCTGCTGCCGAGAAAGACTTGAAGAAAGTGTGCGAACGATCGAGTGGCTCAGAAAGGATTTAGCTCTGATGGAGACATGTGTTTCTGCCAAGTTGTTCTGATAAGAGCGTTAAGGTCGAGGAGAGATATGACGGACAGTGTTCGTCCATAAGACAGTAGAGGAGACAGAAATTATGAAAAACTGTGCGCTTGTCTGTACGCAAAGGATCTGCTATGCACATGATGGTGAAATATGATCAAAGAGTCGAACATCATAGATATAGCGAACACAGGCAGTCACAACCAGTTCCAGATGCCATGAGCTTTCTGAGAAAGAGCTTTCAGGACAACATCGTTCTAGTCAATAACTGGATGTATAAGTGTTTTTACAAGTTTCTTTTTCAGGTCAAGAGGAAATAGTTTTTGTAAGAGTTTTCAGGAATTACTGCAACCAATCGCCGTTTTTTATTCAATTTTTATATTTTTATTTTTGTAGGAGATGTAGAGATACTGATGCGTTCTTGTACATTGCAATTACGCGTTCAGTGCAATTTAGTTTTTCATACTTTATTACTCCTAGACTCTTTGCTGATGGAAAGAACTTGATATTTGTCTCGTTTAGAGTGAAAGACAGCAGCTATTCCAGATATTTCGAGCTAATGAGCCTAGAATGACCAAATAGTACCGCTCGGGTTCCGGTTGGCTTCAGCTTTAACCCTATATTCCGCTCCGTTTTAGATAGCGGACAACGTCGGTATTCAGGTCCTCGATAGATTTTTTTGGTTTTTCAGTTAGAGACAAATGGAGGTTATCAGCACACATGTGGTTTTTTTTCAGTAGGACAAAATGGTATTTACGTAGAATGAAACAAGTGTAGGACCTAATACGGAACCGAGATCTACATTCCCTACGTATAACATGCATTCGCTTATCCTGGTCGTCGTATAATTGCTTGTGTTGGAAACAAACCAATCAAGCTCCTAATATATTTCGCATAATTCCACTCATTAATTTCTTATGGAATAATTTTCTAGAGTAAATCATCACTTAGGAAGAAAGTATTGATTGCACAAGAGTGAATAGTAAGAACAATGTGTGGTACTCACTCGAAGTCATCTTGTAGGCACATCTGTAAAGAGTTAGGCATTCTACCTGCATCTGCACAATATGTATATAGTAAGATACATGTCGTGTGCCACAAACATTAAATGCACCAATCAACAAGATAAAATAAATGGGTCGTTGATCTGTAAGATCTTAGTAGTTGGAAAGAAATCGACGTCGTCTGTCTGAACACCACGTAAACACAGGAACAGAAGACAATGTAAGTGATTGCAAGTTAGCTGCATATGTAACCAAAAGTGTAGAAAATCTTAATGTAAGTGATCGTAAATTAGCTGCATATTCATGTGGATGCAATATGGATAGAGGATAAGTTTTTGCTTTTATAAAAGAAGGAATATCAACGGAAAAATTTACAAATCAGTGAATTATGTACAGCTCACGCCATAGGTGCATGTGGTGGTGAGTTAATACTAGAAAATACATGTGATGGCTACAGTATACCGATGACTACTGGGTGAATGAGAAATGTTCATGAAAACTTTTGATGGATCGTTGTGCTGGCTGTAGGACAAAAGAAAGGGATTACTGAATTGTGGTGATTTTAATGCAAATAGCCGGCCGGAGTGGCCGAGCGGTTAAAGGCGCTACAGTCTGGAACCGCACGATCGCTACGGTCGCAGGTTCGAATCCTGCCTCGGGCATGGATGTGTGTGATGTCCTTAGGTTAGTTAGGTTTAAGTAGTTCTAAGTTCTAGAGGACTTATGACCACAGCAGTTGAGTCCCATAGTGCTCAGAGCCATTTGAACCATTCTTAATGCAAATATCTTAAAGGAAATTGACAAGAAAAGTGTTCTAGCCACTTACAATTTAGTATCAGCCATAGATTCTCCTGTCAGTGCTACTGAAGACTGAAAAGGTATTACATTCATGCAACAAGCTGCAAATTAAAACGACATGTGCCTGTCCTGTTCCTGAGATTAATAAGTTGTCAGATACCTATACACAGTCACTTTATGTGCCTCAGCTCCACGTACAGTTCAGAAACACTCTAAGAAAACAGTGAAGCTGATTAATGAAAAAACTATAGGGAATTCTGAGAAAAAAAATTAACATATGTTGACTAGGATTAAAGTTTACAATGAGCCTAATGGTAACTATATATTAAATATATTTGAAAGTAGTGTTCCTAAACAGGTCATTAAATTTAGTAATGGAAAATCATTAGAGATACCTTCTTCGATCACTACAGGTATCGGAGACTGTTTACAACGAAACATGGACTTGTAGAAAATGGGTGGCGCTCTTAGGGATCCAGAATAAATGAATATTATAAACAGTGTTCTAACATTCATAAAAGTTAAAAAACAGTTCAGGAATGATAAAATCTCGTCTCAAATTGACAGATCAGACAGTAAAGTAAATAAAAATTAAAAATAAATTTTATCCTTCATAGTGACCACTAAACATGTGTCAGTGTTCACATCCCCTCTGTGTTTCATATTCCATCATTGTTACGTTGACACGTTCCACAGCCCACTTTTATCGTTAATAATATCAACAAAACAAGTAATTAACTATTTAACTGCCTAGTATCCTTAGGATGAGGGCAAATGTGACGATAAGTCGTTTGCAGGAAGTCATATAAATGCGTCATTAGAGCAAGAGGTCGCGTTGCTGACGCGACTCTTCTGGCCGACTCAGAGTTGAAACAATTATGAGAATCTGAGTTGACAGAGTTATCCGCAAAACAGCAAACCATGAGTAACAAGTTGCCGGCAAGATCAGCGCCAAGCCATCTCGCGATTATGCGCTACCTGCAAGGCCGTCTCCATCTGGAAGGTGCTTCTTCCCACTGCAGGCACATCTTGTTTGTGTCACAAAAGAAATACAGAAGAGGGTCATTTGGAGAGCAGCGACGATCTAATGGAAGTGAATGCACTGAGTGCCGCACAAACGCAGATCACAGGAATTTCCCTTCTCACATAAGAGAGAAGTTCAGTTTTCCAAGTCGATAGGCTAAGACCTCACTTCCTTGAGCACTTTAAGAATCAAACAAAAATTATTCTGCCATTGTCTGCAGTCTACGCACGGCAAGACTAGAATCCCAACCCGCAGACACGGAGAGTAGACTACCCTGCGTAACACGGCGACTGGCGACGAAACGGAACAATGTCAACGTGCCCGAGACGCCACGTCATGTGTGATAGAGCTGTGATACCGAGAAAAGTCCCACTGCTTCTCGCGCAGCAGGCGTCCTAGATAAGCGTTTTATTTCAAGTATCGCCAAATGTGAAGCACGTCCTATAATGCGGTTTTAGTAACAAAGAAAATCTTAAAGTTGTTGTTAAAGAGATGATGTAATTCTCCGCTTCTAAACAGTTGGTCCCTGGTGCAACGAAAGGTAGCTAGCGATTGGGAAAGCACAGGTTGCTCCCGTTTTCATGAGTGGTCGTTTATCAGATGCGCATTATTATAAAGGTTCAAAAGGCTCGGAACACTATGCGACTTAACGTCTGAGGTCATCAGTCGCTTATAACTTAAAACTAATTAAACCTAACTAACCTAAGGACATCACACACATCCATGCCCGAGGCAGGATTCGAACCTGGAACCGTAGCGGTCGCTCGGCTCCAGAGTGCAGCGCCTAGAACCGCACGGCCACTCCGGCCGGCCGCATAATTATAGGCATATAACGCTGTTATAGAATTAGACAGTACGTTTTATTCTGAGACGAAGTTTTTGGAGGACGAAATCTACTCTATAGAAATCAACGTGGATTCCGCAAAAAGAGGTCTTGCCAGCTACGATTTACTTTGCTGTGGCAAACTCTCTGTATCGTAGTAGCACTCGGAACCTACATCCTCAGTTATTTACTTTTTATATTCCAATCGCTGTCTTCCCCTACAGGTTGTATCCTCTACAGCTTCCTCTGGTACCAAGGAGGTATGACATGATGGCTTAAAACATGTCCTATCGTCCTGTCACGTCTTCTTGTCAGTGTTTCCCGTATCTTCCTATCTTCGACGATTCTGCGGATTACCTTGTCATTTCTTGCCTTAACAGTCCTTTCAACACATAAAATGTATTGGCAGTTGCGACTATGGACAACCACCAGCAATATACCAGAATGACGACAGTGAAAATTTGTGCCGCACCGGGTCTCAAGTGTTTTTCACTTAACGCTATCGGCCACCAAATCATTAGGCTACCCGAGCACTATTCCCGGCCACATCCGAACATCAGTATGTCGTTAACTACACTACTTGCGATTAAAATTGTTACACAAAGAATAAATGCAAATATGTTATACTAGAACTTACATGTGATTACATTTTCACGCAAGTTGGGTGCATAGATCCTCATAAATCAGTACCCAGAACAACCACCTCTGGCCATAATAACGGCCTTGATACGCCTGGGCATTGAGTCAAACAGAGCTTCGATGGCGTATACAGGTACAGCTGACCATGCGGCTTCAACACGATACCACAGTTCACCAAGAGTAGTGACTGGCGTTGGTGACGAGCCAGTTGATCGGCCACCATTGACCAGACATATTCAATTGGTGAGAGATCTGGAGAATGTGCTGGCCAGAGCAGCAATCGAACATTTTCTGTATCCAGAAAGGCCCGTACAGGACCTGCAACATGCGGTCGTGCATTATCCTGCTGAAATGTAGGGTTTCGCAGGGATCGAATGAAGGGTAGAGCCACGGGTTGCCGGCCAGGGTGGCCGAGCGGTTCTAGGCGCTACAGTCTGGAACCGCGCGACCGCTACGGTCGCAGGTTCGAATCCTGCCTCGGGAATGGATGTGTGTGATGTCCTTAGGTTAGTTAGGTTTAAGTAGTTCTAAGTTCTAGGGACTGATGACCTTAGAAGTTAAGTCCCATAGTGCTCAGAGCCATTTGAACCAAGCCACGGGTCGTAACACATCTGAAATGTAACGTTCACTGTTCAAAGTGCCATCAATGCGAACAAGAGGTGACCGAGACGTGTAACTAATGGCATCCCATACCATCACGCCAGGTCATACGCCAGTATGGCGATGATGAATACACGCTTCCGATGTGCGTTCACCGTGATGTCACCAAACACGGATGCGACCATCATGATGCTGTAAACAGAACCTGGATTCATCCGAAAAAATGACGTTTTGCCATTCGTGCACCCAGGTCTGCACCCAGTCTGTGATGCAGCGTCAAGGGTAACCGCAGCCATGGTCTCCGAGCTGATAGTCCATGCTGCTGCAAACGTCGTCGAACTGTTCGTGCAGATGGTTGTTGTCTTGCAAACGTCCCCATCTGTTGATTCAAGGATCGAGACGTGGCTTAACGATCCGTTACAGCCATGAGGATAAGATGCCTGTCATCTCGACTGCTAGTGATACGAGGCCGTTGGGATCCAGCACGGCGTTCCGTATTACCCTCCTGAACCCACCGATTCCATATTCTGCTAACAGTCATTGGATTTCGGCCAACGCGAGCAGCAATGTCACGATACGATAAACCGCAATCGCAATAGGCTACAATCCGACCTTTATCAAAGTCGGAAACGTGATGGGATGCATTTATCCTCCTTACACGAGGCATCACAACAACGTTTCACCAGGCAACGCCGGTCAACTGCTGTTTGTGTATGAGAAATCGGTTGGAAACTTTCCTCATGTCAGCACGTTGTAGGTGTCGCCACCGGCGCCAACCTTGTGTGAATGCTCTGAAAAGCTAATCATTTGCATATCACAGCATCTTCTTCCCGGCGGCTAAATTTCGCGTCTGTAGCACGTCATCTTCGTGGTGTAGCAATTTTAATGGCCAGTAGTGTATGTGTCAATAACATGTACTGCTACAATCGCTGTGTATATTTCCGTACAGGGGAGACAATGTAACGCTTGCCCGGTGTCGCATGCATGCATGCATGTCAGAAGGAACATTACATCTTATTTCTGAACTATACAGCCACTGCGATATCGTATTTATCAGCCGACGCCGGGAAGGCGACTTTCAATTTAAATGTCTACCCACTACGGGAGTATACAAAATCAATGAACGAGTACTGATTTTGAAGCATGGCTGACGGCATATTGAAGCTTTGGTCTGACCGTGAGTTCTGCTCGGATAGCGTATTGGCAAGGCGACCGCTCGAAAGAAGCGGGAAATCCGGATTCGAGTACCAGTCGGGCACAAATTTTCGTTGTCGTCATCCCATTATACAGCTGATGGTTGTCCATGTTCGAAAATGCGAATAAGTTTCATGTATAACAGTTGTGATCGCTGAAGTGACTTTCTTCTGACATGTATACGCGGTCAAAGGAATTTTGAATTGAATTTCTGTGCAACACAAGCACTACAATATCGTATTATTTTCGTCATTCTTCCTTAACAATACATCCCAAATGCTTCGATTCTCTTCTGTTCCGGTTTTCCCACATTCCTTGATTTACTACCACAAGCGCTGTGCTTACATTCTCAGAATTTAGGGCCTTTGTTTGATACTAATAGACTTCTCTTTATCAGAAGACCCTTTTAGCCAGAGCTAGTCTGCTTTTTATGTCCCTCTGCTTCGTCCGTCTTACATTATTTTGCTTCCGAGGTAGCAGAATTCTTTATTTTCGACTTCAGCAGTTTTCTTATAAAGCTTCTCATTGTCATTTCTGCTACTTCTTATTACTTCCTTCGTTCTTCGGTTCACTCACATTCCATATACTGTATTTATTTCAATGTTCATTCCATTCAACAGATTCTATAAATCTTCTAATCATTAACAGCAATGTCATGAGTGAATTTTATCATTGTTATCGTTCCTCCTTCAATTTCAATTCCACTGTTGGACGTTTCTTTTATTTCCATCATTGCTTCTTCGATGTGTAGACTGAACAATAGGGGCATCCCCGTATTATACCCTTTTTTCCAGGATATCTTTCTCGGTCTTAAAAATTTTACTGATCATAAATCTCTGTAACAGAAGAATTGAAAACATCCTCAAAACAGCTTTAACAAAGAGTAATGCACTTCAATATGTACAATTCGAAATATTTACAAACGTTGCACAAACACAACTTTTTGTCTCACAACAAAAAGCAGTAAAAATGACGCAAACAGCTTATGACGATTTCTAGTGCGCATTCCTTCAAGTGTCTGTCAGACTGATCACCAAATTGAAACACCGATCACGAAATATCACGTGTTCGTTCGTGCACTTTCCTCCAGGTACAACAACCTCCCCTCCTCACAGGTTTCATTCCTTTTCCTGTATGGTGTTAGGTTAGGGTGAGTAAGTGAGCTGGAAACATCGGGTCCAGCTTCTTCTTGTTCTGATTCTTATCCGTCCCGGATGTTGGCAACCATTTTGGCAGTGCTTTTCCTGTCACTTGCAGCTCTAAATAGCTCTTTAGCTCTTAATCCAGGATATTCTTCTCCAGCTAGTAACTTTTTTTTCCCCCATCAATCTTTTAACTAGTCTATGTGGCTTGCCACGAATCCCTTCCTATGTCAACCCCTTCATCTCAGAGTAGCACTTGCAACATACGTCCTCAATTATTTGCTGGATGTATATCGAATCTCTGATTCCCTCTGTAGTTCTTTCCCTCTTCCGCTCCGTCTAGAACCATGGAAGTTATTCCATGATGTCTTAACGCATGTCCTACCATTCTGTAGCTTCTACTTGTCAGTGTTTCCAGTATGTTCCTTTCCTCGTCGATTCTGCGGAGAACCTTTTCATTCCTTACCTTATAAGTGCATTTAATTTTCGACATTCTGCTGTAGTACATCATCTGATATTCTTCGATTCTCTTCTTTCCCGGATTTCCCTCAGTCCACATTTCACTGCCATACAATGCTGTGGCCCAAACGTAGTCTCAGAAATTTCTTCCTTAAATTAAGTCCTATGTTTGATACTAGTAGACTTCTCTTTGCCATTGCTATTCTCCTTTTTATGTCCTCCTTGTTCCGTCTGTCTTTGGTTATTCTGCTGCCTAGTTAGCAGAGTTTCTTAAGTACGACTACACTGTGATCACCAACTTTCTTCCGAACTAAGCTTCTCGATATTTACCATTTCTGTTACTTCTCATTACTTTCCTCTTTCTTCGATTTACTCTCAGTCCATATTCTGTACTCATTGGACTGTTCATTCTAGTCAACGGAACCTGTAATTCTTCTCCACTTTCACTGAAGACAGCAATGTCATAAGCGAATCTTATCAATGATAGCCTTTCTCCGTGAACCTTAATTACACTCTTGAACATGTCTTTTATTTCCATAATTGCTTCTTTGATGTATAGAAAAACTACATTTCTATCTTACACCCTTTCTAATCTTAACACTTCTTATTTCGTCTTCTGATCTTAATCTTTCCTCTTGGATCTTGTACACATTATATGTTACCTCTCTTTTCCTACCTCTTATCCTCATTTTTGTCAGAAATTCGAACATCTTGCTCCATTTTACATTGTTGAACGCTGCTTCCAGGTCGACAGATCATACGAACGTGTCCTTTATATTTCTTCAGTCTTGCTTCCAGTATCAGTCATGCCAGAACTGCCTGTCTGGTGCCTTTACCTTTCCTGAAGCCAAGCTGATGATCATCTAACAGATCCTCAGTTTTGTTTTCCATTCTACATCTACATCTACATGGTTACTCTGCAATTCACCATTTCCATACTACTTCTCTACCATTCCACTCTCGCATGGCGCGTGGGAAAAAGGAACACCTAAATCTTTCCGTTCGAGCTCTGAGTTCTCTTATTTTATTATGATGTTAATTTTCCCTACGTAGGAGGGTGTCAACAAAGTATTTACGCATTCGGAAGAAGAAGTTGGTGATTGAAATTTCGTAAGTAGATCTCGCTGCAGAGAAAACCGCCTTTGTTTCAGTGACTGCCACCCCAATTCGCGTATCATATCAGTGACACTCTCACCCCTGTTGCGCGATAACACGAAACAAGCTGCTCTTCTTTGCACTTTTTCGATGTCCTCCGTCAATCCTACCTGGTAAGGATCCCATACCGCGCGGCAATATTCCATCAGAGGACGGATAAGTGTAATGTTGGCTGTCTCTTTAGTGGGTTTGTCGCATCTTCTAAGTGTTCTGCCAACAAATCGCAGTCTTTGTTTCGCCTTCCCCGCAATATTACCTATGTGGTCTTTCCAATTTAAGTTGCTCGTAATTGTAATTCCTAGGTATTTAGTCAAATTGACAGCCCTGAGATTTGTGCGATTTGTCGTATACCCAAAATCTATCGGATTTATTTTAGTAACCATGTGGATGACGTCGCACTTTTATTTGTTTTTGCTAATTGCCACTTTTCACACCATAGAGAAATTCTCTCTAGATCATTTTGTATTGGAATTGATCGTCTGATGATCTTACTAGACGGTAAATTACAGCGTCACCTGCAAACAATCTAAGGGGGCTGCTCAAATTATCACCTTGATCGTTTATATAAATCAGGAACAGCAGAGGGCCTATGACACTACCTTGCGGAACGCCAGATATCACTTCTGTTCTACTCGATGATTTTCCGTTTATCACTACGAACTGTGACCTCCCTGAGAGGAAATCACGAATCTGGCCACACAACTGAGACTATTCTCCATATGCACGCAATTTGATTAATATTCGCTTGTGAGGAATGGTATCAAAGCCTTCTAGAAATCTAAGAATATGGAATCTATCTGAGATCCCTTGTCGACAGCATTCATTACTTCATGGGAATAAAGAGCTAGCTATGTGGCACAAGAACGATATTTTCTGAATCCGTGTTGGTTTTGTATTAATAAGTACTTTTCTTCAAGGTGATCCATAATGTTAAAGTACAGTATATGCTCCAAAATCCTACTGCAAATTGAGGTCAGTGATATGGGTCTGTAATTCAATGAGCTACTCCTATTTCCTTTCTTGAAAATTGGTGTGACCTGTGCTACTTTTCAGTCTTTAGGTACACAACTTTCGTCAAGTGAGCGGTTGTATATGATTGCTAAGAAAGACGCTATTGTGTAGGTATACTCTGAGAGGAACATGATTGGTATACCATCTGGACCGGAAGACTTGCCTTTCTTAAGTGATTTGAGTTGTTTCGCAACACCTAAGATATCTACTTTTATTTCACTCATGGTAACAGCAGTTCTGGTTTCGAATTCTGGAATATTTACTTCGTCTTCTTTCGTGAAGGAATTACTAAAAACTATTGAGTAACTCCGCTTTAGTGACACCATCATCGGTAACATTTCCATCGCTATCGCGCTGTGACGGTATTGACTGTTTTTTTGCCACTGGTATATTTTACATACGAGCAGAATCTCTTTGGGTTTTCTGCCATATTTTGAGACAATATTTCATTGTGGAAACTATTAAAATCATCTCGCATTGACATCCGCACTAAATTTCAAGATTCCGTGAAACTTAGCCAGTCTTGGGGATTTTGCGTTCTTCTGAATTTGGCATGCTTTTTTCGTTGCTTCTGCAACAGTGCTCTGATGTGTTTTGTGTATCATGGTGGATCAGTCCCGTCTCTTATTAACTTCTGCGGTATGAATCTATCTATTGCTGTCGATACTGTATCTTTGAATTTCAGCAATATCTGGTCTACACTTACATAATTAGCTTGGAAGAAATTGAGACTCTCTCTTAGGAAGGCATCAAGCGAATTTTGATCTGATGTTTTAAATAGATATATTTTGCGTTTGTTTTTAGTGGTTTTGGTTGGTATGGTTTTGAGCCTCACTACAATGATCTTGTGTTCACTAATTATTTAGTGTTATTCTTGTCAGCAACTTGGATGCATAAGCTGTTAAGCTGATGGTGCAATAATTCTTGCGCTTGTCGGCTCTTGTTACCTTCGGAATTTAGTGGATGATGTTTTTGCGGAAGTCTGACTATGTATCGCCAGACTCATGCATTTTACACCCGAACGTGAATAGTCGTTTTGTTGCCAATTGTTTTAGAAATTCCGACGAAATGTTATCTATCTCTGCGATTTTATTTGATCTTAAGTAGTCCAAAGGACTTTTAAATAATGATTCTAATACTCCTCCTCATAGAGGCCTTGATTGTACTCTTTCCACCTATCCGCTCTCTCCTCTGCATTTAACAGAGGAATTCACATTGCACTCTTATGTTACCGCCCTTGCTTTTAATTTCACCGAAATCTGTTTTGACTTTTCTGTATGCTGATACAGTTCTTCCGACTGCAACCTTACAAAAAGTAAACCAATACGTCACACAACACTCATGTAAGCCAGTCCACTTAGAGCGACAAGTATTTGTAAATCGCCCATGACATCGTTCTGTTTGTCGATGAATGTGCTGGAAAGACTGTGCTGCCGTTAATGGCGCACGTTCCTCGGGCTTTGCAATCAAGACTAACTGGCGTGAAGTAGCGGAAGGCGCTCACAGAAGTACAACCCACAGGGAAATCCCGGCCCTTGGAGAACGTCTCCGTGCCTCATTAGCTGTCTGCGAGCGAATGGCGACGTGGCGTTTCTTACTCTGTTCCTGAGTGCGATTCGACTTTACCAGGAAACTAAGAAATGATACTCGCGAAAACTGTGAGGGGTAGCCAGAGGAAAAGAGTCAGACTATACAACGAAGATGGTGCGAACATTAGTGACGCAGATAGGTGTGCCTATAGAAATGCACTCTATTGAGAATCAGGAATAAACAGCGTGGAAGTTCACCCTCTGTGCCATTTGTCTGTTAGACAGAAGGTCAGCGAGTAGTGTGTGATTCCGAGTTCTCTATGGAGGCCTGGAAAGATGAGAATTGAAGTTTAGTGCAGTTACTGACTGCTGAAGCAGTGTCAGGAAGTGAAATACACTCATGCTCATAAATTAAGGATAATGCTGACACATGGTTAAACAACGCTCTGGTGAGCGGTTTGCGGGTTTAAATCACCTCGAGGTATGACCATGCGGTGCATTTCACCTTGAGGAGAATGTCGACATCACTGCGGCACCTGGAACGGTACCAGGATGAAGAATACCGTTTCACGTCCCTTATTGCTGGGGAAGGTGAAACATGGTGTCACCATTCTGAGACGGAGAACACGCGTCGGAGCCAACAATGGAAGCGCATGGACTCACCCCAACCGAAAAAGTCCAAAGCTGTGCACGCCAGTCTCGGGAAAGTCGTGATGACTTTTTTTTCGTGACTGCAAGAGCCCGCTGTTCATTGACTTCCTAGAAGACGACGCCATAATTAATGCACCGCGGTTCGCGAACACTTCGCAAAAACTGAAGCTCGCTGTCGAGTCCAAACTCACAGGACGGCATCATTCTGTTGCAGGATAGTGTCCGCCCACATCTTACCAGTGTTGTGCCGACTACTCTTCGCTCGGAAGTCGTTACACACCCGCCGTACAGTCCGGACCTCTCCCCATTCGATTTCCATAGTTTTGGAGTCCTGAAGATAGACATTACTGCCCGTCGATTTGCTTCGGCTAAAGAGATGCATGCCTGGGTACAACCATTGTTCCGTAGACAACTGCAAACGTTCCTCAATGATGCCATTGACTGTCTTGTTTCACAGTAGGATAAATGTATTAACAGTTATGACGATTCATTTTGAAATAATAAACAGTTCGTAACTACCCACTACACTTCCAGTTAGTTAGGACTTATATGGACCGTGTACCTGAAGTTCCCTGTTATGCGGGAAAGGCGTCTATTCCGAAGAATAAATGACATTCCTGAAACGCAGGTGCAGTTGTAACCAAATTGCCAATGCTTAGCCTTTGCATCAACGATAATCAGAAGTGGAAACTCGGTTAAGGTTAAATGAATATAAAATTTGGCTGGATGGAATTACAGTACTTAGTTAAATTTGAAAAATTTTATGTATTTAGTTAACGAATTAAAGGAAATTAACGATCGCAACTCAATACGTGAGCAAACTTACTGTAATTATATCACTGTGTGCTAATGGTGAGAAAACTTACGTAAGAATGCTTGGTTTTGTTGGAAGGCGAAACCAGCACGAAAATGGTAAATACTGCACTAGAGTGATTTCAGATGGATATGTCACTGCCAAAAAAAAATACCTTTCAGTTAGGTAGCATCTCATGGAAATAAATTAACAATAATCAGAGAAAAACAAAAACTCATCATTAGTAAACAGTTACGTAAATGCAGAAATTCTTGGCATCACTAACTGAAATGCTTACTGTCTTAATTTTACTCAAAAAGTTATTTATTTTTATTGATTACTGAATGCTGTCATTTGACGTAAAATTAATCGTAATAATATAGCGCCATTCAATGGCCACTTTCCTATGAATTACTGTTACGTAATTTGCAAAGTCAAAATTTCGATTGCAAAAGAAAGACAAAGTTCGTGATATGATTTTACTGACTTATTGGTTTCACGCAACTTCAGCTTTTATTACTATTCGTTAACAGTGAAACACGTATGTAACGTAGCAGCGATGGTGAGGCACGTTAAAATCTTTGACCAGAGAGCCTATTATCGTGGTTAGTCTGCGCTTGACCGCGCGAGTGTTGCGAGTAGTACGCTAGTAGTCGTCATACAGACCAGTATGTCGGTAATAGCAGCCCAGTGCAGTTGTGTGTGAGGAGTCGGCGAGCGTCGACATGGCATTCTGGTCAAGATGCTGAATGAGGTATATTGTTAATTAAGGTAATCATCAGATAATGTAAAGTTTATTTATTGTAATTAATTTCCAACAAGTGCCCCAATAATAATTTTGATTTCAAAGCAATTTTTACAAAAAAAAAAAATCATTTAATTACGATTTCCTTCATTTCCCTTAAAGAAAAGTTTCAGTTAAATTAAAAAAAAATATATATTATTTGCAATGCAGTTCCTCCAAGCCGTGCGCAACAATAAGAGCAGAAATTTGACAAGCAGTTTCAATGAGGTAAGAAATTGATTCTGATTTTTGCACAAGGGCCAAAGACCGATATTTCGGTTTAATTGAATTTTCATTATCACTGAGATTTTCCTATCATTGAATTGTTTTTCATTATTTTCGTGAGAGCTTACACCTTGAGTCAGATTGCGATTCTCATTTTTATTGTCATTAAATTTAATTGCTAGGGAGGTTACGCTTGGCTCCCATTTATTATTATATTTTTTATTTAAATATTTTTGTGGGGACAATATTGCTTCTTGGCTCCTATTCATTTTATATTTCTGTCCTTTTAAAATTTTTGTGGGGAGGTTACACTTGGCGACACCCAGTCCAGGATCGTATTTCGCTGAGAATCTTTTGAAAGACAGTCAGATATCTGCTCTTATTTGCTTAGATATAATTAGGATTTGGCGCAACGCTTATACTAATCTTGTGACTTTCTCTCTACAGGTCAACGGCAATTCGTTGCTCTGTTGTATTTGTGTGTTGTTTTTGCATTGTGCTTATTGTTTTGTGAATATTTGTGACTATTGTAAAAATGCCGCGAAAGACTGTGAATAGTGTATCGCGAGGTATTATGAATGAAATCACCGACTCAAACAACTTTACCGATAGGACTTGTGACACGCAGTGTAATGATGACAATCCTGCGTTCACTGAGAATCAGTGCATTCCAACCACTAATGATGATATTTGTCTTAATGATGAACAAACGAACTCAATTGTCTCGTCTGTTAATTTGACGACAATTGATGACGCGGAGCGGTCTATAGTAATGAGCGCTGCCCAGCGGAACACACCCGGTTTGGAAAATTCAAGTAACGTTCAGACAAATATTTCTAATGAAAATGGACAGTGTACTGAAAATACGACGGATCTATTCAATTCCGAAATAGTGTCTGACAGTGTACATTCGACTGATAAACCTTTTTGTAAATTACAGAATGACCAAATGGTCACACAAAGCGAAACAATTCCAGTTCCACCATTAATTAGCACAGAGAATAGAAATGCTAATTTTGGCTCAGATCAAATTATGGCACTATTGCTGCAACGACTTAACCAAATTAATGAAAAACTTGGCAATAATGACGAAAATCTCAAACAACTTAGTGAACAGGCCAAACACTTAAATGAAAAACTTGGCAATAATGACGAAAATCTCAAACAACTTAGTGAACAGGTCAAACAACAGCGTGTAGTTAACAAACAAGATAATGAAAAACTCAAACAATACTTAAATGAAAAATTAGACGACAATTCCAGACAGCTTTGTGAACAAATTAGAGCCGTTGCCGCGCAGTGTCATGACACTAAGGAACAGTTACGCGAGGAAATTGAGGCTAGCTCAAAGAAAAGTAGCGAAGAAATTAGGTCTGTTGCGCAAGAATTAAGGGAAATGCAAACAGTCGCAACAGAAACACTTAGAGTGGAAATTAGTACGGTCGCTAAACAATGCTCTGAAAAAGCTACACAAATACGCGACGAGTTTAAAGCAATGACAGCAGAACTTTCGCGCACAATGGATGAAAAGATCGACGCGAAATTCGACCAACAGAACACTCAGATTGACGAACGCTTTAATCTCCACATACAAAACAGTGATACGCGTTTCCGCAGATTTATTCAGGATCAAAACAAAGTGAAATGACAAGTAATGGAAACAATCACAGCACAGAGACAGGAAGACAAACGTAAAATGTTTGCGAAGGCAAAAACGTATGTAGACAATAATATTACTACAGTGTCCGACAAAATTAATACCATAGAACAGTTGAACGCGGAATTACGTGATGAAATTTCTGATCTTAAATCAAAAACAGATTCACACACAGTAAATATTCAAACAGTGACAGACAGATTCGAACAATTAGAACTAACACAGGATTGCGATGTCATCAAAGCTGATGTTAAAAAACTGAGCGAAACTACGCGTAAGTTGCAAAAACAGATTAATGCGTCCGATTCTAAAACCGATGATCAGGCAAAAATACTGACTGAAAAATATGATGAATTAGCCAGTCGTATTGATGCTATTGAAAGTAATAATGATAATAAATCAGACGATACTGCACCGATTTCATTTAACCAAACACCTGAATTTCAAAATTTACAGCAGACAATTAATGAGATCGATTCGCCTAATAACACGTTGCATAGAAAATTGTCGAGTTTACAACAAGAAGTAACAGAGATGAAAAACATTTCAGTTAATAATAACATACCACAACAGACGCCACTTTATGAATATTTGTCAGACTCACGCAGCGCGTATAATTTGGGTAATCTACAGAGAGTACGGGACTTAGATTCCGATCAATCACAGTTCAATAGATTCTCTTACGATCCTGAACATGTTCCATCACACAGAGATGATAATTTCGATTACAAACATTTTCTGTCAGTGAGAAAGTTTAAAGTTTTTAAAAACGATAGAACGCAGATTCACCCACTGGATTGGATTCAACAATTTAGCTTTGCTCTTCCACCGACTTGGCCTGTAACGCATAAACTTGAATTTATTTGCAGTTTTTTGGAAGGCGAACCGGCAACTCGTATGAAACCGATCGCGAGGCAATGCTACTCAGTAGAGGAATTTCAGAATGCTTTTCTATCTGCGTATTGGTCGAAGACGACACAGCGCGGAATTAAAGATCAGTTAATTAGTTTGCCGAATTACGAGAACTCAAATTTTTCCAGTGTGACGCAATTTTTTGAGCACATGGTACAACAGAACCAGTACCTAAGTGAACCGCACAGTGAATCTGCACTTATACAATTATGCATTTCCAAATTACCACGGTCATTACGAGTGTCACTTCTAACGGGCCAGCAAAAAGAAAACATTTCAGCATTCAGGGATCTGTTGCAGCTTTTAGAAGTACAGCAATCTGATTATTCATTTGTAAACAAAAACTTTTCGTATAATAACCAAGGTCAACAAACTTACGGTAATTATGATCAGGGACGTAATTTCAATAGGAAAAGTAACAGACGCTTTAGGAACGACAACTACCAGAACTTAAATCACAGACAAAATTCAGATTATCAATATCGTCAAAATTTTCAGCAACAGGAAGCACATTTTGGTAACAATAGACGTTTTCCACCACAACAGCATGAAAGTCAGCCGGTTGGAATACATAACCAACAATGTAATGCACAAGGTCAACCAGGCTTTAATGTTCCGCCGCAAGCACGTATAGTCCCTGATACAACAAATAGTAACGTACGGCAGCAAGGAAACAACTACGTACAAAGAAGGCAGGATATCAATTCCTATCGCAATACACCGTATAGGAATGACTATTACGAACGACGTAAAAATAATGAGAACAATTTTCAGCGTACATCTAACAACAGTCGGACATACCAACAGCAAAATTTTACACAAGAACCTATTCTCATGAATGAACCCGACAGTAGGTATCATCCAGAGCGTAATACGTCTGGAAGAAGTAATAGAACTGTTCAAATAGTAGAAATGCCACAGCATCCTCCTGATAATAATAACACGTCAGATAGAATCTGACTAGATACTGTACAGATCGCATCTTCCAATAATACAAGCACTACTTCAGACACGCAAAATGTTGTTCACGAAAATGTAATTACCTTTGACGACATCAGAGACACTCTCTTGCAGGAAAGACCATTTGTTCAGAAAACTATTTCACATCCTGTTTTCGAAATTAAAATTGGTTCATCGAAATTCTCAGCAGTAATCAAATCCGGATCACCTATATCAGTAATAAATGAGGAGACTTTCAACGAGTACAACAAAGAGAATACGTATCCGACATTACCATTAGGCAAAACAAAAGTGAAGGGAGCAGTATCGAGTAAAGGAGTAGACGTTAAATTACAGACGCATTTATCATTTTGTATTGGAGGTCATACTTTCCACTCAAATTTTTGGATTGTTCCTTTATTGACAACAGACGTAATTTTAGGTACGAATTTTCTGGTACAACACGACGCAGTTATTGATTTTCAGAATTCTTATTTAATGGTGAAGGATGAAAATATACAATTTGCTATAGAATTTCAGCACTCACTATCTGCGGAAGAGCAAACAATTAATCGCACAGAGGTCATGTCCGCGTCACATAACATAGACTGTAATCCCACATTGTTCACGGATACGTACGTACACAACTATAATACTCCAGACGAAGCTGACTACGACGTTATACAGATGATTTCTGATAAGGTTAAAGAGAGCAGTGCAACTACACACAACGAACGAACGCAATTACACGAAATTCTTTTACAGCAAGCTCCAGTTTTCGACAACATTCCTGGTACTATGTCCGGATTTATGTATGAATTTCAAGTCAAACAGCACGACACATTTAAAGCAAAGCATTATCCCATTCCATATATCCACAGAGAACAGGTTAAAAAGGAATTGCAGGATATGCTTGACCAAGGAATTATAGAACCAGCAGTTAGTCCGTACATAAACCCGCTACATATTGTTAGGAAAAAAGATGGCTCACTTCGCCTCGTACTTGATTCACGTCACATTAATGACATTATTATTAATGAAACAGATCGACCACAGACACTAGAGGAACTTTTACAGAAATTTCACGGTACAGCTATTTATTCTACACTAGATTTGAAATCGGGATTTTGGCAAATTCAACTTCATCCGAACTGCAGAAAATACACAGCTTTTCTCTGTTTTGGCGACTGTTATCAATTTTGCAAATTACCGTTCGGCTTAACTATTTCTTCTGCAGCTTTTATTCGCGGTTTGAACACAATACTTCCGGCAGAACTTAAGGACAGAATTACGACGTATGTAGACGACATTCTTATTGCAGAAGCTAACTGGTCTGAACACAATGTGATTTTAGAACGTCTGTTACAAACTTTCCATGCACAAGGACTCACAGTTAATCTTAGTAAATCGCACTTTGGCAAAACTTCTATAAAATTTCTTGGACACGTAATTTCAGCAGAAGGCATTGCACCTGATCCGGAAAAACTTCAAGCTCTACGTGACATTACTGTTCCTACGACGTAGAAACAACTACGCAGTTTTTTGGGCTTAATTAACTTTTTTCGTAAATTTATTCATCACTCTGCTTTAGACACACCCAGATTATGCCAATTAACAGGTAAAAACAGTATTTGGTCTTGGGATAAGCAAGCACATTCTGAGCTCATGAACCTGAAGCATGCTTTGTTGAATGCTCCACTGTTATCGCACCCAGATCTTACCAGAAATTTTTCCATTGCCACTGACAGTTCCAACACCGCTTTAGGCGTACATATTTTCCAGGAAATTGAAGAAGATGGTTCAGTAGTAATTAAAAACATCGCATTTGCAAGTCGCATTCTGTCACCTGCTGAACGAAATTATTCTGTTACAGAATTTGAAACATTATGTGTTGTATGGGCTTTCACGAGATTTAGGCACTTTCTTTATGGCAGACATACCACCGTCTACACAGACCACAGAGCGATACAATTTTTACTTTCGGCTAAATTCACTCACGACAGATTAAGCAGATGGAAACTTTATTTACAGGAATTTAATTTTACAATAGTTCACATTCCCGGCACACAAACTGTTATAGCAGACGCACTATCGCGTTCTCTCGGCAACAATCAGCAAGACGTAGCAACCAACTTCTGCAAAACAAATTTCAGTGTCATGTACATTCAGCAAGTTGCATTTGAAAACTTTATTTCATCGTCATTACAGGACATAGCACAAGAGCAAAATAAAGACAATGTGTGGAAAGAAATTAAACACCTTTGGCAAGATAGGAATAATGTTACGATTAGAAACCATTACATTGTACGCAATGACATTCTGTTTCGCCGCTCTCATCCTGACAGCAACAATTGGTTATTATGCATTCCTGACGAACTGGTTAACAAATTAATCTGGTACACTCATTTAAGTTACGCACATTACGGAGCACGAAAATGTTTTCTTATACTGAGACAGAACTGTTATTTTACTAACATGGAGAAACGTATACGACGAGTTTTAGCGTCTTGTAAAATTTGCCAGAAAGCTAAATCAGACACCACTTCGCATATTCCTCCTTTATATCCCATTGTACCCGTTAAATTAAGACATATGGCCGCAGTAGACATTTTTGGTCCGATTCCGAGAACTAACAGAGGTTTTTGTTACATCTTTGTCGCTGTTGAGCTAACTTCAAAATTTGTTACTTTCACTCCATTACGCAAAGCTACTGCTAAAACTGTTTCGAAAGCATTTGTAAAACATTTTCTATTTCATGTAGGGCATGTGATGAAGGTAATTTCTGACAATGGATCTCAATTTCGTTCTGGTACATGGACACGTATGTTACGAGCTAGAAACATTTCTCCGATTTATATATCCAAGTACCATGCTTCTTCGAACCCCTGTGAAAGATTAATGAAAGAAATTGGTAAGCTGTGCCGAATATACTGCCACAAAAGACATATTGATTGGGATACACACATACTCTCATTCCAAGATGTAATTAATTCCATTCCAAATGAATCCACTATGCTATCTCCGTCTGTTGTATTGAAAAACGTTGAACCACCAAACAAAATTAAAGAATTAGTAAACTTCCCTAAATGTCGTCGACTAAGACACCACGAAATAATTGACATTGCGCTGAACAACATCAAACGTGCCGCAGAGCGCCGGAGAAGACAGCAAAAACAGGTTTGTACACGCCGCGACTTTCACGTTGGACAGAAAATATTAGTACGTACACACTATTTATCCAGTAAATTAAAAGGTAAGTGCAGTAAATTTGAACTTCTATACGCAGGTCCATATCGGATTCGCAGCATCCCTCACCCCAATGTTGTACACGTCGAAACTTTGAGAACCAGAAAATCGAAAGGCAACCACCATATCTCAAACATTAAACCGTTTATTGAATGAAGACACTTTATGATTCAACACACTATGATGCCATTTACTAATGCAATTATATTCACCTGACTAATTACTGATGATTATCGTATTTTTTCTTGGCAAGTGCCCGGCAAGGTAAGGTTAGCAGGTCGCTTTTCTTGTCGTTACACATCAGACCGTGCACATTTTCCACTTTTTTTGTGTATATGATTGCACTCCAGTTTTGTTTGTATGCACTGTGAAATAGTTAAGATATAACACACACCAGTTGACTTTGACATTTGTTGCCCTATGACATCTCAAGATCATGACTGTTTTACATTTTTTGCTGCTGCATTGTATTATTCTGTGTACATTTTTGCATCTGAACACTGTCAATGTCTTTGACATATTACGTTTTCTGTCATATTATGCTGTATGGTTAATTATGTCACCATAAACTAGTCATTGTTTAGTGGGTATATGATTTAAATGCAGGACATTAATCTTTGTTCATCAATTTCAGAAAGAAATGATGCATGTAAGAAATAAATTCGACAGAAATGGGAATTTCACCTACGGAATAAACGATAGAAGATGCAATAACTTTATGAGGAAGAGTAAATGGATCAGGATTAACAAGCATTGACAAGAATATACTATGCTCATCGTAGAATATCAGTCTTAACTAATTTTTTCTTTCAGAATACAAGGTGATTGATGCAGGCTGTCAGACAGAACTACACATCTTAGTTTTAGTGATGAAATATGCTAGAGATAAGGAATAGTTATGTAATGAGTAATGAAGTGATTTTTTTTGCAGATGATAATGAATGCTGATGAATAATGATGAAGAATATGCTGTTATGAATAATGAAGTTTTTCTTTACAGGTGATGATAATAATGAAGTTATGATAATATGGATAATGAAGTTTTTTCTTTACAGATGAGGATAATGTTGAAGTTATGTATTTAGGCTATGTAGTTGTTTAAGTATTTGTTGCAGTTTGTTTTGACAGCAGGTGTTATATTGCATAGTAGGATGATGGAAAGTTTTGGAAAGGACAGCTATGGAACACATTTTTATACACATTTCACTACCTGTTAATTCGAAGTTCACTACTTTTCAGCATAGTGTGCGTTTCTTCTTTCAGGTCAATAATCCATTTTGTATTTTTTTCAGGAGAAGTTTTTCATGATACTTACTAAACCTGTTACTTATTATACCTGTTCTAGTACTTGCATTTTTATTTTTCCCCATTTGTGTTTATCATTTATAAATGTGATCACATATACTGCCTTGCTACATAACCTTGCTACAGCTGACTCATGACGAATGATGTTACCTATCCTCATTTGCAGCAATAGGTCAAAAGCAAATAGTGTTATGCCTCAGCAATTAATTATCGATCCCAACGCAATGCATTGCTAACAAAAAAATGTATTACCAGTCCCAAATAGTGATACCAGTTTGAGAAAGTTCTGAGTAATGCTGATCAGATCTGAATAGTATGTCACTTCAGTAATGACTTCTTAAAAATAAAAAATATATATATATAAAATAATGCTTTGTAACTGGCTAATAACTGCCACTGTTTATTGTAATGAGACTACTTAAAATGCCCATGATTATTAATGCTATGACTGTAATTAACTGATTTTTAATAATGACTTCGTAATGATCTGAATAATACTGAATGATGAACAATGTTTTATTCTATTCAATACTTGCTGGCCACTGAGTGCCAATAATTAATGTCACTCAATGAATTATGTTATTAATTATGCCATTAATTAGCTCTTATTTTCAATGTTGATACTTTGTAACTGGAAAAGAATGTGATTGTTTAATAATGCTTTGTAATTAGGAAAAAGCTAATGATTCTTACTATATTGAAATGACAAATGATTAATTAACTATGCCATACTTTGTAACTGGAAAAGAATGCGATTGTTTACTAATGCTTTGTAATTAGGAGAAGGCTAATGATTAATACTATATTGGAATGACAAATGATTAATTAACTATGCTATACTTTGTAACTGGAAAAGAATGCGATTATTTAATAATGCTTTGTAACTAGGAAAAGAAGGTTACTGATTCTATGTAAAACAATTAATGAACATTTTTCTGTAATACTACATACATGGTACAGAAATGTTCAATAACTGGGCTATGAATGCCGCAAACTACTAATGAAGAATGGTATGTGACTTAATGTCCTTCACCTTATGAGCCAACTACCCTGAATTACTGCAATGTCCATTTGTCCTGTTTATCCTAATGATCATGGAGCACTGTCTTTGGTTTTGCACTAATTCTACGTTGGTGTGCCTTGTAAGAGCGTGGTGTTGACACGACATGCTGTCCACCACCGTGAGCGATGAAGACGTTATTATGGTCCCACTGTTTGGTGTACCTAGTGTACTGCCAAAATGAGAACATGGAACATTACTACGACAGTTCAGTGTCTTGGCTACACTGATAAATTCTGATGGGAAAAGAACTTCAAATTGTGTCACTTGGTGTTGTACTTCTGTGGAAAGATATGGACTTTCAGAACAGCTGTGTGCAATCTAAAGTGCTACAACCATGATGCAATCCTTCCCTTTCCTATCCTAATTCTTGTCACATAGTGAAAATCATTTTTTGCTAACATCATTTATGTTCATGGGTTATACATTTTAGATTTGCTGAACTCCAGTGCGAGTACAGTTATGTCACTTGTCGATATGATTTTTTTTTGCCATTATGTTTATTTGTTGTGAAAATACTAAAGACATTTTTTCGATTTGTTCTGAAGTACAGTATATGTGCACTCTTGTCTTTTATATTGTATATACATTTTTTTATTTTGATATGGTCTGAACTACAGTGCATGTGCACTTATGTTGTGTGTTAATATGTTTTCTACTGAACTTCAGTGCCTGTGCACTTTTCTCATTTTTCAATATGATTTGTACTCATTCTGTATGTTCAATACATCAGTGCGTATGCACTTATGTCATTTGTTACTCATTGTATATACATTTCGTCATTTGCTGATATGTTCTCAACTCCAGTGCAAGTACACTCAAGTCACTTATCAACATGATTTTCTGCTATTCTGTTTATTTGTTCTGAAAATGCTAAAGAATTTTTTCAGTGCATGTGCACTTTGTTTTCTGTCAAATAATTTGTATATACAGTTTTCTGATTTACTACTATGTTTTGTACTCACATCCTGTCTTTGTCTGATATATTTTGCACTCGGTGCGTGTGCACCACATTTAATTTATGTACTACATTTGAATATTCTGTAAATTGTAAAAATTGATTAATTAAAAAACAAAAAATTTCTTGCGATGGCAAGTCCAAATGACTCACCATCGCTGCCAAATTTTTGCCCCCCCAGTGGAGGGTTATGAAACACGTATGTAACGTAGCAGCGATGGTGAGGCACGTTAAAATCTTTGACCAGAGAGCCTATTATCGTGGTTAGTCTGCGCTTGACCGCGCGAGTGTTGCGAGTAGTACGCTAGTAATCGTCTGTATGACGCTAGTAGTCGTCATACAGACCAGTATGTCGGTAATAGCAGCCCAGTGCAGTTGTGTGTGAGGAGTCGGCGAGCGTCGACATGGCATTCTGGTCAAGATGCTGAATGAGGTATATTGTTAATTAAGGTAATCATCAGATAATGTAAAGTTTATTTATTGTAATTAATTTCCAACAAGTGCCCCAATAATAATTTTGATTTCAAAGCAATTTTTACAAAAAAAAAAATCATTTAATTACGATTTCCTTCATTTCCCTTAAAGAAAAGTTTCAGTTAAATTAAAAACAAAAAAATATATTATTTGCAATGCAGTTCCTCCAAGCCGTGCGCAACAATAAGAGCAGAAATTTGACAAGCAGTTTCAATGCGGTAAGAAATTAATTCTGATTTTTGCACAAGGGCCAAAGACCGATATTTCGGTTTAATTGAATTTTCATTATCACTGAGATTTTCTTATCATTGAATTGTTTTTCATTATTTTCGTGAGAGCTTACACCTTGAGTCAGATTGCGATTCTCATTTTTATTGTCATTAAATTTAATTGCTAGGGAGGTTACGCTTGGCTCCCATTCATTTATTATTTCTGTCTTTAAAATTTCAGTGGAGAGGTTACACTTAGCGCAATGTCCATTAGCATTCTTAAATAATATTGTCATTTATAAAATTTTTGTGGGGAGGTAACAACAGTTACTCATAATCACTTTGTGGAATTACTAGTGTTAGCTGCTCAAGAGGTTAACAAACATTTCTGATTGATTGCAGTTGCGTAAAATTGAAAACTGACTTATCCACGAAAAATACACAAAAAATCTTTTACTGAATCTTGCTCAGTTAAGTTCTGTCTTTCAAATTACTATTTAGTAGACTACAGCACAGCTATTAATAGTAGTCTGGCGAGTTACTGAGATTTTAATTTATTTAATAGTTTCTCAATCATCAGTACTCCCTCGTATCATCCATATTAGATAGGATGGATCCTACTTAAGTATTTTGTTTTAGGTAAAATTGAAGGGCAACACTGTAGTATAACTAGTTATTATTTAAACACAAAATGAACTAGAATTCTTGTTAGCCGTATACAAGTCTGACCAAGTCATCAGTTGGATCTTACTTCAGCTTCAGATTTCGTCGATGCAATGTAAAGCATTGTTCTTTGACTACGTATGGCACAGGCTGAGCTTCTTGTAGCTCCTTAACAAATGAAATTAGGTCCACAGTTCTCTTTATATTGATTTGCATCCTCTTGCAGTAATTATACTGTGCTCATTTAACCCCATGTGCTTCCTCCGTCCACAAAAAACTATTCGCCGCCCCATTACGCACTTTAGCACCACTGCGTTACTATCATTTCTCAACAAAAGAAAACTCGCTGTGCTACTCAACTCGAATGTCGCTGTCAACGGTCTCCTACAGTTCTCTTCTGCAATGTACTGAACTGCTGGTGCTGGCTTGCGCGCAGTTCACTGTATTCTCTGGCTATATCGTAACGCCCTACGCGAGCTTGTCTACTTACAATAGCTTACAACTAGCATTTATTAAAATTAAAATGAAAAATCGTTCCGCTTCACCACACAAATATTAGACACTTTTTTACAAGCTTTGATTCATGGAAAAAATACATCGAACACTAAAATTGCAAGGAAAGGAACATGGTAGCCCACACAGCTATAGAGCTATAAGTTTACTTACTTTTTTTCACCTGTCTTCTTTTCATTTCACTGCCACTTATAGAAAGAGCACTGACCTGTCACGAATGAAATTAGAACTCTTATACAGAAACTAATAACTAGCTCACTGCAATAAGAAACCGGCACGGCTTTACTATTGGCAAAAGCCAAGTAAATACTCTTTACCTTTTAGCGGAAATTTAATTCATGCAGGCCGTCATGAAGCAACCACACATCATACGATTTTCCCCTGTCTGCTAGCGTTTATTGCTCGATGTATTCGAGAGCTACCTCGGACGTAAACTCGCTTCCGCTACAAATAAAGCAGCTGCGTCGTTAAAAAAATTTATTAGAAAGTCTGAAAATTCATTGTTTGTTTTAATTGTCTACATAATCAGTATTTATCGCGTCTCGTAACGAGACGACAGAATCAGTCCGCATAGAATTCAACCGCCTGAGATTGCAACTAGCTCTTCGCGTCATTTTAAGTTCTTCGTTGGAGTGAAAGTGTTGGGAGGCAAGCCACGAAGTGACAGAGACAACGTGGAGCCAAGTCTGGGGCTGTAAATCTGAAGTTCAAAACCGAATCATTTTAAACTGGCGGCACAATTTCTGGGTTTTCCGGGCAGATTCTTATCGGACGCCATCGTGGAACACTCGTCCTGCCACTCTGGAATAAATGCCACAGCTGCCTCACAACACCTGATGCCTCATCACATTCGGCCTGTATACAAGTCACAGATTTCGCTACAAACGTCTGCGTCTACATCTCCGTCCTCCAAGTTACCTGACGGTTTCTGGCTGAGAGTTCTTTCGACGCCACTCTCATTTCCCCTTCAACCCTGTTCTATTCGCAAAAGGCGGCTGATAAGAATCACTGTAAGTCTCCGGTTTGGCTCTCATTTCTCTGATGTTGTGGGAGGAGTTAACACCTTATTCTTGGAATGTATTCTCTAAAAATTTCAGTAGTATATATCTCTGTGGTGTCCGACGTTTCCAACAGCATGGACTATCAGATCAGAGACCATGGCTGTGGTTACCCTTGACGCTGCATCACAGACAGGAGCTCTTGCGATGGTGTACTCAACGACGAACCTGGGTGCACGAATGGCAAAACGTCATCTTTTCGGATGAATCCAGGTTCTGTTTACAGCATCATGATGGTCGCATCCGTGGTTGGCGACATCACGGTGAACGCACATTGCAAGCGTGTATTCGTCATCGCCATACTGGCGTATCACCCAGCGTGATGGTATGGGGTGCAATTGGTTACACGTCTCGGTCACCTCTTATTCGCATTGACGGCACTTTGAACAGTGGACGTTAAATTTCAGATGTGTTACGACCAGTGGCTCTCCCTTCATTCGGTCCCTGCGAAACCTTACATTTCAGCAGGATAATGCACGACCGCATGTTGCAGGTCCTGTACTGGCCTTTCTGGATACTGGAAATGTTCGACTGCTTCCCTGGCCAGCACATTCTCCAGATCTCTCACCAACTGAAAACGTCTGGTCAATGGTGGCCGAGCAACTGGCTCGTCACAATACGCCAGCCACTACTCTTGATGAACTGTGGTATCGTGTTGAAGTTGCGTGGGTAGCTGTACCTGTACACGCCATCCAATCTCTGGTCGACTCAATGCCCAGGCGTATCAAGGCCGTTATTATGGGTAGAGGTGGTTGTTCTGGGTACTGATTTCTCAGGATCTACACACCCAAATTGCGTGAAAATGTAATCACACGTCAGTTCTAGTATAACATATTTGTCCAATGAATACCCGTTTATCATCTGCATTTCTTCTTGGTGTAGCAATTTTAATGGCCAATAGTGTATATTTCCGTAATATTCTCCCAATGAATCTCACGCTGCTAAATGCTTTCCTGCTACGTGTTTCATGTGAGCATTCCATTTTAGACCGCTCCCGGTCGTTGTTCCTTGGTACTTAACGATAGTTACTGTTTGCAGTCCTTTATCGCCAGTAGAGGAATCGAGCAGTAGTCACTTACTGATGCGCAATACGTTACCATCGCCTAGGGCTAGCGTATTTGACTAGTAACCAAAACGTCCTGTGTACCGGATTCTAATCCAGCCTGTACTCCAGCTCTTGAACAAAAAAAATCAGCTGTGGGCCCCGAAGACTTCGGGCATAAGGAAGCCACCCTGGTTCTGCCAGTGGAGTGGCTCTGTGAAAAAGAGCGCAATGGTGGACAGGTATTCATGGCATCTTCTTGCCCTTGGGTACGGAAACTGCCTGTAAAAGAAGGAAGAATCACCAATAATCAACGGTATGAGGATGCAGAAGGTAATGGAAACCACTGCATTAAAGACACATAATGTGTATCAACAGGACATGTGGCTTGTAATCGAAAAAGCGTCATAGTGATGTCTACATTGGCAGAAGTTTCGGAACACCGGGAGGAGCCTTTCATGGGAAAGGGACCGTGAGCAAAAGATGAAATAACTGACGAAAGGCTAACACTCAACGAAATAGCGTGGAATGTCAGAAATTGAGCGGGGTAGTTAAGCTAGAAAATCTGAAATGGGAAATATAATAGCTCAGTCTAGACATAGGGGAGGGGGGGGGGGTCAGTGAAGTGATGTGGAGAGAAGATAAGTATTTGTGGTCAAACGAATATAGTGTAATGCATAGGGCAATACTGACAGCAGCAAGAAATGGTATAACTGGAGTAGAATTGGTTATGAATAGGAAGGTAAAGCAGAGAGTTAATTACTGCTAACAGTTAAGTGATAGTATTGTTCTCATCAGATTTGAAAGCAAACAAACGCCGACAATCATAGCTGAAGTATACATACCAACGTCGCAAGCCAAAGACAAGGAGACAGAAATATATTGCGTGAGGATACTGAAAGGGCAGTTCAGTATAACAGCGTATTAATCATGGAAGACTGAAACAAGGTTGTAGGGGAAGGAGTAGAAATAGAGTGTACGGGACAGTTTGGTCTTGCTAGCAGGAATGAGACAGATGGAATACTAAATAATTTCCGCAATAAATTTCAGTTAGTAATAACGAATGTTCCGTTAAAGAATTACAAGAGGAGGCGGTATACTTTGAAAAGGCCTGGAAATGCGGACATATTCCAGCTGGATTACATAATAGTCAGACAGAGATTCCGAAATCAGGTGTCTGACTGACAACAGACTTTCGGAGACTATATCCACACAGTTCTCAAAACTGTAAGAGAGGATAAGTACGAAAACTGTCGCACTATCAGCTTAACAGCTGACAAGAATAACGTACAGAAGAATGGAAAACAAATCTGAGAATCTGTTAGACCTCATTCAGTTAGGCGTAGGGGGAGTTAAAGGCGTCGCAGAGTCATTTCTGACGTTGCACTTGATAATGAAAGCAAAAGTAAAACAATATAGTCGAATTAGATCAGTCGTTGATGAGGGAATGAGGATATAAAATGGGACACTACAAGTAGTAGAGTAGATGTGTTTCGCTATTTAGGCAGCAAAATAAGGGATTATGCGTGCAGTAGAGAGGCTATAAAATGGTGACTGCTAATAGAAAAAAAAGTATATCTGAAAAGAGGTATTTGCTAACGTCTACAAAAAAATTACATGTTGTGATGTCTTTCAGGAAAGTATTTGTCTGGAGTGTGGCCTCTTATGGAAGTGGGAATTTCGGTGAAGAAGGGAATAGGAACTTTAGAACTGTCGTGCTACAGAAGCGTCTTAAAGAGTAGGTGGGTAAATCGAATATCTGATGACGTACAAAATATTTGCTCAAGTGAACGTCCATAACTGAGGAGCATATTTATAGACTAAAGTTCCGCTTCAGTTTCTAGTAATTTTCTTAATTTATTCCACGGCCGGGTTCGAAACTTGAAGTTCTATCTTCAGGTGATATCAAACAATTCTGAAAATATGAAAGTGTGGCAGTCGGGCCAGCCAGTCATTGGGGATAACACACCCGTCAACAAAACTCAAGGGAGCGTAGGACCAACAACCACAGTGCGTCGCACTGTACACGCGGACGCTGTGGTTGCAACAATCTGCTGCGTTTGCTCGACGGAGGTGAGATCCCCAATGACTCACTGGCTCGATTGTCACACATTCATGTTTTCATAGTTGTTTGATATCACCTGAAGACCAAACTTTCAGCTTCGAAACTGATCGTGCAATAAAATTAAGATAACTACCAGCAATTATACTACGAACTGATGGGGTACTGAACCGAACTAGAGAGAATAAAAATTTACGACGCAATCAGACTAAAGTAAAGGAGCGCTTGATAGGAAAAATCCTGATTCACTCATTGACTTATGAGTGAAATATGACACAGTGCAGAAAGACAGCATGAGGTACAAGCTTCTTCACATAATTCCTTAAAAACCAATCGCTCGACCAATCGACAGTATGCTAAACGACTGACTGTATACAATAGTCTTCGATTCAACATTTGCTCCCCAAGAAAATTTAAGAAAAAGGTCTACCACAGGGATCAGACCTTGCTCCACATCTCTTCATCTTGTACACTACAGACATGCTAAAAACAAAATCAGGGAACTTCGATAACGCTAATGATTGAGTACTTTCAACAAGATGTAACTCAATTGAACATTTGGAAGAAATCCTAATGTAGCATCTAGATGATGTAGTGAGAAAGTACTTTCGCAAATGGAGACTCCAATCAAATGCAACCAAAACGGAGGTCTTCTGCTTCAACTAAATTATAAAGTAGCAGGCATAAAACTCGACATACAGTTTGAACACTACATGCACTCTTAATAAAACACCGAAGTACCTGAGGATTGTTGTTGTTGTGGTCTTCAGTCCTAAAACTGGTTTGATGCAGCTCTCCATGCTACTTTGTCCTGTGCAAGTCTCTCCATCTACGAATAACTACTGCAACCAACTTCCTTCTGAATCTGCTAACTGTAATCAAGTCTTGGTCTCAATCTACGATTTGTACCCCACATACTTACCTCCAATTCTAAACTGGTCATTCCTATCGTCTCATAATGTGTCCTATCAACCGAACCAGCATCTTGCCAGGCTGTGCTACAAATTTCTTTTCTCCCCAATTCTATCCAAAATCTCTTCATTAGTTACGTGATCTACCAATCCAATCTTCAGCATTCTTCTGTAGCACCACATTTCAAAAGTTTTTGTTCTCTTCTAGTCTAAACTGTTTGTTATCCATGTTTCACTTCCATGCATGGCTATACTCCCTACTGGGGGTAACTCTGGATAATCTTCCACACAGCATTTAACAAGAATAGCCTAAAAACTGAAGACAAGTAATATCATCATTCTAAAGCTATGTGGTACGATCTGGAAGCATCAGCATCCACCATACCTCCTTCTGGCCTGAGTCTTGTCTTATTAACTGCTGAATTTTGTGGCTAGCTTGGCTAAACAGCCCTTAAGCACTAAAGATCAATGTCCAACGAAATAACGCCATGAGAAATATTGATGTTGTCATTAAATCAACATATACAGAGCGGCTGCCAGTACTAAGTCCTATTCCATCTCATCAACTATGTCGCATAAACACTCTCAGTAATGAATATGAAAAGATAACGGATAATAAAATACTATAAAGCAATGAAGATTTCGATTATGCAAACCATAACCGACACCACTCTGGATGACCACAAAAAAGATCAGCTACGGTCACTGTGGACGAGCTCAACATTAATAATGCATGGACTGAAGAACTGACTGGAGAACAAAATACTTATCTCCCATGAATCACCCAAACATCACTGGGATTTGAATTTCAATGCAAAACATGGCCAGTGCTAAACAGAAGTAGAAACTTGCATGATAGACGTGCATATTCTTTTACACAAACGGGGTAAGCAGCTATCGCCACTTTGTGATCATGTAGAACCACATATCATCAGTACATCATACAAGAATGCATCACAAGATCATACGATGGTACACCAGAAGCCTTCATGCTAGAGACTCTATAGTCGGTAGGTTATTCTGGATTTTTGTTTATAAGACGTAATATTACACATATTACACTCTGCACTCATTTTTTTAATGTGTCAAAACGCCACACTATAAATTATGGTTTCGTCCAAAGAGCAAGGTCCCAAAGCAAGGTTGGTGCCTCGCAACGAAACCACAGAAGAAGGTAGTCCCTGCAACCCACAATGACGTATGGGCAATGTCGGCTTAGCCACGTCCCCTAGAGCTTCGCTACGTCACAGTAGTCGAAGGTCTACTTACGGTTGAGCACAGGAACGCTCGCCCCAATTATCAGTCACCAGCCAAGATGACAGCATGATCTTAAATTAGGCCACCAGTGTATTCTATGTCTTAGGCAGAATCCTAATGTGAGCACTATGTCAATTATACTTCAAGTGATGAGTCTTCGGACTCAAGACTGTAACAAATGACATAGGAAAAATCTATAACTCTCTAAATACCGACCACAATGGGACAGCGAACAATATGAGACTAATGACAACGGGCGCAGAGAAGTTTAAGCGGTCATTCTCCGAAATGTCCATACGTGAATGGAATGGAAGAAACGCTGATATGTTTTACACTGGGAAGTCTCCTCTGTCATGCACCTAACAGTGGACTGCAGACTTCCTTTCCAAGTTACAACTCTTTGGAAGCTATGTTCAGCAAATGCGATCGAAATGACAGTTGAACTGAGCACAGCCTGAACACAGCGTTATCATAAGCAAAAGACACCTTCGATGGACCATTGTTATTATTTGATGTAATAAAGCGACGTATTTTCTTACTATGCCATGTCTTCATTGAAATATAAATGTTATTACACCAATTAGTACCTTTCCAACGCTGTCTTAAATCCAGGACATGAAAGCATTAATCAGACGATCAGATATCAACCGCATATCTGGCGGAATTAGGCCGACACTGCGTAATCTAGATATTGGCAATTTAGAAATCACGCCAAGTCCATTAAACGGCTCAGTGAACGGTGAATGCCGATTACGTATCTGAAACTCTTCGGTGTAATCGTTCTATAATTAAGGGGGGTCGTAAAAATTGTAAGAAACAACAGAATTTCAAATCGATATTTAATCTCATTTCTGTTTGCATTTGAAAAGAAGTGGTTATGATTATGTTATGCAATCAGCAGAATCCGTTCATGAAACTATGGAGGAGCATGAATCTCACCACAGTTTTCTATTTTCGAAATTATACTTACGGTTTATGTTGATTCTTCACTTTCCAGCGAAGTAATAGTCCAGGAATATGAGTCTTCTATTCCGGATCCCAAATATTGCTGATATATTGTTTAAAGTACATATTTTGGATTCAATTTAAGTCACCATTTACACGGTAGATTACCCTTTGTATTCTGATTTATTATTCGAATGGTAATATTCATTCGTATTCAGTTTTCTCAAAATTTGAAGCTTCACATTTGATTAGATCAACTTCATAAGCATGTGTCTGCGTAACACAACGTCTGATTCATGACTCTTAAGCACAATATCAACAGGCTTTCATAGTAGCATGCACTCTTACTTTAGTTTTGCATCATCTCACACTACCCTTTTTTCCTTAAATGATTATATTTTTTGTTTCTTACATGCAAAACATAAACAGATAAACAGTCTGCGTTACAGTTACAACAACATGTCAACATGTCTTTTGCAATACAGAGTTACTGGTTCTGGTTGGTGTTACCAGTCTCTCACTACGAAATACATGGCAAGTTCACACACATACACACATACATATTCTAAAGCCGATCATAGCAAGTTTGCAGAATATCAAAATTAAAATAAATTACTTGAAAAGAGCTTTCTATTCACCTATTGAGCTTACAGTTTGCCAAACAACCTACCTCCATAGCTTAGCTGTGGTCTGCAATTAAATCCTTCAGAGTTGAATGCATATCGGGTGATTTAGCTGCCCTATTGCTGTCGTTTTATGCAAACTGCAATGCTATAACTGGCCTTCAGAAACTCCGCGTGAGATTTTCATATTCTCTTGCTTCTACAGAAAAAATGAAAATAACCTTTTGTAGGAAATTAATGTAGATAAATTTTGTACGGGGATATGTTTTCGCTAGAACCCGTAGTTTTCGAGTTATTCAAGGAAAACGTACAAAAGTCACCTTCAGTCGCACCCACCCCTCGCCTTCCACACTCAGTCATCACCGGTCAATATTTCTATTACGTCTTTCGTGGCAATCCTTTGTAGCACTGTACAAATATTTACGACTGCATGAATTATTTCCCACGTTCGACCTGTTTTGGTCTTCATTGATCGGCCTTATTACGCCAATGGTTTCACTTATCAATTGTAACATTGACGTCTGTATAAATTTTACCTAACAATTGTGTGAATTTGGACAACATAAAATAAACAATTATAGCGCTGAATTCGTCAGACCTTCTGACTAAGAAACTTCTGTGCTTGTGGGAGTTAAGTTTGGATCGAATTGTCAACGTTATTAGTTTTATCGTAACATTTACCAAAGTCGTTTTTTGTTCATTACCCTCGCAGGCACATTTAAATTAATAAGGTGACTACGCTGGTGATGTAATAGCCCAATCAATAGAGACCAAAAAAGGTGAAATATCATGAATACTTCGAGTACTCGGAAGTTTTTGTACAGTGTTAGGGAGGAGTGCCACAAACGACATACTAGAAATCCTGACCGGTGACGAATGTGGGTGTGGGTTGAGGTGTGTTGGAAGGTCACTTTTTATCGTTTCTCGTAAATAACGTGAAAACCCTGACCTCCAGAGGAAAAGTATACAAGGACGAAATTTAACTAAATTCCCTACAAAAACGTTCTACTCTTTTTCGTGTAGGATTAATAGTTAGCACGTAGCGAGCGAGCAAATATGAAAATCTCGGGTTTTTTTTTTTATGAACGCCAGCTATGACATTGTGGGCTGCACAAAACCATGGCGGGAGGTGCAGCTGAATCACCCGCTATAATGAAAAATCTGTAAGTTTCGTACTAACAGCATCACCTTTCGTTTTTCCACCCGAACCATGATATTCAAAGTATATCCTATTACCACATTTATAACACGTATAAATTTCAGTTCCCAAAACAACATTCCTTTTTATTGTCTTAACTTTATTAATTTTACCATTAGTATAATTTCTTTCTGCACAATTTTAGCTCATCATTCCTACTACAACCACTTAAAACAAATGATGTAAGAGCCTTGTCATCAGAATGTGTCCTACCATTTAGAGTATTCGAAACACAGCGAAGCCATGCTAGAAAACTTTGGGTCACAGATGGGACGGGAGAAATTGAAAGAAATGCTTTGATGGACGTGTTATTGCAATTACGACAACATTCTGTAAGCATGGTCTAGATTGCGGAATGGACAGTGGATAATACGAGAGATTGTCTCACGGGGAGATCAGCAACGTGTGTACGAGTAACAAAGAATGTATCGTGCACAGACAGTGAGTGAGACTTGCTCAGTAGCAGGATGTCGTTAGCACGTTGCAGGAAGTGTCACCGGCAACGAAACGAAGCAGCCAGCCCCTCGCAGGTTATGCAGCCAAGTGGCACAAGCAGCCTGTTTGGTATTACTTACGGAGGCCATACACGCAGTGCCAAGCCTGCATGCGAAAGCGTTTTGTGCGACTTTGCTCAGACTCCGCCCCCCTCCACAGTTATTTGCACAGTCCAAGGATCCTTCTACGTACAATCATGAATTTGGGCTTCGAATGTGTGGAGCTTGGACGACGACGGTTTGCTAGTTTCGGCCGACTTTATCACTGCGACGAGAGGAAAATGCGCATGAACAAACTTGATGTGTGTTATACTCGTAAATGCTGCTTAATAAAACGAAAAATTTATTTTCTCGTTATGCTGTGAGTTAAACATGTATTCAGATTATTTCACTAGCAGAGGAAAAACATATTTGAACCTCCTAGCAGTCGTCATTATTGATGAATGGTGCAGTGTATGGTAGTTGACCCTGAACGTAAATCAATATAACATATTGGGCGTGCATATAAAAAGAAGTCCACTGCTGTACAACAACACTATTAATGAAAAATTTCTGGAAGCATTAATATACCGTAAAGTATCCAGGAATAACTTGCTAGAGCGACTTTAACTGGAACGAACAAACAAAACAAATCACAGAAAAAGCAGACACCAGACTGAGATTCATAGGAAGAATCTTAAGGAAATGTATCTCGTCCACGAAAGAAGTAGCTTGTTCGACCGATTCCTGAGTGATGTTCATCAATAAAGGCTCCTCAACAGGTATGCGTAATGTAGAGCGGCGCGTTTCGTTAGGGGATCGTTTAGCTGACGCGAGAGCGTTTCAGATTTGCTCAACAAACCGCACTGTCACACACTACAAGAGAGGCGCTTTCAATCACGGAGAAGTTTGCTATTGGAAGTTCGAGAGAGTACTTTTCGGGTTACTTCCTCCCATATGCATCTCGCAAAATGATCACGACGAAAAAACTCGAGAAATTAGAGGTGATACAGAGGCTTACCGACAATCATTCTTCCCATGCACCATCAGCGAATGGAACAGAGCAAGGACAACCGGTTAGTGGTACCAGAAGCACACTCCGCCAGTAATATAGATATACATGGCATAACAACATATATTAATTGCAGAACACAACACCAGACAAGACTGGCAACAATATTACAATTATTACAATGCTATACGATATTTACCATATGTTGCAGTGCTTGTGTTATTCTGAACTGAGATGCGAAGCTCCTTTGGGAATGCATGCATGTCCGTAGGAACTTTGCATCGTAATTCAGAATTACGCGGGCACTGTAATATCGTATTTACCCGCCGACGCCGGGCAAGCGACCTTAAAGTAAAGTGTTTCCTCGCTACGGCAATATACACAGTGGATGTACGAATACAGGCTGTAGACACATTGTTGACGACATATGGAAGTATATGATCTTGAGTCGTGCAGGGATCGCCAAATGGTAAGGCGACCTATCGCGATAAGCGGGAAGTCCCGGTCCGGCACAAAGTTTCACTGTCGTCATTCCATTCTACAAAAAATGTTCAAATATGTGTCAAATCTTATAGGACTTAACTGCTAAAGTCATCAGTTCCTAAGCTTACACACTACGTAACCCAAATTATCCTAAGGACAAACACAAACACCCATGCCTGAGGGAGGACTCGAACCTCCCCCGGGACCATCCGCACAGTCCATGACTGAAGCCCCTCAGACCGCTCGGCTAATCCCACGCGGCTCAATTCTACAGCTTATGGTACATAATATTACAATCTGTCGCGAGCCGAAGGCACCTTGAACACCTCTGATTTGTATACATCAGTTACAAGCCGGTGTTGGCCTACGCACTTTCCCTCTTCCTGCCACAGATTAATAAATACCGTCAGTTTTTTCTCCTATTGTTGCGTCTAGGTGAATTTATTTTTGCTATTACAGAGTGCCTTACGAGATCAATGGCTTTGTGTCTTGTTAGAAATGTTATGACGTATGCAACATCACTCTTACTGTAATAGGGTCCCGGCTTAACGCTGTTGGCACAAAGCTGGGTTATATACATTCGGACAAACGAACGCAGCAATTTGATCTGACATTTCCTTGTACAAGCCTGAGGCTTTTCGGTTCATACGCTCAAACCTGTAGACGTCGGCACGCTTCAACAAGCTTGAATGACTGAAAATCTGTCAAAGCTCAAGCAGCTCAGAATTACCCTAGATATGACAAAGCATACTTGCGCAATATTCCTGACGAGGCATGTTTGACAAAATCGTTGTACGCGTGTGGCCACGTTTATAAATCCTGCCCGTTATTACGCGATCGTGCCGCCAGTGTGGCGATGCTCGACTCAGTGACAGCGGGTTCGAATCTCAGATTAGGTTTTTAACGCCAGTATCTGTCGGACAAGGGGAAGTATGAATGGTGGCATACCCTTCCCGGTCGCCACACTTCGTGCCAGCGTCCTGTCTCTTGGACAGAGGGCGTGTTACAGTATTGGTACTTGTTCACTGTTCGGCGGCCCTCTCGGTGCTATTCGGGAGGGATGGGCTTCGTGGCGGCACAGCGCTTCAGCCGCTCCCTCCCCTGGTCATTATAAAACAGAAACATGGCACCATTCTGTGCACACCTATTATTATAGTAGTGGCGGATCCATTAAAAATGAGGCTCCAATTTATTTAACAGCATTTAAGCTGCCTCCAATTTCAAGCGTTAAATTTAATATAATTTGACTTTGGGGAACCTCCGCAACAAGAGGGCTAAATAAAACGTCCCCTGGAAAAATTAATTTTCCAGTATAAAAATCATAACTGGGTTCCTGGAATTAGGATCTGAATAAATTAAAAATATTCCGTAGCTACGAGCGTCTCTCATAAAACACCTGAACACTTGTCTGTACGTATATAAATTCAAGGCTATCCGCTTCAGATCTGTGTGTATATGATTTCGTGCATATTGGCTGAATTGTCATAAATAAAAGTCTCCCGTAGCTATGAAAACGATGCCGTTACCACGTAACGGGAATTTAAGAACTCCTCGGAATCGCAACAGTTTGCGCGGTGCTTCGTACCAATGTTACGTGCCAAAAGAAGCTTTGCACCATTTTCCATGGTGGAGGGTACTCTGTAAAGATTGTGCGTAGCAGACGGTGCATGCTACCACAGATAAGAGGCAGAAGGTACTTCGAAGCAATACTCTGTGAAGGAAGGTGCTTTTCACCAATTTCATGCGGCAGAGGGTGCTTCGTAGAGATGTTACATCTTCATACCAAACATGCGAGAGTGCTTCTTACAAATTTTACTTGGTAGAGGGAACTTTTTAGTGCTATTCTGTTGCTGAGGGTACTTTGTACCAGTTACGCGTCGCGAAGGATGCTGGGTACTGATGTTGGCAGAGGATGCTTTATAGCAATGATGTGTGGCAGAGAATACTTTGTACCAATGTTCCACTGCAGAGAGTGCTTCACAAATTGTCCCACAGCTTACGTCTGGCGAAGATTTTTCGCAATGCATGACATTTAATAAAGAATTGTACGATCACGACTTTTTCTTAATTCCAGTTTGTGTCATACAATATTGTGAGGTACAGGGTTCTCTGTACTAATTGTACACGGCAGACTGTTCACTGTAGCAATGTTGTGTGCCGCCGGCAGGAGTGGCCGTGCGGTTCTAGGCGCTACAGTCTGGAACCGAGCGACCGCTACGGTCGCAGGTTCGAATGCTGCCTTGGGCATGGATGTGTGTGATGTCCTTAGGTTAATTAGGTTTAATTAGTTCTAAGTTTTAGGTGACTGATGACCTCAGAAGTTAAGTCGCATAGTGCTCAGAGCCATTTAAACCATTTGTTGTGTGCCAGAGGGCACCTCATACCAGTTTTCCACGGCACCGGCTGCGTTATACAGATTTTATGTGGCAGAGGGTGCTTTATAGCGCAGACACGTTGGGAAATGAAGAAAAAGGTCACACAAAGTGTAGGTCGCGCCGAACTCTTACTGGAGTCGGCTGGTCGGCAAATCTACATGTGCAGGGTGATTGTAATTAAAGTGAAACTGTCAAAACGCTGTAGAAATAACACCACCGGTCAGAATGACGTCAAATTACAACGGAATATTATCGGAGAAGGGGCAGAACTTATGGCAGAAAAAAAATAGTGTGAAAATTGACCAATAGATGGCGCTATATAACCGAGCGAGGTGGCGCAGTGGTTAGACACTGGACTCGCATTCGGGAGGACGACGGTTCAATCCCGCGTCCGGCCATCCTAATTTAGGTTTTCCGTGATTTCCCTAAATCGCTCGAGGCAAATGCCGGGATGGTTCCTTTCAAACGGCACGGCCGACTTCCTTCCCCGTCCTTCCCTAATCCGATGAGACCGATGACCTCGCTGTCTGGTCTCCTTCCCCAAAACAACCAACCAACCAGATGGCGCTATATGTGTCAGAATACGTAAATGAAAACATCTGTCATGCGCACGATCCATTGAAGTTAGTATAAACATGCCTGGTGCACGGCTTTTCCTCCTTTCGCGTCTGCGACGTTCGCTATGACCTTTTCAATGCGGGTTCGCGCTCTGTTTGTAATGCTGTATTACTAGAATGTTGACTGTGCACCCGTCGCTCTGCAGAAGTTCCGGACACTGAAGAGTTTCAAAAAAGGCGTTAGTCCGATGACTGCCGTAGGTCTGGAATAAATGATTCCGTTTCTTTTGGTGTGCAATCTGGTAAAGGGAGAAACGAATTCATTCGACGTCAGTGGAAGCAGTGGCCACAGCAATGCAGGAGGAGACGAGTGGTGGTTGGTAAACGTGTAGTGCACGGATAATTGCCCGAACATTGAACATACCCGCGAGCATGCTGCGCAAAATCCCACGAAACATTCTTGCTTGCTCTCCATTCAAAATTACCGATGTGCACGGGTTGCTTCCTGTTGACCTGCCAGCTAGAGAGACCTTTGCTGTAGAAATTCTTGCTCGCATGGAAGTGGACAATGATTGGCCGTGGAAGATATTTTGGACAGACGAAGACCACTTCCATATGACAGGATACGTCAGTACACAGAATTGTCGAATATGGACAACAGAAAAACCACCCGTAAATCAACCAGTTCCACTTCATCCTGAAAAAGTCATTGTGTGGTGCGAGTTTACGGAGTCATTTATCACAGGGCCATATTTTTTCGGTGACACATGTGCTTCCGGTCCCGTTACCTGTCCCGTCACTGGTAAGCGCTATGAGTGTCTTTTGCGCAACCATGTCTTTCCAGCTCTCTAACAGCGTGGCTGTGTGGATGGGATCATTTTTATGCAAGATGGTGCACCTCGGCGCGTTGGAAATCCAGTTAAGCAGCTGCTGAAGTGCCATTTCGGAAATGCTAGAATTATCAGCCGCCATTTCCCCACAGCCTGGCCGTCCAGATCACCTGTCTTCTGGCTGTGGGGCTATCTGAAAGATGTTGTGTTCAGCGCCCCGACTGCAAACTTAGCTGCATTGAAGGCACGCATTGCGCAACACATTCTGAACGTGACCCCGGAAACACTTCGATCCGTTGTGGAACATGCTGTTTCTCGTTTTCATCTGTTGCAGAAAACGGTGGACAGCATATTGAGCATATTTTTCGCCAGTCAGACGGAAATTAATAATCCGATTTGATTTTGATTGATACTTTTTATGCTGTTTTTGGCCTCAGGACAATTAAAAACCGATGTGACTCGTGCTTTTTATGCGGTTTTTGGCCTCAGACAATTAAAAACAGATTTTTCCCATCGGATGTGATATGACCTAGCCGTGGTGCATGGGCTTACGTAACTAACATTATTACACCTGTACACCCATGCACTCTGAGTAGTACAGTTTGTTTAACGTCAAACGTACACCTCAGGCATTGTTCTATGATTCATTTGTCATTTGTAGTCGACCACTAATAAACTATGATGCTTACATCGCCTTCAATTGGTACATTTTGTGACTGTTTTTCTTCTGTCATACATTTTCTCCCTTCTCCGATAATATTCCGTTGCAGCTTGACATCATTCTGACCAGTGGTGTTATTTCTACAGTGGTTCGAAAGTTTAATTATAAAGCGGCCTTCCCTCCAGGGACTCTTTTGAGATGTCTTCCTTTAATCTGGCCCGGTGAGGATCCCAAACACTCGAGCACCACTCAAAAATAGGTCGCACTAGCGTCCTATACTCGGTGTTCTTCCGCAAAATTCTCCCATTAAACCGAAGTCGACCATTCGTCTTCCCTATGTCAGTGCTCTTTCCATTTGACGTCTCTTCGCAGCTATACGCCTAGGTATTTAATCGACGTGACTGTATCTAGCAGGACATTACTGAAGCTGTATCCGAACATTGTGGGATCGTCTTTGCTACTCATTTACATTGACTTACATTTGTCGACATTTAGAGCCAGCTCCAATTCATCATACCAACTAGAAATCTTGCATTCCCCTACAGTCACTCAGTTTCGACATCTTCCTGTGCACCACAGTATCATCAGCTAAAAACCGTAGATTGCTGCCCATCCAGTTCGCCACATCACTTACATACACAGGGAATAATGGCGGTCCTAACACACTTCTCTGGGGCTCTCCTGACAGAACCCTTATATCTGACAAACACTCGCTGTCGAGGACAGCATACTGGGTTCCATTACTTATGAAGTCTTCGTGTGTTGCCCTTCATCCATAGTTCAAATGACATCGTGTGAGAAAAGGACAAGATGAGTTTCGTGGAGCGACGCTTTCTAAAACCGTGTTGATTCGTGAACATAAGCTTCTCGGCCTCAAAAGCATTTACTATACTCGTCATGAGAATATGTTCAAGGACTCTGCAGCAGGCGGCCGGTGTGGCCGAGCGGTTCTAGGCGCTTCAGTCTGGAACTGCGCGACTGCTACGGTCGCAGGTTCCACTCCTGCCTCGAGCATGGATGTGTGTGATGTCCTTAGGTTAGTTAGGCTTAAGTAGTTCTACGTTGTAGAGGACTGATGACCTCAGATGTTAAGTCCCATAGTGGTCAGAGCCATTTGAACTATTTGAACTCTGCAGCAAAGCGATGTTGGGGATATTGGTAATTTTGTAGGTCCTTTCTTTTGCCCTTCTTGTATACAGGAGTCATCTGCACTTTTTCCATCTTGGGACTTTGTGCTAAGCGTAGGTCACGCCGAACTCCCCTCCTCGCAGCTCCCTTCGCTGTCACGAGACGTCACTCAAAAGTCCAATCAAATATGGAACAGGTAACATTTTTCTCTCCTGAGAACCTGAGATCTTTACTGGTGTGCCCTTGGTAAATCGCTTAAGCTATACCGACGTGATGGTATTCTGCTACCTAAGGTTGTTCTCTGAATTTTTATCATAATTTTACGCAGCATCTCATCAGTGAACTTACTGCTACGCCAGGTAAGTCGCTCAGCTGTAAATACTTAGGGCCACCTCTGTGAGGCTGGGGTGACTCGCATAGTAAATTGAGTAAATTGAAAAGTAAAGGTTTTAAAAATTTGTCTCATCTTCAGACAGCGATAAAAAAACTGCACACTGTACAAAATTACTGGGAATACTTTCATCTCAGTTCACTCTGTATAATAAACCATCTGTTACTGAACTAAAGGCACAGAATACTCTTCAAATAATAATGCGTACAGCGCACCTCATGCAAATATCTCCCTAATAGTCCTTCAAAGGTATCAACGATAACTCAGTAGTCCTGGACCTCTATCCAGTATATCAAGGAGCAGTTGGCAACAGTTGTTGGTGAGCTTGCTTCATGAGAGGGTACAACGGCTTCCTGACTCCCGTACCAACGGAAACAGTGCTTGCACCCAACGCAGAGAGGGCGCAACGCCTCACTGACGAACGGGCTCATACTGTCAAGTTCTTTGTAAATTTGTTCCAGTCACTGAAATAACATCACATTCTCTCAACTCGCGAAGTTCTGTTTCGTTTTCGGCCGGCCGGAGTGGTCGAGCGGTTCTAGGCGCTACAGTCTGGAACCGCGAGATCGCTACGGTCGCAGGTTCGAATAGTGCCTCGGGCATGGATGTGTGTGATGTCCTTAGGTTTAAGTAGTTCTAGGGGACTGATGATCTCAGAAGTTAAGTCCCATATTGCTCAGAGCCATTTGAACCATTTTGTTTCGTTTTCCTCTTTCCTTCTGATTACTTGAATTTTTCTGTGAGACAGAAACCTAGGAAGACATACTACCTCTCAGAGTTAAACATTTATTATTGGAAAGGTACTGTGTATGAAGTTGCAAGCTGTAATTCACACGAGTGGTTTCTCCTATATCCGTGCTGTTTCTCCGAGATATTTTATTTTTTGCTCTGTCTGTGTTTGAGCTTAAAATACGATCGAGGATAATGCAACGGGCAGATGTTAGCCATATTGCTCTGTAGCACTGTGCGTCCATTCTTTTACGCTTTTGCCTACTTGAGAGAATTTCCATCTTATTATTATGAGCATGAGAGAGAGAGAGAGGCGCGTGAAATATTGTGAGTCGGATGTTGCGGCGCTGCCAGCAGGCGACGTCTTGACGCTCGCACGGCTTATTTTGCTCCATCGCGGTGGCCTTGTTGTCGGCTGCTCGCTACATTTCGCGGCTGAAAAGGCAATTTTGGCCCCGGGTCAGCGCGGCAGCGCCTCCGCGGAAGCGCTCATATTTACGAGCAGGGCGGCCAACGACGCGGAAAGGCCAAGGCGGCAGGCAGCGCGGAAGAAGCCATTAAAAATTTTGCTCCGCGACGTTGGTAATGCGCACAGTGGTGGTGGTGGTAATGGCGCGGAAAGGCGGTCGCATCTTCCTCAGCCAGCGGCCTTTGAATCTTCGAGCGGTGATACGGACCCGAGCGTACGAGGGCGGTAATTTACGAGTCTCCTCCAGGCGGCCCTGCTGCGGGTAAACACGCTCCAGGCAGGCCACAACACGCCAGAGGCGCTGGAGTCCGCCGCCGCCTCGGCGCCCCGCCCTTCTTGCTGTCTCGTCTAGTCTAGTCTAGTCTGTCTGTCTGTCTGCAGTACAATCTGCAGAGCTATCGCAATAGATAAGGGAACTCACACGTGAAGATTAACAACACGTCGACACAATGTAACTGCTCGCTCTACTGAGAAACTAGCTTACTATAGACCGATTAAAATTACTTGACACTTCACGAGTTGCAGCTGGTTTCCTCCAATCAGAGCGCTCGACATCAGGCCCTAACCGTTCGCTTTTGCCAAACTGTTACAACAATTTGTCACTCCACTTCTAGTTCCTTGTCTGGCATTCTTTCTTGATGTGTTTGGATCATGAATCACGGTTTTGGCACTTCTATTTCGTATTTCATAACACATGATAACTATACCAAAAAACAACACGCACACGCACACGCTTATATACGTGTATACAGTGTGGTCCATTGATCGTGACCGGGCCAAATATCTCACGAAATAAGCGTCAACCGCCGCGCGGGATTAGACGAGCGGTCTAAGGGCGCTGCAGTCATGGACTGTGCGGCTGGTCCCAGCGGACGTTCGAGTCCTCCCTCGGGCGTGTGTGTGTGTGTGTGTGTGTGTGTGTGTGTGTGTGTGTGTGTGTTTGTCTTTAAGATAATTTAGGTTAACTAGTGTGTAAGCTTAGGGACTGATGACCTTAGCAGTTAAGTCCCATAAGATTTCACACACATAAACGTCAAACGAAAAAAACCTGTCTAGCTTCGAGGGGGAAACCAGATGGCGCTATGGTTGGTCCGTTAGATGGCGCTGCCATAGGTCACACGGATATCAACTGCTATTTTTAAAAATAGGAACCCCATTTTTTATTACATATTCGTGTAGTACATAAAGAAATATGAATGTTTTAGTTGGACCACTTTTTTCGCTGTTGGCAACAAGTAGGTTTTTAAATTAAAACACAGAACGTAGGTACGTTTGAACATTTTATTTCAGTTGTTCCAATGTGATACATGTACCTTTGTGAACTTATCATTTCTGAGAACGAATACTGTTACAGCGTGATTACCTGTAAATACCACATTAATGCAATAAATGCTCAAAATGATGTCTGTCAACATCAATGCATTTGACAATACGTTAACGACATTCCTCTCAACAGCGAGTAGTTCGCCTTCCGTAAGTTCGCACATGCATTGACAATACGCTGACGCATGTTGTCAGCCGTTGTCGGTGTATCACGATAGCAAATACCCTTCAACTTTCCCCACAGAAAGAAATCCGGCGACGTCAGATCTGGTGCAGGTGCGGGACATGGTAAGGTGCTTCGACGACAAATCCACCCGTCATGAAATATGCTATTCAATATCACTTCAACTGCCCGTGAGCTATGTGACGGATATCTATCATGTTGGGAGTACATCGCCCTTCTGTCATGCAGTGAAACATCTTGTAGTAACATCGGTAGAACATTACGTAGGAAATCAGCATATATTGCACCATTTAGACTGCTCTTGATAAAGTAGGGGGCCAATTATCCTTCCTCCCATAATGCCATACCATACATTAACCCGCTAAGGTCGCTGATGTTCCACTTGTTGCAGCCATCGTGGATTTTCCGTTGCCCAATAATGCATATTATGCCGGTTTACGTTACCGCTGTTGGTGAATGACGCTTCGTCGCTAAATAGAACGCGTGCAAAAAATCTGTCATCGTCCAGTAATTTTTCTCGTGCCCAGTGGCAGAACTGTACACGACGTTCAAAGTCGTCGCCATGAAATTCCTGGTGCATAGAAATATGGTACGGGTGCAATCGACGTTTTGGAGATTCCCGATTCTCGCGCAATTTGTCTGCTACTGATGTGCGGATTAGCCGCGACAGCACCTTAAACATCTACCTGGGCGTCATCAGTTGTTGCAGGTCGTGGTTGACGTTTCACGTATGGCTGAACACTTCATGTTTCCTCAAATAGCGTAACTATCCGGCAAACGGTCTGGACACTTGGATGATGTCATGCTCGGTAGCAGCATACATAGCACATGCCCGTTCGGCATTTTGATCACAGTAGCCATACACCAACACGATATCGACCTTTTCCGCAATTGGTAAACGGTCCATTGTAACACGGGTAATGTATCACGAAGCAAATACCGTCCGCACTGGCGGAATGTTACGTGATACCACGTACTTATACGTTTGTAACTATTACAGTGCCATCTATGGTCCAACTAAAACATTCGTATTTCCTTACGTACTACACCGCCATTGCCGGTCCCAAGCCCGGATCCTCATCTTACAAGTGATGAGGGAGGAAGAGGGGGAGGAGTAACAACCTCGTAAAAAAACCTGGGTCCATCTGGCTCCGGATGGTAGCACCCTGTGAGGGCCCCTGCCTAGGGTTACGGGTGAAAACCGGTCAACGGTCTCATAGGCGGATGAGGAATTTTTAACTCCCAACGGCTGAGAGAGCGGAGGAACCAAAAATCTATAACTGCAAGCGTCTGTACCCAGATTGGGCGGCTTGTGGGCAGCGTCTGTTCCTCATGTTAGAGGCGGCTGTTTCAAGAAAACCTTCTAACGCTAACAACGTTAGTCGTATTCCTGGTAAGTTACGCAAGTAATCTCCCCAACTTTGAAGAATTTCAACAGTTACAATCTTAATGTATGATGGAAATGTCTTTCAATAACGAAACTACCCCAGGTGGCCAATCCACCGTCGGCAACGACGCAAGCAGACCCATGGATTCTGGGGAGTCTGCAACACCATGCAAATCCAACAAGATTAAACCCAGAAAAATCTTCAACATAGCAACTCTCAACATAAACTCTCTTCTCAAAGTGGGAAAACTTAAGCACCTTACAGACCAGTTACACACGGAAGACATACAAATTGTGGCGCTACAAGAAACTCGCTTCACCGATGAAAACACATTTGAATCAAACAAATTCAGAATATTCAAAGGAAAACCTGGAAAAATTGTAATGAAGAAATGCGCTCAGCTTGGCACAGCTTTTGCTGTTAACACAAAACTCTGTCGAACATTTTTGGTCAACATCATCGAGAACATCTTTCCTCACTTTTCGATGTGCAAATAAAAAATACACATTAATCAATGTTCACGCTCCCACAAATGACAAAAATACTGCTAAAAATAGGGAAGAAACAGATGAATTCTGGGAAAACCTTAAGGATCATATATCAGAAAGCCCAGAAAACAATGCAAAAATACTTCTAGGAGATTTTAACGCTCAGATTGGAAAAGAAAAGAAATTCCGCGATATTGTCGGTAACTTTCCCGCACACAAACGAACCAACAAAAATGGAGAAAGGTTAATTATGCTCTGTAAGCAGTTTAAACTCAAGCTAATGTCAACACGTTTTAAACATCTTCCCAGAAAACAAAAAACCTGGGTATCTCCGATAAAGAGTATCGGAGAATTTCAAATAGATCACGTTGCCATCTCCTCCAAATGTGAAAAAGAAATATTGAACACACGTGTCCGAAAATCTATAAACCTCGACTCCGATCACTATCTCACGAAAATAAAAACTAAACTGATCCCACAAAACAAACAGAAAAGCAGAAACGGTGAATATAAAAACAGAAATAAAATAAATTTTGATCTTACAACCCTGAGAAATTACAACCTTAAGTCCAACTCTAACCTCAAGGATTTTCAGAAAAAACTAAAGACATTCTCCCCTTCACAAAACCTCCAAGAATTTCAGAACAACTTGATTGAGGCAACAGAAACAACCTTTCCAAAAAAGAGCAAACCGAGACAGCCGTGGTGGGACAGCAACTGTAATGAAGTTCTGCATGAAAGACTTAAAGCCTGGAAAAAGTGGAACTCACATCAAACTGAAAACAACTTTGATGAATTTAAGCAAGCCAGAAAGAATGCCTCGAAAACTATTCGCAACACCAAGAGACAATATGAAAAACAACAACTGGACTCAATCGAAGAGAATTTCAAGAAATGCAACATGGCAGCTTGGTACAAAACATTCAACCAGAAACTCCGAGGATACGAGTCCCCTTGCCTAAACCTTATGAGAAATAATAAGACTCTCGCCACCAACAATAATGAAAACTGTGATATCCTGGCTGAATATTTTGAGACACTCCTAAACTGCCAAATACCCATCCAGACTCTCAGTTTTACGCAACCAGAAACATTACCAACACATTCAACACCTCCGACACGAGAGGAAATCACAAACATAATCAAAAATCTCAAAAACAGGAAAGCATGTGGAGAAGACACAATTACAGCAGAAATGCTTAACCTTGGGGGAGAAACATCAGTAGAAGCACTACATAAAGAACTTGAACAAGTATGGGAAACCAAGAAAATCCCAAGTCACTGGAAAACTGCCCTAATTCACCCTTTGTTTAAAAAAGGTGACAAAAGGGATGTTAACAACTATCGTGGAATATCGCTTCTCCCAGTCCCATACAAAATTCTATCAAAAGCCCTGGTCAATCGTGTATCACGAATTATAGAGGGAAAACTTGGAGAATATCAAGCTGGCTTCAGACCAGGAAGATCCTGCGCCGAACAAATTTTTAACCTCAAAACAACAATGAACTATTTATCTACAAGGAGCAAGAAATATTTCATAACATTCATTGATTTCAAAAAAGCTTATGACTCAATCGATAGGGACACACTCATTAAAACACTTCGAGAATATGAAATAGATGAAACAACAATCACCATAATCAAAGAAACATTAACAAATACAACATCAAAAGTAAAATTCCAAGGAGAAATTTCACGGCATTTCGAGGTCAAAACCGGCGTCAGACAATGAGATGCGCTGTCCCCGGCACTCTTCAACTGTGTTCTGGATAAAGTCATAGCAGAATGGAGAAAACTGACGCAAAAACATGGAGTTGAGAAAGTCCAAATTGGAGGGAAGTGCTTCAAAGCCATTGAAACCAACTGTTTTGCCTTCGCTGACGATCTCGCCTGTTTAGCTTACACACAAAAAGACACAATAAAACAAACAGAATTACTTAAAGAAACTGCTGAAAAAGCAGGCTTGCAATTTTCATTTGAAAAGACAGAAATCATTACAAATATCAAAAATCCACCAAAGAAAATAACTACGAAATACGGGAAAATACAGGCATCTAAACATTTTAAATATCTTGGTGAACTAATTCAGCCTGTGGCAAAAGGTCATCCAGCCTGCAGGGCTAGAATACAAAAACTAGAGACAGCAACTCACTACTGCAGACAAATGTATTCAAAAAAATGTATATCCAAAAACATTAAACTCAGACACTACCAGACTGTCATTACACCGCAGATACTATATGCATCAGAAACACTGGCAAATTTTACATACGCAGAACAGATAGAAAATCGTGAAACAAGAATTGTGAGGACAATTCTTGGACACAGGAAAATAACAGATGATCAAGGCAAGCCTGTATACAGACTAAAAAGCAACAAAGAAGTGTATACGAAGTGCAGCAAAATTACAGACGAAATTAGAAAAAGAAGATGCTCCTTTTATGTTCACATCATGAGGATGAACCCGAATAGGCTTACAAAACAAATATTTTCGTACATCGCAAATCTAAAAAATAAAAATTTATGGTTTATCAACACAGAAAGAGATCTAAAATAAATGGACATAGATCAGGAAACAATATTTAACAGAAACATTTTTAGAAAAAAACTGAATTCATTCACGGGTTTCGGTGTGAAAATTAAGAAGACTTGTGGAACTAAATGGTCTGAAGAGAGAAAAGCCGCCTTCAGCGCAAGAATGAAAGAAGTGTGGACTGAGAGAAAGAAGACTTCTCAGAAGCGCAAGAAATAACTGTTTTCACGGTCTTTAACGGCCAAATTTGTATAATAATAATAAAAAAATGGGGGTTCCTATTTTAAAAAAACGCAGTTGATATCCGTTTGACCTATGGCAGAGCCATCTAGCGAGCCAAACATAGAGCCATCTGGGTTCCCCCTTCAAGCTAGACGAGTTTCGTTCCTTGTAGTTTTTTCGTTTGATGCTTATTTCGTGAGATATATATGTGACGTTGAATCGCGTCTTGTGCAGAAATATCCAGTAGTACTTGGTTAGTGGTGTGTGTGTGTGTGTGTGTATGTGTGTGTGTGTGTGTGTGTGTGTGTGTGTGTGTGTGAATGTGAAAAGTGTATTTCATTAGCATTGGTATATATATATATTACAATGCTAATGAAATACACGTTTCACATACATACACACACACACACACACACACACACACACACACCACTAACCAAATACTACTGGATATTTCTGCACAAGACGCGATTCAACGTCACATATATTGTTATCATAATCACAAGAATCGGCTTACATTGTATAAGATTTTTACGGCATTGCGTGAAGCTGAAATTTTTAAGGCTGAAATTCCTCATTGCGACTGGGTCATCAAAGTCATAAATATTAATGTCTCGTACAGTGAGGTGGTGGCGCACCTACCTCAGGTGTAGAAGATCGTAAAATCGAACCTCACCCACTGCATCGGAATTTTTTTTGTTTGTAAATCTGTACAAAAGAGTTTGAGTAATATTTTTATTAAGTTAATTAGTTTGAATGCAATTTATTTGTTACTAATTCTTTTCCACATCATATCTCTTCATCGTATTGACTTCATTATTTGCTCTTATTTTTGTTCTTATCATATTGCTTTCGTCTGGAATCTGCCTCTATCGCCTATAATCTGCAGCCAGGAGCCAACCAGAACTGCTTATCGGTTGGTAACTCGACAGCTCGCGTAGCCAGCGTGAGAATAGTTTCAGGTAGTCAATGATAGAAAGAAATTACTATTTGCTTTTAGTGCTGAACCTGATTTCTTTCCTGTCTTGAGTTTGCTCATAAAGGTTAGCTTTAATGGCCGTGAACAAAGCGGTCGTGATTATAGTTCTGCTGCACGACTATTGGTCACTGTTTTCTCGGATGTACTGTACATCATGAGGTTGTGGTTAGCTTAGAACATGAGCTTAAGTTCAGGGCTACAGAATGTGTTGCCTGCCGCAGTTCATTCACTGGTCACTTTAAATTGGCAGTTGATATAGCTTCTCGCATATCCGACGTACCTCGTGGCGGCCATACACATTAGCAGCAATTGTGAGGTGTCCCACCATGTCTGTGTGTCACCTGTAACCTAGCGGTTGCTGGGAGCAGATGTGACAGCAATGTAGTGACAACTAACAGGCTTAAACTCTCAAGATATTTTAATCGGACTATAGTGTGCCTGTATTGCGGATGGTGAATGGCGACATGATGCTTGCTACCTCGATATGTGACAGGTCAATAGTTTTAGTACGTTTATGTAAAGGATTTTTTAAATTAGCTACCAGTCACAAACTTTGTCAACTATTGTATTACTTATTTATTTAGCGACATGTTTCGAGGTAAACCTCATCTTCAGGCTAAATGGAATTTCAAAAAAAAAAAAAACTTTAAAATAAGGCCATACTGATGTTACATAGTCTTTTCGTAAATGCTGTGGTCATCCTGTTGAAGAAGAGAAAACTTAGTAAGGGGTGCTGTCACTTTGGAAGCTGGACTGATGTTTTCACGAAAATGTTTTGTAACGGTCACTCACTTTTTTTCTTCTGGCGTGGCAGTCTCTTAGTGATGCGCTGGGGTGCCTCCATTTCCGTGCTTCTCCTGGTCACTGTTCACAAATTGTCACTAGCATAGCAGGAACTTGGAAACACGGTCACAAACAACTCTGTAGTGCAATGGACAGGATGGCGGTCTAGATACAGCTGGTTTCGATTTGACTATCGATTTGTCGATCTGTGTGGTGTCAGATGTTTACTTGTCTTCTGTACGTCTTGTTATAGTATTACAGATGTAGGTTGACGAAATACATTACAATTCGAGCACCTGTTATAATATTATTGAACACATCATGATATAAAAAATTTATTTTACGTATTTCCAAGCTATTGCTGTGTCACATACATAGCAGTCACTTGGAAACACGATCACAAACAATTCTGTAGTGCAGTGGACAAGATGGTGGTCGAAATACGGCTGGTTTCGATTTGACTATCGATTTGTCGATCTATGTGGTGTCAGATGTTTACATGTCTTCTGCACGTCTTGTTATCGTATTACAGATGTAGGTTGACGAAATACGTTACAAATTGAGCACCTGTTACAATATTGTTGAACACATCATGATAAAAATTAATTTATTTTAAATGTTTCTAAGCTAGTGCTGGGGCTAGGGAAAACGACTGCTATGTTATGTATCTTTTATTCTAGGAGTACTGTGGTGAAGTTGGAAAAGAAATGTGAATTTTTAAAGTCTGCAATTTCATTCAGGATCTCGTTATTCCCCATGTAGCCATGTATGAATATTTCCATTTCTTCCAAGAAGCTCTTTCCTTAGTTATGAAGTACTTTGAGATCGTTGTATATTGTAACACTGTGTCCTGTTTCATTTATATGTTTCGCTATAGCTGATTTGTTCGGTTTGCGAAGTCTGAAACAGTCAATGTGTTCTTTAAAGTCGGTTTTAAAATTTCTTCCCATTTCGCCACTGTAATATTTGTTGCAATGACTGCATGTAATTTTATAAATTCCTGCTTTGTTAAGTTTCTCTGTGGGATGTTATGTATCACTATCTTTTTTAAGTTGTTGTTGGTGGCAGAGGTGATCCTGATCTCTGTTTTTTTAAACAGCTTGGCTATTTTGTCTGATATGTCACCTAAATATGGTAACGTTATGTACATGGGTTGTTGGACGTTGTGTGAGGAGTTTGTCACATTGTTTGTTGTTATTTTTAGTTGTGCATTGTGATAGTGTGTCTATTTCTTGTTTGTGATGGCCGTTATTATGTGCAATGTATCTGATAGTGTTCATTTCTATCTCATAATTGGCAGCATTAAGTGGGAATTTCAGTGCTCTGTTTAAGAAGGATCTGAAAGACGCTTGTTTATGTGAGTTGGGTTGTGTGGAAGATTTATTAATGACTGTTTCTGTGTATATTGGTTTTCTGTATAAATTAATACTTAGGGTTTTGTCTGTGTTACTTATTGTCATGTCTAGAAAATTAATTTTGTTATCTTTCTCATGCCGTGTGGTGAACTGGATGTTGTTGTGTAAATTATTGAATCTGTTTAATAGAGTTTCTATTTCTTCATCAGTTCCATTGCATACAATGAATGTGTCATCAACATATCTGCAGTAGTAGTGCACTATTTTCTAGATTATTATGTCTTTGTTATTGAGAAGTTTATTTTCAAGATGGCTGATGAAAATTACTGCAATGATTCCACTTAGAGGACTTCCCATTGCTAGGCCTACATTTTGTTTGTACATTTAGCCATTAAATGTGAAATAATTGTATGAAATAACAAGCTCTAACAATTCTATTAAGTCAACTACTTCAGCTGTGGACATAGTCTGACCTAATAAATTATTTTTGACTATGTCTATGGATTCTTTGATGGGTATGCTGCTATATAAGTTCACTATGTCAAGGGAAGCTTTCGAAATGTGGTGCTACAGAAGAATGCTGAAGATTAGATGTGTAGATCACATAACTAATGTGGAGGTATTGAATAGAATTGGGGAGAAGAGGAGTTTGTGGCACAACTTGACAAAAAGAAGCGACTGGTTGGTAGCACATGTTTTGAGGCATCAAGGGATCACAAATTTAGCATTGGAGGGCAGCGTGGAGGGTAAAAATCGTAGAGGGAGACCAAGAGATGAATACACTGAGCAGATTCACAAGGATGTAGGTTGCAGTAAGTACTGGGAGATGAAGAAGCTTGCACAGGATAGAGTAGCAATGAGAGCTGCATCAAACCAGTCTCAGGACTGAAGACCACAACAACAACTTGTCAAGGGAGATGAGCTTTGCATTGGATGGGATATGAAGATCTTTAATACTTGGACTTGCTTCATAGCTATTTTTCACTGAAAACTAGATTTTAAATTTATATTGTGTTTGTAGAATTACATGCAGCTTACACACAACTTTGTAGCCTGAATGATTTATAGCGTTGGCAGTTGGTCTGATAGGGATATTAGGTTTATCTATCTTAGGCTGTTGGGTTCACAATTGTTAACCTCTGTGTTTCTTTCCTTGTTAATAAGAAACATGTTTTATTCAACTGTTTCTTTAGTTTACTGTTGAATTTCTGTGTAGGGTTGTGAGAGATTTCTTGTATATGGTTATTCTGAAAGAACTCAAGTGTTTTATTTATGTATTCATGTTTGTCCATGATAACTACTGTATCGCCTTTGTCAGATTTTACTGCTAGTGCATTGCGCTCAATGAGCTTCTTGTTGACGTTTTTAAGTAACTGGTTCTCTTCTTTAGCTTCTGTTAGCAGATTATTGTTAAGGTGTTTCTCTATTAATGTGCTAGTTTTATGTCCTATTACTGTTTGTTCATATTTGTTTAGTGTGGCTATATATGCTGCCATTTTGACTGAGCTAATGATGTCTTTAATGATCTGCTGATCGAGTTCAGGTTTCAGGTTATGTTTTAGGCCTTCGTTTAGTAGAGAGAGTTCGTTATTGTTAAAATGAATGTTCGCGGAATTGACTACTCTGGTCGAAAATTGGTGGGAAGTGAGGTAAGTGTTTGATTGTCTGAGTTGACCTAGTTTCTTCATATGTGTTGCTTTAATTCTGTTGTAATTTTCGTTTAGTGCTTCATTTATGACATCTTGGAAGAAAGGTACTTGAGATGGATGGGTGAGTAGTAGTAATTCTAAGTGCCGTTTGTATGCTTATATATTTAAGTGGTTTTTCTTTTTGTACTGTAGTTTCACCTCAGTTTCCAACCATATTTTTCAACTTTCTTTTGAGCCAATTTGGCAGAGAAAGAAGTTCGTTTTTAGTTTTACATATTCTGGGGTGAAATCCTCTTTCAAACAGACTTTATGTTTACGTTAGTTTTCAGTATTTTCATTTTAAAGTTTTTGTTTGCCTGAAATACTCAAACAACTTGGCTTGTTGGTATAAAAGAATTTGAAGCCATTTTGACTATTTTTCGACCGTGACTGTCTCAAGAAATATCTAAAGGTTTTTTTAAATTACCGCTACCACTCACAAACTTTGTCAACTATTGTATTACTTATTTGTTTAGCGACAGCGCCCCTTACTAAGTTTTCTCTTCTTCCACAGGATGACCACAGCATTTACGAAAAGACAATGTAACATTAGTATGGCCTTATTTTAAAGTTGTTTTTGTAATGCCACTTAGCCTGAAGATAAGGTTTACCTCGAAACATGTCCCTAAGTAAATAAGTAATACAATAGTTTACAAAGTTTGTGACTGGTAGAGGTAATTTAAAAAAAAATGACCTTTACATATCTCTTGAGACCTTCACGGTTGAAAAATAGTCAAAATGGCTTCAAATTCGTTTAGTTCGTTTAATTCTAAACATTCATGTCACACAGATGCATCACTGTACACATCGTTAACAGAGGTTATTGTACCAAACAATCTTCGTGATAACTCTGTCAATAGGGATAACATTGAAATTACAGGAATGAAACGTCCCAGTTTATGAAAACCACCATCACATTGCACATTATGTCAGCACACTTGTAAAGATACGTGTCATATGTTGAATGTGTATCAAAGGCAGGTAACTATGAAAATCTAACGTTGGGGATGTGCTAGATGCTAAAAGTCACTAAGACAGGGTGTGTCATAATGCCTTAAACGCAAACACTTGGAAGTAAAACAGTCATAGTGAACATCAACTGTAAAATGCGTACTTTAAGAGCTATGAGCACTTCATCTTCGGTAATGTGAAAAACCTTTTTACTGAACAAGTGCTCACAATGATTTAGATATGCACTTTAGAGACCAATGTTAACTGACCACTTTTTTCTTCTCTTGGCCCATACTACCCCCTCTCAAAATATGGAAAGAGAAGAGCTTGCAGTAAAAGAGATAGATTTCACAGAATCGGAGATGAGGAAATGCTCATAGCTCTTAGGATATGCGTTTTATAGCGCATGTTCACAGAGACTTTTTGCTTTTAGTATCAGGTTCTTTCAACTGCATGCATTTACGCCATTACTTATGATACACCCTATATACACATATATATTTATTTATTCATTTATTTTTGTCCGTCTGGGACTAGAAGAATAGGATTCGAGGTAAACGTCTCGCTTCTGCTGACGATATTGCAGTAATTTCTAAGGACAAAACAAATGGAAAGGTAACAGAAACACATCACAAAGCTGCAGCTAAAACCGGAGTGCGAATATCGTGTGATAAAACGGAATACATTGAGCAAAAGCGCAACAGAGAAAAATATACACATGCACCACACGAAAACACCGATAAAGAAAAACTAAAAGAAACGTAATGGGCATAGTAACTGACCTAAAACTGACATAATGAAAGATTATTACCATTTCAAGCAAAAATTAAATACAACGCAACAGTAATTAAACCGAAACCACTACACGAATTTGAATGCCGTGCACTGAACAAAAGTGATGAACGAGAACTGGTAAGAAAGAAAAAAAATACTCAGAAAAATTTTAGTACCACAGAAGAACAAAGATAACTACTGGACGAAGAGGAGATATGAAGTGAAAATTCCTGGCGGATTAAAACTGTGTGCCGGACCGAGACTCGAACTCGGGACCTTTGCCTTTCGCGGGCAAGTTCTCTACCAACTGAGCTACCCAAACACGACTCACGCCCTGTCCTCACAGCTTCCTCTTGAAAGAAAGGATACTGCGGAGACATGGCTTAGCCACAGCCTGGGGAATGTTTCCAGAATGAGAGTCTCGGTCCGGCACACAGTTTTAATCTGCCAGGAAGTTTCATATCAGTGCACACTCCGCTGCAGAGTGAAAATCTCATTCTGGAAACATCTCCCAGGCTGTGGCTAAGCCATGTCTCCGCAATATCCTTTCTTTCAGGAGTGCTAGTTCTGCAAGGTTTGCAGGAGAGCTTCTGTAAAGTTTGGGAAGTAGGAGACGAGGTACTGGCAGAAGTAAAGCTGTGAGGACGGGGCGTGAGTCGTGCTTGGGTAGCTCAGTTGGTAGAGCACTTGCCCGCGAAAGGCAAAGGTCCCGAGTTGGAGTCTCGGTCCGGCACACAGTTTTAATCTGCCAGGAAGTTTCATATCAGCGCACACTCCGCTGCAGAGTGAAAACTCATTCAGGAGATATGAAGATTTGTACGTAATGGTAGGAACGAGGAGATTCACATAACGGTAAGAAAGAGGAGATCGAAGTTTTACGGTCTTATTCACAGAATGAATGTCCAGAAACTAACCAAGAACATTATCGATTTGATTTCCATAGCCAAAGCTCTCCATGGGATGGCTTGAATAGACAAGTAGGCATTTGAGTAGACATAACATCACAGAAGACGTCACACAGGACAGATAAATAATTGTTCAGAAAAAATACTGCAAAATTTCATAGCCAATAACAAAAACGACAACCTAGGAGAGGGATGTCAAGTGGACAGCAACGCATTAAGATGTTCTGGGAAGATGATAAAAGGATTGTACGATATGTCTTAGTTTCTATAATTGGCCCAAAAATGGTTCAAACGGCTCTGAGCACTATGGGACTTAACTTCTGAGGTCATCAGTCCCATAGAACTTAGAACTACTTAAACCTAAATAACCTAAGGACATCACACACATCCATGCCCGAGGCAGGATTCGAACCTGCGACCGTAGCAATCGCGCGGTTCCAGACTGAAGGGCCTAGAACCGCTCGGCCACTCTAGCCAGCAGAATTGGCCAAATTCCAATGGAATTTGGCCTATATATACCTGTCCACACACAGCAACCGTCACATGTGACAGAGTATGTGAAGGTTACTGTGTATGGACGGGTTACTCCTGTAACCGAAACTGCAGATCTGAAGATGGTTCTAGAGGAACCGAAACCTGGTCATGTTAATAAACATTTTTGCAATCGAGACGGGTTATAAGTAACACATAAAAATTCTGGATAATATACGTGACTGAAATTTTAATGGGGTCAAAGGTATTGAACTAGTGCATCTACAGAGTACTCAGATGGTTTCAAGAGATGACTTTGTAGATACAATAGTTCCAATTCTTTGATCCCACTAAAATTTGAAAGCTTCACATACTTTTATCTTAGTACCTGATGATCGCATAGCAGCCGAAAACCGGTTTGTAAAATGATATGTATTGCAGCATATTACAACAGTGTCGTACTTTTTTTTCTTTCGTGAAGGTATAAAACATTCTACCAAGCACTGACGAAACAGTCAGTTACTCCGTTGTCGTACTGCAGAGATGGCTGTTTTTATATCTCGTGATTTTGTCCCGTTAAGAAACCACTGTGCAGCATTGGTCGATTCAGATATGGGGAGGGGGTGGGGGTTAGTGGAAAGAGTAATTAGCTGGGGTGAAAAATAAAATAATCGGTACGGAGTAAAGCCATTTCCATGCACATTCCCGAAATTCCTTTACAAATGCGAAGACCGATAAAGTTCCCCCGAGGCGAGTTCTTAATCTACGGGGCGAGAAGATGGCGCCCGCGACATTTTGAGGCTGCGGGCATAGGTTTGTGCTGGGGCACGGTTGCTGCTGCTGTTGCTATTACTGCTGACCCGCGACACGAAACGAGCGATGGATCGATGATTGCTTGCGAGATTAAAACTCGCATAGAGCGCGCGCCCGGCTGCGCTTCCAATCCCTCGAAACCCCGATGGCGCGGCCTCGCCCCGCCTTGGCTTTGCCCTGCTGGTGTTGCGACCGGCTCGCTTTTCATTAGGGATAAAACGCACCTGAGGGCGCGTAGGCCCTTTGTGGCCGGCCGCGGATTACGGCGACTTCCCGGGGACATTTCCTTTATTAAAACGCCACTGCCGCCGCGTTCTTTTAGTGAAAGCAGCCCAGCCCACCTCACCCCACCACGCCATAGCTGTTCCTCCGGTCCCAATCGCGCAGCTCAGCTCTCCGAGGAAAGAAAATAATGGAAAAAAAGAACAAGAAAGAAACGACAAAAGTGTGCTTTCTTTACTTTCTCATTATTTTCCTTTCTCTCGCTGCCCACGGGCAGTACTGTTAATTATACTCAACGTTTTCATTTCTTGTGTAAAGGTGGCTGTTGCCTTCTTGTACTGAGCATTTATACAAACAGTGCAACTCCTCCTCGGCAACTGCTTAGCCGCGCTGGGACACAGTTTAAAGAGCATCTGTCGTACGCTTTAACTTCTTTTTACATTTCCCTACGGCTTCATCTTGAGTACTGTTCTTCCTCAACTCTCCGGCACCATTGCAGACCACTCTTCCCAGGCATTCTTCGATATTATCCTCGGTGCTTATACACTACTGGCCATTAAAATTGCTACACCACGTAGATGACGTGCTACAGACGCCAAATTTAACCGACAGGTAGAATATTCTGTGATATGCAAATGATTAGCTTTTCAGAGCATTCACACAAGGTTGGCGCCGGTGGCGACACCTACAACGTGCTGACATCAGGAAAGTTTCCAACCGATTTCTCATACACGAACAGCAGTTCACCGACGTTGCCTGGTGAAACGTTGTTGTGATGCCTCGTGTAAGGAAGAGAAATGCGTACCACCACGTTTTCGACTTTGATAAAGGTCGGATTGTAGCCTATCGCGATACCGGTTTATCGCTTCGCGACATTGCTGTTCGCGTTGGTCGAGATCCAATGACTGTTAGCAGAATACGGAATCGGTGGGTTCAGGAGGGTAATACGGAACGCCGTGCTGCATCCAAACAGGTATCTTATCCGCATGGCTGTATCGGATCGTGCAGCCACGTCTCGATCCCTGAGCCTACAGATCGGGACGTTTGCAAGACGACAACCATGTGCACCAACAGTTCGACGACGTTTGCAGCAGCATGGACTAGCAGCTCGGAGACCATGGCTGCGGTTGCCCTTGACGCTACATCACAGACAGGAGCGCCTGCGATGGTGTACTCAACGACGAACCTCGGTGCACGAATGGCAAAACGTCATTTTTTCGGATGAATCCAGGTTCTGTTTACAGCATCATGATGGTCGCATCCGTGTTTGGCGTCATCGCGGTGAACGCACATTGGAAGCGTGTATTCGTCATCGCCAAACGGGCGTATCACTCGGCGTGATGGTATGGGGTGCCATTGGTTACACGTCTCGGTCACCTCTTGTTCGCATTGACGGCACTTTGATCAGTGGACGTTACATTTCAGATGTGTTACGACCCGTGGCTCTACCCTTCATTCTATCCCTGCGAAACCCTACATTTCAGCAGGAGAATGCACGGCCGCATGTTGCAGGTACTGTACGGACCTTTCTGGACACACAAAATGTTCAGCCTCTGCCCTGGCCAGCACATTCTCTAGGTCTCTCACCAATTGAAAACGTCTGGTCAATGGTGGCCCGGAAAATGGCTCGTCGCAATACGCCAGTCACTACTCTTGATGAACTGTGGCAGCTGTACCTGTACACCCCATCCGAGCTCTGTTTGACTCAATGCCCAGGCGTATCAAGGCCGCTATTGCGGCTAGAGGTGGTTGTTCTGGAAACTGATTTCTCAGGATCTATGCACCCAAATTTCGTGAAAATCTAATCACATGTCAGTTCTAGTGTAATATATTTGGCCAATGAATACCCGTTTATCATCTGCATTTCTTCTTGGTGTAGCAATTTTAATGGCCAGTAGTGCAGTATATTCAAAGTTCAACTTTTTAAGGTTCCGTACCTCACTACATCTACATCCATCTCTGCAAGCCACCTGACGGTGTGTGGCGGAGGGTACCTTGAGTACCTCTATCGGTTCTTGCTTCTATTCCAGTCTCGTATCGTTCGTGGAAAGAATGATTGTCGGTATGCCTCTGTGTGGACTCTAATCTCTCTGATTTTATCCTTGTGGTCTCTTCGCGAGATATGCGTAGGGGGGAGCAATATACCGCTTGACTCCTCGGTGAAGGTATGTTCTCTAAATTTCCTCAAATGCCCGTACCGAGCTACTGAGCGTCTCTCTTGCAGAGTCTTCCACTGGAGTTTATCATCTCCGTAACGCTTTCGCGATTACTAAATGAACCTGTAACGAAGCGCGTTGCTCTCCGTTGGATCTTCTCTATCTCTTCTATCAATCCTATCTGGTACGGATCTCACAACGGTGAACAGTATTCAAGCAGTGGGCGAACAAGTGTACTGTAACCTACATCCTTTGTTTTCGGACTGCATTTCCTTAAGATTCTACCAATGAATCAGTCTGGCATTTGCTTTACCGGCGATTAGTTTTATATGGTCATTCCATTTTAAATCACTCCTAATACCTACTCAAAGATAATTTATGGAATTAACTGCTTCCAGTTGCTGACCTGCTATATTGCAGCTAAATGCTAAAGGATCTTTCTTTCTGTGTATTCGCAGCACATTACACTTGTCTACATTGAGATTCAATTGCCATTCCCTCCACCATGCTTCAATTAGTTGCAGATCCTCCTGCATTTTAGCACAATTTTCCATTGTTACAACCTCTCGATATACTACAGCATCATCCGCAAAAAGCCTCAGTGAACTTCCGATGTTATCCACAAGGTCATTTATATACATTGTGAATAGCAACAGACCTACGAAACTCCCCTGCGGCACATCTGAAATCACTCTGACTTCGGAAGACCTCTCTCCATTGAGAATGACATGCTGCGTTCTCTTATCTAGGAACTCTTCAATCCAGTCACATAATTGGTCTGGTAATCCATATGCTCTTACTTTATTCGTTAAACGACTGTGGAGAACTGTATCGAACGCCTTGCGGAAGTCAAGAAACACGGCATCTACCTGTGAACCCGTGTCTATGGCCCTCTGAGTCTCTTGGACAATAGCGCGAGCTGGGTTTCACACGATTGTCTTTTTCGAAACCCATGCTGATTCCTACAGAGTAGATTTCTAGTCTCCAGAAAAGTCATTATACTCGAGCATAATACGTGTTCCAAAATTCTACAACTGATCGACGTTAGAGGTATAGGTCTATAGTTCTGCACATCTGTTCGACGTCCCTTCTTGAAAACGGGGATGACCTGTACCCTTTTCGAATCTTTTGGAACGCTGCGCTCTTCTAGAGACCTGCGGTACACCGCTGCAAGAAGAGGGGCAAGTTCCTTCGCGTGCTCTGTGTGAAATCGAACCGGTATCCCGTCAAGTCCAGCGGCCTTTCCTCTTGCGAGCGATTTTAATTGTTTTTCTGTCTCTCTGTCATTTATTTCGATATCTACCATTTTGCCATCTGTGCGACAATCTAGAGAACGACCTACAGTGCAATCTTCGTGGTAAGAAACCCTTATAGACTCACTTTGCTTTTCGCCTGTCCGACTTTTCAAAACCCTAATTCTCAAGAATGGATTGATGTATCAAATTGAAAATTGTCTCACATACTAAGGTCTATGGTCTCTTGGCGGTATAATAAGTGTTACTTTCTAAGTCAATGCAACCAAAAGATGCGGCGACTTATGTCACATATTTTGATACTCGCAAACTCACTCATCAAAACCTATAGGGTTACTCACTTTTGCCTAGACTCATGACATCTGCCAAGAAGCAAGGCTTAACTACCAAAGCAAAGGAAAAAAACCTAAAACATTGTTTTTTGTGTCATCGGTCTTCTGACTGGTTTGATGCGGCCCACCAGGAATTCCTCTCCTGCTCCAACCTCTTCATCTCAGACTGGCGCTCACAACTTCTGTCCCCCATTATTCGCTGGATGTATTCCAATCTCTGTCTTCCTCTACAGTTTTTGTCGTGTTCTCCTTAATGTAAGTTATTTTAAGTTAGATTAAGTAGTGTGTCGGCCTACGGACAGATGACCTCAGCGGTTGGTTCCCATAGGAACTTACCACAAATAAAAAAAAAAAAAAAAGGTCAGTGCCATGGAAGGCATTCGCTGATGTCTTACCACATGTTCTATCATCCTGTCCCTTCTCCTTGTCATTGTTTTCCACATGTTCCTTTACTCTCCGATTCTGCGCAGAACCTCCTCATTCCTTACCTTATCAGTCCACCTAATGTTCAACATTTATCTGAAGCACCACATCTTAAATGCTTCGATTCTCTTCTCTTCAAGTTTTCCTGCAGTCCCACGCTTCACTACCGTACAATGCTGTGCTCCAAACGTACATTCTCAGAAATTTCTTCCTCGAATTAAGTCCTGTGCTTGACACTGGTAGACTTCTCTTGGCCAGGAATGCCCTTTTCTCCAGAGCTAGTCTGCTTTTGATGTCCTCCAGCCTCCGTCCGTCATTGGTTATTTTGCTGCCAAGGTAGCAGAATTCCTTAACTTCATCTGGTTCGTGATCGTCAATCTTGATGTTAAGTTTCTCGCTGTTCTCATTTCAGCTACTTCTTATTACTTTCCTCCTAAAACAATGACCGGCCACGGTGGCCGCGCTGTTCTAGGCGCTCCAGTCTGGAACCGCGCGACCGCTACGGTCGCAGGTTAGAATCCTGCCTCGGGCATGGATGTGTGTGATGTTCTTAGGTTAGTTAGGTTTAAGTAGTTCTAAGTTCTAGGGGACTGATGACCTCAGCTGTCAAGTCCCATAGTGCCCAGAGCCATTTTTTTTTACTATGACTCTGTAATTATACCACAAGAAAAAAATAATTTGACATTTATTATCTATCTCTCTGTCCGCCAGATAAGCGCTCTCTTTCTCAGGGACGAATAGACGTGTCAAATGGAAATTGTTGTCGCATATTGAAGTCTACGTGCCTTGCCGGTGTAAAAAAGTGAACCTTATAGGTAAGTGCAACCAAAAGGTCCCTATTTCCCCGATCTACGTCTTAGTCACGATATAAAGATACCTACTGTCAACAGATGTCCGTACGACTGTGTTCTGCACGGAAAATGATATTCCGGTCGACGAACAACCATGCCAGCGATGACGTCAGGGCACCCATCAAACCAGGCACGAGGTGGTCCCACATCCTCAATCGCTGTGTACACAGTCACAGACGGTGCAGTATGGCACAGAGAAGACGCCTACCAAACTCTCTGCTGCTGACAGCCATAGGAAGAAAGGAAGCAGGACAGCGGCTTCATGTCAATCGTTCTGTGTTTCCCGTATGTGGCGACAGTTTGTAGGGACCGAAACTGTATCCCAAATACCACGGCACGGTCGACCACCTGTGACATCAGAAAGAGAAGACCGTTAATAGAGTGTAAGGGAACGACGGTATCGCCTTAGTACTGCACGGCAACTGGCATCTGATCTCGCAGCAAACACTGGATGAGTTGTATCGATGCAAACAGCGTGACTTGCTGTAAGTACCTCTGACGCGTCTTCTCAGAAGGGGACGTCAAGAGTGGAGTTGTCAGCAGGCCAAGTGAGCGATCGAGTGGGCCAATGTTCTTCTCACAGTGAGTCCCGATTTGCTATGGAGAGCGATTCGCGACGGATTCGCCTCTGGAGGGAATATGGAGCACGATTTGGGGACCCAAAAATTGTGGAAAGAGATCGATATCGAGGAGGACTGCTAATGGTTAATGGCTGTCAGGTATCGTGACAGGAAGTTGGGATGTCCTGTGAAGTTGTTTGGAGGTGCTGTGGGACCAGATGTTCTACCGATGGACAATAATGCTCGTCCTCATAGAGCACGGATATCGTTGATGTTTTCTTGGAAACGGAAGATACTGCACCCATGGCGTGGCCTGCTCGCCCTGCCGATTTGAATCCCATAGAGCATGTATGGGATGTACTAGAGAGACGGGTTGCATCACGTCAGCATCCACACAACCACTCTCCCAGACTTCGAGCAGCGCTGCAGGAAGAATGGGTGTTATTGCCTCAAGAAGAGGTTGACATCATTCACAGCATTCCCCGTCGTTGTCAGGCCTATATTGCTGCCAGAGGTACTGAGCACATTAATCAGTTGTCGGAATCTGTGTCGAAATCCATTAAATTCGAAAAAACGAAAAACATTTTTGTCTACCGTTATGCATGTTGCAGTTGCTTACGTTCTGTATTCTTAGCATTGTTTCCACTTTAGTATCACCTGTTTGTACTGTTCTGTGGCAAAATAAACACCACCTGGAAAAAATTTTCGTTTCTTGCTTTAATTTTGGACACCAGTGTGGAATAATGATATTTGGCAAGAAACAAGGTTTCACAGTACAAGTAAAGGAAAAATATCTGAAACTGTTAATTTGTAATTATATGAAAACATTTGTGACTGTTTGTCTGTACATCCGTTTGTTAAGACCTCATTTTCTCAGGAACGGTGTGACGTTCGAGTATCACATTGAAACTTACGTCACATACTACAGTCTAAAGTCTCTTGTTAGTGTAATAAATTTAAGCTTCTAAGTCAATGGACTGAAAAGAGACGGCCATTTTATCACATGTTTAGATTCTCGCAAACTCACTCATCAAAATCTATAGGGTACTTCCCTTTGACCTATAATAATGAAATTCAGCAAGAAGCATGGTTTCACAATAAAAGTAAAGGAAAAATGTACGAAAATCGTTAATATTTAATTATATCGCACAAACAATATTTATTTGTTCATTTGTTGTGCGACTTCAAAGTTGAAATATTCTCTCGGAAGTCTTGGAATTATCGGGTCCGATATCCTGCCAGTGTCAGTGTCGACAGCAGACAAAAATGGTCGAAATTGTCGATTTCTGGAATTGACGAAATGTCTGTATACATAATTAACTTCCTACGAAATCGGCAGCATGCAGGTCCTATCCACATCTCGCCAACTTTTTTTTTTTTTCAAGTTCAGTAAATAAAATAAACTCTATGTGCCGGACTGTGGCACATACTTTGCGCCATGCGATTTCTGTGCATCACTGGTTTTCGTTTCTGCATATTCCCGTTACGGGGCAGCATCTGCTTAAAGAGAGCTGTTCATCGCAGTGTCAACACGACTTAGGGAAATAAAGGAAATTCCTCTTTCCTTTGAGTAATTGTGGACTAAATGTGTTCAGAATAAGCTATAGCATGTTAATGCAGCCCACACTACCGAATAATTGATAGTTCATTTCAAGACAACATTACAGGGACTGTTCTTTCGATGCACCGCTGTGGCTAAATTCGACGACGACCTCTACCGTCACATTCTGCATTTACATCTACACAGATTCTCCGAACGTACGGTGTACAGAGAGTACTCTGTAGCACTACTAGCCATGTCCTTTCCTGTTACACTCGCAAGTAGAATGAGGGAGAAAACGACTGTCTGTGTAGCTGTGAATGAGCCCTAATTTACCTCATCGTATCTTCGTGACCCTTGGCACGAAACGAACGTTGGCGGCAGTGGAATCGTCCAGCGGCCAACCTCAAATTCCGGTTTCTCTAAATTTCCTCAACAGTGTTATTCGAAAATAACATCGCTTTCACTCCAGAGATTCCCATTTGAGTTCCCGAACCGTCTCCGTAACACTTGCGTGTTCATTGGCCCTACCGGTATGAAATCTAGCAGCACGCTTCTGAACTGCTTCGACGTCTTCCTTTAATCGGACCTGGCACGAATCCCAAACACTCGAGAAGTACTCAAAATAGGTCACACTAGTGTTCTAACTGCCGCTACACTTTCCCAAAATTCTCACAATAAACCGAAGTCGATCACTTACTTTCCCTAGTACCGTCCTTAGCTCCTCCTTCCATTTCTTATCGCTTTACAGCGTTACTCCCAGATATTCAGTAGATATGGCTGTGTCAGGCAGCACACAGCTAACGCTGCATTCCAAAGTTACGGGATTGTTTTTCGTAGTCATGCGAATTACTTACACTTGTCTACACTCAGAGGAAACTGCTATTCACCACACAAACTAGTTAAAACTTTTCATAATATTTTTAAGTGTTCAACGCTGAGCTTTCTAAATAGTGCACATATTTCTGTTGTTTTCAAACTTTTATAGTATTCACTTCGAAATGTCCGAAGATTTAGTTGAATAACACCAGTTTTTGAAATATGATATTTTAGTCTTATTTTCTTCCAGACCAACGCATCGACCAGAAATATAAATTTTTCATCCGTAGAGGCTAAGCTGAAGACTGCCGAGTACACACTACGAATGGTGTCAGAAGCGGCAATTGACGCTACAGTAAAACATATCACGTCCTCTACACGAGTTCTAAGAGAATTTCGTTGAACTGCTATTACAGTATAAATCATACGAATTTAAAGAGCTTGTCGCTTCAACTAAACATCTGCGGATTACTGTCGAGAACAGCTTACACTGAGACGATCGTACAGAAAATGTTCTAGGGAAGGCGAACTGAAGATTGCGTTTTATTGCCACAGCAACTACAAGATGCAAGAATTCTTTAAGGAAACAGCTTTCACTACATTTTTTCCTTATCAGGGGCCACAGTCAGAATTTTGTTAAAAGACCAGTTCATTTCCTACCCTGTCCATAATATCATCGTCCTCCCCAGCACATGAGTCTTCACTGCGGCTATCTATCATATGGGGGATCTGCGTTCGATTCCTGGTACTGCCACGGAATTTTCCTTGCTGGAAGAACTAATACGGGGTGCAGTCAACCTCCTGAGGCCAACTAAGGAGCTTCTCTACAGATTAGTAGCGGTTACAAGGTCAGGAAAACCGTCGGCGACCGGGAGAGAGGTCTGCCCACCACATGCCCTTCCACTTGCATCAACTGACGTCACTGGGAGACGATGACAAGGTGGTCGGTTGGGCAAGATTACCCCGTCTAGGGCTAGAGCGCCAAACTTTATCTTATTGTCTCTATTACGATCGCACCTATTTATTTTACATGATCAGCTTATGAGCCATTTTCAAATTCTTACTCCTATACTTTTAATATTACACAGTCACCTTACGTGTATCCATGCACTGAAAGTCTGTCATTTAGATGTATAATTTCTGGTGTCGTAGACTCGAGCGGGTGTTCTTTAAATCGGTGACGAGTATGGAACGCTTTTCTCATTCGCCTCCACGTCAGCAGTTGTACAGGTACGATAACGTTGGAAGGTGAAGAACTGAATTAAAATTTGTGCTACGGCCTGGACTTGAACCCAGTCTTCTTAATTACTTGGCAGATATACTGACCGTTACACCATCACAGCATTATGGTCAATATATCTGCAGGAACCACCCAAGTCGTGGTGTAATGGTCAGCATATCTGCGTAGTAAGCGAGAAGTCCCCGATTCAAGTCCCGATCGCACCAAATTTTAATTCACTTCTTCAGCTTTCAACGTTATTGTAGATAAACTAGAGACTTGTCTCAGGGAAAATTTAATTTAAGAGTTATACAGGTATCACACTAAGCTGACAAAAGTCGTGGGATAGCGATATGAACATAAACATATGGCGGCAGTATCGCGTACACAAGGCATTTTTTCATTGTGTTTCCGGAGCTGTCATTTGTACTCAGGGATTACGACCACATGACGGAAATTGAAAGGCTTTTAACGAGGGATGGTATTTGGATCTAGACGCATGGGACATTCCATATCGGAAATCGTTAGATAATTCAACATTTCGAGATCCACGGTGTGAAGAATGGGCCTAAAATACAAAATTTCAGGCATTTCCTGTCATCACGGGCAACGCAGTGGCCGACGACATTCACTTAACAACCATTAGCAGCGGCGTTTGCTTCGAATTGTCAGTGCTGACAGACAAGTAATATTGTGTGAGATAACCGCAGAAATCAATCTGAGAGGTACGACGAACGTATCCGTTAGGACAGGGGGGGGGGGGGGGGGATGGCGTTAATGGGCTATGGCAGCAGACGATCACGCGAGTGGCTTTGCTAACAGCATGACATCGTCTGCAGCGCCTCTCCTGGGATTGTGACCATAGCAGTCGGACCGTAGACGACTGGAGAATTTGCAAATTTGTGGTTAGGTCTCATGGGACCAAACTGTGAAGGTCATCGGTCCCTAAGCGTACGCACTACTTAATCTAACTTTAACTTACACTAAGGACCACACACACACCCATGCCCGAGGGAGGACTCGAACCTCCGACGGGGGCAGCCGCCCAGACGACTGGAAGATCGTGGCCTGGTCAAATGAGTCCCGATTTCAGTTGGTAAGAGCTGCTGGTACAGTTAGAGGGTGGCGCAAAACACAAGAAGCCATGGACCCAAGTTGTCAACAGGACACTGTGCAGGCTGGTGGTTCAAGTGGTTCAAATGGCTCTGAGCACTAAGGGACTTAACATCTGAGGTCATCAGTCCCCTAGAACTTAGAACTACTTAAACCTAACTAACCTAAGGGCATCACACACATCCATGCCCGAGGCAGGATTCGAACCTGCGACAGTAGCGGTCGCGCGGTTCCAGACTGAAGCGCCTAGAACCGCTCGGCCACTGCGGCCGGCTTGCATGGAATGGAGTGGGTCCTCTGGTCCAACTGAACTGATCATTGAGTGGAAATGGTTGTCATCGGCTACTTGGAGACCATTTGCAGCCATTCAGGGGCTTCATGTTCTCAAACAATGATCTAATTTGTGTAGATGACAATTCGCCATGTTACCGGGGCAGAACTGGTCCCTAACGGTTTGAAGAACATTCAGGACAGTTCGAGCGAAAGACAAGGCCACCCAGACAGCCCGACATCATCGCATCGAACATTTACGGGGCATAGTCGAGAAGTTCGTGCACAAATTGCTGCACGGCACCACATTCACAATTATGGACGAGGAAAGAGGCAGCATGGCTCGATATTCCAGCAGGCGACTTCCGACAACTTGTTGAGTCCACGCCACGTCGGGTTGCTGCACTACGCTGGCTGAAAGCAGGACCGACACGATATTAGGGGGTATCTCATGACTTTTGCCTCCTTATTCTAAAAAAAGTATTCCATATTTTGTGAGGTAGTGGTCTACATCAAAAGAAGAGAAAAATATCCAGCAAATATGGTCTAAAATGCATACTTTAAGAGCTATGAACACTTGTTCATTTTCGCTACTATAAAAGTCGTCCTCTAACGTGGACGATTCTCCATGAAGAGCTGCTATACGCACATGAAGTACAACGAGTCGAAGTGTTTCGGCCGCAAGGTCTGCCATCACACAGTACTGCTAATGAATGCGGTGGCGCCCCACTGTTCAGAAGAAAGGTATTATTCACACATGAGGCAGTTGTCACACGAGATGAGGATGTCAGTTTTTATGGCCAATATTTGTAAGCTGACGGAAACCCACACGACGCAAAAGAAGCAGTGCCGATTTTAAATTAAAGTATGGACCGCAATTATTGGCGACAAGGTAATAGGACCTTAACATACTACTAAACAGGTTGACTCGTGCAGCGTGGTCGTCATTTCCTATCGAAGGAGTTCCCTCATCTGCTTGGGGAGATGATATTACAGCAGCTGAAGATGCCGTATCTGCATGACGAAGCACCAGCCCATTATCTCTTAATCGTGGGAGGACCTTCAAACAGACATGTAACAGGCGTTGTATAGGGCGGTTAGGTCCAGTGGCTTGGCCAACCCGTTCCCTCGAATCTAAACCCCTGGATTTTTGGTTATGGGGACACTTGAAATCTTTGACATACGCAAGCCCCATTAATGATGTAGAAACTACAGGAGCGAGTCATAAATGCCTGCCACCCCAATTTGTGGCCAACCTGAAGGTTTTCACGGAATGCGTCGTTCCGTAAGGCGTCGGACAGAAGCATGGCTTACTATTTACTCGTATGCAGATCATCTTGAGCACCACCTGCAACGATGGCTCACAAGCGCAGGTCGTCCGTAATAGCAACTACATTATATTAGAAGCCCTTGTAACAGAATTATACTTTCTCGCTTGTTTACTGATTTGTTTATTGCATTCTGTAGGTCGTTCGTAAACGGCAAAGAGGTTAGAGTAGAAAAGATGTACTTCATAGTAATGAAGATGAAAACGTATTAGTAGCTGCTATTAAAGGATGCATTTAGAGCCCATGTTTACTGTAGGGTGTTTCTTGTATTGGTCTATACTACCACCTCTCAAAACATGTAATACTTTTCTTAACAGCCTGTATATTTAAACGACATACGTATGGTGAACGTACCCCTCAGTGTGACCGTGTAAAAATACTAAGATATCAACAAGCACTTCAGAGTGTCACACACCGAAATAAGCTGGCTGACTGAAATACACGCATCAACAAAAGTTTTGTATCATCTCTTTATCTGGAAATTCATGGCACATAAAATAAAAACTGATGTTGCAATAGCGCCTTGAACTCGTGCATGAGGTATGCGACCATTATGGCTAATCCAGTAAACACATACAATGCTGATCGGTTGCTAATAACAGATATTGGATGTTCCATAGAAATGTATTGATTCCAAACCTTATTACGTGTTTCGGGTGTGGCCCATCATACGACAGTCTGTTAAAAAATACCTTGAGCACAAAAATATCATGAGCACAAAAATTCTTCACGGCCCACACAGTAAGGCAAAACAAATGACGGACAAATTTACAGAATACATACTAGCGTACAAAACAAGAAAGTTGCATAAGCCTGATGTACGGTGCTCGGGATTTCACAGAGAAAACAGTCAAGTGTAATGGCTGAATACGAAACTGGACAGCATGATTTGTTCTCTTTAGTTTTTTCATGTTCTGCCATTGCACTTGACTGTTTTCTCTGTGAAATCTCATGCACTATATATCAGTGCTTATGCAACTTTCTTATTGTGTGCATTGGTATGTATTCTGTAAATTTCTGTGTCATTTGTTTTGCCTTATTTTATGGGCCGTGAAGTATTTTTGTGCTCATGATGTTTACATTTTTTAAGAGACTGTCTGATGATGGGCCACGCCCGAAACGAGAAATAAAGAGCTTGGATTCAATATAACATTTCTATGAAACACTCAAGAAGTGTTATTATCGACCAATCAACATTGTATATTTTTACTAGGATAAAAACTGGCTCTGACTCATGCGTATATGTTCATCTGCAATGCGTCCAGAGCACCAAACCAAAAATACAAACATCTGTCATCATCATCATCTTAGTTTCCCCTCTATCCAACATCTGGTCGGGTTAGGGTATCAATGGTACTTCGCCACTTTACTCTGTCTTTCCACCATTGTTCTTCCACAATTTGGTTCCATGGCAGGTTGCTCATCCTTAAACCCATCTTTATTGTATCCATCCATCTTGTTCTCGGTCTTCCTATTGGCATCTTGCGCTCAATCTTGAACTCTATCATTATTCTTGCTATTCTTCCCTCTCCCATCCTCTTCGTATGACCAAACCATTATAATCTATACTTTTCAATTTTCTCAGTCAACTTTTCCACTCCAATTTCCTTCCTAACATCTTCATTTTTCACTCTGTCTCTCTTCGTCATCCCTAGCATACTTCACAGAAACTTCATTTCATTGGATTGTATCCTACTCTCCTCTCTGGGTGTAAAGTAAATCTTGTATAGACCAGCTTAAACCTCATTGGCACTTCCCTTCCCCACACCAAGCCCCTCACACACTGGTAAAATGTACTACTCTGTTGTATTCTTTTGCTAATTTCTGTCTCCAAATGAGCATTCCACATTAACACACTTCCCAAATATTTAAAGTTGTCCACTATGTCAATATCCCGTCCCTTAATATGAATTTGTCCAGTGCCCTCTCTATGCCCTCTGGTTACCACCACGGTCTTGCTTTTCTCCACACTAAATTTCATTCGACCTTACCATTTAGGATGTCTATTTGTTTTTGTACCTCCTTACTGCTTGTTCCCCACACCACAATATCATCAGCAAATAGCAACAGCTTCACCCCCCTTCCTCTGTGTGCTTCTTTCGTCTCTTTGACTATTTCATCCATCACCATTATAAACAGTAGTGGTGATGTCGCACCTCCTTGTCTTAGTCCCGTAACATTCTTAAACCATTCAGTTCTTCCAGCTGGTGTCTGCACACAAATAGAGCTTTCTTCATACATTGCCTGGATGACATCAAGTGTTTGCTTTCCAATTCCCTTTATCTTCAAGGTCGCCCATACCTTTTCCCTGGAAACATTGTCATATGCTTTCACTGGGTCGAGAAATGTCATCACCAGATCTTTCCCATACTCCCAATGTCTTTCCATCAACTGTCTCATACTAAAGATTGGGTCCACTGTTGATCTACCATGACGAAAGACATACTGCTCCTCTTCTACCTGCCCTTCCACTTTTCTCTCACTCTTCTTTCCAGTACCCTCTGCATTAATTTTGCTACTTGGTATATGAGGGTGATCCCTCGATAGTTGTCACATACTTTTGTCACTCTTCTTGGAAACCTGGATTATTATTCCCTTTCCCCATTCTTCACGTACACATTTTTGAGTCCAAATGCATCTTATTAGTCTATATAACCACTGTAGCCCAACTGGTCGAGCTGCCTTTATCATCTCCACAGTAATTTAATCTATCCCAGGTGCCTTTCCTGTTTTCATTTTTCTCAGAGCTAATTCCACTTCTAACATCGCTATATCCTCCTCCTCTTCCAGACCCCTGCCACCCTGCCGTACTTCTATTCCCTTTCCACTGCCGTTCTTCACATTTAGTAATTTATCGAAGTACTGTTTCCATCTTTTCCTAATCTCCTCTGGTTGCATTAATAGCTCTCCGCTTTCCCCTATCACTAGCTCTGTATATGTTTTTCCTTCCTCATACTCTTTGCAGTTCCATGTATCATCCTCTTAGCACTAGCAACATCTTTTTGCAACTCTCGGGTGAATTTCTCCCAGCTTTTTCTCTTTTCTTCTGCTACCATTTTCTTACACAAACATTTCTGTAACTACAAAATCTGCTTCCCATGAGTGGTCTTTAACAGCACTCACGAGCAACGCCAATACGCGGCTGGGATATCCCGTAGTACTGATGCGGGATTGAATCCATCGCGGCACACCCTCAGTAAGATGATCAAGCCAGCCAGCTCCAAATTGTCCCACTCTTCAATGGCTATTCAGTGTGAGTCACATAGACTACGCGATCATTGTCGACGTCCAAAAACAGCTCGTTTCATTATGCTAATCTTAGCAAGCTGAAGGAAAGTGTTCACGAGAGCAAAGCGATGAGCCGCGAGCTATCATCCGTTAGGTTGAAACTGTCACCAAAATGTCGGCGTACGGTCACACATTTGGTTACAGAATCTCGCCCCTGTACCATAGAGCAGTGTGATTACCCTCAATAACCCTGCCGCCATTGGATAAGCAGCTGCAGCAGCAAGTCGTATACTCTTAGCTCACTTATTTGTTACACATTTTAATTCTTAATTTCTTTGAGTGTTTTTGGTACTTGCATTGTTTAATTCATAAATTTCGGGCGTATTATAGTATTTGAGAGTTGTAGCATCGCGTTTTAGTACCTGAATAGTGTAAATCGCGTAGTCTCCTTCCGCCGCCGAGCAGTGTGTCAGCAGTGCGCAAGTAGCAGCATTACTGCATTTACTAGGCAATCTTGTATTTTAATAACCGTTTAACTTTTGTGTCGAATTGTTTGTGCTCTCTGTAGATTAGTTCAGACGTTCTTTGCACAACAGTTTTTAGCATGGATAGGGACTGCAACTGCTGTGTTCGGATGCAGGCTGAGTTGGCATCCCTTCGCTCCCAGATTCAGGCAGTGTTGGCTTCGGTCACACAGCTTGAGGCTGTTGCCAACGGGCATCACTGTGGGGGTCCAGATGGGGGTTTGTCGGGGACGGCCAGCTCGTCCCACGCATCCCCCGATCGGACTACGACTGTGGCTGCCCCGGATACTACCCCTCACCTGTGGTAGAGTGGGAGGTCGTCTCGAGGTGTGGCAGGGGGCGAAAGACATTCCAGAGGGCTGAACGGAAGGCCTCTCCAGTTTGTCTGACGAACCGGTTTCAGGCTCTGTCTCAGGCTGATACTGATCTTCGGCCGGACATGGCTGCTTGTCCTGTTCCAGAGGTTGCCCCTCAGTCTGCAAGATCCGGGCGGTCGCAGAGGGTGGACTTACTGGTAGTTGGGAGCTCCAACGTCAGGCGCGTAATGGGGCCCCTTACGGATATGGCAGCAAGAGAAGGGAAGAAAACCAATGTGCACTCCGTCTGCATACCGGGGGGAGTCATTCCAAATGTGGAAAGGGTCCTTCCGGTTGCCATGAAGGGTACAGGGTGCACCCATCTACAGGTGGTCGCTCATGTCGGCACCAATGATGTGTGTCGCTATGGATCGGAGGAAATCCTCTCTGGCTACTGGCGGCTGTCTGATTTGGTGAAGACTGCCAGTCTCGCTAGCGGGATGAAAGCAGAGCTCACCATCTGCAGCATCGTCGGCAGGACTGACTGCGGAACTTTGGTACAGAGCGGAGTGGAGGGTCTGAATCAGAGGCTGAGACGGTTCTGCGACCGTGTGGACTGCAGATTCCTGGACTTGCGCCATAGGGTGGTGGGGTTTCGGGTTCCGCTGGATAGGTCAGGAGTCCACTAGACGCAGGAAGTGGCTACACGGGTAGCAGGGGTTGTGTGGCGTGGACTGGGTGGTTTTTTAGGTTAGATGGCCTCGGGCAAGTACAGAAAGGGCAACAGCCTCAAAGGGTGCGGGGCAAAGTCAGGACATGCGGGGACCAAGCAGCAATCGGTATTGCAATTGTAAACTGTCGAAGCTGCATTGGTAGAGTACCGGAACTTCAAGCGCTGACAGAAAGCACCGAAGCTGAAATCGTTATAGGTACGGAAAGCTGGCTGAAGCCAGAGAGAAATTCTGCGAAATTTCTACAGAGGCACAGAGGGCGTTCAGAAAGGATAGATTGCATGCAACCGGTGGTGGCGTGTTTGTCGCTGTTAGTAGTAGTTTATCCTGTAGTGAAGTAGAAGTGGATAGTTCCTGTGAATTATTATGGGTGGAGGTTACACTCAACAACCGAGCTGGGTTAATAATTGGCTCCTTTTACCGACCTCCCGACTCAGCAGCATTAGTGGCAGAACAACTGAGAGAAAATTTGGAATACATTTCACACAAGTTTTCTCAGCATGTTATAGTCTTAGGTGGAGATTTCAATTTACCAGATATAGACAGGGACACTCAGATGTTTAGGACGGGTGGTAGGGACAGAGCATCGAGTGACATTATACTGAGTGCACTATCCGAAAATTACCTCGAGCAATTAAACAGAGAACCGACTCGTGGAGATAACATCTTGGACCTACTGATAACAAATAGACCCGAACTTTTCGACTCTGTAAGTGCAGAACAGGGAATCAGTGATCATAAGGCCGTTGCAGCATCCCTGAATATGGAAGTAAACAGGAATATAAAAAAAGGGAGTGCGGTGTATCTGTTTAGCAAGAGTAATAGAAGGCAGATTTCAGACTACCTAACAGATCAAAACGAAAATTTCTGTTCCGACACTGACAATGTTGAGTGTTTATGGAAAAAGTTCAAGGCAATCGTAAAATGCGTTTTAGACAGGTACGTGCCGAGTAAAACTGTGAGGGACGGGAAAATCCCACCGTGGTACAACAACAAAGTTAGGAAACTACTGCGAAAGCAAAGAGAGCTTCACTCCAAGTTTAAACGCAGCCAAAACCTCTTAGACAAACAGAAGCTAAACGATGTCAAAGTTAGCGTAAGGATGGCTATACGTGAAGCGTCCAGTGAATTCGAAAGTAAAATTCTATGTACCGACTTGACAGAAAATCCTAGGAAGTTCTGGTCTTACGTTAAATCAGTAAGTGGCTCGAAACAGCATGTCCAGACACTCCGGGATGATGATGGCATTGAAACAGAGGATGACACGCGTAAAGCTGAAATACTAAACACCTTTTTCCAAAGCTGTTTCACAGAGGAAGACCGCACTGCAGTTCCTTCTCTAAATCCTCGCACAAACGAAATAAGTGTCCAAGGAATAGAAAAGCAACTGGAATCACTCAACAGAGGAAAGTTCACTGGACCTGACGGGGCACCAATTCGATTCTACACAGAGTACGCGAAAGAACTTGCCCCCCTTCTAACAGCCGCGTACCGCAAGTCTCTAGAGGAACGGAAGGTTCCAAATGATTGGAAAAGAGCACAGGTAGTCCCAGTCTTCAAGAAGGGTCGTCGAGCAGATGCGCAAAACTATAGACCTATATCTCTGACGTCGATCTGTTGTAGAATTTTAGAACATGTTTTTTGATCGCGTATCATGTCGTTTTTGGAAACCCAGAATCTACTCTGTAGGAGTCAACATGGATTCCGGAAACAGCGATCGTGTGAGACCCAACTCGCTTTATTTGTTCATGAGACCCATAAAATATTAGATACAGGATCCCAGGTAGATGCTATTTTCCGTGACTTCCGGAAGGCTTTCGATACAGTTCCGCACTGTCGCCTGATAAAGTAAGAGCCTACGGAATATCACACCAGCTGTGTGGCTGGATTGAAGAGTTTTTAGCAAACAGAACACAGCATGTTATCAATGGACGGATGTCTACAGACGTTAAAGTAACCTCTGGCGTGCCACAGGGGAGTGTTATGGGACCATTGCTTTTCACAATATATATAAATGACCTAGTACATAGTGTGCGAAGTTCCATGCGGCTTTTCGCAGATGATGCTGTAGTATACAGAGAAGTTGCAGCATTAGAAAATTGTAGCGAAATGCAGGAAGATCTGCGGCAGATAGGCAATTGACCCTTAACATAGACAAATGTAATGTATTGCGAATACATAGATAGAAGGATCCTTTATTGTATGATTATATGATAGCGGAACAAACACTGGTAGCAGTTACTTCTGTAAAATATCTGGGAGTATTCGTACAGAACGATTTAAAGTGGAATGATCATACAAAATTAATTGTTGGTAAGGCGGGTACCGGGTTGAGATTCATTGGGAGAGTCCTTAGAAAATGTAGTCCATCAACAAAGGAGGTGGCTTACAAAACACTCGTTCGACCTGTACTTGAGTATTGCTCATCAGTGTGGGATCCGTACCGGATCGGGTTGACGGAGGAGATAGAGAAGATCCAAAGAAGAGCGGCGCGTTTCGTCACAGGGTTATTTGGTAACCGTGATAGCGTTACGGAGATGTTTAGCAAACTCAAGTGGCAGACTCTGCATGGCGGTTTAGCTTGCCGTCCAGGTTTCGAGAGGTTGCGTTTCCGGATGAGGTATCGAATATATAATAGGAGATCACGAATGTAAAATTATAGAGATTCGAGCGCGCACGGAGGCTTTCCGGTAGTCGTTCTTGGCGCGAACCATACGCGACTGGAACAGGAAAGGGAGGTAATGACAGTGGCACGTAAAGTGCCCTCCGCCACACACCGTTGGGTGGCTTGCGGAGTATAAATGTAGATGTAGATGTAGATGTAGATAGGTACACAATGATCCCATGTAATGCAATACCAGAACATCACTACCATCACCTTGTTGTATGTGGGGGACGCATTGTTGGAGAAGTTCGATAATACCGGATGGTCTCCCAACACGTAGTCTGCGATCATCAGGGTACAAACACGTCCGAGTTTCGTCCGCAGACAACACCCGACGCCAATCCTGGGGCGCCCATTTTTCATGACTTTTCTCGCTCATTTGTATCGGAGTTCATGGTGTTGTGTATGGCGTGGTATCCCACATGGTCGTTGTGAATGGACATTCGCACCACGCAATCGTGTCCTACCAGTACATAATCGTAATCATCACACAGCCAAGAGTGAAAACAGAACTATCCTTTAACCTTCTGCTACACTTGTTTGTACTCTTCTAAAGTACTGCTGTGCAGTATGGGATATGGGTGTGACATGGGACATCGAAAAGCTTAAAGAACGGCGGCTGCGGAGCGTGCTAGAAGGCGCGTTGCGTTGAGTACCTGTTTGATCACCGTCTTTCGACGTACGGTGCACTACCAAAGTTCTGCATACCTCAGTACGGCGTCTGAACAGCAGCCAGTTTCTCTGCATACGTAGATACTGTTCAGACGATGTTAGAAGCAGCGTTGAAGAAAGGCACCGTCAGTACTTATGTTTGCAAAGTCCGCGTAAACTCTGGTAGCAACTCGGGTGTGTTTGTACCCTGATAATCGCAGACTACGTGTTGCGAGACCATCCGGTATTATCTAACTTCTCCAACAATGCGTCCCCCACATACAGTTTCGGGTGGAGGGCGATTGCTTCATATCTTCAGAAAAATGTCAAACTTCTGCAAACGAGTTCTTTTATTTTTTTTTAGGTTCAAAATAAACACTTGCCATCAGCCCGTATTTAATTAACGAAATACACTCCTGGAAATGGAAAAAAGAACACATTGACACCGGTGTGTCAGACCCACCATACTCGCTCCGGACACTGCGAGAGGGCTGTACAAGCAATGATCACACGCACGGCACAGCGGACACACCAGGAACCGCGGTGTTGGCCGTCGAATGGCGCTAGCTGCGCAGCATTTGTGCACCGCTGCTGTCAGTGTCAGCCAGTTTTCCGTGGCATACGGAGCTCCATCGCAGTCTTTAACACTGGTAGCATGCCGCGACAGCGTGGACGTGAACCGTATGTGCAGTTGACGGACTTTGAGCGAGGGCGTGTAGTGGGCATGCGGGAGGCCGGGTGGACGTACCGCCGAATTGCTCAACACGTGGGGCATCAGGTCTCCACAGTACATCGATGTTGTCGCCAGTGGTCGGCGGAAGGTGCACGTGCCCGTCGACCTGGGACCGGACCGCAGCGACGCACGGATGCACGCCAAGACCGTAGGATCCTACGCAGTGCCGTAGGGGACCGCACCGCCACTTCCCAGCAAATTAGGGACACTGTTGCTCCTGGGGTATCGGCGAGGACCATTCGCAACCGTCTCCATGAAGCTGGGCTACGGTCCCGCACACCGTTAGGCCGTCTTCCGCTCACGCCCCAACATCGTGCAGCCCGCCTCCAGTGGTGTCGCGACAGGCGTGAATGGAGGGACGAATGGAGACGTGTCGTCTTCAGGGATGAGAGTCGCTTCTGCCTTGGTGCCAATGATGGTCGTATGCGTGTTTGGCGCCGTGCAGGTGAGCGCCACAATCAGGACTGCATACGACCGAGGCACACAGGGCCAACAACCGGCATCTTTGTGTGGGGAGCGATCTCCTACACTGGCCGTACACCACTGGTGATCGTCGAGGGGACACTGAATAGTGCACGGTACATCCAAACCGTCATCGAACCCATCGTTCTACCATTCCTAGACCGGCAAGGGAACTTGCTGTTCCAACAGGACAATGCGCGTCCGCATGTATCCCGCGCCACCCAACGTGCTCTAGAAGGTGTAAGTCAACTACCCTGGCCAGCAAGATCTCCGGATCTGTCCCCCATTGAGCATGTTTGGGACTGGATGAAGCGTCGTCTCACGCGGTCCGCACGTCCAGCACGAACGCTGGTCCAACTGAGGCGCCAGGTGGAAATGGCATGGCAAGCCGTTCCACAGGACTACATCCAGTATCTCTACGATCGTCTCCATGGGAGAATAGCAGCCTGCATTGCTGCGAAAGGTGGATATACACTGTACTAGTGCCGACATTGTGCATGCTCTGTTGCCTGTGTCTATGTGCCTGTGGTTCTGTCAGTGTGATCATGTGATGTATCTGACCCCAGGAATGTGTCAATAAAGTTTCCCCTTCCTGGGACAATGAATTCACGGTGTTCTTATTTCAATTTCCAGGAGTGTATGTCACTGTCCTCAGCTCACAGCTCAGGCAACTCGGTACACATGCAAGGCAGCCAGAGATGCACTTAAGTCCGACACGAATTATCACGCGATTTACAATCATTACTCTGCTACAATATACGAGTTTCACATTCGGTCCTTTTCAGTGGATTTCTATTAAAGAAACTGCTCGCCAATTATTCCATAAACGGGTATGAAACATGCCACGCGAAATTCTACAAAGGCCGGAAGTTCACACGCGTTTTATCTATCCAACATCACTTCACAAAGCTCCGATTTTCACAATCTGTCCGTAAATGCAACTGCTTTCATGGAAACACAATCCGGACTCGAGAAACCAGTAACTTTTTCGTTCTACTCATAATGTAGACGGACACGTCCAACAATAACCTGCACGTCCGATAGAGTTAGCCAGCGACTTACTCACTGCCGTTCCTTCCAGGAGCTGTAACTATTTGCAATGCGCGGGAAATGCTTAACGCTGACTGGTTGTTCAAATTGACCAGCCAATCAAAACAATCCTCCGAGTTCTTTCTCGCGCCAATCAACATTCGCAGATGCATTTACGTCACTTCATCGTGCAAATCTTAATAAAGTGTTCAACAAAACCAAACGAAAAGAAAACTGATCTTGAAAATACTTTAGAAAATCATTACTCTGCAAATGGCTATTCCGGCTGCCTTATTACAAAAGTACCCTTGGAGATACGTCATCAGCACAGTGGAGAAATTACATTTTTCATTGCAACTCGCTTGCTTACCACTTTCCCAAGACATAGTTTAGTAATGTTTAACATGACATAATATTGAATTTTCTCGTGTGTACCACATACATACTCTCACTCATTCTCATTTACTCACACAACAACACATTAAATAAATACTGATCTTGTCTGAATTTTGCCGGCCGGTGTGGCCGAGCGGTTCTAGGCGCTACAGTCTGGAACCACGCGACCACTACGGTAGCAGGTTCGAATCCTGCCTCGGGCATGGATGTGTGTGATGTCCTTAGGTTAGTTAGGTTGAAGTAGTTCTTAGTTCTAGGGGACTGATGACCTCAGAAGTTAAGTCCCATAGTGCTCAGAGCCATTTTTTCTTTTCTGAATTTTATATTACTAAAATGAAAAATAGTTGACGTTTTTAATTATGAAAATTCAAACAAATTGACCTAACATTTTGTGAACTTCAGTACTGATTACAAATGATACCAAAAGACAAACTGTTATAAACCCTAACTGACTTTGATCTTAGAAGTGTCGGTTTGGGGTGTTTTAGGTAATTTTCCCTAACTCTGAAAGTATGCCAGCTAGAAAGCTGAGATTTTTACACGATCTTCTTTTTAATAACAAAGGGCAGTATATTGACTTTTAACTAAACTGAATAATGTTTATTATAGTTTATTTAGATTCTTAGGGGCTTGAATATTCTGTTGCTCGAATTGCCACAGGTATCGCTTCCCACGGCTAGGCCAGCAACAGGTGCGAATCAGTCACGCTAAGATACAATCGGCTGTTTCCATCCCCGCCAACGGCTCCAGAGCCACGAGCCGTACTGTAAAGTAGCGTACTGCAATAAAATGCTGTCGCGTATTGACTCACGACGTTTCAAACGATGTATGGGAAAACACTGACCAGCCAAAACATTATGACCAAAACAATGTGACCACAGCCCACTGCGAGGTTGAATGCCTCCTGCTGCTGTCGCAGGTCCTTGACGCAGTAAGGAAAGAATATAAACGGAAGAGAGACGAATGGGTAGATACGGACCGCAAATGCGGAAATCCACTGATTTAAGCTGTTTTGACAAATGGCACACTGTTGTGGCGCTGCGGCTGGAAGCGAGAATCTCTGGCGTACTACAGTCTTGAGCACCTATGTAAAGTGGCTGAAGGAAGGTCAAATAACGTGTAGGCGGAACGGTATTGGACGACCGCGTCTCATCAGAAAACGTAGCGGTCTGAGGATTCCCCACTGTGTAACTCAGGACAGGCAGCCATCTGTGGATGACCTGACGGCAGAGTATTTCGAAGTACACCGTTCAAAGGCCACTGTTGTACGTGGAGCTCCACAACACACCAGCCCTACGTGTTCCTACGTTGAGCCAACGACATTGTCAGTCACGACTGCACTGGGCATGGCGTGATTGAGTTTTCACCGTGGATCAATAGAAACGTGTCGCCTGTTGAATGAACTGCTTTTCCTGTTACACCAGTTGATCGTTGGCTCCTTACACGCCGTCACCCAGGCGAATCGCTGTACGAAGCATGCAACGCGCAACAGACGTAGGCCGGTGAGGGCCGAATAATGCTATGGGGTACATTTAGTTGGGCTTTCACGAGATCTGTGGTGGTAATCTAAGGCACCGTGACAGCAGGCAACTAGGTGAACATTATTGCGGACCACCTGCACCGCTTTATGCCTGAAATCTCCCCCTACGGCGATGACATACTGCAGCAGGATAAGTGACCCTTGTTTCAAGGTCAGAATCTCGCTACAGTGGTTTGAGTGGTATTATAGTGAACTCGCATTGATATCTTGGCCAACAAATGTTCCTGATCTGTACCCACTGGAACACATATCGGGCGCCAGTTGCGCACCCCTAAATCACCATCCCGTAATTTACGGAAACTGCTTGTCCTACGCGTACACATTGGGTGCCACATACTTCTCTAACCCTGTCACAGACTTGTAGAATCCATGCGAAACAGAATCTCTGTTGTACTGTGTTAGAAAAGTGGAACAGCACGATATTAACAAGATGGTTATCATGTATTGGCTCATCGGTGTATGGCCAGCGGTATGATAAGCGTGGGAGGATGGTATTCATTATCCTGGAAGCATTTTTCACGCTGTTTTCACAAATAACTTTCTTCTTTGAATGTGGGAGTATTTAGTTAATTCCCACTTACAGAGGGAGGAATCATCAACAGCATTAAATAAGAGATGTCTCGCATGGCAGGAAATACTCGTATTTCGGTCCTCTGATTTCGCTGGTGCTGTTCAAGACTGAAACAGCAGAGAAGTATTTTGGAAACCGTGCCATGGACAGTCTACCAAGGACTTGAGTGTGAATTATAGTGTAATCATGTAGATGTAGATGAAAACACTGAATATTGCTCATACAATGTGTAACGGTCCAGTTGTTTTACGCCTCGGAGAAACATTAATATTAAATATAGCTTAGAAAAGTGTTAATACCACACTGTTGTTGAATGACAGGAGTAGGAAGAAAGGTACTGTAAAATTAGTTTACTGTGATTTTTGTAAAGATATGTTATTTTGAAATATATTACTTTGAATGGAGAATACCTCAAAGTGGTAGACAGTTTCACTTATTTCGGAAGTGAAATATCTAATGATGGAAGAATAACCAACGAAATCAATCGGAGATTATAGAAGGGAGGCAATTTCAACCAAACAATAAAACACCTGATTTGGAGTAAGGAAGTTTCAGATAAAGCAAAACTCCTTATTTATAAGAGTTATTACTTCCCTATTATCACCTATGGAGGACAAACACGGACAATGACAGAAAGGGACTGGAGCAGACTGCAAGCAGGGGAAATGAAATTTCTCAGAGCAGTTAAGGGAAAAACAAGAATGGACAGAGTAAGGAACGCAGATATTAGAAAGGACCTTAAACAAGAAAATATCAGAGAAGAAATTGAAAAAAAATATTAAGATGGTACGGACATGTTAAGAGGATGCGTTGGCAGATACTCCCCAAAATTATTGAAGAACTAAAGATGGATGGAAAAAGACCTAGACGGTGGCCAAGAACACCGTGAAAACAGGAGTGAGAATACCTGTGGAAAGGAGAGGTGTGACCTGGCAGCAAGTGGAAGAAGAAAAGAGGTGGGAGGAACGAGCCAGATGGAGAGGACTCGTCAGCACCCAGACCCGGCGGTAGCTGGATCGGGATCCGGATATAGATAGATGTTACAGACTACCGACTAAGAACTTACGAAACACCAACCAGCTCCGAGACTGCAGTTCGCTGCTGCCATACGGAACCGAGAGAATTTCATAACTTTACCACTCATTCTTTGATTCCTCTCCATTTTGGACTAACAGACCCACATGGCTTTTTCTGCTGCAGGCTCTTGGGAAGCTATTACGGCTCGGCGTACTGCCTGCAGTTTTATTTCAAGAATGTGTCATTTGTTGTTAATCCAGTAGCCATTCGTTTCTTTTACATAGCGTTCTGAATTGAAAATATTCTAATTTGTTTCCAATAACTGAGTGCAGTGTGCAGCTTTATTAATTGCTACGTGAAACTGAGACAGCTTTTTCTTACTTTTTTCGGTTTGTACCACCTGTGTCTCAATGAATCCCTGAACGGAGGAATATTATTATTAAAAATAGTCAGATGAGTATACTAGGACCAGAATTATGATTCTTATACTGCTAAAGTAATTTTACCAGCGGATTTCATTTTGGGCACCAGACAGCGTTGCTGCACCCGAGACGACTACAGCACCTTACAAAAAAATGTGAAGCACCCAGCCGGCCTCTGTGGCAGAGCGGTTCTAGGCGCGTCAGTCCGGAACCGCGCTGCTGCTACGGTCGCAGGTTCGAATCTTACCTTGGGCATGGATGTGTGTGTTGTTCTTAGGTTAGTTAGATTTAAGTAGTTCTATGTCCAGGGGACTGATGACCTCAGATGGTAAGTCCCATAGTGCTTGGAGCCATGTGAACCATTTTTTGAAGCTCCCAGAAGTGGTGGAGAAAAATAAATGGAACTTTGCGGATTCAGACGGTATGTGATGTTATTTCAGTGGTTACAAATATCAGGGAAATTTACAAACAACTTGGAAGTATTAGCCCACTAGTGAGTATGACGTTACACCCTGTTTGGCCTGGATGTGTTCAGTCCGACAGAATGTCAAAAAGCTGTTGCGTCCTCTCCCGAGGCAATCTGGTCCGTGAATGTTGCACCTGACGTGCTGGATACTTGCGCCGGGATGTTGTAGACGTCCGAGCTCGTACCACACATGTTCCGTCTGACAGACCTCGGGGCCATGCTCGACGCGGAGGGACCTCAACATCACTCAGAGAGTTCATAGAGACATGTGGCACGGGTCAACGAGCGTTGTCCTGTTGAAAAATGACACCACAGTGCTAGCATGTGAGAGGTAACACATGAGGACAACGGACGTCAGCGTCTCACTCACTGCCAGCTGTCAGCTGAAGTCATCCCCGCTGGCTCCCCGCACATGACATCAGGAGTAGCACTGTGGTGGCTGACAAAAACATTGGAAGATCTGGGCCCCTCCCTAGGTCGCCGCCATACTCTCCTACGATGGACGTCTCGGATAGTGCAGAAACGCCATTTACCGCTGACCGCAGCGTGACGGCATTCTTCGCCATGCCATGCTTTCCACACACAGTACGATTTGTGTTGTGATGTGGACGGCACCCTGCACATGGAATGGTAATTTTCTCAATGCGGCTGCTGTTAGTCTCCAACTAATGGCGCGGCAAGGTACAGACAGAATGTTGCTGGAAGTACATTACTTGTTCTACGACGGCAGGCGCCGATGTTAAGGGGTCACCATGCGATCGGTGAGCAGTGGCGGGGGATCGCCCATTCTGGTGGTCGGACGACGGTCGACCAGAACCTTGATGACGACCGTGTCTGCCCTCACGTTCCTACGCAGTCCAACACTGGGACTCTGTCACATCCGAATACCCCACAAATCTGGATACTGCATGATCCGACCAACCGGCCAAATGGAGGCCCACAATGAGGCAGCATTCAGACTCTTTCGCTTATTTATTGACTGACCAGATTAGGGTCTTAAGGCCCTCTCTTGCATCTTACCAGGAACAACACATACCAAAATGGTTCAAATGGCTCTGAGCACTATGCGACTTAACTTCTGAGGTCATCAGGCGCCTAGAACTTAGAAGTAATTAATCCTAACTAACCTAAGGACATCACACACACCCATGCCCGAGGCAGGATTCGAACCTGCAACCGTAGCGGTCGCTCGGCTCCAGACTGTAGCGCCTAGAACCGCACGGCCACTCCGGCCGGCAACACATACCAAAAAATTCACTGTAGTAATACTCGTTACAATATTAACAATGACAATAGTTATTATTATCATTTTAGTACATTTGAGTCTATGATTAGAGTTATCAGGAGTGAAAAGAAAACAGATGAAGGAAAAGACTGAGATGACAGTAATAATAGAAGACAGGAAACAATACAATGCAAACAGAGAACTCTGTTGACAGGAGAAGGGAGGATGCTGTTGTGTAGGGGGAATTTGTGAGACTAAGCTGAGGATCTGAATATGGGGGATAATGGCTATTATGATAGAATGTGGGGCATTAACTGTCTTTTGAAGCTTGGAAGGGATTTGGTTTCACTGAAATTTTGTGAAACATAGTTTCACAGTCGGGTTCCTGATACGAAGAAGAACGGTTTAGAGAACATAGCAGCGTTATGTGCTGCTGCAGAGAACATTTTACTGTGTTGAGCGAGGGTGTTTCTTCTGTGCTGTTCAGACAGTAACGTAAAAATTGACGATAAATAAGAGAGAGTGCACTGATTGAGAAAGACGGTACAGCAAGCTTAGGGTATGATAGTCTCTACGCTTATTGGCACATAGACGTGATAATTTTAGGTGCTAATAACTTTGTTTCAAACGAGTAAGTGGTATCTCCCTCAATATCTGATGCTATTGATGCCCCTAATATACCCTGCCAGGCCTGTTAACAACACTTTGGTGTGACGTCACGTGTGCTGGACTGCTGTTGAAATTGCTCGTCAATATTTTATAAAGTTTTAGTCTTCAGTTACCTATTTTAAAGTTTATTTATGTTAATATTTGCTGTAAAAGTAACTTATTAGTGGATTTTCATTAATCTCAGTCTTTCTTCCTGTGTTATTGACTCCAGCGGTCTGTTATTCGTGAGAGTGCCTACGTCGTTCGTCCAAGCCTCATACCTCAGTAGTCTGTTTACATTTTGCGGCGTGCAGTTGCAGCTGTAGCGGGCCTAAAGCTAAGTACTGACAAAGTTATTTGTGCACTGTTAAACAGTTATTAAATTTAATAGCTTTCAGCTGTGTTTCGTGCTGTTTGTGGCGAAATAACGATTTAATAAACTTTGGAAAATTTCGCTCGGTGTGTTTTTTAGAGTTTTCTGTGCGTTGAAGTTGTTTAGTAAATTTCTTGCTATAGTTTTTAGCTGGCGTTTCGTATTGTTTCTAGTGAATATTTCAGTACAATTTTCATTCAGTGTTTTAACTTCGTTGAGTGTTCCAATGACCGCTTGAATTTTTGGTTTTAGCTAGTAATTTTGTGAATTTTTGTTGGTATTGGTATTAGCTGTGATGTAGTAGTATTAATACAAGTAATTGCTTTCTTAGTAGACAGAGATTTCGAGACCGCTATTGTTACTGTAAATAGTTCTACGGGTGCAACTGAACTTACGTAACGTAGACGTATAGTTTTTTCAGTAACTGTAAAATTTTACCATGACTGAGAAGTGTGGGCTCTGTCGAAGGTTTGTGAGTAGTGGGTTATGGTGTGGGATTTTTTTCAAAGTATTTTAATTGGGGGGGAATGCAGTGGGGAAGCCAGTGGGCATTCTAGCAAGATACTCTCCCGGGAATGCAGAATCTGTAGAAGAAATAAATTGACAGAGGAGCAGGAGCGTAAAATCTGTGCCCTTCAGGAGCAGTTACAACACGCAAAGGAGGAACTAGATAGGTTGAGGAGGGTGAAGGGTGGTGGGGAATGGGAACTGGCAGTTGGCAAGAAGGCAGCTAGGAGGAGAAAGTATTCAGACAGTTGCACTTTGCGTATATGCAATAGATTTGACCAACTGTCAGAGTTGAGTGGAGAGGGGCCTCTCGTAGCTGTAGATGTAGGGAAGGAACATGCAGCAGTCCTCAGCAGTTAGGAGGCCTAGGTCAGTTGCAAAGTCTGACAGAAAGAATAGGGTTCTGCTGCTAGGTAGTTAGCACGGCAGAGGTGTGCGCCAGCAGTTGCAGGAAGTGTCGGGGAGAGAGTGCCAGGTCACCAGCATTGTGAAGCTTAGTGCAGGGTTGGCTCAGGTGACTGACAGCATAGGGGAGTTATGTAGCAATTTTACGAAGGAGGATCAGGTAGTGATAGTGGGTGGAGCACGGGACGGCCTTGATAGGGACGGGGAGTATGATGTAGGTGGTGACCTGGTAAAGATAGCTACGCAAACTGGTGGCACTAATGTGCATTTCGTGCAACTGTTTCAGCGTCATGATCGGCCTCATCTTAATGCTGCTGTTAGGCGCATTAACATGGGGCTCGAGAGGGCGCTGGTGCCATTTGGGTCTATCAGTAGATCGAGTTTCGCTAGGTATGACCTGCACCTCAGTAGGTATGGGAGAGGGAGGCTGCAAAGTTTATAGTTGACAGTGTAGTGGGCGGTGGTGGGATCACTCATGGAGAAATTCCTGTAGTAGTTGGTGTTAGAGATGCACATTTTTTACATTTAAGTCAACTGGTAGGTATGCCTGCTTAAAAGAAATCCTTCTAAGTAAGGGCTCACCTTCAGAGGATGTCCTGTTTTTAAGTAGAGAAGGAATTAGTATATATCTTCAACCTCTGCTGTTATTTACACGTAATGTCCATAGTCTAGTGGTCTGGCCGGTGTATGACACCCCACACTCGCATGATATGATGTAAATGCCTGGCTTCTGTAAAGGGTGACCTGGGGTTACGGAAGCCAGCCATTTACCACATACCTTGCGAGTGTGGGATGTCATCCATCGGCCAGACCACCAGGACTGTGGACATCAGTTGTAAAGAACAGCAGAGGCACACCAGACTCAGACAGGCAACCAAATCAGCCGTAGCAGAAAACTACAATGACACCAAGATTTTCACACAGACTCCTAGATATAGGGACAGTGTCATACAAGAGTCCATCGAGATCAAGATCACGGAGAATCTGATCAACCGTAACACTGGATACCAGCTCAGCACGGCCTGGGATTCGCCTCTTGAACTTCTGAAAAACACATCGAGATTTCACCAGAAACAGGAGTGGGGACCTATAAAACAGCCACGAGACAGAGCACCAGACAATACAGATTTGTCCTGCCACTCCCAAGACGACCACGACCTTAGAGGCCGTCAAAGCCGGGCGCGGACGGCTTTCGGAACACCAGCGACCAGAGGGGATCATTGGAGACGGGCTTAGTGGGCGCGGACCGCGAACGAGACACTCGACGCGGCGCGGACCAGTTACGAAGCGCCCAGCAAGAGATAAAAGTGGAGACCTAGGAAACAGCTAGGATACAGAGCACCAGACACTACAGATGACGAACGCGACCCCAGAGAGCGGCCGAGCCGAGCCGGGCGCGGACGGCAGTGGGAACACCAGCGATCAGAGAGGGCCACGGAGCCGCGTCTGGCGGGCGCTGATCGCGGAGGGAACACCCGATGAGGCGCGGACCGACTAGGGAGCGCCCAGCGCCTTACAGGCACAAATACTGGACTCGATCCGCCCAAGGACCATTCTCGGGTAGCACCTGAAGAAGACAGCAAGTTACGCCGTCGAAATATCGTGCGAGAACGACGCGAACTTCCGGTAGAAGTCCTGTTTTTTCAAAATGTCAACAGGTCGCCGGGAAAGCCTGAAGAATTACAATTTTAGACTTTTTCTATGCCATCAGTGTTTGCTAGAGTTATTGAGAAGGCTGTGTATGTAAGGATAATTGATAATTTTATCACACGATTTGCTATCAAATGTGCAGTTCAGCTTTAGAAATAGTTTAACAACTGAAAATGCTGTATTCTCTTTTCTATGTGAGGTACTGGATTGGTTAAACAAAAGGTTATGAACGTGAGGCATATTTTTTTTTATTTAAGTAAGGCGTTTGATTATGTTGATCTCAAAACATTGCTCCAGAAGTTGGACCATTACGGAATACGGGGAGTAGCTCACAATTGGTTCACCTCTTATTTTAGCAACCGATGGCAAAAGTTCATTATTCACAATGATGATACTGGCTGTGATGTAGGGTCTGAGTGGAGTACAGTCAAGTGGGAGGTGCCCCAGGGATCAGTGTTGGGGCCACTCCTGTTCCTTATTTATATAAATGATATGCCCTCTAGTATTACGAGTAATTCTGAAATATTTGCTGATGACATTAGCTTGGCAGTAAAGGATTTTTTGTGAAACACTGGCTCGGTTTCAAATAGTGCAGTTCATGGCCTAAGTTCAAGGTTTGTAGAATATAAACTAACGCTAAATCACAGTGAGACTCAGTTTGTACAGTTTCTAACACACAATTCAACAAAAACTGACGTTCTAAATTCATAGAATGGGCATATGATTAGTGAAACTGAGCAGTTCAAATTTTTTGGCAGCTGTCTGGAAAATTATCGTGCAAAGCCCACGTTCAGAATCTTGTTCAAAGACTTAATGCTGCAATTTTTGCTACTCGAATGGTATCTGAAGTACATGATCGTTCGACACGAAAATTAGTCTACATTGCTTACTTTCATGCGCCTATGTCGTATGGTATTATATTTTGAGGTAACTCTTTCCATTCTAAAAGGATACTTTTGGCTCAGAAACGGGTGGTTCGGGCAATAAGTGGTGTAAGTTCCGAACCTCTTGTCGAGCCCTGTTCACGATTCTGGGTATTTTGACATTGGCCTCTCAATATATATATATATATATATATATATATATATATATATATATATTCCTTACTGTCACTTCTTGTTAACAACATTGGCGTATTCCCAAGAATAAGCAGCTTTCACTCAGTAAATACTCGGCAGAAATCAAACCTGCATTTGGATCGGACTTCCTTAACTCCTGTGCAGAAAGGTGTCCAGTATACTGCTGCATCCATATTCAATAAGTAAACCACTAGAATCAAAAATCTTAGCAGTAATCCATGCGCTTTCAAATTTAAGTTGAAGAGTTTCCTCATGGGTCACTTCTTCTATTCTGTCGAGGAGTTCCTTGAAAAATTAATATGATTCTTGTTATATTGTTGATTGCGTTTACTTAAAGTTATGGATTGACATTTTTCGGGTTCACAAACATTTTATTTTTATCTTTTATTACTTTTATGTTGTAATGTCATGTACTGACATGTTCCATGACCTTGGAGATTTGCTCCTCATTTGGTCCTACGGAACTTGACGTGCAAATAAATAAAATAAATAACTAAAGTTAAACAGCACTAATGCACTTTGATGGCCGTTATACTCATATACCGGACGAAGAAGTGTACCTGTGTGACGTTACGTTGACACATGAGCTCCCACAATTTTTCCGAAAAGCTCTAAGGAAGAACATAGTAAAGCCACTCGGCTTGTACTCATGAAGAAGCAAGACATTGTTGGGTGTAACGGCCCTCCGACGACGAGGAAGTTAGAGAAGGAACAAAACTCGAAAACGCGGAAAGATAGGGAACGGAGTCGACCAGGCTTTTCAAAGGTACATAACAACGTTTACCTTAAATAATCTACGGAAACCACATAAATCCTACATCTGACAGTCTGGAGGAGCGTTTGAGCCGCCGTCCTCGTGGATACGAGCCCTCCCTGCCATATTGCAGTGTATGAATGAGTGGTGTTGAGTTGGCTCAAGTAATAGTATGTTTTCCGGCCGCGAACAGTGAGGGTAATGTCCCAAGCGTAAGACAGACGTTATTTTTTTCTGTTTGTGTTTGGTGCTGTGAGCTCTGGTATATTATGGTGGATGAAAAGAGCGTGCCTTTCCTGTCGGGGTGGTTATGGACAACGAAGGTGCAGCTAAGTCACAGACGTTCCGGCGACGAACTTTGTGTGTCATACTGTAAACAATTAATCGAAACCTGAATATGGCCTCCAACCACCCATACCGTTTTGATGTCTAGTACCTCTTCACAGCCGAGAATAAAATGAATGATCTGTTACAAGTTAATGACAGTTACTGTACCTCTTCGATACAATGAGTCTGAATTTCTGATTTACGACGACGCCACCCTTCTCTCTACAAACATTCACACTGAAGAGCCAAAGAACCTCGTACATCTGCCTAATATCGTGTAGCCCCCCCCCCCCCCCCCCCCCCCCCCGAGCACGCAGAAGGACCGCAACACGACGTGGCATGGACTCGACTAATGTCTGAAGTAGTGCTGGAGGGAATGGACACCATGAATCCTGCAGGGCTTTCTATAAATCAGTAAGAGTACGAGAGGGTGCAGATCTCTTCCGAACATCACGTTGCAAGGCATCACAGATATGGTAAATAATATTCATATCTGGGGAGTTTGGTGGCCAGCGGAAGTGTTTAAATTCAGAAGAGTGTTCCTGAAGCCACTCTGTGGCAATTCTGGATGTGTGGAGTGTATCATTGTCCTGCTAGAATTGTCTAAGTCCGTCGGAATGCACAATGGACATGAATGGATTCAGGTGATCAGACAGGATGCTTACGTGCATGTCACCTGTCACTCATATCTAGACGTATCAGGGGTCCCATAAAACTCCAACTGCACACGCCGCACATCTTTACAGAGCCTCCACCAGTTTGAACAGTCCCCTGCTAACATGCAAGATCCATGGATTCATGAGGTTGTCTCCATATCCGTACAATTCCATCCACCCGATACAATTTGAAACGAGACTCGTCTGACCAGGCAACATGATTGCATCGTCCACAGTCCATTGTAGGTGTTGACTGGCCCAGGCGAGCTGTAAGGTTTTGTGTCGTGAAGTCATCAAGGGTACACTAGCGGGCCTTCGGCTCCGAAAGCCCATATCGATGATGTTCCGTTGAATAGTTGACACTTGATGGCCCAGCATTGAAAACTGCATCAATTTGCGGAAGGGTTGCCCTTCTGTCACGCCGAACGATTCTCTTCAGTCGTCATTGGTTCCATTCTTGCAGGATCTTTTTCCGGCAGTAGCGATATCGGAGATTTCATGTTTTACCGTATCCCTGATATTCACGGCACACTCGCGAAATGGTCGTACGGGAAAATTCCCACTTCATCGCTACCTCGGAGGTGCTGTGTGCGGTCTCTCATGCGCCGACTGTAATACCACGTTCATTCTCACTTAAATCTTGATAACCTGCTATTGTAGCAACAGTAACCGATCTAACAACAGCGGTAGATGCTTGTTGTCTTAAATAGGCGTTGCCGACCGCAGTGCCGTACTCTGCCTGTTTGCGTATCTCTGTATTTGAATACGCATGCCTATACCAGTCTGTTTGACGCTTCAGTGTATGTAGTCTTCTGACACACGTGGTCTAGCTGTAACATGCACATCTTTTCCTTCAGGATTACCACATTCCTTCTCTATATCTACTTCTGCATCTATAATCTGAAAATAACTATGAAGTGCATGGCAGAGGGAGTTTCCACTGTCCCAGTTATTGGGGCTTCATCCTGTTGCAACCACATATGGATAACGGGAAGAATGCTTAAAAGCTTCTGTACGCGCTGTCTAATTTTGGCCTTGCTATCCCCACGGGAGGACACACAGTGGGCTGTAGCATGTTCCTATATTCATCACTTAAAGCTGGTACATGAAACTTAGTTGGTACGCTTTTTTGGGATAGTTTGCGTGTATCTTGAAGTGTTTGCCAGTTCAAGTTTCTCAGTATCATCGTGAAGGTCTCCAACGGGTCGAGCAAACAAGTAAATCTGTGACCATTCGCACTGTCTTTCTTTACATACGTTAAATATCACCTGGCAATCCTATTTGGTATGGTTCTCGCACACTTGAGCAATATTCTAGGATGTGTCGCACTAGTCTTTTGTAAATAATTTCCTTTGCAGACGGACTGCATTTCGTTAGAATTCTACCAATGACTGTCACGTTCATTATCTACGACTGAATCTATGTAGTAGTTCTATTTCATATCCCCACAAACTGTTACACCGACATATTTGTGGATGCTGGACGATTTCAGCTGCGATTCTTTGATATTGTAGTCATAGAATTCCTCGCGTTTTTGTTTTGTTTTGTTTTGCGGAGTGCACAATTTTACGTTTCTGAAATTTAAAGCAAGTTACCCAGTCTGTCCGACACCTTGAAATATAACCAAGATCCATCTGAATCTTTATTTGTGATAGAACATTTAGAAACGGGGTACAGTATTTCTGGTTTTCTTTTCGTACCACGAAGTTGAGTACCTGTCTCATTCAAAAGTTAATGTACAGACTCCTATGGACAACTACCGCCTTTACAGACTGCCTATGAGTTTTGTGAAAGATCTCGATAATATTCTGTTACAGCTTTAAGACTTCACAAATTTGCCCTCTCGACAACCAATCTCTTTTCATTCAGCATCTCTCTTTCTATAGACGTATACTTTGTTTCACACTTATTGTCACCCAGTGTCACGTTCTTTAATAGGTAGTCACAACGTCTAAGATTTCAGTGCTTTTCCTTAACGTTCCTCCCCGGCAGTGGATAAGGAGGCTGTTTACCTAGTGCATACTTCACATTAGAAGGGAACATAATTAAATCAAAACACGATCTTCCCTTGGAATACATTACCAGACTTAATGCAGTGGTTTCCACCCTGCTTCTCCACCCTCAGGCAGTCCATCATTTATAATGCATCCCCCTTTGCAGACAGCTAGCTTCCCCGAGGCAAGATGGTCCTCACAACCCTTATGTACTCCACCGCCCTGTTACCACAGTATTAAGGGTTGTGAAGGGAAGCTCTCTCTCTCGTATCGTCTTGCTATGTAATATACCGTCTTTGACTATCTGTTATTACGTTTAGTTCTAGAGACTTCGCTAAGGAAACACTTCGCTAAGGAAACACTGATTGCAAGGTGAATATGCTTGAGCTTCGAGTATCTCTGTGGCTCCTTATAGATTCCATTCCTTTTTCTTTCCATGGGTGCCAAGTTTTCTAACCAAAATGCAGAATAATTTATAAATTAAACTACATTTTAAATTTATATAAAAAAATTAAATGCTGCTCGTTGGTAAGCACATCAATTGAGAATGGCCGAACTAGTTTGACTAACTGTTTGTTAAAACGTTTCGCAATAGTCGAATAAGGTTTCTAGGGAAGGAGAAATAGGAAATGTTGCCCTGAAAATTGGAAATTTCGGGAAAACCTGAAATTGCTCCTATGGGAGTTTTGTATGAACTCAAGACCATAAATCATGATTCGAACAATGGATATGAGTAATTTTTTTCCGATTTCTTTGTTATGGTCTTGAAAAAATTTTCAGGAAACACAGATGCTACTCAATTATAAAGGAAAGTCGCAAACTTAGGACAAACTGCAAAGATCATTTTTGTGTGCACTCTCGATCATAGCTCACTATAGGAACGACATATTTGGCTGATTCTCTTTTTTTTTTTTTTGTTCATTATGTTTCCGGGGTGGCAATAACTTGAATGTTTTCAGTTGAAAAAGATTTGGGATATCTAGAGAAAAATCTGGAAAACTGTATTCCAGTCTAAATTAAAATAAAATTCGATGTAGTTATTTTATTCCCATTCCAATCCCAGTTTGTTTCGCTTGTAAGTGCGCAAATGCAGTTTAACATCTGACTGTCAATTTCTGAGTCAAACCAGTCGGTTACATAGTGGCGAAAAATTGATTCTGTTGTTTATTTTTAGATTAATTGTAATCATTCGTATCGTACATTGTGTTGCAGTCCACAGAACTGAATGGAACTGACACACTTTAACCGCGCTGCAATGCCGCCATTAGGATGGAGCAATTTAGATCACAAAACTTGCAAAGCTACAAACCAAACCGCACTGCAGAGCAACGCGAAGAGCTAAATGAAACTGAATGGAATCGATTATCACAAACACGCTCAACATGTGCACAAGGAGAATGGGAAAATTAAGATCATATGTGTCGAATGAAACATCATCGATCTGCAGAAACCATTCGCGCGACAATGAATCTGAATATTCGTGCAAGAAAAACAAATGTTGCGTCGCATACTTATCGAGCTGCGTTCCGTTGCAACGTCACAGATGATTACAGTGCAGACCAATGCGTTGCTATTGGCTCGCTGATCGTTATCTTCCCACACTGTAAGGCAATAAAACCGACTTTGTCCTCCGAATGCGAAGATATTTTGCTGACGTGGACGTTCATAGGGGAAAACGATCAACATAGTAAAATAAGGGAAATCAGAGCTCCCACGGAAAAATATAGGTGTTTCCTTTTTCCGCGAGCTGTTCCGGATTGGGATAATTGATAATTATTGTGAAAGTGGTTCGATGAACCCTCTGCCAGTTACTTAGGTGTGATTTGCAGAGTAATCACGTGGATGTAGATGCGGGTGGACTGTGTTGCGCAAGTACCAGAGTCAAGTTAGTGCGATTTGTTCCACCACCAAAGCCATTGCCATCACTGTTTTAAGGAACAGAAACAGATTCCATACATTTCCTGATACAAACACAGAAATACAATAGTTGCTTCGAAACGACTTCATTTGGCCCAACAAACATGGCTCCGGACAATTATATGATCACTTTCAAGAAAACTTCAACAGTTATATTTCACACCATTCGACGCTTCCACACAACATTACAAGTCGGCAGCAACATTATTGTCATTATTGGATTGTACCGTATTCGCCATTATTCTCTAAGAAATTTGAAGCGCACATGAACGTCGAATCTTACCTTTCCGTAAAAGACCGTCAAATACAACTGCAAGTATGTGACCAAAAGAAATGACGAAGCTATGACTGAAGTTGGTTCAGAGAATTCCAACAATGGTGTCACTCAATATCAAGTGGGCCGCTATGTCAGCAGTAACGAAACAATGCCGCGCATATTTTTATTCCCCATTCTTTAAAGATATCCCACTGTTTTTCATGTGTCCTTAAATCTGGAGAATGCTCAGTGAGTGTTCATGGCGGAGAACGCATCACAACGAGCTGATAACCGCCATGTACAACATCGACCAATTTTTCTAGAACGTGCCAGAATGATCACTTTGTCCAAAAGCTACTACACTCCGAAATGCCAGAATATTATACTTGGAATCAATCGTGAAAGGAATTTCGACGACGGAAACAAAGAAATTCAGTTCCGGCAAACCCACGTGTATTTTCCAGCGATTCATTACATCTATATCTACATGGTTACTCTGCAATTCACACTTTAAGTGCCTGGCAGAAGGTTCACCGAACCATTTTCATACTACTTCTCTACCATTCCACTCTCGAATGGCGCATGGGGAAAAGGAACACCTAAATCTTTCCGTTCGAGCTCTGATTTCTCTTATTTTATTATGATGATCATTTCTCCCTACGTAGGTGGGTGTCAACAATTTCCGCATTCGGAAGAGAAAGTTGGTGATTGGAATTTCGTAAATAGATCTAGCCGCAAAGAAAACCGCCTTTGTTTCAGTGACTGCCACCCCAACTAGCGTATCATATCAGTGACACTCTCACCCCCATTAGGCGATAACACTAAACGGGCTGCCCTTCTTTGCACTTTTTCGATGTCCTCCATCAATCCTACCTGGTAAGGATCCCACACCGCACAGCAATATTCCAGCAGAGGACGGACAACTGTAATGTAGGCTGTCTCTTTAGTGGGTTTGGCGCATTTTAGATCATTTATGTAAATAAAGAACAATAGATGGCCTATGACAGTACCTTGCGGGACGCCAGATATCACATCTGTTCTACTCGATGATTACCGTCTATCACTACGAACTGTGACTTCTCTGAGAGGAAATCACGAATCCAGTCACACAACTGAGACTGTACTTCATATGCACGCAATTTGATTAATAGTCGCTTGTGAGGAACGGTATCAAAAGCCTTCTGGATATCTAGGAATATGGAATTGATCTGAGATCCCTTTTCGACAGCACTCATTACTTCATGGGAATAAAGAGCTAGCTGTGTTGCACAAGAACGATATTTTCTGAATCCGTGTTGGTTATGTTTCAATAAGTCACTTCCTTCAAGGTGATTCGTAATGTTCGGGTACAGTATATGCTCCAAACTCCTACTGTAAATTGAGGTCAGTGATATGGGTCTGTATTTCAATGGGTTACTCCTATTTCCTTTCTTGAATATTGGTGTGACCTGTACTACTTTCCGGTCTTTAGGAACAGACCTTTCGTCAAGTGAGCGGTTGTATATGATTGCTAACAAAGGCGCTATTGTGTCTGCATATTCTAAAAGGAACCTGATTGGTATACCATCTGGACCGGAGGACTTGCCTTTTTTAAGTGATCTGAGTTGTTTCGCAGCACCTAAGATATCTGCTTTTATGTCACTCATGCTAACAGCTGTTCTGGTTTCGAATTCTGGAATATTTACTTCATCTTCTTTCGTGAAGGAATTACGGAAAACTGTATTTAGTAACATTTCCATCGCTATCGCGCAGTGACGGTATTGACTGTTTTTTTTTCCCACTGGTGTACTTATTTCACGTTTACACGGTCCATCCAACCAACGACATTTGCGTTTGCTATTAATCAACGTTCGTGACCCCACATCATTTCAGTATCTACGAACTGTTAACGGCGAATTGTGTGGCAGTTATATAGAACCCTGTCAACGTTTGCGACTAGTACAGAATGAGACTCGTTGGGATTACATCTTCGGAGATGTCGTGATTTCGTCAAATGGCTCTTAAATACGAACATTGTTTTCGATAATTATGTCAGCAAACATCCATTAGAAAGAGATACATTTGTGGACTAGATACAAATATGATATGTCTGACATTTTGCATCAGGTGCGTACTAGAATATCAAATCCAGATTTGCAGCTGAGCGCGGAAATTCACAACGAGTCATTGATATTAATTGAGTCCTCAATGTGCGTGACGATATTGAACAAAATATTACCTCAATTAGAAATGACGGCGACCAGTCGTCCGATACACGACGCATTTAATCAAGATTTGACACGAGAAAAACAATACGATTGCAATGCTTTGAGAGATTCAGTTCGAACGAACGTTTCGCTGTTGAACCGAAAACAAAAATATGCGTACTACACTCTCATGAAAGTTGCGAAGGAAGGAACTACACGGATTTTTTCTTGGACGCTCCCGGTGGAAATGGAAAGAAAGTATTTTGGTCACATTATTAACAGAATCTTCCGTCGGTTCTTGGTATAACAACATTATAATAAATGAAAAGCACCAGTTTGCTTTTGTTCTACAATATTACTTTTATTGTAAACCGGTTTTCGGCTTACATGTCTGAAGATGGCCTTGTAACCCGAAAACCGGTTTACAATAGAAGTAATATTGTAGAACAAAAGCAAACTGGTGCTTTTCATTTATTATTTTGGTCACACTGGCTTTGGCAACGGTTCGTTCACAGAATGAATTTGCAGTTGCCCTCGCGTCAGCAGCAGTTGCAGCTACGTTGTTGGAAGGCGGTCGCACAGCTCCTTCAGCACTGAAGGAGCCGTTGAATATGCAAATCAATGAGACTCCAACTTGAAATCTGTCGAAGAACTGTACGATGGCCAAAGTTTTGCAGCAGTGCAAATTGACAGTTCGGAATGGATGTACAATGGCGCATATAAAGTCTTCCGAGGCATTATACCGGACGATGCAAGATCTAAGAAACAACTAAAACCGATTTGATGGAATGATTCTGTCGGCAGGTGATCTTCACCGAACATTGCCAGTGATTCCACGGTCAACGGCAACCGATATATTTAGCGCATGTCTGAAGTAGTCCGTTTTGTGTAAACGCGTCGAGACACTCAAATTAAGTATGGACATGCGTGTCAAGTTGCAGAACGACGAATCTGGAGAAGTATTTTCAAAACAGTTGCTGGACATTGGCAGCGGCAAAATCCCCATTGACATTTCGACATGCTGCATTACATTCCCCATCGTTTTTCATCAGCTCACCGAATCAAAGACTGAAGTCATCCGAAAAGTGTCCCAATTCTTGCTCAAAATTACAAAAATCATGTTTGGTAGAGCGAACACGCTATATTAACTGCGAAAATCGTTGTTGTAGACGAATTCAATTTTAAGATTGAAACTGAAATTGCTGAAGAACTGGTGAACGTACAAAAAAATGGTTCAAATGGCTCTGAGCACTATGGGACTCAACTGCTGAGGTCATAAGTCCCCTAGAACTTAGAACTACTTAAACCTAACTAACCTAAGGACAACACACACATCCATGCCCGAGGCAGGATTCGAACCTGCGACCGTAGCGGTCGCGCGGTTCCAGACTGTAGCGCCAGAACCGCTCGGCCACCAGCGGCCGGCGGTGAACGTACAAATCGGTGGATTCCTTTAGTAGCTAAGATCATGTCGTCAGCTATCCAACAGAATTTCTAAACTCACTGGAATTGCCCGCTTTGCCGCCTCACACATTGCAATTGAAAGTCGGATCGGTAACATCATAAATTAGCAAAATATTATCCAACCACGTTTTTGTAACAGAACTCGGATTGGAGCGAAGAAACAGGAGCAACGTCTTCAAAGCAACAGTTATTATAGGAAATTACAAAGGAGAAGACATTTTGCTACCACGCAAGTCAGTTACTCCATCCTAAATTCCATTCGACTTTAAACTCTTGCAGTTTCCGTTCGGTTTGCATTCGCAATGACAACAAAGAAATAATAAGGCCCAAGTTTGTGTGTTTGCGACATTAACTTTGAAAATCTATGCCTCTCGCATGCTCAGTTGCAGTATGTCACCTGTTCCTGTGTCGGTAAACCATCAGCTTTGTTTGTTTGTACGCCAGATAAAAGAACAAAAAATGTCGTTTACCATAAAGCCTTGCAATGAACTAAATGGTGTCAGAGCAAACCAATCGAAGCAAAGCATTTCTTTGTTTTTGATTGTTTACATGATACAACCTTTTGAGATATATTATGATTTCAAATTTCAATAAAGAACACAAATAAGTTGAACTTACCAGGTGTAGAAGTATGAAACCGGAATTTGGTTGCAATAATTACACAAAATAATCTCCATTGCTATTTATATATTTCTCCCCCCTCTCCGGCAGGCTATGAATACCATGCAAGAAAAGAGTTCTTCTTTTGAAACGAAGCAGTCAGCGAGTCATTTTCGTACATTTTCATACCAATTGAAGCGTTGTTCAGCGAGAGCGTGTCCCAATGATGCAAATACATGATAATCGGACGGAGCCAAGTGTGGAGGTATGCCCTAGTATTTTCCAACTGAAAGCCTCGCTCGTACCCCTGACCGGTTTTGCTGTGTGTGATGGGGCGATACGGTGGAGCAATATGACTGTGTTACCTTTTTCCATGTTCTGGTCGTTTTTCACGTAATGCTCGATTTAAATCGATCATTTGCTGTTGGCAGCAATCAGTGTTAACGGTTTCACCAGGTTTTAGCAGCTCATAATAGATTATACCCTTCTGATCCCACCAAGCACAGAGCATTGTCTTCTTTCCAAAGCGATTTGGTCTTGCAGTGGATGTCGATGATTTGCTGGATTCACCCATGATTTGCGACGCTTAGTATCCATTTTTCAACACCCGTCATTATTCTTTTGTATCTGGCGAGCGGCATTTCACAAGTGGCCTTTCGATTTGCTTGCTGTCTTGCATTCAGTTCATGCGGAACCTGTTTTCCCACTTTCTGCATCTTTCCCATAGCTTTCAACCGAAGAGAAACGACTTTCAGCTCCACATTCAATTGTTCCGCGAGTTCGAATATGATTTTCATCCAATGCGGCCTGCAATTCGTTGTCTTCGAACTTTTTCGGTGGTTTCCCGCGCTCGTTGTTTCTCACGTTAAAATAACCACTTACGAATTTTTTGAACCACTCGAAACATTGTGTTTACCCAAGAGCATGTTCGCCGAGAACTTCGACAAGCATTCGATGCGATTCTGTGGCAATTTTCTTCAAATGATAAGAGAAACCCAATGCTGTATGCAAATCGTAGTCCGTAGGCACAAAAGTCGACATATTTACAGCTTTGAAACAGATACCGATGTATGGAACTTGGGTGACTGTGTGTTGACATTAGTCGTCAGCCGCTACAGAAAGCAGATGGCGCTGCAGACGCGGTCTCACGGACGCTACACTGACGGCTAGCACCATCTATAGGGAAATTCCGGTTTCATACTTTTACATCTGGTACATAAAATCTCCCGTGGTCTAGGGGTAGCATCTTTTTCAATCAAAACGAAATCGATCTTGCGTTCTATCCCTTCCACAGCTTAAACTGTGAATGAAAATAAACTGTGAATAAAAATGACAAGCAGTGACGGACCAAGACATCGGGGTACGAAATCAGCCTCGCTCTTCCAACGGCCTTGTCAACGAGGGCGGAGGAGGGGACAGAGGTTCGGGGAACTCTCTTGCCATTGGGGTGGGAAACTGGTCGCTAAAGGCGGAAGAATCAGCAATGATCACCCAACATGAGGATGCAGAAGGCAATGGAAACCACTGCATTAAAGACACTTAATGTGTATCCAAAGGACATTTGGCCTGTAATTGAAAAAAAAATTCATGATGATCTCTCCATTGGCAAAAAATACCTGACCAGTTGGATCACCGGTAGGGGACTGCCAATGGGGTGGTGACCATGAGAAAAAGATTCAGTAACCAACGAAAGGATAACTTTCTACGAGTCAGGGCGTGAAAATGCCAGGAGCATGAACGTGCTAGGGAAGCTAGAAAATCTGAATAGAGAAATGCTAAGGCTCAATCTACATACAGAGGGAGCTAGCGAAGTGAAATGGAAAGAAGAGAAGGATTTTTGGTCAGATGAGTATAGGGTAATATCAACGGCAGCATAAAATGGCATAACTTGAGTAGATTTGTTATGAATATTGGAAGGTAGGCCAGAGAATGAGTAACTGTGAACAATTAATTGTTAGGGGTGTTCTCATCAGAATCGACAGCAAACCGACACCAACAACAATAGTTCAGGTATACATACCGAAGTCGCAAGCCGAAGATGAAGAGATAGAGGAAGTATATGACGATATTGAACACCTACTGTAATTCAGTACGTAAGGGAAGATGAAAAATTAATAGTCAAAGGGGATTGGAATGCGTTTTTAGAGGAAGGAGTAGTAGAAAGGGTTACAGGAGCGTAAGGGCTTGGTTCTGAGTTGAAAGAGAAGGACTAATTGATTTGCGCAATAAATATTAGCTAGTAATAGCGAATACCCTGTTAGAGAATCACAAGAGAAGGTGGTATTCTCGGAAAAGGCCGGAAAATACGGTAAGATTCATGGTTAGGCAGAGATTCCGAAATCAGATACTGGATTGTAAGGCGTGCCCAGGAGTAGATATGAACTCAGATTACAATTGATCAGTGATGAAGAGTAGGCTGAAGATTAAGAGATTAGTCAGGAAGAATCAATGAGGAAAGGAGTGGTATACAGAAGTATTAAGGAATGAAGAGATACGCGTGAAGTTCTCTACGGCTACAGCTACTGCAATAAGGAATAGCTCAGTAGGCAGCGCAGTTTAAAAGGGATGGCCATCTCTAGAAAGGGCAATCACAGAAGCTGGAAAGAAAAACATAGATACAAAGAAGGTAACTGCGAAGAAACCATGGGTAATAGAAGAAATACTTCAACTGATCGGTGAGAGAAGAAAGTACAAAAATGTTCAGGGAAATTCAGGAATACAGAGAGATACAAGTCACTTCAGAGTGAAATAAATAGGAAGTGCAGGGAAGGTAAGGCCAAATGGCTGGATGAAAAACGTGAAGAAATCTAAAAAGAAATGATTGTCGGAAAGACTGCTTCAGCATATAGAAAAGTCAAAACAACCTTGAGTGAAATTAAAAGCAAGGGTAGTAACAATAAGAGTGCAATGGGGATTCCATGGTTAAATGCAGAGGAAAGAGCAGATAGATGGAAAGAGTACATTGAAGATCTCTATGAGAGGAAAGAGTTGTCTGATGACGTGACAGAAGAACAAACAGGAATCGATGTAGAAGAGATCCAGTATTAGAATCGTAATTTAAAAGAGCATTGGATGACGTAAGATCAAATAAGCAGAAAGGATAGACAACATTCCTTCAGAATTCCTAAAAGCACTGGGGGAAATGGCAACAAAACGACTATTCACATTTGTGTGTAGAATATACTGTACGAGTCTGGCGATATTCCGTCTGACTTTCGGAAGAACATTAACCACACAGTTCCGAAGATGGAAAGAGCTGACAAGTGCGAGAATTATCGCACTGTCAGGTTAACAGCTCATCCATCCAAGCTGCTGACAAGAATAATACACAGAAGAATTGGAAAGGAAAGTGAGGATTTGTCAGAAGACGAACAGTTTGACTTTAGGAAACGTAAAGACCCCATGGAGAAAGCCCTGACGCTGCGGTTGATAATGGAAGCAAGACTAAAGAAAAATCTAGACACGTTCATAAAATTGTTGACGTTCGACAATTTTTAATGGTGGAAGAAGTTCGAAATTCTGAGAAAAAGAGCGGTAAGCTATAGCGAAAGATGGTAAAATACAATGTGTACAAGAGCCAAGAGGGAACAATAAGAGTGGAAGACCAAGCACGAGATGCGCGGATTAAAAAGAGTGTCAGACGAGAATACAGTCTTCCATCGCTTCTGTTACATCAGTACATCGAAGAAGCAATGACGGATATAAAAGGAGGGTTCAAGGGTGGGATTAAAATTCAAGATGAGAGGATAGCAACGATAAGATTCTCTGACAAAATTGCTATCGTCAGTGAAAGTGAAGAAGAATTACAGGATCTGCTGAATGGAATGAGCAGTCTAATGAGTGCAGAATATGGATTGAGATTAAATAGAAGAAAGACGAAAGTAATGAGAAGTAGCAGAATTGAGAACTGCGAGAAAGCTAACATCAGGATTGGTGGTCACGAAGTAGAAGGAATTGTGCTACGTAGGCAGCAAAATAACCAATGACGGACGGAGCAATGAGGACATCAAAAGCAGACTAGTACTGACAAAAAGGGCTTTCCTGGCCAAGGGAAGACTACTTGTTCAAACATAGGCCTTAATTGGAGGAAGAAATTTCTTAGACTATACGTTTGGAGCGCAGCACTGTATGGTAGCGAAACATGAACTATGGGAAAGCCGGAACAGAAGAGAATCGAAGCATATGAGATGTGGTGTTACAGAATAATGCAGAAAATAAGGTGAATTGATGAGGTAAGGAATGAGGAGGTTCTCTGGAGAATCGGCGAGGAACGGAATATGTTGAAAACACTGACAGGAAGAAAGGACAGGATGGCTGGACATCTATTAAAACATGGGGGAATAACTTCATGGTACTAGAGCGAGCTTAGAAGGTAAAAACTGTAGAGGAAAACGAAGACTGGAATACGTCTAGCAAATAATTGAGCATGTAGTTTGCAAGTGCTACTCTGAGATGAACATGTTGCCACAGGAGAGCAATTCTTGGCGGGCCGCATCAAACCAGTCAGGAGACTGATGACTCAAAGAATGAAGTTCTGACTTAGTTCGATTGAGACTTAAATTTTGCAACAAAACCGCATGGTTCCAAGTCGATCACATCCCGGACACAACCCACACTTCCAGCTTTTTAGCGTTGTAATGCGGGTAGTATTGATGTCGTATGTAAAATTTCCCATTGGTGTACTTCTCAATGTACTCCTCCTCAAACTAAATATCCATGGCCACTATCGTTAATACATAACACGATCAGTCAAATATACGGTTTTTTTTCTCATTTTACTTTGTTTACTCTTTTCCAATAGCTTTCCATACGTTCACAAAACGATTAAAAATGTATTGGATGGGACAACGTCTGTCTGGTCCGCTAGTTTTATACTGTTGTGTACAATTCAGATACAATGTTTGTACCACAGGTATAGTAGAATATCCTACGAATATTGTAACTATAGATACTTGGTTTATTGTTATTCCTCTCTCTCTCTCTCTCTCTCTCTCTCTCTCTCTCTCACTCACTCACTCACTCACTCGCACACAAACACACACACACACACACACACACACACGTACTCAAACTGACACTTTCTCTTCAAAATACTTCCATGATCGTTCACGCATGACAGTGTCAGAAGTGTAGCTGAAAGGGGGAGAGGGCGGACAGGTGCCATGAAAGGTACAGAGATAGCGAGGAAGAAAATAAGATAGATGTGCAATGAGAACAAATAAGTCGTTGGACAGTCATGAAGAAAAGTAGACAGACTTAAAAAAATTTCCACTCGGTCTACTGAGTGGCAGCTATTTTTAAGTGAGAATCAGCGTAAGACGATTTCTATAACACAGAGAAACGTCGTTCGAACCTATAACAGTAATGATGAAATGTAGTAGGAAAAGTAGCGAACGCTTAAGGTCAGTAGTACGGAGGACGAATGAATGAATCAGACCCGTTGAAAAGAATTAAGTAATGTTCAGCGCATCTGAAAAGGGAACCGCACTGTTCAGTGTTTCGAATATTTGTCCAGACCAGTGACACATCGAACGCATTCGGGGACACGCCCTGCTGATAGGGCCGTAGAAAGACCGTATGGCCCATACGAAAATGCAGCAGAAATGTTCTGGGAACTTAACTGGAAAATCTTTGGAAGAAACAAAGCACTATTCTCGTGAAAGCCTAGAGTAAATATGGAGAAACTGTATTGGGGGAAGATCGTGCGACGTTCCTGCTGCTGCCATCTTGTATCTCGTTTACGGATCACGGCATGCGATTCGACAGCAAGGTTATTCCTATCAAATGATTACATAAAGTGAACTGAATTCATATGGCGCAATTTATGTCACCAACGCTGATGGCCAGTTAGGTAAACTTGGGTATACGTTGCGCACAGCTGAAGGCACCAGTGAAGCATTATTTATCCTAAAGTTACGCTCTTAGAGTGATAATTTTAAAGGGAACTAGTAAAGTAACTTTTCTTTGTCCACTTTTGTTACTGCAAATCCTGAAGTTGCTATTTAAAGGTATTATTTCCTTCTATGTTCCGACTGAGACAATCAGCTTACGTCTACAGATGGTGTCGGTTTCCATCAATATGTAACCACATTGTTAACATGAAATGCCGTTATCAAATGTTGTTACAAAGCACTCTAAATTTACTTCTTCTAATGCCTTCTAAGAGTAAACTACGGAAGTTAATGTATCTTAAGTGCAATCATCATTAAAAGTATTTTCATTCATGGTATCCTTTATTGTGCAGTTTAATGTGTAATTCTATATGTATGTTTGTGATTGTACACACAAACTTTATGCCAGGTAGTTGTCACTTTGTAAGCACTGTCGCTAATTATTAAAATATGCATCCCTCTGATTCTAAAGAAATCATTAGGTATCCCGTTACTTCGCCCTTATTCACGCTATCAGTATAGCGGCCACGTGCTTATTGAGCTCTCTGCGCAGTTCGTTCCTTTATTAATACGTTTCTCAACAGTTGCTAGTAGTCGCTGTCATATGGTCAACAGGGTGTTCCTTATGAGAGAATATGGCATGATATAGAATCACGGAGGACAACTTTTAAAGAAGAATTTAGGGTTTATAGCTGCCCATTACTGCTACATGAGTCCTTACTCACAAGACAAATAGGAAAGAAATTTCTGGCAGCATATTGTAGCTGTGCGAATCTCATATTCCTGTGTTCCCTGTGTGTCACAAATTTACCCGCGGAGCCAGGGAAAGAGTGGAACTCATCTCACTGAGACGCTCTGGTAACTGAATCAAATTCATATCGTGAATGGAAGCTGATAAGTGTGAATGTCTTCCACGCTATGTAGCATTAAATGTGCGCACAGAGGCTCTCATTTCTTCAGTGATTATACTGTAGCGGGAGATAGATTTTATTGAGTCTTAGATGTTTTCGCAATTGAGCAACATGGGAGTTTGTTCTTGCCAATGTTCTTGGCACTTTACCCATTGAGATATATTTAAGTATTCTACCACCATCCAGATAGGTCTCAGGAAATACGTTTTGTAAAAAATAGTTGACAGGTATTTCTTTCACAGGATTCTTCCACCTAAGAGGCCACACACAGTTGTAGCGTGAGACGAGTACTTGGTAAATCTCTAATTATTTTCAAGTAGAAATTATTGTATAGTAAGACTGATTGAAAATATTGTATTTTAAAACGGGTTATTTACGAGGGACATGTCATAAATAATACACTGGTTGGTATTACTGTGGACTGTTTGATGCAACAACAATGAAAATAAAGTTAGGTGTAGTTGGCAGCTTGGTCAAGAAGTACGTATTTTAGTTTTTTCGCTGTGTACTCTAACATAAAATTGGCGAGAGGTAGAAATGGACCCTGCAGGAGTGTATGGTGCTGTGACTGTTGATGATCGTAAATTCCACATCAACATCGAAACTTTACGCGGCAAAAAACTGACAGAAATCCAGAGGGCGAAGCCGCCCGTGGTGGCCTTGCGGTTCTAGGCGCTACAGTCTGGAACCGCGCGACTGCTACGGTCGCAGGTTCGAATCCAACCTCGGGCATGGATGTGTGTGATGTCCTTAGGTTAGTTAGGTTTAAGTAGTTCTAAGTTCTAGGGGACTGATGACCACAGCTGTTAAGTCCCATAGTGCTAAATGGTTCAAATGGCTCTGAGCACTATGGGACTTAACAGCTGTGGTCATCAGTCCCCTAGAACTTAGAACTACTTAAACCTAACTAACCTAAGGACATCACACACATCCATGCCCGAGGCAGGATTCGAACCTGCGACCGTAGCAGTCGCGCGGTTCCGGACTGCGCGCCTAGAACCGCGAGACCACCGCGGCCGGCCCCATAGTGCTCAGAGCCATTTGAACCAGAGGGCGGTAAGTGAAATTTGTGGTGAGTTTACAATGGGTTTATCGTTGTGTTAATCGTTTTCGTGGTGTTCGTTGACGATCATCATGTTTGGTTTGTGGAGCGCTCAACTGCGCGGATATCAGAACCTGTACAAATTCCCAATCTTTTCACTATCCCGTCTCGCTACTTCTCGAGAATGATGATGAAATGATGAGGTCAACACAAACACCCAGTCCCCGACGCTGCTGGGAATCGAACCCGGGACCCCATGATCCTGCGACAGCAACGCTAGCCACTAGACAACAAACGGGTGGTGGTATCAGCATCAGCATACGACGGTACTGCAAGACCCAGAAGGCCAAAAACGTCAACAGATGAAAGACGTGTGATATTTGTGGCAGGTGGTCTTGAAAAAGATCGCAGTGCCAGTTGTAAGGAACTTTCTGAAACCACGGGAAATCCCTTCCCTCCCCCCCCCCCCCCCCCCACACACCCACCCCCAACATCAGTATTATGTATTCGGACGAGTGATTTGAAGAAGAGAAAAATTTCTGCGAGATGGGTCCCACACTGTTTGGCTGCTGAAAAGAAGCAGAAACGCCTGCACATTGCAGCTCTGTTCGTGCAACGACTCAACCGAGATGGTCAAGAATTCTTGTGTCTAATTGTCTCTATTGATGAAACATGGAGTTTAAATCACAGTCCATTGAGTGGAGAGCTTCGGATTCTAGACGTCCAAATAATTTCGATGCGCTCAATCAAATGTCAAGCAAATAATGATTTTTGCTTTAATCACCATGGAATCACCGTTACAGGTAGATTCTCCGGTGTAACAAGTGTCACAGCAGAGTATTGTGGTAACTTCATGCAAAAACTGCGCAGAAAAACGAGGCTGGGCCACTCATTCTCCACGACAATGCTCGCCCGCAAATCGGCAGTGTTGCAGCCCAAAAACCGTGCGAATACGAGTGAAAAGTGTTGCCGCATCCTGCCCATAGCCCGGACATGAGTCCACCAGAATTCTACTTGTTCTCGAAGTTGGAAAAAAACCTAGGCGTGGACTTCGTTACCTTCCTTTAGAAGAGCATCCTACCACAGTTACCCGAGCCATTCGATAGATGAAAAGAATGAAACAATAAAGCTTCCCAGTCATTGGGATTCAGTAATACAAAAGCAGGGAGACAATATTGAACGACTGTAAAGGTACAGTAAAAAAAAACACGTGTAAGTAGAAAAACAAATAGTGTGCATTACTTATGAAATGTTCTTCGTATTTACAGCGCCAGCCTGTAACTCTGTAAGTATTTGGTGTAACACACAGGCAACAAAAATAATTACATATAATCTTAAATATATCGGGCTGTTGCACACTTTCTTTTTGGGAATACGTGCACGAAGAAAAATTCTTATACTCAGTTTGAACGATATAACAAGTGAGACTATGTTCTGATTTTCAGTGCGCAATATCAATGAAGTTTGTACCTGATAGCGAACACGAATGAAAATTCCCCACGAACTGGAATGAACCAGTTGCAGGAAGTAATACAATTAGCAATATGTTCACAATAGTAAAAACCAAGTCTACGCATGCTGTTCATGGGCTGACTTAGTGATCGTGTTACCAACTTTCAGGGATGATGGAGAAGGGAAATTTATCAATTTGAGGTAAGCGATCATAGTCCGGAGGCGACAGAGCGTAAAGCTGTAAGCGAAAGTCATTCTGATACCTCTGACAGTGGAGCCCTTTTTCTTTCCACATTTTGGGACTAGGTAGTACGGCCTAAAATAAGAAAACATTATCTGGCTAACGTGGGCCGTGAAACGCATGCCTTAAGAGTTATAAGTACTTGTTCAGCAGAAGAAATGTATTTCATACTATCAAATATGAGCAAGGGCTCGTAGATCATACGGTACGCAATTTTAGTGGACATTTTTTCTTGTTTTGGTCCAAACTATCTCCTCCCAAAATATGAAAAAACAGCTTACAATAAAAGCCATTGCCGGTCCCAAGCTCGGAGCCTCATCTCGCAAGTAATGAGGAAGAAGGAGCGGGAGGAGTAACGCCTCCTTAAAAAACCTGGGCCCATCTGACACCGGATGGTAGCATCCTGTAAGGGCCCCTGCCTAGGGCTACTACGTGAAACCTGGTCAACGGTCTCGAAGGTGGAAGATGAATCTAGTTCCCAACGGCGGAGAAGGCGGAAGAGCCTAGTGGAGTTAACCGTGAATTAAAAAGCAAATCAAAATCCAAAAGCGACTGTTCTCAAACCGGGTGGCCTTTGGCCAGCGTCTGTCTCCATGTAAGGGGCGGCTGTGAATAATCCTCCGGGGTTAACAACCTCGGTTGTAAAAAAAAAAGTGGCTCTAGAAGTCACCCTAAAAACTCAAAGAAGCATGGCAAAGTGTGATGCGAAAGTAATTGCCTCAGGTGGTCAATCCACCGCACGTAAGTGCGCAAGCAGACATTCGGATTCTGGGGTGTCTGCAACGTCACGCAAAGACGAATCGGAGCGTCTTGAAAAATCAAACAAAATAAAATACAGGAAAACAAACTACTTAGCAACTTTTAATCCAAATTCACTTTTGTCCGTGGGGAAACTTAACACCCTAACGGACAAATTAAATGAACACAGAATCGTCATTACGGCTGTGCAAGAGACCAGGTTCTTGGATGAGGACAGCTTTGAATCGGGAGGATTCAGGATACTTAAGGGGAAGACGGGGGTCAAGAGTTATGAAAAATGTTCCCCACATTGTGACAGGTTTTATAATTTACAAGAAAGTACTAAGCTCCATTATAAGCTTTGTGTCTTCCTCTGAAAGGCTATCCACACTCACGTTTAAGTCGACCAACAAAGTATATACCATTGTAAATGTTCACGCCCCTATAAACATTGACAACAAAAAGAATAAGGAAAAGGTGGAACTATTCTGGGACAAACTAGATCACACCATCCAAACATATCCCCTAAAAACATAACGTCATCCTGCTAGGGGATTTTAACGCCCAAGTGGGGAGAGAGGAAAGGTTCAGGCGTATAGTGCGGAGATACCCGGCAGATAACGGGACGAACCAAAATGGTATCAGGCCCATCGAATTATGTCAGGAGCACAGTTTGGTCGTGAAGTCAACTAGCTTTAAGAAAATGCCAAGAAAGCAGAAGACGTGAATTTCACCTGACCCTCTGCTGGGAGGATTCCAGTTAGATCATGTTGCGGTAAAGCGGAAATTTCATAAGAAAATCCAAAATGTTAGGCTTGTCAGAGGGGGCAACCCCGACTCTGACCACTACCTATCTAAAGTGAAACTGAAGATCATCCCCAAAAGTAACTTTCATAGGAAAAACCTTGCACTATGGATACATGATCCAGAGAAAATAAAAGAGAAAAAGGAAGAATGGGGCAAGTTAACCAGCGACCTAGAAGACCAGGACTGGAAGCAGATGGTGAATAGGCAGAGCAGCTTGGTCCTGTTACCAGGGTAAAGAGGCACAGGTGGTGGACGATGAGTGTGACAGACTACTTGATCTGAGGAAGAAGGCGTGGCACATCTCGCAAACCAAAAAGGAGGAGAGTGCCTGGTAGCACTTTGTGGAAACTAGAAAGATGGTGTCCAAGGAGATCAAGTAAGTTAAGAAGGCGCAAGAAGACCAACTGCTCAGGAAGATAAATGACGACTTTGCTAAGAACAACATGAGAAACTATTATCGGATCTTCAGGGAGAAGCTGAACAGGTATGACCCCCAACTCTCCAACTTCAGGACAAAAGAGGGAACATGGCGTATAGTAACATGGTCAACTGTAAGATACCAGCAGAATACCTCAAGGAACTTCTAAACTGCGAGGAACCACACCAAAAGATGGCGTTCGATAGTGGACTGAAGTCGTCCCCCAACCCAGACTCTAAGCCCTCATCTGTAAGTGAGACCCAGGCAATACTAAATCACAGAAAATTTCAAGGCATCAGGAAAAAAATCAGATAACACCCGAATTACGGAAGTATGCAAGCAAAAATGCAATTGTCTTACTCCAGAACTTTTTGAAGAGATATGAAAGAAAGGAATCAAATGGCTCTGAGCACTATGCGACTTAACTTCTGAGGTCATCAGTCGCCTAGAACTTAGAACTAATGAAACCTAACTGACCTAAGGACATCACACACATCCATGCCCGAGGCAGGATTCGAACCCGCGACCGTAGCGGTCACTCGGCTCCAGACTGTAACGCCTAGAACCGCACGGCCACTCCGGCCGGCGAAGAATGTAATCATTCCAAAGGAATGTAAAATGACCCTGATGCACCCTCTCGACAAAAAGGTCCTAAATATGATTCCAACTAGAGGGATTTCCCTGATGGATGACACCTACAACATATTGTCCAGAGCTTTACTAGAAAGGGCAGAATCTCAATTGGAGTGCCAGATTGGGGAGTATCAAGCAGGGTTTAGTAAAGGAAGATCCTGCCCTGAACAGATCTTAAACCTCATAAAAATTTTAGCAGGGCGAAAATGTATACAGTGACTTTTGTAGACATCCAAAAAGCTTACGATTCCATAGACAGAGAGTCGTTGTTCAATATTTTGGAGGAGTTTAGTTGGACGGGAAAACTTTGAACATCATCAAGGAGGTGCTCACGAATACGTCCTCTAAAGTCAGATTCATGGGTGAACTATCAGAACCTTTTGATATCAGAACAGGGATCCGACAAGGGGATGGTCTCTCACCCCTGATGTTTAACAATGCACTCTAAAAAGTTGTGAGGGAATGGAATGCAAGACTTGGGACAAAATACAAAAGAATCACGATTAAGTGTTTGACATTTGCTGAAGACATGGCGCTGCTCGCGGAAAACTAAACAACAAATCGCCGAGTTACAAGAGCAGGCAGGGAAGATAGGACTTAAGATATCTTACAAAGAAACGAAGATTATGACGAATATACTAGATACTCCTAAGAGAATTAAAGCGGGAGCTCAAAAAATAGAGATGGTTAGGAGTTTCAAATATCTAGGGGAATATAATGAATGAAACAATCTTGAAGGTAAAGCAGTGGAAGCAAGAAGGACCAAAATGGAACTAGCTTTCCAGAAAACCAAAAACACATGCAATAAGAAAGTCCTCTCCTGGAGCACCAGGCATTATAACACAGTAATTAAGCCGGAAGCACTCTATGCAGCAGAGACACAAGTCATGTGGAGGAAAGTACAAATGGAGAAATTGGAAATCAAGGAGAGGAAAATTTTGAGGAAGACCATGGGTCCCAAATTCCAAAACAACAAACGAGTTCTCTATAGAAACGAATCCCTCTATGCAAAGCCGAAGAGACTCTCGGAAATCATGAGGAAAAGGAGGATTGGTTTCTATGGACACATACTCCGAATGAATCCCGACAGACTAACTAAACAGATCTTTGACTTCTTTTACAAAGAAAATACTAACCCCAATTGGTTTAAGGAAGTGGAAAAGGATTTGACAGAACTCCAGATTGCCGAAGTCATGTTAAAGAATGATACAGCCAAGACCGAGACTAAAGACAAAAGTAAGAGGTTGCAAGTTAAGATCAACACCAAGAAACCGATTCAGATATCAGAGGAGGAAAGAAAGAAGAGATCAGATACATTGAAGAACTATTAGGAGGAAAAGAGAGCACAAGCATCTAAGAGGTAATTGATCTGACGAATCCCAAAGATGGGTGATTCGAAATGAAAAAAAAAAGAGGTCCACTTTAAATGGTAGCAGAATGATTTGCGTTTATAACTATCGATTCGGTCGTTTCCGAACCAGGGTCTTTACCTCAAATGTCTGAAAGTTTGTAACGTTACGGAATCACCTCGTACATTATTTCGTTTTTCCCCGTTGTAGATAACGTAGAATCACAAGTTGAAATCTACCGAAACTATCATCCTGTCACTCTGAGTCTGCCTTCTTTCTAGTGTACTTCGTTTTAGACTTCCTTCCGTAATTTTTTTGGACGTGAATTTACGTACCTTGCTACCTGTGGTCATGAACATGGTGCGAGAGTCTTTTGGGTATCGACTAGCTATCGTACTTAGGTTATTCGGGTCCCGTTTGTGATGTACAAGATTTTCTTAGTTAATAGCGAATCGTCCATTCGTATTACACGACCATAAAATTTCAAAATGAAACTTAAGTTGCGCACATCTAGATGCCATCTTTGATCATGGGTCCGAAAATTTCCCACAAAATCTGTGTACCAAATTCTCTGTCTGATTCGCACTGACGGTTACGCAGTTCCACAGAGTGCTTTAGGAAGAATAACCGTCTGGTAGTGGCGAAGTTCATCTTCTTGTTTTAAATATTCAACACTATTGTCCAGAATTTACGAAGTTTTATGCTGTAGCAGACATATTTGTGACTCCGTTACTGTCAGTGTTCCCCCTAACTTCACATGGATATGTAAAGCGTATCGTTGTTATACCTAGTCATGCCTGGTCCCAAGTATGCGTGGTTGGAGAGCGTGTACTGTGTACTCTCGAAAGATAAAATACAACGACGGAAAAAATTGGCAACAGCAAGAATGAGTTCTGCAACGTAAAGAAACGTTGGTATGTGTGTTTCTACATCTGGAAGATGATGTCTATTCAAATTTCGGGCCAGTCGCATAAGAGCAGCGCTAGTAGCGTCACCATGAGGATGCAGGTAACGTCTGCTTTAAATGCAAACTGTAACGGCAGTAAGCGTAAGTTACCATCGAGACAGGATGTGGTGAGACGATGTTAGTAAAGAATGACTTCAAGGCCGCAAAGATGCCATTAACAACACCTCACTGAGTTGGAAAGTGGTCGTGTAACAGAGCTACGAGAAGATGGATGTTCCTTCTGCTATGCTCCAGAAAGGCTTGGCAGAAGTTTAGCTACTGTACATGATTGCTGGCAGTGGTGGTCGCGAGAACGTACAGTCGCAAGAAGACCGGGCTCCGGACGGCCACGTGGCACTATCGAGAGGTAAGACCACCCTGTTCGGCGTATGGGTCTGGGGCATCGTACTGTATCCGCAGCAGCAATTTGAGCAGCAGTTGGCACCATAGTGACACAAAGAACTGTTACAAATCGGTTACTTGAAGGACAGCTCCGAGTCAGTTGCCCTGTAGCGTGCATTCCACTGAACCCAAGCCACCGCCAATTGCGAATTAAGTAGCCTCAAGCGAGAGGTCATTGCAGAGCAGGGTGGACGTCTGTTGTGTTTCCTGATGAAAGCTGGTTCTGCCTCGGTCCCAGTAAAGGCCGTGTGTTGGTAAGGTGGAGGCCAATTGATAGCCTGCAGTCAACTAGTCTGTCTGTTGGACACAGTGGACCGACACCTGGGGCTATGGTCTGGGGGGCGATTTAATATGACAGCTGGAGCAATCTCGTGGTTATCGCACGCACCATGACTGCAAATCTGTACGTCAGTCTGGTGATTCACCTGTTTTGCTGCCATTCATGAACAGCATACCAGGGAGTATTTTCCAACAGGACAACGCTCACCCGCACAGCTCTCTTACAACCCAACACGCTCTATAGAGTATCGACATGTTACTACGGCCTGCTCGATAACCACTCCTGCCTTTAATGGAGCACATATTGGACATCATCGGACGACAAGTCCACGCTGGCCGGAGTGGCCGAGCGGTTCTAGGCGCTACAGTCTGGAACCGCGCGACCGCTACGGTCGCAGGTTCGAATCCTGCCTCGGGCATGGATGTGTGTGATGTCCTTAGGTTAGTTAGGTTTAAGTAGTTCTAAGTTCTAGGGGACTTATGACCTCAGCAGTTGAGTCCCATAGTGCTCAGAGCCATTTGACAAGTCCACCGTTATCCACAGGCAGCATTAACCGTCCCTGTAGTGACCGCTCAAGTGCAACACATATGGAACTGCATCCCATAAAGTGGCATCCGGCACCTGCACAATACAATCATGCGCTTTCGCCATATAGTAGAAATATCTCTGGAGTGAGCATTGCGTCCTGCGCATGTTGTCAACATTAAACTGGAATTGTCACGTGATCTAGGGACGACGTCGATTGTTTAACGCCAATTCGCGTCCGCCATCAGGTGACGTCACAACAACAAAACGTTCTACAATACCTTTCGAATGGAGGCATTCGCACAGGTCAACGGAACGTCACGTGATTTCACGGCACATCAAGGTTTCTCGGGAAGAAAATTTTGACGGTACCAGTCTGTTAACATCTTAAGTTAACCTATTTTCGCCGCTCTCATTCTCCTTATAATAATGGATTTTGTACTGTTGTATTTTCATAATCTTTATTTTATAATAGCGCTTTGTTTTAGTGACAAATTGGAGATGTTCCATGAAGACTAGGATATTTTTTCCACTTTCTCACACAACCGAGGTCGTATATCTGAAGGCGAAAAGTTATTTAGGTTTTACGATAACACAAAGGCGCTACGCCCACAATGTATATGTATAAGAACATAAGTAGACGAAGCAAATTCCAGCATATGACATTTTAAGCAAAAAATTCAGCTTTAATGAAGGAGTCAAATACAGGCGTTTATGACCTTATTAATTACGTAAGAAAAAACATAATGGATAAGTTTAACAGGCTTCATTAATTCGTTTGAAGCTTTCTTTGATGTGTATGAATGTACATATTTTCCCTAGCAAATAACTGTCGATGTTTTGAAACGTTGTCTCACTTTACCAAACATAATTGATCAAGAACATAGGTTATAAAGTTTGCTTCGGCCATTGACAAATTTTGTCGTTGTTAGCTCCTCAGCTCTGATACTATACTCTAACATTTTAGCCGGCCGCGGTGGTCTCGCGGTTCTAGGCGCGCAGTCCGGAGCCGTGCGACTGCTACGGTCGCAGGTAAGAATCCTGCCTCGGGCATGGATGTGTGTGATGTCCTTAGGTTAGTTAGGTTTAAGTAGTTCTAAGTTCTAGGGGACTGGATTGTGAAGGGAGACGAAAATTTAATAGTCATGGGTGACTGGAATTCGAGTGTAGGAAAAGGGAGAGAAGGAAACATAGTAGGTGAATATGGATTGGGGGACAGAAATGAAAGAGGAAGCCGCCTGGTCGAATTTTGCACAGAGCACAACATAATCATAACTAACACTTGTAACCTCCCCACCGTAATTTTAAAAGGAATGAAAATGACAATACTCAATACAAATGGGAGCCGAGTGTAACCTCCCCACAAAAATTTGAAAGAAAGAAACACGACAATATTTAATTATGAATGCTAATGGACATTGCGCTAATTGTAACCTCGCCCACAATGAGAGGTATTGAAAATGGCAACAAAAATGTGAAATTCGCAATCTGACTCAAATATAAATTCCTCATGAAAAATTAAAGTCCATTCAGTGATAAGAAAATTTAATTAAACCGAAATATCGGTCTTTGGCCCTGTGTAAAACAATCAGAATTAAAGTCTTACCTCGGAATAAATGGATGTCACATATCTGCTCTTGTTGTTGCGCACCGCTTGGAGGAACTGCATTGCAAATAATAATATTCTGTTTTTTTTTTTTTTTTTTTTTATTCTAGTGAAATTTTCCTTCAAAAGAAGTGGAATGAAATGGGAAGTGCAACGAGATCTTTAGTTCAAAAAAATTAAACTTTTGAGAAAATGCTTTTGAAATAAAAAATTATTATTGGGAGACTTGTTGGAGAATAATTACAATAAATAAAATTTTTCATTATCTAATGATTATATTAATTAACAGTATACCTTATTCCTCATCTTGACCATTGTTGCCGACCGCCTACATCACACAACCGCACTGGGCTGCTACTACTGACCGACCGCTCTGCATGACGACTACAGACTGAGTACTGCTCTCAACTAGACAGAGCTACAGACTCGCAACGACTGAACTGACAGACTCGCAACGACCGACTACTGACTGAGAACCGCTCGCAACACTCGCGCGGTCAAGCGCAAACTCTCTGGTCACAGATGCTACAATGCCTCGCCATCGCTGCTGCGTTACATACGTGTTTCATAACCCTCCACTCGGGGGGCAAAAATTTGGCAGCGATGGTGAGTCATTTGGACTTGCCAAGCGCGGCAAAATTTTTCTTTAATTAACAAAATCCTACAACTTACAGAATATTTAAATGTTGTGCACACGCACTAAGTACAAAATATATCAGACAAGGACAAAATGTGAATACTAAACATAGTAGCAAATCAGAAAAAAGTATATACAAACTTTTTGACAGATAAAGTGCACAGGCACTGAAAAAATTCTTTAGCATATGCAGAACAAATAAACAGACTGGCAAGAATAATTAGATGTAGTACATAAAGTAAATGTTGTGCACACGCACTAAGTACAAAATATATCAGACAAAGACAAAATGTGAGTACAAAACATAGTAGCAAATCAGAAAAGTATATACAAACTTTTTGACAGATAAAGTGCACAGGCACTGAAAAAATTCTTTAGCATATGCAGAATAAATAAACAGACTGGCAAGAATAATTAGATGTAGTACATAAAGTAAATGTTGTGCACACGCACTAAGTACAAAATATATCAGACAAAGACAAAATGTGAGTACAAAACATAGTAGCAAATCAGAAAAGTATATATAAATTATTTGACAGATAACAAAGTGCACAGGCACTGAAAAAATTCTTTAGCATATTCAGAACAAATAAACAGACTGGCAAAAAATATTATGTTGACAAGTGTATATGCACTGAAAAATGTCTTTAGCATTTTCACAACAAATAAACATAATGGCAAAAAAAAATTCATGTCCAAAGTGCACATGCACTGAAAAATGTCTTTAGTATTTGCACAACAAATAAACATAATGGCAAACATCATGTCGACCAGTGACATAAGTGTACTCACACTGGAGTTTAGCGAATCGAAAAATGTATAACCTATAAACATAAATGATGTTACCAAAAAAAAATTTTTTCTTTATGTGACAAGAATCAGGATAGGAAAGGGAAGGATTGCATCATGGTTGTAGCACTTTAGATTGCACACAGCTGCTCTGAAAGTCCATATCTTTCCACAGTAGTACAACACCAAGTGACACAACTTGAAGTTCTTTTCCCATCAGAATTTATCAGTGTAGCCAAGACACTGAACTGTCGTAGTAATGTTCCATGTTTTCATTTTGGCAGTACATTAGGTACACCAAACAGTGGGACCATAATAATGTCTTCATCGCTCATGGTGGTGGACAGCATGTCGTGTCAACACCACACTCTTACAAGGCACACCAACGTAGAATTAGTGCAAAACCAAATATAGTGCTCCATGATCACTGGGATAAACAGGACAAATGGACATTGCAGTAATTCAGGGTAGTCAGCTTATGAGGTGAAGGACATCAAGTCACATAATATTGACAATTACAGTCTTCATTGATAGTTCGTGGCATTCATAGCCCAGTTATTGAACATTTCTGTACCAAGTATGTAGTATTACAGAAAAATGTTCATTAATTGTTTTACATAGAATCAGTAGCCTTCTTTTCCTGGTTACAAAATATTATGAAATAATCGCATTCCTTTCAGTTACAGAGTATAATTAAGAATCATTAACCTTTTCCTAATTACAGTTAATTAATCATTTGTCATTAATTAATCATTTGTCTAATTACAGTTAATTAATCATTTGTATAATTACAGTTAATTAATCATTTGTCGTTAATTAATCATTTGTCTAATTACAGTTAATTAATTAATCATTTGTAGCCTTAATTAATTACAAAGCATTATTAAACAGTACCATAGTTAATTAATTATGTGTCATTCCAATCTATTAAGAATCATTAGTCTTTTCCTAATTACAAAGCATTATGAAACAGTCACATTTATTTCCAATTACAAAGTATGAACATTGAAAACAAGAGTTAAGTAATGGCATAATTAATAACAATTTCGTTGATTGACATTAATTATTGGCACTCAGTGGCCATCAAGTATTGAATAGAATCATCATTCAGTATTATTCAGATCATTACAAAGTCATTATTAAAAATCAGTTAATTACAGTCAAATCATTAGTAATCACAGGCATTACAATAAACAGTGGCAGTTATTAGCTAGTGACAAAGCATTATTTTGAATATAGTCTCATTAAGAGGTCATTACTCGAGTGACATGCTATTCAGAGTTGATCAGTATTATTCAGAATTATCATAAACTAGTGACATTATGTGGGACTGGTAATACATTTTTTTTTTTTTTTGGTAGCAATGCATTGCGTTGGGATCGATAATTAATTGCTGAGGCATAATACTTTTTGCTTTTGACCTATTGCTGCAAATGAGGATAGGTAACGTCATTCGTCATGAGTCAGCTGTAGCAAGATTATGTAACAAGGCAGTACATGTGATCACATTTATAAATGATAAACACAAATGGGTAAAAAATATAAAAATGCAAGTACTAGAACAGGTATAATAAGTAACAGGTTTAGTAAGTGTCATGAAAAACTTCTCCTGGAAAAAATACAAAAACGGATTATTGACCTGAAAGAAGAAACGCACACTATGCTGAAAAGTAGTGAACTTCGAATTAACAAGTAGTGAAATGTGTATAAAATGTGTTCCATAGCTGTCCTTTCCAAAACTTTCCGTCATCCTACTATGCAATGTAACACCTGCTGTCAAAGCAAACCGCAACAAATACTTAAATAACTACGTAGCATAAATACATAACTTCAACATTATCCTCATCTGTAAAGAAAAAACTTCATTATCCATCACTTCATTATCCATATTATCATAACTTCATTATTATCACCACCTGTAAAGAAAAACTTCATTATTCATAACAGCATATCCTTCATCATTATTCATCAGTATTCATTATCATCTGCAAAAAATCACTTCATTACTCATTACATAACTATTCCTTATCTCTAGCATATTTCATCACTAAAACTAAGATGTGTAGTTCAGTCTGACAGCCTGCATCAATCACCTTGTAATCTGAAAGAAAAAATTAGTTAAGACTGCTATTCTGTGATGAGTATAGTATAGTCTTGTTAATGCTTGTTAATCCTGATCCCTTTACTCTTCCTCATAAAGTTATTGCATCTCCTTTCGTTTATTCCGTAGGTGAAATTCCCATTTATGTTAAATTTATTTCTTAGAATCATCATTCCTTTCTGAAATTGATGAACAAAGATTAATGTCTTGCATTTAAATCCTATACCCACTAAATAATTACTGGTTTATGGTGACACAATTAACCATACAGCATAACATGACAGAAAACGTAATATGTCCAAGACATTGACAGTGTTCGGATGCGAAAAAATGTACACAGAATAATACAATGCAGTAGCAAAAAAAATGTGAAACAGTCACGATGTTGAGATGTCATAAGGCAAAAAAAAAAAAAATGTCAAAGTCGACTGGTGTGTGTTATATCTTAACTATTTCATAGTGCATACAAACAAAACTGGAGTACAGTCATATACACAAAAAAATGGAAAATGTGCACGGTCTGATGTGTAACGACAAGAAAAGCGACCTGCTAACCTTACCTTGCCGGGCACTTGCCAAGAAAAAAAATACGATAATCATCAATAAGTAGTCACATAAATATAATTGCAGAAATAGTCGTAAATGTGTAAATTCATCTGGAAAAATATGCACGGTCTGATGTGTAACGACAAGAAGAGCGACCTGCTAACCTTACCTTGCCGGGCACTTGCCAAGAAAAAAAAATACGATAATCATCAATAAGTAGTCACATAAATATAATTGCAGAAATAGTCGTAAATGTGTAAATTCATCTGGAAAAATATGCACGGTCTGATGTGTGACGACAAGAAGAGCGACCTGCTAACCTTACCTTGCCGGGCACTTGCCAAGAAAAAAAATACGATAATCATCAATAATTAGTCAGGTGAATTAATTGCATTAGTAAATGGCATCATAGTGTGTTGAATCATACAGTGGTTTCACTCAATAAACGGTTTAATGTTTGAGATATGGTGATTGCCTTTCGCTTTTCTGGTTCTCAAAGTTTCGACGTGTACAACATTGGGGTGAGGGATATTGCGAATCCGATACGGACCTGCGTATAGAAGTTCAAATTTACTGCACTTACCTTTTAATTTGCTGGATAAATAGTGTGTACGTACTAATATCTTCCGTCCAACGTGAAAGTCGCGGCGTGTACAAACCTGTTTTTGCTGTCTTCTCCGGCGCTCTGCGGCACGTTTGATGTTGTTCAGCGCAATGTCAATTATTTCGTGGTGTCGTAGGCGACGATTTTTGGGGAATTCTATTAATTCTTTAATTTTGTTCGGTGGTTCAACGTTTTTCAGTATAACAGTCGGAGATAGCATAGTGGATTCATTTGGAATGGAATTAATTACATCTTGGAATGAGAGTATGTGTGTATCCCAATCAATATGTCTTTTGTGGCAGTATATTCTGCACAGCTTACCAATTTCCTTCATTAATCTTTCACAAGGGTTCGAAGAAGCGTGGTACTTGGATATATAGATCGGAGAAATGTTTCTAGCTCGTAACATGCGTGTCCATACACTACTACGAAATTGAGATCCATTATCAGAAATTACTTTCATTACATGCCCTACATGAAATAGAAAATGTTTTACAAATGCTTTCGAAACAGTTTTAGCAGTAGCTTTGCGTAACGGAGTGAAAGTAACAAATTTTGAAGTGAGCTCAACAGCGACAAAAATGTAGCAAAAACCTCTGTTAGTTCTCGGAATTGGACCAAAAATATCTACTGCGGCCATGTGTCTTAATTTAACAGGTATAATGGGATATAAAGGAGGAATATGTGAAGTGGTGTCTGATTTAGCTTTCTGGCAGATTTTACAAGACGCTAAAACTCGTCGTATACGTTTCTCCATGTTGGCAAAATAACAGTTCTGTCTCAGTATAAGAAAACATTTTCGTGCTCCGTAATGTGCGTAACTTAAATGAGTGTACCAAATTAATTTGTTAACCAGTTCGTCAGGAATGCATAATAACCAATTGTTGCTGTCAGGATGAGAGCGGCGAAACAGAATGTCATTGCGCACAGTGTAGTGGTTTCTAATCGTAACATTATTCTTATCTAGCCAAAGGTGTTTGATTTCTTTCCACACATTGTCTTTATTTTGCTCCTTTGCTATGTCCTGTAATGACGATGAAATAAAGTTTTCAAATGCAACTTGCTGAATGTACATGACACTGAAATTTGTTTTGCAGAAGTTGGTTGCTACGTCTTGCTGATTGTTACTGAGAGAACGCGATAGTGCGTCTGCTATAACATTTTGTGTGCCGGGAATGTGAACTATTGTAAAATTAAATTCCTGTAAATATAGTTTCCATCTGCTTAACCTGTCGTGAGTGAATTTAGCTGAAAGTAAAAATTGTATCGCTCTATGGTCTGTGTAGACGGTGGTATGTCTGCCGTAAAGAAAGTGCCTAAATCTCGTGAAAGCCCATACAACACATAATGTTTCAAGTTCTGTGACGGAATAATTTCGTTCAGCAGGTGACAAAATGCGACTTGCAAATGCGATGTTTTTAATTACTGTAGAACCATCTTCTTCAATTTCCTGGAAAATGTGTACGCCTAAAGCGGTGTTGGAACTGTCGGTAGCAATGGAAAAATTTCTAGTAAGATCTGGGTGCGATAAAAGTGGTGCATTCAACAAAGCATGTTTCAGGTTCATGAATTCAAAATGTGCTTGCTTATCCCAAGACCAAATAGTGTTTTTACCTGTTAATTGGCATAGTCTAGGCGTGTCTAAAGCAGAATGATGAATAAATTTACGAAAAAAGTTAATTAAGCCCAAAAAACTGCGTAATTGCTTCTTCGTCGTAGGAACACTAATGTCACGTAGAGCCTGAAGTTTTTCTGGATCAGGCGCAATGCCTTCTGCTGAAATTACGTGTCCAAGAAATTTTATGGAAGTTTTGCCAAAATGCGATTTACTGAGGTTAACTGTAAGTCCTTGTGCATGAAAAGTTTGCAGCAGTTGTTCAAGAATCAGATTGTGTTCATACCAGTTAGCTTCTGCGATAAGAATGTCGTCTACATACGTCGTAATTCTGTCTTTAAGTTCTGTCGGAAGTATAGTGCTCAAACCGCGAATAAAAGCTGCAGAGGAAATAGTTAAGCCGAACGGTAGTTTGCAAAATTGATAACAGTCGCCGAAACAGAGAAAAGCTGTATATTTTCTACAATTCGGATGAAGTTGAATTTGCCAAAATCCCGATTTCAAATCTAATGTAGAATAAATAGCTGTACCGTGAAATTTCTGTAAAAGTTCCTCTAGTGTCTGTGGTCGATCTGTTTCATTAATAATAATGTCATTAATATGACGTGAATCAAGTACAAGGCGAAGTGAGCCATCTTTTTTCTTAACAATATGTAGCGGGTTTATGTACGGGCTAACTGCCGGTTCAATAATGCCTTGGTCGAGCATATCTTGCAGCTCTTTTTTAACCTGTTCTCTGTGAATATATGGAATGGGATAATGCTTTGCTTTAAATGTGTCGTGCGGTTTGACTTGAAATTCATACATAAAGCCGGACATAGTACCAGGAATGTTGTCAAAAACTGGAGCTTGCTGTAAAAGAATTTTGTGTAATTGCGTTCGTTCGTCGTCTGTAGTTGCACTGCTCTCTTTAACCTTATCAGAAATTAACTGCATAACGTCGTAGTCAGCTTCGTCTGGAGTATTATAGTTATGTACGTACGTATCCGTGAACAATGTGGGATTACAGTCTATGTTACGTGTTGCGGAAATGACCTCTGTGCGGTTAATTGTTTGTTCTTCCGCAGATAAAGAGTGCTGAAATTCTAAGGCCAATTGTATATTTTCATCCTTTAACATTAAATAAGAATTCTGAAAATCAATGACTGCGTCGTGTTGTACCAAAAAATTCGTACCTAAAATAACGTCTGTTGTTAATAAAGGCACAATCCAAAAATTAGAGTGAAAAGTATGACCTCCAATACAAAATGATAAATGCGTCTGTAATTTAACGTCTACTCCTTTACTCGATACTGCTCCCTTCACTTTTGTTTTGCCTAAAGGTAATGTCGGATAGGTATTCTCTTTGTTGCATTCATTAAAAGTCTCCTCATTTATTACTGATATAGGTGAGCCGGAATCAATTACTGCTGAGAATTTCGATGAACCAATTTTAATTTCGATAACAGGATGTGAAATGGTTTTCTGAATAACTGGTCTTTCCTGTAAAAGAGTGTCTCTGATGTCGTCAAAAGTAATTACATTTTCGTGAACAACATTTTGCGTGTCTAAGGTAGTGCTTGTATTATTGGAAGATGCGTCCTGTACATTATCTAGTCAGATTCTATCTGACGTGTTATTATTATTAGGAGGATTCTGTGGCATTTCGACTATTTGAACTGTCCTATTACTTCTTCCAGGCGTGTTACGCTCTGGATGGTACCTACTGTCGGGTTCATTCATGAGAATATGTTCTTGCGTATGATTTTGCTGTTGGTATGACCGACTGTTGTTAGATGTTCGCTGAAAATTGTCTTCATTATTTTTACGTCTGTCGTAATAGTCATTCCTATACGGTGCATTACGATAGGAATTGAAATACTGTCTTCTTTGTACGTAGTTGTTTCCTTGCTGACGTACGTTACTATTTGTTGGACCAGGGGCTATACGTCCACGCGGCGAAACATTAAAGCCTGGTTGACCTTGTGTATTCCATTGTTGGTTAGGTATGTTAACCGGCTGGTTTTGATGTTGTTGTTGTGAAACACCTCTATTGTTACTAAAGTGTCGTTCCTGTTGCTGAAAATTTTGACGGTATTGATAATTAGAATTTTGCCTGTTATTGACGTTCGGGTAGCTGTCGTTCCTAAAGCGTCTGTTATCTTTCCGATTGAAATTACGTCCCTGATCATGATTGTAGTACTGTTGTTGACCTTGGTTGTTACACGAAAAGTTTTTGTTTACAAAAGAATAATCGGATTGCTGTACCTCCAAGAGCTGTAAAAGATCTCTGAATGCTGAAATGTTTTCTTTTTGCTGGCCCGTTAGAAGTGACACTCGTAATGACCGTGGTAATTTAGAGATGCATAGTTGTATAAGTGCGGATTCACTGTACGGTTCACTTAGGTACTGGTTTTGTTGTACCATATGCTCAAAAAATTGCGTTACACTGGGAAAATTTGAGTTTTCATAGTTTGGCAAACTAATTAGTTGATCTTTAATTCCGCGCTGTGTCGTCTTCGACCAGTACGCTGACAGAAAAGCATTCTGAAATTCCTCTACCGAGTAACACTGCCTCGCGATCGGTCTCATGCGAGTTGCCGGTTCGCCTTCCAAAAAACTGCAAATAAATTCAAGTTTATGTGTTACAGGCCAAGTCGGTGGAAGAGCAAAGCTAAACTGTTGAATCCAATCCAGTGGGTGAATCTGCGTTCTATCGTTTTTAAATATTTTGAACTTTCTTACTGACAGAAAATGTTTATAGTCGAAATTATCATCTCTGTGTAATGAAACAGGTTCAGGATCGTAAGAGAATCTATTGAACTGCGGTTGATCGGAATCTAAGTCCCGTACTCTCTGTAGATTACCCAAATTATACGCGCTGCGTGAGTCTGACACATGTTCAAAAAGTGGCGTCTGTTGTGGTATGTTATTAACTGACATGTTTTTGATCTCTGTTACTTCTTGTTGTAAGTTTGACAACTTCCTCCGTAACGTATTGTTAGATGAATCGATCTCATTAATTGTCAGCTGTAAATTTTGAAATTCAGGTGTTTGGATAAAAGAAACCGGTGCAGTATCGTCTGATTTATTGTCATTAGTATTTTCGATGACATCAATACGGCTGGCCAATTCATCACATTTTTCAGACAGCATTTTAACCTGATCATCGGTTTTAGAATCAGACGCATTAATCTGTTTTTGCAACTTGCGCGTAGTTTCGCTCAGTTTTTTAACATCAGCTTTGATGACATCGCAATCCTGTGTTAGATCTAGTTGTTCGAATCTATCTGTCACTGTTTGAATATTTACTGTGTGTGTATCTGTTTTTGCTTTAAGATCATAAATTTCATCCCGTAATTCCGCATTCAATTGTTCTATGGTATTAATTTTGTCGGACACTGTAGTAATATTATTGTCTACATACGTCTTCGCTTTCGCGAATATTTTACGTTTGTCCTCTTGTCTCTGTGCAGTGATTGTTTCCATGACTTGTCGTTTTACTTTGTTTTGATCTTGAATAAATCTGCGGAAACGCGTATTACTGTTCTGTATGTGCTGACTAAAGCGCTCGTTAATCTGAGTGTTCTGCTGTTCGAATTTCGCGTCTATCTTTGCGTCCATAGTGCGCGAAAGTTCTACCGTCATTGCTTTAAACTCGTCCCGTAATTGTGCAGCTTTTTCAGAGCATTGTTTAGCGACTCCGCTAATTTCGTCTCTGAGTGTTTCTGTTGCGACTGTTTGCATTTCTCTTAATTCTTGCGCAACAGATTTAATTTCTTCGCTATTTTTTTGTGAACACGCCTCAATTTCCGCGCGCAACTGTTCCTTAGTGTCATGACACTGCGCGGCAACAGCTTTAATTTGTTCACTAAGCTGCCTCGAATTGTCGTCAATTTTTTCATTTTGTTGTCTGACCTGTTCACTAAGTTGTTTGAGATTTTCGTCATTATTGTCAAGTTTCTCATTTAAGTGTTTGTTATCTTCCCTAAGTTGTTTGAGATTTTCGTCATTCTTGTCAAGTTTTTCGTTCTGTTGTTTGAAATTGTTCTCCATTTTCTCACTTTGCTGTTGTATCAAACTTGTCATAATTCGTACCAAGTCAAAATTAGCGTTTATATTCTCTGTGCTGTTTAGTGGTGGATCTAGAACTCTCTCGCTTTCCGTGACCATTTGGTCATTCTGTAATTTAGAAAAAGGTTTGTCAGTCGGATGTACACGGTCAGACATTATTTCGGAATTAAATAAATCCGTCGTACTTTGTGTATCCTGTTCATTTTCATTAGACAAATTTGTCTGTACATTACTTGGATTTTCTGAATCGGGTGTGTTAAGCTCGACAGCGCTCATTACAATAGAGCGTCCCGCGTCATCAATTGTCGTCAAGTTAACAGACGAGACAATTGAGTTCGTTTGTTCATTATCAAGGTAAAAGTCATCATTAGTGGTTGTAATGCATTGATTGTTAGTGAACGCAGGAATGTCATGATTACACTGCGTGTCACATGTCCTATCGGTAAAATTGTTTAAATCGGTAGTTTCGTTCGTAATACCTCGCGATACACTATTCACAGTCTTTCGCGGCATTTTTACAATAGTCAAAATTTTTCACAAAACAAATCAACACAATGCAAAAGCAACACACAAATACAACAAAGCAACAAATTGCCGTTGACCTGTAGAGAGAAAGTCACAATATTATTAAAAGCGTTGCGCCAAATCCTAATTATCTAAGCAAATAAGAGCAGATATCTGACTGTCGCTCAAAAGACTCTCAACGAAATACGATCCTGGACTGGGTGTCGCCAAGTGTAACCTCCCCACCGTAATTTTAAAAGGAATGAAAATGACAATACTCAATACAAATGGGAGCCGAGTGTAACCTCCCCACAAAAATTTGAAAGAAAGAAACACGACAATATTTAATTATGAATGCTAATGGACATTGCGCTAATTGTAACCTCGCCCACAATGAGAGGTATTGAAAATGGCAACAAAAATGTGAAATTCGCAATCTGACTCAAATATAAATTCCTCATGAAAAATTAAAGTCCATTCAGTGATAAGAAAATTTAATTAAACCGAAATATCGGTCTTTGGCCCTGTGTAAAACAATCAGAATTAAAGTCTTACCTCGGAATAAATGGATGTCACATATCTGCTCTTGTTGTTGCGCACCGCTTGGAGGAACTGCATTGCAAATAATAATATTCTGTTTTTTTTTTTTTTTTTTTGATTCTAGTGAAATTTTCCTTCAAAAGAAGTGGAATGAAATGGGAAGTGCAACGAGATCTTTAGTTCAAAAAAATTAAACTTTTGAGAAAATGCTTTTGAAATAAAAAATTATTATTGGGAGACTTGTTGGAGAATAATTACAATAAATAAAATTTTTCATTATCTAATGATTATATTAATTAACAGTATACCTTATTCCTCATCTTGACCATTGTTGCCGACCGCCTACATCACACAACCGCACTGGGCTGCTACTACTGACCGACCGCTCTGCATGACGACTACAGACTGAGTACTGCTCTCAACTAGACAGAGCTACAGACTCGCAACGACTGAACTGACAGACTCGCAACGACCGACTACTGACTGAGAACCGCTCGCAACACTCGCGCGGTCAAGCGCAAACTTCTGGTCACAGATGCTACAATGCCTCGCCATCGCTGCTGCGTTACATACGTGTTTCACACTTGGTTTAAGAATCATGAAAGAAGGTTGTATACATGGAAGAACCCTGGAGATACTAGAAGGTATCAGATAGATTATATAATGGTAAGACAGAGATTTAGGAACCAGGTTTTAAATTGTAAGACATTTCCAGGGGCAGATGTGGACTCTGACCACAATCTATTGGTTATGACCTGTAGATTAAAACTGAAGAAACTGCAAAAAGGTGGGAATTTAAGGAGATGGGACCTGGATAAACTAAAAGAACCAGAGGTTGTACAGAGATTCAGGGAGAGCATAAGGGAGCAATTGACAGGAATGGGGGAAATAAATACAGTAGAAGAAGAATGGGTAGCTTTGAGGGATGAAGTAGTGAAGGCAGCAGAGGATCAAGTAGGTAAAAAGACGAGGGCTAGTAGAAATCCTTGGGTAACAGAAGAAATATTGAATTTAATTGATGAAAGGAGAAAATATAAAAATGCAGTAAGTGAAACAGGCAAAAAGGAATACAAACGTCTCAAAAATGAGATCGACAGGAAGTGCAAAATGGCTAAGCAGGGATGGCTAGCGGACAAATGTAAGGATGTAGAGGCCTATCTCACTAGGGGTAAGATAGATACCGCCTACAGGAAAATTAAAGAGACCTTTGGAGATAAGAGAACCACTTGTATGAATATCAAGAGTTCAGATGGAAACCCAGTTCTAAGCAAAGAAGGGAAAGCAGAAAGGTGGAAGGAGTATATAGAGGGTCTATACAAGGGCAATGTACTTGAGGACAATATTATGGAAATGGAAGAGGATGTAGATGAAGATGAAATGGGAGATATGATACTGCGTGAAGAGTTTGACAGAGCACTGAAAGACCTGAGTCGAAACAAGGCCCCCGGAGTAGACAATATTCCATTGGAACTACTGACGGCCGTGGGAGAGCCAGTCCTGACAAAACTCTACCATCTGGTGAGCAAGATGTATGAAACAGGCGAAATACCCTCAGACTTCAAGAAGAATATATTAATTCCAATCCCAAAGAAAGCAGGTGTTGACAGATGTGAAAATTACCGAACTATCAGCTTAATAAGTCACAGCTGCAAAATACTAACACGAATTCTTTACAGACGAATGGAAAAACTAGTAGAAGCCAACCTCGGGGAAGATCAGTTTGGATTCCGTAGAAACACTGGAACACGTGAAGCAATACTGACCTTACGACTTATCTTAGAAGAAAGATTAAGGAAAGGCAAACCTACGTTTCTAGCATTTGTAGACTTAGAGAAAGCTTTTGACAATGTTGACTGGAATACTCTCTTTCAAATTGTAAAGGTGGCAGGGGTAAAATACAGGGAGCGAAAGGCTATTTACAATTTGTACAGAAACCAGATGGCAGTTATAAGAGTCGAGGGGCATGAAAGGGAAGCAGTGGTTGGGAAGGGAGTAAGACAGGGTTGTAGCCTCTCCCCGATGTTGTTCAATGTGTATATTGAGCAAGCAGTAAAGGAAACAAAAGAAAAATTCGGAGTAGGTATTAAAATTCATGGAGAAGAAATAAAAACTTTGAGGTTCGCCGATGACATTGTAATTCTGTCAGAGACAGCAAAGGACTTGGAAGAGCAGTTGAATGGAATGAACAGTGTCTTGAAAGGAGGATATAAGGTGAACATCAACAAAAGCAAAACAAGGGTAATGGAATGTAGTCTAATTAAGTCGGGTGATGCTGAGGGAATTAGATTAGGAAATGAGGCACTTAAAGTAGTAAAGGAGTTTTGCTATTTGGGGAGCAAAATAACTGATGATGGTCGAAGCAGAGAGGATATAAAATGTAGGCTGGCAATGGCAAGGAAAGTGTTTCTGAAGAAGAGAAATTTGTTAACATCCAGTATTGATTTAAATGTCAGGAAGTCATTTCTGAAAGTATTCGTATGGAGTGTAGCCATGTATGGAAGTGAAACATGGACGATAAATAGTTTGGACAAGAAGAGAATAGAAGCGTTCGAAATGTGGTGCTACAGAAGAATGCTGAAGATTAGATGGGTAGATCACATAACTAATGAGGAAGTATTGAATAGGATTGGGGAGAAGAGAAGTTTGTGGCACAACTTGACCAGAAGAAGGGACCGGTTGGTAGGACATGTTCTGAGGCATCAAGGGATCACCAATTTAGTATTGGAGGGCAGCGTGGAGGGTAAAAATCGTAGAGGGAGACCAAGAGATGAATACACTAAGCAGATTCAGAAGGATGTAGGTTGCAGTAGGTACTGGGAGATGAAAAAGCTTGCACAGGATAGAGTAGCATGGAGAGCTGCATCAAACCAGTCTCAGGACTGAAGACCACAACAACAACAACAACAACATTTTATGCATATTAGGGATGGTGACTCAAAACCCCAATTTCGCCGTTCAGTACTGTGTTAAGCGACTTGACGAGATGTGACATGAAAGACATTGTAAATACATGCTGACGTAAAGCTTCTGTGACGTCATGCTCGTTCATTTTGCTCTTCAAAGCTAAGAGCTCAATTTATTTCAAATATCAGACGTAAACTGCTATGGTGCCTGCAAAACGTCTATACTAAATCCACAGCACTTACGAAGGGAATCTGTATTTACTAGCGATATGACAACAATCAAAATTTATAGGATAAATGTCGGACAAATCTACGGCGTCCCGAGAACACGTGACCATTGTGGCAACGTATGTTGACAACACAAAATCAATTCTGCGCTCCTGAATGCTCACTCCAGAGATATTTCTACTCTATGGCTTTCGCAGGGTCGCATTCAACATTATGGTAGTTACACCGGTTATTAATGTACCAGCATTTCACATTTGCAATAAGTTATCTCGCACTTACATCAACCTATAATCTTGCAATGTTAATCACGTAGACATGTTACTTAGACAAATGCATTCCCGAAATCTGACTACTCTAGATTAAGTTTTTCTGATCCGTCAATGTATTTCAGTTACACAGCGCAGTCTTTTGCGGGTAATGGTCCCGGCATAAGTTTGGAATGAGAGCAGTATGCACAGGCAATATTTGGTGTTACAGTAGTGAAATAAATGTGTACGTACCGCCACATTCCTCTCTGCGTGTTCCGCTTTAGTGCGGAAGTTGAACCAACCGCGAATTTAATAAAACGTTCTTAGGCGTCTTGTTGCGCCTCTTTTGTTTGCCGCGGAGTTTAAATTCCTGCAGATAACCCGCCGTACAAGCGGTAAAGTTAAATTTTAAAACCCGGCGAACGTCTTAATCCCCGAGGCAGCTAAGAATTCGCTCCCTGTCCGCTGGGAAACGAAACTTGTGCGTCAAGTATGTGCAGGGGCCCAAAATTTATGAAATTTCGCGAGCGAACACTTTGTTGCTACTAATAACGCCTGGGATTAACTCGCTGAAGCTGCGTGGTAAGGGGAGGGGTCTCGGGGCGGTTCTTTACAAGCGCTGCACTGTGAAGCGTAGCGACTCGCCCTTCAATTAATCAGGGCTGCCTAATTTAATTAGACAAGTTCCCCAAATAATTCTGCGGTCGTCCGAGCAAGGGAGGGGCGGGAGAACTGCCGGCGTCCTAAGGACCTGACCTAAATAACAAAAGGAACCTTCTTTCAGACATGTCTTTCTGTACGACCCTTTCTTGCTTGACAATGACAGGGTAAATGTTGTGGTCCTGCGTCGCCGAAATTTACCACAGATCTGAACGTACCGTCCAGGTCTTTCGCAGTTTTGTAGTCCTCATACTTTACTGGCGAGACGGAACACAGTACACTAGTAATACACACCAATTTCTTGATTAGTTTTGAAAGGTGGCTACACTGAGTCACAGCGCCAGAGATTGCGCCAAAGAGTTTTATTCCGCCGCCTCCACTGGCAGTGCTTGTTCAGAAGTTGTGGTGGTTAGTGCTTTGCTGAGAGGATGTTGATAGCTGTATTACTCGAGGCCATGTCGTGTGCAGTTGTTTTGATGGGCTAGACAGCAGATGTTGTTCGAATGGAGATGTTGTAATGATCAGAATGTATTTTTCGTCAATATATATGAAGGTAAAAAGCATTTTTTAATTTTTTTTTATTTCTTAACTAACAATGTCTCTTGGTCACAGGTTCAGTCAACAAAGCATCTGACTTGTGTTCATGTATTAGAGTGTAATTCTGGTTTCTATGTGCAATCATAGTATTTCTGGGTTTTTAAATTACTTCATTGTAAATGGCGTTTAAAGCATCTTGTCGTATTGAGGAAGAACCGTGCCAGATGTGTACGTTGAATCACACTTCCACACACAGAACAGTTACACTTGTGCTTTGTTGTTTCGTAGCTTTTATATTTGCATGGGACATAATTAATTAATTAATTAATTAATTGTGTTAACGGAAATTTCCTTTCATTCCTTGTTGTTATTCTATGCAGTCAGATTGCGTACTAATACTAGTCAGGGCCAACCGGTTACGAGACTGCGTAACCGGACAGACAGCTACTAAAATTAAAAATATTTGCATTATATTTAATTAAGCCCCCATGCAGTTTATATTCACTAGTTGATTACTCCGTGACTCTCGACGACTTGTTCTTCCCAATCTCGTATTAGACAGAAAAAAAACAAAAAGAAAGGAATCTGTATATAGTGTTAAATCAAACTAGCTTATTTAAATCTTTCTAAATGTATGAACAGTATAGAAATATTGAAGCAAAATCATTTAGTAATTGATTTTAATGTACCACAAAACGCTCCCATCCCCATTTCGAGTTGTTCTAGGAGTGACTTAACCCCTTGACACCAGTAGACAGTTTGGCAGTTTGGCAGAAATCGCTTCAGGAGTTCCAGAGGTATGCTGGAACCAGTGGCAGCTCGTGTATAAGCACTGTGTAACTGCAGTACCCCACATGTACACTCGATATTGTCAATATCATTTAATATAATGAGTTCTTTACACTTTAATTCTTTCTTTATACTTGTACAATATATGTCAGCAGCCCCCCAAGTTTACGGGAAAGATACAAATATCTCGTATCGAACTGTCCTCTTGACAGTCCCGGCAGTATAGTGTGTGATTATTGTGCGCATGTACACATAGGGAGATACACGCGAGGCTGCAACGGAGTAGTTGTTTCTTCCGCGATTTTTATTTTAAAACATTGATCTTGTATTTTTCAAGTGGCGTAAATGTACTTTTTAAAACACGAGATGTCACTTAAAATAAAAAATTTTACACTAAATTCACCACATACAGTGAAGCGCCAAAGAAACTGGTGTAGGTATGCGTATTGAAATATAAAGATATGTAAGTAGACAGACTACGGCGCTGCGGTCAACAACGCCTATAAAAGATAACAAGTGTCTGGCGCAGTTATTAGATCGGTTATTGCTGCTACAATGGTAGGTTATCAAGATTTAAGTGCGTTTGAACGTGGTGTTATAGCCGGCCCACGACCGATGGGACACAGCATTCCTAGTTAGCACTGAAGTGGAGATTTTCCCTTACGACAATTTCACCAGCGTACCATGAATATCAGGAATCCGGTAAAACATAAGATCCCCGACAGCGCTGCGGCCGGAGAAAGATACTGCAAGAACGGGACCAACGAGTATAGAAGAGAATCGTTCAGAGTGACAGAAGTTAAACTCCTCCGCAAATTGCTGCATATTTCAGTGCTGGACCATCAACAAGTGTCAGCGTGCGTACCCTTCCACGAAATATCAACGATATGGGCTTTCAAAGCCGAAGGCTCGCTCGTGTACCCTTGATCACTGCACGACACAAAGCTCTATGCCTCGCATGGGTCAGTCAACACCGACATTGGACTGTTGATACTGGAAACATGTTGCTTGGTCGGACGAGTCTCGTTTCAAATGGTATCGAGAGGATGGACATGTTCAGGTATGGAGACAAACTCATGAATCCATGGATCCTGCATGTCAACAGGGAAGTATTCAAGCTAGTAGAGGGTCTGTAATGGTGTGGCGCGTGTGCAGTTGGAGTGATATGGGGACCCCTGATACGTCTAGATACGTGTCTGACAGGTGACACGTACGTAAGCATCCTGCGTGATCACCTGCCTGTCCGTTGAGCATTTCGACAGACTTGGACAATTCCAGCAGGACAATGCGACACCCCACACATACAGAATTGCTACAGAGTGGCTCCAGGAACACTTCCTTGAGTTTAAACTCTTCCGCCGGCCACCAAACTCCCCAGACGTGAATATTATTGGACATGCCTGGGATGCCTTGCAACATGCTCTTCAGAAGAGATCTCCAGCCCCTTCTACTGTTACAGATTTATGGACAACCCTGCAGGATTCATGGTGTCAGTTCCCTCCAGCACTATCTGAGATATTCGTAGAGTCCATGCCACGTCGTGTTGCGGCACTTCTGCGTGCTCGCGGGGGCCCTACACGATATTAGGCAGGTGTACCAGTTTCTTCGGCCCTTTAGTGTATGTATGAGTGGTGTCTGATTCATTTAGAAAGCTCTCTCGTTGAAGCGTCACACAAAACTGTATTCACAGCTGGTTGATGTTCTGATAAGTAATACAGTATATGTTAGCATGTTGCTGGCAGCGTATCTGAGAGGCAATGAAGGCTGAACGGCATGCTACTCAATTTCATTTTCCGTTCACAGAGAATCACATTAGGGTTGGCAGAACTGTAGAGTAAAAATAGACTTACACCATTTTCAAACTAAATGGTCCAATATAAGGTCTCTATTCGACTAACTGAGTGTGTTGGTGTTCAAAAGCATCAGTGCAATGGATTGCTAGAGATATTATTAGTGAAGGGACATTCAGAGAGAACCTTAAAACCAAGGCTATCTAGTGTGTTTGCAGTTACTTGTTGAATGGTATTCATACAGATTGATAATGAACCATCTAGTGACTTTCTTCGACCTCCACCAGGCACCTCTTCAATGATTAATTCGCTGTTATAACTTCATGTTTAGAAGCTATACAAAACTCTTGCGGTTTGTTCATCATAATCATACCATTTGTACAGTAAATGAAACTAGAAGGTTGGTCGGGATTTTTACCTTTTTAATGTTTGTCCATATAAAAAATAGATAACATGGATATAAAAATCAATAATTTGTCTGCAGAATCTGCAAACAGAAGCGGAACGCCTAAGATACACAATACTCTCAACCTCTTCTGAAGAGGATTTTGTTCAGGCGTGGAATGGAGGTAAATCTTTATTAAATAAAGTGAACGAATCTACCACAGAGGAAGCAGATTCAGAGTCTGATGCCTTGTCAAAGGAAAATGATGAAGGTAAGGAATGCAAGCAAATAAAAAAAAAAGAAGTCCAACAGTAAATGAGTATTCGAAAGAAGAGGATATAATCATTTAAAACGTATACTGGAATGACTCTGTTTCCTTGTAGAAACTCTTCTTCACTGATTATATATTGCCGGCCGCGGTGGTCTCGCGGTTAAGGCGCCCAGTCCGGAACCGCGCGACTGCTACGGTCGCAGGTTCAAATCCTGCCTCGGGCATGGATGTGTGTGATGTCCTTAGGTTAGTTAGGTTTAAGTAGTTCTAAGTTCTAGGGGACTGATAACCACAGAAGTTAAGTCCCATAGTGCTCAGAGCCATTTGAACCATTTTTGATTATATATTAGGAATGGCAGTGCAAGAAATAAGTAAACACGCTTTATAATGCACATATTCTACAGCGAAATGAATACTTTCACTTGCCTACTGCTTATCACTGGCATAACGCAGCCGCCGGAAATGGGACCATAATAGCCTAAAAACTATATGTATATGAACACATGCAAAAAAATGCCATGCAATGTGGTCGTTTTTACCCTTAGTGAAGTATTTACATTTTTTAGACAATATCAAAGTTAAAACTGAAGAACGATTGAAACAAATTCGAAATATTGTAAAAGCATTCGTAGATGCTTTCAAAAATGGTGTTAATTCTGACAAAAACACTGTTTTTGACGAAAGTATGGTTCCTTGGATAGGACGTCTCGGTTTCGCCAAGCAATCGCCAAAGTATTGTATCAAACAACATAAACGGTTTCTTTCTGAAGATTACCCTTGCAATATTGACATTTATGATGGAAAAATGGAACGACAATGGAGAAAACACATTCACATGATTTCGTAATGAGGTTAGCAATTGGACTACTAGTTGAGGGCTGTATATCATTTATAGACAGCTAGTAATGTGGCAGACTGTATCCAGACGCAGCCCGTGTTCTTGCCACATCTCTCTACGTAAACAGCTCCCCTTCTCAACCTACACTCCTCCTGATTTCTCCTCCTCCTAGGGCCACTGGGTGAAGTATAAAAGGTAGGAAATTCAAAGTGACATTAGCCTATTGACTGTTGATCTAAGCACAGCCTACATGGGTATCAGATTTCTAGTAACGTTAGTAGCCGTACACCTACTGTGTCTTTATCATTATAATTTATAAATCAAAATGGCCACCCTATTTATTTCCCTGTCGTAATTGGTATCGGGGAATGGGAGGAGTAATTCCACCTTATGCAAGACACCTTTTTTTCTTTTGAATGTTGGACTCCATAAGGTTCCCTTTCTGTGCAGCGACCGTGGAATATAAAATTGTAAAGGATGTAGCAACCAGTCTCGGAAACATAATTTATTTATCGTGTTGCAAATCGATTTCGACTTCATGACAGAAATCTGCCAAAGACAGCACTTCTAAGAACGGCATATATCGGTTAGAAAGTGCACCGATGATGGCTGATATCAGTCGAAATCGATTTGCAACAAGATAAATAAATTATGTTTCCGCGACTGGTTGCTACGTTCTTTATAATTTTACAACCTTTTTTTCTGTTTTGTTGTCTTGCATAAGGCGTAATTCCTCTTCCCATTTCGTAGCAAGCACGGACATAAGAACAACTGCACATAATTATTAGTAATTAGTATAATTTATGACTCAAAATGACCACTGGATGTTTATCTGAGCTATCCTTCTATCACTAGCTTTAATTTATGAACCAAGAATGATTTCACACTCAAGCATGGCTCCAGAGTGAGACAAACAGTTTGAATTTGCTGTGGTTGTGTAAAAGCAGCGGGACATTAAAAAAGTCCAAGTAGGAACGTTTCTATACCCAATCATGTATGTAAAAAAAACACATACACTTTACAGTACACTCAGACATTGCTAAATTACACTAATATCCCACGTTTAAAAAATTTCCACACCTGTGCTGTCACCATGACCCCTGGGATACAATAAAGATTTAATTACAAACAAACAAAATGCAGGAAGACCTCTCAAATGGTTTTCAGAAAGTCAGCTCAGACACTGTTTTTGTTATTGCACTTGCCTCATCATACCACTGTACAGTGGGTTAGGTGTCATTTCACACAGGACCAGGCAGCTGCCACGGAAGACAATTCGGCACCACGGTGCTGCGGTCGCAGTGGTAGCCAGCAGCCACCACCTCCCAGTCAGCCAGAGGTGAGAGTGTGGCCAGTGTCACTGGGGAGTGGATGGGGGAAGATGGCCAAGGGATATGCAGGACACCTGGATAAACAACCATTAAGCACTCTCCTACCCAGGCCCCAGTCTTTGCATTCACCACCTGAAGCAGCTGCAGGGAAGCAACAGCGAATATAATTACAAAACTTCTTCGAGTAGTGCAAATCCACAAAGTTGCTTCCATGATGGTAACGTGCAACCTACATTCTGTATATACATGCTAGTGGCTATTTTTATGACTTATGTCTACCAGTCGAAATGCATGCCATATTTAAACAGAAAATCGTGACCTGCAAGGCTGAAACACGCATTCAGGAGTTGCGATGTGTGCTAAGTGTTTTTCGTTTCGAAACATTGTAATGTAATAACTTTGGGGATTCTCATGGAGGGCCGGCCGGTGTGGCCGAGCGGTTCTAGGGGCTTCAGCCTGGAATCGCGCGACCGCTACGGTCGCAGGTTCGAATCCTGCCTCGGGCATGGATGAGTGTGATGACCTTAGGTTAATTAGGTTTAAGTAGTTCTAGCGGACTGATGACCTCAGATGTTAAGTCCCATAGTGCTCAGCGCCATTTGAACCATTTGATTCTCATGGCATCCAATCACGGTGCAACAATACCATTCCATTCCGACGCTGCTTAGTGTTGTTCTAAATAACATCTCTACATACACAGAAAATAGGTGAAATGTGATTATCCTCTACAACAGTGTTTACGTAACGTGAAAGGACGGGGCAAAGACTGTTTTACTGTCACAATACCTCGAAGATGCAGCAGATCTATATTAAAAGGGACCGCTTAGAGCGCACTTGTTCACTCTCTTCTTAGACATTGCTGTGAAGTACCAGACAAGATTGACTGATGACATCGAAAAAAAGTTCAAAGAAGGGCAGCTCATTTTTGAATCATCACGGAATGGATGAGAGAGTGCCAGGGATTTGGTACTGGATCAGGATGGTAATCTTTCCCAACAAGCACATCAGTCCTGCACGTCATCAGTACACTATTTACCTGATTGCACTGATTCATTTCAGTGAACTAGAAATACGGGCTTTGAGTCATATTTTCGAATGTATTGAACAGCCTCCTAATTGACGTAACTCCAGTACACGTACGAAATCGATGGATGCTTCCATAACACTATCTGATCGTAAGTACCTGGTCACCTATTAGTGGATATTACTATGGGTTACACAATGTGCATCTGTAACTTTCCTTGTCCTAATTCTGAAATGCGATTTATTCAGGTTGTTCGCAATTCTCTTTTTATAATTCTAACATCGCAATCTGGTAATTGCCCAATAGCGTACTTATTTCCCAATCTTTTTCTATAGTGGTGAAATCCTTCCACAGCTATGAAATTAGCAGATGTCAATGGGTTCTGCATGACAAAGACAGCAAAGATCTATATATCACACATCTCTTTCATTTGCACTCAGTTATACCTCCCATTCCACCAATAAGCTCCGGGACCTCCGATAGCTTGCTAGCCTTCTCCTTGTTTAAGATCCAAAATACTAACACTACCGTAGCCCGCAGAGACCACGAACAACCTGTATGTGTTTTGTAGGAATATAAATGAGACTCAGTGGAAGAACGACAACAGCTTTTGCCAGCCGGGTTGGCCGAGCGGTTCTAGGCACTACAGTCTGGAACCGCGCGACCGCTACGGTCGCAGGTTCGATCCTGCCTCGGGCATGAATGTGTGTGATGTCCTTAGGTCAGTTAGGTTTAAGTATTTCTAAGTTCTAGGGGACTGATGACCTCAGCAGTTAAGTCCCAGAGTGCTCAGAGCCATTTGGACCATTTGAACAACAGCTTTTCAAGATGATCCTAGTGTTTATATGAACACTATGCCGCAAATCAGATGCGTAAAACCTGATTGCCACCTTATGGTGTGTGGTGGAGAGTACATCCAACGTGTCACCCTCACCCCTGCTCCGTTCCTGAGGAAAGAATGACTGTCAGCAAAGCTCTGTATTAGTTTCAGTCTCTCAGAGTGGCCACTTCGTGAGCCACGTGTGTGACGAAGTAATATATTGCCCAAAACATACTCCCTCAGAGTTTTAGCAGTAAACATCTTGGTGATATGCAACGACACTGTCGCACCGTCCGCCAATGGAGTCTGTTTTTCATCTTATCTTGACTACACAACTGCATGTGTGCTGCTCTTTGTCAGTTCTTCTCTGCCTCATTTACTAGTCAAACCTGATATGGGTTCCATACTGATGAGCAAACACAAAAATCAGTGCAACAACTGTTTTTAAGCCGCTTCTTCTTTTGGGAGCAATTACAGTTCCATAAGATTCCCCCAAAGAATCTGAGTCCAGTCACAGCAGTTCCTTTTTTTTTGTTTTATGTAGATTTTCCATTTTAGGTCTCTCTGGATAATTATTTCTAGACATTAAATGGTAATTACCAGTCTCTCTGGATGGTTATGGTTCAAATGGTTCTGAGCACTATGCGACTTAATTTCTGAGGTCATCAGTCGCCTAGAACTTAGAACTAATTAAACCTAACTAACCTAAGGACATCACACACATCTATGCCCGAGACAGGATTCGAACCTGCGACCGTAGCGGTCACGCGGTTCCAGACTGAAGCGCCTTTAACCGCACGGCCACACCGGCTGGCTCTGGATGGTTACTCCTAGATATTACACGGTCATATTCATTCCCGTAACTTTATTGCCAATTGTGTAATTGTATAGTACTGAATTTCTTCGCCTGTTTACGTGCAAAATATAGATTTACATGTGCCCAGGCCCAAGTCCCGCTCACTAAAGTAATCATCTGCCATCTGGAGGTCACCGTGCACAGTATTATTGGTTTTCTTTCTTATTCCATGTATGGACTGATCAAGTAAGGAAGTGACTGTATGTATGCTTCTGTATGTAGCCTAATCCCTTACCTTATTCTTGTGAGCACAACACCACCAATGGTGGTGCCGTAATGGTATTACTGTCTTTGTTGAATACAGGTTCTTTAAATTCACCCAGTAGCATACATATACTAGCCTGATACTATGCTGGCAGCGTCATGGAGTTCTATCCACTGCATCATGCATAATGATATGCCTGCTACACCGGCCAGCTGCAGTCAGTAGCATAATGAGATTTTATCAGCAGTAATGTTTTGAACACCACATCTTTTGTGGGTAAATTGCATTTGTTTAAGTTTTCTCTCAGCCAAGCATCTGCTTTTGGTTCGTGTAGCCATTCCACTTTAGCTCTCTCTGCAGTCTTACTTTTAGGTATTTTGTGGTAGTTACTGTTCCCGGCTATAGTGTGATAGAACAAAAAAATGGCTCTGAGCACTATGGGACTCAACTGCTGAGGTCATTAGTCCCCTAGAACTTAGAACTAGTTAAACCTAACTAACCTAAGGACATCACAAACATCCATGCCCGAGGCAGGATTCGAACCTGCGACCGTAGCGGTCTTGCGGTTCCAGACTGCAGCGCCTTTAACCGCACGGCCACTTCGGCCGGCTGTGATAGAACAATACTGGATTCGTCTACTATGTATCCAGACACAATACTTTACAATTACTTACATCTAGTCTCTGTACCAATCTTCAATCCTCTGCAATTCACTACAGTCTACCAGCATCACTATGTTCTCCTTATAGAATGAAGCATCATTTGCAATCAGCCTTTGCATATTACGATAAGCAACATTCGTGTGTTTTGCAACATACCATTACTCTCTGCCTCAAAACACCTTCTGAGGTAGCAAATGTAGCTATTTATGTGTATTGGAGTGACACTTATATTGTAAACTGAAGCTATAGTGCACCATTGCACGGTACAGCGCAGTGATACATACTGTAAAACTCCATTGTGTTTGCAACGTTTTCGGTGACTGATCATATAGGAGTCATTGGCTGACTGTCAAAGTGTTCTAGTGACTTCTTAGAGAACTATACCTCTACCTAATCCACTCTTGCATACCCTGTACTGTTTATAGTACGTAGCATTTGTAAGTATGTTACATAAGGCTCTTTCCAGAATCTGCTAACGTAGACAAATAAGATGCCACGTAGCAGTGTGTGCTGGGGAGTACTTCCATTATTCAACCCCCTCCCCCCCTCCCCCCCCTCCCCCCCCCCCTCCCCCAATACTTGCATATTACCATGAGCAACTTGCGTCTGCCACCATGGTACACGTAGGAATGTTTTCGCAACGTCCATCGATGCACAGACATAGGAGTCTGACCACAGTATGACTTAAGAGTGATTGTCACCACGGGCTATGACTCTACAGAGACACCTTTTCAGCTTGTCTGACATACGAGGAGAAACGTCAACCATATTCACATCCCAGTACCGTGAAAGACATCCCACAGAAACTGCGTGGCAGGTCTACAGCAGTCGTGCAGCGCTGGCATACACGTCACATTGATATGTAGCTATTAACAGCTTCCATCCACAGCAGTGCAGGCTTCTGTGCTAGTATTTGCGTGACTATGGATCAAAAAATCATGAATTTTTCGTCCTACATCAGTAGCAGGATTTGTATTTGTTAGTTCCTTCAGCTGTATTAATGATTCTATGTGTAAGATCCAACACTGTAGTTAGAGTGGTCACCAAATATAATTATTCCACAAGTTTTAGAATTCTCAGCAGACAACCTTCCCGCTTCTAGATGCATGCTAAGGTATTCTGGACACACTGCAAAATATGGCACAAGTATGAAAAATGAATAGCACTTCCAAATGGTTATAAATCAGGCTTAATACAATGTCCTTGAATCAGGAAGACATGTATCAGGATATTTTATAAGATGCGTGTCACTCATGCCTGAAGTACCATATACACTAATGTGTATCGCTATATGTCACAGTAGTACCACTGTATGCACACTGACACCCGCTAACCCAGTATTGAAAATGAGCGTTTGGCGTCATTGGCCGGGAGGCCCCTTTACGGGACAGGTCCGGCCGCCTTGGTGCAGGTCTTATTACATTCGACGCCATATTGGGCGACCTGCGCGCCGGATGGGGATGAAATAATGATGAAGACAACACAACACCCAGTCCCTGAGTGGAGAAAATCCCCGACCCAGCCGGGAATCGTACCCGGGCCCCTTAGGACGGCAATCCGTCACGCTGACCACTCAGGTATCGGGGTGGACAAGTCAGTAACGGCATTACGTAAGTCACATGTAGTTTTCACTGCTATAGAGCTATTAAGTTACAGTAGTAGCGCTGCATGTGAGTTAGTTCCTCGCAATCTTTAGTAGGAAATGTAATAGATGTATATCAGGGCACTCTATACAATTGATGAAATGGATACAGATAACTTTGTTTTCTTCTGGGCTTTCGATTTGACATATAAGTCTGTTCTAAATCTTTAATCTACACTGCAGCTCGTCCACCGTAAGCAGTAGCACCGTTGCTTGTGATTAAATGACTGTTTCGCTATCAGTCTTCCTGCACACAGAAGTCGTGGTTTGATGTTAGGTAGTCACACACCTCCATTGTATTTACAAAAAAAAAAAAAAAAAAAAGCAGCAAATCCTGTGTTATATCTACATCCATGAGGTAAAAGCCGTCTACGCGAGCCTGTTGCAATAGTCCAGACACATGCTCCATTAAAACATGTATTTTATCTATTTCAACGTCAACGTCGTATATTTCCTAGAAATCGTTTCCAACGCTTCCTTGCCAATTTCTTCTAGTGTGTCTCTTGGTGCCATAGTATCGCTCCTGTGTAGAAGAAATGGTAGTTTCGCCTTGACACCGCGTCTCTAGAATGTTTCGTATTTCTTCTATTGAAGTATAGATACATGATGCCACATCTCTCCCACATATCTAGTGCTTACATTAGAGTCACACAGCTCCTGCTGAAACTTCCGATTACTTACACTGTATAATGGTCTCTTCTAAGGTTATCTATAAAAGTGGGATAATGTTACTATAGTGAATATTGTAAAGGATTCTGACACTGGCGTAGATAACACAGCCGGATATTCTCTCTGCAATACACTTCGATACAGCATCCAATCACTACTAGCTTAGTGGAATGATGTTCCCACGTCGAAAAGCACTTGTTGAGAGACGATACAGAGCTGTGGAATACAGGTCGTAAAAATAGAACTCTGTGAGGAATAACAGTGTTGTTCTTTCAACCCTATGGAAGACCATCTATATCGACAAGCAGTGGGATTTTCTCTCAATTTTACATTTTGTCACTAAAATCGTGATTATTTAACGCTGCTAAATGATTTCGAAGTATGTTTTAAGGTCACGATGCAATTATATTATGAAGTGACCTATATAGTATTATTTGCCCCCTACAGGATGTTGATGTGTAGCATATCTAGCACAAGAAAACTACGAGTACATTCTTTGGCGATATATAATTATACAGCATTTTTTTAACTCTAATGTAGGATCTGTAGCAGTGTATCTTTAATGCAGAGTAAACTATGCAGAATATCCAAAAGTCTACTTATCTTCCACGTCTCTCGCATCTTTTTAATTTGAGCATAGGTTTATTCATTCTTGAGTTAAGAGTGATGGTACTTCATTACTGCTGATGTGAAAGGTGATGGCGTTAACATAAACCGGACGCACTGAGTTCGCCCTGATATCAGGAGAGAGGGGCAGGCGTGTTATCGCAGAGGACTTCAACCAACGCCATCCAGCCTCACCTCTCATCGCCCACAGTGCGGTGGCGAGACGTCTGGCGAAATTCTGTAAAACTGGCTATGCCGCAACCGAACCAAAAACTGGACAACAGAAATCGTTACGCATGAACCATCGCTCAAAAAGAGCCCAGTTTGCAGTGCTCACCACATCGCGCAGGAAAATGGGGTCAAGCTAGAATTTCGAATGTATTTTGTTTAAAGTCCATGAAACGAGTGATGTAGATAACAATCACATTCCAACATGTTGGACAGTACGTCGAGAACACTCTGCAGCCTTTATGTACTATCACGAGATCAAATCAAAGAATCAGTTTTTTCCTCGTGTCATTCTGTACCTGTTTGATATGTCACATTAAAGCACTTCTTTTACTAACTGCAAATTTAGAAAATGTTACATCTTTTGCACGAGAAAGTGACTATGATTTGTGTCTAATGTGTCTAAAGGATTGAAGCAACAGACGATCAACTTCGTTTCCAAACACAGCACGTTATTAAAAAGAGAGAACAGAACTGGAAACAGAATCCAGACCTGGATCCATTAAGCAATAGGAATAGTATGCGACCAGACAAAACCGATCGCCAGTCCAAATCGGACAAATAAATTCAGAGTAGTTATCGATTCCCTTTATAATTTGAAAATTAAATGTCAGCTCATTACTTTGGACATTATGTCCTTCAGTGGATCTGCGACTATATTTTGCTCAACAATATACTCTTGTCTTGGTCGCTAAGTTCTTTTTATTATTACTCAATAAAACACATTTCGCTTTACAGCTTCATCAGCTGTGGTACAAAGAACTAACATTAGAATGGTGTGGAACAAGTTTTTATAAGATAACAATGTTTAGAGTAGTCCTGGTGATGGATACGTTGAATTACATACCTTATGGAATAACAGTATCTAGACAAGGTTAAACATCATACTGAACATCAGAGGCCCAACTAGTTCTGGCCATGCGGGACATTACAAAATAAACATGTTTTGCCACCAGGTGGCTGAAGTCAACCGCTTATATTGACACGTTTATTGTAGTTGTCATTTCAAAGCAGCGGTATATAAGTTGCAGTTGTTTCAAAGAAATGCCTTTTTTGCATGCTGCACATAGAAATTTTTATTTTTATTTATGCACCCAGACGCGTTTCGCCTTTTTTACAAGGCATCTTCAGTGGATGTCCTGAAATATTACATGATTTGTCCATTTTTTTAATACGGTCTTCCATATAATTCGAATGTGAAACAATTACTTCTTTCCATGAATGTTATAACTTCAGCCTAAACATATTACATTATAAAACACATTATTATTTTACAGCGAACGTTATTATACATGACAAATGTGTAGTATGAATCACATGACGCTCTATTTGTAATATATTACTTAAAATAACTAAAACAGCCACTGGTACCTCCTGCAGAAGAACTGTAATGTGTGCAATATTAGTATAGTCTTTAGTAATAACATAAACCATAACTAACAGTACACATGTGAAGGAAAAAGTAACCTTATTTTGAGGTCAGAAAAGGAAAGGAACCCTTTATACGACATCCCAGATAAAAGTCACATATAACACTAATGACAATAACAGCAATTACAGTAAACAACGCTGACAATACTATACACACTGCGATATGGCAGTATAAGTTGTCCTAAGTCAACATTCTTGTATGAAATTAGTGTGCACTAAATGTAACATTCAGTGAAATTTATAAAAGTAAGTCCTTAAGTAAGGAGTTAAACGAGAAAAAGTTAGCAGCATCAGTCATTCGCAACTTCTGCAAAGTTCCTAACTCTCAAGTGTGAACAGAGTAATAAAATTTTCCTCACTATAATCTTTGCTAGCTGACCTGTTTACTAACCAAAGTACTTCTTTAATGAAAATTGATTAATCACTGACCGAAACGAGTCCCATAATATGATCGACCTAGAACTGTTATAGCTCAACAACACTTTTCGAACCACTTTCCGTATAGGGAAACGTATAACACATAAGCTAAACATTACATTACTAATTTAATCAAAAGGAATTAAAACCCATACGAAAATTTTAATCAACTGTTCTCTTTAGCAACTTGATTCTCAGTTCGTGTGGAGCAATTTATGTACTGCAGTATCTTTTAGACTTCAGGAATAAGTTGATCAACTATTTGAACACTTTAATTATTAATGTTATCCAAAAATGCGTATACTGAATTTCAGTTTTAAGGATACTCAGAAACTTCCAGAATTAGGCATAAGGTCATAACACAGGTTACGTGACTTACATCAAAGATGTTCTGTTTACATACATGCGTTGAATTTCACGAATATGTTGAGTCACTGCGTTAAATTGACTGACTTTGGCACTAATATGGTTTTTAGGGAGTCTCTACATTGGCTGGATGTATCGAAGTGATGATCCACTGTGGCGATGGTGCTGGACAGTATTACATGGTCGCTGTTCTTCATACGAACTGCTCTATTAAATTTCTTCCTTTCACTGTGGGGCCTCTTAAATCATACCACATAATGGCACGTCACGATATGCTTATAGCACTTCCTTCCGAGCCCCTTTTATAATAGCTCTGAAGCTATTTTGCATCACTTCCCACTCCAGACTGTTCACACTTTAGCAGCTACCCACTGACACACTGAAGTCCTCTTGACACACTAAATACGGTCCCTCAAGCCTATTCCTTTTGGCGTGCCAACATCTCCCAGACATAGACGAAATCCCTTCCATAACATTGCTGATTATCTATTCCCTATGCATGAATCAGCAAAATAACAATTTGTTTTTATTTTACAAACGCGTTACAAAAGAAATATACTCCTTAAATACAACCAATGAAGGGAATCTAAGGCCAGGCAGTAACTATAACACATCAGTATTTACAAGGTGAGCCGCGCATGGCTCACCGTCCCACCATTTGGTATTTTACACCCTGTTTTAACGTATTTTCCATCCCACCACGTTGATTTAAATTACTGGTGTTTCTGAGTTGCTGTTTTGCCTGACCGTCATCGGCGCTAGTAGTGCGTATCGATGTATCGCCTCTGATACGATCTTTGCTCAGCTGCTACGACTTTCCGGTTGTCATCTGTCAGGGAGTGAATCGGAACGTGCGAGGAGGAGAGTTCACGGCGGCAGTTCGGGTCGTGAGTTGGGCCCTGGCAGTCAGTTGCAAACGCGTCTGGAGCGCAGCCAGGGCCAGCCAGTCGCCGGCTTGCAGCAGTAGTGAGCCCTGCGTGGACATCGCCCGCCCGCCCGACCGGGCCTGACTTTTGGTGGATTGTTGGTCGGTCGGTTCGTCCGAGGACTGGGCCGCTAGCGGGCTCTGCGCAGTGTCGGGAGTCTGGAGCTGTCCGATCGGTACGAGCATCGTCGCTCGCTGACCCAGGACGTGGGTTCCGGCGTTGCTGTTGTGGAGGTTTTCCTGTAAGCAACAACGAGTGAAGTGCTAGAGGTAGCCGCCGTCATGTGGAATTGATTAAATTAATTTATCCATAGTTAAGTGCACCAGCGGAATTTTCTGCCTTTTGGCCGTTAGTATTCTGGTTACCTGCCCTGGCCGCTAACGTAAATTCAGGCATTGTTCATTTTGGGTGAAGTTAACCGTGTTATCTCCTTTCATAGTTAAGTGCACCAGTGTAATTTTCTACCTTGCGGCCGTTAGTGTTCTGGTCACCTGCACTGGGAGCTAACGTAATTTTTAGGCAGGTTCTTTTCCTCCCCGGTTGTTGCTGCCCAACATGGTGTGTAGTTTTGGCAGCTCAGTTCACATACGCGTTTGTTTGGGGATAGTGATACTTGTAACTTGAATTCTCGTGCATTCCGTCGTGGCAAGCAAGCGGTTGGTCGGTCGGTCCGTGACTGTCCCTTGTTTGGGTTCGGACGAATCGAGTGTAGTTGGGCTCACGGCCTGTCTCGCCTAAGTGAAGGAGGGCAGACTGATCCCCTGGAGGCTCCTGAGTGCTGTTACCTTAATTGTTCTTTGGCAGTGTTAATGTTGTTGTAATTTATTTTAAAAGGTTGTTTGGGACTACTGTATTTTATATTTTCAATTGGGCAAAGTTAATTGAGGGCCTTCAGCCATGGAAACATGTTCTCAGAGTTTCCTTCAAGTCCAAACATTATTGCCTTCTGATCTTGAAAGGTTATTGTAATTTCCTCTGAAAAATTTTACAAGTTATTGTGGGACTTCCGCCGTTGGTGTTGCAAAAGGAAATTTGTAAGCTTTATGTATTTTTTTACCGATTGTTGCAGTATACATATTTTCTTAATTTTCAGAATTTAACCTTGCGGCCTTCAGCCATCTTACTGCGTTTGTTTATCTCTTTCTGTGCACCTTGTGAGCCATCAGCCCTTTCAGCATCTTAAAACATCATCATAGTATATTTGAAATTTTGAAGATTTAAACCGGCGGCCTTCAGCCGCTCCGCATGCTGATCTCATATATGTATACGATTTATCTTATTCGTAAATTTAACTGTGTGTCATGTCTTTTCAGAATTGAGCTTATTCTAAAGCATCTATTTGGAGGCCTTCAGCCGCGAAGCAAATTTAATTCTTTCAAAGGTATATTTGTGAACTAAATGATAAAAAATTAAATTCTGAAATGAATCCGACCGCAACTCCCTTGGCCCTTTCCACAACCCTAATTACCTGTTAGCCCTGCGTGGTTTAGCGGGCGTTTCTCAAGGACTATTAACAAAATAAGATCTGATCGGAAAACAAGGAACGATCGGTCGCTAAATGGAAATCACAGAGGAAATACGATGAAGCTTTACACAGATGTGATGGGAAGTGTGTGTAGTTCGCTCTTCTCAGTCCTGACCGCACAGCGCGCGCTAAAGATGCCTAGAAAACAGTGTCGCCCGCCAAGTATGGGTGCCTGCCGAGAGAATTCGCCTGATTTCATGCAACGCCACATAACGTAATTGTGATGCAGTTCCTTCTTCAAGACAGTTCTCGGCCGCACACTGCAGAGGCACCGCAGATGCTCCTGCCGCGTTTTCGATGGGAAGTGCTTGGTCACCCACCATTCAACCCGGACTTGGCCCTCTGATTTTCGTCTCTGCTCAAATCAACCAGTGGCTATGAAGACAACATTTTGGCACAGACCACGAGCTGCAGTTCGGGGAAGGAAACTGGCAGAAGGCACAGGAGGCTGCCTTCTCTAACGAGGGTATTGGCAAGTTTGTACGACGCTATGACAGATGTCTCAGTCGGACTGACGACTATGTAGAGAAATAGCTACAAGGTGTAGCAAACTGTTGCAGATAAAATACGTTGATTTTTGCAGTGGTTTGCATTCCGCGACCAAACGTTCCTCGTTTTCCGAATAGCCCTCAAATTTAGATGACACAGAAGTGTTAGTCCTACATCAGTGTTAATAAGTAATGGTGCTATACCATGACCCCCATTCAATGTAAAAATTAAGAGTTGCGTTGGTTTCAAGAACGGCTACCATTTTGGTAATACAACCTCACAGGTTGTTCCCTATTACATCTCATTTTACTTTACTTTAAATTTTTTATTTTTTAAATGTTTATCCACTCATTTTTGTTTTAGATTTTTGTTTCCACGCCTACGTAACAGCATCTATTATTAGAGTTGTAGGGGTAAAGAGGACACTAAAACTCAGCGTGTCTCATAATGAAAATGTCTGAGCTATCGGTTTGCTTTCTACTGGTGTACCGCAAGGCGAAAGACTGTAGGCATACTAGCGAAAGTACACCCACTCACATCTCTCTGCTCTGGGGTGACGCTTTCTCCGGCAAGGAAACGCCAGCCACGCTGTGCTGGTTTCGAGTGCCGTCCACTCTCCCGCCCTCTTCTCTCGCCTACGCCGAGGCACCCACTGCCACTGCTCGCCATCATCTCAGAAGTTGCTAATTAAAAGCATGCAAGTTGCCCCCGGCCGCGCCGGAGCGCTAATATAATTTATTCAAGTCCTACCCACCGCCTTCCTTCTTACTTTTTCCCCGCTTTTAACCAAGGAGCGGGACCTCGCGTGGTGCGGTATTAAATATGACTAAACTCCTGATATTTAATTTTAAGTTGCTCGCAGTGCATCCGAAGAGAAATTCCCTTACTTCCCTCGCCTACGGGATAGCGAGAGGACCGTCAGTGCGCGTCAGAAATCGGACAGGGAGGACAGCGGTGGCTGGAACGTCTCCATGTCTGTCGCGTTGCCTAAGCCCTACATGTCACTTCCAAGTCCTAAATGAAACTGTTGGACAATTAGTAGACAGCACGCAGCTTCGTGTTTTATTTCTGCATAAAAGCTTCTTTCGGCTTTATTCTCTTCATCAGCCACAATCCCGAAACCCTTAAACACTGTAATTTACAAAATTAACTGCAATAACTGCACAAAATTTTGTATAGGACAGACTGAAAGAAATTTCACCGTCTCCTTCAGAGAACGCACGCCAGAGACGAATGGCAACAAATTCAGCTTCTTTGCACTCCTCAACAAATGAAAATCACAAGCTGACAACATTGAAAACGCACTACAAACCCCACATAAAATCCCAAAAGATCCAGTCAAGAATATTTTAGAGGAATTTGAAATATACGTACACACTACGGATTACCCCAAAGATATACTATATAAACAAACCGATTGCAAACATACACATGACCCGAAAAAACATTAATATCTTTGAGTAAACAACTACCTGTCAGAGTTGCATTTCTACGATTGCCAAAATAATAAAAACATATTGTAATATACGAGCAATATCAAATCATCAAACAACTTTAAAACGTTACTGATAAAATACTACGTCCAACAACTACGGACAGCAGTAGTAGTTCACTCAAAGTTGAAATATGTCCTTCTAAAACGTCAGGAAGTGAGTACAACGTTCAGTGCTAAAAACCTTTATAAAATATATGTCATACAAAATACACATAAATGCGACTGTTTGTGGATGTACTGATGAAGGCAACAAGGCTGAAATAAGCTCATATACAAAAATAAAATATCAAGCAGCACACTCTACTAATTCTCTGCATAGTGCCCTACTGTGACGTACTATGTGCTGTGGGACCCATATTAATGAAACTATAGGAGTAATGGTGATTGTGAAGGAACACTTAGTTTGTGATCTACAAATTTTCAAGCAACTTTTCACTCGACTTTGCTAACACGTGTTTCAGAAGGACGTGAGAGACCTGGTGGGTACAAAAGACAGTTCTACTTCCGTCGAAACACATATATCTCACAAACAGTTACACATACAGATAGATAAATCAGAATACTTAAGGACTGTATGGATAGATCACAAGTACTTGTGCCCTCAGTATCTTTCTTCTTCTAGCCGCTACTATACAGCGTGACAAAAAAGAGAAGCACACAAAAGGAGAGAGTATATATGAATGAAACTTGGTGCATTGACCCAGAATCTGATATTATTTCATCGATTACTAAATTGAGACAAATTTACAAACAACTTCACACTGTGCTTTCATTTATCGGTATCACTTGCACCCCCTCTGTCCTGGATGCATGCAGTGATTCCAGTGGAATGGGTGGCATTACACTGTTGTATCCTCTCATGAAGTAAGCTCGCCTACCTGCTTGTTGAATGTTAGGTGAAATGTCCTTCACATATGTAAGGAGTAGGAGTGGACCCAGAATTGAACCCTGAGGAACTTCCTTTGTAATTTTATCCCACTCCCAAAAATATTCTACGTTTCCAAAATTGTCCGTATTATTTGGCACATCTTTTGCGTTCTGTTTTTGAAATATGATTCAAACCTGCTGTACGTAAAGCTATCAGTTCCATAAAGTTTGAGTTTTTCAAAGAGATTATCATGGTCTACACAGTTGAAGGCTTTGAACACATCATAAAAAATATCAACAGGCGGTATATTATTATTACCGAAGGCTTGTACTGTTCGATGAGTGAATGTATATGTAGAATTCTCAGTCGAAAACCCTTTCTGGAATCCAAACTGTGATATGCTAAGTAAATTGCTTGTCCGTGGTATGCCGATATGGTGTTAAAATTCCCTCAATCAATAAAAGCTATGACTCAACTGATACGCTATGGCTCCTCACATCGTGACGCCAGAACTAACTCCCGCCGTGCCTCTCCAGCCATTGGAAGAATCGGATCTCTCCCCTGGACGCTGCCGTAAATGCTGTCGATGCTTATCTGGGACAGAGCAGATTCATCGCTGAACACACTGCGACGCCTTTCATATGCCATCCACGTTTCCCGGTAACGATATAACCACAAACACAACAGTTTGTGTTGTGGTGTTAATGGCAGCCAATGCATGGGGCGGTAATTCCCTAGTTCGACTGCTGCCAGTCTACGACCAATGGCGCGAGATGACAGAGAATGTTGCAGGTAGCTCGTAACTTGTACTCGGTCGGCAGGCGCAAATGTTCAAGGCTTGCGACGTGCTTCATGCACCAGCCGGTGATCCTCCGTATTGGTGGTCCAGCATGGTTCACTGGAACCTTGACGACGAATATTCGTGGCCTCATGTTCCCTTGCAGTCCAACACAGGGTCAATGTCACAAACGAATGCCCTTCAAATGTGGATATGGCGCGATTCGACCAGCTGGGCAAACGGAGAGGTTCACTGATGAGCCAAAACATCGTGACCACCTGCTTAATAGCTTGTTTGTCCGTCTTTGGAGCGAAATACATCACTCATTCTGGGAGCCGATAGTTCACTGACAGATGTGTACGCACAAGTCATGCAATTCACGTAAATTACGGGCCGCTGACTTGCGTAGGCGGTGATGGTCCCCGATAGCGACCCACGTGGGTTCCATAGGATTTACATCAGCTGAATTTGATCGCCAAGACATCAACCTGAGTTCATCATGATGCTCCGCGAACCAATGTAGCACGGTATTGGCTCCGAGACAAGGACAATTATACTGCTGAAAGATGATATCACCATAGGGGAAGACATCAAGCATGAAGGGATGCAGGGGGTTCGCAGCTGTCAACACGTCTTCAACTACCACACGTCCCTTGCAAGCGCAGGAGAATGGCCCTCATAGCATAATACTGCTCCCACCAGCCTGCGTCCGTACGAGCTGCACGTTTCGAGTTGCCGTTCACCTAGATGACGGCCTTTGTGGTGACGACCAGAGACCTATTGTTGCAAAAATGTGATTTACTCGAAAAGCCAACATGTTTCCATTGATCGACGGTCGAATCCCGATGGTCCCGTGGCCACTGCCGTCGCAACTGACGATGTCGTTGGGTCGACATGTGAACACTAAGGTGTGCTCTTCTGCAGAGCTCGTTGTTCAGCAATGAACGATGAACGGTGTGCACCGAAACACTTGTGCGTACGCCAGCATTACGCTCTTTTGGTAGAGATGCCACGGATCACCATCTATTCTACTTTACAGAGCAGACATGCCTCCGAACTCCACGTTCTGTGAAGAGTCGTGGACGTCTAGCCATTTGGCGCTTAGTGTTAGTCTCACAGTCCTACCTCTTTCCTAGATGCTCAGGACAATAGCACAGGAACACTCGATCAGCTTCACTGTTTTAGATATACTCGTTCACGGGCTTTGCGTAATAATAATCTGCCCTTTGTAAAAGCCCCTTACCTCAATGGCTTTCCCCATCTGCAGCCCATATCTTCGATAGGGTGGTCCCTCGTCCGTGTCTGGTCCGCTTACATACTTTTGCTGCCGTGTCACGTGCCCGAAACGCTACCAGGCGGAATCCGACGTTGCGGTAGCCAGTGGTCGTAGTGTTTGGCTCATCATTATGCAATGAATCCCCTTTCAGACTCTGTCAGGTGCTCATGACGCTATCTCATATGAGTACACAGCATCTCCGTATCCTTTGCAGTGATCACTAAACACCTGACGCTCTCCTCGCCCCTTATGCACCCCACCAGGCCTGGTAACAACGCTAAACACGAACAACGCTAATGCATTCTCGTAGCCGTTCTGCCTGTCACACAGACTTGCAGCCATAATCACGTATACATCCGCCGATGTTGCGTAAATGTACAAAACTACATTCACATAAGACGGTTTCTTCCGGATGCTTCTCCGGTTTTGTCAAGCTGTGGATTTAATGACTGCGTTTCTAGATTACACGTACCTGTTTTCACCCAGATCAGACGTAACTATCTTCCCTTCGATGTTTCTCTTCTTCTTGCTGTAAGGGGCTGTCACTTGAAAACGAGGCAGATTGGGAAAAAAGTATGTAAACTGTTTATTACTCCAAAAATAAATGCCATAGCTGTTAATACACTTCTCCCAATGTGAAACAATGCGGTCAGTGCCTTCATGGAATAATGTTTTCGGTTCCCTATGGAAACATGACTGCACCAAATTGCGTACCTCTCCTTCCATAGCAAATCGAAGACCACGAATGTCATTCTTCAAGACCCCAAGAATATGGAAATCGCATGGGGAATGATCGGAACTGCATGGAGGATGTCGATGGGCTTCTCAGCGAAACATCTGCTGCGTAGTCGGAAAACCTTGCAACATGGGCTCACATCCTTACTTGCTTTCTTCATCGGTCTCGTTTCCATTCGATTGTCAATTATATATATATATATATATATATATACTGAACCGCCGAGGAAAGTGGTATAGGCACGCGTATTCAAATACAGAGATATGTAAACAGGCAGCGGTTGGCAATGCCTACATAAGACAACAAGTGTCTGGAGCAGTTGTCAGATCGGTTACTGCTCCTACAATGGTAGGTTACCGAGATTTAAGTGAGTTTCAACGTGGTGCTACAGTCGGCGCACGATCCATGGGACATTCGAGGTAGCGATGAAGTGGGGATTTTGCAGTACGACCATTTCACGATTGTACTGTGATTATGAGGAATCCAGTAAAACATCAAATCTTAGACATTGCTTCGGCCGGAAAAAGATCGTGCAAGAACGGGACCGAAGAGACACGTTCAACGTGACAGAAGTGCAACACTTCCGCAAACTGCTGCAGATTTCAATGCTGGACCATCAACAAGTTGAAACGTCCCCTTAAAAAAATTAATCAATTATTGTGCTGGTAAACCTCTTGCATTATTTGCTTTTCAAACAGCTGAGCAGAACTGAACGTACTCAGACATTTCGCTCTTTACGTATTCTGATCAACACTAAACTGACACACAATATTTTTAGCGCAACGCAATCTGACTTTCAATAATCCCTACAAAAGAATGGCCCTGACTAACATTAACCTATACCTTTCACAAATCACTCACAAAAATCTTCGTTACTCGAACTACTGCAATGCAGCGAGCGCCAATACTGCCAGCTAAATAAAAGATTCAAACTACTGAAGGCACTAACTACTGATAGGCATAGTTAGCAAATGAAAGATTTTGATAGAGAACAAACAATGCATTTACCTTAATAGTGTTCAAAAGTCATAATATAGGTATCAGTTCATGACATCCGTCTTACAAATTTACTGTCTCTGATGGACACACGTCCAGATCATCCGCTCTCAAAACTCCGCCATCTCTCTCCCCACATCCACCACTGCTGGCGGCTCACCTCCAACTGCGCAACGCTACGCGCTGTTCACATGCAACTGCCCAACACTACAATAGCGAATATTACAACAATGCTAACCAGCCATAGACTGCACACAGCACAGCCAGTGATTTTCATACAGAGCGCTACGTGGCGTTACCAATATAAAAACCTAAACCGCCTACTTACAAAGTGTCAGAGTGCGATCCATTCAACGAAACATTATCGATATGGTGTACCCTCGATGACTGCACGACACAAAGCATTACGCCTCGTCTGGGCCTGTCAACACAGACACTGTACTGTTGATGACTAGAAGGTTGTTGCCTGGTCGGACGAGTCTCGTTTCAAGTTGTATCGAGGCATGGACGTGTACGGGTATGGAGACAACCTCATGATTCCGTAGACCCTGCATGTCAGCATGTGACGGATCAAGCTGGTGGAGGGTCTGCAAGGGTGTGGTGCGTGTGCAGTGTTAGTGATATGGGGCCCCTGATATGTCTAGATACGACTCTGACATGTGACACGTACATAAGCACCCCGTCTGATCACCTGCATCCACTCAAGTCCATTGTGCATTCCGACGGACCTGGGCAATTCCAGCAGGACAATTCGACATCCCACACGTCCAGAGTAGCTCCAGGAACACAACGCACTTCCACGGCCACACAACTGCCCGGACACGAACATTATTGAGCACATCTGGGATGCCTTGCAGCCTGCTGTTCAGAAGAGATCTCCACCCCGTCGTACTCTTATGGATTTGTGGACAGCCCTGCAGGATTCATGGTTTCACTTCCCTCCAGCACTACTTCAGACATTAGTCGAGTCCATTCCACGCCGTGTTGCGGCACTTCTACGTGCTCACTGGGCCCTACACGATATTAGGCAGGTGTACCACTTTTTTTCGTTCTTCATTGTACAGTTCAGCTACAGTGGTCTGTTTGCAATACCTGGTGAACTGTTGCCACGTGTCAACTTGCTTAAAGGATAAGCTGAAACACTTTAGTTCATATCTGACAAACTTGCGGCCAAGATAACTACGTACAAAGGAAGTAGCGGAAGACTGCAGAGACTCACCGTGGTTAAATGACACCGTTCGTAGGACACAGCGAAAAGAGACACTGCTACATAGTCACTGCAAAGGAGATTTTAGAGAAACATAGAGAAAAGGTAATGGGAACTATTTCACCTGCGAGAAGAGCCATTCGAAATTCTACAACGATTTTCAATCGCATTTTGGCGAAAGATCAGAAATTCCTAGGAAGACCTGGTTATATGTAAATTCAACAGACGGCAAGCTTGCATTGAATTCCTCGCGGATCCGTCTTGTCCTACGACTCAGTAAAGTAGACAGAAAGCAGAAATATTATTGAAATTCATTGTTTGCAGAGAAGCGTATTGTCATTTTACTAAAGAATCATCATCATGTACCTACATACAACAAAAAAGACAAAAGATTAGCTAACGTTATCACAATAACATTCATCACATGCTAATTCTCGTTCTTGAGCTATTACGTACTTACAATGTGACATCATTAATTAGATCCATGATAAATCATAACTGTGGACAATCCTCATGCCATAACTAACATCTTGGATCCAACTACAATACAGGAGTACATAGAGCACACAGTGGTGAATGTAGCAAAGCACATTGCAAGAGCCGGCAGGAGTGGCCGTGCGGTTCTAGGCGCTACAGTCTGGAACCGTGCGACCGCTACGGTCGCAGATTCGAATCCTGCCTCGGGGCATGGAAGTGTGTGATATCCTTAGGTTAGTTAGGTTTATGCAGTTCTAAGTTCTAGGGGACTGATGACCACAGTAGGTAAGTACCATAGTGCTCAGAGCCATTTGAACCACATTGCAAGACCGGGTTGGCATCTGACCTTTAGTCACAAGAACATCAGGAAAGATGGTAGAATCGTAACCAAAGGTACTGCACAAGGCAAAGGAATACTAGTAGAAATTATGTCTCAGGTACCGACTTAACATGTGGTAACCCTACTATCACTGACTCAGTCACCATAAATCAGAACTAAGCAAAAGAAAGAAGACACTATTGTGCCAAAAGGAAAATAGAATATACCGTTTCTTTTTAAACCAAATAATATTTGGATTCAACTTACAGCCATGTTGCATTATAATATATCCTTATTTAAAATAAAATGTTCATGAGGCTGGGCATCATCATCTTATCAAACCACACAAACTTTTGTAGAAGCTTATAAACACATTAACTTATTAAATTTTCATAACTTAAAAATGTCTAAATGTATTAGAATTGAAGACAATGTTTATTCGTGAGCAACGTAAAATGGTTCAAATGGCTCTGAGCCCTATGGGACTTAACTTCTGAAGTCAGCAGTCCCCTAGAACTTAGAACTACTTAAACCTAACTAACCTAAGGACATCACACACATCCATGCCCGAGGCAGAATTCGAACCTGTAGCGGTCGCGCGGTTCCAGACTGTAGTGCCTAGAACCGCTCGGCCACTCCGGCCGGCTGAGCATTGTACTAGCGTAACAACGCTCAGAAGATTATTTGAATTGTGGATTCCAAAGTTTTAATTGTACAAAAATGTTGAAGAGTGTATCCAAAATATTTCTGCTGTAAATGCACCAATACTATCATTGTTTGGTTTATAACGGGTGGCAGGGACAAAGAATCCAATGAAATTTTTTTTAAGTGCTTTATCTGAAAGCTACCTTGAGCTGTTAAAAAGGGAACCGACTCGTGTCGATAATATATTAGACCTTCTGGTGACAAACAGACCCGAACTATTTGAAACAGTTAATGCAGAACAGGGAATCAGCGATCATAAAGCGGTTACTGCATCGATGATTTCAGCCGTAAATAGAAATATTAAAGAAAGTAGGAAGATTTTTATGATTAGCAAAAGTGACAAAAAGCAGATTTCAGAGTACTTGAGGCTCAACACAAAAGTTTTGTCTCAAGTACAGATAGTGTTGAGGATCAGTGGACAAAGTTCAAAACCATCGTACAATAAGCATTAGATGAGTATGTGCCAAGCAAGATCGTAAGAGATGGAAAACAGCCACCGTGGTACAACAACCGAGTTAGAAAACTGCTACGGAAGCAAAGGGAACTTCACAGCAAACATAAACATAGCCAAAGCCTTGCAGACAAACAAAAATCACACGAAGCGAAATGTAGTGTGAGGAGGGTTATGCGAGAGGCATTCAATGTATTCTAAAGTAAAGTTCTATGTACTGACTTGGCAGAAAATCCTAAGAAATTTTGGCCTTATGCCAAAGCGGTAAGTGGATCAAAACAAAATGTCCAGACACTGGCCGCTGGACCTGATGGGATACCAGTTCGATTTTACATAGAGTACGCGAAGGAACTCGCCCCCCTTCTTGCAGCGGCGTACCGTAGGTCTCTAGAAGAGCGTAGCGTTCCAAAAGATTGGAAAAGGGCACAGGATATCCCAGTTTTCAAGAAGGGACGTCGAACAGATGTGCAGAACTATAGACCTATATCTCTAACGTCGATCAGTTGTAGAATTTTGGAACACGTATTATGTTCGAGTATAATGACTTTTCTGGAGACTAGAAATCTACTCTGTAGGAAGCAGCGTGGGTTTCGAAAAAGACGATCGTGTGAAACCCAGCTCGCGCTATTCGTCCACGAGACTCAGAGGGCCATAGACACGGGTTCCCAGGCAGATGCCGTGTTTTTTGACTTCCGTAAGGCGTTTGATACAGTTCCCCACAGTCGTTTAATGAACAAAGTAAGAGCATATGGACTATCAGACCAATTGTGTGATTGGATTGAAGAGTTCCTAAATAATGAAACGCAGCATGTCATTCTGAATGGAAAGAAGTCTTCCGAAGTACGAGTGATTTCAGGTGTGGTGCAGGAGAGTGTCGTAGGACCGTTGCTATTCACAATATACATAAATGATCTTGTGGATGACATCGGAAGTTCACTGAGGCTTTTTGCGGATGATGCTGTAGTATATCGAGAGGTTGTAACAATGGAAAATTGTACTGAAATGCAGGAGGATCTGCAGCGAATTGACGCATGGTGCAGGGAATGGCAGTTGAATCTCAATGTAGACAAGTGTAATGTGCTGCGAATACATAGAAAGAAAGATCCTTTATCATTTAGCTGCAATATATCAGGTCAGCAACTGGAAGCAGCTAATTCCATGAATTACCTGCGAGTAGGTATTAGGAGTGATTTAAAATGGAATGACCATATCAAATTTATCGTCGGTAAAGCAGATGCCAGACTGAGGTTCACTGGAAGAATCCCAAGGAAATGCAATCCGAAAACAAAGGAAGTAGGTTACAGTACACTTGTTCGGCCACTGCTTGAATACTGCTCACCGGTGTGGGATCCGTACCAGATAGGTTTGATAGAAGAGATAGAGAAAATCCAACGGAGAGCAGCGCGCTTCTTTACAGGATGATTTAGTAAGAGCGAAAGCGTTACGGAGATTTTAGACAAACTCCAGTGGAAGAATCTGCAAGAGAGACGCTCAGTAGCTCGTTATGGGCTTTTGTTGAAGTTTCGAGAACATACCTTCACCGAGGAATCAAGCAGTATATTGCTCCCTCCTACATATATCTCGCGAAGAGACCATGAGGATAAAATCAGAGAGATTAGAGCCAACACAGAGGCATACCGACAATCTTTCTTTCCACGAACAATACGAGACAAAGCAGTGGCCGACTGCCTTCACATAACGACCGGCAGCAGCGGCGTTTGGGTAAAGTTGTCAGTGCTAAAAGACAAGCAACACTGCGTAAAACAACCACAGAAATCCATGCGCGACATACGGCGAACGTATCCCTTAGGACACTGCGGCGACATTTGGAGCTAATGGGCTATGGCAGCACACCAATGACGCGAGAACCTTTGCTAACAACGTGGCATCGCCTGCAGCGCCTCTCCTGAGCTCGTGACCATATCAGTTGGACCCTAGACGACTGGAAAACCGTGGCCTGGTGAGATGAGTCCCGATTTCAGTTGGTAAGAGATGATGGTAGGCTTATAATGTGACGCAAACCCTACGACGCCGTGGACCCAAGTATCAACAAGACGATGTGCAAGTTGACGGTGGCTCCATAATGATTTGGGCTGTGTTTACATGAAATGGATTGGGTCGTCTGGTCCAACTGAACCAATCATTGATTGGAAATGGTTATGATCGCCTACTTGGAGACCATTTGCAGCCATGTTCCCAAACAACGATGTCATGTCACTGGGCCACAGCTACTCACAATTGGTCTGGACAGTTCGAGCGTATGAGTTGGCCGCCCAGATGCCCGACGTGGATCCCATCGAACATTTATGGGGCATGATAGAGGTCTGTTCGTGCACAACATCAAACACCCGCAACACTTTTAAAGTTATGGACGGCCATAGAGGCACAATGACCAACATTTCTGCAGCGGACTTCCAACGACTTGTTTAGTCCACGCCACGTCGAGTTGCTGCACTACTGCGCAAAATAGGAGGTCCTACACTATAGTTGGAGGCATCCCTTTACCTCTGTACGACCATCAAGCTGCCATCATTGTCTGTCTCGTGTAGGGCTCATGAGGAAAACGGGGAGAGAGATTAGGACAAGTACAGAGGAATACCTAGGCTAATTTCTCCCTAATTGAATGGACGAATGGAATAGGACAGACAATTGATAATACCGATGGTAATTATCTTCCCCATTCACTCTACACTATTTACACTGACGAGTGAAAACATTATGACCAACTGCTTCATAGCTTGTTTGTCCGTTTTTGGAACGAAATACATCACTGATTCTGCGTATCAGGGATCCATTTATTTTGTTTTGCCAGAAAAATGATAGAGCAACGAATTGTCGTGAAGTTTCACATGAAACTTGGAAAAACTGCTACTGAAACCTATCAAAAAGGGCTCTGAGCACTATGGGACTTAATATCTGTGGTCATCAGTCCCCTATAACTTAGAACTACTTAAACCTAACTAACCTAAGGACATCACACACATCCATGCCCGAGGCAGGATTCGAACCTGCGACCGTAGCGGTCACGTGGTTCCAGACTGAAGCGCCTGGAACCGCACGGCCACACCGGCCGGCTACTGAAAGCTATCTTTTACTAAAAGAAGTGCATGGTGAAGATTATTTATCACGTACGCAAGTTTTTTCGTCGTTATAGCATTTCCAAGATTACGCTGAAATAGCTCACGCCCGGGACACCCTTCAACATCAAAAACGGATGAAAATATGATGCGATATGACCGTCGGCTGAGTATTCGATCGCTTGCTCAAAGCGTAGGAATTGACAAAGAATGCGTAAAGCAAATTTTACATTAAAAGAGAAAAGTGCGTGCGAAACTATTGACGAAAAGTCTCAAGGTCGAACAGAAAGAAACTCGTGAAAATGTTTGAACCAACAATTTGAATAGTATTGAAAATGATCCTAATTTTTTGGAAAAAATGATAACATGTGGCGTATCTTGCTTATTCACTTATGATACAGAAACTAAGCGCCAGTCCATGAATCGAAAAGGCCCAACTTCACCGAGAGCGAAGAAAGCTCGAATGAGTAGATCAAGATTCAAAACGATGACGATTGCTTTTTTTTTCGATTTTCATGGGATAATTTATCTTCACTTGGTTCCTGAAAGCCAGACTATTAATCAACATTGTTGTCTTGATGTTATTGCTCAACTCCGTGAGAAAATAAGAAAAAAACGACCTGGATTATTGAAGAACCGGTGATGGGTTCTGCTTCGAGACAACGCACCTGCTCATACCGCATTGGCTGTTAAGAAGTTTATAGCGAAGTACAGCATCCCAATGTTAGTCCGCCCACTTTATTCGCCTGACCTACTCGACTAGCCCAACGATGCTACTTTTCGTAATAAGTGTAGGTGTGATACGGAGACAACCCACTGTTGAAAAAATTCTAGAATACTGAATGCACGTTTATATTCCTTGCCAAGTACGCTGCTGAAACCTGTCTTTTACTAAAAGAAGTGTATGGCGAAGATTATTTATCACGTACGCAAGTTTTCTCGTCGTTCAAGCATTTCCAAGATGGCCGAGAAGACGCTGAAAATGGCTCACGCCCGGGACGCCTTTCAACAAAAGGAACAAGATTTCAGTCTGCTGAAACAGTAATTGAAAAAGTGGCACTTGCCATCAAGGAGCTGGCCACTCGCGCCGGAGGTTCGAGTCGTCCCTCGGGCATGGGTGTGTGTGTTGTTCTTAGCATAAGTTAGCTTAAGTAGTGTGTAAGTCTAGGGACCGATGACCTCAGTCAGCAGTTTTGTCCCTTAGGAATTCACACACATTTGAACATTTTTTTTTTTTTTCGTCAAGGAGCTCACAGAGGAAGACTTCCAGCACTGTTTCCTACAATGCAGAATTATCACGGAGCGTTGTAGGGATAAAGGACAGCATTGTTTTGAGGGTGACAATAAATAAAAATGTATGTTTCGGAAGTAAACTGTTTTACAGCTCTAGTCCCGTTATTTTATAGCTCTGCCTCGTATGTACATGTTTCGGGGAGTGTCGGCATCGTTAGTGCTCTGGCCTCCAATGGCGTCAGTGCAGCCACTGAGAACTTTCAGGATAGCGGATCGTGGTCGAAGGAATATGTCTCATTTTCCGTTAGTGTTGTTTGCCATTCTAACACGCGCTAATGGCGACTGCAGAAACTGTGTCAAAAGACATGTAACTGCAGAATGAATTTTCACTCTGCAGCGAAGTGTGCACTGATGTGAAACTTTGTCCCTTCTTTTTTCTCGTGTCATTTGCCCTTCTATTTTCGGGGTTGACTTGTTAATATGTATCTGGCATTGTTAGGGACATAGGGTCACGGGTGCTCTTCCTCTGGCCATCTCTCATCCACCCATTCCACATCTGTCTGCTTTAATGTATCCCATTTGAAAGTGTGTAAATGTTTTCTAAATGTTTGCGAACGACGTAACTCAGGCAGGAAGTGGGCACCAATATGGCATTCAACTAGTCAGATGTGGGAAACCGCCTAAAAACCACGTCAAGTCTGGCCGGCATAGAGGCCACCGCATCTGGTGCCGAAGCACCTCCCCGTATTCCCTAACGGCATGCTAACGAGCGCGGCTATCTGAGCCAGTTTGACGTGAAATTTCCAGACTGGGAACTCACATTTCTAACGCCAGAATCTTACCTCCTGCCTTCCAAACTTCGGATTCGAGTCCCGATTCAACACACAGCTATAACCCGCCAGGACGTTTCATGACAGGGCACACTCCGTTGCAGAGTGAAAATTTCATTCTGGGAACCATCTCCTAAAGCCATATCTTCGCAATATAATTTCTTCCAGGACTGCTAGTCCCTCAGGATATGCAGAACTTCTGTGGAGTTTAAAAGCTTGGAGACGAGGTACTGGCGGAAGTAAAGCTGTGAGGACGCGTCGTGAGTCATGCCTGGGCGCCTCGTAGAGAACCGACGTATTGACGCTGAGTGTTGAAATGCTGACAGCATAGCGAGTTTGCCATGTTTATCGCTGAGTAGTTGGTTTCTGAAAAGTTGTTTAGCTGGTTAATTATTATGGACTATAGACCGACGTTGTTTATTTTGTTTTTGTTGATTTGTATTATTTTTGAAGATGTCTTTGAATTCAAGAAGACATATCTCGAAGTTTAGTTGTGGTCGTGACTGTGTGGACCATAGTGAGTTTGAGTTTCAGAGTTTTGTTGTTGAGACGCTTAGAATTTCTTTAGATGATATTATTGGTGTACACATTTCGTAATGTGCTGCTGCTGCTGCTTATATGAAACTAAAAGATTCTCGATTTGCAATCGGGTTTAATAGGCTAGTTTAATTTTATGCTCGTTCGTACCTGGATCGAGACAATGCAAAGAATTACAGTAATTAATATTAAATATCATGCAAACTCTCGGCGCTTGAGCATGGCTTTTTTGTTAAGGTCAGTTCATGTATTTTAACCATGTTTCTTCTTCTGTGTTTTCACTAAAATCGGACTTCGTATTAAGACAGCACCCGAAGTCGACGGTGGATCGAGCTGGACGACTTTTTGCTTAGAAGTACGGAATCTTCTGCCATGCCAAGTCAACCAACAACCTTACAATGATTAAAGATACGAAATAAAACATACATAGGTTAGTAATAACCGTATATTCTGAAATAAAACACAAATTACGACACTTACATTGAGACTTGCATTATGCCATTACGAGTGCTGTTTGGTTGCAACTTATAACATATTTGTCGCAGCAGAAGTCCCAAATTCTCAGTCAATGTAAAAATTCCAACTTCGGAAAAGTTAAAATTAAAATTCAATCTCGTATTGTGTTTCAGAAAATATTTATTACAATTTCAAACTGTCCGCCCCCGGTAGCTGAGTGGTGAGCGTGACACTGTCAATCCTAAGAGCCCGGGTTCGATTCCCGGCTGGGTCGGAGATTTTCTCCGCTCAGGGACTGGGTGTTGTGTTGTCCTAATCATCATCATTTCATCCCCATCGACGCGCAGGTCGCCGAAGTGGCGTCAAATCAAAAGACCTGCACCAGGCGAACGGTCTACCCGACGGGAGGCCCTAGCCACACGACATTTCATTTCATTTCAATTTCAAACTAAATAAAGGCATCTTGACAAAGCTGAAATAAATTGCAGCATTCTTACAGTAATGAAATATATCAAGGTCAACAAGCTACATGCTTTCTGCCTAAATACGCTCAAAGTACTGACCTACATTGCCAACATGGCTGTAACTATTTATACTTTCTTAACAATCCCGAACAATCCTCGGCATTGTTTAGAAACATTTTTTAATTAATTAACAATTAAAACTCTCATCCTAAAACAAATGAGACATTTCAATGACTACCTTGACTCTTATATATTAAACACTAGTGAATTCTAGTGTCTATACAAATTGAAGCGTATATAAACGCTTAGGTATCAAATGTTAACAATACACTTGTTTATTTACTAATTACAGAAGATTCATATCATATAAAATGTTCCTACCAATTAACGGACTTCTACACATTAGTGTAATTAAGATTCTGTAATTATTTCCTTCGTAACTTTTTCACAAGTACATATTTCCATACACCTCTACGTCAGAAATTACTGTTTATGGTTAAAATTTACGTGTTTAAATAGGTTTCAGTTAGACTGTTACGTTTCAAACTCGTTAATGTACTAATAAAATAATGTAGTATTAATGGTGGCGAACCAAAATACGTCATATCTGAACAAGAATTAGAAAACAAAAGATGCCTCTTATTCCGCCAATAATCTCACGATCAGAAATCTTCAAATGTTTCCAGCGGCTGCACACAGTGTTTATACAGCCGTGGACTATATATATGGCTCAAATTATTTCTTTATTTCACTGCTTATAAATGCGTTTTCTGCAAATAAAAGCTCAGCATGCAAATGTGCCTTTAAACTAGACAGGAGACACTATGGATTTCACACATACTAACAAAACCACAAGTGAGCTTCAGATAGCATACGAATAGTTGAAATAGACAACATTCTAAATGCCATACCTGATATTTGCCTCAAAAAAGAAAAAAAAAGTGTATTTCCACCTGTAAAAAACTAATCTGTGTCCAAAAAAATTGAGAATGTGTTCTGATACCGTACAACTACGCTGCTCAAAAATAATGAGACAAATTGGAAAATAAATACTTTAAGAGTGTTCTAAGTGACATACCGGGAAATTAATTGGTTCCAAGCGACAATAAGAAAGTTTCTACAAGATGATTCTCGCTAAGCAAAAAATCAGCACCAGCCACTGTTAATAATGCTTTTTATTTACACAAATAGCGCCATTATCGGTTTCGAAGTGACAGGTCCATCTTCAGACGGATGCTCAAGTTTATATTACTTTCGTCGTTTCCACTTCAACAACTAATGTCCACAGCAACAAATGTAATGTAAACGTGAACAGCTGTCAAAAAGAAGAAAGAAAGATTAAAGTTTAACGTCCTGTGCACAGCGCTATCATTATAGACGGTGCACAGCCTCGGATTGCAAAAGGATGGGGAAGGATATCGGACGTGTCCTTAGAAAGGTACCATTCCGGCATTTGTCTGGCGTGATTTAGGGACATCGCGGAAAACATAAAAATCTAAGTGGCCGGACGCGGATCTAAGCCGTCGTCCTCCCGAATGCGAATCTAGTTTTCTAGCCATGTGCCACCGTACTTGGGGAACGTCTAAAGGTGAAACCGTCGTTTCTAAACCGGTAACGGCGTTATTTGTGTAAATAGCATTATTAGCTGCAGCTGATAGCTATATTTCTTCTTTGCAAGAACATATTTGCGTAACTATTCTGCACGCCACCTGAATTTTGTGTTAATTGTACCCAAAAAGCGACTGTGTGCAATCGAGCCCCAGCAGAGAGACGATGCCTGTAACTATCAAGGTTGAATTCTTGCCCAGTAGGCAGATGACTATTGGGTTCGCATTCAGTCATAGCCCACCACATCAAACTCAAAGTCGCACACACAGCTCCCGTTACCGTCGCTAGAGTAAGTTATCGCTTTACGTCAATGAACTGTCCAAGAAAATTACTTATCACTTCACCTTACAATACCGAAAGCAAAACTGCTGCCGGAAAGTTTCTATCACACCTACATTATCTTAACACTTTGCCATCCGGTAACACCACAGTGGTGTCGTGAGCATAGTATCGCGCAGTGGCCGGTGACAGCACTTTAGTATCTTTTTCATTTTGTTGGTGATTTGTTTAGGTTACAATAAGTTACACACGTCAACATATTTTTTGTTTTCATTAGTACTTGTGAGAGGTGGCGTAAGCCCCCCTCTCATATTTCTATCTTACTCTGAGTAATTCGATTTTCCTCTCTGATTGCATGCGGTGAAAAGTTGCTATTCCTTCACACGTGGACTTCCCACGCAGCGTCTCTCGTCACCTGGGTGGTCCAGTGACAGACGAGTTCTCCTAAGCTTGAAAGGGTTAAGCCGATGGGTGTGAGGGAGTCGAGTGGATGCTTTCCAGACGCCGACATTGTCATAAGAGCGGGAGCGACACGCCCAGATGGGCCAGAAGGGGCGGCTGGGCTAGAGATTCCGTTACTTCGCAGAAACTTAGTGAAAACCGTTTCTAGCAGGCTACCAGCGAGGCGTGGGAATGACTTGTGTCCCCAGGCAAATTCCCGCGTTTTCTGCAAAATCGTATCTGTGATTGGCTTGCTCAGGGCATAGCTCCGTGACGTAGCCAAATCGGTGCAGAAATTGGCGCCAAGAATCTCCATTGGTGGAAAGGTAGTGCTTCGGCAATAGAGTGGAATTTTCCGCCGGTTTTTCGAGTTGCTGATTGGAACGTTTTACCCACGGCCACTGTCGTGGAGGCGGGAATGTTCGGTGTTCGGTTTGTACGGGTGCCCTTGAGGTAGTCGGCTCTCGCCTTTCGGTCGGAGTAGGTTACAAGACAGAGCTCTCACTGCTCTGGACAGCCTGCCTTCCGTTGGCTGTCTAATATACTTTTATTTGATTGTAACTGTTTGACGAAGTTGCCAAAGTTTCGACTTCAACGTAACTTTCCGAGTACAGTTGGCAATTGAGCGTTCTGCGTATAAGCGGCCTATGTTGTCTGTCTTGGGCAGTTTTGGCTAAAGTTCACTGTATCAGAGTTACTGTGTGACTTCGCTTGTTAAAATCAATTACTGTAGCGTCAGTGATTGTATGGCGGGCCTTCTTCGTCTCCCTCAGAGGCGTATTTGTGTTGCTAGGAAGTCTTTAGTCTGGAACAACCAGACTGGAGAATTTGTTTCGGGCTATACTCACGACATTATCATCACCACGACGGGACGTCGAAGCAACCAGCCATCGCCTCCGGTATGCCAGATCGAGTCCTTGCAGTTAAGAAGACAGCTTGGTAATGTATGTCCGCAGCACCGGCAGATTAGGGATTTTGCTAGGTGATAGTCAGAGCTCAGTTCGTCTTTTCTAACTTTGTTCTGTCTTGGGTGTTCATTGTCTGAGTTCTCACTACTGTAGCAGCAATTAATGTTGAGTTGGCTGTGTGGTTCTCTTAAGATTTGAGTTGCAAGGCATTGGCTCCACATACCACTTCGTCATAAATGTCACAATCTAGTTTATGGACAACTTCACCTTCACAGCATTTATTTGAGTATCCAATTTGATGTATTGTAAATGTTTCATGTGTTTTGTTTATTATTTTGAGTTTAGTCTTAATAAATCAAATTGTTATTTTGGACAGAACTTTCATTCTGTTAATCGGTAGAGCAACCCATTCATTTCTCACTATGTTAATGAAACTTTCCTTTATTTAATTAATTTCTATCAAATGAAATTATTGCAGGTGCCAAACTCTTTTCTACTCCACTTGCAGGGTCGATTACGGTCAGTTCGCGTTTCTTCTTAATCCATGTGCAACAACAAAAGTCGGAGTTAGAATAGTGCGGGGGGGGGGGGGGGGGGGGAGGGGGGGCTTAGAGCATCATTTACATATGAAGATTCTAGAAGAATTTAGTGGTAAATACGCTGCTAGCCCCGGCACCTCGCACTTGTGCACTTTCATGGTGGCAGACGAAAGAGACGATACGATTATTTACGATGAATGCGCGGACGTCTTATCTTACGTTCCGGACGACTTGGCCGTTGGGAAGAAGACACTGGATATCAAAAAAATGATAGTGAAGCAGAATCGTCGGAAGATAGTGTAATACGTCCAAGAAGAATTCGGCGAACGCTACGGTTGTCAACTGATTCGGATGAATCAGACGAAGAAGACAGACTATGATTTACTGAGGACCAATAATAAATCTGAAGGATCTCCGGGTCCATACCCATTTCCCAAAGATACACAGAGTGTCGTGGATATCGTAGAATTGTGTATTGGTAAAGATCTATTTGAATATATTAGCAACGAAACCGAGTGTTACAGTCAAAGCTGGAATAGAAGGAAACTGGATTTAAAAAATTGCCAAATTTGTCGACGTTACGGCACCCGAACTTAGAAAATGGTTTGGGCTTGCTATCCTTATGGGAATTGTAAGAAAAGCAAGGATCGATGATTACTGGGCAACGAATCCGTTGATAGACACACCGGTATTTCGCAAAACGATGTCCTGTAACCGATTCAAAGTGCAATTCGTAATTGATTAATTTTCCAAAAAGCTTAAAGAAACATCTAATCTAAGTCAAAACATCTCAATTGATGAAGGAATGATACCGTGGAGTGGACAGCTAAAAGTTAAAGTTTACAGTCTGTCGAAAATTACGAAATAAGGCATAGTCATTCGGATGCTATGTGATTCGAGTACGGGGTACACTTCCTCATTCAAGATATATTCCGGCGCTGGTCAACCTTTAGCAAAAACATTGAAGGAACTATTGACGCCTTCTTATGGAAAGTGGTATCATCTCTACATGAATAATTATTGTAACAATGTAGAACTTGCAGAGAATTTACTTGAAAAGAAAATTCGAGTTTGGGCAACGATACGGCAAAATAGAGGATTTCCGGAAAAATTAAAGCGCGCAAAAGTCTATGTGTTTGAAGATTGTCATCAACGGAGAGGTGACAAGCGGCCGGCGACAAGCCAAGTAATCCGAATTAGCGCTGCTGGCGCCAAATTTGTACGAGATGTGTGGGCGGCAAAGTGTTAATATTCAGTTCCACGGTTCCCTCCATCTTATTACGTTTTTCCTTTTGTTGCAAAACAAGCGGAAAAATGCTCCTCTCGATCCAGAAATACCCAAATGTGCGCTTGTTTAAAAGATTCTGACTGAAAACTGAGGTTCGATCTTCCTCAACACATTTAAAAATTTTACAAAAATTTTGGTATGCAAACATATTCGCGCTCTTTTTAACACGCAACCCACCTGTCACTCTCCCAAGCTCCCCTAACTGTAACTCGCTCACAGCCACGAGTCCATAACTGTTAGTCGCTCATACCCATCCACCCCCACTTGTTCATTCTAATTCATTCATTCAGCCCAACTCATTGTCACAATCTCTTTGTGCTCTCTAATTGACACTGTCTCGTGTCTCATAGCCATAGTCTCCATTTTGCCATACTACTACTGACTCTCTCACTTTCACGTCTGCCTCTTGCTCTCTATTACTGCTAATTTCCCACCAATTACTTCACACAGCTTCTCACTGTCACTATCTCTCTCTACCTCGTCGTCATTGTCATAGACTCTCTCTCTCATTATGACTGGCTCTCACTCACTTCCACGTTCTCCTTATCTTTATTCCTCTCCCACTGATACTATCTCCTTCAATCTTTTCCAAGTACTGTTCTGTCACTGTCAACTGTCTTCCACTGTCACAGTGTCTCTCTCACATCTTCATTGTCTCCTTCGCTCATTCTACACCACAACCACTGTTTGCTATCTTCCAGTATTTATTAATTTTCCGTCCTTTCCACACTGACACTCCCTCCTCTCTCAGCATTGTTGTTGTTGTGGTCTTCAGTCCAGAGACTGGTTTGATGCATCTCTCCATGCTACTCTCTCTTGTGCAAGCTTCTTCATCTCCCTGTACCTACTGCAACCTACATCCTTCTGAATCTGTTTAGTGTATTTATCTGTTGGTCTCCCTCTACGATTTTTACCCTCCACGCTGCCCTCCAATACTAAATTGGTGATCCATTGATGCCTCAGAACATGCCCTACCAACCGACCCCTTCTTTTGGTCAAGTTGTGCCACAAATTCCTCTTCTCCCCAATTCTATTCAATACCTCCTCATTAGTTATGTGATCTACCCATCTAATCTTCAGCATTCTTCTGTGGGACCACATTTCGAAAGCTTATATTCTCTTCTTGTCTAAACTATTTATCGTCCATTTTGGCTACACTCCATACAAACACTTTCAGAAACGACTTCCTGACATTTAAATCTATACTTGATGTTAACAAATTTAACTTCTTCAGAAACGCTTTCCTTGCCATTGCCAGTCTACATTTTATATCATCTCTACTGCGCCCATCATCAGTTATTTTGCTCCCCAAATAGCAAAACTCATTTACTACTTTAAGCGTCTCTTTCCCTAATCTAATTCCCTCGGCATCACCCGATTTAATTCGACTACATTCCATTATCCTCGTTTTACTTTTTTGATGTTCATCTAATACCCTCCTTTCAAGACACTGTCCATTCCGTTCAACTGCTCTTCCAAGTCCTTTGCTGTCTCTAAAAGAATTACAATGTCATCGGCGAACCTAAAAGTTTTTATTTCTTCTTCGAAGGTTTTAATACCTACTCCGAACTTTTCTTTTGTTTCCTTTATTGCTTGCTCAACATACAGATTGAATAACATCGGGGATAGGCTACAACCCTGTCTCACTCCCTTCCCAACAACTGCTTTCCTTTCATGTCCCTCGACTCGTATGACTGCCATCTGGTTTCTGTACAAATTGTAAATAGTCTATCGCTTCCTGTATTTTAATAATACAGTAGATAATGAAATTTTCCATAATAACCACATGACAAAATACTCTCTTCTTTGTGTACTGTCATTTGCCAAAATCTCATTTCAACATCTCAAACCGTTTATGGAATATGCGGAATGCTGTTGATATTTCACTCTGGCTTTATCGCTGGCGCCGAGCCGTCAGAAATGAGTGTGCTATACCAGATCAATTTCTCAAGACTGGTGACAGATAGACCTCCAGCCAAGTTTGAAGAAAAATTCAGTGTTATCTAAATTTCACACTCAGTAACATATTAGGAAACACGCACCAAAACGCAAAATCATGGCGACTCCTTTTTTTCATTTCCAACTTTTTAGAATTTCACGCAGTGTCCTACTTCCATGCCAATGTCACAATAACTGACCATTAACAAAACGTTGGGCACATCATCATGAAGCTGACATACAAAGCTGTAAGTAACGCAAAAAAACAAATTTTTTACCGACTTTTTCCCGTAAAATAATTTGAGGAAGTTTACGGGGTGCACGCCTTGATTCTGTCATTGCCCACCGGCCGAAAGGGGGCAAGAACTGTCGGCCTCCCCTTGCGAACAACAAATGATCTCGCTCAGGGCTTTGGGCGAAAATCGGTCACTGCGCATCAGCCACCGTATCCTGCGAGGACTCTACTGGCTGTCACTGGTTGTGTTACAGTACGAGTATCAACATACGAGGGTAATCACAAGATTAAGGTCTTTTTTTTTTGTAAGTACAGAACTGTTTATGTGGCAGTTGGTTACACTGCTTCACGCGCTGTGCATAAACATGCGCACGCCGCGCTGAGGCGGTCAGCATTCCGAGTTAGTATTCGCTGCTCGACTCGCTGCGACACACTTGCTACTGTCACCGCGCACGTAACGCTATGGCTGTGAAGCAGTTTGCCGCCGCACTAGAAGCTCTCATCCATGCGATGGGGTTCACCGGCCGCCGCCCACGTCCGCCAAAGCGCAGGCGAACGCAGCAGCACCGGAAGGGCCTCCAGTGCTACAATTGCCAGCAGCTGGGGCATGCCGCGCGGGAGTGCACGAACGCCGTCGCGTGCTTGAAGTGCGCGGCGGCTCACGACACCCGCAGTTGTCCAAAGCCTCGTGGTATGGCCAGCAGATGCGCGAACTGTGGCGGGTCACACGCCGCAAACTCGCGTAGCTGCGCCTACCTTCGGGAGTTCCGCCGTCTGTCAGCCGCACCACGTCCTGCGGCGGCGTCGAGCGCCACGACGGCCGCCCCGCCCCCCCCCCCCCCCCCCCCGCTCCGGCGAGGGGTGCTCGCCGCGCCGACGTGAGGCCGCCACCGATGACGCTCTGGCCGGCTTCCAAGCCGCCTTTGCGGCCGAACGGGCCGCCCTGAAGGAGGAGCTCGCAGCTGTCCATCGCCAGCTCCAACAGCTGCGCGATGAGCTCCGGGTTCTCAAGAAGAACCCGCCATTTCCCGCCGCCGCCCCCGCTGTGAGTCGTCCGGTGGGGTTCGACGTGGCCACGCAAACAACCGCCGCTCCCCCTCCCGCAGCAATGCAGGAGGTGGCGCCCATGGAAACAGGTGATGTGCCACCTGGGCTGCCCCCCTCCGAGGTGGCAGCCGCAAGCAAGGGCGCTAAGGCGCCTCCTGTCTCCTCGCAAGCCGAGAAGCCAACGAAGAAGAGGAGGATTCGCCTCCCATTTCCTGACGTGACCAACGTGCAGGTCGTCCTGAAGAACATTGCCGCGGCACTGAAGAACAGGTCCTACCCCTATGCCGACCAACCATATCATCCCTTCACTCCGCCAGACCAGCCCATACCTTCCCTCCCCCATCGACCGCTCCACTTTCGCACGTACAGATACCGTGACGCGTTTATGGAAGTGCTCACGAAGAAGGAAATAGCCCTGCTAAATTCACACCCCATCTTCACCCCCTCTCAATGGGATGCCTTAGTCGACGTTATAGACGTATTCGTGAAGGAAGAGTACCGGTCTGGTAGGAGGAAGATGGACCGCGAAACTATCGAAGCCATGGCAGACATTGAACGTAAACGCCGACAGTTTCAGTAACGACCACCACGCGAGGCCATTACCACAGTAGCGGAGCCTTTAGCTTAACCCACCGGCCAGTCACTTCGGCCTTTCGTTTTCCATTTCTCTCACTGTCTCTCTCACTATCCTTTCATCTTTCTTTTATTAAAAAAAAAATTGCACAAAGAGTCAAGCCGAACGATAAAGCCATAAAATTTTCCTAGCCAAACCGTCATGCCAAAAGGTGTAGCGCTTTCTTGCGCTAGTACTTCGCCCCCAGTCGAGGTTATCTTCCTCAGTCCATTGTGCAGGCGCGAGGCGGTCAGTCTTGGCTTGGCAGTCGTTGAGAATGGAGCTCCCGTTGGATGTTACCGCCAAGTGCGAATTGCTCTCAGTTATTCGGTTTTTGAACGCAAAGGGCACTGCTCCGATTGAAATCCGTCGCCAATTGGCGGAAGTGTATGGTGAGTCGTGCAAGGATGTCAAAAATGTTCGTAAGTGGTGTAGAGAGTTTGCACCTGGTCGGACCGAAATTCACGACGAACATAGGAGTGGGAGACCGTCAATTTCTGAGGAGACAATGCTGAAGGTTGAGCAAAGCGTGCGTGAAGATCGGCGGATCACCCTGTATGATCTCTGCACGTTGGTTCCTGAGGTTTCCCGAAGCACCGCTCACAGAATATTAACGGAAACATTGAACTACCGGAAGGTGTGCGCAAGATGGGTGCCACGCATGCTGACTGAGGACCACATGCGGCAACGAGTTGAAGCTTCCCGCGCATTTCTTCATCGCCTTGCAGTCGAACAGGACAACTTTCTGGACTTAATTGTGACGGGTGACGGAACCTGGGCAACCACTGCATGGGGGCTTAATTATATATGATTGAAAATACTTTTTAGTAACTATATGTCCGATTACGTTGTTTCTCGTAATCGGTTGGCCCTGACTAGAATTATTACGCAATCTGACTGCAACAAACAATGAAAGAAGATTTTCGTAAACACAGTTAATTAATTAAGTCCCCAGCAACTATAAAACCTACAAAACCAATAAGCACAAGAGTAACTGTTCTGTATGTGGGAGTGTGACTCAACGTACACATCTGGCACGGTTCTTCTCCAACAAGACAAGAATTTTTAAATACCAATTATACTGACGTGATAAAATAAAATTAGAAAAACTATAATTACGCAAGAAAACCAGAATTCACTCTAATACAAGAACACAAGCCAGATGCTTTGTTGACTGAACCTGTAATGACGCATTATTTCAGACACACAAATAATAAAAGAACATTGTGGTTTTTACCTTCATATATATTGACGAAATGCACTCTGATCATTACAATAACATCTGCTATCTCTCCCATCAAATAACTGGATAAAACATGGAACAAACACTCCTTACTACAACATCTCGACAAGCCTTGCCCACTAGCACATCTCAACACGAACTGTCTTCTACGAGCTCTGCCCACGCACTGACTTCTACAAGCTCTCAACAAGCACTGACTACTACGAGCTCTCAACAAGCACTGTGGAGGCGGCTTAATAGTACTCTTTGGCGCAATCTCTGGCGCAGTGGCTCAGTGTAGCCACCTTTCATATACCCCTCCTCCACAGGCCAGAATTTGATGGTATTTTTGCCAGCATTGGTGGTGAAAATACCACCAAATTCGTCCACAAAAATACAGACAAAAATAAAAGATAATATTAATACCTAAATATCACATAATTAGTTAAAATTTTGGCTTTGCACTGACCTTTCAATAACCTAATATACAAAATACAGTAGGCAATACAAATTCTTTTCATACATGTGGCTTTACATAATAGTTTACACAATACACAAAAAATCAGTTTATACAAATGTTCACATAAAATTCTTTTAATTATTCAAAAAAAAATAGTTGATAATTCCAGCCCAGCAATGGTCAACAGGTGCAAACACCAACAAGTGACATCATTTCAGCAGAAGCAGTCCATCAGTTGCACCCAGCAATGTTGAGCAGGTGCAGACACCAACAAATGACATCATTTCAGTAGAAGCAGTCCATCAGTTGCACTCAGCAATGTTGAGCAGGTGCAGACACCAACAAGTGACATCATTTCAGTAGAAGCAGTCCATCAGTTGCACCCAGCAATGTTGAGCAGGTGCAGACACCAACAAGTGACATCATTTCAGTAGAAGCAGTTCCATCTGTGGCACCCAGTAAAGTTGAGCAGGTGCAGACACCAACAAGTGACATCACTTCAGTAGAAGCAGTTCCATCTGTGGCACCCAGTAAAGTTGAGCAGGTGCAGACACCAACAAGTGACATCATTTCAGTAGAAGCAGTTCCATCAGTTGCACCCAGCAATGTTGAGCAGGTGCAGACACCAACAAGTGACATCATTTCAGTAGAAGCAGTTCCATCAGTTGCACCCAGCAATGTTGAGCAGGTGCAGACACCAACAAGTGACATTTCAGTAGAAGCAGTTCCATCAGTTGCACCCAGCAATGTTTAGCAGGTGCAGACACCAACAAGTGACATCATTTCAGTAGAAGCAGTTCCATCAGTTGCACCCAGCAATGTTGAGCAGGTACACACAGCAACAAGTGACATAATTTGAGTAAAAAGCAGTCCATCAGTGGCACCCAGTAATGTTGAGTAGGTGCAGACAGCAAGAAGTGACTTCATTTCCATACAAGTAGTCCATCAGTTGCACCCAGCAATGATGAGCAGGTCCAGAGAGCAGTCCATGATATTCACTATCACTAATCACACTGTTCATCAGCAGAAACTAAACATGTCCTAGTGACACCAATCATGTAGATAAAGTACAAGTAACAGTCCATAATATTCACTATCACTGATCACTCAGTTCATCAGCAGAAATTAATCATTCCTAAGTGTCACACATTACGTTGAAAAGTGCAGGTAACAGTTCATAATATTTACCATCACTAATCAGACAGTTCAGGCATGAACAGTAGTTTGAATACACATACAAATGCTTTTACACTAAACATATAAATTCTAATAAACACACAAATGATGTCAGATAATTGTCATATTAACTATTACAAATACTCAAATATCAGTAAACCTATAATATTTATGGGTGTCAGTGCAAGCCACTACAAACAAATAAAATAATATTTAGGAGATAGGTGGGTAGTATTAGGAAAGGAAAACACACAAAACACACTCACTCATCTTTCATCCACATTAAGTACTACTGTGTAACTGAATAGTGTTAACTGTGTAAATGCAATTCTGTAAAAATTTGATGTTCATCATGTGTATCAAGTAGTAGTGGCAGCAATGTATAGCAGTCAATAATAGTTAGGTCAACATCATAGTCATCATGTCAAGACCAATGTTTGCCAAGCCAGATCAAATGTACTGTTGTTGAACAACTGTCAGTGAGCCAAGATATGCAAATACTTCCTCTCTTCAAAAAAAGTATATACTGCTTAGTGACTTAACAAAGTGTGTGTATAGACTATCTTCCTTCTACTTTAGTGTTCTAGTCTGCTATCTTCATCCTCCTTGTTCCATAAGACCAACAAAAAAAAATATGCATCTCACTTACTTTACCTCTTATCCACCAAAACTCCAATAATCATCAACTTCACACAATCTCAATAATACCTCAATAATACCTCTTCAATACGTCGATACATATAAACCTTATTGCCAATATATGCTCCTCACTTACTTTACCTCTTATCCACCAAAACTCCAATAATCATCAACTTCACACAATCTCAATAATACCTCAATAATATCTCTTCAATGCGTCGATACATATAAACCTTATTACCAATATCATTTCACTTCCATAACAACTCTTTCCTCTAGTCAGTCTCCTCGAACAAGTACAGATAAAATCCTAATGCAAACCTCATCATCCCATACAATCCGAAGACACATTGTCAACACACAACCTCTGTGTAATCCATCTGAGCCAAATCTTCTACTCATTATGAATTATAAACAAAAGAAATGCATACATGACCTCTAACAGACTTAGTTCGAATAACTCTCAGTAATTAAGTACGATTACGGAATGTGAATGATCATAATATTTCACAGTGTGTACACCACTTCAAGAATTATGGCAGAAGCAAACATGTGAAGTATTTCTTGTGTCAAGTTTCACTTCGTATTTCAATTGCTCACGAAGAATGCAGTGTAATAATTGTTAATGGTCTAAACCTAGTGTTGGTATGTCATGTCGTTAGCTTCCTTCCTATTAGCATAAATTTATACAGCTTCCATAAAACCTCAGCTCATGTGACTTCAACGAAGTTCTTTGTACCAATGTCGTTCGTCGAATTATAGCAGTTCATTTTCTTATCTTAAAATATAAGGCGCTGAGCGTAAGCAAAACAAGCAATAGCGAGTAAATATACCAGTAGAGAACAGAATGTCAACAAGTGGATGCAGCACAATTCCTTCAACGAGGCTCTGCCAAGCGAACAATCTATAATTAATACAATAGTGTGACCTAAACTCTCTGTTTGTACACAGTATATCAGCATTTCTATATACCAAATTAAAGAGTAGTTATGACAACAACAGATATGTATAAATATGCAATCCATACGCAAAGCAGTAAACATGTCATTAGCATCATATCAGCATAAGCAAATAAATGTTCATATGTCATCCTAATAAGTAAACATGAAGGCGCAAGCAGATAAATCACAAAGTATAACTTACATACCTAACCACATCAGCACAATAAATCAGGTGACAATTATAATTTAAATAAATAAGCACAGCAGGCACATAATAAAAAAATATGACATCAGTGAAAAAGCATAGCGTCCAAACGATGCAAAATATACACAAGTTACAACCCAGTTCATTAATACCACAGCTCTACAAAATAAAATTTTTTTTTCGTTGCCAGGGAAGTTTGAACGAAAATGGGATATTGTTATGATACTCATTCCGAGTATATTTGTACTTTTTCCAAATTGGCTCTGGTTTTTGAGATATAGGTTATTTGTGGAAATGAGAGTTTCATGTGGATAATGTCGACTGCAGGGTCCATATATGGTGTAATGTATTTGCTACCTGTTTTTTAATTAGTGATATTGTACTATCTTTATTAAACAATTGTGCTCAGGGAGTGCATCTGTGTGGTTGAGGATTACATCATGCAAACATCACACTGTCAGCATGCGTTCAGTCCTGTTGTGCGGTGCGTGTGTTGAAGATATTGAGGGTTGTGCCGATTTGAATTCGGCGGTACTCGACATTCATTTGTTGGCCGAGGTAATCCCCGCAACAGCCGATAGGTAGCGTTCAGTGTAAACAAGAAAAATGGCGATGGTCGAAAGTCACACACATGTGCAGTGCAGCTTCAAGGAGATAGAACCTTTTCATCGTGACGTAGCAAATAAGAGGTGAGTATTCATTTCACACAAAACAATTAATGATGTTTGTTGGATGCGATTGACATGCAAATACAAGAAAGTTCTGCATAATATGTAGTATTTGTGCAATTTTGTTTTAGGAAAACAAGAGTTCTTCACGCCGTCTTTGCGTGAACCATCCAGATGAGTTCTGCTACATTTGTGGTCAATACGTTCTTCAAAAGAACAGGAAGAATATCACTCCTTTTGTGAAGGAAGCGTATCTGGCATTTTCGGAATTAAACTTGGAGATCAAGACAAGGCGTGGGCACCCCATAAAGTTTGTAAATGCTGTGTGGAGTGCTTACGGCAGTGGACAAAACGAAAAAGGAAAAGCTTAAACTTCGGAGTGCCTATGGTATGGCGAGAGCAGAAGAACCATACAGATGATTGCTATTTTTGCATTGTTAATGTGAAAGGTTTTAATAGGTTCAAAAAACGAAAGTGGGAATATCCCGATTTGGAGTCAGCAAGAAGACCGGTGGTGCACAGCAACGATGTTCCTGTGCCAACCTTCACAACATTACCCACGCTGACCTCATCAGATGACGATGTGCACGGTGAGGAATGTACAAGTAGTGGTTCGGAATACGAAGGATGTGAGACAAAACTCCAGCAGTTCGACCAGAAGGAGCTCAGTGACTTGATACGAGAACTCAATCTTTCAAAGCAAGCATCAGAACTCTTAGCATCCAGGCTTAAGGAAAAGAACTGTCTTCATCCAAGTGTTAAAATAACAGCTTACCGGACGAGAGAAGAAAACCTTCTTCCATACTTCAACCAAGAAGAGGTTATAGTGCATTGCAGCAATATACCTGGACTTTTACTTGAATTGGGGCTGCCGGAATATAGACCAGAGGACTGGCGTCTCTTCATAGACAGTTCCACTAGAAGTTTAAAATGTGTTCTCCTACACAATGGCAATCGTTACGCATCTATTCCAATTGCCCACTCAACAAAACTTTGTGAAGCTTATGCTAACATCAAGATGGTTCTGCAGAAAATTCAGTATATGCAGCACCAGTGGTTGATTTGTGTTGATTTGAAAATGGTGAACTTCTTGCTTGGACAACAAAGTGGATATACAAAGCACCCATGTTTTATCTGCATGTGGGATAGTAGGGCAAAGCACGAACATTGGAAGCAGAAAACATGGCCTCCAAGGGAACATATGGCTGTTGGTGAAGCAAACATCATTAATGAACCTCTGGTTAGTAGGGACAAGATTGTTCTTCCACCATTACATATTAAGTTAGGACTAATGAAGCAATTCACCAAAGCTTTAGACAGAAATGGTAACTGCTTCACATACATCTGCAATACGTTCCCTGGACTCAGTAGTGAAAAACTTAAGGCAGGAATATTTGATGGTCCTCAAATTCGCAGGCTCATCAACGATACCAATTTTACAAGTGTCATGACTGTCACTGAAGCATCGGCCTGGAACAGTTTTGTCGCTGTTGTAAAATGTTTTTTGGGCAATCATAAAGCTCCCAATTACGAGGAACTGGTCAAAAACATGCTCACTAACTTTCAAAACTTAGGAGCTAACATGAGCATAAAATTGCACTTCCTTCACAGCTTCTTGGATCGATTTCCTCGTAATCTAGGTGATTTCAGTGAGGAACAAGGAGAGCGGTTCCATCAAGATATGAAAGGAATAGAGGAAAGATATAAAGGAAAATGGGACAGGCATATGATGGCAGATTATTGCTGGAATCTGCAACGTGACTGTTCTGAAGAGACCTATAAAAGGAAAGCGTGCAGGAAGCGGTTCGTCATGGACGGAAAATGATATACTTATAGAGAAACTTTTCAATTATGTTTTATACGTGGACAAATGCCTATCAGGTTTTCATAGAAGCTATTTATAAAGATTATTTTCTTTTTTCATTGTAGTTTGTAGCGCTCGAGTTCAGTATTAGCAATTTTTTCTAATTTTTTTAATAAATCATGCATTATCTCAAAAACTAGAGCCAAACTGCATAAATGGTTGCTATATTCGTCCTCAGCACCACTAACCCATCCTAAAGCCACTCAAATATCCTTGGCAAGAAAATGAGTGTTGACCAGTGTAATCATTGTCAAAATCAGTTAACGTACGCAAGCACGTCGCTTCACAAGTAATTTTCATAGAACATGAAATTAGCACAAAGTATGAATCACGTAATCGCGAGCAGCAAATTACGTCTAAAGTACGTACCTAAGTGGAAATATGTTACCTGAAAAATGAACTCAATTAATAGTTACCCTTTTTAGTTTATTAGTTTCTTCTTCGAAATTACATTCTTCCTGAAAATTTCTCGATACCAAGTCCTCTTAACGTCGGAGACACACAGAATTTACCTGAAGTTCTTAAATATTTTATACAACCGTATCCTGAAAAATACTGAATGTTAATAACAGAACTCATTAACTCACTATAGCTTTATACTGAATTTAGTCGCAGAAATTAAACTGTATTTGTTTACGGCTGTCAGTGCATTCGCACTGAGCGCTCGATCAGCTGTAGGCGCGTGACGTAGGAAGCAATTGTTCGCGGTCAACGACTGCCTTGTGCGGCGCGCAGACTTGACTGTTGCTTTGAGTATGTGCCGCCGCCAAAACACAGCGCGGTATCCTTGTACTCTCCGCATGTTTACATCTAGCTGTTAGTTTCTCACAAGTATGTCATTCCACAAAATTTTTTCAAAAGTATATCATTCCACAAAAATTTTGGAAACTACGAACCTCTCGTTTTGTGGTAGGAACAGCATAATTACGAATAGCGTCTAATTTTTCTGGATCAGGAAGAATACTTTCTGTAGAAATAATGTGACCGAGAAATTTCACCTATGAACGACCAAATTCAGATTTTTCCAAGTTCACAGTAATGCCAACTCGTGCAAAAATACGTAATAATGAATCCAAAATTTTGTTGTGCTCACTCCAAGAACGTTTAGCAATAAGAATGTCGTCAACATATGAAGTAATATTGTCGCGAAGATAAACAGGTAAAATTTCATTTAAGCTACGAATGAATGCTGCTGAAGGTACAATAAGTCCAAATGGTAATTTCCAAAGTCACTTTTGAGTAAATTAGTCATATCAGGTTATTATTTACTTACTCTCTAGATAGATTGATAGTCGAAGAGTTGGTTTGACAGATGCAAAGAATAGTAAAAGAGTAGGCAGCGGTACAGAAAACTAAAAGAGAAATAGCACCACTACAGCTCGGGGCCCTATGCTCGCTACGGCACATATTCACTTAGAGTAGTGAATCCCCTGAGGACTTTAATAGCCGCACATAATTTCCAGTTTGTGTCTTAGTGGCCAATTTGGTGGAAGTGCGTACATAAACTGATCTAACCATGCACATGGATGTATGTCATTCTTAGAGTTGCGGAAGATCTTAAATTTCCGAACAGTCAGAAAGTGTTTATAGTCAAAGTTTTCGCCTCGTGGCGACAAAGACCTACCGCGTCTGTTCCAGTCCCAATGACGATTATTGTAAAGTTCGCGCGCCTGGCGCTCTCTTGTTCATCCCGTAAATGAAACAAATTATTTTCTTCAAACCCCTCTGCTACCTGTGATTCTGAATTTCTTCTGCTATCTTTTCCTACAATTTCACCTTCGATCTGTTTGACTTGCTTTCGTAATGCTTCTACTTCCCTTTTAACGCGTTCATTAAATTTTCCCTGATTTTCAACATGTTTATTTATGTTCTGGCACTCTTCGGTTTCTGCGAATGGTAATGGAGCTGTATCATCCGAATCTCTGTCCCCATGTAAACTAAGATTTGTCAATTTATCTGAAATCTCCTCAACTCTTTCCGATAAGTCACCTATTTGTTCTTTCTGTTTATTTACGTCTTCCGTAAGTGTCGTGACTCGGGTTTCAGTATTGACACACTTGGTAGTTAACTGTTCATATTGTTGTGTTAGGTTATTTAATCTGTCATTTGGCACGGATTCCTCGATTCTCTCAAATATTTCTTCCTTATCTTTTGCACGTTGTAAATTTAACTCTGAAAATTTCTGTACTATCACGCGATCTCTTTCTTCCTGTTCTCTATCCTGTTCCCTTTGTCTAATCTCTACTGCAACTAATCTATTATTGTGAGCATTCAAAATCGGTTGTAATTCTTCTCTGATTTCTTTCTTTAATTCATCTTTCATATTTTTGAAACATGTCCCTATTCGTGAATCTAACCGTGTTTCCAAAGTTCCCATCTCTGTTTTTAATTCAGATCCTAACTGTGATCCAAGTGAGTCTAACCGTGTTTCCATTGTTCCCATCTGTGTTTTTAATTCAGATCTAAACCGTGTTTCCATTGTTCCCATATCAGTCTTTAATTCAGATCGTAAAGTTCCCATCTCAGTTTTAATTGTTCCTATTTGTGATCCCTGTGAGTCTAACCGTGTTCCCAAATTTAATATTGCACTCATCAACTGCTCCATAGTAACTGGTTCGAAACTCTTTTCACCCCTAACATTTCCCGCAAAATCGACTTCTTTCGTCATAGCTGTAAAGCTATCAGTGTTCGATACTATTTCAGAATCTTCTATCGTTAATCTCGGATTCTGTGAATTATCTGATTGCGAAAAATTTTGAAATGGTTCCGGACTATTTTCCCGACTTATTACATTATTTTCAACTCCATTATTCATCATACTGTTGTCCTGTGTTGGCGAGTTCGCCATGTCAACAATTTCGTCATTCTCACTATTCATCATTGTCGCCTTTTTCATTGATCGCGTAATCATTTACAAAATATACCAAACTCGTCACTATATGAAAATTACACACAATGACTCTTTATCTCCAACAATACCATACACACGAGATGTTTCCCTCAAACACGATTAACGAACAATTGAAATAATTGCACTAAATTGTCAAACCCATAGACAAGACTACAAATTTAAATTTTGGAAAATACCATTAGAAGAATGACAATTACCAAATCTACACATGCAAAATAGACTACAATTACTAAACTCAAATTACTACAACAATACTACTGTCTACTATTTTTACAATCAGAAGAATTCAAGGGACGATCCGAAGCAGCGGTCGCCACGTGCATGGGGGCTTAATTATATATGATTGAAAATACTTTTTAGTAACTATATGTCCGATTACGCTGTTTCTCGTAATCGGTTGGCCCTGACTAGAATTATTACGCAATCTGACTGCAACAAACAATGAAAGAAGATTTTCGTAAACACAGTTAATTAATTAAGTCCCCAGCAACTATAAAACCTACAAAACCAATAAGCACAAGAGTAACTGTTCTGTATGTGGGAGTGTGACTCAACGTACACATCTGGCACGGTTCTTCTCCAACAAGACAAGAATTTTTAAATACCAATTATACTGACGTGATAAAATAAAATTAGAAAAACTATAATTACGCAAGAAAACCAGAATTCACTCTAATACAAGAACACAAGCCAGATGCTTTGTTGACTGAACCTGTAATGACGCATTATTTCAGACACACAAATAATAAAAGAACATTGTGGTTTTTACCTTCATATATATTGACGAAATGCACTCTGATCATTACAATAACATCTGCTATCTCTCCCATCAAATAACTGGATAAAACATGGAACAAACACTCCTTACTACAACATCTCGACAAGCCTTGCCCACTAGCACATCTCAACACGAACTGTCTTCTACGAGCTCTGCCCACGCACTGACTTCTACAAGCTCTCAACAAGCACTGACTACTACGAGCTCTCAACAAGCACTGTGGAGGCGGCTTAATAGTACTCTTTGGCGCAATCTCTGGCGCAGTGGCTCAGTGTAGCCACCTTTCACCACTTTACACCTGAGACCAAACAACAATCACGCCAGTGCCGGCATCCTTCTTCGCCAAAGCCGCGGAAATTCAAACAAACACAGTCTGGCGGTAAAGTCATGACAACCGTTTTTTGGGATAGGAAAGGGGTATTGTTGTCGACTTTATGCCCACTGGGACCACAATTAACGCTAACAGGTACTGTGAGACTCTGAAAAAACTCAAACGGGCAATTCAGAACCGGAGAAGAGGAATGTTGAGCAAGGGCGTACACATTCTCCATGACAACGCTCGCCCACGCACCGCTCGGCAAACCGTTGCTCTCCTGCAATAGTTTCAGTGGAACACAATCACCCACCCACCCACCCTATAGTTCTGGCCTGGCCCCCAGTGACTATCACCTGTTCCCTGGGTTAAAAGAACATTTGGCCGGAAAGCGATTCAGCTCCGATGACGAGGTGAAAGTAGAGGTCCATAACTTTCTGAACAGCATGGCGGCCAGCTGGTATGACATGGGCATACAAAACCTTCCACATCGTCTACAAAAGTGCATCGACAGAAATGGTGATTATGTCGAAAAATAGCTAAATGCTCAAGCTGTAATCTGATGTAATCCATTGTAGAAATAAATAGGTCTATGTACTTATAAAAAAAAAGAGGAGACGTTACTTTTAGAATTACCCTCGTATTTTGCTGTCACCAAAATTACGTTTTGTGGGCTGTGGATCCGTTTTGGAGTGGATGTTTCAAATACATACCACATCGAACACAGCTGAAATACAATATATGAACTCCTATGAATACAAAGAAGACGTATACAATACAATCCATTGAGCTCAAACGCTTTGTTACAGTCTATGTGTTCATCAAGTCGTACAATGGTGGAAACTTAGCGTGAAGGGCTGTGGAAATATTGCTAATTATGAGATGGAATTCTTTTTTCTTTCCCTTCTTTCTTTACTTCTGCTTCATTTTCCCTGTACACATGTCTCTGACGGTTCAGAATATTTCTCCGTTTGTTCTGTAGTATGAAATGTAACGGTTTTTGCTTTATTAACAACGCTATGTGGACGTCTTTTAATTGAGTATGCAAAAGTATCAACGTATGTTGCAACCTCTGTTATTCTTTTGTGAAAAGCGCTGCGTGAAACCAAATGTAACACGCAGAGCTATTGCATGAACTGTGATGCGAGACACTCGTCGGTAGCTGGCAGTCGAAGAGTGGCCCTGAGTGGGTATGTAGCGTGTCTTACAATCGTGTCAGACAGAACTACACGAAAATTTATGACAGCGTTCTTATTTTTCGGTCACGGTATAAACTAGAATTCGACGTGGACATTATGAAACAAAATGTTGGATTGTGGATACTGTGAGCTTCATTGACTACGACAGTAACAATGCTTACGCGAATGGATTGTGATTGTCGTAGTTGCAAGGGAACTATTTCACACGTAACTGAGTTGCACGAACTAATGTACAGTACTTTGAATTCATTACTTTGTGTGTAGCTTAATGAGCTGCCACGCGCTCTAAAACGTTAACAATCGCCATGGAGAGTTTTAAGCTGTTTGTTACGTGTGATACTGTTTTTTTTCGCCAGAACGATGAATTGCGATCGTGAGACTCATGCAAAAAGTGGACGGACTGTGAATTTTGGATCGGCGAGTCAGATTGAATTTTATACTGTTTTGAAACTGCGTACGGGTCGTTGATAACGGAGCCGCGAATTTAAGAGGCGCTATTGGCAAAACCGTGCGAACTTGGATGTACAAAATAACTACATCTAACTGGCCTGTGACTAAAGGGATTATATGGAGGATAATATTACCGCCAGGAGAGTCCTTTGGTATGTAAGAGGTTGTTTCCATGCCAATTTCATGACTGGTGAATCTACGTTAATTACGCCGCCACCACCAACAAGCTGCCACTGACATCAAACGCATCGACTACAAAGATCGGCTGCAGCGATCTCCTCCCGTATAGAGTCGAAGCATATTACACGATTTCAAGAATAATTTTATTTTCTTTTGAAAGGAGCTTTGCTTACTATTTCCTTTCGTTAAAAATAAATTTGATTTCAGTGAAGTGTGTTTGCAGTCTGTGTTGATATTGTGGGTTCTATCACTAACAGTCATTATCATTTTTGCTATCTCCATCTGTCGCCTTAATTTATCGTAGCTGTTATTGCATGTGTTTTAATGTATCCTTCGGACGGATTGCTGTTATGAATTTGTGCAATGTTTTATCAAGCACATTTACGTATTTTGTTTTCCGCGTAAGTTACGGTGTCCGCCATTAAATTCTGAACGCCGACCAATCACAGTTAGGCGCCTCGTCCGCTATTGTTGCAAGGCACGCTATAGCTGGAAATTTGAATCTGACAGCTACCCGTTACGCAAACTGTACTAACATTCAGTAAGACGCCATATTACAACATATCAAGACGAAGTGTGTGTTTATTTGGCCCTTACAGTTATAACGGAACAAAATAATAGCAACTTCCTTATTTATTTTCGAGATTTTCCGCGTTTTATGTTCTTTTCGTGTTTTTGTTGCCAAACTCTGATGTGGTTACTTTCTTTATGTTTGGAAGTAGAACGGTTTATTTTGAGTTTAAGTAACGGAAATTCATGATCGAAATTACTCAAAGCAGATCTCTGAGAACCATTTCTTCGCATATGTCCCAGTCCGTGACAGGACTAGGTAACTAAGCATGTTATGGCTTAATTTCGTTATGGTTCAAATGGCTCTGAGCTCTATGGGACTTAACAGCTGTGGTCATCAGTGCCCTATAACTTAGAACTACTTAAACCTAACTAACCTAAGGACATCACACACATCCATGCCCGAGGCAGGATCGAACCTGCGACCGTAGCAGTCGTGCGGTTCCGGACTGCGCGCCTAGAACCGCGAGACCACCGCGGCCGGCTTAATTTCGTTATGTTACTAAGTTATTTTCTTCACATTGCCTAGTAGGTAATATAATAAATAATTAAGTATAATTAAAATGGTGCCATACTATAGGGTATAACATCATATAATCTGCCAGAAAGTTTAAAATCAGCTCACACAAAACTGCAGACTGAAAATTAATTCTGGATCGAAATGAATATTTGTGCAGTTTTTTACAGACAGTAGTTCGTTACAGATGAGTGTATCATTTATCGCTGTCTGAGGTTAGTATTAATATTTTCAGCTAAGTTATTAATATACGGCATGAAAATCAAGGATCCAAACGCACTTCCTTTGGGCTCGCTTGAAATTACATTTACATCTGTCAATGGCCCTCCAAAAAGGATTATAGCGCCCTGTATCTTCCCTACAAAGAAATCCTCAAACCAGGCACAAATTTCCATGTAAGTGTACTTTTATTAAAAAGCCTTGCCGTGGCACAGAGTCAAATGCTTTTCGGAAATCAAGAACTACTGTGTCTACCTGTCTTCCTTGACCCATGGCTTAGAGGATGGCACATCATAACTGCGCGAGTTGCGTTTCGTATGATAGATGTTTTCGGAATCCAAGCTGGTCATAATGCTCGTGCGACATTTCATTGTGTTTGAGCTTAGGATATGTTCTAAAATACTCATGTCATGGAGATCGGTGGTACTGGCCGGAAATTTCGTGGATCACTTCAGCTACGTCATTGAACTCAAGGTAATTTTTTACGCTACAGTTTCAGTAACCTTAATGTGAGTGATATCACTACATGCGAATGTCCACATTCAATTAATGCGGCAATACTTTCTCCGTTATACTGAAAATTACGAAATGCTCGTGATAGGTAAACACCAAAGTGTATATTCCACTATCTGACTCCTCCTGAAATTACATATGTCCATCGGGTTTTAACACAGGCCAATATACAGTTCCACCTAATGTATTGCAAACAAGCAACTGCCTTATGTGTGCGTGAGAGCGCGCATGAGTCTGTGTGTGTGTGTGTGTGTGTGTGTGTGTGTGTATTTTGCAGCTTGTAGCAGGACAAAACACTCCCGAGTGCATAGCACGGTTAATAACATAATATTCGAAACCTCCCCTGTGGTGTTTATCTTGCAGTGCTTTTGCTAAGCTTTCACATCCTGCGTTGAAACTCTGTGATTAGAGCTGCTTATTTCGCGGAATGTTTAAAGTCGGCCTTGGGGCGACAGGACGCGCCTGTTTGTCTTACAGCAGAGTGGCAGCAGTATATGTACCGGGTGATCAAAAAGTCAGTATAAATTTGAAAACTGAATAAATCACGGAATAATGTAGATAGAGAGGTACAAATTGACACACATGCTTGGAATGACATGGGGTTTTATTAAAACCGAAAAAATACAAACGTTCAAAATATGTCCGACAGATGGCGCTTCATCTGATCAGAATAGCAATAATTAGCATAACAAAGTAAGACAAAGCAAAGATGATGTTCTTTACAGGAAATGCTCGATATGTCCACCATCATTCCTCAACAATAGGTGTGGTCGAGGAATAATGTTGTGAACAGCACTGTAAAGCATGGCCGTAGGTATTGTGAGGCATTGGCGTCGGATGTTGTCTTTCAGCAACCCTAGAGATGTCGGTCGATCACGATACACTTGCGACTTCAGGTGACCCCAAAGCCAATAATCGCACGGACTGAGGTCTGGGGACCCGGGAGGCCAAGCATGACGAAAGTGGCGGCTGAGCACATGATCATCACCAAACGACGCGCGCAAGATGGGGTGCTTTTTTTTTCGTTCTTATAAAAACCCATGTCATTCCAAGCATGTGTGCCAATTTTTACCTCTCTATCTACATTATTCCGTGGTTTATTAAGTTATCGCCGGCCGAAGTGGCCGTGCGGTTAAAGGCGCTGCAGTCTGGAACCGCAAGACCGCTACGGTCGCAGGTTCGAATCCTGCCTCGGGCATGGATGTTCGTGATGTCCTTAGGTTAGTTAGGTTTAACTAGTTCTAAGTTCTAGGGGACTAATGACCTCAGCAGTTGAGTCCCATAGTGCTCAGAGCCATTTGAACCATTTTTATTAAGTTATCAAATTTATACTGACTTTTTGATCACCCGGTAGATCAAACATGAAATAAGGCAGACATTTAGCAGCGCATATAACACATACGATGTGAGAAACGCGGTTTAATATACCACAAGCAACGAGATACGAAATAAACATTTCAACGGTAGCAGGGAGGTCAACACTTTCGCAGTGCCCTAAGCAGATGCCGTTGCGGTACGCAGACAACTATGGCACTGCAGTTAAGCTAATTAAATTCTTGATAAGAAGTGTAACGCAGATTAAATTCTTAATTCGAAAAACTGTAACAAATCAAAGACTAATGTTCATCTTGGGTTGAAGCTCTTTTGTCTGTGTTTGCTTTAACATTAACATTGACATATGATATCTTTAACTGTTCCAATGTCCGCCATCTTGTTTTCACACCTTCAACTGTTCCACTGTCCGCCATCTTGTTATTACAGTCGGTAAAAAGTGACAGTGACAGTGACAACTCAGTTCACAGAACCTGACAATGAAGAAGACGAAAAAGAAACCGTAAGTGGAACATAATGTAAATAGACGCGCGCGCACACACACACACACACACACACACACACAGACACACACACACAAACATTTCACAAAAATTATTAATCTCAGGCATAGCCATAACAGTTTTGAAATCGTGATTTTTGCGTAAATATTTTGCCTACATAAAGTTGTACGTAGTTGCAGGTGACAAGCTGTAATGAAAAACAGACTGTAAAAATGTAATACAGCAGGAAAAACCACATCATGTGGTAAGAGGGTATGAACACGCAATTTTATGTGCTCTTCAAAAATCTGTAATTACGATTTAGAAACTAATATTTATATTTATTTAAACATTAAGAACATTCCTTATGTTTAACAGCCGTAATAATACAAAACCATTGATGATGCTGCAACTGCAGTGAAACATGTCTGGGACAAAAAACAAAATTGTTTTGTTAAAGACGGACCCCACCCAAAAACATATGTCTAAGACAAATGAATCAGACATTTTTCAGAAGTGTGGAAAATTGAACAAAACTGAGCAAAAAATACAGAAGGAGATGGAGGACTAAATCCTGATGCCGTCGAAAGGAAATGATCCCGTCAAAATTGTAAGCGTGATTGTGTTGGAAACACGGAACTGATTTGAAAAACGAGGAGCGCATGTGGTTGATGATACTGTTGATTAGAGAATGAAAAACAGTATGTAAAATTAAAAATAAAGTTATAGAATGAAAAGGAACTTCAAGGACGCAGTGAAACTCCAATATGACCCTTGTGTGTCCATATGAAATGCAGAACTGATTTTACTTTTAATAGGGTATTTGAATGAAGGATGTCGAACGTTTTCTGCAAATGGTCTTAAATGATTAATTATGTCATTTTATGTTCCTGACATACATTTTTTCCTCTTGAATTTCGGTATTCTTTCATAAAAATGAAAATGAAATTCTAATAATTTGAAAGTCCGTTAAAAAACTCCATTGGGGTCTTGTGACGTGTGTGACGCCACCGGCTAGCCCGCTGCTCCTGCTGTCGTAATACTAATTCACAGTGATGTCTTGTTTTCGAATTTACGTTCGGAATATGGGTTGCAAATGGTGTGCAGTACCATACTGTACAAGTACATCTATAAAAATCCCTGAAAAGTTGTTTTAAGTGTCCCAGGGAATGAGAAGATCCGTAAATGTGATTGCATTGCCACCACATGGACGCACAGGTTCACTAATTTAATTAAAAATGTGTTGCACTGTGAAGTTAACATTAACTTACCTCCGAGATATGCTCCCCCACTGTCACAACGAAGGATAGCGCTTTTCAACGATATTAAACGCCTAGTGAAAATTTTTTTACCCACAGACACCTCAATTATCCGTAGCTCGGTTACTAGAGCGGTAGAATGTCGAAGTTTATAAGATGATGTCCGTAGATCGCTGGTTCGAAAGAACGTTTTAACTTATTTCTAAAACGACTCGACAGTCCTCGAAAACCAAATCACAGTTACAAAACTTCACCACAGCGATGTGAAACAGAATATTATTGTGTTTTCCTTGCTGTTTTCACGCGCTTACGTTTGTATCACCTGCATGTTATACACGCTTTATATCTCACCGGATAGCCTCGTCATCCTACACCTCTTTGTACCGTGGGTGTATGGTGATCTCTTCACTACTAGCAGCGCTTTCCAAAAAAAGAGAATTATTTGTTCGCAAAGTAAATGCATTTATCCTCTGTTGCCCATTTCTCAGACTAAGACTAACGTGAAGCTACAAATAATACATTACACAATCCAAACAACTGCTAGAATCAGTTTTTGCTAACGCTTTTTTTCGTAATTCGTGTAACCTTTTAAAAATAAATAACCCTTCCAATATTCATACATGTGACCTCTTTATCTGCAGTCGGATACGCTATCCGTTGCGCCACCGAACGCGTGGATGCATTATCTCAGCTGTGTGCTTCTACAGAGGAAACCAGCATTACGTTTTGCCAAGAATAGTTTTATTGTGCATTGGGTCGTAGCTCATGACTGACTGTCGATAATCTAGTTATAACATAATGGCCCATTTGCAAAGGTTCACGTTTTGAGCGAGTTTAGTGATGTCGCAGGGAGCCGACAATGCCGGCGGCGTAATAGCCCAAACGATAAAGACAAAAAAATGTCGAAAATTAAAAATAATTAGTGTAGTCGCATATTTTGTGCAGTAATAGGGAGTGCCATGAACAACACACTAAAAATCGCGGCCGGTGGCAAAGGGGGGATGGGGTAAATGTGTGGAAGGTGGTGCGTTTGAAGATCAATTTCGTACGTTTTTCTTTAATTCAGAAAAGCGGCGTCTAGTGAAAACGCATCCCAATGCAGAATTAAAGTACATTAAATTTCGTACAATAGAAAGTCCTAGTCATTTATTTTCTCTAGGACCAATAGTTTGCGCGAAGAGAGAGCGAGAGAATACTGAAAATACCGCACGACGCGCATGCGTAGTAGCTTACGATTACATTGTAGACCAGTTTGTGATAGTTTCCCGGTTTGATGGACCAAAAGTGTCCCATATCTAGTTGTTCCTCTCAGCATCCTCTACACCAATTTGGTACGTTGTAAATAGTTGCCGGCCGGGGTGGCCGAGCGGTTCTAGGCGCTTCAGTCTGGAACCACGGTGCTGCAACGGTCGCAGGTTCGAATCCTGCCTCGGGCATGGATGTGTGTGATGTCCTTAGGTTAGTTAGGTTTAAGTAGTTCTACGTCTAGGGGACTGATGACCTCATATGTTAAGTCCCATAGTGCTTAGAACCATTTGAATCATCGCAGCGATTCACGCCCTCTTTCAAATACATCTGGTTCCATTCGGAATGCGTTGCATGCAATGAGCATCCACTCCTGTAACGTCAGCACAGTCTCTAATGTTTGGGCATACACGAATGCCTTTAAATGTCCTCATAGACCGAAAGCCATCAGTTTCACGCGCGGTGAAAGGCGAGGCCATACTATTGGACTTCACCGACGAAATCCATTGCCCATGAAACCTTGCAGTGAGGAATGTCGCATGATATACAGAAAATGGCGTTAGGCCACGTCATGCCTAAATCACAATCGTTGTCTTTCTTCAGCAATAGCGTCCTCCAATAGAGCTGCTAATTCATTGCTCGGAAATCAGTAATGCACAGCACTTATTAATCCGTCTGACTATGTGTCTGACTCTATAAGTGTGACATCGACAACTGCTCCCCATAAAGTGATACTGAAGGGATCCTGATGCCTCACCTTCATGATTTGCATCTGCGCAAATTTGTTTATTGCTTTAATTTACTATAGCATCTCTTCAGACTGCCTGCACCGCCGAGTCCTAAACACTTCTCATCACGAGTAAAACGGGCTACATCTCAACAGGTATTGGGTATCAGACATTCAATTTTAGTAATTTTCCTTCGAGTTTTGACCAATGCTAACTCCTGCAGGAAAAAGTGACGCTGAATGCTCCACTTGGTGCAAGGAACAATAGACCCTCAAATTAATTATTGCATTGTTATTTCCACACATAAATTGTCTGTATTATTGTTCTACAACTGTACAAGATTGTGGCAATTTGCATCTAACTAACAAGTTAAGGTACACTTGGTGATGAGTGATTTGTGATGTCACGCAGTGGAAACTATATGACACTTCGATGAAATAACATACTCAACAGTAGACTCATCAAAATGTATTTAGTGCACATTCGTATAGGTAAGAAACGACGTTTGCTATGCTTTCAATTAACCACTTTCATCTACGTCTCAAAGGGAGCAAAACGTTATAGTCGCTATTGCTAGGGTTACAACTTTATCCTGTGGCACAAACAATTTGTCATCTTCTGTTGGTAATGCTAAATTACACTGCTACACAGTAGAAATTGCATGCAACTTGAATAGAATTACACTGCGTCGGAAAATAAACGAGGCCCGGAGAACAGACTACCTGGGTACAAGGAAACACAGCAGAGGAAAGAAAATACAGTACTCACCTGACTATAGCAGATGTTGAAAGTGATCACCATTCATCTCTTGGCACTTTTGGGCCCCGATCAGCAAGCTGCTGAGGGCAGATCGAAGCTAGACTCCTGGAACTGCTGCAGTCTCATCCGGAATTTTCTTCTGCAGTTCTTGAAGACTATGAGGGTTGTTGCGATACGCCTTCGACTTGAGGCCCCCCACACACATAGTAAACACACACTAACAGAGCATGCGACCTGGGTAGCCAGCTGGGGCCGCGCCCGGACAGACGTCTGCTAGCAACTTGGTGGGAATGCACAGGAAGGTCCAACTGGAGTATTAGTCCGCATGATCGACGTCATATGCCGGGTTCTTTGTAAGGTCCCCCTTCCCTTCTATCGACAATGTTAGAAATATATGACCGTTTAAGCATGTGCCTAAACAATTTGAATAAAATTTTGAAAAGGCTATCGTTCCGAAGATTTAATATAAAGTCGATAAATGAGGGTGAGGTTAACAACAAGATGCCTTCTAAGACAACTTATTCCGCCTACTTACTGTAAAATTTAGTATGGTTGTTCGAAAGGATCGTGCTATCATTCACGTACTGTGCCAAAGAGAAGGGGTACCACGTGGATCGGAACAGAGTAATAAGAGGTACTGACATAATTATAGCTAAAAGAAATACGGTCACCAGCACAATTGGGCAAAATTTCTGTTCGGTAGGTGAATTAATGAGCCGAACAGTCAATGTCAAGAATTACTCGAACACGCGCGGGGACAGAGGGCTGCACGCACGTTAGCAAAAACAATTAAAGCATTTACGAAATAAAGCGAGAAAGAAAATAGCTTACACTCGAAATGTCATTAACTAATAGAGCTGAAATTTTGAAAGCATACAAGATAACACATAGATTAATGGTTACTTGCTGTTGTAAGTAACGCGCTACTTCACAATAACGTCTATTATTTTCATATGAATTTTGGAAAATGGCAAAAAAATAATTAAAATAAACTCTATTGACTTCTGAACAGGGAAGTAGAAATTGATAATTACTGTATCAAAAGGTAATTATTATACTTTAGCACAACTGCAAGTCAAAATGTGAATCAGAACTTTACTAACAACAAATTACAATAATCACTGATATTTGCACTTACTCATTAATTCTAGTTAGTGCTTTTGTTCATAGTGCCAGGAATCATTTTAATTTGATTAGTTGATTTACTATTTGCAACAATTAGATCGCCTCAGATTAAAGTTGAAATTTAAAGTTACTGAGACGGAAATTACTGAATGCTTTAAGTTCAAATCTGTAATCTAACTTAATCATTTAGTTTATAAGCAAAATTAACTGGCACTGCAATTTTCATTTTTCATAAACGGTACTCGGATTATTGTAACAATAGAACAGGACAGGAACCTACTTGGTGAATGATTCTAGGAGAATCAGGGGTAAACAGTTTTGATTAAACTAAGGTAATTATTCATTCGCAAAACACCACAAAGCTGAGTAACGCCGTTACAAAACTAGTTGACAATAAGCTGTGATGCAGCAATCTTACTTCAGAATGAGATTTTCACTCTGCAGCGGAGTGTGCGCTGATATGAAACTTCCTGGCAGATTAAAACTGTGTGCCCGACCGAGACTCGAACTCGGGACCTTTGCCTTTCGCGGGCAAGTGCTCTACCATGTGAGCTACCGAAGCACGACTCACGCCCGGTCCTCACAGCTTTACTTCTGCCAGTATCTCGTCTCCTACCTTCCAAACTTTACAGAAGCTCTCCTGCGAACCTTGCAAAACTAGCACTCCTGAAAGAAAGGATACTGCGGAGACATGGCTTAGCCACAGCCTGGGGGATGTTTCCAGAATGAGATTTTCACTCTGCAGCGGAGTGTCCGCTGATATGAAACTTCCTGGCAATTAAAACTGTGTGCCCGACCGAGACTCGAACTCGGTACCTTTGCCTTTCGCGGGCAAGTGTTCTACCATCTGAGCTACCGAAGCACGACTCACGCCCGGTACTCACAGCTTTACTTCTGCCAGTATCTCGTCTCCTACCTTCCAAACTTTACAGAAGCCCCCAGAATGTGGCTAAGCCATGTCTCCGCAATATCCTTTCTTTCAGGAGTGCTAGTTCTGCAAGGTTCGCAGGAGAGCTTCTGTAAAGTTTGGAAGGTAGGAGACGAGATACTGGCAGAAGTAAAGCTGTGAGGACCGGGCGTGAGTCGTGCTTCGGTAGCTCAGATGGTAGAGCACTTGCCCGCGAAAGGCAAAGGTCCCGAGTTCGAGTCTCGGTCGGGCACACAGTTTTAATCTGCCAGGAAATTTCAATCTTACTTCAGTTTATTCTCGCTGTGACGAAGTTGCTGACGACCATACTGCTGCTGGCTCCTTTCCTTGATAATTAGCGAGCACGGGAGTTATTGGCAATGATACTGGCGTGGCGGGTTCTCTATGTTGCTGCAGCCAATATTTCCACCGCCCACGCTCATCACTTGCCACGTGCCGCTAAACAATCACTCCTCCAGTACAGTGCACGCGATCCATGCGTCTGCACTTCACCAAGTCTCACACCAGAGTTCTCTCTCTGTGTAGTGCGCGCTCTGACGTAACATCCTCCCACGTCCAGAGACGCCGCTACTCCAACGATACTTATTCGTTGACAAAAACCTAACGTTTCCCTAATATTCCCTCAGCGACAAATTAATTCATAGATCGTGTACATATAAATTTACATAAAGATAAAAGCAAGTATATATACAATAATAAATGGTCAAAGAGCACATCGGCATGAAAGTGTTATATCTCGCGTCAGGCGTTAAGTTGATTTGGTTCGACTCTGAGCCATTTTCTGGCGAACTGCAGCCACATTTTCTTGTGTGTGAGCACGTTGCGAAATGTTTTGGTCAGTTGTTCAAAACAGATCCTGTCTGACGTCATTGGACTAGGCGTTGAACGGCACTCTTCGCTAGCACTTTGACGCTGTTGAGCTTCTCAGCAGACAACTGACCACAGCGCTCCCAAGACTTTGTTGACACGTAACTTTCCACAGCGAACACCCGCTGCTCCACTGTGAGTACCATCGTCAACTTTTCCGCTGCTCCACTCACACTGACACAGCCCGCACTACAGTCTGAACCGGTGTGGATCACGTGGCCGGCGTACACGTGGTGTGTACGTCACGGCGTGTGGCTATATGCATACATTCACGTCCAATCGTGCTCAGTTGTCCGGGCCACTTTTATTCGTCCCATCTTGTGTACATAGAAAAATCGATTTCTCGACATTATTTAGTGCACATTCATGTAGGTAAGAAAATAGGGTTGATGTACTTTCAGCTACTCAGTGTCAACAATTTTTCAGTCAGATGAATATTTTAGGACACCATGCCTAGGTTATGATCTTTACTACGTGAAATAAATGTTTGAAACTCCGTAATAAGATGCATTAAGAAATATGTTTCTTATTTCTTGATGGTGACTAGATTCGGACAGCTGCTTCCATTATCAAACCATCCGTATCGTGTTACTATAAAGCTGAAAGCCTATGTACAAAAACTGCCCCAGCAGTGATGTTCAAAGCGGCCTATGGTCCACTCAATTACAGTAAACAGACCACATAGGACAGACAACGGAGATTGCTGCAAGTTCGTATTATCTTTAACTTGCGGTAAAAAGTATTTGTCATCTACTGACAATGATAAATGTGCTGTCACGCAGTGGAAGTCCTTGTTTAACACACTTAGACAGTCTTCCGTACGACCTCGTAGACCAAGAATAAGGCCACTGCAATCGTCGTAAAATGTTGGTTTCACCAGTATAGTTTTTACAACATGACGCTGTAACATTGAAGAAAAACTTTTATGTCAACGATAAGAGAGTTTGAATAGACAGCTTAATGAGGAAGAGATCCAATCGTAGAATCGTCTATAGCAAATTTATATGTCAAACCACAAGCCCAGGAATGAACAATGATACCGGTAGCCATCTTATATTTTTAATAAATTGCACTGATACGCCTCTACAAGAAACTTTTACATCTATATCCACGTCTACAACTACAGCTGTGCTCTGCGAACTACCGTAAAGTGCATAGCAGACAGTATATCCCATTGCAGCAGTTAGGGTTTTTCTTACCTCACCTTTCACATATGGAGTGCTGGAATAGTAACTGAATCTCTCTATGCGTCCTGTAATAATTCTAATCTTGTCCTAAAGATCCCTATGTCTGCAATACATGGGGGTTTTATTATATTCCTAGAGACGTCATTTATAGGCTGTTCTTGAAACTTGGTTAAGAGACTTTCTTGGGTTAGTTTACAGCTATCTTCAAGAGTCCGGGCCGCGCAGTGAAGCCGCGCGGTCTTAGGCGTCTTGCCACGGTTCGCGCGGCTGCCCCAGGTTCGAGTCCTCCCTCGGGCAACGGTGTGTGTGTTGTCTTTAGCCTAATTTAGTTTAAGTTAGATTAAGTAATATGTAAGCCTGGTCCCATAGGAACTTACCCCCACGAAGAGTCCGCCGGTTCAGTTTTTTCAGCATCTCGGTAACACTCTCCCACATGTCAAACCATGTGACCATTCGTGCTGCCCTTCTTTGTATACATTCCTCGGCTAAAGAACATGTTACTACGAGACTAGAAGCTATGATTTATAACTACAGAAGTGGTGGTGTGTTTGATCCTGTGAAGACTAACTCAGTGTATTAAATCTCGACTTCCACTGTGCGACTGCTGAAGTTAGCACTATCATCAGAAGATGGCAACGTATTCCAATGCAAAGTAAGATTAATATCCTATCATGGGATGGCTATAATGTTTGGCTAACTTTGAAAAATGGGAAAAAGTTTGTAGTTGAAAGTATAGCAATCACTCGTTTTTTACATATACGAATCCGTCATAAACAAATTTTCAGTGTGTTATTTCATTGAAAAGTCATGTAGTTTCTACTGTGTGACAGCATAAGTTAGTCATTGCCAAGTTTACCTTACGTAATCTACAAGTTGGATCAGTAAAGCCACAAGCCAGCCACGTATGTCTTGTACTGTTATGTAGCAATAATACGGACAATATATATGCGGAAATAGCGTTGTGATATTTAATTTGAGGGAATACTGTGTCTTGCATCAAGTGGGGTACAGTGATCGAACTATACTCATCACCAAGTGCACCTTAACCTGTTAGTTACGATAGTAGAGTCAGTGAGTGAGCTACGTGTGTTTTCTACCGATTTAGGAGAAATCTTTACGTGTTTTGTTAAATATAGATCATTTATGGTTTCTTTAAAGTACTATTTTATTCCATGTCAAGATCGAATTTTCGTCCGTCAAACATTGAACTTTTCTCTGTATGGAACCACGTCCACCATAGCGGCATATCTAAGAGAATGTGGAATTTCTTTGAGAGAAGCAAACCGAGCAGCTGTTGATCTAAGTTTTTAGGAAGCTGATGTGTGATATCTGGTGCTTTTCGCAGCTATACTTGCGTAATACAATGATACACTGCATTAAAGATATCTCAAAAACACGACATTGTTAGTACAGTTTCTTGTGCTAAAATGTCGGAAAATGTGACGTCTGTGGGTGAATGTGCTTTACATCTTTATTTTATCTAGTAATTGATTATGAAAAGAAAAGAAAATCATGTAAAAGTTTTGAATAACGTTTCCGCCATAGTTCCGATCAGTAAATTTTGCTGCCTTCCACAAAAGTGAATTTTTGTACTAACTGTGCAACATAACCTCAAGCAGGCCTGAGACAGATAATAAAAGAAGCTACGTTATTCGCTCAATAACACCAGTTACAGGTTCCTAGTGCAGAACGTGAGCATTATCTTCTCCCTTCCTAAAACAATGCTTGGTGCGATAATGAAAGTTCGCCTTTGTAGCACCAGTAACAGAGCCTCAAGTAGGCCTAAGGCCAATATTTTTACATATTTTGATAATATTGAAGATAATTTAGACATGGGATCAATATTGTGATGCTTAATTTTGAGAATCCAAAATGATGATGTAAACGTCAAGTGTGTCTTAACCTGTAACTTAGATCTTAATGTACTTTGATAAATAATATACTCATTTTCTTGGGCTGTGATTGCCTGTTCCGTTTTAATGGGCTGTGAATGGGGGAACGTAATGTGGTGTGTGTGTGTGTGTGTGTGTGTGTGTGTGTGTGTGTGTGTGTGCGTGTGATATAGAGATTGGCTGTTTCGGCTTAGTGGCTGGTGTAAAACTGGGTTGTGATCGGGAGATCTAAATGTACTAGTGTTGGATCAGAAGCTCCCTAATTGATAATTTTCGAGTAAGTGGCATCGCTGAAGATTGTTATGGAGAATGTGTTTGAATAGTAAAAATTGGGCTTTGGTTGGGAGATATAAATTTGTGTGGGAGCTTAGGACTCTGATTTGTCTATTTCAAAGAACTGAATTTGACTTAGGAGTCATCCGGCAGTCGCCATCTGCCACAGTCCAAGGAACGGCTGGTGTGCGTATTTGGTCCTGAATACCTACTGCCTACTAAGTAATGTTGTTACCAGGCATGGTAGGATATACCAGAGGCGTTAACAGCGTCAGCTGTTGTGTGATCACTGTGAAGAGGACGGAGATGCTATATACTTGTCTGAGACAGCATTATCAGCATGTGACAGAACTTCAATGAGGTTTGATTGTGAGACTCCATTCGGCCAGCTGGTCAAATCGTGCAGTATCCAGATTTGTGAAGGCATCTGGACATGCCAGTGGCCCAATATTGGATAACATGGGAATGTGAGGGCAGGTATGGTCGTCATCAAGTTTATGGTCGAGGATGTCTGACCAAGATAAAGAAGAATCGCCGTATTGTGCACCAAGCTCATCTTAACCCCTTCACATCAGCACCTGCCGTCCTGAGGAGAAATAATGGTCTCCCTGTAACATTCTGTGTTATCCCACGCAATTAACCATAAATTAGCACCAGTTGGACTAGGGGATAAGAACAACAAGGACACCATTTTGTTAACACCACAACGGAAACGGCTGCGTCTGGAGTTGTGGCATGATCACGAAACATGAATTCTGATAAGTAGCGTCGTATTGTGTTCAGCGATGAATGGCGGTTCTGCACTATCTAGAAGACCATCATCAACAAATATTCCGGCGACTCTGGAGGGGCCCCGTTCTTCCAATGTCTTGGAGAGGAACGGTGATGTTAGTCTTGGCATCATGGTGTGAAGTGCCATCGCGTAAGACTTCAAATCACGGCTGGCAGAGTTTGAGCTAATTATGACGACAACCTGTAACGTCATAGGCACTCAGCGTGTCATGTGTTACTTCTCTTGTCTCTTTGAATTGTCTGTTTGATGTTGAGGAATCATGTGGCCAACAAGATCCCCTGATCTGCCCCCAACAGGCATGTGTCGGACCGGCTCGGATATCTACTCTGTCCCCGTGCCAGTGTCCAGGACATTAACGACCAGTTACAGCAGTTGTGGTCCAGCCGCTTTAGATGAGGATTCAACCACTTTATGACACCCTTCACAACCGAATCAGCATTTGCATTTGGGCCAGAGTTGCTACTTCAATCTGATAAGCGGGCTCATACTGCCAAGATCTTTGAAAATTTGATACGATTTTGTAATCGCTGACGTAGGATCACATACCCTGTCTACCAGTGAAGTTTCACCTAGCTTTCCCCTCCACCTGTGGGTGCTGTGCGTTTTTTGTCAGGCACTATATGTCATGCACGTTAAGACAGGGAACCCAACTTTCGTATTGCACACATGGAGTGGGTGACAGGCAGAGTGTCAATTATTGAACTACATGATATAAAATCGTCATAACTTCTGAACGGCTTGCATTAGGACATTCAGACTGCATGGTTGGGCGCGGGTCACGATGGGAATTAGTATGTGCATGCGCGTTTGGTTTAGCGACGAAGCCCACCTTCGTTTGGATGGGTTCGTCAACAAGCAACACTGGAGCATTTGGGGACTGAGAATCCGCATTTCGCTATCGAGAAGTCTCTTCACCCTCAACGGGTGACTGTGATGAGCAATGTCCAGCCCCACGGAATAATCGGTGCGATATTACTTGATGACACAGTGACTACCGAACAATACGTGAAGGTTTCGGAAGATGCTGTCTCCCCATTATCCAAAGTGGACCTAATTTCGACAAGATGTGGTTCATTCGAGACGAAGCTCGAGCCCATCGAAGCAGGAGAGTGTTTAATGGCGTGGTGGGGCATTTTAGGGATCGCGTTCTGTCTCTGGGGTGCCCAGAGGCCACTGGCATGGACCCCGATTGGCCGCCATATCCTCCGGATCTGAACACATGCAACTCCTTTTTGTGTGGCTGTATTAAAGACAAGGTGGACAGCAATAATCCTAAAACCATTGATGAGCTGAAAAAAGGCCATTTAGGAGGTCATCGACATCATCGATGTTCCGACACTTCAGCGGGTCACGCAGAATTTCGTTCTTCGTCTGCGCCACAACATCGGCAGGCACATCGAACACGTCATAACCTAAATCCGAATATCTGTAGTGACGTTTATATATTGAATAAAGTGTGTGCACGTCATAGTTTGTAACTAATTTACGTTTTTTTCTCATAAATTTCAATAATTGTCACCCTGTAACTTGGGTTACCTGTCTTAAGGTACATACACACCTGTATTTCCCCGGCAAGTTTCACTTTGCCCACCATATAGAAGGTGCTCAGAGATTCAGCAACGTGCTACAACAGCGCCGATGCGTATAGCTGGAGAAAGCCGTAATCCAGTTGTGCACTTCAAATGGCGAATGCTATGACGGAAAAGAATGTTGTATCGTGAACAGATTATATCTGCTAAGGAGGCAGATTACATGTGTTGAGTGGCAGAGCAATTAAAAAGTTCTAAACGCAGATTCCACAAAGGAATATATAGGCAATGACACATATGTGTAAAATTCAATGGCATCCACATGTTCAGGAATTTCTGAATAATGTTTCAAGACTAAGGATTCTTGACAATAAGCAGTCTCCAGCGAGCTTAGTCTGTGCAGGATTAAGTACCTAAAGAAAAACATGCTAATGAAATGAAATAATTCTTCAAGTAATTACTCTACCAATAGAGGCGGAACGGACATCTCATTTATATTTAACTGAAATCGACCAGTTAATCGCAATTACCGTGTGATTGGAAACCTAACAATTCGGAAATAAAGCAATCTGTTACGAATTACGCCGGAAAAGAGATGCGGAAATGAACATGCACTGCCAGATATTACAGTCTCACATCCTAGTCAACTGAACCCAAAATTTTATACTCTTATTTTTATGATATACAGCATTATTCGAGGTTTGCACATAAACTAAAGGAACTGATAGAGGACCAAATAATAACAACTTTGGAACAGGAACTTATGCTTCTGCGTATAATCCTGAGCCTGTGAAAGCTTCGAAATGTCGGGAACAACAGGGGCAGTCAAGGAACAAGCGTTTAAAGTTCAGAAAAGATAATGTACTGTTTACTCAACAATGCTGAACGTTACATAGGGTAATGGAGATGGAACATCGCAGCCGCAGTTAATACGACTGCGGTCTTCCATTTCCATTTCTTATATTTCCAGCCGCTGTCCCACGTCCACAAGAAGGATGGACCTTCACAAATATTACAAAAGGTGTTCAAAATGGTGACAACGACTGTCTGTGCAGGTATAAGTAGTTCATAGATCAGGGAAGCGATGTGGCCATGCAATTGGACGTCCCCTTCTGATCTAACATCTCGGATATGTGTCATTCAGGACGTGAACTACTTTCACAGAAGAGTCTGCAGGTGCTCTGTAAAGCAGCATCCAACTGTATGTAGGCACAAACAATACATACGAACAACCTGTACATTACCTTCGCACAACTTACAGCACTGGTTCTTCGCATTCCAAAACTTTAACGGGCTCAAGATCACTTCCAAAACGAAAAAATTCGTATTCCAGAGCTGTTGTATCCTGAAGCGCCAAAGAAACTGGTATACGCATGCGTATTGAAAGACAGAGATATGTAAACAGACAGAATACGGAACTGCAGCCGGCAACGCCTATGTAAGACAACAAGTGTCTGGCGCAGTTGTTAGATCGGTTACTGCTGCTACAATAGCTGATTATTAAGATTTAAGTTAATCTAAACATGTTGTTACAGTTGGCGCACGAGTGATGGGACACAGAATCTCCGAGGTAGCGATGAAATGAGGATTTTCCTGTACGAGCATTCCACGAGTGTACCGTGAATATCAGATATCCGGGAAAACGTCAAGACGCCGACATCGCTGCGGCCGGAAAAAGATCCTGCAAGAACGGGACCAACGACGACTAAAGAGAATCATTCAACATGACAGATGTGAAACCCTTCAGAAAATTCTTGCAGATTTCAGTGCTGGGCCATCCACAAGTGTCAGCATGCGAACCGTTCGAAGAAACATCATCCATATGGGCTTTCGGAGCCGAAGGCCCACTCTTCTACCCTTGATGACTGCACGAAAAAAGGCTTTATGCCCGTCAACACCGACATTGGTCTATTGATGACTGGAAACATGGTGCCTGATCGGACGAGTCTCGTTTCAAATTGTGTCGAGTGGATGGACTTGCCCGGGTATGGAGACAACCTAATGAATCCGTGGACCCTGCATGTCACCAGGGAAGTGTTCAAGCTGGTGGGGGCTCTATAATGGTGAGGGGCATGTGCATTTGGAGTGATATGGGACCCCTGATACGTCTAGATACAACTCCGACAGGTGAAAAATACGTAATCATCCTGTCTGATTACTTGCATCGATTCATGTCCATTGTCATTCCGTCGGACTTGGGCAATTCCAGCAGGACAATGGGAACCCCACACATCTTGAATTGCTACAGAATGGCTCCAGGAACACTTCCTCTGGCCTGCATACTCCCCAGAAATGAACATTATTGAGCATATCTGGGATGCCTTGCAAATTGCTGTTCAGAAGAGATCTCCAGCCCCTCGTACTCCTACCGATTTATGGACAGCCCTGCAGCATTCATGGTGTCAGTTTGTAATGTCCCCACAGAAAATACCCTCTACCACGCACCAATTAATCATTGTCAATCAAACCATCCACATTCATTCACTTTGGAAAAGTATCTGATCTGATTTTCTCGTAACATATGCGGCGGCAGCTAGACGACGCCAAAGTATTTTCTAGCGCGTTTATTCTTTGAAATAACAGAGATGCATATATGCATTCTCCATGGTTGTTAGAGTGGTAACTAGGACAGCTTCTTGAGTAGGGATTGAGGGATTGACGTATTTCTGAGAATTACATATTCTGATTTTCTTCTCGCTAAATCGAGCGAATTAACTTTTGTGCCACTAGCGGTTTGTTTGAAGAGAAAGAGAGTGTAAACGGAAAATAATTAAGACGTGGAATCACCGGAGATCTGGACATGTAATGGAGATGGATTTAATACACAATTTCCTTCATAAATAAGGTTTGTGACTTTTGTTCCGGAGTGAATGAACGAATGAGTTTTTCTGAACCATTTGATGATCACGTTGGCCCTGTAATTAGTGGGGAAGTTTCAGCTGTGTCGAAGCGAGCCTGCAATCACTGAGTCTGTGTTAAATCGTCCAAAAAGGCTTCGTACACATCTGGAATTCGCAATCTTTCGTAAAAGGAACAAATTGTCCACACGATTGATTCTCCCGACTGAATACAGTGTTTAACAGTAATAATACATGTAAAGATCTCTTACAGCAAGCCAGCCGCTGATTACCAAGACGAAGGACTCCACCAAAGATCCTATTTGGCTGATTTCACGTAATGAAATATTATATTAAAAACTATACATAGATAAAGGAGAGAAAGAGAGAGAGTGAAAGAAAATAGAGATAATACTAATAATCCTCCATTAGTCTAACCTTTCGCCTGTCGTATCACGGATCAGCCAAGACACGGGAGGCCCTTACATTACTGTATAGATTTATGTGTGAAGGTGAAAGGCTCAAAATGGCTCTGAGCACTATGGGACTTAACATCTATGGTCATCAGTCCCCTAAAACGTTCAACTACTTAAACCTAACTAACCTAAGGACATCACACAACACCCAGTCTTCACGAGGCAGAGAAAATCCCTTACCCCGCCGGGAATCGAACCCGGGAACCCTGGCGCGGGAAGCGAGAACGCTACCGCAGGAGAAGGTGAAAGGGTCTTAAAGGCAACAGATACACGTCTATACAGACAAGACATCACACAAAGTTAGCGGCTAGCTGCATTCATCATCTATTCATAGAGAAAGAGAAGACAACTTATTATTATCTTGTTAAAATGGCAATCCGTGACAGGACACGTTTTTGGACGTTGCTAAAATAATTTTGTTCTCTGTTTCATGTCAACTACGACGAGCTAACCTAACTGACGCTTGGAAAAGAGAGGAAAGACTCGCAGGTGATATAATTGGATCTACAAATAAAGCCGAAAGACAGCACGCTGGGCGCAGCATCATTCCTGCCCTGGCGTACGGGACTATAAGTCCCACCGCCACACCTTCACTCGCCCATGTTAGGCAAAATTCTTCTGCCTGACTCATGTAGTACTATCACCGTCAGAGGGTGGTACGGGACTACAAGTCCCACCGCCACACCTCCAAAGTGAATTGCAGTGACGGAGTCACTGACCTGTGGAAATTTGCTGCCTCACCAACACAGTTAGACCGCAATAGACCGGTGATGCCGTATTGTAACATTTTTTTTTTTTAAAAAAGCTGGGCGCAGAGAATAGGCCAGATCTATATTTTTATTAATAAAGCTTGCTAGTATACTTGAAGTATACGCATTTTTGCTTAGTGTTATTTGATATTTGAACATTGGTTAACTGTGTTCATGTCAGATGTATTTTCATTGACCTGTCCCAGTTGCATTTATCTGTATATGTACATTAAGAAGGTAGACACAGAAGTACTTTTGTGTGAATGGAGTTACATATAGTGACAGTAGAAGGGGTTATATATAGTGACATTTATATGGTTTTAACTAGGGCAATGTTTAGGATGAGTCAAGCAGGGCAAAGCAGCATGCATCAGCCTTCAGCTGTTAGCACTGATAATAATGACGTAGTAAGAAGTGTTGTAGGACCGATGGCTACAGATAGCGCAATAGAACGCTCTGTAGACACGGCTGGAGGTGTAACAGCAAGTACACAGCAGGGATTAGATATAGTGACAGTAGAAGGGAGTTATATATAGTGACAGTAGAACATTTATATGGTTTTAACTAGGGCAATGTTTAGGATGAGTCAAGCAGAGCAAAGCAGCACGCAACAGCCTTCAGCTGTTGGCACTGATAATAATGACGTAGTATGAAGTGTTGTAGGACCGATGGCTACAGATAGCGCAATAGAACGCCCTGTAGACACGGCATGAGGTGTAACAGCAAGTACACAGCAGGGATTAGATCCATTGGTAATTATCATGAGACAGATGCAGATGATAACCGAGAGCATGAATACTTTGAAAACCGACATTAACGCGAAATTGGCCTCAGTTACTGAAGGGCAAAATGATTTGAATACGAAATTAGCCTCAGTTACTGAAGGGCAGGAAAATCTGAAGACCGTTATTAAAGCACAATTAGTGACAGTCACTCAAACTCAAGAAGAAATGAAATTAGTCCAGACTGAGATTAAGCAGCAGTTACAAGACAGTTTTTCCGAATTAGAGCAGCGGATAGAGGCGAAGACCAAGGAACTCAAAGATCAGGCCGAAGAGACGGAACGAAAATTAACTGCACAAATAGAATTGGTGAAAGCACAATGTGAGGAATCTACTCACCGAGTACGTGTCGAGATGAAGGAGTATGTGGCTATTAAGATAGATACTGTACGGGAACAAGTGGAAATGGTTCCGCAATTAAGACAAAAGCAAGACGCCATGTCATGTGCAATTGAGCAACTTCCTGAACTGGCACGTACACAGACTAACCTAAAGGAAAGTGTTGAACATCTGACAGAGCGTCAAGATGTTATAGACCACCGAATTAACGTATTAACGGGTAAATTATCCGAAATCACATTAGAAAACAAAAGGCTAATGTGTGAAAACGTTGAGCAAAATGTTAAGATAGCATTCCAGAGTTTATCTGGCAAACAGGAAGAGAATTTGTTTGCGAAAGGACTTGAGGAGGTGCGACAGCAGTTAGGTGCTGATTTACAGCATTGGGAACAAACGATAGAAGAGTCGATGCGCGCTTCACAACAAAGCTCAGAACAAATGAATACAGGGCAGCAGCAGAAGTTGGCAGCGACTACAGAGCCAGTTACTGCCCATTCGCACACAATACCGACTTGTGTAAGTAATTCAAACGTAAAATTGCCACAAGCGGGCTGTTCGCGTGAATTCTTATCCAACGGAGATTACGAAAGCCTTTGCCATGCCGAAGAAAAAATGATAAGGCATAGGCAATTCCAGATTTTTAACCCTGACAAAAGGGAGTCCATCCAATTGTTTTTATTCGAAGTTTCAGAGGAGTGCTACCCAGAAATTGGTCGGAGTGGCAGAAGATCAGTTTTGTTACAGGATATATACAAGGTTCTGGGGCAATCTGGGCCTTGGACATGACTTCTGTTTGCTCGACATATGACGATTTTAAGGTGTTTTTAGCAAAGTTCTGGTCAGAAGGGGTACAGGAACGCCTAAGGCATGAGGTACTCTACCCAGAGCCTTTCTCCTTTTCGAAAGGAAGCCTTAGAAAGTATTTCGAAAAATATATAAATAAAACGAGATACTGGACAGACCTATGCCTTTGCCAGACATAATAAACATACTTAAGGCAAGACTACCAACTAGCATCCGGAATCAATTGATTTACGGCAACGACAAAGACTTGGAGTCGTTCCTCACGACGTTAGACCATGTAGATATTATCGAAGAGAACAACCAGAAAGCCTGTAATAACAGATTCCAATATAGGGAGATAGAACCTCCGCCAAACGGTAGGCAAGGTGGAAGTATGTGTTATGCCAATGGCGATCAATCGACACTTAGAAGGAATGAACAGAGATCGTTAAGTAATGGAGAAACCCCTCAAAATCTCAATAGTAATCCCGGCAATGGTCTTGCGAGGGGCTATTCAAGGAACAACAGGAACGGGAAAAGATACAATCCCGTGTGGGGGAACGAAAGAAATTTCAGACCCCAAGCGTGGAATAATAGCGATAATAGGAAGTGGAATCAACCGGGAGGAATGAATTCATATAGCCAACATCAGTGGGGACGGACATCTACGAATCAACCGGTAATTACCGAAGTGACGGATGATTTCAACCAGCAGACAAATCAAAATCCAACAAACTTGTAAGGACCCACTCGTGCCCCGAAGGAACGGTCAACAATTGACTGAGGGGCAACAGGATATGTGTACCCATGTTAACGTATAATGATGGACGATTACTGGCAGATGAACTGACCGAGGACTTAGAAACACAAGATGAGGATAAGGAACAGGTGGCAGTAGCCGAAGTGCAAGTCATTATGGAGACCGTACCTATAGTGGCGGTTTTAGACACAGCTGCAATCACAAATGTTATTTCGGATGCACTATTCAACAGGATCAGAAATATAAGGCGAGTACCAATTTTTCCAGTTCAAAATAGCAGAATAATAGGCGCCGTTGGGGCTCGATCGGCTAATGTAAAGGTGCGGTCAGTACTTGGTGTGGAAGTCGGAAATGTAGCAATATTAAGCACATTCCTTGTTGTGAAAAATTTGGTGATAGATTGCATTATCGGAGTCAACAGCCTACGTCAATACGGATGCAGAATAGATTTTAAAACAGGAAAAATTTGGTTGAATGTTAATAAACAAGAAATTGAGTTGGAGTTGTTGAGAAAAGAAAGCCTTACGAGAAAATATAATTGTGGGATCAGTGTGCAAGTAATCAGGACGGCCCACAATTCGAAAGAGCACGTAATTAATGAGTTCCAAGTCAAAGAAGATTTCGGTCAATTAGTGTTTGAAAAGTTAAATGAATCCGACTGCATTATCGAAGGTCAGAAGAAGCAGCTCAATGAATTATTATTAACGTATGAAAACGTTTTTGATGAAAAGCCAGGAGTTATTAAGGGATACATATGCCGTCTCTACGTTAAGCCGCACGAAACGTATTGTAGAACTTTCTATCCTGTTCCCTGGAGGTTAAAGGCACAAGTTCAAAAAGAAATAGATCGCATGTTGAAATGGGGTTTGATCGAACCCTCTACAAGCCCATACTGCTCCCCATTGTTAGTCGTGCCAAAAGCAAATGGGACTGTTAGACTGGTACTCGACGCCAGAGAAATAAACAAAATCATAATTCCAGTGAGAACACATCCGGAAAACATAGACGAACTTATACAACGGTTCCAGGATGTCCAATATTTGACGAGCATTGATTTGCGGAGCTCTTATTGGCAAATCAAGCTGGATGAGTCATCAGGGAAGTATACGGCTTTCATTTATTCCGGAAGAAGTTACCAATTTACTGTAGTTCCTTTCGGACTCAACATTAGTGCCGGAATCTTTATAGCAGCTCTAGATTATGCACTAGGCCCAGAACTCAGAAGCAGGATAACAGTGTTTGTTAATGATTTGCTTATTGCATCGAAAACTTGGGAGGAGCATATTACCTTACTGAACCGAGTGTTGGACGTGTTCAAAACCATGGGAATAACTGCTAACCTACAGAAATCCCATTTTGCAGTAAACAGAATCAAGTTCCTGGGGCATATAATTGACGCAAAGGGAATTTTACCAACCAAGGAGAAGCTAATTGCGATTAGTAAGTTTCCAACACCCAGGAATAGGAGGCAATTAAAAGGGTTTATGGGCCTTGCCTCATTTTTTAGAAGATTCATAACAAATCAGGCGATGAACGCAGCAGCTCTAAATAATCTGTTGAAGAAGGATGTGCCCTGGCTCTGGACATGAGAGTGTCAAGAAGCATTCGAAGAGATAAAGAAGCAATTAGTAAATGCACCGCTTTTGTACCATCCGGACATGCAAGAAGAATTTTACTTGTCAACAGATTCTTCGAATGTGGGTATTGGAGCGCGCCTTTTCCAAGTACGCAAGATAAATGGACAACTCACCTTCTGTCCTATTGCGTTTGCTAGTCGTGTTTTGTCCAACTGTGAACGAACTTACACGACGACAGAATTAGAGGCTCTTGCGGTCATCTGGGGATTTAAAAAAATTTCATCATTATCTATATGGGTCAAAGACTATCGTATATTGCGATCATCAATTATTAACGTTTTTACAAACGTGTAAACTGTTACACCCCAGACTGGCTAGATGGACTCTCGCTCTGCAACAATACCAATTTAAGATCGTGCATGTCTCAGAACAGCAAAACATTATTGCTGACGCTCTATCAAGGTCACCACAGGGTTTGACCAAAGAGATTGAAGTAAATAATAACTCAGAATTCCCTGTATTGCTGCTGCAGGAAAATCCATATAAGATGTACTACGTCAATTTGTGTGCGCATATGGCACAGTTACAGAAAAGAGATGCTCCATGGGGAAGTGTCATTCAAGGGTTACAACAGCAACCTTCGGATCAGATGGCAAATTATTACAAGCTGGTAAATGGCGTATTATTTTTCCGCTGTGGAAGGCCAAACAAAGTCCGTTGGTGTGTTTGTATACCTGAGGCGCAAATAGAGAAACTCGTATGGTTCACCCATTTAACTTGGGGACATTTCGGTGCGACAAAATGTGCAAACAAGATAAGTGTGTAGTGTTATTTTCCCAGCATAAAGCGCAGAGTGCATGAGGTCTTGAAGAAATGCATAATCTGTCAAAAAGCAAAGCCGGATTCAAAAGGGACTAAGCACCCATTATGCTCTATAGTAGTCCGAGAACCAAAAGAATTAATTTCGTGCGATCTGTATGGACCGTTACCTACTTCAAGAGGAGGTGTTAGATATGTGTTGGCATTTCTCGATGTGTGTACGAAATACGTAAAGCTATACCCGATAAAGGCGGCTACAGCCAAAGCAATTGTATTAAGATTGACAAGGGATTATCTTCCACATGTTAGTATACCTAAGGCGATAATAACAGACAACGCTAAGATATTCACGGGACTCCGATGGAAACAGGCTTTGTCTCAAGTCGGTGTGAAATACATACTAACATCATTTTACCACCCACAAGGCAATTTGGTTGAGAGAATTTTTAGAGAGTTCAATCGATTTATGAGGACCTATTGCCATAATAAGCAGACTGCGTGGGCGAATTATTTGGAAGAATTTGAGCAGATATACAACAACATGCCCCACTCCTCCACTGGATATACACCTCATGAATTGATGTTCGAGGCAAAAGAAGAAAACTTCTGGGCTGAACATATGCCCAAAACTCAGGAAACTGAGATGCCTTGGAAAGAAAAAATAAGGCAAGCCATCATAAATATGACACAAAAGGCTGATCAGAGAAAACAACAATATGACAAATTAATAAAAAGGGTACAGGCGTACCACGTCGGAGAGAAGGTACTAGTCAAAAGACATACCAAATCATCCTTAATAAAGAAGAGTATAAAGAAATGGGAGTTATTATATACTGGCCCATACATCATTCTACAAATTCCGAACTGGGGCTTATCTGTTAGCATACCCGGGATCTAACAAAATTAAAGGATTACTTTCCCATAACGACTTGAAAAAATTTAATGAAGATTAGAAGATAGGGAGGAATGGTATTGCGAGTGACAGAGATGAACGCTCGAAAAAACATGAAAATAAACTGTGTGTGTTTAGTGTTAGAAAACTTTAAACTGAAATAATTAATCAGTGACACAGATTGTATAAATATTGACTAACTATTACTATCGAGTGCTGCTAAGAAGACAGTGGAGATAGGCTTCACCTGTGTTTGGGTAAACATGGAACTTTAGCATTGCTAATGTCATCAAGATTTATAAAGGATCTGAATGACCTTCAAGAAGAAAGAAATGTTTCCCGAAAATGACGCTGCATAATCAAAAGAGGTTCCCAGTGAATGTTCATATATACTTTCAAGTGCACGCTTAGATGTGTAAACGTGTGAAGTGATGCGTTTAGGCAGTGAATCATGAGTGACGGTTAACGCCGCAAGGATAATTTCCCGCGCAAAACAATTGACGTCGGCGCGAGAGTTAGAATCGATATAGACGACACAGATATGCTTTGTAAGAGACTCGCATCAAACGCGAGGGGAAACTGATTGATGTTGAACTTCAAAAAAGTGTCATAATTAGACGTTAAGAGTTCTTGATTTATTGTTGAATGTCAAAAGAAACTATTCGTAGAATTAGTAGTTATTTAATGGGTCTTGTTCACTTTGGAATTTTGTATGAAAATCCATTTCCAGATATGTGCATGTATGAATGCCGGATGAATCAGAGAATAAATGAAAGAAGAGAATCCACATTCCTCACTAGTAATAACTTTTACATTACAGCAATCAAGTGGAGAAATATATGTATTTAGGATAAAATTTTTATGAGTATAGATAAATGATATGACTTTTCAAGGAAATGATGGATTATGTCTTTGTATAAAATGAACCACACTTTCCATTATTCGATGATTTGAATCCAAAATCTACTGCAAGTTGCATGAATCCTTTAAATTACGAAGAACAAATCATTGACAGAAAATGTGTCAGAATTTTTGGACTTACAAGCACAAATGGTGATGCGAAGCCCAAAAGAAAATTCAAACTAGAGTAATTATTATGATGTTTTCGGCAACAGCATTAGTCAATGGATAAACGGAAATTTTAAGTCAATGGCTAAATTCCTTGCAGTACATCGTAAGAAAAAGGATACATGAAGCCATAGGAATTTTGTTTTCAAAAAGGAGAATCTTGGACGGTGGAACCTAACCAGTTCTTTTACAGGAAGAGTTTCCCTTTCGGTCATTGCTAATTCTTTTGGAATGAATGTTGCATGTGAAATCTGGTATCCCTGTTCCTTCTACTCTTCCCATTGTGGACCGCGTAGAAGACCGACTACAAATATGGACGTCGGGGACATGCAAGATCCGGGGGAGTTTCAGCATCGCAAGATATTGTCCTGGGAACAAGATTGTAAAAAAAAAGAAACTCCAGTTATTTATTGTAAATTTTTTTTTGCTAGAGGCACAAATCACTCTTCTCCAAATCGTTATATAAATCGATCCCTATCTTTCCTTTAGAGATCTATTTCAAAATTATTTTTTCTTTTCTGTAGGCTTTCCTATCTTCTATGTACCGTAGGCTGGGGGTCTAGGCTTAAGAGGTTTTCCAAGGTTTCCCTGCTTAAGAAAGTACCCGAATGGGTAGACCCTGATAACAGTCTCATGAAAGATCATCTTCCTTGGTTGTGCACAGCAAACATAACACCTTGATGCACGTAAAAGCAATACAGCCGCGGAACCTGTCTCTTCATTTCTTATGTTTCCAATGTTTATTTTCTTCGTCTGTCTTAAACATAATTATTTCTTTTTCAGTCGGAGGACTGACACTCATCACTTCCGGGTTACCCACAATAATAGATAGCTCGCGAAGTGTGTTCGGTAAATCAAAATTAGGCTCACAAACTTCGCTCGCTGCGAGGGGCATTGTAATGTCCCCACAGAAAATACCCTCTACCACGCACCAATTAATCATTGTCAATCAAACCATCCACATTCATTCACTTTGGAAAAGTATCTGATCTGATTTTCTCGTAACATATGCGGCGACAGCTAGACGACGCCGAAGTATTTTCCAGCGCGTTTATTCTTTGAAATAACAGAGATGCATATATGCATTCTCCATGGTTGTTAGAGTGGTAACTAGGACAGCTTCTGGAGTAGGGATTGAGGGATTGACGTATTTCTGAGAATTACATATTGTGATTTTCTTCTCGCTAAATCGAGCGAATTAACTTTTGTGCCACTAGCGGTTTGTTTGAATAGAAAGAGAGTGTAAACGGAAAATAATTAAGACGTGGCATCACCGGAGATCTGGACATGTAATGGAGATGGATTTAATACACAATTTCCTTCATAAATAAGGTTTGTGACTTTTGTTCCGGAGTGAATGAACGAATGAGTTTTTCTGAACCATTTGATGATCACGTTGGCCCTGTAATTAGTGGGGAAGTTTCAGCTGTGTCGAAGAGAGCCTGAAATCACTGAGTCTGTGTTAAATCGTCCAAAAAGGCTTCGTACACATCTGGAATTCGCAATCTTTCGTAAAAGGAACAAATTGTCCACACGATTGATTCTCCCGACTGAACACAGTGTTTAACAGTAATAATAAATGTAAAGATCTCTTACAGCAAGCCAGCCGCTGATTACCAAGACGAAGGACTCCACCAAAGATCCTATTTGGCTGATTTCACGTAATGAAATATTATATTAAAAACTGTACATAGATAAAGGAGACAAAGAGAGAGAGTGAATGAAAATAGAGATAATACTAATAATCCTCCATTAGTCTAACCTTTCGCCTGTCTTATCACGGATCAGCCAAGACACGGGAGGCCCTTACATTACTGTATAGATTTATGTGTGAAGGTGAAAGGGTCTTAAAGGCAACAGATACACGTCTATACAGACAAGACATTACACAAAGTTAGCGGCTAGCTGCATTCATCATCTATTCATAAAGAAAGAGACGACAACTTATTATTACCTTGTTTAAAGTTCCCTCCAGAACTACTTCAGATATTAGTCGAGTCCATGCCACATCGTGTTGCGACACCTCTGCGTGCTCGCAGGTGCCCTACACGATATTGGGCAGATGTACCAGTTTCTTTGACCCTTCAGTGTATTTCGACTCGGCCCCTTTAATTTGTGCCCAACGCTTTGAGTCAACTTGTACAGAGAAAATACACTGGTGTACGAAACGTTAACGGCGAAAGTAGATTTCCCGTGACGAGTCATTCATTGTCAAATAACGTAGCTCGATGAAACTTCAACCACACTTAGAAAAACTGTAATACTGTAGTACAGAAGGTAACTGAAAGACAGTAATTTAAACATAGCTGCGCAACAGCAGCGGTTCCACGTAATCAGATTAAGAGCAGCCGACCAGTTGCAAAGGATAAAGTAATCTTTACCTAGGTTTCAATAGATATAAATCTATCTTCTTCAGAAGACGGCAGTATTACATTAACATGAAGCGATATGTCCTTATCGTTTTTACAAACATCTGCATAGTTTCATTAGTCAAATAAAATATAGCTGAAGTGACCACGAGCTAGCTGGTCCCACGTGTGTGATCGCAATGTACGGCAGTGCCTGCTTTGCAACGTGCTCAAACGCTGGCCACGAGGTTCACCAGGAGCTCTTGTGGTGGGGCGTTCCATTCCTCCTCCAGCGCGGTTGACAACTTTTGGATGGTCGTTGGTGCATCTGGAAGTATTACAAGGCTTCTTCGCAAAGCATCACACACGTGCTTGGTGGGATTAAAGCCGGGGCAACGGGCAGGTCAGTCAATAGGACGAATATTCTCTCGTTCCTGCGCACAGAGTGTCGCCGATGTGCGGGTGTCATCGGAACACAACGTACTGGTTGTTTGGGAAAGAGACCACCACCAACCAGTCACCGTGCCTCAGTGGAGGAGCGTTTGACTGCGTGCCGTCTGGTACTGTTAAATATGGTGGCAATTGCACTTGCTGTTTGATGTGGATCCCTTATTGGCAGTTGGACTATGTACCAGTCATCAGCTGCTTTAGTTGATCGTGGTCAATCGTCTCCTTAGCTTAGGGCAGCAGTACCTTTGGATCGTAACGCTTCCCATGCATATGAAACAATGCTGTGAGCAATACCAAACTCCTGGGCTACACTCGTCACTCTTCGTCCTTCTTCCAGTTTCCTGATTACTCTTCCCCGTCTGATGTCATCCATGTGTTGTCTCCGGGCCATGTTGTAACGCAGAACACCGCCATAGTGAAGGTAACTGATCGCTGATTGACACATCTCTGTTTTTCGGTTCCTTCAACTGCCTCGTGTTCCGTGGTTGGTCGGACTCGCAGTTACAAGTTAATAGTTAGCAGTGATGGTGGTTAGAAGCAGTGTTAGCGCGAGCGGACGGTCAGGACGGGTGCCCGTCATGGAGATTTAATATTGGTTGGACATGGATTGTAAAATGTGGGTAATGGAATTATTGACGATTATATAATTTTTGGAAATGGATGTCACATGATTAAGCTAAGATCTGCTAAATACATTGTTTGCTCTGCAACAAAATCTTTCTTTTACTAACCACATGCCTATTAGTTGTTAGAATCTTTTATTTAGCCGGCTGTTTACTTGCTGTGTTTCCTGTAGTTCGTGTCATGATTTTCTGTGAGGTAAGTTATAACACTGCAACTGCATTTACGTAGCTTATGCAATCAAATACCAAATTTGGTTCATTACGTATTATGCCCCAACAGAACAATTAGTCCTGTCACGGAAAAGCCACGTACAACACTACCGTCCGCTACTGCTATACCATAATCTTGAAGCTGGAGGCAGGTTGTGAAATAAGTTGTTAGAGTAATTATGGTATAAAACAACAGAGCAGTGCTACCCTCTGAGAGGAATTTTGTTATGTTGACCGTGTGTAAGTAGGCTGTTTAGATTTTCTTATTGGTAACGCCACGTAGTGCTCTGTATGAAAATCACTGGCTGTGCTGTGTGCAGTCTGTGGCTAGTTTGCATTGTTGTCTGTCATTGTAGTGTTGGGCAGCTGGATGTTAACAGCGCCTAGCGTTGCGCGGTTGGAGGTGAGCCGCCAGCAGTGGTGGATGTGGGGAGAGAGAAGGCGGAATCTTGAGAGCGGACGATCTGGACGTGTGTCCATCAGAGACAGTACATTTGTAATACTGGATATCATGGACTGATGTATATATATTATGACTTTTGAACACTATTAAGGTAAATACATTGTTTGTTCTCTATCAAAATCTTTCATTTGCTAACTATGCCTATCAGTAGTTAGTGCCTTCAGTAGTTTGAATCTTTTATTTAGCTGGCAGTAGTGGCGCTCGCTGCATTGCAGTAGTTCGAGTAACGAAGATTTTTGTGAGGTAAGTGATTTGTGTAACGTATAGTTTAATTTAGTCAGGGCCATTCTCTTGTAGGGATTATTGAAACTCAGATTGCGTTGCGCTAAAAAAATATTGTGTGTCAGTTTAAGCACCGTCATGCATAATTTTTCTAAGGGGACGTTTCATACGTCGACCCTTAGCTGAAGATACCTCACTGGAATCTTCTGATGTTTTCTTGTAGTTTGTGTAATTAGTGTAGCTTTTGTTTATTGCTAGCACGTAATTGTAGAGAGAATCTCATTTGTAGTTGCAGTCTTTCATTGTTGTACCGTAAAACAGTTGTGGCATGCATGTAGATTTGCACCAAGTATTTCGCAGGTGCGCTTGCAATGAACTAGATATTATTTTCAGTGCTATGTTAATGTCTTCTCTTATTTTTGCTCTTCAAGTTGTGCTCTTCTGTGTTATCGTGTGAAGTATTGTGACAATAATGGCGTGTGAAAAACGTAACACTAGGCTCCAAAGTAAACTGAGAAATAATAGTGACGACGAGCGTAGCTTATCAGCACCACTGTGTAATGAATTAACAGACATTCGAAGCAGTAATTTGGTAATTGTGCATAGGGAAATGGAGCGGGCGGCAAATAATGGTGTACACACTGAAACAAATAGTGAACAGGGAACCATTATCGATCGATCGGTCGGCAACAGCTCGCCTCAGGAATCCGAAATGACAGAACACAATATTGCAAATAACTGAGGTTTTGGGTCCTCACCGTTTTCTCAAATGAGTCAAGGCACATTTGTCAAAATGTGAATGTTGCCGGTGAAAATGCACTGCCAAACAGCATAGAGAAACAGATTCCATACACTAATACATTACTATTGCAATTAATGCAACAAATGGAACAAAATCAGAGACAAACACAGCAAAAGCTTGAAAAGTTAGACGCAATGGAACAAAATCTTCAAACGTTAGACACCACACTTGAACAAACACGTGAAGATTTAACTACTGAGTTACATAAAATCGAATCGAAATGTCAAAAAGTCTGTAATGACGTAAAAACACAAATTTGTGATCATTTCCAACCTATTTTTTCGCGGCATGAAAATGCATTACAGAATCACGAAGCAGCCATAGTAGAACTGCAAACTATTGTTCATGAAAATCATGAGACCTTGCAAGCTAAAATTGACTCAGTTGCATCTACCGATTCGGTTACGCAACTTGCAAAAACTCAGGAAAACTTAAAGGACACAGTAGATACTCTGAAAATTGGTTCAGAAAGACACATGGAGGAAATTAGTTCATTATCAGAGAAAGTAGTTGAAATTTCGCATCAGCTAAATAATTTATCTACGAAGGTAGATGATAATCTGAATGACACAAATCCGGTAGTCTTTAATGACACAGAAGAGTGCGAAAAAATTAGGAAATTCAAACAAAATCAGAATCAAATTAATACGCAACTCCAAAGAGAAATCTGGGAAGTACAAGATCAGCTGACAGAGGTAATACAACAACTACGTATTTCAGAGGACACTCGCGCTCCAATACGGAAAGAGGGACATTGAAATACGGAACAGCCACAAAATAATAACACGGGGTACTTCGGAAATTATGGAAGAAATTGGCAAGGTACACCGAATTTTGAGATGGAACCTCCGAAACGGCGTAACAATGAGCGATCTGCTACTCGCCGACACGATGATTTTGACTATAAGCTGTTCATTACTACACGTAAATTCAAAACATTTAAGAATTCTAGGAACGACATTCTTCCACAAACGTGGCTCCGTCAATTCTCTCATTGTTTTCCTTCCAACTGGTCATTAGAGCACAGATTAGAATTTATGTGTGGCTACTTAGAGAATGAACCAGCTGAAAGAATGCGATCGGTCATTCACGATTGTCACAGTGAAGGAGAATTTTATCATGCCTTCCTCTCAGCATATTGGTCTCAAGCTACAGAAGACCGAGTAAAACATAGCATCATACTGATGAAACATTTCGAACAATCTGAATTTTCCAGTCTTGTGAAATATTTAGAAGACATGTTGCACAAGAATCAGTACCTGTCAAACCCATACAGCCCCTCAGAACTCATCCGCATTTGATTAATCGAATTACCTGAACATTTACGACATATTATTTTGGCAGTACGTTGCAAAGACGACATTGAAGCTTTTCAGGGACTCTTACAAGAATTAGAAATTGACACTGACAATCGCGGACCGCGAAAACAGGAACACAACAATTACAGGTCACATCCGTCGCAATTCCGCGATAAAAGAAATAATAACTGGACACGACAAGGCTATTCTCACAACACAAATCATGACCAAAACAGACACCACCCATATGACAACCGTTGGCAGAGTAGTAATAATTACAGGGAAAGATCACCTCTCCATGGTAATAATTATCACAGAGACAATCAGAGAGACAGACAATATGGGAACCAAAATAATTATTATCAAGGAGACAGAATAACTTTAGACGCAACCGGTCCAGCACGCAGTTACGATTCCAGGAGATATTCTCCACCACGTGACCGACAAGAAAGAAACTATGGAATCTACCGACAGACGATTTGATTGTAACGACAGACCTGAATTGCATCAGAACTGGCGGGATTCAAACAGGGCAGGGCCCTCTCGACAAGGTGAATTTGTAGAAGTTAGGTCTCCAAATCCCAATAGCGATGCGCGCCATCAAAGAGACAATAGGCAATGTCTCATACCGCTGGCAGCCACAAAACGTACTTATGAAGCTGACGACGTAGCTGCCGTGGCTAGTAATTACGTGAAAATGGAAGACATTAGGGACATCTTACTCCAGGAACACGATGTAAAACATAACAACATTGCATATCCTGTGATTCACATTACAATAAATGACGTAAAATTTACGGCAGTACTTGACTCTGGCAGTCCTATTTCAGTAATTAGTGAAACAGCCTTTAGCAAATGCAACAAATCGAACGATTGCCCCACTCTTCCGTTACGTAAGATTAAATTACAAGGTGCAATCCTGGGAAAAAGTGTAGATGTACGCCAACAAACCAACTTAGAATTCTTTTGTCAAAGCCACAGCTTCTCTATGAACTTTCTTATTGTTCCATTATTGTCGACGGAAATTATATTGGGAGTAGACTTTTTGAATGAATACAAAGCAATCTTAAACTTTCACGATGCTGAAATAAGTTTAGAGAAAGAAGGTAAGTCAATAGCTTTGAAATTTGAAGATTGGCTCTCAAACCATGACGAGGAAATTAATCGGCTTTGCCTTCTGTTAGACAACAGTTCGGAATATTCGACGGAACTAGACACTAACAATCACTCTGCAAGTACTGACAGGGATGATATCGACGGCATATTTGATACTAATAAGTTAATTCAGAATAAAATTCAGACACTTGAGAACTGTAATGACACTGATAGGCAGGACCTTTTTGAGATTTTACAAGCCCATTCCACAGTTTTTACTCACAAAACAGGAACAATCAACGGATTTCAATACCAATTTCGTGTTCGTGAACATGCTAAATTTTGTGTTAGACCATACGTAATTCTGGCACATTATAGGGACCATGTTAGAACAGAAATACAATCTATGGTTGACGAGGGCATTATTGAATCTGCAGTTAGCTCATACAACAATCCATTACATGTTGTTGAGAAGAAAAATGGATCGATCAGGCTTGTCTTAGATTCGAGACAAATCAATACTATTATCATTCCTGAAACAGACAGGCCGCAAACGTTGGAAGAACTTCAAAATTTTAATGGTGTAAAAGTGTTGTCTTCCATTGATCTCAGATCCAGCCTTTATCAGATCGAACTTCATCCAGAATGTAGAAAATACACAGCTTTCCTTTGTTTCGGCGTTTGTTATCAGTTTCGAAAACTTCCTTTTGGTTTTAACATTTTTTCGGCAGCATTCATTCGTGGGCTAAATTCCATATTACCTGAGTTCTTAAAACGTCACATCACCTTCTATATGGACGATATTCTGATAGCGGAAGCCTCATGGGAACAAGATAATCGCATCCTCAACAGCGTGTTACATATTTTTGCAGAATTGGGAATTACAGTTAACTTGGAAAAGTCTGAATTCGGTAGGACAAAGGTGAAGTTTTTGGGACATATTATTTCTTTTGAAGGCATTCAGCCGGATCCTGAAAAGTTAGAAGCAATCAGAGCCATTCCAGTTCCATCCACAAAAAAACAAGTCCACAGTTTTCTAGGTCTCGTAAATTTTTGCCGTCGTTTTCTGAATATGCAAATTCTAGTTACACCAAAACTTTGTTCTCTCACTGGAAAAAATACTATTTGGAACTGGGACGAACAAGCACAGTAGGAATTCAATTCTTTGAAAGAATCGCTACTTAACGCGCCAATACTAGCTCATCCAGATCTATCACAAGATTTCTGCCTTAGCACGGATTCTTCTAAAGTCGGTCTTGGTGCCCATTTATTTCAAGAAGCCGCAGAAAATGACACTACTGTTCAGAAAACCATTGCTTTTGCTAGCCGAGTGCTAACAAAATCTGAAAAAAATTATTCCGTTACTGAATTAGAAGCTTTAGCTATCGTTTGGGCATTTAACAAATTACGTTTCTTTCTTTCTGGTAAGCACGTAAAAGTATACAGTGATCATCGTGCATTACAATTTCTTATGTCTTCAAAATTAAATAATGACAGGTTAAAACGTTGGGCATTGTTTCTGCAAGAAATCCACTTCACAATAGTCTACATTCCCGGGAAGGAGAACATTGTTGCGGACGCACTGTCACGCGCACCGGCTGGGCTTGAGAAAAGTAACACAGAAGACAACATCGAGAAAAATTTCAGTATTGTTTACATTCAGAAAGTCGCCTTTGAAAACTTCATCACCACATCTTTAAAGGGCATTGCTCATGAACAAGATAAAGATCTGATTCGGAAAGACATCAAAAGTAAATGGCATGAAAAGACACACACTCAGACTCGGCATTATTATCTGGTTAGAAACAACATCCTCTTCAAATGCTGCACTGTTGATGACAAGCTGTGGGTACTTTGCATTCCAGATGATTTTGTTAATAAGCTCATTTGGTACATCTAATATCTCATATCGTGCTCCGTTGTTTCCTATCATTCCTTCTAAATTAAAAGAATTTGCTGCTGTTGATCTCTTGGGACCCCTTGTTAGAACATCGAATAAATTTTCGTACGTTCTAGTCGCTGTTGAACTTACTTCAAAATCTGTTTCTTTCACTCCGTTACGTAAAGCCACTGGACGGTCTGTATCCAACGCCTTTGTTAAAAATTTCTTACGTGAAGTTGACCACGTTAATAAAGTCGTTTCAGATAACGGACCGCAATTCAGATCTGCTGTTTGGTCACGCATGCTTCGGAACCATAAAATCAAACCTGTTTTTGTTTCATTGTACTCACCACATTGTAACCCTTCTGAACGGATTATGAAAGAAATCAATAAGCTTTGCAGACTTTATTGTCACAGAAAGCATCAGCATTGGGACAGATATTTACACTTATTTTAAAATGATCTGAATGATATGCCTCATGACTCCACTGCTTTACCACCTACTCTTGTACTGAAGAATGAAGAACCACCGAACAGAATCAGAGAGCTTGTACCTTTCTCAAATACACGTAAACTTCGACACAAATACATAATTGATTTGGCTATTAAAAATATAAAATCTGCAGCAGGCAAAGGAGAAAACTACACGGTAAAGCAACTGCAAAGAAATTATATATTGGTCAGAAAGTTCTCAGTAAAGCTCATTCATTGTCACATAAGAAGAAACACTTGAGTCACAAATTCTTTCCAGTTTACAGTGAACCTTACAGAATCTGACGTATACCACATTATAATTGCGTTGAAGTTGAAACTTTGCGTACTAGGAAGAGTAAAGGTTTACACCACACTTCACATGTAAAACCGTTTATTGAAAGATAATCTGCTTTTTAACTTTGTCTTTGCCATAAAACTTTTCACTTTACATTACTAGTATGCTTTGTCATACTTAGACTCTGTTAACATGCAACAATGTTTGAAGTTAAATATCCAGTCAAGAACCAAGAGAACTTATTTAAACAGAAATTACGAATGCATTGTTATAGTGAACAGACGTCACAGTGTTATTGTATGTGTATATTCTCGCTTGATAGTTGCACGATTACGTAACGACTATAAGACTTACATACTTAGAACATATACTGGTACTGCTAATGATATTTTAATGCAACATTTTGGTTTACTTGAAAATACATTCTGGATTTAAAGTACTTTCTGTGAGATACCAGATGACACAGTGATTAGTTTATGTGACAGCTACACGATTTTATCACGACACTACTAATGAGTGACAATTTACAATGTTGCTTTTGCGGTGTTTCTGTTTTATATCTGCACAGTTTTTTCTGTATTATTCTGGAAAGTAAAACATGTTTTAGTAGTAACTTTTGCGGTATAGCTACAAAGACACAGCCTTTTCTGTAGCACAACAATATGTTACATTATAGTACTTTCTTCATCACGGCAGTAAGCGTAATAACTAAGATAGCCCGCATCTCGTGGTCGTGCGGTAGCGTTCTCGCTTCCCATGCCCGGGTTCCCGGGTTCGATTCCCGGCGGGGTCAGGGATTTTCTCTGCCTCGTGATGGCTGGGTGTTGTGTGCTGTCCTTAGGTTAGTTAGGTTCAAGTAGTTCTACGTTCTAGGGGACTGATGACCATAGTTGTTAAGTCCCATAGTGCTCAGAGCCATTTGAACCATTTTGAACTAAGATATCTATACACAAAGCAGTTCACTTTTGTTTATCATGAGGTAAGTACATTGACTTCTGCAGAACTTAGCTTTTGGAGGATGATAACTACGACACTTCCACAGAGATTATCTTGCAACAAGATGCACAATTTAGCGCTACAGTACACGTATTTGAGTGATTAATTTTGTACTTAAAACATTTATTTTTAAAGATTTTTGAATTACAATGATACAAAGGTTTTCCGTGATGTATTTCATTCCATTGCTGTAATCTGTAACACTTGAGGGTATAATTACATTAATCCTCAGGGGGTACATGCTTACTTTGTGTACCATGTGTCTGGCAAGCACAAGGAGCCCTAGCTAATATGGTATTTGCTTATACAACTTTACACATCGGTACCATATTTCTCTAACACATAATTACACAGCTATCTGATCATTTAACTGAGAGAGACAAACATGCTTTTTTACTACATCAGTGATACATGTTTATGCAATTACACAGTTGGATAACTTCACACTTATGAAATTGTATTTTGTCTGTACTTTGTGAACTGTTCATATTTTTTTCGGAACCATTGTGATACTATGAGAGCTTTGAATGACATATTTGGTATAGGATCACGATTTTTAAAGTACAATTGATGTAGATGACACTTCTGAAATGAGCAGAGAATTTTTTTAGGTTTAGAAATTATTGCAGAAAGCTACGACATTTTTGACATTTGGCTGAGTTTTTATGATGTTATTATTATGATGACAATGTTTATTATGCTGTTGAGGTATGTTTATGATCAATAAGCTGAGAATCATACTTTAAGAGTCATGAAATCTGTGTAAATGCGTGAATGTATCACAATGCATGGAAAAATTTTTTGCACATTGTTATATTCATAGGATTTTGTTTCTACACATTTGCAACGCAAATTCTCGACCTGTGAAATTTTTTATATGAGACTGTCACTGTAGTGCAAACTGGTGTCGTAAATATTTCGGTAAGAAAGTTAAGTGACCTTCATGAAATGCGTCATGGGCACCCAGCTGCGCAACAGTCGCCTGGAAAAAAGCCATTAGTGTGTGCCTTTCAGAGGCACACGTGGAGAAAAAAGGAGGCCATTATCCTCGCTATTGACATTTCTTTGTAGAAAGCATCGCAAATACGACATGCTCAAACTTGAAAACGTATGATTATACTGTGGAGCTCTTAATTTATGATATTTACTAAAATGCCTAATGAAATGATGAGAAACGTTTTACAACTATTGCCTTTCTAGTTGAGAGAATTTTTTTGCCTTTGGAGACGCCATTTGCCTAGTGAATGACGTTTCATATGTTTATATATATATATATATACTCATTTTGTTTAATATCAAGTTTCTAGCTGCAGCATCATTGGTCAAAATAAAATTTGATAGATGTGCTAATATCACTATTTTCTGTCTACAGACCCAGTAAAGAATAATTTTATGATGTACTTTCATAGAAAAGAGAGCACAAATAGACATTTCCCTTCACAGGAACTGCAAAAATAATTTTTTAACAGTTTGGTAACTTGTCTGCTAGAGTAAGTCAAGGTGATGCATCACTCTAGTGCTAAGATGTGACATAGGCATTAGACATGGCCATCTTTACTGTAATATTTTTTCTGCTTGAGCTTTGTCATGATTAGATATAAGTTATTGCATTTGCTGCTGGTGCTTGCCAGGCATAGTGCTATTAAATTTCACTTTGTATTACTCTGTTACGCCAGTTTTACTACTGATTTATTTTTGTTTTTGCTGCACATTGGCTCATATTAGTGATAATGTTGCATTTGCTTTGCTAATTTAGATATACTGATGCTTGCTTTGCCAATTTGCATTTTTTGTCATTGCTGTTTGTGTTAATTGTTTTGTGCTTCTGCATTGCCTCGTCCCTTAGTTTAGCATCTGAGCTCAGTAGATTTAAGTTAGCTTAAGATGGGGTAGGCCATATAAGAGAACGAGTTGTGATGAATTGGAAGAACTGCATTGAGAAGCTATAAGGAAATGGTTTGGCCAAAAAAGTATTTTGAAAGAGGATATGAACAAAAACGTAGGCTTTAGGGACAACAGGTTTAGGTAGGATTTTCTTGGAAATAAATGATGAGGTAAGATAATGGAAAATAAATAATGAGGTAAGAAATATGTGAACATATAAATACAGAAAGCATACTCGGATAGGATTTTTTTTGGTGGAAACAAATGTTGAAATAAGAAGAAAGATCTATGGAATGAAGTTTTGGGTTGGACTGCAGTACCAAATGTTACACTGAAAACAAACCCTGCCCTTTCCCCTTGTGTTATCCCAGTATGTGTCTGTGTACCCTTGGGTATTTGTGTTTTTCCTGTCTTTATGTGTTTAGCTGATGAGAGTTATGTTGTAGAATTTTTCTAGTACTATGTTATTTACTTTGTAAAGATGTTTAGACACTATTTATTCTGTTTTGATTTAATGCTCATGTGTGAAGTTGATGTTTCAAAAGTTATTCTGATCTTTTATGTATTTACTTATGTCATAATTCCTGTAACACTGATGTATATGTTTATTTCTATTCTTTTGTAAAGCCCCTATTACTGCAAATGTTATCTGTATTTTTATGTTCTTTAATGATGTATTTTGTACCTTTGTTATTGTATTCTTGTGTTATAAAATTGTAATTGACACCAGTTCATCAAATTAAGTAACTTGTAAGTTACATTTCACTGCATACGTTTCTGTTGGTCATAGTATATGCACAGTATGTGAGAAGTTGGGACTGTTAGTGCTTGCACGTGTGTTAATAATTCAGCAAGGGACTGGTTAACAGCATTGCTGGTTCTAAGGACATACCAAACAGTTTGTGAGTGCACAAGTGGTGGTTTATGGACTTGCTATATTCTCTGCAAGACTCTTCGATTGTGATTGTGCACCTGCACAGTCGCAACAGATGGCTGCTGGACGTCTCTATAAGGACTACAGTGGGTCGGAATCTTTGATGGCCCACCAATACCATTATTTCTACAAGGAATGCAGTGGGTCTGCACCTCTGGTGGCCCACCAATGCCGTAATCTCTAACAGGACTACAGTGGTCTGCTCTGTGATGACCTACCTACCAATATTCTTCAGAACTTCGACTGACTCTGCGGTGGGTTTGCTCTGTTGTGGCCCATTACCTGTCTGCATGTCAAGAGTCAGCACTGTCTTTCCGTTGGAAGGACAACACTACTTCTTCAACGCTGCATGGAAATCCACTACTTCCGTTTGCATTTTCTTTAATGCTCAGACATTGAGAAAAATAAAAAATAAAACACTGCAATTTTACTGTGATGAATGATCAGGACTGTCTTTATGGACTGTGAGAAAGTTTTAGCTTTTGACCAACATTGTATCAATAAGTGTGTGCATTTGATTTCTTTGTTATTTTAGTTATGAAAAAATTTTTCAAATCTGCATTGGTCAGTGCCCAAAACAATTTGTAAAATTTTTTGTGGGGAGCATGGGGGCTATGTAAGTAGGCTGTTTAGGTTTTCTTATTGGTAATGCCACGTAGTGCTCTGTATGAAAATCACTGGCTGTGCTGTGTGCAGTCTGTGGCTAGTTTGCATTGTTGTCTGTCATTGTAGTGTTGGCCAGCTGGATGTTAACAGTGCCTAGCGTTGCGCAGTTGGAGGTGAGCCGCCAGCAGTGGTGGATGTGGGGAGAGAGACGGTGGAATCTTGAGAGCGGACGATCTGGACGTGTGTCCATCAGGGACAGTAAATTTGTAATATTGTATATCATGGATTGATATATATATATTATGACTTTTGAACACTATTAAGGTAAATACATTGTTTGTTCTCTATCAAAATCTTTCATTTGCTAACTATGCCTATCAGTAGTTAGTGCCTTCAGTAGTTTGAATCTTTTATTTAACTGGCAGTAGTGGCGCTTGCTGCATTGCAGTAGTTCGAGTAACGAAGATTTTTGTGAGGTAAGTGATTTGTGAAACGTATGGGTTAATTTAGTCAGGGACATTCTCTTGTAGGGATTATTGAAACTCAGATTGCGTTGCACTAAAAAATATTGTGTGTCAGTTCAAGCACAGTCATGTATAATTTTTCTAAGGGGACGTTTCACGTGTTGCACCTAACGGAGGTGCCTTATCGGAATTAAAAGTCAGAATTACGTAAATATTCGAACAGTAACGAACAATATTTTGCCTGTCTACACTGTTTAAAGAATGAAGAAAACGGTCGCCACCCTAATTAGGCAAGAGAATGATTAACATTCTTGTTTAAGAAAATAGGTATGAGTAACTCCAACGGACAAACACAACCTATATTTTGCCACATGCGAGTGCAATGAAGTCTGACATCTGCATATGTTCATGGTTAAGATTGGAAGCTGATGGAACAGGACAGACCATGTGCATAAATATAACAGATAACGGAACGCACTATTGCTTTCAGGACTTATTGAAACCGAATAAGTTTTATAACATTACTATTACAATTCACTGCAGAATCATAAATTGGTCATAGGTTAAGTATTATTTTTCAAACACTTTCCTAGTTGACATAAAATTATAAATGTAGTTCACGGCAAAATTATGAACTGGTCACAGGTTAAGTCTCTCTCAGTTAAATACTTTGCTATTTAAAATGAAAATTAATTGGAATTCACTAACAGGTTACTTCTCACTGTCTTTTGAATTAAGAAATTGTTTTCATAAATAGTGGACTTCCTATTTAATTGTTATTTATCATGAGCATAAAGGATAACCTGTGGATCCTATTACACTATTAATATGCACTTTCATTACCCAAAAGAAACAAGTACTTAGCAAGCATGAGTATGTAACTTTCCACTATTGCAGTTTTCCACTTTTACCACAGTGAGACACAATGTTGACAAATTTACAAGAAACTGACTCACCTTTTAAAATTTACTACAGGCAGCACTATGATCATTAACTAAGCAAAACTCTATAAGCCTCAGTTTTAAGAACTTTTAATCTTTAAAAGAAACAGCAAATTGCCTTTATTACCACAGTCTTCTACTTTCAAGCAAATGATTAAATAGGCGACTTTGAAACTCCACAAAACTTTAATTTGGACTGTTTCCATCACTGGGAGGCTTTCACAAAGATACATTTACCACCTCCCACAATTTCACTAAATCCACAGTAAATCTGAATACTCCCTTCTTACCAAAGATCAAAAAACATTATTTAATTAACTATTTGGCTTTGAGGCTTTCATTTTTTCCACAAACTAGGACACTCAGTAATCATAGTTCGAATGGAGAGGAACCTGAGAGGTGTTGTGATAGGGAAAAAATCAGGGTAGGTACATAAATTCAGTTATAAGTTACCTTATATTTGTGCACACTACAACATCCAATGAACTGATCCTTCACTGTACATTACTATAGTGCTCCATTACAGTGATTGCGCAATGTGGTGGCGATTGCATGTTGGTAGGTGGATTTGCAGGTAGAATTGCCGGACTCTGTTACTTCTTGGTGGCAATGATAGACATCAATTCCAGAATAGCTCCGGCTCTTTATTCATCCATCCGACACATTGGTAAGCGGCAGGAAAAGCCTCTCTCGGAACCAGCACAACACACAACTTTTACATGGGCAGTGCACAGTTTGGTAGCTCGTCCCCGACTGACTCTTGTTCCACCTTTTCTACCTAGGCCAACCACAATTTGCGCGCGCTACTAAGTTCCGTTCCCGAGGGGAACCACACTACCTCTTGCACACAGAATAACTAAGAGTCCTAAGTGAAGGTCAGCAGTTTACGTAACAGCAAATAATCATTTTAAACAAAACATATCATTTGTACATATAGGTAGTTCTAAACAAAATTATTTAAACAAATTCCAAATATATACAGCAAGTTTCGTCTCCCTCCAACTGGGACAAAGAATTTAAATGACAGATACACTACATTGCATAGAATCAAATCATGTCATCAAAGTTTTAACAAAGAGAGGAGTATACAATTTTGTGTTATCCATTCAAACACATTTACAGAAGCCCAACGATGTAACCTTAAACAGAACAACAACAAAAAAATCAGTAGAGTATTAGAGCTATGGTGTTACAAAGTGACTTATGAAATATATGGGTTATTGTTAGGATTCCTTCTAAGTCAGGGCCATTATTTTGTGTTAACTAATAGTCAGATTGCGCTATCCTTGTATATTGTGGGTCAGTAATGAGCGGAATAAGTTTGAGCTGTATTTGTCAAGGAAAATTCTGTAGGTCAGTGTTGAAGCGATATAGACAAGCAGAGTGACAGTACGTTCAATTGCACTTAGCAGTTTTAGAAGGCTCAGTTGCATTAAGCAATTTAAGTAAGAACGTAGAAGTTTCACCTTCTCAGTTGTTTCAACTTAAGTAAAAATATATTTAGAAGTTTCAAGCTTTCTGTAGACGACTGGAAGATCTCTGGAGACATCCTCCCGCAGTTTCATTCATTTCCACCTAATAATTAATGTGTTACGTTACTTTTTCCATATCGTCCTTAAGTTTTGCAGAGCAGTGTAGTTATCGATGTAGAATGGAGAGGACTGGAACTTGTGTGAACGTTATGTGAAACCAATGAGTAGATAACCTGGAGATTTTCCAGTCAGGAAATGAGCCATTGTTTTACCACGATTACCAACATACGGTCTTTAGCACCGTCGAATGAGTTCATGCTTTCTTTAACCGGGAGATGTAGCTGTCACAAACTATTACTGGGGGCCAGAAGTAAAAATTAGCTACCCTTCATAGTGTAAACTCTGCTTGTGCTTTCGCAGGCTGTAAACGATCACGTTAAGAGTGGCAGAGAAGGCGCTAGTCCAGGGCTGCTTCATCAGTTGCAATAAGTAGGAGAGACTTTCGTACCTCTGAAAACTTTCCGGACTTCCGCTCAGGCTTCCATTGTAATGTTGTTGTTGTGCTCTTCATTCCGAAGACTGGTTTGATGCAGCTCTCCATGCTGCTCTATCCTGTGCTAGCCTCTTCATATCCGAATAACCACTGCAACCTACATGCTTCTGAATCTGCATACTTTATTCATCTCTTGGTCACCCTCTACGACTTTACCCCCATCCACGTCTCTGCAGTACTAAATTAGTGGTTTCTATTCAGTACCAGCCCATTACTTACTTGATCGACCTACCTACTCTTCAACTTCTTCTGTGGAATCACATTTCAAAAACTTCTATTCTCATTTTATCTAAATTATTTATCGTCCATGTTTTACTTCCATACATCGCTACAACGCAGGCAAATACCTTCAGGAAAGACTTCCTAACCCTTAAATCTGTTTTCGATGTTAACAAATTTCTCTTCTTCGAAAATGCTTTTCTTGCCATTTTATATCCGTCAGTTATTTCGCTGCCCAAGTAGCAGAACTCATCTACTACTTTAAGGTCTCGTTTCCTAATCTGATTTCCTTGCATCGCCCGATTTAAATCGACAGCATTCCATTATCTCTTTTTTTTTGTTGATGTTCATCTTATATCCTCCTTTGAAGACAGTGTCCATTCCATTCAGCTGCTCTTTCGAGTCCTTTGCTGTCTCTGACAGAATTACAAAGTCATCGGCAAACCTCAAAGTTTTTATTTCCTCTCCCTGAACTTTAGTTCCTGTTCCAAATTTTTCTTTTGTTTTTTTTTGCTGTTTGTTCAATGTACGTATTGAATAATATCAGGGATAGTTTACAAGCTCTCTCACTCCATATTCAACCACTTGTTCCCTTTAACCTTGTACAGAAAGTGTAAAATGTTTTTTATTGGAGTTTGAAACATACATCCGCATACATTTTCCACAAGCCATGACGGCGGAGGGTATGTAGTACCAACACTAGTCATTAGCATTCAATTCATTTGTGCTGCAGTCTTCTTCTCAAATTACCAAATTTGCTCCGGAAAAATTAAGGTTTTTACTAATGCGGAAAACTGTTCCAAGGTACAACATGGTTATGTACCTAGGAACAAATATTCTATTCAAATTCAAAATTGTTGCGATCGGGAAAATCTTGTCAATACCGTATTTCATCGTCTGTGTCGCCTAACTGTCGTACTATTACTCTACTACAGACCAAGAACACTAGCCAAGACTGAATTTGTAACGAGGATGAACTAAATGTTTGTTAACTTCATCGACCACGCTGATAACGGAAACAACAGTGAAAAACTCGAATTATCTCTCGTTGCCAAGTTTAATTGGGTTCATTTAATTATAATCATATTTTAATAGCATTCAGTGTCAGTCCCTTCCCATACAGGCTTTGAAACCCAGCTGATCGCAGACAGAGTGATGAAGTTGCAGACAACAATAGCTTCGTGTATTCTGTCGCTATTTTTAGCCCCGGTGCGTAGCAACACGGGGAAGAGGAAGGAAAGAGTGCTGTATGTTTCCTTTTAAGCGTAGTTTCAGTCTGTTACAAGCTGGGTTCTGCTCGTTACCTGGAAGAACGTGTTACTGAAGTGTAGTCAGTGACTGTGGTCTTTGTAATTCCTGTGATTCAACAAGCCTCGCAAGTGCGTAAACAGTGCCGACAATTTTTGCTACATTTGCGGACAGGCTACACTGAAATCACAAAGGAGGCCAATGACGTCATGTATTAGGAAGGCGTAGAGACCCTACTTTGTCTCTGTAATCGGGGACTAGGATAAGCTCTGGGCTCCTCATGTGTGTTGCATATCTTGTGTCTCGAGTCTACGTTCGTGGCTGAATCGCAAAAGATCTCCCATGTTCTTTACTGTATCCATGATTTAGTGAAAGTCATAAAACCGTGAGAATAACTGTCACTTTTGTATGACAACTCAATTAACCAATTGTATTTCCAAGAAGAAAAGTCCTCCTTGACATACGCTAACGTACCGTCGGCCATGCGCCCAGTGCCTCACGGGGATGGACTGTGTGATCTCGTGATGAGGGCGCTAGTGAAACTAGTGCTTCGCCGTCATTATTGAAAACCCAGTTCTTCAAAAGATCTTGATTTTGTGTGTAACGACGATTGGACAGAAATTAACCAAATAATACAGTCTGACCTTAATGACCCAGTGAGAGATCTGGAATTGCCGAAAGGTATAAAGCTGTCCTATATGGCGACAAGACTACAACAATTCAACAGTCATGATGCGACTGGTAAATGTAACTTCATTCCTTAACCGCCACATGCCACTCCTTCCTTTTTCGAAAGTGAAAAGAGCTTGGTATTTTGTAGTGATGTACTGACTATTAAAGTGATCACTGGATGTTGTTCATCGACCCCTCCAAAGTAGGTCTCAAGTTTGTGCTACTGCAATGTGCTAACATCGATTCGGATTGGGTACGCACCTTACTTGAAGGAAATATGTGATAACATGATACGACTGTTATTGCGACTGAACTGCGAGAAGTATAAGGGACAGATTTCCAGGGATCTGAAAGTCGTAGGGATATAACTTAGACTACAGCACAGCTACGCCAAATTTTGTCGCTTTCTGTGCATCTGGGATAGCCGCGCCAATGCACTTCATTACAAAAAGAAAGATTGGCCTAAGCGTCAATCACCTGAATCAGGATCTCACAGTGTTATGCACGAAACACTTGTCGAATCCATGAAGATAATACTCCTTGCCCTTCATATAAAATTGGGCATAATGAAAAACTTCGTTAAGGCCATGGACAAAACAGGGGAAGCATTTATCTAGTTTCGGAAGAAATTTCATGTCTCAGTGAGGCGAAAATAAAAGAGGAGATTTTCGTTTGTCGCCAGATAAGCAAACTGTACAAAGATGAGCATTTCGACACCATCCTGACATGATGAAAAGCTATCTTGGGATGTCTTTGTTCAAGTGTAAAAAAACTTTCTAGGAAATAGCGGGCAGAAAACTATAAGGATCTTGAGGCAAATCTTTTGCACTACTACATGTACTTACAGTTACATTTCCTAGAGTCGCACTAGGAGTTCTTTTCTTGAAAACTGTGGTGCTGGAAACAAGGAGCATGGAGAACGCTTCCACCAGCAAATTTCGGAACTGGAAATGAGACACCTCAGTATATGGAGTGCATCAATGTTAGCCGCTAGTTGCTGGATGCTAATCAGGGAATCACCAGCGGAAGACTACAAACGCGACGCAAAGCGGCTGCGCCGTTAGGGACCTTCCTACGAGGGATAACACCAAGGTTTCAGGCAATATCGTTAAATTAGCGAGACTTCAAAATGAGAGCTAATCTTGCATTTTCATTAAGGGTTTCTGTATGAGCACATCCGAAAATATAAAGAGTAGCTGTTCTGATGGCAATTACAGGGAAAAAGAAAAAAAAATTGTTGGTTAGTGTAATCAGTAAGTGAAATCAAACCAAGCAAAGTATTATCGAAATGAATTTTTATAAGAACAAAACATTTTCAAATAACAGCTGTAGGCGACTAATACCAATTTCTATTTTCAAGACAGGGAAAAATGTTAAGACATTAATAAAACTCAGTCTATTAGGAAACATCGCGTGTTCCACGGTAGAAGGCCTTCCATTTCAAAGTGCGAGATGGTGCAGCACTGACGAAGTATGGTTTGACCGTCCACACGCTATGTAACTAGTTCTAAAAATATACAGAAATGTACGAAACATAAAACTGTGTCACTGACGAAGTAACAGTGTTCTCCAAATAGCTCCAACATACACTCCTGGAAATGGAAAAAAGAACATTGACACCGGTGTGTCAGACCCACCATACTTGCTCCGGACACTGCGAGACGGCTGTACAAGCAATGATCACACGCACGGCACAGCGGACACACCAGGAACCGCGGTGTTGGCCGTCGAATGGCGCTAGCTGCGCAGCATTTGTGCACCGCCGCCGTCAGTGTCAGCCAGTTTGCCGTGGCATACGGAGCTCCATCGCAGTCTTTAACACTGGTAGCATGCCGCGACAGCGTGGACGTGAACCGTATGTGCAGTTGACGGACTTTGAGCGAGGGCGTATAGTGGGCATGCGGGAGGCCGGGTGGACGTACCGCCGAATTGCTCAACACGTGGGGCGTGAGGTCTCCACAGTACATCGATGTTGTCGCCAGTGGTCGGCGGAAGGTGCACGTGCCCGTCGACCTGGGACCGGACCGCAGCGACGCACGGATGCACGTCAAGACCGTAGGATCCTACGCAGTGCCGTAGGGGACCGCACCGCCACTTCCCAGCAACTTAGGGACACTGTTGCTCCTGGGGTATCGGCGAGGACCATTCGCAACCGTCTCCATGAAGCTGGGCTACGGTCGCGCACACCGTTAGGCCGTCTTCCGCTCACGCCCCAACATCGTGCAGCCCGCCCCCAGTGGTGTCGCGACAGGCGTGAATGGAGGGACGAATGGAGACGTGTCGTCTTCAGCGATGAGAGTCGCTTCTGCCTTGGTGCCAATGATGGTCGTATGCGTGTTTGGCGCCGTGCAGGTGAGCGCCACAATCAGGACTGCATACGACCGAGGCACACAGGGCCAACACCCGGCATCATGGTGTGGGGAGCGATCTCCTACACTGGCCGTACACCACTGGTGATCGTCGAGGGGACACTGAATAGTGCACGGTACATCCAAACCGTCATCGAACCCATCGTTCTACCATTCCTAGACCGGCAAGGGAACTTGCTGTTCCAACAGGACAATGAACGTCCGCATGTATCCCGTGCCACCCAACGTGCTCTAGAAGGTGTAAGTCAACCACCCTGGCCAGCAAGATCTCCGGATCTGTCCCCCATTGAGCATGTTTGGGACTGGATGAAGCGTCGTCTCACGCGGTCTGCACGTCCAGCACGAACGCTGGTCCAACTGAGGCGCCAGGTGGAAATGGCATGGCAAGCCGTTCCACAGGACTCCATCCAGCATCTCTACGATCGTCTCCATGGGAGAATAGCAGCCTGCATTGCTGCGAAAGGTGGATATACACTGTACTAGTGCCGACATTGTGCATGCTCTGTTGCCTGTGTCTATGTGCCTGTGGTTCTGTCAGTGTGATCATGTGATGTGTCTGACCCCAGGAATGTGTCAATAAAGTTTCCCCTTCCTGGGACAATGAATTCACGGTGTTCTTATTTCAATTTCCAGGAGTGTATTTTCAGCACTTACGTAAGTAGAATTCGTAATATGAGGACGAGCTCAAACTACAGCCTTCGAATTTTTTATGTGAAAACTTTTTAAGTCTCTTTAATAAAATAAACGTTATTAACATTCTGATCTCTATTCTTCATGTCTACATATTTATTTCTCAAAGTAGGCAACGGAGTCCGTTTTGATAACACCGTCACTGTAGAATGTTTGACTTTGTTGACGGAACTACCACCTCACCTCTGCTTCTACCGCGTTATCAAAGGTGTTCTCTATGTTCTGAAAGTAGGTGAAAGTCGGATGTGGCCAAGTCGAGACTGTATGCAGGATGGTCGACGACGGTGAAATCAAGCTGTCGGATTGGTGCAGATGTCGCATCGCTCGTGTGTGCTTCGGCATTGTCACTCTGAAGGAGAATGTGCTCCATGTGCGGATCGAACTCTTCACATTCGAAACTCGATTACAGCACGCTGTTTCTCACGCAGCGACACAGCTATGTTGTACACCGGTATGTTATACTTACAAGTCGGAGCCCTCTACCGGCAGAAGGCTGCGAATAAGCAGACATGAAGAATAAAGACATAAAGGTTTAAGAGGCATTCGGAGGCATTACTTTTCAGCACCACCTCGTATTCACAAACGTTGCACAAAACACAACGTCATATCTCACGACAACAAAACAGTAGAAAACGCCGGAACCTATCAGTGGCGGCTTGCAGCGTGCACTCCTCGATGCGATTCTAAAATCGATCAATACAGTGAAACAGCGACCGGAAAACATCACGTGTTCCTAGGTACATTGTCCTGTAGGTACAACACCCTCCCTTACTGTAATTGCTGTTCACCATATCCACTTTGTAGACAACGATATACAGGGAGCTCATATGATAACCTCAGCTCACGGAATAAAATTTGTTGTACAGGAGTAGGTCAGAAATACACAGTTATGGAGCTACCAATCGTCCTGCCCTCCTTCGCACATGTTCAGCGTCACCTGTTGGACGGGTTTGGAACGGGTCTCACATACTAGAAAAATATTCTAGTACAGGTCAGGCGAGCGGTTTGTAAGCAGTCTCCGCTGTTGACAGACTGCATTCTTATGATTTCCTTCCAATGACCCCAAAGTCCGCAACCTGCTTTACCTACGACTGAGGCTATGTCATTGTCCCATTTTATAAACCCTCAAACGATAACGCATTTGTTAAAGAGAATGCGAGATTAACTCTCTCTGTAAAGTTATCATAACTTTACGTTTTTGCCTATATAGGCTTGTGCATATATTTACGTTGGTGCTGTCCCTCGAGGAAGGTCGCTACAGGAGCAACCGCTCCGCCTGGCGTCTGTAGTTTTTCTGCTGCTCATTCCCTGATTAGTATCGTCAGATACGTCTACTATAAGGTGGAAACGTTGTGGTGTACGAGGTTGCTTGTAATCTCAAACATCGCTGCATACAAGGCCTTGCGTATATTTAATATTGAGACATTTTCCGTCAGTTGTGGTAGCGTGTATTGAACCATGACCTGCGTGTCTTTGAAGAACCAGGACTGTAGGGTAATTTTCAGTTCGGTTTCCCAGAAAATTCTTCCAGCAGCGGTAATAGCACAGTTTCGAGTCGTATTGTTAACCAGGGGCACACAGCATGCCTTGTTACAAAGAACCAATGTTTTCTTTGATATACAAGGTAGTAGTTCTTTTATCAGCTTAAAATCTGTCGCTATAGTGTGTCCTAGAAAAACTTTCAGGGTGTATGTCAGACGCCGAGGATAACGCCCACGGACTGGTACTGGAGGAACGGTGGCGCATGGAGCGTACGGAAGGTGGGCGCACAGCTGCCGGCTTTGTAGAAGTATGTGTGAACCTCTCCCAACTGGCGCGGCGCGAAGATGCGATGTCCTGGTGGGCATGGCTCCCTGTACGCCTGTAGTCCGTAGACGGTGCGATCAGAGGTTTTTTTTCGCCAGATGTCTGTTGTGGTGAGTGCTTTAAGCGAGCTTTTTTCCCCACAAGTTTCAGTATTTCTCACAGTCAGTCTGTCGAGGTATTGCTCGCCAAATATGAAAATGAGCTGTAGGGATCGCCGCGCGGGATTAGCCGAGAGCTCTGGGGCGCTGCAGTCATGGACTGTGCGGCTGATCCCGGCGGAGGTTCGAGTCCTCTCTCGGGCATGGGTGTGTGTGTTTGTCCTTAGGATAATTTAGGTTAAGTAGTGTGTAAACTTAGGGACTGATGACCTTAGCAGTGAATTCCCATAAGATTTCACACACATTTGAACATTTTACCGAGCGAGGTGGCGCAGTGGTTCGACACTGGACTCGCATTCGGGAGGACGACGGTTCAATCCCGCGTCCGGCCATCCTGATTTAGGTTTTCCGTGATTTCCCTAAATCACTCCAGGCAAATGCCGGGATGGTTCCTTTGAAAGGGCACGGCCGACTTCCTTCCCCATCCTTCCCTAATCCGATGAGACCGATGACCACGCTGTCTGGTCTCCTTCCCCAAAACCAACCAACCAACCTGTAGGGATCAATCGAACGTGCCTCAATATTTCCAGGGAACCAATGAGTTGTGGGATTGATGCAATAAGGATTCTGAACCAACTTCACCATTATCTACCAACAGTATGTGAGGTGATATGATATCAGTGGAGGAACAACGATTGAGCTATTTCCCAACAATTTTTCGTATGTCAAAAGTGGCGCATGTTTTCTGGGAGGCGCGATGGAGAGGTGGGGAGGGTGGAAGGCTCAGTGATTTCCCAGAGGGGGTAAATTGGCTCAGAATTAAATTTGGAGATGAAGGATGGAAGTAGGGGAATGGATGGGAAGTGTGTAAATAAATGATCAAATTAATTAATTAGACCATTAATCCGATTTCAAAAGTTTGCTCTTGCTGGTGAGGGTAGGAGGAGGGTTGGGGATTTTTCGGGGGTGGGGGGAAAGGGACGGCTGGGGGTTTTCCTCAGAAGGATGTATTATCCCCAGGGGGTCATAAATCAACCCCCAGGAGGTCATAAATCAATTATCATATCAATTGGTTAAGGAGAGGGGGGATAGTTTGCCCTGAATGTATGCTTGACCCTGAATGTATGCAACCCACACAAACCAAATGCGCCACAACAGGTTTTATCCCAATACTGTCAATATCTTCATCACCTGTCCTACTGTGACATTGCAATGTTGAGTTACCATACTTTGTTAAATTTGGGGCAATTTTGTTTAAGCTTTCAATATCGGAGGTCCGAACAAGAACATTGTGGTAGAGTACTTGATATTAAGCACATGTTTCATCTGAGATAGCAATAATTGGCAATGAACAGCATCCTTCACATTTCTTTACTGAATAACATGGTCCATCATATAGGTCCTTCCTAAAATGGTACTTAAGAACAATTTTAAATGTTGGAATATATACACTGAGGGTGTGTTGTTACTTACACCAAGATCAGGCCCATTATTTGCAGTCAGTCTGTCTATTTGCCTGCTTCATATAGTATTTTTCTATAGTTATAAGCTTGGTTAGATTTATGACACCGATTACCAGGCCTAACTTCTAAAATGCCAACTGTTATTACACATGTAAAGTGACTATTGGGGTACATACTTTAGAATTTTGGAGCATTAATTTGGCGAATATGTGTATATGTGGAAATTACATTGCAGATGTATATGACTTCACTTTAATGGATTTGCGTCTTACAGCGTTTTTTTTATGTGTTAACTTCAACTAACATGATAAACATTGTACTTTTTGTGTTGTCTACCTATTTTGCAGACATTATAGAATTTTTCAATGTATGAGAGTTGGGAAATAATTAATTTACGATTCTGTTGTGTTTTATCACCACAGGTGTAACTGCTAACCGATGGTATTGTACACAGCCTTCCTTCAGGAGTCATGCGTCTTTTGTAATAATAGCAACAACTGGCAATCAATAGCGCTGTTTATATTGTTTCTACTGAATAACACGATGCATTACCTTTGTCCCTCGTAAAATTCTGCTTGAGAACAATTTCGTTTCAGGAGTATTTAATTTTATAGTGTATTCCGAGCAGGCCTAATTAGTTACATTCAGTCTGCCTGTTTACAGGCACAGGGGAGTATTTTTTAGCTAACACGTATTTTTCTGCACTTATAAGCCTGGTCAGGTTAGCTTTGCGATATTGAAATATTAGGCCTAAATTCTTAAATACCAACCGTTATTAAGCTTTAAAATCTAGCGTTGGGGGTGCATACTTCAGAATTTTGAGCAATAATTCGGCGAAAATGTGTACATGTGGATATTACCTCGCACTTTCTTTTACACTGCAGAAATATGTTTCTAATATTGTGACATATCATCGTGACTTCTCATTAGTTGAGTCATACAGCGTTTTTTTCCTGTATTAACCTCAACTAAGCTCTGGGTATTAGGCGCAAACATTGCACTTTTTTCGCTGCCGACGTATTTTGTAGATATTCTAGATTATTGCAACATGTTAGCCTTGGAAAATAATTTACGACTCTGTTGTGTTTTTTACTGTAGAGTCATCTGTTGGTAACAGAAGGAACTACTTATTTATGGTACAACAAACTACATAAGGACAATTTTAATAATGGCGCCTTATATTTGTGTGGTATAGATATCGAATTAATGTCGATTTTTCAGTGCAGCAATCTGCTGCTGACAGTAGGAACTGGGATGTGAAACAGGACTTCATTTTTATTTCTCGTTCTCATAGTTTTTTGTACAGCACACTGACGGAAAAATAATCGCAACCCCAAAACACCATTATAAAATTTTGGGAATGTATTTGTCTAGGTAACATTTTTAAGTGACTAACGTTGCAACACCACAGGTTAGTGTAAGCACGAAATAAGCCACTACCACTAGAATACTGAATTCAAGCATTCAAATATGCATGCATTGTGTTGCACAGAGGTACAGGATGTCAGTTTTTGGGATAGGGTTCCATACTTCTTGCACTAGATTGCTCAATGCAGGGATGATTAAGGCCTTTTGTGGGTGACTCTGGAGTTATCTCTGATGATGTCCCGTATGTGATCGAGCAGGCCAAGGCAATATGTCGACAGTCTGTAGAGCATGTTGGGTTAGAACAGCAATATGCGGGCGAGCGTTATCCTGTTGGAAAAGATCCCTGGAGTGCTGTTCATGAGTTACACCACAAATGTCGAATCACCAGACTGACGCACAAATTTGCAGTCAGGGTGGGTGCTTTAACCAAGAGAGTGCTCCCGCTTTCATACGAAATCGTACACCAGACCATAACTCCAGGTGTAGGTCCAATGTGAATAGCACTCAGAAAGGTTGGTCGCAAGCCCTTAACCGACACACAGGCATCACTGGCACTGCTTGTACTGTACGCCTGCCCTAAGACGGTCAACCATACCCCACCCAGTAGCGGGGGGTCAAGGAATTCGCATCTGAAACCGTCAAAGAATCACATCACCTGAGCCTCTGGTTTATACCTCCCACTGCTTCAGACTAGATGACAGTGATCGACCCTGGGTACGATCCTGCAAATAGTGAACTTTGCCTGCACCCCACGTGCGATGCTAGTTACCTTGTGGAAAATAAACCAAGCACACTCTGTAACCTATCTGATCTCGCTACTGCACAAAAGTCGTATGTATCGGAGTTTCTCCGTGCGGCGAAGGAAGTATTTAGCAAAAATATAAAATTCTGTCTTCACGATATTGGGCTAAAACCTATAACCGAAAGTAAATAAGTCGAGTTTGTTGCTGGTAAGATACTGATCAGCGAAATTAATCGCTGTATTTCACAAGAAATACTCATTTGCTCTCGATATTTTAGTGGAGGCTTAATAGCGTACCAAGTGCAAACAGCAGATAGCAGGAAAAATACATAACTAAATATCTGAAGAATATTGTTAGTATGTACCACATCACAAGCTAGGCGGCTCGAAATATCCTTGATAATACGTCACTACCAAATTCCATCCATATCTGTGACCAATTTTCGTGAAATAGATTTTTATTTTCCTTACTTGTCTCACAGACACCAAGCTATACTGCTTTCTGAAAGTCCTCAATTAAACGCAATGTGGTCAGATTCGCAATTTACTACTCACAACAATAGACAACTCTCCCAATTATTTTCCTTCCCTTAAAAATGTAATCGAATTTGAATCTGGGATCTCTTGCTTACTAGACAGTTGCATTAACCACTGCGCCACCCACAGACAGTGTTTATCACTAATGTGCAGACTATCTCGGCACACTTCGCTGCCAACTCCCACTTCCATTTCGCGCCACCTGTATGCAGTCCCTGTGTGTGTCCCTCATGCTCGCTAATTTTAGATTCCTGCTGGACTTCGAACGCAAACGTGCACCTGCTCTGAAGGCTGTGCATTCATGGGCCATTGAGGCGAATCGATTATGTAAATGTTTGATGTCTGTTCTTTCTGAGATGTCCAAAATAACAGACACACTTACTGCCGCCTAGACTACACACAATTTTGGTTACAATACCTCGAAACTTTCCATCAATTCTCAATGCAGTTTCCTTTTACAATCTCCAAACAAAATCTGTTTTCATGTCTATAACCTCGGAAACAAACCTGTCATTATTTGACAGAAGTCCAGAACTACAACCCATAATTTTAATGCTCGAAAATTAAAAATAGTACTCATTCAGGTACTGAAAGCTCAGATATACACAGAAGAGCCAAAGAAACTGGTACACCTGCCTAATATCGTGTAGGGCCCCCGCGAGCACACAGAAGTGCTGCAACATGGCGCGGCATGCATTCGACTAATGTCTGAAGTAGCGCTGGAAGGAACTGACTCCTTGAATCCTGCAGGTCTATCCATAAATCCGCACGAGTGCGACGGAGTGGAGACCTCTTCTGAACAGCACGTTGCAGGACATTCATGTCTGGGGAGTTTGGAGGTCAGCCGAAATGTTTAAACTCAGAACAGTGGTCCTGGAGCCACTCTGTAGCAATTCTAGACGTGTGTCCTGCTGAAATTGTCCAAGTCCGGGAGGTAGCGTTGCTCACGTCCGTAGGTTTAACCTTAAAATACCCTACATGTACCTCCTGGGTGGTGCTAATTGAGCAAAAGTGATTACAGGCAGCCAGACTATCCATAGGATCTCCTGGCAATGACATATCAACTAAATAGCAGAAACAGTTCTTCTCAGAGCTCATTAACAAGAAACATTGGACCAACTATCAGATCCTTCAACTGAATATCGAAAGCATTAGCAAGGCAAAGTGTGACTACCTGTCAAAATTTTTGCTGGACAACAATATCGATGTCGTCGCCATTTAGGAAACTCGTGTTTCCGGCGAAGAAATATTCCGAAGCCGAGGTCGAATTCGTGGATATTCTGCACTTGGTGTAACTTACCACGAGGTGTATGGAATTGCTACGTATGTCCGTAACAACATAAACGAAGCTTCACTGATTTCTGCAAGTGTGGAGGCAGATATACATACAGTTGCCATACAATTGCACGGCATTACTATTACAAATGTTTACAAACCACCCAAAACAACATGGCCCGATTTTGTCCTACACACAGCTGAACGTCCTGCAATTTACATAGGAGCCTTCGATAGCCACCACGAAGTTTGGAAGTACTCTTAAAATGATGAAAATGGGAGCATGCTTGCAGAATGGGTCGAAGAGAATAATCTTCATCTAGTGTTTGATGCCAAAGATCAAGGCACTTTCATGTCAGCTGCTTAGGACAAGGATTCAAATCCTGACTTATGCTTTGTTAGCTGCAGCGAAACTGGCTTTCCCATCAACACCACAAGGAAAGTGATAGATGCCTTTCCTCACAGCCAACACAGACCTGTAATAATACAAATTGGCTGCACGATTCCTGTCATACAATCAACTCCACATGCTCGATGGAATTTCCAGAAAGCTGACTGAATGAAATTTTTAACGGAACTTGATAAGACCATTCGATGGATACCTCCATCACATAATAACTATCAACGCTTCATTGGTGCAGTAACAGCAACAGCTAAAAAGTGTATGCCAAGAGGATACCGAAAAGAATCTGTTCCAGGATGGAATGATGAAAGTGAAGCACTGTACCAACACTTCCACCAAAGTGGTGACCCAGAGATAGCTACGGAACTATTGTCCAGCTTGGACATGTCTCGGAGGCAGAAATGGGCAGAAACAGTCGAAAATATGGACTTTACCCACTCGAGCAGAAAAACATGGAGTCTTCTGAGAAAACTGGGAGGAGGTGCACCAGCATGCAGAAAAAATTCCGATGTAACACCAGACCAAATTGCTTCCCACATCATTACTACCTCAAGAGTACTTCCTGACAAGAAACATACAAGACATATCAGACGACAGCTTCGTGACCTGAAAAAGAAGGCATCTCCCTCATCTGAGTATACCCATCCCTTCACAGTTTCAGCCATTGACTCTGGACTGAAGGACCTCAAACCTCTTAAGGCACCTGGATTCGATGGCATCCATCCAGAATTCCTGATCCATATGGGAGGAAAAGCTAAGAAATGGCTGGCAGAATTCCTCGCTGACATCCTACTGACTGGTCAACTTCCATCGGAGTTTAAAAAGGCGAAGATAATATCTGTTCTGAAACCTGGCAAACCCAGCAACAAGGTAGAAAACTATCGCCCCATTTCCCTACTCAGCTGCTGCTACAAGCCTTTTGAAAGGCTAATATATAACAGAATAAGTAGCACTACTCTGTAGTAGAGAATGTTCCAGTTGATCAGGCAGGCTTCAGACCAGGGCGTAGCTGCTGCGACCAAGTATTGTCTCTCACATCCTTTATAGAGTCAGGATACCAAATGAAGCAGAAAACATCTGTGGCATTTGTTGATCTAAGTGCCGCCTTCGACACTGTGTGGAGGGAAGGCCTTATCTTTAAATTTCTCCACATCATACCCTGCAGAACAATGGCTCGACTGATTAACAGCATGCTAAGTGATCGGAAGTTCCAGGTAATCAGTGGAAGCAACATAAGTAAGGAGAGGAAGCTGAACAACGGATTGCCTCAAGCATCAGTTCTCTCACCCTTACTGTTCAACCTATATCTATCTGATCTACCTGACCCTTCGTCCAGAAAATACTGCTATGCCGATGTCCTGGCTCTAGGCGTAAAACACCAGGAAATGAAGACAACAGAAGAGATTCTCGCCAATGACCTGTCTGCATTAGATAATTACTTCAAAATCTGAAGACTCCAACCCAGTGTGAGTAAAACAGAAGTGTGTTGCTTCCATCTAAATAACCGGTTGGCGAACGTAAAACTGGAAGTAAGTTTCAGAGGCAGAATTCTTCGTCATAATTGGAACCCAAAATATCTTGGCGTCATCCTGGATCGTACACTATGCTTCAAACAAAACTTTCTTAACTTAGCTCAAAAGCTGAGGACTCGAAACAACATCCTCCATAAGCTATGCGGAACTACCTGGGGATCTTCAGCAACCACCCTGTGATCTTCAGCTCTGGGCTTGGTGTACTCAAGTGCTGAGTATTGTGCACCTGTTTGGATGAATAGTCATCATACAAGGCTTGTTGATACCCAGCTGAATACGACAATGCGCATAATATCTGGCGCAATCAGATCTACTCCAGTTTATTGGCTTCCACTGTTAACCAGTATAATGCCCCCTGATCTACGCAGTTGTACTGCCCTAATGAGAGAATTCTACAAGATCTCCAGGAATTCTAACCTACCCATGCATAGCGACCTGCCACTTTTAAATCGCAAGAGACTGAAATCACGCCATCCAAATCTGTGCGATGCTGCTGACATGGTTGCTAAGAATTTCAAACCTCTTGAAGAATGGAAAGGTCGGTGGGAAGCAATGACAGATGTGCACCTGCATAACATGTTCTCAGGTGCTAAACTTCCAAGTGGATTCGACTTACCACGCAAGACCTGGACTACTCTCAACAGAATCCGTACCGGCCATGGCAGATGCAGGGATGCTCTCTTCAAGTGGAAGAAGCTGCCTGATCCAGCTTGTGACTGAGGGGCTCCATACCAGACTGTTTACCACATTGTCAGTGAATGCAGGATTCGAGCCTATCACGGCGCCAAAGAGGACTTCCTGCTAGCAACTACAGATGCAGTGCACTGGATTGAAGGACTGGATATTCAGTTGTAAAGACAAACTTAAGTTTCTTGTGTGTCAATATGTACATATGTATAGGTAATTTAATTTCATGATATGTCTGTATTAGCCATACGCTAAATAAATAAATAAATAATAAATGTCCAAGTCCGTCGTAATGCACAATGGACATGAATGGATGCAAGTGGTCAGACGGGATACTTACGTTCGTGTCACCTGTCAGAGTCGTATCTAGAAGTATCAGAGGTCCCATATCGCTCCAGCTGTACACGCCCCTCACCATTACAGTGTCACCACCAGCTTGAACATACTCCTGCTGACACGTATGGTCCATGGTTTCATGAGGTTGTCTCCATACCCGTACACGTCCATCCGCTCGATACAATTTGAAACGAGGCTTGTCCGACCAGGTAACATGTTTCCAGTCATCAACTGTCCAATGTCTGTGTTGATGGGCCCAGGTGAGGCGTAAAGCTTTGTGTCGTTCAGTCATCAACGGCACACGAGTGGCCTTCGTTTTCGAAAGCCCATATCGATAACGTTTCGTTGAATGTTTCGCATGTTGGCACTTGTTGATGGCCCAGCACTGATATCTGCAGCAATTTGCGAAAGGGTTGCACTTCTGTCACGTTGAATGATTCTCTTTAGTCGTCGTTGGTCCCGTTCTTGCAGGATCTTTTTCCGGCCGCAGCGATGTCAGCGACTTGATGTTTTGCCGGATTTCATATTCATGGTACACTCGTGAAATGGTAGTACGGGAAAATCCCCACTTCATCACTACCTTGGAGATGCTGCGTCCCATCACTCGTGCGCCGACTGTAACAATTTTTTTTTCTTTGTTGTTATTTTGAAACCTGTTTACAGGCAGGCCAGCAGCAGCATACTACGCCGCTCTTGGGCCTCAGAGAAACTCGAAAGATACAAATGAAGACATTTAGAGAAAAAAATACGGTGGACATATAAACGGAGACAAACACTTCTTAAAATACATGGAGCCGTTCACGGGCGTAGAGTCCAAGATAAAATTTGTTCAGACACTTCGACACATACATAGACGAAAATTGTCACACGTGAACGTAGGTGCACAAAACGAATAACACTGAACCACTTAAGCACAAAATGACGGCACACACATAACACGAGGCGTTGATCTCCGGCGCGCGAATGTTCTCTAACTGTGTACGAGTCCGGGGACCTGCCAAGAGAGGAGGAGGGGGGGTGGGAGAGGGAGAAGGGAGAGCAGATGCCACGGGCAGGGGAGATAGGGGGAAGGGAGGAAGGGGGAGCGGAAGCCCGGGGGAAGAGGGGTGGAGGGAGGGGATGAGGGAAAAGGAAAGAGAAGGGAGGGAGGGTGCCTAAAGGAAAGGACACAGGATGTGGGGGGGGGGAATATCAAAGTTGATATGAGGGGTAGATGGAGGGGAGGAGGACATCATCATGGAGGGGGAGCTGGCGGAAGCCACCTTGGGAGAGGGTAAGGAGGGTGGAGAGATGGAGACCGGGTGGGACATGGGAACACAGGTGCGGCAGCAGGGGGGGTGGGAGAGGATGGGTGAGATAAGCAGATGAGGAGGATCGAGTTTGCGGGAGGTGTACAGGATCTGTATCATTTCAAGGAAAAGGAGGAGGTGGGGGAAGGGGATGAGATCGTACAGGATCCGCGTGGGGGAGGGGAGACAGATGCGATAGGCGAGGCGGAGAGCATGGCGTTCAAGGATTTGGAGGGATTTATAAAAGGTAGGGGGAGCGGAGATCCAGGCCAGATGGGTGTAACAAAGGATAGGGCGGATGAGGGATTTATAGGTGTGGAGGATGGTGGAGGGGTCCAGACCCCACGTACGGCTGGAGAGGAGCTTGAGGAGACAGAGTCGGGAGCATGCCTTGGCTCGGACTGTCCGGAGATGGGGAGTCCAGGAGAGGCGACGGTCGAGGGTGAAGCCAAGGTACTTAAGGGTGGGAGTGAGGGCGATAGGACAGCCATAGATGGTGAGATAGAAATCAAGGAGGCGGAAGGAAGGAGTGGTTTTGCCTACAATGATCACCTGGGTTTTGGAGGGATTGACCTTGAGCAACCACTGGTTGCACCAAGTGGTGAACCGGTCAAGATGGGATTGGAGAAGGTGTTGGGAGCGCTGCAGGGTGGGGGCAAGGGCAAGGAAGGCGGTGTCATTGGCAAACTGGAGAAGGTGGATGGGGGGGGGGTGACGGCGGCGGCATGTCCGCTGTATAGAAGGGGGGAGAAGACGGAGCCTTGGGGCACACCGGCAGAGGGAAAAAAGGTGTAGGAATTTGTGTTATGGATGGTGACATATGAAGGACGATGGGAGAGAAAGGGGCCGATCAGACGGACGTAGTTAATGGGAAGGGCGAAGGTTTGGAGCTTGAAGAGGAGACCGGAATGCCATACGCGGTCATAAGCTTTTTCGAGGTCCAGGGAGAGGAATATTGCGGAGCGACGGGTATTAAGCTGGTCGGAAAGGAGATGAGTGAGGTGAAGGAGAAGGTCGTCGGAAGAGAAGGACGGCCCAAAGCCACACTGGATAACGGGAAGGAGGCAGTGCTGGTGGAGATGCTGGTAGATGCGACAGGTGAGGATAGATTCCAGGACCTTGCTGAAGACCGAGGTAAGGCTGATGGGATGGTAGGAGGAGACGGCGGACGGCGGTTTGCCAGGTTTACGGAACATCAGGATACGGGAGGTTTTCCACAGGTCGGGGTAGTAACTGGTGGACAGGACTACACTGTAGAGCCTGGCCAGGGTGGAGAGGAAGGAGACAGGAGCTTCACGAAGGTGAAGGCAGGTGACACGATCGTGACCAGGAGCGATGTTGCGTTTTGTGCGGAGTGTAGCAATGAGATCCTGTGTAGTGATAGGGGCATTGTGTTCCATGTGTGCAATGTTGTACAAGTACTGGAAACCAGGTGCGAGGGAAGGGACAGAGGTGTCAGTTCAATCGCGGACATCGGCGAATAGGGAGTAATCGAATTGGGGATCATCGGGGATGGAAAATACATTGGAGAGGTAGGAGGCAAAGTGATTGGCCTTACTAAGGGTGTCAAAAATGGCTCTGAGCACTATGGGACTTAACTTCTGTGGTCATCAGTCCCCTAGAACTTAGAACTACTTAAACCTAACTAACCTAAGGACATCACACACATCCATGCCCGAGGCAGGATTCGAACCTGCGACCATAGCAGTACCCCGCGGTTCCAGACTGCGCGCCTAGAACCACTAGACCACCGCGGCCGGCTACTAGGGTTGTCAGGGAAAGGGTGATCATCATGGAGAAGAGGATAGTAGCGGGAGGGTTTAGTTCCAGTAAGGCGACGGAAGGCTGACCAGAACTTGGACCAGTTGATAGGTAGGGTAGCATTCAAACGGGTGCATGTCTTTCGCCAGTCCCGGCGTTTCTTAGCCGCGAGCAAATTACGAATGTGTCGCTGGAGTTTCCGGTGGCGTCGTAGTGTCTCCGGGTCATGCGTGCGGAGGAAGGCACAGTAGGGACGGCGGGATTCACGAAGGAGGAGGACGGCCTGTGGGGGTAAGGTAGGATGGTGGGGGTGGATGGCGACAGTAGGGACGTGGGCCTCCACGGCCTCAGACAAGGTCTATTGGAGAAAGGAAGTGGCATGGGTTATATCGTCAGGGTGGTGGTAGGTGAAGCGGTGGCTATCGACCTGGGTGGAGAGGGTATCCCGGTATGCACTCCAGTTGGCATGGGAGTAGTCATGGACGTACTTAGGGGGAGGGTCAATACGAGGGTCGAGGCAGGGGCGACGACCGTCTGAAACGGTGTGGAGGACAGGGAGATGGTCGCTACCAATAGGCTCCAGGACATCCACCGTGACGCGGCCAAGGAGGTTGGGGGAGGAGAGGATGACATCGGGAGTGGAGTTGGATTCAGGACGGGTGTGCTGGGGGATGGGGATGAGGTCGCCTTGAAGGGAGGAGAGGAACCGATGCCACCGCCGTAACTGGGCGGTGGAACGACTATGGATGTTGAGGTCGGCGGCGATCACGTAGGAGGAGAAGGTATGGTCAATGTGGGAGAGGAATTCTAAGGGAAAGGGGCGTTAGGGCGGACATAGATGGTGGCGCAGGTAACGGTAAGGCCGGGGAAGAAGAGACTGAGGATCAGGTGTTCAGTGGGGTCGGGAAGGAGAGGTTGGAGCCGAACGGGGATCTGGTGGTGGTGACCAATGGCAACTCCGCCACGTGCAATCGGGAGGGGATTATCAGAACGGTGAAGGAGGTAGGGTGAAGTGTGGACGGTGTGGTGGGGTTGGAGGAAGGTTTCATTCAGGAGGAAGGCATCCACGCGGTGGGTGGCAAGGGTGTGCAGGAAGAGGTTCTTGTTGGCGAGAAGGGAGCGGATGTTGTTGAAAAGGATACGGTACTGTCGCACTATGACAGGGATTTAGACGAGGGTGTCAAGATGGGAGAAGGTGAAATGGGCCTGGTTGTTGGAGTAGGTGACGTACATTTTTAGGTGGAAAACGGAACGGGCAGCGAGGGAGATCTGTTGGAGGGTGTAGGGGCGCTGAAAAGGATAAACATTCTGAAGGACGATGGGGAGGAATCTGATGATGTCCTCAGCGGTAGGGGGTGGGCAAAGGGAATTGGCAGCAGGGGTGGGGGCGTCCAGAGGGTCGACAGGAACGGTGAGTTCAGGAGTGGTAGGGGGGGTCGGGACTTCATTTCTGGGAGTAAGTAGGATGAGGGAGGTTACAGGTATTGCAGGAGGGGGGGGGGAACTGGAGATTGGGGCACTGCCATAAGAAGTGGGCTTGTCTACAGTGCAGGCAGGTGGGGGCCTCGCAGCACTCAGATGTCGTGTGTGCATTATACCGCAAGCAGCTCTGGCAGCACAGGGATTGAGGAGGGGAACGGGAGGGGTCAACTCTCCTTCAGGAGATGGTCTATGGAGGGGGCATGCTCGGAAAAGACCCGCATAAGGCGAGTGGGGCCGGTAGAGTTGTGGATGCGGCGAACCGCACGCACCTCCAGATGGGGATGTGCCTGAAGCTCCACCAACACCTCCTCCTCCGTGATCGTCAGACTAAGCTGAGTGATAACGGCGGTGAGGGTCGGCGGGCAACGCGGAGGTTGGGGTTGGTGGGAGGGAGACGGGGAAGGGGCAGGAGTGAGGGAGGCATGAGGGTCAAAGCGGGTGACAGGGATGCGGAAAAGCAGATCTGTATGGAGAGTAGGGCTGGGGGAGGAGTTGAGCACCGAATCATGGCGAGGAGGGAGGAGGGAGATGGGGGCACCAGGAAAATTCTGGTGAAGGAAGAGGGTGAGATTCCAAACCTCAAGAAGGGAGGGATCAGGACGGGAGAGGCGGTACCGGAAGGAGGAGGGGGTGGTGGTGGAGGAGGAGGAGGAGGAGGGGGCAGGGACAGGCAGGGAGACATCCATGGCATCATGGGCTGGGGAAGGGGGATGAGGCGGAGCCTTTTTGGGAGTAGAGGAGGCAGGGGTGCCACTGGGGCGTTTGACGGCGGCGGAGGTGTGGGGGATGGGAGTGACGGGAATGTTGCGGGGAGTGGCAGGTCCCGGTGCTGAAGTCGGGCGCCGGAGATGGTGAGGGCGATGGCGAAAGCGACGGTGAAGATGATGATGATGAAGGCGAAGGGGAGAGTGGAGCATGTGCCGTAGCCCTCCGGGCGACCACCCTAGCGGGGGGCGCAGAAACAGAGGGAGCAAAGGGAGGGAGTGGAGATAAGGGATCAGAGGAGGCGCGGGAGGGAGGATCCGGGGATGGGGCGACAAATAGTGAGTGAGACGGGAGAGTGAGGAGTGGGGGGATGGACTGAGGGGGAGTGATGCGGCACACCACGTGATAGTGGTGACGGCGGCGGAGGGGGATGTGTATATGATGGCAGTGGTGGTGGCAGTAGTGGCGGTGGTGGGGGTCGACATTACGAGTAGGGGTAAAGCACAGGACAGAACAAAGAAGGCGACGAGAAACACAGAGTAGAAGGGACGGACAAACTATGAAGGAGACTGGGGCAGAAGCCCCACTCTGCTGCTGATGGCGGGGGAGGCGACCTGGCTGGCAGGCCGGAGGGGCGCTATTGCTGCTGCTGCTGCTGCTGCTGCTGCTGGACGCTGGCTGGGACCGCAGCTGGACGCTGGCTGCTGGGAGGAACCGCTGCTGGCTGCTGGCTGGGATGGCTGCTGGACACTGGCTGCTGGCAGGAACTGCTGCGGGACGCTGGCAGGAACTGCGGCTGGCCGCTGAACGCTAGCTGCAGGCTGCTGGCTGCTGACAGGAACCGCTGCTGGCTGCTGGACGCTGGCTGTGACCGCTGCTGGACGCTGGCTGCAGGCTGCTGGCAGAAACCGCTGCTGGCTGCTGGCAGGAACCGCTGCTGGACGCTGGCAGGAACCGCTGCTGGCTGCTGGCAGTAACCGCTGCTGGCTGCTGGCTGCTGGCTGGGACTGCTGCTGGACGCTGGCAGGAACTGCAGCTGGCCGCTGGACGCTGGCTGCAGGCTGCTGGCTGCTGAGAGGAACCACTGCTGGCTGCTGGACGCTGGCTGGACCCGCTGCTGGACGCTGGCTGCAGGCTGCTGGCAGAAACCGCTGCTGGCTGCTGGCAGAAACCACTGCTGGACGCTGGCAGAAACCGCTGCTGGCTGCTGGCAGGAACCGCTACTGGCTGCTGGACGCTGGCTGTAAGCTGCTGGCAGAAACCGCTGCTGGCTGCTGGCAGGAACCGCTGCTGGACGCTGGCAGGAACCGCTGCTGGCTGCTGGCAGGAACCGCTGCTGGCTGGTGGCTGCTGGCTGCGACCGCTGCTGGACGCTGGCAGGAACTGCAGCTGGCCGCTGGACGCTGGCTGCAGGCTGCTGGCTGCTGAAAGGAACCGCTACTGGCTGCTGGACGCTGGCTGTGACCGCTGCTGGACGCTGGCTGCTGGCTGCTGGCAGAAACCGCTGCTGGCTCCTGGCAGGAACCGCTGCTGGATGCTGGCAGGAACCGCTGCTGGCAGGAACCGCTGCTGGCTGCTGGGTGCTGGCAGGAACCGTTGCTGGACGCTGGCTGCTGGCTGCTGGCAGAAACCGCTGCTGGCTGCTGGCAGGAGCCGCTGCTGGACGCTGGCAGGAACCGCTGCTGCTACTGGCAGAAACCGCTGCTGGCTGCTGGATGCTGGCTGGAACCGCTGTTGGACGCTGGCTGCAGGGTGCTGGCAGAAACCGCTGCTGGCTGCTGGCAGGAACCGCTGCTGGACGCTGGCAGGAACCACTGTTGGCTGCTGGCAGGAACCGCTGCTGGCTGCTGGCTGCTGGCTGGGACCGCTGCTGGACGCTGGCAGGAACTGTGGATGGCCGCTGGACGCTGGCTGCAGGCTGCTGGCTGCTGACACGAACCGCTGCTGGCTGCTGGACGCTGGCTGGGACCGCTGCTGGACGCTGGCTGCAGGCTGCTGGCAGGAACCGCTACTGGCTGCTGGCAGGAACCGCTGCTGGCTGCTGGCTGCTGGCTGGGACCGCTGCTGGACGCTGGCAGGAACTGCGGCTGGCCGCTGGACGTTGGCTGCAGGGTGCTGGCTGCTGGCAGGAACCGCTGCTGGCTGCTGGACGCTGGCTGGGACCGCTGCTGGACGCTGGCCTCAGGCTGTTGGCAGAAACTGCTTATGGCTGCTGGCAGGAACCGCTGCTGGACGCCTGCAGGAACCGCTGCTGGCTGCTGGCAGGAACCACTGTTGGCTGCTCGACGCTGGCTGGGACCGCTGCTGGACGCTGGCTGCAGGCTTCTAGCAGAAGCCCCTGCTGGATGCTGGCAGGAACCACTGCAGGACGCTGGCAGGAACCGTTGCTGGCTGCTGGCAGGAACCGCTGCTGGCTGCTGGCAGGAACCGCTGCTGGACGCTGGCAGGAACTGCAGCTGGCCACTGGCCGCTGGCTGCAGGCTACTGGCTGCTGACAGGAACCGCTGCTGGCTGCTGGACGCTGGCTGTGACCGCTGCTGGACGCTGGCTGCAGGCTGCTGGCAGAAACCGCTGCTGGCTGCTAGCAGGAACCGCTGCTGGACGCTGGCAGGAACCGCTGCTGGCTGCTGGCAGTAACCGCTGCTGGCTGCTGGCTGCTGGCTGGGACTGCTGCTGGACGCTGGCAGGAACTGCAGCTGGCCGCTGGACGCTGGCTGCAGGCTGCTGGCTGCTGAGAGGAACCACTGCTGGCTGCTGGACGCTGGCTGGACCCGCTGCTGGACGCTGGCTGCAGGCTGCTGGCAGAAACCGCTGCTGGCTGCTGGCAGAAACCACTGCTGGACGCTGGCAGAAACCGCTGCTGGCTGCTGGCAGGAACCGCTACTGGCTGCTGGACGCTGGCTGTAAGCTGCTGGCAGAAACCGCTGCTGGCTGCTGGCAGGAACCGCTGCTGGACGCTGGCAGGAACCGCTGCTGGCTGCTGGCAGGAACCGCTGCTGGCTGGTGGCTGCTGGCTGCGACCGCTGCTGGACGCTGGCAGGAACTGCAGCTGGCCGCTGGACGCTGGCTGCAGGCTGCTGGCTGCTGAAAGGAACCGCTACTGGCTACTGGACGCTGGCTGTGACCGCTGCTGGACGCTGGCTGCTGGCTGCTGGCAGAAACCGCTGCTGGCTCCTGGCAGGAACCGCTGCTGGACGCTGGCAGGAACCGCTGCTGGCAGGAACCGCTGCTGGCTGCTGGGTGCTGGCAGGAACCGTTGCTGGCTGCTGGATGCTGGCTGGGACCACTGCTGGACGCTGGCTGCTGGCTGCTGGCAGAAACCGCTGCTGGCTGCTGGCAGGAGCTGCTGCTGGACGCTGGCAGGAACCGCTGCTGGCTACTGGCAGAAACCGCTGCTGGACGCTGGCAGGAACCACTGTTGGCTGCTGGCAGGAACCGCTGCTGGCTGCTGGCTGCTGGCTGGGACCGCTGCTGGACGCTGGCAGGAACTGTGGATGGCCGCTGGACGCTGGCTGCAGGCTGCTGGCTGCTGACACGAACCGCTGCTGGCTGCTGGACGCTGGCTGGGACCGCTGCTGGACGCTGGCTGCAGGCTGCTGGCAGGAACCCCTACTGGCTGCTGGCAGGAACCGCTGCTGGCTGCTGGCTGCTGGCTGGGACCGCTGCTGGACGCTGGCAGGAACTGCGGCTGGCCGCTGGACGTTGGCTGCAGGGTGCTGGCTGCTGGCAGGAACCGCTGCTGGCTGCTGGACGCTGGCTGGGACCGCTGCTGGACGCTGGCAGGAACTGTGGATGGCCGCTGGACGCTGGCTGCAGGCTGCTGGCTGCTGACACGAACCGCTGCTGGCTGCTGGACGCTGGCTGGGACCGCTGCTGGACGCTGGCTGCAGGCTGCTGGCAGGAACCCCTACTGGCTGCTGGCAGGAACCGCTGCTGGCTGCTGGCTGCTGGCTGGGACCGCTGCTGGACGCTGGCAGGAACTGCGGCTGGCCGCTGGACGTTGGCTGCAGGGTGCTGGCTGCTGGCAGGAACCGCTGCTGGCTGCTGGACGCTGGCTGGGACCGCTGCTGGACGCTGGCCTCAGGCTGCTGGCAGAAACTGCTGATGGCTGCTGGCAGGAACCGCTGCTGGACGCCTGCAGGAACCGCTGCTGGCTGCTGGCAGGAACCACTGTTGGCTGCTGGACGCTGGCTGGGACCGCTGCTGGACGCTGGCTGCAGGCTTCTAGCAGAAGCCCCTGCTGGATGCTGGCAGGAACCACTGCAGGACGCTGGCAGGAACCGTTGCTGGCTGCTGGCAGGAACCGCTGCTGGCTGCTGGCAGGAACCGCTGCTGGACGCTGGCAGGAACTGCAGCTGGCCACTGGCCGCTGGCTGCAGGCTACTGGCTGCTGACAGGAACCGCTGCTGGCTGCTGGACGCTGGCTGGGACCGCTTCTGGACGCTGGCTGCAGGCTGCTGGCAGAAACCGCTGCTGGTTGCTGGCAGGAACCGCTGCTGGACGCTGGCAGGAACCGCTCCTGGCTGCTGGCAGGAACTGCTGCTGTCTGCTGGCTGCTGGCAGGAACCGCTGCTGGATGCTGGTATGAACTGCGGCTTGCCGCTGGACGCTGGCTGCAGGCTACTGGCTGCTGACAAGAACCGCTGCTGGACGCTGGCTGGGACCGCTGCTGGACGCTGGCTGCAGGCTGCTGGCAGAAACCACTGCTGGCTGCTGGCAGGAACCTCTGCTGGACGCTGGCAGGAACCGCTGCTGGCTGCCGGCGGGGACCGCTGCTGGCTGCTGGCTGCTGGCTGCTGGCTGCTGGCTGCTTGGTGCTTTCTGCTGGCTGCTGGCGAGGACTGATGCTGGCTGGACTGCTCCATGTTGACAGGCTGGCTGGCACCTGTAACACCTATCGTTTCGATTGGTACCGTAATAGCACAATCGAAGGGTGGTATTCAAACGAATTACCGCCGGAGATGGACTGTAACAAAGGTTCAAACTCGCTTAAATCTTGATAACCTGCCATTGTAGCAACAGTAATCAATCTAACAACTGCACCAATACTTGTCTTCTATACGCGTTGCCGACCGCAGCGCCGTATTCTGCGTGTTTACATATCTCTGTCTTTGAATACGCATACCTATACCAGTTTTCTTGGCACTTCAGTGTATATTACAATTGTAAGCTGCCGCTTAACACTGTGAAAGTCTCTGGGTCCCTTCAACGTTTACTTTACTCACTCACAGATGTCGTTGAAGTCGACTGTAAACGTTCTTTCCTTCATGTTTCCGTCACGTACACACATAGCCACATCCTCCTCTGTGATAGGATCTCTCTCTAGTCCCCTTGTTTGCGCCGTAAAAAACCGAAATGAAACTGATTTAACTACTACTTTCTCTTTACTTAATAGTTTCAAAACATTTTACTTTAATTACATTTCAGATGGATGTTACGAGAAATTATTTACATTTTTCTGGAACAAAAACCACTCTGCTTTCGAACAGAGATCACGTGAAACATAAACTCGAAGAAGTGTTTCCTTGCAAACTGAACATGAGTAATAACGAAATGGTGTTTAAATATTAATAGTGATATCAGATGGGTACATGGGCACGGTCACGTATCTTATCCTACCCTTGTTTACCTGTATGTGTCTGTGAGCTCCACCTTTTCTCCTCTCCCTCCCCCTTTCCCCACCAAATACATGATGTCCAGTTGCCTTTAACTAAATCTGCATCCACAAATTCCATTGAAATGGAGGGCGCCGTGACTGAATGGCTTGCGGGGGAAAGGGGGCGGGGTAGCTGTGGGGGGGGGGGGGGGATGGGGGCGGGGAGGGAGATAGGGGGTTAGAACATACAGTACCCAACCTCGATCTGATCTTATTAGAAAGTTTTCTTCCCATTCTGTACGTCATACATGCCTCTTCATGCCCTGACGTCGCACGCTGCTAACCTTGAGAACGGAGATTGTACCCGCGTAACATCGATCGGTCCGTTTCAGTTCGTGGCCGCACACAAATAACAGGAAGACGTCGAGCGAAAGAGTCGCAGTTGGGCGCGATACGGATGAGATTCAGGTCGAACGCGACGGGACGTAAATCGCGGCGGCTCCGCGAAGGGACGCCCTCGGTCCTCGTCTGAGGAATTTAAGGGCGGCCGCCCTTGCGGGCTCGGGCCCCCAGCCAAGGCGGCGCTGTCTGTCTTCCCGCCTGTCTTCCTGGTCCGCTGTAGAATACAAAGCAGCCAGATTGCAGGGAAATAGCTCCCTGTTGTTGTTTGTATATTTTTCTGACGATTAGATCATTACGTACTTATCTGATCCCAACTTACCATCTTATATCGCATAATAAAAGAGATGTTACAGTTGCCTTAACTCATTTTTTTTCAGATACCTAAATGAAGCTTTTTTGAAATTTGTGAAGAACTTTAACAGAGACCTCTAGCAGGCACCATCTTTTGTTAACTAAATCGAATTATTTTATTATGAGAACACTGAAGGGCGATCTGTTTCAATTGTTAAAAACCATTCAAATGCCGAGCTCGCACAAAATATTTTTTGTTCAAGACAACCCGTTTAAGCAGTCTTAGCTATCATCTTCAGGTCTTAAAACTTGTTTTTAGTAAAACATGTTCATTTTACGCTGAACATCAGACACGAGGAGTCAAGTGGATAAATAATGTGCTGAGTTTTATCCACTTCACATCTTGTACATGACGTTCAGCGTAAAATGAACATTTTTACTAAAAAATCGTTTACGACCTGATGATGACAGCTAAGACAGTTGAAAGCGGTTGTCTTGAATAATAAATATTTTGTGTGGTCTTGGCTTTTGAATGGCTTTTAACAACTTTGTTAACTTACTTACATTATTTAACATTCCAACGTATTTCCCAGTTTTACGTCATCAGCAGACGGAAATGGCGGAGGAGGAGTTGACAACAGACAGTTGCAGTGAGGTACGCTGACTGGTCACAAGTATCCGGACACCCCTGTATGCTGTGGAACTAACCACCAGATGTCACATGAAGCGGGTCCGTTAGCATAAAAGGAGGCGGGAGTATTATGTTGTGAATACAGAAGCTGTAACAGTAGAACGGGGCAATCAGCAGAGCTTGGTGAATTCAAACGAGACCTAGTCACTGAATATGATATTGCAGTGCCTGTCTTATGCTGAATTACGATGCAAAGCTAACCTGTACGGGAATGTACATAATGGATGTACGAGTACACGTTGTAGACACATGGTTAACGACATGTGGAAGTTTGGGTGTGGCTGTCAGTCGTGCACGGATAGCGTAATCATAAGGCGGCCGCTCGTGATAAGAGGGAATTTTCGAAATTTGTGGTAAGTTCCTGTGGGGCGAAACTGCTGAGGTAATCGGTCCCTAGGTTTAAACAGTACTTAATCTACCTTAAACTAACTTACGCTAAGGACAACACACACGCCTATGCCAGCGGCCACACCGATAAGCGGGAAATACGAGTTTGCGTCCCCACTCTGCACAAATTTTCACTGTCCTCATTCCATTCTACAGCTGATGGTTGTCCACATTCGCAGTTGCAAATACATTTAATGTCTAGTCAATGAATGTCACTTGAGTAGCAAATCCATCTCGGGCGTGTCAACACGTCTAAAGCTGTCCAGTTCGACAGTAAGTGATGTAACTATGAAGTGGAAACGCGGAGAATAGACGACACATAAACCAGGGCCAGGTAGACTTTATGTATCGATGGACGAAGACCAACGAGCATTACGTAAGATAGTTTCGAAAAATTGCATGAAATCAGTGGAACAAATCATTCCTGTGTGCCAAATTGCCACCAGCAGTCCAGCAGTGTCCACAGGGGGGTTCATGGCGTACAGTGGTCGAACTGCTCCTCATACGCCGCTCCACTGCGTGTTGGGTGACTGGAAACGAGAGACTAAATGCCTTTAATCGCAGTTTACACTGTGGAAATCCGATGGAAGTGTCTGAGTTCGGAGATTACCTGAAGAACCCTGCCTGCTATCGTATGTAGTGCAAACAATCAAATACAGGAGGAGGTTGTGGTACGGTATGGGGTGTTTTCCGTGGTCAGGGGGTTGGGGTCTCTTTATTTCACTCAAGAAAACGCTAAATTCTATATGACACGACCACATTTTATAGCATTCTGTACTGTGTACAAATGGTTCAAATGGTTCTGAGCACTATGGGACTTAACTACTGCGGTCATCAGTCCCCTAGAACTTAGAACTACTTAAACCTAACTAACCTAAGGACATCCATGCCCGAAGCAGGATTCGAACCTGCGACCGTAGCAGTCGCGCGGTTCCGGACTGCGCGCCTAGAACCGCTAGACCACCGCGGCCGGCTGTACTGTGTACAGCTGTGTAAGATTTCTGAGACGATGATTGTACCACCACGTCAATGCACCCTGTCACAAAGCAGCATCTGAGACGCAGTTAAAACTAAACTAAACCCCTCCTGCACAGGCCATGAAGGCCAAGAGGGATCTACCGGCCGCCGTGTCATCCTCAGCCCTTAGGCGTCACTGGAGGCGTATGTCATTTTGTATGTATTTTCCGAGACCGGAGCCGCTACTTCTCAATCAAGTAGCTTCTCATTGGCCTGACAAGGGCTGAGTGCATTCCACTTGCCAACAGCGCGCGGCAGACCGGATGGTCACCCATCCAAGTGCTAGCCCAGCCAGACAGAGCTTAACTTCGGTAATCAGACGGGAACCGGTGTTACCACTGCGGCAAGGCCGTTGACTCTGAGACGCAATGGTTTGTGGAAAATATCATTCCTGAAATGGACTAGGTTGCCCGGAGTTCCGAATTGAACAGAATCCTTTGGAATGGGTTCTAAGGTGGACTTCGCTGCATTGGCGCTCCTGAGGAAGAATGCGCTGCCATACTCCGCAGAAAGTGTTTCCAACAAAGTTGAAGCCGTCATGAAATCGCAGGATGGACGGATCCCACATTAATGTCCAATAATTGGTGCCCTGATACTTTCGGTAGTTAGTGCAGGGTCTAATTTTGGAAGACAAATGAACAATCGTTAAGCAAAATTCTTGGTCGTTATTTATAAAGTCAAAGAAGCTTGTCGATCGACATACAAATCTGTGGAACTTCAACGTAGACAAGAAACGACTGCAAGCATGTCAACGTCAGTTGAGGATTTCGTGATGAGAATAATAGTGTTATATAAAAATTAACTATATGTTGGTCTCAGCTTTACCTTATCTAAAAATGAATGAGCTGTGCTAAAGCTAGAACTACCGCAGTGTCCTGTTATATGCAGCACAGCGCTTTAGAGCTCTTTGTCAGAATGTTCAGTTTCCAGAAGGCAGGCAAATGAGTGTGCGAGGGGTCCGTTGTGGGTTCGGAGCGTTTCCTTTAAAAGAAGACGACCGTTTCGCTCTTATCGCGGCCATCGTTCTGGCTCGAGAAGCCGCGCAGCGAATATGGGAAGAGGGCGGTGGCCGTCTGGTATACGCTGGGGGAGTGGATTTACGGGCAGGCCGTGCGCTAGAGTTGGGACCGCTACTGGGAGCCAGTTGGATGGCGGCAGTCTTCTGCGACTGCGACGCGAAAGATTAGCCGCAACTTGCCGTCCTTATCTGCCGCGAGCATTCTTTAGTGCGTGCTTAGGGCAGAACGTCTGCGTCGGCCCGCCTCCGCTGCGGGAGAAATGGAGCAGATTCCGATAAGGAAACGCCAAATTTCTCAGCCCGCGGACTCTCGTTTCGATAATGGATTCCTGCCCGCGGAGCGGAAGACCACCGAAAGAATTAGTTCAGATTTTATTGTAGGTGTCACATCACAGAAAAGACCTTCACCAAATAACGATTTAACTTTGTGTATAATTAACAGTTTTAAGCTCTGTTGTATAGCCAGGAATTACTGCAGTTTACGCACATCAAGATGTGATAGTCCTGTACTAAACAAAAAGCCGGGGCGGTTCCTTTGAAAGGGCACTGCCGTTTTCCTTCCCCAGCCTTCCGTAATCCGATCTTTCGCTCCGCCTCGTTGTCGACGGGACCTTAAATACGAATCTCGTCCTTCTCCGAATAAAACAAAAAGGTGCACCACGACCTATGCAACTTGTAAGATGCGTCTGCTGTATTAAGAAACTGATATACTGTCATAATTAGATAGCCCTGATCTACAGCGTGTCCAACAAAACATTTTACGCTATTTCAATTTTAATGACACGAGCAAACAATTATGAATTTTTAGCCCACATACGTGGATATAAGAGGATATAAGATGAACATCAACAAAACCAAAACGATGATAATGGAACACAGTCGAGTTAAATAAGGTGACGATGAAGGAATTAGATTAGCAAATGAGACCTTTAAAGTAGTAGACGTGTTTTGCTGTTTGGGGAGCAGAATAACTGATGATGGTCCAAGTAGTGACAATATAAAATATAGACTGGCTATGGCAAGGAAAGCGTTCCTGAAGAAGAGAAATTTGTTAACATCGAGTATAGATTTAAGTGTCACGAAATCTTTTCTGAAAGTATTATGAACTGGTGTGTAACCATGTATGGAAGTGAAACATGGACGATAAATAGTTTAGACTAGAAGAGAATAGAATCTATGGAAATGTGGTGCTACAGAAGAATGCTGAAGATTAGATGGGAACATCACGTAATTAATGAGGAGGTACTGAACAGAAATGAGGAGAAGAGGAATTTGGGGCACATCTTGAATAGAAGAAGGGATCGGTTGGCGGGACACGTTCTGAGGCATCAAGGGATCTCCAATTTAGTATTGTAGGGCAGCGTGGAGGGTAGAAATCGTAGAGGGAGACCAAGAAATGAATACACTAAGCAGTTTCAGAAGGTTGTGGGAGCCGGCCGCTGTCGCCCGAGCGGTTCTAGGCGCATCAGTCCGGAACCGCGCTGCTGCTACGGTCGCAGGCTCGAATCCTGCCTCGGGCATGGATGTGTGTGATGTCCTTATGTTAGTTACGTTTAAGTAGTTCTAAGTCTAGGGGACTGATGACCTCAGATGTCAAGTTCCATAGTGCTCAGAGCCATTTGAAGCATTTTTAAGGTTGTGTGTTGCGGTGGTTAACTCGGAGATGAAGAAGCTTGCACAGGGTAGAGTGGCATGGAGAGCTGCATCACACCAGTCTCTGGGCTGAAGACAACAACAAAAACAACAACGACGACATTACTGATGACGTTTTACTGTCGCAGATGTTCAAAGTGTCCTCCATCGGCAGCAGTATAGCGTCTGCAACGCTGGGGGACCGATCGACACACATGTGCTAAGTTTACCATTGGAATGGATTCCCACACTGTCACAATCTTCTCCCTCATGTCACTGATCGTACGTGGGTTTGTGGCGTAGAAGGTATCCTAATGACTTCCCTACAGAAAGAAGTCTAACGGCGTTACATTGGGAGATCTTGGTGGAAACCCAACATTTCATCCGGAAATCCACCTCTCTACAAATGTTTCATGCAGGAATTACAGCTCATCACGACGGTAGTGTGACGGTGCACCGTCTTGTTGGGGGGGGGGGGGGGGGGGAAATACGGCACAGTCTATGAACAGCAGGTACAATTTGTTCTTGCAAACACGGTAAAGTAGCCGGCCCGAGTGGCCGTGCGGTTCTAGGCGCTACAGTGTGGAACAGCGCGACCGCTACGGGCGCAGGTTCGAATCCTGCCTCGGGCATGTATGTGTGTGATGTCCTAAGGTTAGTTAGGTTTAAGTAGTTCTAGGTTATATGGGACTGATGACCTCAGAAGTTAAGTCCCACCGTGCTCAGAGCCCACGGTAAGGTATTTGCTACCTGTCACTGTTCCTTCAATAAAGAACGGCCTTACAAGTTTTCTGACCGACGTAGGACACCACATTCATAACCCAGAAGATTAACAGCTGATCTCCCGTAACAAGGAGATTATCTCTTGTCTATTACACACCTTTTCAGGCCAAACAATGACATCAATCAACTGTTCGCTATCGCAAATCCATTCACAAAATTCAAGGTACCTACATGAATCGCCCTCATTCATCGCGTGAAGCATCCTCGTCGTGTAGGGTTTCCACTTTGTTTGCTTTAAAAAGGCGTGAACACGTTTTTGCTTACACGTGATTCACGTGCAGCTTGCAGTCTGGACTTCTTTGGAGATCTTGTGAAAGCTCGCAGCACGGCGCCCGTCCCTCTCTCGTCCGCTACAGATTTCCTCCTCCCACATCCGTTCCCTCTTCGCATCACGCACACCTCCTTCCCTCTCCCATCTGTCGCGTAATTTCGTTATTGTTACACGTGACGATGGCGCAGTATCAAACTCTGCCTGCCATCGTCTTTCCACTTCTTTCAGGTTCTCACATTTCCAATGACACTTTAAAATCCATTTTCTTTCCTCAGATGACAAGTTTACAGCCATCTTGTTATTTACGTCGAAACACTGCAGCCCGCTGCCGCCCCCCCCCCCCCCCATTCTTTGTGCCTAATAACTACCCTGCGGTTTTGTAAAAATCTCTGTGGGTAGTCGCTGAAGAGTATCTCTGACTTCCCGCGCCTTCAGCTCTTAGGCATTGTTGTAGTAGTAGTGTGAAGGCCCTAACAGGTAAAACGATGTAACTGCGGTGTGTAAACGGCAAAGGCAATCGGAAAGTAATGTTTTTCAAAGTTGTTGTGTTACTTGCGCAGTCTGGTGCGTAATTCTGTGTTAAAGAATAGTGACCAATAAATACCTGGGCTATAAATTAAAAATCTGGGCTTGATAGTTCAGTATCGTGATCGAGTGCGGAGCGAACGTGGAACGGTCAAATTAAATATGAAAGAGAATAAGCTTTTAACACTGTTATCGATATTACCTATGTTTGTGTTATCCAACTTCTCTGTCCGTCTTTAATTAATGTGACTTCTGTATCACCGCGCTCTTTGATGTAACATTTCTGGATGTTGTTTTGAAAATAATATTCTTTGTCACAAGAGTTAGTCGGTGGCTAGAGGGCAGAGTGTTCGTATCATGTGAACTGAACGAGGCAAGAAGAGCAGCAAAATTAATTTATATATGTGGATGAAATTAGGCTCATTATAAATGGCATTCATTAGTTAGCTTTGAAATACGAAACCACAACGCCAATAAGAGAATTTCCAGAGCCTGTTATATAGCAAGAGCCCTGCATATTTTTGCCGTCTTTTTTGAATAGCGACAGGAGATCGACACTGCGACCACCTTCATCTCAAAGAACCAGGTGACTACTGTATGACTGCATGAACCAGTTACGTGCTTTAGTAATCAACAATAAGTTTGTGTTCTTTAACTCTTGTGTTGGGCACCCGTGTTTTATCCTTAGTCATTTACCTAGACAGGGTCCTATCCCAAGTGCTGCAATAATCCGAGTATCGTAGTTCATTCAATTGAAAAATAATTACATTCCTTCATGAAATTTAATAACTTTTGTGCAGTAGTAAATTTCAAAATTGTTCAGTGAGTCTAAGTTCTGAAGCGCTCCAAGTTTTAATAACGTATAATTGCTAAGAAAAGATTTAAAGTATTCAGCTTAAAGACTGTTCTTATTGAAATCTCAGTACAGTATTATAATTATCTGCAAAAAAACTGTGATAATTCATAGCAGTTACTAGCCAGTAGATTTGAAAAGCCAGCTTGAGAATTAATTATTGGGCAGGTTTGGAAGGTCAGTGTACCTCATATTATGTGTTATGACTAAAAACAATATGACTAACCAACATAAGGAAGAGATTGCTCCTTGAGAATACAAATAATAAAAGTAAAAATAATGTAATTATATGGAAACCATTTCTGTGAGAGTATTTTCCAATAACTCAAGGTGAGAAAAGAACCTCCGCTCCAAAGTTAGCAGTGTTTCGCCAAAAGCAAACCTTTTACTTATAATGATCACTACGTTGCTATTTCGTTATACAGACGGTGTTATTGAGAGCCAGTGACTGCAAAAACAGTTAAAATTCCTGCTGTGTTTTTCATGTCAAACTCTGTTACACTGTCCACTTTAGTGTGCTACTGTATTTTATCTTATTTGCAAAACAGAATTTTAGTATCGAGTATAGTTAACTTTCTTTATGAACGGTCCTAGTACCTGATACAACTTTTCCTAATTAGACTGCCGAAGCTTCTCTTTACTTAATTACGGTTTACTTATAATTAACGGAACCTTCGTTCGAATCCCGTTTGTTTTGTTATTGGTTTCTTTCAACAGCAGTCTTTCCCAGAAACGAAGTTGAACCCGATACCTTACCTATTAAGCACAGCCACGGTCATTTCCAAATATTTTCACAAGAGTAGCATTGTCGGTGCATTGTTTATTTAGTAATAACCGGTAGTGTTATAATCCAGCTTCAGTACTAACCAGCTAGTTTACAACATGTAGTCTCTGTGAATTGTACTGCGACCCGAATAAGCAGATCTAGGGAATACTTATAAATCTCGGGCAGCTACGGCTGGAAGGCAGTAGTCAGAGGACTGGCTGGCACGTCGGTTGGCGACCGCGGGCGATGTTGGTACTTTGCAAACGATTGTGCGAGGCAAATTTACAGCAGCGTTCGCAGATTAGAAGACACGGTCCGGCGGGCGCTGCGTACAAACGTGAAGTAATCAGGACAGCACAGGGCAGCGACGTGCAGTGAAGAACCCACACGTAGCAGTTACAACAGCGCCTACGGACCTCTGTGCAGGAGCCGAAGCGGGCTGAGGAAAACTGACGTTATAAATTATCAAACAGCATTTCATTTGTTCCCTCCGGAGGATCTACAGTGTGATTATAATTAAAGTGTAACCTTCAAACCGCTGTAGAAATAACACCACTGGGCTGAATGATGTCACATTGCAACGGAATGTTACCGGAGAAGGGGGAAAACGTATGGCAGAAGAAAAATAAATACTAACAAAATGTAGCAATACATGGAACTGTAAGCATCATAATTTAATGACAAATGAATAATACAACAATGCCTAAGGTGTATGTTTGACTTTAAACAAACTGTACTACTCAGTACGCATGGGTGTACAGATGTGATACTGTTAGTCACGTAAGCCCATCCACCACGGCAAGGTCATATCACATCGGATGGGAAAAATCGGTTTTTAATTGTCCTGAGGCCAAAAATCGCATAAAAAGCATTAATCACATCGGTTTTTAATTGTCCCGAGAGACCAAAAACCGCATAAAAACCATCAATCAAAATCAAATCGGATCATTAATTTCCATGTGACTGGCGAAAATCATGTTCAATAAGCTGTCCACCGTTTTCTGCAACAAGCTGAAATCTTGAAACAACAAAATCAAAATGGTTCTGAGCACTATGGGACTTAACATCTGAGGTCATCAGTCCCCTAGAACTTAGAACTACTTAAACCTAACTAACATAAGGACCTCACATATATCCGTGCCCGAGGCAGGCTTCGAACCTGCGACCGTAGCAGTCACTCGGTTCCAGACTGAAGCGCCCAGAACCGCTCGGCCACAGCGGCCAGCCGTGAAACAACATGTTCCACAACTGATCGAAGTGTTTCTGAAGTCACGTTCAGAATGTGTTGCTCAATCCGTGCCTTCAATGCAGCTAAATTTGCAATCGGAACACTGAACACATCTTTCAGACAGCCCCACAGCCAGAAGCCACACGGATTAAGATCAGGTGATCGGGACTGCCAGGCTGTAGGGAAATGGCGGCTGATAATTCTAGCATTTCCAAAATGGCGCTTCAGCAGCTTCTTAAATGGATTTGCAATGTGCCGAGCTGCGCCATCTTGCATAAAAATTACCTCATCCACACATCCACGCTGTTGGAGAGCTGGAATCACGTGGTTGCACAAAAGACACTCATAGCGCTTACTAGTGGCGGTACAGGTAACAGGACCGGAAGCACCTGTCTCTTCGATAAAATATGGCCCTATGATAACTGATGCCGTAAACCCACACCACACAGTGACATTTTCAGGATGAAGTGGTACTGGTTGACTTGCGTGTCGATTTTCCATTGCCCATATTCAACAATTCTGTGTATTGACGTATCCGGTCAAATGGAAGTAGGCTTCGTCTGTCCACAAAATCTTCCACAGCCAATCATTATCCACTTCCATGCCAGCAAGAAATTCTAAAGCGAATTTCTCTCTTGCTGGAGGTCAACAGGAAGCAACTCGTGCACGCCTGTAATTTTGAATGGATTACAAAGAAGGATGTTTCGTAGGATTTTACACACCGTGCTCACGGGTGTGTCCAGTGTTCGGACAATTCTCCGTGCACCACACGTTTGCACACCACCACTCGTCTCCTCCTTCATTGCTGTGGCCACTGCTTTCACTGACGTCGAATCAATTCGTTTTCTCCATCTAATAGGTTGCACATCAAAAGAACCCGTCTTTACGAATTTCCGAATCACTTTCTCCAGACCCATGGCAGTCATCGGACCAGCGCCTTTTCAGTGTCCAGAACTCCTGCAGAGCGATGTGTCCACAGTCATCATTCTTGTAATACAGCTTTACAAGCAGAGCGCGATCCTGGATCCTGCATTGAGACTGTCATGGCGAACGTCGCAGACGAGAAAGGAGGAAAAGCCTTTTCTTCTTTTTTTGTCATGTTGTGTCCAAAGAGTGATCGCCTTTGGAAATTTTTCTTCTGGAGTGCCAAAGTGTGAGAAGTGCTTTCACTTCATTGTGTATTCGCCTGCAAAGGGGCTTGGGCTCTCTGTGGGTTCTTGAATCCTTTGAGGGTATTGGTTAGGTAGTCGTAGGAGTGATGGACAGTAACTACACCGAATAACTGAAGATAGCATCATCTTTTATGGTCCTGGGCGGGTGCAATAATGGTTCGAGGCACCTTGTATTTGTGCCAATGTCATGGTAGGGCCTGGCCTACATTCGCAAGTTGGCGGACGTTTCCCCGATACTCGTCTAATTTGTGAAAAAGACGAGTTGCCTGGTCTTTTATCTTCTCAGCGACGTATTCTTTTCCAGTCAGCTCGTGTATTTCTCTCGTCTTGGCCCACCATGGGGCGCCTAGACCACACTTCAAACTTCTGTTTTGTAGTGGTTGCAACTACGTATATTATAGTCACACGTTGTTCCCTAAGACGTCGAGCCGTACAGCAGAGAGGGTTGTACCATTGCTCTATAAAGTTTTAATGTCGTTCACGGGCTTAGATTCCTGCTCGTGAAAAACGGCATGAGTGCCCGGATCACCTTCATAGTATTCAGTTTTCTGTCTTGTATGTGTGGGGTAAAAGTCATCCCTTTATCCAGTATCACTCACAAAAAAAATGGTTCAAATGGCTCTGAGCACTATGGGACTCAACTGCTGAGGTCATTAGTCCCCTAGAACTTAGAACTAGTTAAACGTAACTAACCTAAGGACATCACAAACATCCATGCCCGAGGCAGGATTCGAACCTGCGACCGTAGCGGTCTTGCGGTTCCAGACTGCAGCGCCTTTAACCGCACGGCCACTTCGGCCGGCAGTATCACTCACAGATATTTCGTCATCGTAGTCCAGGTATTGGCTGTCCATTGATGGCAAGTCGCGTCCTCAGGTCAGGCCGTTTCTTCGTAAACAGTATTGCTGCAATTTTCGTAGATTTGGGGTGATTTTATTGCTCTTTGCCGATTGTTCGGTGACGACAAGTTGTCGCTGCATCCTGTTGACAACTTGTTCGATGTGCCTTCCAGAGGTTAGGAAAGCCGTGTCATCGGCGTACTGACTGGCGGTGACGTGCTGAATGGTCGGACTCTCGCTAATATACGAATTAAACAGGCTTGGCGATATCACCGCCCCCTGTGGGATGCCAGCTGAGACAGTTTTCAGTGGTGATTTCTTTCCATCTATATGTGCAAATAGACGCCTGTCCTGCAGAAAGCTATCAATCAGCTTGATGTAACAGTCGGGGGAGACGGGTTTGATCGACTAGTTTGACTATAAGCTTGTCACGCCAGACCCGACCATATGCATTTTCGAAATCTAGGAAAACTCAGGTTGAGTTGTATGGACTCTGTGAAGCTCCGCCGATAACCGTTGCTGGAAGCCAAACCGTTCGTGGCGGATGATGTTATTTTCTTCCAGATAGTCTTTAAGACGCTGTAATAGCACCCGTTCCGGTATTTTGCCGAGTATGGGCAACAGACTAATCGGGTGGTAGCTGTCTGGCAACGTCGGGTTTTTTCCTCTTTTGGGAATAGGAATCGTCTTCACCGTCTTCCAGTCTGCAGGGAAGTAGCCGTTGAGTAAGCACCTGTTGATAATTTGAGTTAAGAGAACGATGGCCTTTCTCGGAAGATGCTTAAGATCGGCGTTGGTCACAGAGTCCTTGCCGAGTTGTTCGTCTTCCTGATGAGTTTTCTAACTTCAACAGGAGTACTAAGAACAGACCTCTGTTGGTAGTTGGCGGAACTCGACGTTCGCTGTCGGATACGGCGCTCTTCCATTGCGTCCTCTGCATCCTGCGTGGGTGACGGAGCTGTCATGTGGTGTTCATAAACGTCGCCATGCAATTCAGCTTGGCCAAGAGAGTCGTATAAGAGGCCATCGGGGCCTCGTATTGGTCTCTTTGGTGGTGTCGGTTGGCGTAGTGCCCTGACAAGTTGCCACTCTTTCCTAGTATGGAGAAACATTTCGTCCATCTTTGTTTCCCAGAGGTCTTGCCGTCATTCTTCAGCTCGGCAGCTTAGCTCCCACGACAAACGATACATCAGCCGTCTCTCTTCTGGATTTCTATGTCGATGCCATTACTTTCTGTGAGCATTCCGGCGATACTTGATGTCGGTGAGATGAGGAGGGACTGTTTCAAATTGATGCTCATGACGAAATATATCAGTCGCCGCACTTCTTGTGGCCCGTTGGATTTTAGTTGTCAAAGTTGCCACAGCGATGTCAATTTCCGGAATTGTAGAGTCTGCTTGGGTCGGTCGGACGTTATTGTTAACGTTGCAAAGAGATCCCAGTTAACAGCTCTGGAACTAGGAATAGGTATTGGGAGTCCGTCATCCTCGAGAAGTCCGAGAACTGGTAGTGATCAGATGACAGGTCCTGGATGGTCTTGAGCTGTAGATTTGCAGCGACATGGGAACGTTAGCCTCCTGGACGGCGAACTCAGGAATGCGAGTCGGCTTCCGTGGCCCATAGATTGTGACTTTATTATCGTTCTCTAGATCGTAGAGTTTCTGTCCCTTGCGGTTGGCCCTCCATGAATGCCAAGCCCCATGTTTGGAGTTAAGGTCTCCTCCCAGCAAGACCTTATTGAATCGATCGAAGACAGCATGAAGATCTCTGGCCACCAACTGTTTCTTGGTGCTAAAATACGTCGCCACCAAAGTTATGTTTCCTATTGGCGAGAAGATTGTAACCGCTGTGGCTTCCAGCGAGTCCAGGGGCGGTAGATCCTCCTGATGATGTCGTATGTTGGTTTTGACGAACACTGCAGTTCCGGAACCTCGTTGTCCAACCCGGTCCGTCCTATAATCCTGTATGTTGCGTAATTTGAAACTAGCCATCTCCGTCAGGTGCGTTTCCGATATCAGAACTATGTCCAACCTGTGCCGACTAACAAATTCGTTCAGTTCGGTTTGTTTACTTCTTGCGCCATTGGTATTCCAAACGCAGAGTCGGAGGTGTCTTGTTCTGCGGCCGTTATCCATTCCTTAAGGAGCTGGAAACGCCTTGGTTATTCCCTCCACCAGCGTGAGGATTCCTGTCAGTTTTTGTTGAAGCTGTACAAGTAGGGCTACGATGTCCAATATGGCTGGCGTCAATGTGCCTAGTGTGGTTGTAGTGGAAGCAGATGTTGCAGGTTGATCTCTCCTAGGCGACAGTGTGTCTGCATAGGATCGTGAAATCTGTCGTCTTGGAGTCTTCTGTAGGGTAACTGATATTTGGAGCGGTCCGGATGGCTGTTGTTCTCCTGCCTCACAGTCCAGTTTGCTGGTCGTCACTGTCATTGTCGATTGTTGAACGATCTGCATCGTCGGTTTCTTGGCCTGCTGTTGCGGCTGGACTTTATGTTTCAAGAGCAGTGCCTGGTATTTTTCGCATCCTCGTCAAGAGGCACAGTGGTCTTTGTCACAATTAGTACATTTGGCTTTGGAGTGCAGGGCAGGCTGCACTCTTTGCTTCGATGGTCTCCAGCGCACTTCACGCGGCGGGGTGGCATCCGGCAATAATTTGCCGTATGCTCGAAGCGTTGACAGTTTTGGCACTGTGTCGGCCCATCCTTGGACCGATAATCTTCAGTCCGCACCCTCGTGTAAAGCAGATACCGGACGTCGTAGATTTTATGGTTGTCCTTTGCCTCGGGAAGGCTGACGAAGTATGTGGGCAGCCTAACTAATTCGCCACTGACTTCATCTCCCTCTTTCCTTTTATATTTATGTACCGTGGCTTGGGGGAATCCTTTTTCGCTTAATGCCTCCTGGAGTTGACGTTCTGTGATCTGAGGAGGCAGTCGTTTGATCACCACCTCAAGTTCCTTTTCCTCCAGTGGTTGATGTGTGAAGCCTGGCAAGTCGTAGGTCTCACAAAATTTCAGAGCCTCTCTTTGATTCTCAAAGGATTCCGGTCCTTCTGGAAGATGGCCTTCAGGGTTCCGGAGAGTTGTTGTTGTAGCACATTATTCAGTTCCACATATTGGCCAGTATAATAAACCGTGACTAGTGGAACACGTTCTTGTTTTGCTGCGTCTGATGCAAAAGCGGCTTATTGGTCCGACGTTCCTAGTTTGAGATTTCGTGTCTGCGTGTAGTCGCCCTTGTTGTCATCTCTGGGAGTAATAGGTGTGAACCTATTTATTTATTTATTTAACCTGATCAGATTAGGGCCATCAGGGCCTCTCTTACATCGGACCAGTGTTTCACACATGCAGCATTTCACACATCAGAGTTTAAATAAGAAAATTAGATTACTCTAGTGACAATATGAATAAAGAGTAATGACTAAGACCTAATAAAGTAAGTGCTGGCAGTATTTTTAAAACAGGTGCTATACATACAAATTATGATAAAAGCAATAATAGTAACAGTAAAAAAATCAAATAATAATGATAAACATGAAAAAAATTGGCAATAGTAATGAATATTTGTGCAGATGTACATTAATATCTTGATATGTAAAGTAGATGTTTACTAGTATAGCGAGTTTTGGGGAAGAGAGATTTAAGGATGGGGAAAGAGGGAAGTAATGAGGTGAGGTGCATTCATGTACAGAGGAAGGCATTACTGTTACTTAAGTAGATACGTCATTAACTGTTTTTTGAAGCCGGACATGTTTTTAAGTTCTCTAACATAACGAGGGAGGTTATTCCAGAGTCGGGTTCCCGCTACTGTAAAGGACTTGGAGAAGGTGACTGAGCGATGCAGTGGAACAGACAGGATTTTATTATGATGGGAACGTGTGTTTCTGTCATGTCGTTCCGACATAAGCGTTAAGGACAAGGAGAGATATGAGGGACAGGGTACATTTATAAGGCAGTAGATGAGACAGAGTGTATGGAAATCTCTGCGTTTGTCTGCACGCAACCAGGACAATTTTGCATATGCCGGTGAAATGTGATCAAAAAGTCGAACGTCACAGATATATCGGACGCAGGCATTTATAACCAGTTCCAGACGTCGTGAATTTTCCTGAGAGAGGCCTTGTAGGATAATATCGCTGTTGTCAATGATTGGGAGTATAAACGTTTGTACTAATTTCTTTTTCAGATCGAAAGGGAAGAGTTTTTTATATTTTTGTAGGACATGAAGGGATGAGGATGCTTTTTTGCACACTGCAGCTACGTGCTCTGTCCAATTTAGATTTTCATCTATTATTACTCCCACACTCTTTGCTGAGGGAGAGAAGTTAATATTTGTTCCCTTTAGGATAAGAGATGGTAGGGATTCCCGATGTTTTGGGCTAATGAGCTTAGAGTGACCAACAAGTACCGCTTGGGTTTTAGATGGGTTTAGTTTTAGTCCTATGTCCTGTGCCCATTTTGATAGTGCATCGAGATCAGTATTGAAATTTTCAATAGCTTTCTTAAGACTGCTTGGTTTCGCACTTAGATACAATTGAAGGTCATCAGCATACATATGATATTTGCAATAGGTCAGAACTGGTGACACATCATTGACATACAGAGAGAAGAGTATGGGACCTAGTACTGAGCCTTGGGGAACTCCTGACACTACCTGCCGCCATTGTGATTTTATATTTCACGGACAGGACGCGTTGCTGAAGAGACGTCATGTGTGAGCGAAACCATTGCACTGCACTTGGTGAGAAATTTAGACCGCTAAGTTTGGCTAGTAAGATGTCGAAGTCGACAGTATCAAATGCTTTGCTGAAATCTAAGAAGCAAATGATAGTCGCTTCTTGTCTGTCCATCGCAAGTTTCAGGTCATCTGTCACCTTTATCAGTGCGGATGTTGTGATTCGATGTTTACAGAAACCTGATTGGTATTCGTCTAGTAGGTTGTTAGTAGTTAGGTAGTTGGTGAGCTGGTCATGGACTATATATTCTAAGGCCTTTGATAGCGCAGGAAGAAGGTAGATGGGGCGGCAGTCAGGGGATGCTGTGGCGACGTCCTTTTTAGGCAGTGGCTTAATTTGTCCCAGTTTCCAGGCCTCAGGGAAGACACTTGTGATTAATGAATCGTTGAAAATGTCTGTTATAGAGGGCAGTAGTTGATCAATAATAAGTTTTACCATCTGGATAGTGATGCCATCATGTCCAGTAGATGCTGATTTAATCCGCATTATAGCTTTCTTGACAGTGTTGCAAGTGACGTGCTGTAGATAGAATTTTTATTTGCTACAGTCGTTCATCCCCATGAAGTAATCAATGATTCTCAATGATTCTCTGGTTTTTTTTTTTTTTGTTCAATTGTGGTTGCAGGTAATGTTAAGAATCGGTTTAGTTCTTCAGCTGGGACCATGGGATTTTCTGCAACTTTTATTTTGCGTAAATCGAGACTACAGAGACCTTTTCACAGGATAGCTGGTCTACATCTATTGTCAGATAATGTACGGGCATGCCTGAGCTTAGCGTTTTTCACCGCTTGACTGACTTTGTTTCGCTTCTGCTTGTATACAGTGTGATTTTCAGGTGTAGGGTGTTTCTTGTATGCTCGATGTGCAGCGTCTTTGAGATTCATGAGCTGTTTTAGTTCAGCAGTCAGCCAAGGTGCAGGTTTCCTTTTTTACTTTTCTGGTCTTTATTGGAGCGTATTTGTCATATAGTTGAGTAATTTTGTTAGTGAAATCTTGGAGTTTGTCGTTTATGTCCATGAGGGGAGTAGAGGTCATCCCACAAACTATTTCTTGTGCCTCAGTTTCGAGTTCAGGCAAATTTATGAGTTTGAAGTCTCGGTATGCAGACAGTTTTTGTTTCTTTGTAGGACATTCTAGTGAATACGTCATGAAAATCATGTCATGGGCAGACATGATAAGCGCAGATATTTGAGAGGTGCGGATTATTCTGTTTGGAGATTTCGTTACGAATATGTCTATGAAAGTGCGACTGGTAGTCGTGTGATGAGTGGGTGCCAGCTGAAGTAGCGTCATATTTGAGGAAGAAAGCATCCTCTTAAATTTCCCAATGGAAGGACTATTGCGCAGAAAATTAATGTTAGTGTCACCTGCTATAATTACGTGTTCATATGACGATTCGAGACTAGAGACTGCAGTTTCGAAGCAGGCGAACCCTCCTACTCTAGAAGGTTTGTAAAGGACACATATTAAGCACTTTCTGTTAAGGGATTTGATCTCTATGAACTTATATTCCTCTTATTCTACATTGTTGTCGGATGTACGTAGTACAGTAGGTGACAAATCGGTAGTCTCAATCGTCTCAGCTCGTCGTTTCTGAGGGTTCGCGTTTGTTTCGAGTTTCTCCGATAGCGCCGTTTGAGTCGCACTAGGACGAAATCATCCGTATCTGCAAAGCTGATGTCTCTCTCTAGTGGTTCTTGGTCCATCAATTCGACGTCCTCGCCGAATTCCAGTAGTGTTGTCCTGTCCTGTTCCACATTAGGTTCGTCTTGAAGGACGCTATCACGCGGAGGATGCGAGTTTTCTTCGTCCATGAAGGTTGCAATTTTGCGCGGCGCCGCCGGTTTCCGTGAATGATCTTGTTTACCGGTAGAAGCGACTGTTGGTGTCGGTTCGGTGTGGTGTTCCCTCGTCGCCGCGGAGTCAGGCGGCAGCACAGCTCCGCCCGAGTGAAACGTTGAACTCTCAGAAACTAATTCCATAGCCTTTGTCGTCTCCCTCCGATGTTCACCAACCGGTGCCGAAGTCGTCATAAGTGGAGTGGATGACGGGGCCTCGGCGGGGCAGACCCCCCCCCCCCCCCCCCCCCCGACTGGCGAAACGACCCACTCCTGCGCGCGCGCTGCACGGTTTGCTTGCGTTGACATCGCGCTCTCGGAAAAAGCCGTGTGCCCGGATTGTTTATACCAGCTTCAATGAGTCGTGCGCACGACAGGTGTTTTCATTTACGTATTCTTACACATACAGCACCATCTATTGATCAATTTTCCCCTTCTCCGGTAATATTCCATTGCAATTTGACGTCATTCTGACCAGTGGTGTCATTTATACAGCGTTTTGAAAGATTAATTATAATTAGCCTGTACATAAGAGGCGTGTAGTAACCAAAACCAACCGCGGGAACGCTTTGGGCTGCGGATCGGAGCCGCCAGGCGGGGAAGCCGCCGGCAGTGGAGCACGCGACACCGCGTAAACACAAGGACTAGACGGACGACAGGCCAACGATAACCGACAACAACCGACAATGACCGACACAACAAGGAAGAGATAAACAACGGACGCTTGTAGAAACCACAACACCAAACACCAACAATAAATCCACTCGGAACCAGAGCCAGGCAAATGTCGACAACGAGCGACGACCAGAACGCATTACCACCGAGATAGAGACGCAATCCAGAGCTAGTACCAGAATGACTGGACTACGGCAAAGCGGGTCCCTATATACGAAACCGGAGGGAGCGGCTATTGGCCGCGGTCTGCACGTGGCTAGCGGTGGCGCCCTCGCTGCGTGGAATAGCCGCCGCGGACGCCGAGCCCTCTATGGGCTGACCAAGTCCATTTGTCCTGCCGCGTGTTCGACTTCCGCGGTGGGAGGTACTAGAAGGCGTAGGGAAAACACGTATACAGAGTGAAAAGTATGTAAACCGACAAACTCTGGGAGGTTGTAGGAGACATCAAAACAAATATTTTTCCCTAAAGTCATTTTTTCCTATGAGGAGTATTTAAGCCGGTAGAGGAAGATTTCTCTGGCAGCATATTAATTAAACCAACATGCACTTTTCCATTTTTTAGGAGCAAGAGACAACAACTAGGTAGCAGATACGGCCCAATTAAACAGTCCCTAACAACACCGACCCACACATTAACGAAGAACCGCACTTGATGAGCGGCATGTGGGTTATCCTCACTCCAAACATGCGAATTGTGCATGTTGAAGACTCCATCACCCACGAACGTTGATTCATCGGTAAACAACACAGAGCATAGAAATGTAGGATGCATTTCATACTGTTCCAGATACCACTGCGCAAACTGTGCTCTGGGTGGATGATCAACTGGCTCCAGGTTGTGGACACGCTGTAAGTGAAATGAACGGAACAATTGCTCTCGAAGGACTGTTCTTACATTCGTCTGATTCGTCCCCATGTTACGTGCAATTGCACGAGTGCTGATTGAAGGATCCCACTCCACATGCTGCAAGACAGCTCCCTCAACTTGCAGCGTTTTTACCGTGCGACGGCGTCCCTGTCCAGGTAATCTGCAAAATGACCTGGTCTCACGCAGACGTTGGTACACAGCAGCAAAGGTCGCATGATGCGGGATGCGGCGATTAGGATATTGTTGTTGATAAACCCGCTGTGCAGCTCGTCCGTTGTGGTGCGCTACGTAGTACGCACCAACCATATCAGTGTACTCACTCCAGGTGTATCGCTACATTAGTAAACAGAGATAAAGCACTACTAAACTGGTGGACAGCAGTTGCCTACAACTGAAAAGCGTAATACGCACTCTAACAACTGAAGGTCGAAATACCGCCTCTAACAACTGAAGAGCGTAATACAGCCTCCTCCGGTTTAAATAATCCTCATAGGAAAAAATGACATTAGGGAAAAATATTTGTTTTGATGTCCCCTACAACCTCCCAGAGTTTGTCGGTTTAAATACTTTTTACCCTGTATACAGGGTGTTACAAAAAGCTACGGCGAAACTTTCAGGCAACATTCCTCACACACAAAGAAAGAAAATATATTATGTGGACATGTGTCCGGAAACGCTTACTTTCCATGGTAGAGCTCATTTTATTACTTCTCTTCAAATCACATTAATCATGGAATGGAAACACACAGCAACAGAACGTACAAGCGTGACTTCAAACACTTTGTTACAGGAAATGTTCAAAATGTCCTCCGTTAGCGAGGATACATACATCCACCCTCCGTCGCATGGAATCCCTGATGCGCTGATGCAGCCCTGGAGAATGGCGTATTGTATCACAGCCGTCCACAATACGAGCACGAAGACAAGAGCTTTCAAATGCCCCCATAAATGAAAGTCAAGAGGGTTGAGGTCAGGAGAGCGTGGAGGCCATGGAATTGGTCCGCCTCTACCAATCCATCGGTCACCGAATCTGTTGTTGAGAAGCGTACGAACACTTCGACTGAAATGTGCAGGAGCTCCATCGTGCATGAACCACATATTGTGTCGTACTTGTAAAGGCACATGTCCTAGCAGCACAGGTAGAGTATCCCGTATGAAATCATGATAACGTGCTCCATTGAGCGTAGGTGGAAGAACATGGGGCCCAATTAAGACACCACCAACAATGCCGGCCCAAACGTTCACAGAAAATCTGTGTTGATGACGTGATTGCACAATTGAGTGAGGATTCTCGTCAGCCCACACATGTTGATTGTGAAAATTTACAATTTGATCACGTTGGAATGAAGCCTCATCCGTAAAGAGAACATTTGCACTGAAATAAGGATTGACACATTGTTGGATGAACCATTCGCACAAGTGTACCCGTGGAGGCCAATCAGCTGCTGATAGTGCCTGCACACGCTGTACATGGTACGGAAACAACTGGTTCTCCCGTAGCACTCTCCATACAGTGACGTGGTCAACGTTACCTTGTACAGCACCAACTTCTCTGACGCTGATATTAGGGTTATCGTCAACTGCACGAAGAATTTCCTCGTCCATTGCAGGTGTCCTCGTCGTTCTAGGTCCTCCCCAGTCGCGGGTCATAGGCTGGAATGTTCCGTGCTCCCTAAGACGCCGATCAATTGCTTCGAACGTCTTCCTGTCGGGACACCTTCGTTCTGGAAATCTGTCTCGATACAAACGTACCGCGCCACGGCTATTGCCCCGTGCCAATCCATACATCAAATGGGCATCTGCCAACTCCGCATTTGTAAACATTGCACTCACTGCAAAACCACGTTCGTGATGAACACTAACCTGTTGATGCTACGTACTGATGTGCTTGATGCTAATACTGCAGAACAATGAGTCGCTTGTCAACACAAGCACCTAAGTCAGCACTACCTTCCTTCAATTGGGCCAACTGGCGGTGAATCGAGGAAGTACAGTACATACTGACGAAACTAAAATGAGCTCTAACATGGAAATTAAGCGTTTCTGGACACATGTCCACATAACATCTTTTCTTCATTTGTGTGTGAGGAATGTTTCCTGAAAGTTTGGCTGTACCTTTTTGTAGCACACTGTATAAGCAATCCCGAGGCTCGAAAGGTGTCGCAATTTAGTACGCATCTAGAACTGGAGAGAATGACGATCGTTTCAGATGCAGACCATCCGCGACGGTCTTTTGGTGATGGACGTCGGCGGCCAATCAACCCACTGACGCTACCACCAACCTCCGCTGCCCGGACACATCATTGCCATGGCGGCGCGCGTCGCATCTTGGAGCTGCACCGGCGCGAACAGCCGGAGAATGCTGACCTCCGCTCTCCGTGCGATACTGCCCGACGGACCGCAAGCTGCCGTCAGTAGGGGCGGCGCGGGGGAGGGAACTAGCGGCTCCCGGGTGCAGAGCTGTCTGTGGGCGCTGAACCAGCTGCCCTCGGCAGACGACCAGAGCTGCTAAGGGTCACTACAACGACGGCGGTCGGCTGCTTCCCTTCACCGTTCTACATGTATCGACAGCATTAGATAGATTCATACCGCATAAGTTAACAAGAGACGGGAATGATCCACCATAGTACACAGTCATACGTACATACCACTGTGCGTTCTTCGAATCAGTACTCAGCTTCGCAGCTAGCACGTGGGCACATAGACTGAACGTGGTCACCAACAAAGCATCCGTCAGACGAGGGCAGAGAAGTGTCCTACTTAGGCTATCTGGAGCCTTCGGTACCACCTCAGCGGATGCATTGTGTGTGGTGCTCGGAATATACCCCATAGATATCACGATCAAATACAGAGCTGCAAGGTATTGGTTAAACATGGGGAGACTAGATAAGGTACACACAATAACCGGTGTGCCCATACAGACGATACGTCACCTTAAAAGTTGGCGTTTGGATACATGGCAAGGTGAGGGGGATGTAAGAGATAAGAGACGTAGACTGCATGACTTCCTCCCTGACATAAGGGAGCGGTTGAGAATGAGACATATAGATCCCAGCCGCGGTATGGTATATTTCTTAACCGGACACGGACCTTATCCCACGCACTTAAACCGCGTGAGTCTCAGGCAGACACCTACATGCACATGCGGGGAAGAAGGTTCCCCAGAACACACTGTCTTTTTCTGCGGGCAATACGCGAACAATAGACATACACTACACTTAGACTACACATATACAGACATAGATATATACACAGCAATAAGAGACGAAAACAATGAGCACAATTAAACGCACTGACAAACAGTATTTCAAAAACAACACATGAAGAGTATATGCGGACACGATATTACAGACATGCAGCGTAACAGCAATCTCCAGAGGATGGACAGCGATACCCACAGTGACAGCGAAAATAGTGATAATGAGGAGGAACAGGAGGAAGCTGAGATGTGACAGTAAATAGGCAAAAGTGCTGGCAATCTAGCCAAGAAAACACCAAATGCTGTACATGGATGGGCACCTAAAGTAGTTAATACATAGGATTAGTAATAAATAGGATAAGCAACATTATTTCTCTACTAATAACCATTTGTGTGTGTGTGTGTGTGTGTGTGTGTGTGTGTGTGTGTGACGCGGTCAACGGCTCGAAGAAACCATTCCGAGGTATTCACCGTTAGTCACATTCGGTGATGGTACTAACAAATCTCTCATCTATCCTATCTTCTTTTTATATTCTTCTTAAAAAACAACAAAATTTTATTTGTATTTCAACCTTAAATTATTGTTATTTTGAAAAGTATTATTCTTTGTAAATGTTGTAGATAAAACAAAAGGAAAGAAAACTGTAAAAGATGAAAAACGAAAATTGTAAGATGTAAGTCATGTTTTAAACATCAGATAACAGGTCTATAATTTGGCAATAAATAAATAGTACACAGAACAGGTCAGAACACTGTTGCAGAAGCAACGAAAAAAGCGTGCCAAATTTAGAAGAACCCAAAATCCTCAAGACTGGCTAAGTTTCACGGAAGCTCGAAATGTAGTGCGGACGTCAATGCGAGATGCTTTTAATAGTTTCCATAATTAAATATTGTCTCAAAATTTGGTAGAAAACCCAAAGAGATTCCGGTCGTATCTAAAGTACACCAGTGGCAAAAAACAGTCAATACCGTCAATGCGCGATAGCGATGGAAATGTTACCGATAATGGTGCTACTAAAGCGGAATTACAAAATACAGTTTTCCGTAATTCCTTCATGGAAGACGACGAATTAAATATTCCAGAATTCGAAACCAGAACAGCTGTTAGCATGCGTGACATAAAAGTAGATATCTTAGGTGTTGCGAAACAAATCACTTAAGAAAGGCAAGTCCTCCGGTCCAGATGGTATACCAATCAGGTTCCTCTGAGGGTATGCAGACAAAATAGCGCCTTTCTTAACTTTCATATATGGCACAGTGGATACACCGGTTCCCGTGATATCACCGAAGTTAAGCACTGTCGGGCGTGGCCGGCGCTTGGATGGGTGACCATCCAGCCACCATGCGCTGTTGCCATTTTTCGGGGTGCACTCAGCCTCGTGATGCCAATTGAGGAGCTATTCGACCGAACAGTAGCGGCTCCGGTCAAAGAAAACCATCATAAAGACCGGGAGAGCGGTGTGCTGACCACACGCCCCTCCTATCCGCATCATCACCTGAGGATGACACGGCGGTCGGATGGTCCCGATGGGCCACTTGTGGTCTGAAGACGGAGTCCTTTCGCTTTTAGCTATCATATACTACCGCTCACTTGACTAAAGGTCTGTTCCTAAAGACTGGAAAGTAGCACAGGTCACACCAATATTGAAGAAAGGAAATAGGACTAACCCATTGAATTACAGACCCATATCACTGACCTCAATTTGCAGTAGGATTTTGGAGCATATACTGTACTCGAACAATTATGAATCACCTTGAAGAAAATGACTCACTGATACATAACCAATACGGATTCAGAAAATATTGTTCTTGTGCAACGCAGCTAACTCTTTATTCCCATGAAGTAATGAGTGCTGTCGACAAGGGATCTCAAATCGATTCCATATTCCTAGATTTCCAGGAGGCTTTTGACACCGTTCCTCACAAGCGAATATTAATCAAATTGCGCCCATATGGAGTTGAATGTAGTCGAATTAAGTCGGGTGATGCTGAGGGAATTAGACTAGAAAATGAGACACTTAAAGTAGTATATGAGTTTTTCTATTTGGGGAGCAAAATAACTGATGATGGTCGAAGTAGAGAGGATATAAAATGTAGACTGGCAATGGCAAGGAAAGCGTTTCTGAAGAAGAAAAATTTGTTAACATCGAGTATAGATTTAAATGTCAAGAAGTTGTTTATGAAAGTATTTGTGTGGAGTGTAGCCATGTATGGAAGTGAAACGTGGACGATAAGTAGTTTAGACAAGAAGAGAATAGAAGCTTTCGATATGTGGTGCTACAGAAAAGTGCTGAAGACTAGATGGGTAGAACACATAACTAATGAGGAGGTATTGAATAGAAGTGGGGAGAAGAGGAGCTTGAGGCACAACTTGACTAGAAGAAGGGATCGGTTGGTAGGACATGTTCTGAGACATCGAGGGATCACCAATTTAGTATTGGAGGGCAGCGTGGAGGGTAAAAATCGTAGAGGGAGACCAAGAGATGAATACACTAAGCAGATTCAGAAGGATGTAGGCTGCAGTAGGTACTGGGAGACGAAGAAGCTTACACAGGATAGAGTAGGATGGAGAGCTGCATCAAACCAGTCTCAGGACTGAAGACCACAATAACAACAATGGAGTATTGTCTCAGTTGTGTGGATTCGTGATTTCCTCTCAGAGAGGTCACAGTTCGTAGTGAACTGTGGAACAGAAGTGATATCTGGCGTTCCGCAAGGTAGTGCCATAGGCCCTCTGCTGTTCCTGATTTACATACATGATCTAGGTGATAGTCTGAGCAGCCCCCTCAGATTGTTTGCAGATGACGCTGTAATATACTTATGTAATATACTTATGTCCACGAATCAGCATGGTTTTAGAAAGTAACGCTAGTGCGAAACTCAGCTTGGCCTTTTCTCACATATTCTATGAACTGTGGATGAAGGGCAACAGCCTGATTCCACATTTCTAGGGTTCCGGAAAGCATTTGACACGGTGCCTCTCTGCAGGCTGATAACGAAGGTACGAGCATATGGAACAAGTACACCTATATGTGGGTGGGTAGAAGACTTCCTAAATAATACAACCCAGTATGTTGTCCTCGACAGCAAGTGTTTGTCAGAGACAAGGGTATCGTCAGGAGTGCCCCAGGGAAGTGTGGTTCAAATGGCTCTGAGCACTATGGGACTCAACATCTATGGTCATCAGTCCCCTAGAACTTAGAACTACTTAAACCTAACTAACCTAAGGACAGCACACAACACCCAGTCATCACGAGGCAGAGAAAATCCCTGACCCCGCCGGGAATCGAACCCGGAAACCCGGGCGTGGGAAGCGAGAACGCTACCGCACGACCACGAGCTGCGGACTCCAGGGAAGTGTGACAGGACCGCTATTACTCTCTCTATACATAAATGATTTGGCGGACAGGATGGGCAGCAGTCTGCGGTTGTTTACTGATGATGCCGTGGTGTAGGGTAAAGCGTCGAAGTTGAGTGACTGTAGGAAGGTACAAGACGACTTAGACAAAATTTCCAGTTGGGATGATGAATGGCAGCTAGCCCTCAATGTGGATAAATGTAACTTAATGCGGATGAGTGGGAAGGTCAAACGTGTAATATTAGGCTACAGCAGGGGCGGGCAGGAATCCTGCACATGTGCGGTGCACTTGCACGCGTGCAGTTAACAGGTGTTCCGCGTGCACACAGGGGCAAGCTGGCCACCCGCTTATCTCCCATCTCCACCATACCTTCTGTCCGCTCCTTCCTCTGTAATGCGTTTTGTTTCCTAGCTTACTTTACTGAGTGAATGAATAAGGTTAGTAGGAGTGCTTGAAAGAAATCATGGCTTGAAAGAGTACCTATTACCTACGATACGTTTTATTTAATTATCACAGGTGGAGTTTACAATACGTTTAATATCTGGAACAAAATTTCTACATACAGACAAACACAAACAGTTACGTAAATTTTCATCACTGATGTTTGCTCTTAGCCGAGACTTATTAATTCAGCAAATGGTTTTCCAGCTCTCGCTATATTAAGCACAGTCTTATAACTTGCACATACCGCTGGGCTATTATTGTTGTCGTCCTGAAAACTTGAAAACAGTGCTCCATAAAATGTTAGATCAGTTAGATGAGAGACATGACGAGAGAAAGTCGCAGATCTCTCGTGACAACAGCAACTACGACAAATTCAAATGGCTCTGAGCACTATGGGACTTAACTGCTGTGGTCATCAGTCCCCTAGAACTTAGAACTACTTAAACCTAACTAACCTAAGGACATCACACACATCCATGCCGGAGGCAGGATTCGAACCTGCGACCATAGCGGTCGCGCGGTTCCAGACTGTAGTGCCTAGAACCGCTCGGCCACTCCGGCCGGCCAACTACGACAGATTCATCTGGTATCGTCAGATCGCTCATCTTAAGCTCAGTCAATTCCCCATCCGCTCAGAATCCGACAGTAAATTGTACTTGTCCTTGTGAAATTTATTATAATGGCCTTCAATACTAAACTTCCGTTGACCAGCGAGAATACTGCCACATGTTAAAAATTTCGAATTTTCACGTTTTTGCAGAAATAAAAAATTATTCTCCCATTACTTTTTAAAAGATAGCAAATCTCCACGTCTCCGTTTCTTGAAATACAACGTTCACTACATAGTGCTCGATTCGCATCAACGTCCGCAGCTTAGCCTGGCACTACACTGCCGCGACCTGCCGGCTGTCGCCACAGCCCCGGTCGACGCCTGCACGCGAGCAGCACACGTGCAGCGCTGTGCGCTCATGAGCCGCCTGCAACGTTTGCCCGCCCCTGGGCTACAGTATTACTAGCGTCCTGCTTGGCACAGTCAAGTCGTTTACATATCTGGGCGTAACGTTGCAAAGTGATATGAGGCGGAACGCGGATGTGAGAACTGTGTAGGGAAGGTGAATGATCGACTTTGGTTTATTGCGAGAATTTTAGTAAAGAGTGGTTCATATGGAAAGGAGACCGCATAAAGGACTTTGGTGCGACCTGTTCTTGAGTACTGATAGTGTGTTTGGGATCCGTACCAGGTCGGATTGAAGGAAGACATCGAAGCAATTCAGAGGCCGGCTGCTGGGTTTGTTACCGGTAGTTTCCAACAACACGTAAGTGTTACGGAGATGCTTCGTGAACTCAAATGGGAATCATTGGAGGGGAGTGGACGTTCTTTTCGAAAAACACTACTGACAAAATTTAGAGAACTTACAGCTGAAGGTGACTGCCGAGCGATTCTACTGCTGCCAACATACATTCCGCGTGGGAGCCACGAAGATAAGATACCGGAAATTAGGGCTCGTATGGAGTGTAATACACTGATTATTCCTTGCTACTGTAGTGTTATCTTGAAGCTGTGAGAAAGGAGGGTAGGCGCTCCAACGCGCGGAAGCAGAGACGATGTTGAGGGCAGACGAAACTAAGAGAGATATTGTTACGTGAAGTAAACCGTAAGGGAAGAGCCTTGCGAAAATGCAGACCCCCCAGACGCGGTCCCAGTGCGCTAGTTACTCTTCAAGGAATTAACATGTAACTTCATATGTCGTCTAGACGCTGTGGCAGGTTGTCACCGTAGAACTTTGTAACCAACTGGCACGTACTAGCGTATAAAGCCAGCTTGGTACCAGCTCTGAGAACAGCAACGTCAGTAGCTCAGAAGGGTTAGAAAGAGAGCGAAAACGCCCAAAATTGTTGACCTAGCAGTCCCTACTTCGGGGAGCCCGAGGGTCGGGGCTAAATGACGTATAACAATAATGTTGCAAGCCTTACTTGGCAGAGCAGTTACGTTTCGCTTTCAGCTGAACAACGTTGATGCCAAACACGGACTCCGTTAGTGCAACTGCATTAACATCCCCGCCTTAGGAGCAGTAGTGGGGACCTAACTAAACCGCGATTGCCAGGCTCCTTCAAGAGACCTGCGGTATTGGCCGGTTGGCTTTAAGTAGGAAAAACAGTGCCCCCACGCGAATCTTTAAAACCCCTAGATTCCGCTTTTTGGTGGAGTTCTCAGTCAGACGATCTGGGCGCCGAATCCGCTTCCGTCGACTCCAGCCTCTGTCCAGCTCCGCGTAAAGGTCGGGACACACACGTCCGGGCCGTGTCAGGGCCGAGCGTCGGACGAGTGGCGTCCGTTGCTGCAGGGGCCACACATGACCGGAGCACGTCCGTGTCTCTGTTGTTCCTTGTAGTGACTCGGACGCGGTGATGTGTGTTTCTGTTTGTGAAAGCTGTAAAACATGTTCACTGTTTTTCGTAATAGTGAATTAGGATTTATAGCACTTGCTTTAGACGAAGAGGAAAAAGAACGAAAGCAAACAAGAAGAAGAAAATTAAGGATCCACAGTGCCTGGAAAACAAGAACAGTACAGGAAGGGTTTCGAACATTATTTTCTCATCTCATAGATGATGAGACTAAGTTTTATGAATATTTTAGGATGACGCAATACACCTTCTGTGAACTTTTAAAGAAAATAGAACCGAGACTGAGAAAAAACGACACTTTCTGGAGAGTATCAGTTTCACCCAAAGAACGACTGGCTGTTTTTTAAGGTACGTTAAAGAAAAGTACACAGAACGCAAATAAATAAGAAGTTTTAAGGACAGCATTTTTATTTTATTACTTTAGTATTTGAAAGATAAATATTTAAGTTAGTAAAAAATAGTTAAATTTCTACTACCCTAAGAAAAACAAATGAGGACTATTCAGTGAATTAGTTTCTGAAGCTGATGAGGATGCAGGGGAACTTGGAGGATGATGGATTTGGTTATTTATACACGAATTGGTGGAATCCCTTTGCAGATCCAAAAGCTGCTGTGTAGGTTCTGTTGACTCGTTTTCCACAGGTGAAGGATATGGTGTTGAAATAGATTTTGCTGAGGAATTGGAGGATGATGGAGTGAATTGATGGACTGATACGTCATTCATATGTTGCTTCAGTTCAAAGTCTTGTACAATTGAAAAAATCATACTTTTAGCTTGATCAAAAAATAGTGGATGTAACGATTTTAGGGTTGGTGCTATACCAGCCAAAAAAGCATCAACTGGGTTTTGTATTTCTCTCTGTTTTTCAGCTTTTATTCTGCCAAAATGTAAGCTATGAGCTGGCTTGATGCAGATTCTTGTGGTTTAACCTCACGCTGAAATATTCGTTTCAGTGGTGGTTTCATAAACGTGTTCTTATTTGAAGTGACGGACGAATGAGATGAGGACGTCTGGGAATGCCAAGTGCGCTCTATCAAATTCTCTGTTTCACTACTCTGGGTTTTAATGATCCATTCTTCATCTGCAATATCTTCTTTTGTACACTCTTTTTCGTTTTCAACAATAGACTGCTCTTCTTGGGAATCTGTATTTGATTCTTGTTTATGCTCATTATTGTCTTGCGTGTAAGGAACATTGGAAACTGTTTCTCGTTCTACTATGTAAGGTAGCAGGAACTTTAAGAGATCTTCATACTTATATTTATGTTGATGAACAGCAGCTTGTCCTGAAACAGTTTTCCTTTTCTACAGGGTCTTCCTTAGTTGGTCACGAACAGATACCCAGTTTCTTTTCTTTAATTCCTCTATTCCACCTGTAGCAAAAATATTTTAAATCGCGTATTTATATTACAAGGTTTAAAATGCTGCAAATATTTTATAGATTATACAGTATTTCTCATCTTACACAGTTCATTTTTTTTCAGGTTCCTTGCTACAGGAGATTCCTTTAAAACTATTTCCTTCAGCTACAGGTTGGGAAAATCCACAGTTGGAGCTATCGTCCATGACACCTCTAGAGCAGTTATCGATTTATTGTTAGAAGAGGTGATGCCTGTGCCGAATGAAGAAAAATGGAATGCTATAGCTGAGGAATTTTGGACAAAATGGCAGTTTCCAAACTGCATTGGATCTTTAGATGGAAAGCACGTAACAATACAGGCTCCAAACAACTCAGGAAGTCTCTACTGGAATTACAAAAAAACATATTCCATTGTGCTTTTGCTCTGGTTGACCCATGTTGTAATTTTATTGCAATAGACGTGGGAGCGTACGAAAAAAACTCTGATGGAGGCATTCTAGTAAATTCGAACCTTGGAAAGTCATTGGAACACAATACGCTTAACGTCCCAAAGAGTAAAATTTTACCTGGAACTGATGTTGAACTTCCAATGGTAACTTTAGGCGATGAAGCTTTACCTCTCAAAACATACTTGATGCAATCATATCCTGGCAGGAACTTAACAAATGACAAGGCTATATTTAATTATCGTTTGAGTCGGGCAAGAAGAATATCCGAAAATGCATTCGGTATATTGCAACAGAAATTTCTAATATTTAGAAGAATCCTTCAGGGAGATCCTAATAACCTTACAATGATTGTGACGGCTGCGTGTGTACTGTACAACTTTATTCGAAAAATGGAAGGTTATAGGGTGCCCGAACAGAGGATGGATCAAAAGGAAACTGCTGAGGGACCCGGAAGGTCATCAGATCTTCGAAACCTACCTCGAATTCTTGGGAGGTCAACAGATGCTGCATTTGCTGTACGAGAACAACTCAAAAATTCCTGAATTCTTCACAAGAGACTGTGGAACGGCAAGAACATGTCGCCTTGGCAATGTATCGATGACATAAACCAAACATCTGCTTGTAAAATAAAAAGTAAATAAATATCTTTCGGGTATTAAAACTTGTATAGTTTTTATCTTACCTTTGGCTTGTAGATCTGTTGCAATTGTCTTCCAAACTCTGTCTTTGTACTCGATATTCCTGTAGTTTTCACTTCCCTGATCGTAAAGAACAGGAAACTTACGAACTTCTTCTATTAGTCGTTCCACACCCATGTTTTGTAGACAGAACAGTCTTGAGCAGTTGCACAACTTACAAGACAATTCTACCGCCAGGTCGTGTCCGTCACGTGAAAAATTAAACACGGCGAAACCCGCCCGGCCCGGCCCCGGCCCGTTGACGTTCCCCGTGCACGGCCCGGTCAAGTGGGGCCCGCTACATTTGTTTTAATGATGTATTTCGTTGTCCGGGTGACGGCCGATACTCGGACGTGTCTCGGCACGGACACGGTGCGGACATGTGTGTCCCGACCTTTAGTCTGCTCTCTCACTTGGAGTGCCTCAGTGAACAGTATCATTCATACTCAGTATGTTTTTTTTTTTTTTTCAACCAAGTTGTTGCCTTAAGATGCTGCTAGTGTTTGCTAGTGTGGTTATCATGCACTCCTGGGACTTCTGCACTGGCTTCTGTTGTAACAGTGTTATTCATGCTTTTTCTAACCCTAGAACTAGCCTCCAGTGTATTAGTTAGTCTTGTCTGGAATAAACAACTATTTCAAAACCCTGTTTGTCCGAGTGTCTCCACAACGACTTCCCTACCAAGTCTCACCACCTGCATTTCCAGTAAATGCCTGTACCAGTGTTGGCTCAGACAGACGAAAACAATCAAATGCCTTCACTGTGAATTGTCCTTCTGCCATCCACTCTGTACCGCTCGGGAGCGCAGACTGACCAGTAACCCCTTTTCTCCCTCTCCCACCTATGTCAGGACACGACAGGAGGCATATGGACAGTCGTTTTTCTCTCTTTCTATTTTCGAATGGAACAGGGAAGGAAATGACAAGTAGTGGTGAGGGTTCCCTCCGCCACGCACAGTACGGTGGCTTGCGGAGTACCTATGTAGATATAAATGTACCGGGTGATCAAAAAGTCAGAACCACGGAATAATGTAGATAGAGAGGTAAAAATTGACACGCATGCTTGGAATGACATGGGGTTTTATTAGAATCAAAAAAAAAATTGCTAGACGCGTGAAACATCTCTTGCGCGCGTCGTTTGGTGATGATCGTATGCTCAGCCGCCACTTTCGTCATGCTTAGCCTCCCAGGTCCCCAGACCTCAGTCCGTACGATTATTGGCTTTGGGGTTGCCTGAAGTCGCAAGTGTATCGTGATCGACCGACACCTCTAGGGTTGCTGAAAGACAACATCCGACGCCAATGCCTCACCATAACTCCGGACATGCTTTAAAGTGCTGTTCACAACATTATTCCTCGACTACAGCTGTTGTTGAGGAATGATGGTGGACATATTGAGCATTTCCTGTAGAGAACATCATCTTTGCTTTGTCTTAATTTGTTATGCTAATTATTGCTATTTTGATCAGATGAAGCACCATCTGTCGGACATTTTGTGAACTTTTGTATTTTTTTTTCTTTTTTTTTGGTTCTAATAAAACCCCATGTCATTCCAAGCATGTGTGTCAATTTGTACCTCTCTATCTACATTATTCCGTGATTTATTCAGTTTTCAAATTTATACTGACTTTTTGATCACCCAGTAGATGTGGATTGTTCGGTCTGGGCGTTCGAGCTGAGCGGTCGCGCCGGTAATGAAGTAGCTGATCTTTTCGTAACATGATCATTCGCGCCGCGTTTGTCCTCCCGAGAGTTTCAGTGTGAAAAAATCGATGTCGCATAGTGGCAAGGGGAGTACTGCTGAATTGTGAATATTTAAAAGTGTTTGCTGTGAGCAGTGCTTTCGACAGCATTACGTACCGTTCGTGATCTACTAGCAAGAACTGTGAAACTTCCCCTTTGAACAATTATACATGACTGTGCTTAAACTGACACACAATATTTTGTTAGCGCAACGCAATCTGACTTTCAAAATTCCCTACAAAAGAATGGTCCTGACTAACATTAAACTATACCTTTCACAAATCACTTACCTCACAAAAATCTTCGCTGCTCAAGCTACTGCAATACAGCGAGCGCCACTACTGCCAGCTAAATAAAAGATTCAAACTATGGAAGGCACTAACTACTGATAGGGATAGTTAGCAAATGAAAGATATTAATAGAGAACAAACAATGTATTTACCTTGATATCATCATATATAAATATAGCAGTTCATGACAAATTACAAATCTCCGCCATCTCTCTCCCCACATCCACCACTGCTGGCGGCTCACCTCCAACTGCGCAACGCTACACGCTGTTAACAGCCAACTGCCTAACACTACAATGGCGAGTATTACAACAATGCAAAGCAGCCACAGACTGCACACAGCACAGCCAGTGATTTTCATACAGAGGTGGCGTTACCAATAAAAAAACCTAAACAGCCTACTTACATAGAGAAAACATAAACAGCCTACTTACATAGAGAAAACATAAACAGCCTACTTACATAGCCCCCATGCTCCCCACAAAAAAAAATTTACAAATGGTGTTGGGCACTGGCCAATACAGATTTGACAAAAATTTTTCACAATTACAGTAACAAAGATATAAAATGCACACACTTATTGATACAATGTTGGTCAAAAGCTAAAATTTTCTCACAGTCCATAAAGACAGTCCTGATCATTCACCACAGTAAAACTGCCGTTTCTTTTATCAAAGTCTGAGCAGTAAAAGACAATGCACACGGAAGTAGTGGATGTCCATGCAGTCTTGAAGAAGTAGTGTTGTCCTTCCAACAGAAAGACAGTGCTGACTCTAGACATGCTGACAGGTAATGGGCCACAACAGAGCAAACCCACAGCAGAGTCATTCGAAGTTCTGACGAATACTGGTAGGTAGGTCATCACAGAGCAGACTCACTGCAGTCCTGGTAGAGAGTATTGGTTGGCCATCAAAGGTGCAGACCCACTGTAGACCTTGTAGAGATGGCCAGCAGCCATCTGTTGTGACTGTGCGGGTGTACAATCACCAGTGAAGAGTCTTGCAGTTAATATAACAAGTCCATAACCACCACTTGTGCACTCACGAAGTTTTTGGAATTGTCCTTAGACCCAACAATGCTGTTATCCAGTCCCTTGCTGAGTTATTAACACACGTGCAAACACTAACAGTCCCTACTTCTCACATATTGTCCATATACTATGACCAACAGAAACGTGTGCAGTGAAATGGAACTTACGAGTTAATAATATCATGAACTGGTGACAATTACAATTTTATAACATAAGAATACAATAACAAAGGTACAAAATACATCATTAAAAACATAACAATACAGATAACATTTGTAGTACAGGCTTTACAAAAGAATCGAACTAACATATACATCAGTGGAATTATGACATGAGTACATACATAAAAGATCAGAATAACTTTCGAAACATCAACTTCACACATGAGCATTAACACAAAACAGAATAAATAATGTCTAACATCTTTACAAAGTAAAAAACATATTATTAATGCCAATTATATTCGAGGATAACAGTATTCCTCATCATAGTGAATGTAGCTTAATATTAAAAGAAGAAAAAATTCTATGAAACTACACAGAGACAGGAAGAAAACAAATACACAAGGGTACACAAACATATAGTGGGATAACACAAAAGGAAAGGACAGGGTTTGTTGTACTGCAGTATTTTGCAAACAAAACTTTTTTTGTTCTTGGAGATCTCCCTTCGTTCATCATTATTCCCAAAAAGTCCTATCTATACCTGCTTTCTGTATTCTATTCATATTTCTTTCAATATAATTATTTCTCAGTGTACAATACTCATTTTGGCCGAAATCTTTTTCATATTGTCCATAGTCAGTTTCTTATATAGTCTACCTCCTCTTAAGCTAACTTAAATCTACTGAGCTCAGATGCTAAACTAAGGAACGAGGCAATACAGCAGCACAAAACAAGTAACACAAACAGCAAGGACAAAAAATACAAAAGGCAAGGCAAGCAGCATAAATTACAACTAATATAAGGCAAAGCGCAGCAAACAAAAAATAAATTTGGCTTAGCAGAGTAACACAAATTAAAGTTCAGTAGCACTATGCCTGGCAAACAGCAGCTTATATCTAAACATGACATAGCTCAAGCAGAAAAAATAGTACACTAAAGATAACAATGCAGATAAGGGAAACGTATAATCACATCTTAATGTCTAAGTAATTAAAGTGGTGCACCACAACAACTTATTGTAAAAAAAATAATACCATGTACTTGAAAAGAAAATTATGTGTTACTGTTACTAGTTCCTTCTTATTGTTCTTTCCTTTCCAAGTGCTCCTTTTTTTAAAGAATGTGGATCATAAAATAATTATTTAATAGATCTGTTGACAGAAAGTGTTCACATTAGCAAATGCATTTCATTTTATAAAAGCAATGCTGCAACACAGCTGGAAACCAGATATCAAATGAAATAAGCAACTATGAAAAGCAAAGCATAAAAATATCATTCAATAGTCATGTGGCATTTCATAAGTAGTAAAAAAATCTCTCATCTAGAAAGACAGTAGTCATAGTCAGGTGTGTAGACAAACTATTTCTTGTCATTTCATTAGGCATTTCAGTAAATATCAGAAAGTGCGATATGTTTCCAAGTAATCAGCGTGTCGGATTTGCGATGCTTTCTCTAAAGGAATGACAATGGCCAGGATAATGGCCTCCCTTTTTTTTTTCTTCCTGTGCTCTGAAAGGCACGCGCTAATGGCTTTTTCTCCAGGCGTCTGACACAGCTGGGTGCCCACGACGCATTACGTGCAGGTGGTCACTTAATTTTCTTATGGAAATATTTACGACAACAGTTTCCGCTACAGTGGCAGTCTCATATAAAAAATTTCACAGGTCGAGAATTTGCGTTACAAATGATTAGAAACAAAATCCTATAAATACAACAGTGTCCAAAAAATTTTCAGTGGCATTGTGATACATTCACACATGTACACAGATTTCATAATTCTAAAGTACGATTTTTGGTTTCCAACATCCTTTTCCACAAATCAGAGTCCCTAACCACTACTCATTATTCCTCACCTTATAATACATATACATATTCGTCGACACTTCTTCAATATTTCATCATAAGAAATACGTAGCATAATCAAATTCCTCATATACAGTATCATCATCTTATTGATCATAAACATATCTCAACAGCATAGTACACATCATAACGCCTCAGTCAAATCTCAAAAACGTCGTAGCTTTCTGCAATAATTTCAAAACCTAAAAAATATTCTCTGCTCATTTCAATAGTGTCATCTACCTCAAACGTACTTTAAAAATCATGATCCCATACCAAATAGATCATTCAAAGCTCTCATAGTATCACAATGGTTCCGAAAAAATATGAACAGATCACACAGTACAGACAAAATACAATTTCGTAAGTGTGAAGTAATCCAACTCTGTAATTGCGTAAACATATGTCACTGATGTAATAAAAAAAATGTTTATCTCTCAGTTAAATGATCAGATAGCTGTGTAATTTGTGTGTCAGAGAAATATGGTACCGATGTGTAAAGTTGTATAAGCAAATACCATATTAGCTAGGGTTCCTTGTGGTTGCCACACACATGGTACACAAAGTAAGCGTGTACCCCCCTGAGGATTAATGTAATTATACCCTCAGGTGTTACAGATTACAGCAATGGAATGAAATGTGTCACAGAAAACTTTCTTTGTAATTCAAAAATCTTTAAAGATAAATGTTTTAAGTACAAAATTAATGACTCAAATACGTGTACTGTAGCGCTAAATGTGCCTTTTGCTGTAAGATAATCTCTGTGGAAGTGCCGTAGTTATTGTCCTCCAAAAGCTAAGTTCTGCAGGAGTCAATGTACTTACCTCATAATACACAAAAGTGAAATGCTTTGCGTATAAATGTCTTAGTTATTACGCTTATTGCCGTGATGAGGAAAGTACTGTGCTGTAACGTATTGTTGTGCTACGGAAAAGGCAGTCTCATTGTAGCTATACCACAAAAGTTACTACTAAAACCTGTTTTACTTTCCAGAAGAATTTAGAAAAACTGTGCAGATATAAAACAGATACACCGCAAAAGCAACATTGTAAATTGTCACTCATTAGTAGCGTCGTGATAAAATCGTGTAGCTGTCACATAAACTAACCACTGTGCCATCTGGTATCTCACTGAAAGTACTTTAAATGCAGAATATATTTTCAAGTAAACCAAAATGTTGCATTAAAATCTCATTTGCAGTACCAGTATGTGTCCTAAGTATGTAAGCCTGATAGTCGTTACGTAATCGTGCAACTAACAAGCAAGAATGTACAAATACAACACTGTGTCGTCTGTTCACTATAACAATGCATTCGTAATTTCTGTTTAAAAATGTTCCTAGGTTCTAGACTGGATATTTAACTTCAAACATTGTTGCATGTTAACAGTTTCCTAAGTATGACAAAGCATATTAGAAATCTGAAGTGAAAAGTTTTATGGCAAAGACAAAGTTAAAAAGCAGATTATCTTTCAATAAATGGTTTTACATGTGAAATGTGGTGTAAACCTTTACTCTTCCTAGTACGCAGAGTTTCAACTTCAACGCAATTATCATGTGGTATACGTCGGATTCTGTATGGTCCATTGTAAACTAGAAAGAATTTGTGACTCAAGTGTTTCTTCTTATGTGACAATGAATGAGCTTTAATGAGAACTTTCTGACCAATATACAATTTCTTTGCATTTGCTTTACCGTGTAGTTTTCTCCTTTTGTCTGCTGCAGATTTTATATTTTTAAGAGCCAAATCAATTATGTCTTTGTGTCGAAGTTTACGTGTATTCGGGAAAGGTACAAGCTCTCTGATTCTGTTCGGTGGTTCTTCATTCTTCAGTACAAGAGTAGGTGGTAAAGCAGTGGAGTCATGAGGCATTTCATTCAGCACGTTTTGAAATAAGTGTAAATATCTGTCCCAATGCTGATGCTTTCTGTGACAATAAAGTCTGCAAAGCTTATTGATTTCTTTCATAATCCGTTCGGAGGGGTTACAATGTGGTGAGTACAATGAAATAAAAACAGGTTTGATTTTATGGTTGCGAAGCATGCGTGACCAAACAGCAGATCTAAATTGCGGTCCGTTATCTGAAATGACTTTAGCAACGTGGCCAACTTCACGTAAGAAATTTTTAACAAAGGCGTTGGATACAGATCGTCCAGTGGCTTTACGTAACGGAGTGAAAGAAACAAATTTTGAAGTTAGTTCAACAGCGACTAGAACGTACGAAAATCCATTAGATGTTCTGACAAGCGGTCCCAAGAGATCAACAGCAGCAAATTCTTTTAATTTAGAAGGAATGATAGGAAACAACGGAGCACGATGTGAGACAGTAGATGGTTTCGCCTTTTGACAAAGTTTACAAACAGACAAGACTCTTCGAATTCTCTTTTCCATATTGTTAAAATAACAAGTCGTTCGAAGAATATGATAACATTTTCGTGGACCAAAATGTGCGTAGCTGAAATGAATGTACCAAATGAGCTTATTAACAAAATCGTCAGGAATGCAAAGTACCCATAGCTTGTCATCAACAGTGCAGCGTTTGAACAGTATATTGTTTCTAACCAGATAATAATGCCGAATCTGTGTGTGTGTCTTTTCATGCCATTTGCTCTTGATGTCTTTCCAAATCGGATCTTTATCTTGTTCATGAGCAATGTCCTTTAAAGATGTGGTGATGAAGTTTTCAAAAGCGACTTTCTGAATGTAAAGAATACTGAAATTTTTCTCGAGGTTGCCTTCTGTGGTACTTTTCTCAAGCCCAGCCGGTGCGCGTGACAGTGCGTCCGCAACAATGTTCTCCTTGCCGGGAATGTAGACTATTGTGAAGCGGAATTCTTGCAGAAACAATGCCCAACGTTTTAACCTGTCATGATTTAATTTTGAAGACATAAGAAATTGTAATGCACGATGATCACTGTATACTTTTACGTGCTTACCAGAAAGAAAGAAACGGAATTTGTTAAATACCCAAACGATAGCTAAAGCTTCTAATTCAGTAACGGAATAATTTTTTTCAGATTTTGTTAGCACTCGGCTAGCAAAAGCAATGGTTTTCTGAATGGTAGTGCCATTTTCTATGGCTTCTTGAAATAAATGGGAACCAAGACCGACTTTAGAAGAATCCGTGCTAAGGCAGAAATCTTGTGACAGATCTGGATGAGCTAAGATTGGCGCGTGAAGTAACGCTTCTTTCAAAGAATTGAATTCCAACTGTGCTTGTTCGTCCCAGTTCCAAATAGTATTTTTTCCAGTGAGAGAACAAAGTTTTGGTGTAACAAGAATTTGCATATTCAGAAAACGACGGTAAAAATTTACGAGACCTAGAAAACTGCGGACTTGTCTTTTTGTGGATGGCACTGGAATGGCTCTGATTGCTTCTAACTTTTCAGGATCCGGCTGAATCCCTTCAGAAGAAATAATATGTCCCAAAAACTTCACCTTTGTCCTACCGAATTCAGACTTTTCCAAGTTAACTGTAATTCCAGATTCTGCAAAAATACGTAACAAACTGTTGAGGATGCGATTATGTTGTTCCCATGAAGCTTCTGCTATCAGAATATCGTCCACATATAAGGTGATGTGACGTTTTAAGAACTCAGGTAATATGGAATTTAACCCACGAATGAATGCTGCCGAAGAAATGTTCAAACCAAAAGGAAGTTTCAGAAACTGATAACAAACGCCGAAACAAAGGAAAGCTGTGTATTTTCTACATTCTGGATGAAGTTCGATCTGATAAAAGCTGGATCTGAGATCAATGGAAGACAACACTTTTACACCATTAAAATTTTGAAGAAGTTCTTCTAACGTTTGCGGCCTGTCTGTTTCAGGAATAATGATCGTATTGATTTGTCTCGAATCTAAGACAAGCCTGATCGATCCATTTTTCTTCTCAACAACATGTAATGGATTGTTGTATGAGCTTACTGCAGGCTCAATAATGCCCTCATTAAGCATAGATTGTATTTCTGTTCTAACACGGTCCCTATAATGCGCCGGAATTACGTATGGTCTAACACAAAATTTAGTATGCTCACGAACACGAAATTGGTATTGAAATCCCTTGATTGTTCCTGTTTTATGAGTAAAAACTGTGGAATGTGCTTGTAAAATCTCAAAAAGGTCCTGCCTATCAGTGTCATTACAATTCTCAATTGTTTGAATTTTATTCTGAATTAACTTATTAGTGTCAAATGCGCCGTCGATATCATTCATCCCTGTCAGTACTTGCAGAGTGATTGTTAGTGTCTAGTTCCGTAGAAAAGTCCGAACTGTTGTCTAACAGAAGGTAAAGCCGATTAATTTCCTCGTCATGGTTTGAGAGCCAATCTTCAAATTTCAAAGCTATTGACTTACCTTCTTTCTCTAAACTTATTTCAGCATCGTGAAAGTTTAAGATTGCTTTGAATTCATTCAAAAAGTCTACTCCCAATATAATTTCCGTCGACAATAATGGATCAATGAGAAAGTTCATAGAGAAGCTGTGGCTTTGACAAAAGAATTCTAAATTGGTTTGTTGGCGTACATCTACACTTTTTCCAAAGATTGCACCTTGTAATTTAATCTTACGTAACGGAAGTGTGGGGCAATCGTTCGATTTGTTGCATTTGCTAAAGGCTGTTTCACTGATTACTGAAATGGGACTGCCAGAGTCAAGTACTGCCGTAAATTTTACGTCATTTACTGTAATGTGAATCACAGGATATGCAATGTTGTTATGTTTTACGTCGTGTTCCTGGAGTAAGATGTCCCTAATGTCTTCCATTTTTACGTAATTACTAGCTACGGCAGCTGCGTCGTTAGTGTCATAAGAACGTTTTGTGGCTGCCAGCGGTGTGAGTCATTGCCTATTGTCTCTTTGTTGGCGCGCGTCGTTATTGGGATTTGGAGACCTAACTTCTACAAATTCACCTCCTCGAGAGGGCCCTGCTCTGTTTGAATCCCGCCAGTTCTGGTCCAATTCAGGTCTGTCGTTACGATCACATCGTCTGTCGTCATGTCGGTAGTTCCTGTAGTTTCTTTCTTGTCGGTTAAGTGGTGGAGAATTTCTCCCTGAATCGTAACTGCGCGCTGAACTGTTGCGTCTGAAGTTATTCTGTCTCCCTTGATAATAATTATTTTGGTTCCCATATTGTCTGTTTCTCTGATTGTCTCTGTGATAGTCACTACTGCGGAGAGGTGATCTTTCCCTGTAATTATTACTACTCTGCCAACGGTTGTCGTACGGGTGGTGTCTATTTTGGTCACGATTTGCGTTGTAAGAATAGACCAGTCATGTCCGGTTATTGTTTCTGTCGTCACGGAATTGTGACGGATGTGACCTGTAGTGATTGTTGTGTTCCTGTTTCCGCATTCCGCGATTGTCAGTGTCAATTTCCAATTCTTGTAACAATCCCTGAAAAGCTTCAATGTCGTCTTTGCAACGTCCTGCCAAAATAATGTGTCGTAAATGTTCAGGCAATGTGATTAAGCAAATGCGGATGAGTTCTGAGGGGCTGTATGGGTTTGTCAGGTACTGATTCTTGTGCAACATGTCTTCAAAATATTTGACAAGACTGGAAAATTCAGATTGTTCGAAATGTTTCATCATTATGATACCATGTTTTACTCGGTCTTGTGTGGCTTGAGACCAATATGCTGAGAGGAAGGCATGGTAAAATTCTCCTTCACTGTGGCAATCGTGAATTACCGATCACATTCTTACAGCTGGTTCATTCTCCAAGTAACCACACATAAATTCTAATCTGTGTTCTAACGACCAGTTGGGAGGAAAACAATGCGAGAATTGATGGAGCCATGCTTGTGGATGAATGTCGTTGCCAGAATTCTTAAATGTTTTGAATTTACGTGTAGTAATGAACAGCTTATAGTCAAAATCATCATGTCGGCGAGTCGCATATCGGTCATTGTTAGGTCGTGTCGGCCGTTCCATCTCAAAATTCGGTGCACATTGCCAATTTCTTTCATAACTTCCGAAATGCCCTGTGTTATTATTTTGATGCTGTTCCGTATTTCTGTGTCCCTCTTCCCGTATTGGGGCGCGAGTATCCTCTGAAATACGTAATTCTTGTATTACCTGTGTCAGTTGATCTTGTACTTCCCGGATTTCTCTTTTGTACTGTGTATTGATTTTATTTAGATTTTGTTTGAATTTTCTTATTTGTTCATACTCTTCTGTGTCAGTGAAGGCTACGGGTCTTGTGTCATTCAGATCATCATCTACCTTTGTAGATAAGTTAGTGACCTGATCCGAAAGTTCGGCTACTTTCTCCGATAGTGAACACATTTCCTCAGTGTGTTTTTCTGAACCAAGTTTCAGAGTGTCCATTTGTGTTGAAATCGAATCTACTGTGTCCTTTAAGTTTTCCTGAGTTTTTGCAAGTTGCATAACCGAATCGGTAGATGCAACTGAGTCCATTTTAGCCCACAAGGTCTCATGATTTTCATGAACAATGGTTTGCAGTTCTTTTATGGCTGCTTCGTGATTCTGTAATGCATTTTCATGCCGCGAAAAAATAGGTTGAAAATGCTCACAAATTTGTGTTTTTACGTCATTACAGACTTTTTGACATTTCGATTCAATGTTATGTAACTCAGTAGTTAAATCTTCACGTGTTTGTTCAAGTGTGGTGTCTAACTTTTGAAGATTTTGTTCCATTGTGTCTAACTGTTGCTGTGTTTGTCTCTGGTGTTGTTCCATTGTGTCTAACTTTTTAAGATTTTGTTCCACTGTGTCTAACTTTTGAAGATTTTGTCCCATTTGTTTCTGATTTTGTTCAAGCGTTGTGTCTAACTTTTGTAGCCTTTGTCCCATTTGTTGCATTAACTGTAATAACAGTGCACTGGTGTCTGAAACATGTTCCTCAGTGCTATTCGGCAGTGAATTTGCACCGGCAGCATTCACATTTTGACAAGCAGAAAATGTGTCTTGACTTATTTGAGAAAACGGTGAGGATCCAAAACCTGAATCTACAGTATTTGCGAGATCGTGTCGTGTCATTTCGGCTTCCTGAGGCGAGCTATTGCCGACCGATCGATCGATAATGCTTCCCTCTTCACTAATTGTTTCACTGTCCACGACATTGTTTGACGCCCGCTCCATTTCCCTATGCACAGTTACCAAATTACTACTTTGAACATTAGTAAATTCATTACTCTGCGGCGCTGATAAGCTACGCTCGTCGTCACTATTATTTCTCAGTTTAGTTTGGAGCCTAGTGTTACGTTTTTCACACGCCATAATTGTCACAATATTTCACACGATGCCACAGAAAAGCACAATTTGAAGTGCAAAAATAGGAGAACACATTAACATAGCACTGAAAATAATATCTAGTTAATTGCAAGCGTAGCTGCGAAATACTTGGTGCAAATCTATATGCATGCCACAACTGTTTTACTGTACAACAATGAAAAACTACAACTACAAAGGAAATTCTCTCTATGATTACGCGCTAGCAATAATTAATAGCTACACTAATTACACAAACTACAAGAAAAAATCAGAACATTCCAGTGAGGTATCCTAGGCTAAGGGTCGCCATATGAAACTTCCCCTTTGAACAATTATACATGACTGTGCTTAAACTGACACACAATATTTTGTTAGCGCAACGCAATCTGACTTTCAAAATTCCCTACAAAAGAATGGCCCTGACTAACATTAAACTATACCTTTCACAAATCACTTACCTCACAAAAATCTTCGCTGCTCAAGCTACTGCAATACAGCGAGCGCCACTACTGCCAGCTAAATAAAAGATTCAAACTATGGAAGGCACTAACTACTGATAGGGATAGTTAGCAAATGAAAGATATTAATAGAGAACAAACAATGTATTTACCTTGATATCATCATATATAAATATAGCAGTTCATGACAAATTACAAATCTCCGCCATCTCTCTCCCCACATCCACCACTGCTGGCGGCTCACCTCCAACTGCGCAACGCTACGCGCTGTTAACAGCCAACTGCCTAACACTACAATGGCGAGTATTACAACAATGCAAAGCAGCCACAGACTGCACACAGCACAGCCAGTGATTTTCATACAGAGGTGGCGTTACCAATAAAAAAAACCTAAACAGCCTACTTACATAGAGAAAACATAAACAGCCTACTTACATAGAGAAAACATAAACAGCCTACTTACAACTGTTTTGTTCGGAAATGACCTTACCCGCTTCCGTAATTCATCAGTCATGGACGTATGAGTTTCTTAATTAATGGACGTGAGAGAGGCAACAGTATCACCGTAACGTAGTGCGCAACCCACAGGTGGTGTTACAAGCTGAAGGTGGGCGGTGCTTGCAGGGGGTGTTCAGCGAGTTAGGCCAGTTACTGGCAGAGAGACGAAAACAGCAGATTCAGGTGATCTGGTTCAAATAAATAGCGTGGAGGCAACGTTAACTATGTCATCCTGAAGCGGAGGAATAAGTCATTGTTCAGTGCTGTACGATAATAAATAATCATTACAGGATGTTTTTTTTTCCATACATCTAAAATCAACGGAAACATTGTACAAAATAGCGGGGATGCAGCCTTCTCAACAGATGACCACAGTGTAAGTATAAACAAATCCACGGGAGTTTTGGATATGAGAATCTGCTTGGAGTCTCGACGTTTGTAAACGAAACAACAACGTACAGTCAGGTGTCGCAGTAGATTTCAGAGAATGTCTCCTCCATAGCTGGCTGGAGTAGCTCTTCAGGAGGGCCGGATTGTGCAGGAGATCTGTCAAGTTTGGAAGATTGGGAAGCTCCCTATTCTGCTCTGCTGTATGGTACAATTCAACAATGACATTTACTAGGTTCCACTGTTCTACAACACTTGACACGTGTACAAGTGATTACACTAGTTCCCCCATGGTGGGAACACAGCTGCTGAGTGGCTGTCCACAGTTCACACCATTTATTTCGAAATCAACTATATTCAACACTTTCATTTGGAAGAAATGCAACGGCAGGTACAACGAATGAAAAGTAAGTTGCCGAATGCTAGTCTCAGGCTGCTATCTTCTGGCGCTCGTCGTAACTACAAGAGCTATTTATTTTTTCAAGGTCCGATTGGTAGCGAAATTAAACCCACGGTGAAAATTCGGTGAAGATTTGAGATGTGTTGCGCACATGCCCGTATATCGCCTCACGCCCCACTTTCCAGTTCTGATCACATAACGAGCAGTAAAGATGACTAGGAAATAGTGTCTGCCTCCCAAGTCTGTATTCCCGCAGAAGATTTTCGTGTTATTTCACGCAAAGCACGTAACCTAACCGTCATGCGCTTCTTCATGACAGTTCTCGGCCGCACACTGCAGAGGCAAAGAAGACGCTTCTGCTGCATTTTCGGAGGGAAGTGTGATCACCCACAGTACAATCCGTATTCGGCTCACTCTGATTTTCATCTCTTCGCTCACATGAACCGCTTGCTACGGGGACAGCATTTTGGCACAGACAACGAGCTGCAAGCCAGGGTAGAAAATTAGCAGAAAGCACTTGCGGCTTTCTTCTATGTCGAGGGTATTCGAAAGTTGGCATAACGCTACGACAAATGTCTAAGTCAGAGTGGTCACTACGTAGACAATGGAGAAAAAAACACCTACATCTGTCCTTGTGATTTTATTTATTTTGTTGCAGCCAGTTTCGGCGCTTCAGTGCGCTATCTTGAGGCTGTACTTGAGCCGGAAGGGTTTGATACGATCTCTGTATATATCGCATCAGCGGCCAGAATAACTGGATGCGCAGATAATCTGAAAACGTAGGTGTCAGCACTACAACCATCAACTGCCAACTGGCCGCTGATGCGATATGTATAGGGATTATATATAGGGATCGTATCAACCCCTTTCACATCAGCTACAACCTGAAGATAGCGCACTCAAACTACCTGCAACAAAATAAATAAAATCGTAAGGACGGCTGTAGACGTTTAATTTTCTCACTGTAGCAAATCGCCGTCGTCCCAAAGATCTCCTGCTAAAAGGATGGACATACAAAAACTTGATATAGAGAAGTAACTGTAAGGCGTAGCTAAATGTAGATAAATAAAAAAAATGGTTCAAATGGCTCTGAGCACTATGGGACTCAACTGCTGAGGTCATTAGTCCCCTGGAACTTAGAAGTAGTTAAACCTAACTAACCTAAGGACATCACAAACATCCATGCCCGAGGCAGGATTCGAACCTGCGACCGTAGCGGACTGTAGATAAATAACTGGAAGATGAAACTATATTTTGCAGATAAAACAATTTTTATCTTCACCATGGCTTGCATTTCGCGACCGATCGGAGGCTGAAACAAAAATAACTCTTGTTGACGGCAGGGTGTCTGATCCAAAAGTAGACTATCCAATCGACTCTCCTTGTTGGACCGTGCAGCCCACGTAAATAGCCGACTCGCGGAATGACATGGAGCAACACACTATTTCTACCCACGTGACAGGCGATGCAAGGTAGGCCGGCAAAGACGTTGCACCCTGTATGCCGGACCATTGTTACCGCTTTAACCGTACATCATCTCGCTGCCTAACGCCTGCTGACTATGCAACCCAAAAGACATTCCTGTTCAGCGTGGATTTTCGGTGCCCCTTGGAATAGAGCAGGGAGAACTGACGGAAGTGGAGCTTTGAAGGTGGGTCGTGAATCGTGACTGCGTAGCTGTGAGGACAGTTGCCTGTTCGTAGTTTTGGATGTTGCGCACACCGAGAGTTCATGGTCAGCATGGAAATGGCAATGCTCAGAAGTATCCCTCATGCCCACGAAAGTCCAAAAATTTTCGATACATGGACTAGTCTGTATGTGTGGAATATCTCGTCTAAAACAAAAACAGTTAGATTAAAGGAAATTTAAATTCATGTAGGATGACGTTGGAGGACGACGAAAATCTGTGAAGCTATGTTACCAACATGACGGCCATTCTGAACTCCTTATCTTGGATGCAGCCCGTAATTTTCAAATGGGAGGGGAGGGGGGAGGGTTTGTGTCACACTAGGCAGATAGAGAAATACACGAGAAGAATAATGGTGCTATTCATTTGGGCATAGCTTTATGCGTTCTCAAGTTATGAGCGGTCTTTCTCCCTTACAGGTTACGTCAAAGCCGATGGCGATAACACGAGTAGAAGACATTGAGATCGTCGTGACAACAGGACAGAGGAGCACAAGTGTTATAGCAGAGGATTTCAGCCAACATCACAGAGGCAGACCACCCATTCCCCGCTGTGTGGTGGTGAAACTTCTCTCTAAATTCTGTGAAACTGGCTCTGTCGAAAAGTTAGAAGCTTGAAGGTTGCGACTGCGTCCAGCAGCTGGAAACAGAAGTAATCCACAAAACTGGTGTCCAGTATCGCTGACATACACTATGCGATCAAAAGTATCCGGACACATGGCTGAAAATGGGTAACAAGTTCCTGGTGTCCTCCATCGGTAATGCTGGAATTCAATATGGTGTTGGCCCACCATTAGCCTCGATAACAGCTTCCACTCTCGAAGGCATACGTTCAATCAGGTGCTAGAAGGTTTCTTGAGGAATAGCAGACCATTCTTCACGGAGTGCTCCACTGAGGAGAGGTGTCGATGTTGATCGGTGAGGCCTGGCACTAAATCGGTGTTTCAAAAAATCCCAAAGGTATTCTATAGGATTCAGGTCAGAATTCTGTGCAGGCCAGTCCATTACAGGGATGCTATTGTCGTCTAACCACTCCGCCACAGGCAGTGCATTATGAACAAGTGCTCGATCGTGCTGAAAGCTGCAGTCGCCTTCCCCGAATTGCTCTTCAACAGTAAGAAGCAATAAGGTGATTAAAACATCAGTGTAGGCCTGTGCTGTGATAGTGTCACGCAAAACAACAAGGGGTGCAAGCCCCCTCCATGAAGAACACGACCACACCGTAACACCACCGTCCCCGTCACTACACACGCTGGCAGATGACGTTCTCCGGGCATTCGCCATACCCACACCCTGCCATCGGAAAGCCACATTGTGTACCGTGATTCGTCACTCCACACAACGTTTTTCACTGTTCAATCGTCAATGTTTACGCCCCTTACACGAAGAGAGACGTCGTTTGTCATTTACCGACGTGATGTGTGGCTTATGAGCAGCCGCTCGACCATGAAATCCAAGTTTTCTCACCTCCCGCCTGACTGCACTGCACTGGATTCTGATGCAGTTTGAAATTCCTGTGTGATGGTCTGGTTGATGTCTACCTATTACACATTAAGACCCTCTTCAAAACTGTCGGCGGTCTCTGTCAGTCAGCAGACGAGGTCGGCCTGTACGCTCTAGTGCTCTAAGTGTCGCTTCACGCTTCCACTTCACTATAATATCGGAAACAGTGGTCCTAGGTATGTATAGGAGTGTGGAAATCTCACGTACAAACGTATGACACAAGTGTCACCCAATCGCCTGACCAGGTTCGAAGTCCGTGAGTTCCGCGGAGCGCCCCATTCTGCTCTCTCACTATGTCTGATGACTACGGAGGTCGCCGATATGGAGTGCCTGGCAGTAGGTGACAGGAAAATACACCTAATATGAGATACGTCTGTTTTTGGGGGTGTCCGGATACCTCTGATCACATAGTGTACGTCTGTAATAGTACCTTAGATAACAGTCTGAGATCAAAAGTAATAAACTATATGGAACAGAACTCCGATCATGTGAAACCCAACTCTCGCTTTTCTCACATGAAATCCTTAAAACCGTGGTTTAAGGCAGTCATGGACATTCAGTATTCCTCGACTACTGACAAGCATTTTATTCAGTACCACATCAACGATTATTATCAAAAGTACGATTATCTTGACCCTGAAACAGTAATTGTGAACTGACTGAGATTCCTAAAAAGGTAGCGGGCAGCATGTTGTCTTGCATAGTCATCGACAGAAGTAGATGTACCTTCAGCCACCCTCCGGTGAAGTGTATTGCGATCCTTGCTGTCATAGTGTCTGTTAATAACCTAGCTGACAAAATTAATAGTAACCTTTGATTCTTGCAGATCATGTGGTTATTTTTAATGAAGTGCTCTCTCAAGAGCGTTGCAGAAACCTTCGGTCCTATCTTCACAAGCCTTAGAAGTGGTATAAAGATTGTCAATTTGATTTAAGTATCCAGAAATGTAAAATTATTCATTTCACAAAACGAAACAACAACGAGCAAATGAAACACAGTTGTAACCAGTCAACTCATACAAATATCTCGGTGGAACAGTTTATAGAGATATGAAACGGAATGATCATTTAGGCTCAGTCTTAGGTAAGACAGTTGACAGACTTACTTACAGTCAGTCTACTTACTTACAGACTACTGCTTACAGTCAGTCTACTTAATTACAGTCAGTCTACAAAAGATGCTTTCAAATCACTTATGCGTCCTACTCTATAATAATGCTCAGGTGCGTGGGACGCATATCAAATAGGACTAATAGGGAATATTGAAATTACAGAAAGAAGAATGGCAAAATTTGTCACAGGTTCCTTGAGAACAAATCTGAAGTGAAGAATTTACAGAAATTCTGCGGTCTTTTACGAATCGTATCGTGAAACAATATTGTACTAATTATAGCTCGCGAGTGGTAACTAAGCAGTCATACTTATCACACTCTGAACACGATTGGAACGGGTAGAAATGCTAACATGTGGCATCATGCTAAGTACCCTCTGCTACGCACTTCACAGAGATTTGCAGACTGTGTCTCTAGATGTAACTGATAGGTATTGATGTTCCCCGCCAGAGGCATTATTGCTGGGAAATGGACGACAATAATCATCGGTCTCAAGGTTAGTAACCTTTTTTCGCGGTGCTAGTATCATACGTAACTAAAACACAAAATGGCTCTAAGCACTATGGGACTTAACATCTGAGGTCATCAGTCCCCTAGACATAGAACAACCTAAACCTAACTAACCTAAGGACATCACACACATCCATGCCCGAGGAAGTATTCGAACCTGCGACCTTAGCAGCAGCGAACTCAAACACACTACGTATCCAATGAACGCCAGAGCATTCTGGCAGTTCAAAACCATTGGTGGGCGAACGCTGTATCATTATAGAACACATCTTCACCAACCTGAAGTATTAAAACATCTCTGGTTTGTTCCACACCCAAGCATTTTCCCGTGTTCGTCTTTTCTTTGGCCGACCTATCTCCATTCCGTCCTTCATTGTGTTGGCTTACACTTCATCAGTGATTTAGGTGTTTCTAGTTAGAAGCTCCTTCCATTTGGTCCTGTATTTCCCTCTTCTTCGTTTACAATAAATACATCTAATTCTTTCATGATATTCTTCATAATGAATCAATCCACTCCAGTTGTACTTGACAAATTATTTATCTCGCTAAAATCGTCCACACGGTCCAGGTTTCAGAATGTAAGTCCCTTCTTAAGCCACTAAAAAAATAAAGACTACTGACAAGGATTCTTCATAAAATTTAGTAACATTAAAAAGGCCCATAGGAATGTCAACATCAGGTCATACCGAGATTTAGCGATTATCCTTTTTCTAAAAAGTCCATAAAATTTATCAAGCAGCATACTAGATACCTCTGTCACGTATACGGGTACCAAGACGTCTCATTTCGGCTCCCGTGTAAGTCCATTGATCGGTCTTCCTAGGCTTCCACGATATGCGGTGAGCTCTGGGTACTTATATAGTAAGTTACCTTTGTGGTTCATAAATTGACATTTTACGGCTTTTATACCCGGCTTTTATACCTTCATTTTAATTTCTTAAGTCCGCACCACATGTGTAGTCGTTCACAGGTAGCTCACAGATATTAGTCTGGCATGGTGTGGTTATTTGCTGTTACATTCACGGTTTCTTCGGTTAAGCCCCGTTTACCCGCTGGTACCGGTTGACTCAGAGAACCTTTTCATGCCTCACGCGACGGGATCTCACACGCTGCTTGATAAATTTGCTGGATTTTTATATCCGACTGGTACGACTTTCTCGTACGTATTCAAGGTATGACTGATGTGCACATCTGCATGGGTCCTTTTAATGTTAATTAATTTTATGCAGAACCCTTCTTAGTTTTCCTTTTTTTGTAGTGTCTGAAGATGGGATTTACAGTGTGAAAACCGGGTCGTGTGTACGATTTTACCAAAATAAAGGGTTTGACAACTACAGCTGGAGCGGAAAATTTTTCAACAGCTGTGGATGTCACACAAAAAGTATCAAGTAAAGTGTAGCCAGCTAGCACTACTACATTTTGTAAGTAGGCTGTTTAGCTTTTTATATTGGTAACCCACATGGTGCTCTGTATGAAAATCACTGGCTGTGCTGTGTGCAGTCTGTGACTGGTTTGTATTGTTGTTTGTCATTGTAGTGTTGGGCAGTTGGCTGTTAACAGCGCATAGCGTTGCGCAGTTGGAGGTGAGGCGCCAGCAGTGGTGGATGTGGGGAGAGAAATGGCGGAGTTTTGAGAGCGAATGATCTGGACGTGTGTCCATTAGAGACAGTAAATTTGTAAGACTGGATGTCATGAACTGCTATATATATTATGGCTTTTGAACACTATTAAGGTAAATACATTGTTTGTTCTTTATCAAAATCTTTCATTTGCTAACTATGCCTACCAGTAGTTAGTGACTTCAGTAGTTAGAATCTTTTCTTTAGCTGGCAGTAATGGCGCTCGCTGTATTGCAGTAGTTCGAGTAACGAAAATTTTTGTGAGGTAAGTGGTTCATGAAAGGTATAGATTATTGTTAGTCAGGGCCATTCTTTTGTAGGGATTTTTGAAAGTCAGATTGCGCTGCGCTAAAAATATTGTGTGTCAGTTTAGTGTTGATCAGAATAGGTAAAGAGCGAAATGTCTGAGTACGTTCAGTTCTGCTCAGCTGTTTGTAAATCAAATAATGTAAGAAGTTTATCAGCACAGTAATTCATTAATTTTTCTAGGGGGACGTTTCAATTTCTCATCTCTGCTCTTTTTACACTCTTGATGTGTCGTTTGGTAAGTGTCTAACATTCACATCTATACAACAACTGGGAACTAATTTCATGTGCTGCCTCAACAAATTTCAATCTTAGGATCCTTATTTCTCCTTGTGTATCTCAGTGACCTTTCATCGGTAATATTACCAGATGCCAAGACGAGTTTGCTTCCAGATGAAACAAACATGGCGCTAAATAGCAGATGAGGTATAGTTTTAGAAATATCTGTTGATGAAATTTTCATCGTCACAAATAAATGGTATCCAGACCGTTGTTCCCCATTAAAGTTTAAAAAGACATAGTACGTGCATTTCAGAACTTGTAAGAAGTTTCACTCCAGTATAAAGCAACACGAGCGTCGAGGGCCGACGGAACTCATCTAGCAGTGTCCATCCACCGCTCTGGAGTCTGAAGATGACCCTTTCATAGAGTCGAAACCGGTCACTCACTCCAATAAAAAAATATTTTAACAAGACTGCGATCAAGACTGTTTTAAATTTTTAATTTTAACTACTTTTAAGATCACTGACTACGTTTTCAAAAATCTTATAACCTTTATCCGAAATGCGAGTGTTCTCAGAAACAAGTAAACAAAAATAAAATAGATAGCTTACTTCGCTCGTTTTCGTTCCACAGCACCCTAAGGGTTAATTTTTTGGTACATGAAGCGAAAGTAAAGTTTTCCGCGTCCTTCTGATGAGAACTTAAGAAAGTGCTGCAAAGGCCCCTTGAAGGAACTATGGATACTAAGTACTATATACTCCTTTCTTAAGTGAATTAGTCATAAGTAATATATATATTTTACAAACCAACAGCTCAGTCCACAAAATAAATGCTAGAAGTACAAATAATCTTCACAATGATTTAAAGTCACTTACTCCATTATTCAGGGACAAACATTTTCAATAATTTGCCACGTGCCATAAAAAGTTTAATTACTGATCAGTTTTAGTTTAAGAGGAGCCTAAAGGGCGTATTGGGACGAATGTCTTTGACTCCATTAGTGAATTTCGTAGCAGAACAAACTGATACATGTATGTAGCAGCACGAAGGAATTATTCAAATGGGACGGAAATCGGTAGATGTGACTAACACGTACAGACAAACAAATGATAACGGTTTCAGAAAAACTGGAAGATGTATTCAGAAGAAAGATGTGAGTTAACGGCCACTGCGCTCTCATTTAAATATGTGGCTGAAAGAGTCAGCCTACAGGAGTTGTGAAACGAACCCTGTCGTCCAGGACTGCGTGCCACAAAGGGCGCAGATTCACCTCGAGATGGCGAAACTCACAGGCGTCTATTGTCTATTGAAGCCTAAGCGCTGTAGTGTGTAAATGAGACAGACGAGAATGTACGTCATAGGGAAACCCAGTACAAGGCTTTTGTGGCCAAGGAGACGTAGCAGTGTTAAATATGGCGGAACTAAGATCGGCCATAAAGGGAAACATTTATGAAAACTATTTGATTATGTAATAATGCAGGGAATTAAACCACAGTAATTTTCATTTACCATCATCCATAAATTTTCATGGTGATCCCAATAAAACTTGAATATTGATCATATCTATAACAGTTTAGGATTTACTGTTAAAGTGAAATTAACAAATTTTGTAACAAAGACCTGAATGCTAAAATCTGAACGCTTTGGTCGATCTTAACGATCGACATTTCATATAGAAGACGGTCATGTGAAACCCAGCTCGCGCTATTCGTCCACGAGACTCAGAGGGCCATAGACACGGGTTCACAGGTAGATGGCGTGTTTCTTGACTATCGCAAGGCGTTCGATACAGTTCCCCACAGTCGTTTAAAGAACAAAGTCATATGGACTATCAGACCAATTGTGTGATTGGATTGAGGAGTTCCTAGATAACAGGACGCAGCATGTCATTCTCAATGGAGAGAAGTCTTCCGAAGTAAGAGTGATTTCAGGTGTGCCGCAGGGGAGTGTCATAGGACCGTTGCTATTCACAATATACATAAATGACCTTCTGGATGACATCGGAAGTTCACTCAGGCTTTTTGCAGATGATGCTGTGGTGTATCGAGAGGTTGTAACAATGCAGGAGGATCTGCAGCGAATTGACGCATGGTGCAGGGAATGGCAATTGAATCTCAATGTAGACAAGTGTAATGTGCTGCGAATACGCAGAAAGATAGATCCTTTATCATTTAGCTACAAAATAGCAGGTCAGCAACTGGAAGCAGTTAATACCATAAATTATCTGTGAGTACGCATTAGGAGTAATTTAAAATGGAATGATCATATAATGTCGATCGTCGGTAAAGCAGATGCCAGACTGAGATTCATTGGAAGAATCCTAAGGAAATGCAATCCGAAAACAAAGGAAGTAGGTTACAGTACGCTTGTTCGCCCACTGCTTGAATACTGCTCAGCAGTGTGGGATCCGTACCAGATAGGGTTGATAGAAGATATAGAGAAGATCCAACGGAGAGCAGCGCGCTTCGTTACAGGATCATTTAGTAATCGTGAAAGCGTTACGGAGATGACAGATAAACTCCAGTGGAAGACTCTGCAGGAGAGACGCTCAGTAGCTCGGTACGGGCTTTTGTCAAAGTTTCGAGAGCATACCTTCACCGAAGAGTCAAGCAGTATATTGCTCCCTCCTACGTATATCTCGCGAAGAGACCATGAGGAGGATAAAATCAGAGAGATTAGAGCCCACACAGAGGCATACCGACAGTCCTTCTTTCCACGATTAATACGAGACTGGATTAGATGGGAGAACCGATAGAGGTACTCAAGGTACCCTCCGCCACACACCGTCAGGTGGCTTGCGGAGTATGGATGTAGATGTAGATGTAGATCATTAAAATGACAAGTGTTGTAAATCTCAACAATGTAACTTTATTTGTTTAAAAGATATGGTAAATTTAAATTATCAGTATCTTCAATAAAGCATCAGATCATCATTTCCTCCACACAAAACACATTGAACGATGACAGCATTACACCTTATTGAATCATTAGGTAATAGCATACTTGTTCTGAAGTTCAGTGCATAATACTTACTTTTGTTCTTTATTTATTTATCAAAAAGCATATTGGTGCAAAGCTACTGGCCGTTACATTCAAAGTTAAGAAGAAAATTGTGTTGGTTTTCTTTAAAAGAATTTAACGTTTATTATGCATTGGATATTATTGCTACTTTATTTAGAACGTGAAAGTGGTTAAGCTTTAATTATTTAAATATGTAAAAATATAAAATAATGTAGAATAAGTTGTAGCCAATCAGATGGATGGCTTCAGGAAAGGGAACTGCCCTAGACAGTTGAGCGACGATATTCGGTGCGCGGGAAACGCTGCCGGGGGACGGGCAGAGGGACAGTGCTGGGGCAGACGCGAAAGTAGACAGCTCGGCTGAAGACACCAAAGGGTACAGTACGGGCGGAGACGCGAAAACGGACGGTTGGTCTTTAGGCAGCTAGGAAGTGAAGCAGCTTAGAAAATTTAGCCTCTGAGCGGTGAGCAACTGCGCACCTAGTGTGAACTCTTAACTTTTCGCATAGTTAACGAGGTGGAGTATCTAATTTGTAATTGGCGATGAGTTTGTGAATGATCGAACTGTGTCAAATGGATATGCGCTCGAGTGTAACAGTAACTCTAAATACGATCACTTTCGGAATTAGTTTGCTTTCTGAATAAACGTTATTCTAATCAAATCGCAACTGGGTGGCGTACATCAATTATAGATCGTTAATTTAGTTCCCAATATTATTATTACTGTTATTATATGTTATGTTAACTTTGTATTTCGCAAACTTACCATCAGCCAGAGAATTTAACCAAAGGGTCACAAGTGTCTAACCCAGGGCGTGTAATGCGACACGTGCGCTTCAACCCCTAGGCGAGTTTGAGCCAAGACATTTCGACGAAGAGGAACCGCATGTGAGCCCGAACATCTTTGGGATGTTAGCTCGCAAAGAGCTTCAAAAATTGAGCAAGTCAGTGATGCATTGGTCACCCTGTGATCCGTATGCAAGCGGATTATTCGACTTGGCATTGACTGGCGGAGTTGTTGGATGTCTTCCTGAGAGATATACAGAGTGAAAAGTATTTAAACCGACAAACTCTTGGAGGTTGTAGGGGACATAAAAAGAAATATTTTTCCCTAATGTCAATTTTTCCTATGAGGAGTATTTAAACCGGTAGAGGAAGATTTCTCTGGCGGCAAATTAATTAAACCAACAAACACTTTTCCATTTTTTTATGACCAAGAGACAACACATTAACACAACGCAATTTCAATTACAGTAGATTTTAAAAAATGCCTCCATTGACACATAAACAAAGGCTACACCGTCGGATCATGTTCAGTCTGACACGGGGAAAAACCCCAGGAGCATCCTGAATTGTTCCTGCTGCTGCTACTATCCGGGCAACCAGATCCTCTTTTGATGCAACAGGGGTTGCGTAAACAAGGTTGCGCATCTCTCCCCACACAAAAAATTCCAGAGGAGACATATCTTGGGATCGAGCAGGCCATGGTACAGAACCACCTCTGACACTCCACGTTTCTCGGAACCGTCTGTCCAGGAATCGACGCACACAACTGAAACGTGCCGGCGCCCCGTCATGTTGGAACCACATGCGTTGTCTTGTAGGGAGCGGGACGTCTTCCAGCAACTCTGGCAATGCTCTGGCGAGAAAATTGTAATAGTCCCTGCGATTTAATGGCCCAATTAAACAGTCCCCAACAACACCGACCCACACATTAACGAAGAACCGCACTTCGATGAGCGCTAGTAACTGTGGCATGTGGGTTATCCTCACTCCAAACATGCGAATTGTGCATGTTGAAGACTCCATCACGCCCGAACGTTGCTTCATCGGTAAACAACACAGAGAATGGAAATGTAGGATGCATTTCACACTGTTCCAGGTACCACTGAGAAAACTGTGCTCTGGGTGGATAATCAACTGGTTCCAGATTGTGGACACGCTGTAAGTGAAATAGACGTAACAATTGCTCTCGAAGGACTGTTCTTACATTCGTGTGATTCGTCCCCACGTTACGTGCAATTGCACGAGTGCTGATTCAAGGATCCCGCTCCATATGCTGCAAGACAGCTTCCTCAAATTGCAGCGTTCTTACCGTGCGACGGCGTCCAGGTAATCTGCTAAATGACCCGGTCTCACGCAGGCAGACGTTGGTACACAGCAGAAAAGGTCTTTTGATGCAGGATACGGCGATTAGATTATTGCTGTTGATAAACCCGCTGTGCAGCTCGTCCGTTGTGGTGCGCTACGTAGCACGCACCAACCATATCAGTGCACTAAATAGTTCAAATGGCTCTGAATAGGACTTAACTGCTGAGGTCGTCAGTCTCCTAGAACTTAGAACTATTTAAACCTAACTAACCTAAGGACATCACACACATCCATGCCCGATGCCGGATTCGAACTATCAGTATACTCACTCCAGGTGTATCGCTCCATTAGCAAACAGAGACAATGCACTACTACACTGATGGACAGCAGTTGCCTACAACTGAAGAGCGTAATACGCCCTCTAACAACTGAAGAGCGTAATACGGCCTCCACCGGTTTAAATAATCCTCATAGGAAAAAATGACATTAGGGAAAAATATTTGTTTTTATGTCCGCTACAACCTCCCAGAGTTTGTCGGTTTAAATACTTTTCACCCTGTAGTGGCAAATTCTGTCCAGTTGGTACGTTAGATCGTGAAAATCCCGAACTGGTTGAAGGACCATGCCCATACCGCTGCAAACTTCCCAATTTGCGGAGATATCAAGCAACCTGTTGGCGAAGATAAGGTTTGGTAAGCACGAATAGAAGCAGTGGAAACTCTCGTCGTTTCATGCTGAAATGTAAGCCCAAAATGGCTTGCATTAAAGGGCAACAAATAGGAGCGTAGAACACCGTCGTAGCACCGCTGTGCTATATGGGTGGCGCGGATGGCAACCAGAGGGATCCTGCTTCTGAAAGAAATGACATCCCAGATCATCACTGCTGACTGTCGGGCCGTATAGCGGGCTACAGTCAGGTTGGTTGGTATCCCACCGCTGTCCGGGGAGCCTCCAGGCACATCCTCGGCCTGGAACCTCATTAACTGGAGTAGAATTGTCTTCAGTGATGAGTTCCGTTTCTAAATGGCTCCGACAATCACAGATTATTACGGAATGGATGAGTTTCATTGAATCTAATTCAAATTTTCATCGATTACCGCACGTTTATTAACGGCCATGCAGCGATTGTTGAACGAGCTTAGAACTTATGCTATGAAGTTTTCCAAGATTCCATGAACATATTCACTTTTTCTACGCTGGTACTGCATTAAGTGAAAATAACGACAGTTTTCGAAGCGTATCTGCAAAAGTATGTAGCTGTTACGTGTATAAAATGATGTAGTCATGCAGGGTAGAGGTGAAAGGTCCCTGCTTGGACCGTCTCACAGAAATAAACTCAGTTAGAGTAGAAAATGTAATCACAATAATAAAAGTACACTCAGTCAGAACACAAAATGTAATAGCAAACTCAAGTCCACTAGTGGTCATTTATTAATGTTACACTTGTAAAGGCAACATTTCCTGTGTAATTCCACAAATCAATAAACCGTGTTGTGTGTGTGTGTGTGTGTGTGTGTGTGTGTGTGTGTGTGTGTGTGAAAGAGAGAGAGAGAGAGAGAGAGAGAGACAGAGAGAGTAAGTTGTTTGCACAATTTCAGTATTGGAGCAATCGATAGCGTATGCTGGACAGAGATATAAGGGTGGCCCTAAGAGAGCAACAGCTAGTCGAAACTTCAGGTCTTGGTCAAGCAGAGATGAGTAAGGTTGCCAGTAAGAGGGGAGCTTCTTTTAAGATACTTCGGAGGACTCCCGGGGGGGAACAAAGAATGCTGTGTGATGTGCTGTTCAGAAGCACTGTGGCATCGGACATCGTGGTGAGTGGACGTGTTGGGTAGCTCCGCTAAAAAAGTGTGGGATGGTTGGTGAGTTCACCTTAAGTGAACCACAACGATACTAACGCTTTTATTTCAGCGTTAGGAAATCAGGATAGGTTTTAAATTAAGTATGTGTGTGAAATATTTAAGAATCTTTTGAATGTTTTAAGATATCGTGTAAAGCTTTGTAATGGTAAATCGTCGTGTTGCACAAGAGCACGATGAAATGGTAAGACACAGCTGGTAAAGCTTAAGGTCAGGATATATCTTACATTAAGATGCGTGTGTGAGATACCATTCGTGTTTTGAGCTTGGATAGAATAGCACGTGTGACTTATAGATTCATTGTGCGCGAGCGCCCCAGTGCCGAGAACAACGTATGTGTAATGTGTTTCCATCTTTTGTGAAATTGTTATATGTTCTGGGAATTTTGTATCGTGAAAGAAGGGAATAGTGATCACCATCCCGAGATTTAATTTGGATTGTAGGCTAACACGTGGACTTGGTGGCCACGTGGTAGGCGGTGTGTAGATCCACTGTTTGCTTAATACAGTGAATTAGTTAGGATGCTAGAGAGTTTCTTCTTGTTATTTAAGTTGTCAACTAATATATTGTTGGGCGATTTTAATAATTATCATGTGGGTAATGTTTCCGAAGGTTCCAAGTAACACCTGGATTCCATCTTATTGTCCAAAGAATGACACGTGCCTTACGCGAATTAACCTGTCTTATTAGCGTTGTGGGTAGCACGGGCAATATTCCATTCTTGGACAGTTTCTCTTAGTTAAGCCACACGCGCGGCTCCACCGCAGGAGCTGACCCTAGTCGGCAGTTTGCTTAAGAAACCCTCTTAGCGTTCGAGTCTGAAAGGAGTTGGTCTGCGAGGTCAGGTACCGCATTGAGCAGAAGGGACAGAGGCTGCGCTGTACCGAATTCTGGTCGCTCTGGGGAAAATCCCCCGTCTTGAAGGGAAGCAAAAGAGGACCTCTAAGCGATTTGTAGCGGTTCGTTAGTGTGCGGAGTTTTCGGCCAGACCTCTGCTAATTTAGAATCGCGGAATGCACCTTCGCTCGGAACTTCATAACCAAGTCTAAATAGCGTTCGACTGTGCTGCAGTACTTGTAACTTGTTGCTCCAAACTAATCGTGACGCGGCGGACGGGGTGGCCGAGCGGTTCTAGGCGCTTCAGTCCGGAACGGCGCGACCACTACTGTCGCAGGTTCGAATCCTGCTTCGGGCATGGATGTGTGTGATGTCCTTAGGTTAGTTGGGTTTAAGTAGTTCTAAGCTCTAGGGGACTGATGACCGCAGAAGTTAAGTCCCACAGTGCTCAGAGCCATTTGAACCTTTTTTTTTTTTTAACTAATCGTGATGCATGAAATAAAATCCGGTGTGCAGTAAATGTATGACTCCAGCACACAAGTACTAGCATGAATGTGAATACATCCAATCCTCATCCAATACCTGAGTAAATTATCCGTTGGCTTACGATCGTTAGGCACCCATGAAATTGACATTATTATCGAGATGTAAAATGTTGCAGTCAGCAAAGTAAATTAATGTTTAATTCATTGGTTTGCTATTATTCCAAACCATTAAAATAGAATCCCATATTTATTATGAGGATGAAAATTGGAGAAGTAATTATCAGAGAAAGAAAGAATGATAAATAAGCTAGAAGCGTTAGAAGGAGAAACCTTTTATTAACCCTCCGCATGACCAGGAACCTTTCTATTTGTTCCATTAACAAAGGTATTTCCATGAAACGAACCTTTCCCGTAACAGGAGCCTTTCAAATATGTACAGGAATCTTTCAGAGGCATCCCTGAATTAACAAAGCAAGAACTATTAAACGCTGTCAACGACATGAAGATAGGGCCGGTACTTCGATGAATAGTGGAAATTAAAATATTACATTACCATAGCGCGTGCGTAACACTGTACATAACATCAGATCTGGTCACTAAACACCGGACGCTGCGAAAGCCTGTTAGGTAGGCTACGGCGGATCTAACAACATGGTCGCGTGGTGACAAGAGTCACGCACTCCAGCGGTCGTTCTAGCTGAGATACGTTGCTGCGGCTCTAATCACTTCGTACTCGCTGATGATGTGCAGGGGTAAGAAGCTGCACCTACGTCGTTCACCTCGTTCATGGTGCTTACAGGGGAAACTCCCCATCCCACCCCCACAGATCAAGCATTAAAACAGGAAGAATGTGTACTGAACTGTGTAAAAACAAGCAAAACAGGAAGAGTGAACGTTCCAAGCTTAATATGTGCAACATCGAGCGAGCTGCAATAACCCCGTCGTCGTGGTTGTGTGGTCGCGGTGTTGAACTGCGAAGGGAGAGATTCGTGTTCAGTTCACCCCGTGTGAAAGCGATGCAAGTACTAGTTAAAGCTATACGACATCCACTTTAAACGTGGAAACAGAGACCACCGGGACCGTTTACGTGACGTTTTTTAGAGTCACATTAGGTAAACTGTATTTGCTATTCATGTATGCCTGGATTTGTTTCTTATACAGGGTGTTACAAAAAGGTACGGCAAAACTTTCAGGAAACATTCCTCACACAAAGAAAGAAAATATGTTATGTGGATATGTGTCCGGAAACGCTTACTTTCTGTTGTGAATTGGCAAGAGAGCCAACCCACTATGAGAGGAAGCCGAAAGGCACGCGGTTTAGCTCACGCAGGCTGGCGTGAGGTCTGGAACAGGGCAAGGAAGTTAGACTTTAGCAAAAAAGGACGTAGCTGTTGAAATACTTAACTTTAATCCGTAAATGGTGAACATCGCTCTTGACGGTACATGGTTTACAGCATCAATAGTAACTGGTAATGGCGCTTTGCTAGGTCGTAGCAAATGACGTAACTGAACGCTATGCTAACTATCGTCTCGGCAAATGAGAGCGTAATTTGTCAGTGAACCATCGCTAGCAAAGTCGGCTGTACAACTGGGCGAGTGCTAGGAAGTCTCTCTAGACCTGCCGTGTGGCGGCGCTCGGTCTGCAATCACTGATAGTGGCTACATGCGGGTCCGACGTAAACTACGGACCGCGGCCGATTTAAAGGCTACCACCTAGCAAGTGTGGTGTCTGGCGGTGACACCACACTTTCCATGTTAGAGCTCATTTTATTACTTCTCTTCAAATAACATTAATCATGGAATGGAAACACACAGCAACAGAACGTACAAGCGTGACTTCAAGCACTTTGTTACAGGAAATGTTCAAAATGTCCTCCGTTAGCGAGGATACATGCATCCACCCTCCGTCGCATGGAATCCCTGATGCGCTGATGCAGCCCTGGAGAATGGCGTATTGTATCACAGCCGTCCACAATACGAGTACGAAGAGGCTCCACATTTGGTACCGGGGTTGCGTAGACAAGAGCTTTCAAATGCCCCCATAAATGAAAGTCAAGAGGGTTGAGGTCAGGAGAGCGTGGAGGCCATGGAATTGGTCCGCCTCTACCAATGCATCGGTTACCGAATCTGTTGTTGAGAAGCGTACGAACACTTCGACTGAAATGTGCAGGAGCTCCATCGTGCATGAACCACATGTTGTGTCGTACTTGTAAAGGCACATGTTCTAGCAGCACAGGTAGAGTATCCCGTATGAAATCATGATAACGTGCTCCGTTGAGCGTAGGTGGAAGAACATGGGGCCCAATCAAGACATCACCAACAATGCCTGCCCAAACGTTCACAGAAAATCTGTGTTGATGACGTGACTGCACAATTGCGTGAGGATTCTCGTCAACCACACATGTTGATTGTAAAAATTTACAATTTGATCACGTTGGAATGTAGCGTCATCCGTAAAGAGAACATTTGCACTGAAATGAGGATTGACACATTGTTGGATGAACCATTCGCAGAAGTGTACCCATGGAGGCCAATCAGCTGCTGACAGTGCCTGCACACGCTGTACATGGTACGGAAACAGCTGGTTCTCCCGTAGCACTCTCCATACAGTGACGTGGTCAACGTTACCTTGTATAGCAGCAACTTGTCTGACGCTGACATTAGGGTTATCGTCAACTGCGCGAAGAATTGCCTGGTCCATTGCAGGTGCCCTCGTCGTTCTAGGTCTTCCCCAGTCGCGAGTCATAGGCTGGAATGTTCCGTGCTCCCTAAGACGCCGATCAATTGCTTCGAACGTCTTCCTGTCGGGGCACCTTCGTTCTGGAAATCTGTCTCGATACAAACGTGCCGCGCCACGGCTATTGCCCCGTGCTAATCCATACATCAAATGGGCATCTGCCAACTCCGCATTTGTAAACATTGCACTGACTGCAAAACCACGTTTGTGATGAACACTAACCTGTTGATGCTACGTACTGATGTGCTTGATGCTAGTACTGCAGAGCAGTGAGTCGCATGTCAACACAAGCACCGAAGTCAACATTACCTTCCTTCAATTGGGCCAACTGGCGGTGAAGAAAATGGTTCAAATGGCTCTGAGCTCTATGGGACTTAACATCTGTGGTCATCAGTCCCCTAGAACTTAGAACTACTTAAACCTAACTAACCTAGGGACACCACACACATCCATGCCCGAGGCAGGATTCGAATCTGCGACCGTAGCGTTCGCGCGGTTCCAGAGTGAAGCGACTAGAACCGCACGGCCACACCGGCCGACTAACCGTCGGTGAATCGAGGATGTGTGTACGTACTGACGAAACTAAAATGAGCTCTAACATGGAAATTAAGCGTTTCCGGACACATGTCCACACAATACGAGGTGTGGCTAGAAAAAAACCGGACTAGTACCGGTGAAACAATAAAGCGAATGCAATAAGGCTGAAAGTCGCGTGGCCTGTCACGTGACTCTCGCTCCGCCTACTACTCGAGTTTCATCTGCCTCCTGCACTCAGTCTGCCCGTGGCGTCTGTTTTAAGTAGTTGACGTTTTGTCTGTGCGTCGGAAAATGTTGAGTGTACAGAAAGAACAGCGTGTTAACATCAAATTTTGTTTCAAACTAGGAAAATCTGCAAGTGAAACGTTTGCAATGTTACAACAAGTGTACGGCGATGATTGTTTATCGCGAACACAAGTGTTTGAGTGGTTTAAACGATTTAAAGATGGCCGCGAAGACACCAGTGATGACACTCGCACTGGCAGACCATTGTCAGCAAAAACTGATGCAAACATTGAAAAAATCGGTAACCTTGTTCGACAAGATCGCCGTTTAACAAACAGAGCAGTGTCTGAGTTAACAGGAGTTGACAAGGAAAGAGTTAGACAGATTCTTCATGAAAGTTTCAACATGAACAAAGTGTGTTCAAAAATAGTTCCAAAGTGTCTCACAATTGAACAGAAGGAACGCCGAAGAATGATTTGTTCTGACATCCTGGAAAACATTGAAAGTGATCCCACCTTCTTACAAAATCGATGCATTGGAAAACTCCTGGTTCTCCACGATAAAAAAAAGCACGAATGTCAAAATCGAAATTCAAGGCAATGATGATTGTTTTTTTTTGACATCAAAGGGATTGTGCACATTGATTGGGTACCAGAGGGACAAACAGTGAATCAGCATTACTACATTAGCGTCCTGGCTACCCTACGTGAGCGAGTACGGAGAAAACGGAACGATTTGTGGAGAAAAAAGTCATGGATCCTTCACCAAGACAATGCCCCAGCTCACAGTGCGTTGTCAGTGAAGACGTTTTTGGCAAAACACAACATTCCCATCTTAGATCATCCACCCTACTCACCTGATTTGGCCCCCTGTGACTTTTTTCTTTTCCCTAAAGTCAAGTCAGCTTTGAAAGGAACTAGATTTGAGACTGTTGAAGCAGTAAAAGAAAAAGCGACGGAAGTAATGTATGGACTTACCGAAAATGATCTGCAGCATTGCTATGAACAGTGGAAAATTCGTATGGAGCGGTGTAGGGACCGAGGAGGAGAGTACATTGAAGGAGATAACATGAAATTGTAAATAATTGTAAATAAATGTTTTTTCCAGCATCAGTCCGGTTTTTTTCTAGCCGCACCTCGTATCTTTTCTTTATTTGTGTGTGAGGAATGTTGGAAGGTGGCTACACTGAGCCACAGCGCCAGAGATTGCGCCAGAGAGTATTATTCCGCCGCCTCCATTGGCAGTGCTTATTGAGAAGTAGCAGGAGGCAGTTCTTATCGAGAAGTCGTGGTGGAGAGTGATGGTTGAGATGTGGTAGTGGAGAGTGCTTATCGAGAAGTCGTAGTAGGCAGTGCTTGTTGAGATGTAGCAGTGGTGAGTCGTTGTTGAGAAGTTCCCATGGAGAGTGCTTGTTCAGATGTTGTCATATTGTTTTGATGGGCTAGACACCAGATATTGTTGGATTGGGGATGCTGTAATGATCAGAGTGTGCTTTTCGTCAATATATATGAAGGTAAAAAATTCCTTTTTTTTTCATTATTTCAATGTCTTAAACAATAATGCCTCTTGGTCACAGGTTCAGTCAACAAAGCATCTGGCTCGTGTTCTTGTATTAGACTGTATTTCTGGTTTCTATGTGCAATTATAGTATTTCTGTTTATTTTTTTTAATTACTTCAGTATAAATGGTATTTAAAATATCTGGTCTTATTGAGGAAGAACCGTGCCAGATGTGTACGTTGAATCACACTTCCACACACAGAACAGTTACATTTGTGTTTTGTTGTTTCGTAGGTTTTATAGTTGCTGGGGACTTAATTAATTAATTGTGTTAACGGAAGTTTTCTTTCATTCTTTGTTGTTATTCTATGCAGTCAGATTGCGGAGTAATACTAGTCAGGGCCAACCGGTTACGAGACTGCGTAACCGGACAGACAGCGACTAAAAATTTAAAAGTATTTGCATTCATTATGTAATTAAGCCCCCATGCAATGTTTCCTGAAAGTTTGGCCGTACCTTTTTGTAACACCCTGTATACGTTACTCACTGGTAGAAACCCCTAACCTTCTTCTACCAACACTAACATTATAAGTCATGGGCGCTGTACTGTTTGCTGCACGACGAGCGTTAAATCGTTTTAACGTTGAAAATTGAGCAATGAAAGAAATTTCTAAAGAGAAACCTACGCCGGCTCCCAGGCACCCATCGAGGAGCCTCGCAATTGAAAAAATGGCAAAAGAAAACCTAGATGTACTAAACCACGAATTGACGAAAAATACTGCCCTCGATAGTCGTTTGAAGCAAGTGTTTGTTGTTTCCAAGGATACGCAGCCTGAAGTTTCAGAACCTACTCGCCCATTACCCAGTCATACAAAGTAGTAGCGCTGATAACCACGCAGTTGAGCGGCCCACATACCAAACATCAAAATACAAAGTAGTAGAGTCTCCTGAATTTGGATTTAAAGAACCAGCAATGATTCCATGGGGGTGATTTAGTTTACGTCAAGCCCTTCAGTTTATTACACTCCATCAGGAAAACCACAAGGAAAAGACTCCAGCTATATTAGCTAAAGAATACGACTTAGATCCTCTTATCATGGAGAAAATTCTTACTTACTACAAAACATCTGAAGTTTATATACCTGACACAAAGAGAAAATCACGAGGATATGCACTGGCAGAGCCACTCAAGCCACCACAAACGGAGTTGCAAGCTGGGAAGACGTAGCTAGTATTGAAAGATATTTTTTCTGTATTTATTTGTAAATAATTTGATTAGTCTTTGCAAATTTGTTCTAAGCAAATTTAGAACCATTTATTTACTGTTGTACAACTGTTTTTGCTATGGAGCAATTAGATACGTATGTATGTAATTAAAGTGTGAGGAAAAAATGTGTATCTTGCATACAGAGCCTAAGCACTGTGTTTACTGCCACTGCTACTTTGTTAAGTTTGTGAATTTTAAGAAGGTGGTTATTCCACAACTAGGAGGACACTGTCAAAGAAAACAGCATGATCCTTTGTGCCTCTGCACACACAATGTGAATTATCGTCGATATTTGCTGTCTAAGAGGAGATTCAGTTTACTTAAACAAGAACTGAAAGTAACTTGAAGCATGTGCCCGAATCATTAGCTTTCAAAGTTACCTATGACAGGAAAGAAGATGAAGGAAGAGAGGGGCAGGTGCAAAAAAGAAAATTGCCTACATCACAGTATAAATAGAACAGGAAACAAGAGAAGGGTGAAGCACAGGGAGAAGATGAAAGTTAATATTAGGATGAAGTGAATGGCAGGAGTGAGTTACTTTTTCCGAAAGTCGGAAGTTCTAGCTTTAATAGGTGACACACATATGACCTGAGTGGTGAAAAATGTATCTAGGAATGTGCTGTTATGATCCTTATCATGTGTCCTATCAGAGTAAAATCTAAAGTAATTTAGTCTGACTTTGTACAGAAAGTAGATTGCACACTTGCCTTTAGATATCAGTCTAATCAACTTCCAATAAAGTATCTCACAAAAACAATGAATTCTTAAATAATTCAGCATGACTGAATGAAAAATTACCTTCATTTTAATTGGTTGGTTGGTTAATGATATGTAAATATAGTACTCCAGTTTCACTATTACCTTACGAAATGAATAAACTCTTAAGGCTTATGACAAAAAAAGTTCACCCTCGTGCCCCAGAGTTTTTTTTTTCCTCTCAAAAAATTATGAACAGTCCGTCCGCTCATTGAGGTGTCTGTTCTCCTTCTGTAGTCTTCGCAATTGCAATTGTCATCCTATACACTGGTTACAGAATATGAGTCACGTGGTAAGAACACATTACCGTCGCAAGTAAATGTGATAGACAGTGAGAGCAGGCGAGGTGCCACATACACCTCTCACAGAAATGATAACAGCAAGTGGGAGTGAACTATGTTACAACAAAGCAACTGTAGAGTCAAATCTTCCAAAACGGAACGCAAGAGTCGTAACGTGTGGTATCTGCGTAGAACAAATAGGAGGACCTTTCCCTACATCTCGCTGTTGAAAACGGACGTTACGCCACGACACAGGCGCAAATTTGACTACAGTGAACAGATACGTCTGTGGTCGGCCGGAAAGTTCATAATTTTCTGGGGAAAAAAATATGGAATACGAGGAAGATTTGAAGACGAATCTTACTGTTTGGAGTCCAACACCGTGACCACGTAATCACGGCACCGGGCTTGTTCAAACGCGCATCCTGAGCTTGGACCATTCACTGTTTCTATTTTTCTTTATTTTCATAGTTCAGTACACCACCTTCCTGTTTTCATGCTTGGTCTGTGTGTTTAGGTTCTGACGGGCTATCCACAGGGCCAGCCTACCACGAAATCTGAGAAGAGTGCGATGGGGAGTTTGGAACGCAGAAATGCATATCCTCCTATTTTCATCTATTGTACTATAAATTTTTTCCTTATTTGTTACCTGAAGATATGACATTTCTGTGTCTTCATATATTGTAATTGTTTTACTACTTGTATATATATATATATATATATATATATATATATATATATATATATATATATATATATTTATGCATTTATGTTGATGTATAATTGGTTTGTTTTGTAAATATCATTTGTATTTTTACGCTGGGTCTTGCCTAGGGAAAACTGTGCTATCGAACGACTACATCGATAGGTCGTGTGGAGAACCAAAGTGTTGAGGATCTTTGGTAGTGTTAACTCTGCCGCATGGAGCGCGGGCAGAGGGAGTCTGGCTGGAGTAGGGCGGTGGAGCAGGTAATGGTGTGACGCTCCCGCGAATTGCCGCGCTTTCGGGGTTTGGCAGCATGTAATTGCGCTCGACTTGCTATGATAGTTTCTGACACGGTGTCGCGGACGGGAAGAATTAGCTGGCGCACATCAAGAGCCCGTTTCGCCTGATGATCGTGTCGAGAAGAAGGCGCGCCAACATCCAACTTCTGCAACAGCGACGGCCGACAATGAGTGACTGTCGCCACCTCCCCGATCGACGACTGCAAACCTTCAATCAACCAACAAGGAAGACTGAAAGCACGTAAAGTTTTGGAACAGTATGGCAGACCTCAGCTTTTCAAACTGTTGCATCACAAAAATACAGCAACTTAGCATGAACCTTTGTTACTCATTGTCCCAATTGCATTACCAAGCAGGGTCCCTTACTTTTCTGGAATGAACCCGTGTGTCGTTGAAATTCATATGCCAGCATTAAAGTAATATCATTTCATTTCACTGCTTTAGTTTCAAAGTTCAGTTAAAGTATTCATAGCTGGCTACAATATTTAGATTACACAAGCATAAATTAAGAGTGCCAGTTTTGTTACCATATTTTAGCTTACCTGTGACTGCAGCTTAGCTTGGTACGTGCTAAATTTTACTATTGTTAATTGTTCAGAATCATTTAATTCAAGTTCAAAGTTAAATCTCTTATTTCTAAATTGCGTAGATTCAAGTAGCTTTTGAAATGATTGTTGAGGTAGCCAAAGACTAACCTCATTTTATTGAATTTCGTAGTGCTTCAGAAACAAAGTTCACTATTAATTTCAGTCACTAAATTAACCCTCAATTTTCCGGTTTTATTAATTCTTTCTCTAAATTAAGTCAGAGTGTAGTGAAATCTATTACTTCTGACAAACATTGTTTTCACACAACACGTGTCAACCTTCAGTTGCCACGCTTTTAGTGCTAATTATATGTGCATTAATCATTCGTTTTCAGTTATTATAGTAGTTGTCCATAGGACTGGCGACCGTAATTTTCCCCAAATCTCAAATATCTAATTAACGCCGCACATTTTCCTTCTTTATTAATTTTACCCTTACTCAAAATTAATTTCCACCAATTTCATTTGCATTTTTCCTTTCATTTAGATGTAACCCTTTCCTTCCTCTTTACTGACAAATTAACTTCGGTGACGATTGGTTTTCCCAAATTTCCATTAGGTGCATGTGGTTAATTTTTCACTGTCATTAAGGTCGATAAGTGAGGGGGAGGTTACATGTTCCTTTTGTTAGCTTTTTCATCGTGCGCGTTTTTTGACAGATTGAATCGTCACTGCTAACGTGAATGCGTTTCACAGAGTCCAATTTGATAGATCATGATTCTGGAGATGACATGGCGTTAGCGATAATGGCTCCTCGGGCAGCTGCAGATCAATATTCAGTTCGAGCAAGTGCAAAGTAGACTCTTCGTTATGATAAAGTAGTGCCGCAAGAGATGGTCGTTTCAGCTGCCAAAAAAATTCTACGGTTAATCAGGCACCGAACACTGACATTCGTACTGCTAATGTGAATCCTACCCACGCACCTACAAACATATTACAATTTTTTCAGTTTTTTATTAACAGCGCAAGAATAATATGTACTTTTCTAAGCCACTAAATGTTGGAATTTCACAAAATTGTTCTTCAAATAACGATAAAACTTTGAAAGTGCAGATGTGCCAGTAGATGACGTGTTTAATATGTATTCGTGTAGTAGCTACGTTGGAAAGTCAGCCAGGAACGAGAAGTTTGGTAAATCAACAGAGGTTTCAGCAGAAATGAGCCCTGAATTATCAATGTAGCACAAACACGCCCCAGGCATTCGCAGATTCCAACAGCCACTCCTGTTTCGCGGAAGTGAATTAGGAGCAGCGTTTTGCTTCGTAATGAAACTTAATTGCGAGCGCCCGAAAAGGAGACGAAGTGCAAAATAACTCCACACTCCGTTAGTAGCTGAGAAGCCGGTATTGACCAACTGACAGAAATGGTGCACAATCCACTTCCCACGGAGATACTGCTACCAAACAGTGATCTTCATACTACACTCGCCAAACATGAAAACACAGAACGGACGATGTTAGTGCACATGGATCGTAACATCCAAGACGTGTGTTAGTGGTCGATTCAGCAATAGATTTCAGGCCACCTTTGGTTTCTCAGCTCAGTGGTCGCGAGAAAAGGAACTATTACTGTTAACAAATTAAGAGCAGGCTGCGTGAATGTAAGGAAGTCAGGCGAGAGATCCTTTAAAATCAATACCCTCTCCAGCCTGTGATTCGTTCCACATTGAGGAGCTCATGCTGAATATACCAATAGAATGAAAATTTCAGTAGTTCAAAAGAAAAATGACTTTTCCTTGCCGCTCATGTTTTTAACTTGTGCGCCCAGACTCGTTTCGCCTTAGTTACAAAGCATTTTCATGTGGTGTCCTGAAATATTACACGATTTTTTCGTTTGTATATATTTGAATGAACTACTGCCATTCATATACAGCTGTTGCGAAAGTAGCCACAACAAGGAACTTGAAACAGAATGCGATAAACAGGATCATCCAAGAACAATTATACTGCACAGTATTTTTAAAATTGAGGATTATATCTTTTAGAGTAGGTCTTAGTCGAATGAATAGGTCCGCTGCCAAATATATTTGCCATGCCATCCTTCTTAGTGGAACGAAACTATAAAATTTGTAGAACTTTTCTTATGTTCAACTGCGTATTTGTATAACTGGATTTTAGGACAAAAAAAATGTGGCTTATATTGCAGTGGTGCAGTCAGACTATTGTACTTTGTAAACTAATTGTGTTGCACAATTATGTTTTATATTTTGTAATCAGATCAGACTAATGTACTGTTTGTATCAATATGTGACATACTTGTATGTGAAGAAATGGACTTTGCTGGAAATCGATAAAATATTTGTAAAAGAGGCCGTACCAAAGCGAAGCTTTCGGGGAAAGTAAACGAAATGTCACGGGAGCTGCAGGAATGCAACACAATCCACAACCTAAATGAATCTAATAAATCTCTAGTTATCGCATATTCAAAACATAAACGCCGTCAGACAGGATCCGCACTGCAAAACTAGGTATTAAGGGCGGCGAAACCACTGCCTGCTGTCATTTCAACACGAGCTACACAGTACAGGGTGTCTGAGCTAGAGGTACACACCAACAAATGCGTTTAACGAAAGAACTCGACTTTTATGTTGTCGGGTAAGGACGCAGTCGCTAGAGACACTCTTCGAGATGTGATTCTCACCATTTCATGAACAGCACTGGGCCGCATGGCGCATGCGCACAAATGTTTACTGTGCAGCAGGCAGACGTACTGCTAACGGCATGTGGGCGACACAACTCAAGATGCAAAGTTAAGATCTGAAACGCGCGCTCAGCGGCGTGCAAGAAGAGAGTGGAATATAGATACTCTCATTTATCTGTGAGACAGAACTCTTCGAGAAACAGTACGATTTATTTCAAAAGCTGGAAAACTACCTAAAAAGCATGTGAATGAAGAGGGGATGAGAAGTGTGCGCAAATCATTCGTTAGAAGCCCCCGTAAATCGTTTAGACATGCTGTACTAAGGAACTAGCCGTCCTCCGTTAGACTGTACACAACACTGTACGCAAACGTCTGCGGTTGCGAGCTTACAAACTCCAACTTTTGCGTCACAATAAGCCTGAGGATCACCGCAGACGATGCAACCCTGTTATTGCATAATGTAGACGGAAACTGTAGTGGTAGAAGCGGGGAAGAAGTGGTAAAGTTCTGGGCTAAAAATTACATCGTGCATTTTGCTTGAAACAATTTATTATACAGAAATTCGAACTTCATTTCTAAAACTCAAAAACCTTGCTTTAACTTTGCCTGTGGGAGGGTTTATCGAACCACTTCTACACTTTTTTTTTTTTTTTTTTTTTTTTTTTTTACTGTTCCACTCTCGAACAGCGCGCAAGAAAGACAAACACCTAAGTCTTTCAATACGAGCTCTGATTTCTCTTTATTTTAGTACGACGATTACTTCTCCCTGTGTATGCGGGCGTCAACAACAAAACTTTTCACAATCGGGAGAGACAATTGGAGATTGAAATTTCGCGAAAAGATCTTCCTGCAACTCAGAACGCCTTTGTTTTGTGACGGTCTCTTCCTTGTTTCGCGATGGTACAAAACGAACTTACCTTCTTTGCACTTCTTCGATGTCCTCCGTCAATACTATCTAGTACTGATCCCACACCGCACAGCAATACTCTAGCAGAGGACGGACAAGCATACTGTGTACAGGGTCTGGTTAGAAGATATGTTGCATCTTCTGTTCTGCTAATAAAACGTAGTCTTCGGTTTGTCTTGCCCACAACATTATCTACGTGATCGTACCATTTAAGACTGTTACTTGAACTGACATCTTATGGATTTCTATGATTTATCGCGTAACCAAAATTTAACGGATTCCTTTTGTAGCACTAGGTTCAAAATTGCCATTATTCGCACGGTACCGAGGGCTGCTCAGATTGTCTCACAAATCATTTATTTAGAATAGGAACAGTTGAGAGCCTATAATACTTCATTTGTGAACGTCAGAAATCATTTTTCTTTTACTCGGTGGCTCTCCGTCAGTTACTACAAATCTGCGACGTTTCTGAAAGGAAATCAAGAAACCATTCACACAACTGAACCGATACTTCACAGGCACGTAATTAGGTTCGCAATTTGATCAGAAGTCGCTTGTGAAGAACGCTGTCAAGAGACTTTCGGAAAACTAGAAATACGGAATGAATTTAACATTCCCTGCCGATATCGCTCATTACTTCACGAGATTAAAGATCTAGTTGCGTTTCACAAGAACGATTATACTAACTCCGTGCCGACTTTGGGTCAATGGGTCGCTTTCTTGGATGTAATTCTTGATGTTCGAACACAGCATAATTATTTCCGAAACCCTACTAGAAATCGACGTCTGTGACATGGGTCTGTAATACAATGGGTATCTTCTATTTCTTTTCTTAAGTACTGCCGTGATCTGTGCAACTTTCCCTTTTTTTGGTACGGATCTTTGTCGAGCGAGTGATTGCATATGATCGCTAAGTATGGAGCTGTTATATCAGCTTAATCGGAAGACTTCCCTTTATTAAGCGATTTGTGTTGTTTCGCTATACCCAGGATATCTAAGTTACTCGTGTTGGCAGCAGTTCTTGATTCCAATTCTGGAGTATCTACTTCGCTTCTATGATGAACGAATTTCCGAAAATTGTATTTAGCGACTCCGCTTTAGTAGCAGTGTCATCGGTAATATTACGATGCATACTCTGTCCAAACGGGACCGATGACCATAGCAGTCTGGTCCCTTTAATCCCACAAACCACCCAACCTGTCCAAATAAGAAAACTGGTTATTCGTCGTCACTAAAAAGATTTTTGTTCTTTTTTTACGTAAGTTATGGTGGTATGTAAGATTTGATGAATACCCTGTTCTTTCAAAGTGTTGTTACTTAGTGCACAATTTCATAATGATCATGTATCTTCCACTTACCAATAACTACAATAATATATAGAATTACACTGGCCAACGGGGATTTGGTTGTCAATTAATTGACAGAGAATATAGGGTAACTTTATGGCCCTGAATTTGAATATGTCACTCGGTTTCCTAGATTGGCTCTATTTACTGTAGTAACGTACAATATGTAGATAAACAAACAAACAAAAATTGAAAATGTTAATTGAGATACACTGTGTACACAGTCAAACGAAAATGAGAAATACATATGAAAAGGCTCACAAAAATGCAGTTTCATTGTTGATTCAGCATGTAATAGAACAAGAAAGGAAAAAGAGACAGCCATTTAAAAAAATTACAATTATCATATGGAAAAAATCCACCTGTGTGATTTTCTCTTGTGTTGATCGTCAGGACAGTCATGATGAAGATTCCAGCAATAGTCTGCCATCATGCGCTTGTCCCATCTAACTTGATATCGTTCTTCTATCACCTGAAAATCTTAATGGGATCTTTAAGCTTGTTCCTCGCTGTCCGGAAATCTACCAAGATCGCTGTAGAGGTAATGAATCTTTAATGCTCACATTAGCCCCCACGCTTTTGAAGTTTCTGAGCATGTCTTGCACCAGTTCCTCATAATCATGTGATTATTGACAGAAGAAATTTTTGACAACAGAGACAAAACTGATCCAGACAAATGCTTCAAGGCAATTCATAACTTTAATGAATTCCAAATCATATATAAGCTTCCGAATTTGGGGACCATCAAATATACCAGCTTTTAATTTTTCATTACTGAGTCCAGGGAATGATTTGCATGTATATTTCAAATAGTTACTATTTTTCTCCAGTGGTTTCACGAATTGCTTTATTAGACGAAGCTCGATATTAAGTGGTGGAAGGATGATTTTGTGGCTGTCAATTAATGGTTCTTGTGGGATATTACCCTCTCTTAGAGTATAGCTATCTCTTGATGGCCATTAAACTTTTTCCCAGTAATCATGCTTTGCACTGCTGTCCCACATGCAAATAAAGCAAGAGGATTTTCTGTATCCATTTTGCTGCCCAAGCGAAAAGTTAGCCATTTTTAAATCAACACTGATAGGCCATTGGTGTTGACTATGTTGAAGTTTCTGGAGAATCATCTGGATATTTTCGTATTCCTCATAAAATTTCGTCGAGTGGTCAATTGGAATGGATGCATAGCAGTTACCATTATGCAGCGACATACATTTTAGGCTTCTGGTTGAGCAATCGATAAAAAGTCTCCTGTCTTGAGGTTGATATTTTGGTAGTCTCACTTTTAGTAGTAAACCAGAGATGTCACAGCAGTAAACAAGTGCATCACCTTGACTGAAGTATGGAAGTAGATCTTATTTTGTCTGGTAAGCTGTGATTTTATTTCCTGGTTGTAGACTATTCTCATTTATTCTAGATGCCAAGAGTTCAGAAGACTGACGAACTAAATGTCGGGTGAACAGCCTGGTATGAGTGTGCATAGGACACAATATTTCGGCAATCGACCACGTTGCCATCATCAGGTGCGCTGATGTACTGACAGGCGGTCGGCCGGCGTAATGTATATATAGGACAATCCTCCTCCCGCTCCTCCCTCAGGCGCTTCCTATGAGTCGGTGCGGTCCGCGCCCCGCGCGCGGTCCAGGTACAGTGTCCGTTCTCCCGCGGTCTGGGCTCTGTGTCCTAGGTCCTCTCGTTCAGGAGGGTCTGCCAGCACCGCTCTCGTTATTCTTCCCTCCTCCCCCGAAGTCGGTACACTCTGGGAAATATCCGTTTTCTTCTTAAGGGGGGGTAGGATGTCAAACGGTCCGACTTGGAGCAGGAGAGGCACCACAGGACATTTTAATTTCCACTGTCTATACTTTTACAAGTAAATTCATAAAACTTTGTCAGCATGACCAGGAAGGATTCAGGATTCACACTCGTAGCAGCGGAAGTTCAAAAACATAGCAAAATAATTTTTTTTACATGGGAAATTTCATCATTTTTCACTTACTATTGGCTGCATTTGTTGCTATAGATACACTTTTCTTCATAAGTAAGAGAGACTGTTCGATGAATTTTGCACAGCATACAAACCATACTTATAGGTGTCTGAAACTCTAGAAGCTATTTAATTTATGAAAAAATGAATGAGCTGTTACGTTTTAAACTTCATGTTTAGAAAAAAAAAATTTTTTGTAGTGAATTATCTCAATTTTTACCAAAGTTTTTAATAGATTTGGAAAATTCTAGAGTTTCGTACACCTGTAAGTATGGTTTGTTTGCTGTGCAAAATTTATCAAAGAATCTCTCTTGCTTGTGACGAAAAATGTACCTATAGCAACAAATGTAGCCAATAGTAAGCGAAAAAATGATGAAATTTCACACGTAAAAAAATTTATTTTGTTGTGTTTTTGAACTTCCACTGCTATGAGTGTGAATCGGAATCGGAATCCTTCCTAGTCATGCTGACAAAGTTTTATGAATTTATTTGTAAAAGTATAGACAGTGGAAATTAAAATGTCCTGTGGTGCCTCTCCTGCTCCAAATCGGACCGTTTGACGTCCTACCCCCCTTAATCCGGGTGATCGCGGCTTTCCACGCCTTTCTAAGGATGTAACCGCTGTCACGATACAGTTGTGGCTCCCTTACTCTGATCTCTATGGCTTCTTTGATGACACAGTCCCAGTATTTGGAAGTCTGTGTCAGGACTTTGGTTTGGTCATAATTCACACACACACAGCCGACTCATGGACGATCGGCGAGCCAAAACGTGTCGTCCGGTAGGACGACCGACCGACGATCCACCAAGACCGTGGCCCGGCTCAGGTGATGCGTGGCGGCAGTGGTGGGGCGAGCCATGTCGGTGCAGACCTCACTGCTGCTCCAACCCGACTGCACTAGTGCCGCGTTGCAACTCCCCGACTGGCAGGTCCGGACTGCGCTCCAGACGCGTTCCAACTGATTGGCAGCCCGAACTCGCCACCCGAACTCCCTTACGACATACAGAGACCGGGAAGTAATAGCAGTTGACCAAAGATACTACGAGAGGGGATATATCGATAGGCGCTTCTAGCGCCTGTCACGGTCAGGCAAAGCAGCAACTCAGTGACAGTAGTAATTTAAATTAACGTAGTGAGGTGGAAGTAAGTTAAAAAGAGGGTGTAAAATACATGACGGCGAGAACATGAGCCACGCACGGCTCACCTTCGTTTACCATTAGCCAAAAAAAAATGGTTCAAATGGCTCTGAGCACTATGGGACTTAACATCTATGGTCATCAGTCCCCTAGAACTTAGAACTACTTAAACCCAACTAACCTAAGGACATCACACAACACCCAGCCATCACGAGGCAGAGAAAATCCCTGACCCTGCCGGGAATCGAACCCGGGAACCCGGGCGTGGGAAGCGAGAACGCTACCGCACGACCACGAGATGCGGGCTACCACTAGCCCACAGCTTTTGCAAACTTTATGAGGAGCCCAATGCTTAACTTGGTCTCCCAGTTTAATCCCAAAATACGCAAGATAGGGCTGTTTCACAAAGTCAGTGATGCTCTTCTGTTGTTCTCGCAGAATCTGTTCTTCACAAATAAAGCAGAACAGATCAGGAGAGTTGAACAACCTGTACGCGAGGAACTCATGTTTATCTGTGAAAAGAATAAAATAAAATAAAAATTATATTTGCAAAAATATATTATTACACTCCTGGAAATGGAAAAAAGAACACATTGACACCGGTGTGTCAGACCCACCATACTTGCTCCGGACACTGCGAGAGGGCTGTACAAGCAATGATCACACGCACGGCACAGCGGACACACCAGGAACCGCGGTGTTGGCCGTCGAATGGCGCTAGCTGCGCAGCATTTGTGCACCGCCGCCGTCAGTGTCAGCCAGTTTGCCGTGGCATACGGAGCTCCATCGCAGTCTTTAACACTGGTAGCATGCCGCGACAGCGTGGACGTGAACCGCATGTGCAGTTGACGGACTTTGAGCGAGGGCGTATAGTGGGCATGCGGGAGGCCGGGTGGACGTACCGCCGAATTGCTCAACACGTGGGGCGTGAGGTCTCCACAGTACATCGATGTTGTCGCCAGTGGTCGGCGGAAGGTGCACGTGCCCGTCGACCTGGGACCGGACCGCAGCGACGCACGGATGCACGCCAAGACCGTAGGATCCTACGCAGTGCCGTAGGGGACCGCACCGCCACTTCCCAGCAAATTAGGGACACTGTTGCTCCTGGGGTATCGGCGAGGACCATTCGCAACCGTCTCCATGAAGCTGGGCTACGGTCCCGCACACCGTTAGGCCGTCTTCCGCTCACGCCCCAACATCGTGCAGCCCGCCTCCAGTGGTGTCGCGACAGGCGTGAATGGAGGGACGAATGGAGACGTGACGTCTTCAGCGATGAGAGTCGCTTCTGCCTTGGTGCCAATGATGGTCGTATGCGTGTTTGGCGCCGTGCAGGTGAGCGCCACAATCAGGACTGCATACGACCGAGGCACACAGGGCCAACACCCGGCATCATGGTGTGGGGAGCGATCTCCTACACTGGCCGTACACCACTGGTGATCGTCGAGGGGACACTGAATAGTGCACGGTACATCCAAACCGTCATCGAACCCATCGTTCTACCATTCCTAGACCGGCAAGGGAACTTGCTGTTCCAACAGGACAATGCACGTCCGCATGTATCCCGTGCCACCCAACGTGCTCTAGAAGGTGTAAGTCAACTACCCTGGCCAGCAAGATCTCCGGATCTGTCCCCCATTGAGCATGCTTGGGACTGGATGAAGCGTCGTCTCACGCGGTCAGCACGTCCAGCACGAACGCTGGTCCAACTGAGGCGCCAGGTGGAAATGGCATGGCAAGCCGTTCCACAGGACTACATCCAGCATCTCTACGATCGTCTCCATGGGAGAATAGCAGCCTGCATTGCTGCGAAAGGTGGATATACACTGTACTAGTGCCGACATTGTGCATGCTCTGTTGCCTGTGTCTATGTGCCTGGGGTTCTGTCAGTGTGATCATGTGATGTATCTGACCCAAGGAATGTGTCAATAAAGTTTCCCCTTCCTGGGACAATGAATTCACGGTGTTCTTATTTCAATTTCCAGGAGTGTATAAATATGATAAGGTGGAACTAATAAGACAATATTTATTACAATATGATCTATAGCTTACATTTTACTAAGAATAATGTAATAACTAATGGTGATATACCTTTTTCTTGATACAATGAACGATAAATTCTTCACTAACAAAAACTTTTAACAGCTATTACACAAATCGCGTCCTCTGACACCCTCTTTTCTCGATCGACTGCCGCAATGGGCACAAACAAGTGGATGGGGGACCCCGACCACCAATGCAGCAGTGTGACCAACAGACTCTCTTTGAAACTGTGAGACACAAAAGGGTGTCTGAATTTACTAGCACGTCCGATAATCTAACCTTCTCCTCTACAACGTGTAACATACACAATCACAAAATATAAAATGAATAGACATACAGAATTATGGAATTCACAACCGATTTAATGATATAATGATAATTTAACTATTAAACGCTACACGTCAGAGGTAGCCTATATCTAAGAAACTAACTCAAACGTAATGCTGTATCTCAGCCATTCCAAAGAGCATGGATGCCGAAAACGTCGACCATGTGAAATTCTACTCGCAATCTTTTCATGTGCCGGCCTGTGTGGAGAGCGGGTCTAGGCGCTACAGTCTGGAACCGCGCTGCTGCAACGGTCGCAGGTTCGAATCCTGCCTCGCTCATGGATGTGTGTGATGTCCTTAGGTTAGTTAGGTTTAAGTAGTTCTTAGTTCTAGGGGACTGATGACCTCAGAAGTTAAGTCCCATAGTTCTCAGAGCCATTTGAACCATTTTTTTGAATCTTTTCATGTGACATCCTGAAACCCAGAAATCAAGACTATCAGGTGGATGCAGTGTTCCTCCTCTTCCGAAAAGCATTTGACTCCGTACCACATCTACGATTACTATCAAAAGTACGAGCGTGTGGGTATCAGGCGGAATTTGTGACTGGATTGAGGATTTTTTGGCAGAAAAGACGCACCGAGCTATCTTGGATGGAAAGTCATCGACAGATGTGAAAGTAACTTCGAGTGTGCCCAGGTAAGTGTGTTGGGACCTCTCTTGCTATGGTTGCATGGTAAAGGCCCTGCGGACGATATTTTAGTAACTTCATTCATTTCAAAAACGATGTAGTTATCTATAAAGAGACACTATCTGAAAAAAATTGTACAAACATTCTGTAAGATCTTGATACGATTTCAAAGTGGTGCACAGATTGCCAACCTGCTTTAAATGTCCTTCTACCTGCCTGGCATGTCGCGCAGTTGGAACAGAGGGATTGGAGGACACTTCCTCGAACATTTTTGGGTGCAAATATTACTGGGTGCAATTTACAGGACACCGTCAGCTCCGACCTAATAATCAGGTTGTTTTTCTACGCCCTGTGTGAACTGGATATGCGACAAGCAGACTTGTACTGAAGTGATCCAGACCAGCACTCTTGGCAGAACTGACGAAGAGGTTCTCTCCCTGCCCTTCATCCCGCTTCACCCACCTACCCCAACTTCCCAAATAAAATAAATGTCTGAAACGTTTTGCACACAGAATTAGGTAGTTTAATAATGTTCTAAGTATGTTTACTAAAACTGAACGTGAAACTGACTGTCCAATGGGAACTAGGCCCCATGGTGCAGATGCACAGTCTGATGTGTCTTGCCACAGTTCACGCAGCTTCCCTCGTCGAAGGTTTGAGTCCTCCCTCGGGCACGAGTGTATTTGTTGTCCTTAGCGTAAGTTATTTTAAGCTAGATTATGTAGTGTGTAAGCCCAGGGACCGGTGGTCTCAGCAGTTTGGTCCCGTAAGAACTTACCACGAATATATCTACATACAGGAACTAGGAGCATATGGGATAAACTTTTAACGCACTGATTAGCAGAGAGACTTACAGCTTTCAATGCTTGAATCTGTTTCAGACTTTCATTTGTGCTGGGATAACAACAAAATAACTAATTTAAAGTGAGGCTTACACCCAATTGTCTTACAACAGCAGATATTTGAGCAACGCAGTGAATGACCAATGACAGAGCACATATTTGTTTAAATTTAAATGAAGAGATCTTAAAACCATGTCTAAAGCTCCATTAATATTTTTCACCAAGCACAGGTTTATTTTATTATTCTTTTTTATTTTCACAGCAAGTCATACCAACCAGAAGTTGACAGTAGCAGAGTTACTGAGTGGAGAGATGAATAAATTATATATACCCTCCACTTTTTTTCTCTTCCATTGTTTGTTATTTTCACAGCAAATCGTACGAACCCCAAGTTGTCAGTAGCAAAAATACTGGATGGAGAGGCAAGTCAGTTATATATTCCCGCCACTTTTTTTTCTCTTCCTCCATCATCAAGTCTCGTTCCACTGCTCACACGACAGAAACCAGCAAAATAGTGAGCCCATGGTCAACCAACATCTTTGCTTCAGCTAGCAATCGCTGACCTTTGAGATATACATATACATGTACATACATACTCCGCAAGTCACCATACAGTGTGTGGCGATGGGTACCCTGTAGTGCTATTAGTGATTTCCTCTCTTGTTCCACTTGAAAATAGGATCAGGCAAAATTACCGCCTATATATGTCCACATAACCATAATTTCTCCTGTCTTATCTTTGTGGTCCTTACAGAAAATGTACATTGGTGTCAGTAGAATCGCTCTACAGTAGTAGTGGACCAAAGAGAGAACTCATCGATTTTGTTAGTGCAAGTTGCCTACATCAGAGGCAGGTATGCACTCAGAGGCAAACCAATTGTTCCCTTTGATTGACAGGTACTTAACCTATTGTTCTCCTTTGATTGACAGGTACTTAACCTATTATGATAATTAAAAAACAGTCTGGATCGCAAATTTCTTTTAATCAGAGTGACCAGATTCAATCCTTGAGGATCATCTTCAGACTCCAGAATGGCAGATGGACTTCCATGGGTCAGACTGAGCCTATCCATGACACTGAACTGACTGCAGTCAGGCAGTCAGTTCAGCGTTGTGGATAGACGCAGTCTGATCCACGGAAGTCCACCAGCCATTCTGTAGTCTGAGATGGACCTTAAGGATTGAAACCAGTCACTCCAATTAAAAGAAATTTGCAAACAAGACAGTTTTTTAATTATCATATTAGTATAAGATCAGTGATAATGTTTTCAAAAATTTTACTTAACCTATTGGTCTCATTCGATTGACAGGTCCTTAACCTATTATTCTGATAAAAGGATCCTTCCTTTTGATTGACAGACACTTAACCTATTCTTCCCCCACCGCCATCCCCTCCCCCTCCCCACCCCAACCCCTCGGAAAACCTCACCCCTCGCTCCTTAAGGTGCACTTTCAGGTCTGAGTTATTAGAATAGCCCCTCTCACTCTTATCAATTTGATTGACTACTTAATTAAATTGATCAGTTATTTAACCTCTCCGACTCCGGTAAGCCCCCTCCCCACCCACCCTCCCTCCTGGAAATTGGCAGGAAAAAGACTCACTTCATTGGTTATTTGGAGGTAATTCAGATGCAGTGTGTGGAAAATTGTTTAAACACTTTAGCCAATGTGTGCAATATTGTTTATTTGAACAGTTTCTGGGATACAAGGCAGTGTATGCAATATACGGAAATTGGTGGCTCTTTGGTGGAGAGGAAGGATCTCATACAGGAAATTCAAGGGTACATTTTTTATTTATAAAAAATTCAGTTTGTGGGGGTTGGAATTCTCTTGCTCATCATTCTCTGCTGTTTGGAAACATGTAGGTCTTTTAAGAAGTAATTACATGGGGCAAACATGTTGCATAACCTGACATTCAACACTGTACTCTGGATGTCTTAACCTAATGTTTGGCCCATTGTCAGCACTTAAACTATTGTTCTGTAAAGCGCTTTTTCCATGTCTCCCTCATTTCCTTAAACTATTGTACCACGTTTGATACCAAATTAAGTAACGAGTTATGTCCTCCCAACATTCTCTGGTACACTTTTCGAATTTCACATGCTGTTGAACGCCATTTCTCGTGCATTCTCCTTTGCCACCCACCGTCTTAAACTATTGTAGTGCATTTTACATTAAAATCATGCAAATTAACCCAGTGATCTGCAGTAAACCTGCTGTTCTGCACCATGTCACCCACTCACGCACACCCTCCCCTTAACTACTGAACCGTTAACAGCACATTAATATAAAAAATGTATATAAATTTATTAAATCGATTTTCTTCCCATATATGGGGTAGGTCTTTAATTCTCAGGATCCTATTGTTTGGTGAAATCGATGGAATATAATTTAAACAAAAGAGTGCTAGTAAAAAACAAATTCTACCACCCGACACTGATGCCGCTGACTCTGCACATGCCCTCAGGGGTCGGGGTGCACCAGTGGCCCCACGAAGTGTCATTGCGTCTGAAGCTGCCAATCCATGCACAGGTACCTATCTGTGCGGTCCTGCAAGCATCAGGCGGCGGCATCCCTTTCATACTTCACACCTGAGAAATTCCTGTCGAAATACATGTTCACCTAGGCACTGTTGCTGGCGCGATGATGCAGAGCCGTGGGCCCAGCGCTACAGAAATCTGTTCCAGTGCTTCCCAGAATAGCTCAGGGTGGACTGCTCCTAACGATTCTAACCAAACACACGAGACATGTCAGCTGCGTGCATGTATTTACCTGCCCAGTGAGGCTGACGCTTACCACAAGATGTGTGCATGGTGTGGCTGGAATTTTCAGTGTCCTACAGCTACTGGTCTGCAGGTGTCCTAATACCACAATGTTAGAAAGGGCAGCATCACATCAGAGATGGATGGTCTGCTTCAACTTGTCTTTGAGCACATGAACAAAGAATACGTCACCTTACACTTAGAACTTGCCATAGATAAACCCCACAAAAGATGTATACAGATCATCAAATACATAAAAGATTCACAAGGATATTGGGAACCAGGAATATATTTACCAATGTAGCTAAAATTAAATATTACGACTGCTGCTGCGGTCTGACACTGACCAATGTACAGGTAATGTCTCCTCTTGGCAGCTGTGGTTCTGGAAGAAATTTCTGTATCTATAGCACACACAATTTTCCACATAAAAATCTCTCTCATACCCTCGTGGTTATCAATGCGCTGAATCTATACATACCCCACAATAGGACACACACTCTTTTTCTCTGGTCATGCCACAACATAAGCAACAGTAACATTATGCTGCAATATATACACATTTTACACAAACAGTGCAGTTATGAATTATATCTGTATAGCGCGCGAAAAAATTATGGTATGCCTACACTCACACCAGCTACAGGGTTATTACGAATGATTGAAGCGATTTGACAGCTCTACAATAACTTTATTATTTGAGATATTTTCACAATGCTTTGCACACACATACAAAAACTCAAAAAGTTTTTTTAGGCATTCACAAATGTTCGATATGTGCCCCTTTAGTGATTCGGCAGACATCAAGCCGATAATCAAGTTCCTCCCACACTCGGCGCAGCATGTCCCCATCAATGAGTTCGAAACCATTGTTGATGCGAGCTCGCAGTTCTGGCACGTTTCTTGGTAGAGGAGGTTTAAACACTGAATCTTTCACAGAATCCCACAGAAAGAAATCGCATGGGGTTAAGTCGGGAGAGCGTGGAGGCCATGACATGAATTGCTGATCACGATCTGCATCACGACCGATCCATCGGTTTTCCAATCTCCTGTTTAAGAAATGCCGAACATCATGATGGAAGTGCGGTGGAGTACCATCCTGTTGAAAGATGAAGTCGGTGCTGCCGGTCTCCAGTTGTGGCATGAGCCAATTTTCCAGCATGTCCAGATACACGTGTCCTGTAACGTTTTTTTCGCAGAAGAAAAAGGGGCCGTAAACTTTAAACCGTGAGATTGCACAAAACACGTTACCTTTTGGTGAATTGCGAATTTGCTGCACGAATGCGTGAGGATTCTCTACCGCCCAGATTCGCACATTGTGTCTGTTCACTTCACCATTAAGAAAACATGTTGCTTCATCACTGAAAACAAGTTTCGCACTGAACGCATCCTCTTCCATGAGCTGTTGCAACCGCGCCGAAAATTCAAAGAGTTTGACTTTGTCATCGGGTGTCAGGGCTTGTAGCAATTGTAAACGGTAAGGCTTCTGCTTTAGCCTTTTCCGTAAGATTTTCCAAACCGTCGGCTGTGGTACGTTTTGCTCCCTGCTTGCTTTATTCGTCGACTTCCGCGGGCTACGCGTGAAACTTGCCCGCACGCGTTCAACCGTTTATTCGCTCACTGCAGGCCGACCCGTTGATTTCCCCTTACAGAGGCATCCAGAAGCTTTAAACTGCGCATACCTTCTCCGAATGGAGTTAGCAGTTGGTGGATCTTTGTTGAACTTCGTCCTCAAGTGTCGTTGCACTGTTATGACTGACTGATGTGAGTGCATTTCAAGCACGACATACGCTTTCTTGGCTCCTGTCGCCATTTTGTCTCAGTGCGCTCTCGAGCGCTCTGGGGCAGAAACCTGAAGTGCGGCTTCAGCCGAACAAAACTATATGAGTTTTTCTACGTATCTGTAGTGTGTCGTAACCATACGTCAATGAATGGAGCTACAGTGAATCTATGAAATCGCTTCAATCATTTGTAATAGCCCTGTATATGTCTCGTTTCTCCTCAGTCCTACGAAATTATCTGGCAAAGTCTTCGAATCAGCACTTCTGGAAGGTGCTGCATTCTGCCAAGATTCTCTGAAACAAGTGTTATGAAGGACAGGCGTCCGTCACTATGTGATAATGAATACCACACCCACAGAGGTAATGCTGGGAAATACATCACTGATGTAGGTTGGTGTACTGTAATCAACATCACTGTCGATAAAACAATACGGAAAATGCAAGGGTACACTAAGGGGTGCTGATGAGTGGACGTATTTTTACACCCGTATTGCCTCTCCTGTTTGTACACTATAGCATGTCCAGTTGAACACTTGCATTGCTATATTGTGCAGCTGTTTAAGAAATGAATCTATCACCACTTACGTTCGGATTTACTCCTCAGTGCGTTGAAATCACAATTCACCATGTCCAATCTATCCTTCCATTACGACTAGACATACGTGATTTTTTTGTTTTGACGTGAATAGTTGTTTGATTACTCCCCACGAACGTGTATCGGAACATAAACCATGGTACCTGTACGTTCATGCAGCAACATAACATTTCTGACTATCAATTATAGATGTATAAAAAAATTATGATACATCCACACTTGTACCAGCTGGGTATCGTTCTCGCAACTGCAAAGAAGCCTCCCGCCATTACGTATTTCTCGATGAATAGAGGATGTAATTGACGTAATTGTATTTTTAAAAACCCTAGAGTTTATCAGTTTCATCACTTCCACGAAACCATTTGGTTTTATCGATACTTGTAAATCCAGCCAACACACAGTCGCGTATATATATATATATATACATATATATATACATATATATATATATATATATATATACTACTAAGTTGGGGTTTGCATGCGTAGCTTCCATCACCCAGATCACACAAATTTCCTCTGACTAAGAAATCATTTTGAGCCGTTGAGTAACTAGAAACTTATCCCATCTGCGAAGACCTGTACGGGAAAACTCGAAAAAAATAGAGGAAACTGATATTTCCACTCTCGAATACCGATGTCGGTGATATAACGGATTCCAAATCATCCTTATAATTTACAAAGTCAACTAAGGTGTTTCTCAAGTCTACAGAACCAGCAAACGTCTCCACCTCTTCTCTCAACCAAATAAGGATGGGAAACGTGAAAAAGCAGTCAATTGGACAATTTAGATGGGAGGGAGTAATGGTACTGCACAAACACATATCTGTTTTGAATCTTCTCAAATTTCCATGTGATCACAAAAGCTGTCCAACACATACTAAGTATTAGTCTGCTACCACATGCATACTTGATCGTAGAGACTCGTTTGATGCAGCTCTCCATGCTACTCTACCCTGTGCAAGCTTCTTCATCTCCCAGTACCTACTGAAACCTACATCCTTCCGAATCTGCTTAGTGTATTCATCTCTTGGTCTCCCTCTACGACTTTTACCTTCCACGTTGCCCTCCATTACTAAATTGGTGATCCCTTGATGGCTCAGAACATGTCCTACCAACCGATCCCTTCTTCTAGTCAAGTCGTGCAGCAAATTTCTCTTCTCCCCAATTCTATTCAATACCTCCTCATTAGTTATGTGATCTACCCATCTAATCTTCAGCATTTTCTGTAGCACCATCATCAGTTATTTTGTTCCCCAAACAACGAAACTCATATACTACTTTAAGTGATTCATTTCCTAATCTAATTCCCTTAGCATCACCCGACTTGATTCGACTACATTCCATTATCCTCGTTTTGCTTTTGTTGTGTTTATCTTATATCCTCCTCTCAAGACACTATCCATTCCGTTCAATTGCTCTTCCAGGTCCTTTGCTGTGTCTGACAGAATTACAATGTCATCGACAAACCTCAAAGCTTTTATTTCTTCTCCATGGATTATAATTCCTACTCCGATTTTTTTTGTTTCTTTTACTGCTTGCTAAATATACAGATTGAATAACATCAGGGATAGGCTACATCCCTGTCTCACTCCCTTCCCAACCACTGCTTCCCTTTCATACCCTTCGACTCTTATAGCTGTTATCTGGTTTCTGTTCAAACTGCAAATAGCCTTTCGCTCCCTGTACTTTACCCCTGCCACCTTCACAATTTGAAAGAGAACATTGTCAAATGCTAGAAACGTAGGTTTGCCTTTCCTTAATCTATCTTCCAAGATAAGTCGTAGGGTCAGTATTGCCTCACGTGTTCCAACATTTCTACGGAATCCAAACTGATCTTCCCTGAGGTTGGCTTCTAAAAGTTTTTCCATTCATCTGTAAAGAATTCGTGTTAATATTTTTTAGCCGTGGCTTATTCAACTGATAGTTCGGTAATTTTCACATCTGTCAACACCTGCTTTCTTTGGGATTGGAATTATTATATTCTTCTTGAAGTCTGAGGGTATTTCGCCTGCTTCAAACATCTTGCTCATCAGATGTTAGAGTTTTGTCAGGGATGGCTCTCCAAAGGCTGTCAGTAGTTCTAATGGAATGTTGTCTACTCCCAGGGCCTTGTTTCGTCTTAGATCTTTCAGAAATCTGTCAAACTCTTCAGACAGTATCATATCTCCCATTTCATCTTCATCTTCATCTACATCCTCTTCCATTTGCATAATATTGTCCTCAAGTACATCGCCCTTGTATAGACACTCTATATACTCCTTCCACCTTTCCGCTTTCCCTTCTTTGCTTAGAACTGGGTTTCCATCTGAGCTCTCGATATTCGTACAAGTGGTTCTCTTTTAAATTCCCGCGTTTTTGCAGTTTCTTCACTTTTAATCTACAGTTCATAACCAATAGACTGTGGTCACAGTCCACATCTGCTCCTGGAAATGTCTTACAATTTAACACCTGATTCCTGAATCTCAGTCTTACCGTTATATAATCTATCTGAGACCTTCCAGTATCTCCATGTATACAACCTTCTTTCATGATTCTTGAACCAAGTGTCAGCTATGATTAAGTTATTCTATCAGGCGGCTCCGTCTTTCATTCCTTACTCCCATTCCATATTCACCTACTACGTTTCCCTCTCTTCCTTTTCCTACTATCGAGTTCCAGTCACCCATGACTATTAAATTTTCATCTCCCTTCACTATCTGAATAATTTCTTTTATCTCATCATACATTTCATGAATCTCTTCGTCATCTGCAGAGCTAGTTGGCATATGAACTTTACTACTGTAGTAGGCATGGGCTTCGTGTCTATCTTGGCCACAATAATGCGCTCACTATGATGTTTGTAGTAGCTTACTCGCACTTCAATTTTTTATTCATTATTAAACCTACTCCTGCATTACCCCTATTTGATTTTGTTTTTATAACCCTGTATTCACCTGACCAGAAGTCTTGTTCCTCCTGCCAACGAACTTCACTAACTCCCACTATATCTAACTTTAACCTATCCATTTCCCTTTTTAAATTTTGAAACCTACCTGTCCGATTAAGGGATCTGACATTCCACACTCCGATCCGTAGAACACCAGTTTTCTTTCTCCTGATAACGACGTCCTCCTGAGTAGTCCCCTCCTGGAGATACGAATGGGGGACTATTTTACTACCGGAATATTTTACCCAAAAGGACGCCATCATCATTTAATCATACAGTAAAGCTGCATGCCATCGGGAATAATTACGGCTATAGTTTCCCCTTGCTTTCAGCCGTTCACAGTACCAGCACAGCAAGGCAGTTTTGGTTAGTGTTATACGCCCAGATCAGTCAATCATCCAGACTGTTGCCCCTGCAACTACTGAAAAAGCTGCTGATCGCTATACTTACAATTAAATGCTACGATTGCGGTCTCAGCTGAACGACATTCGACAATGAACGAAGTATCGCAAATACATCCTGCTGACAGCTGTGGCTCTGGAAATAGAAATATCTGTATCATTCTTATGACTTGACATACTCTTCCCTTTGCTATCACAGTATTCCACGTCAAATTCATACCTTCCTTGCGACTGGACATAGTCATTTCCTTTGCACATATCGAAACACAAACACATACTTTGCAAGTTTGATGTTCAAGGCGAACCTATCACGTATCCCGTGCTACTAAGTGTAATACTTCGACAAATTTGGCGACACGAAACAATACTGACCGAAAATCAGCGATGAGTGGACATGTTTCATAAGCTTTTCTTGTGAGTGGTACCACTGTGACTTAGAAAGAGAGGCATAATCGTCTTAAAAACCGCCAGATGATAAAAAACACGATCGCACCAACTACTGTATGTTACTGTCACAAGTGGTCTTGGTTCTACAGGTGCATACAAGGATCCACGTTAAAAGCTATAATGGCTTTATAAATCGAGGTATGGCAATACCTCCGAATGAAGTGCTTTTTCTAGACAAATACCGCAAGACTGAATGTAGACGGTGATCTCCAGAGTGTATATCATCAGACCAACAGTGCGGTTACACGTCGCTGACGGTGCAGACTCGTAATAAAATTACCGAATTTATAAAGTGACTCGGCTAAGGAGCGTGGTATGAAACTAGTATTTGCAACTCCCTACGCCGGCGCTAGATATTTCTCCAGTATTTGTAACGCAATCTGACTCAATGCCATGTCAGGGATGATATCAGTAAAATTTTAGTTAGTCCCTAGGACTCTTGCAACTGCCGCCTTTTCTGCAGCTTTGCGAATTGGATCGTTCTAATTTAAGTGGTAACTGAGCAGAAGTCGGAGAAAGTTGTATCTACCACCTCCTGCAACCCGTGTAGAAACAGAGGGTTTTGACCATTCAGTGGAAATGGAAACATGTTGCTGTAGCCCTGCCAACAGTGTACGATGCGTAAGGTCAGTGCCAAACGAAGCCTGCTCCTGCAAAACGACGTAGTATAAAAGACAGTGCGGGAACGGGGCGGAAGGACGAGGATTTTGCTACTGCATTGTGGTGCGCTCCAAACTACGTTCAAGTATTGCTGTCCGAAGCAGATCCGCGTCCATCAGGGCTCATTCACGTCTATCACCCCAACATGCTATCTTCGATATTTTGTACCATCCAACAGAGAAAAATTACGAACTATAAAGCTCCACTCTCTTCATCTGATAGAGAACTCTGATAAGATATTTACCACAGCTCTCTCCTCCAATATATCGAAAATAAATACCGTCTGCATGCTGGCATCCAGCACATGTAACGATCCTATTAAATATACAGCTACTGATCCGTTGCACGGACCAGTGTAAAGTTGCATCGCCTGTACTGTCGGATGATGACCGTACCCCACAAACTATACTATTAGTCGACGAGACCCTCCCTGTGACCTGTGACGTTGTTTGAAACATTGTTTTTTTCTGCTGTAACACGCTTTGTACACTGCCATACATTTGGTTTTTCCTCTATGACTTCGAGGTACGTGTCAGGTTCGAAACTGAGATTAAGACATTCTTATCCATTGCCTCTCGCAGAAAACTAGACGTCGTACCGTGTAAGTCATGTTGTTACCACTGCTACCATAACATACCACACACACTGGATGATTTTAAATAAAAGACAGTTACAACATAAGGGAACTGGAAGAGTTTGGCGGCGTTGTGGAGAGTTTCCAAACTGCTGTCGGAAGGTGATTGACGACCTTTACATTTAAACTCATATGTCACAGTGACGGAATAGCTGATGGCTCTGCATTCCGTTTCAACTGATTCCTCATATTGCAGTCATGTAGGTGATCACTGTTTCGGTGCTAGCCATCCCCAGAATGTGTTGCCTCTAAGCTAAAACTCTTTCTCCTTTACAAACAAGCGATGTCGGTCAATCATTGTGTGCTAACCAACAGCATACCAGTGGACGGATGAGATGGAAAAGGCACCGTCAATGAACTGTAATAATAAGCATCACAGTTGATTGTGTGAACAATTTTAGCAATTTTACAGTAATTTCAACACCGGCTAATGATGCAACAGCATATTTCCCAATTTCAGTACCATAGCTAAACTGCCCCTTCTCTACTTCGTGAGTATTATTGCGAATGTAGATAGATGTCTGTGCAGTACATCCATTCATTGCTAATTCTCGAATACATACATCATCAAAGTATACCAGACAGCACTCTACATATTTCTGGCTTCTCGAGCACAGTGGATAATTTATTATCTATCTGTATGAGGATGGAAGTCACAGAGCATTCTCGCAGTCTTAGGGTAAAATCAGAGACTGAAAGACCCCCTTACACTGCCTTTGACCAGCCCGCCCTGTAGCACTGTAACCGATTTAATCTGCAGCTGACCAGAAGTAGCCCACCATATTCCGCATCTCGTGAATGAATGGAGCTAGCCGAGTCCTCGCCCATGCAAGTGCACAAGATTTCTCCAGATGCTCCCATGTCGGGGAGGTTAGCACCCCTTATCGGTGAATATTAACGGATTTGAAAGTGTTGTGATGTAATAGCAACCAGTTAAGAAGAACAAGAAGCGGCTGGTTTTTGTGTGTTGTAGCTCAAATGGGTCAAATGGCTCTGAGCGCTATGGGACTCAACATCTTAGGTCATAAGTCCCCTAGAACTTAGAACTACTTAAACCTAACTAACCTAAGGACATCACACACACCCATGCCCGAGACAGGATTCGAACCTGCGACCGTAGCAGTCCCGCGGTTCCGGACTGCAGCGCCAGAACCGCACGGCCACCGCGGCCGGCTGTGTTGCAGCTCGGAGCAGATGGAGTTCAAAGGATTTTTACGCAAATCAACCACGCTGTCAACTCTAAGGTATTGTTCTATACTCTAGGATCAGTACATGGAAGGTATTGGTAAGAGGGAACATGAACAAATGCAGTTCTAAAGCTACAAGGTTCCGCACTTAAAACAGGCTGTAATGTTAGATTGCTCCAGTTTCTGACCTATTAGTCGTATGGAATGTAACACTGTTAATATTACAAGGTAAGAAATATATTTCCAGGGAATGACATAAAAAAACTCCTTTCTTGTAATATCCATTCTATGTGATATGTGCACAATATAGCTTTGCAGAGATGTATAGCATCCACTGTTCACATCCGATCACAGTTCAGAAATTATACTATGCCCGCATCAGTCCTATATAAAATGATCATTAGCAACAGAGAATACCATGTCCACCCATCGCTGATTTTCGGGCAGTATTTCGTACCGCCAGTAATCAGCTATTGTCGAAGTGTTGTACTTAGTAGCAGGGGATGTATGATAGTTTCGCCTTCAGCATCAGGCTTGTAAAGGATGTGTTTGTGTTCTGATATGTGCAGAGGAAATGACTATGCCCAGTCGTAAGGAAGGTATGGATTTGACGTGGAATACTGTGATAGCAAAGAGAAGAGTATGTTAAGTCATAATAGTGATACAATATTTCTATTTCCAGAGCCACAGCCATCACCAGGCTGTATTTCCAATACTTCGCTCATTGTCGAATGTCGTTCAACTGAGACTGCAATGGTAGCATTTAATTGTGACTATTGCGAGTTTTCACGTGAAGGTCTTCACAGACGGGACAAATTCCTCGTTACTCAATGGCTCAAAATGATTTCTTAGTCAGGGGAAAATTGTGTGATCTGGATGTTGGAAGCTATGCATGGAATGCACTGCCACAAACGCCGCGGACTTGGTGGTCTGACTATATATGTATGTATAAATACAGGGCGAGTCACCTAACATTATCGCTGGAGATATATATATATATACAGGGTGAGTCACCTAACATTATCGCTGGATATATTTCGTAAACCACATCAAATACTGACGAGTCGATTTCATAGACCGAACGTGGGGAGAGGGGCTAGTGTAATTGGTTAATACAAACCATAAAAAAATGCACGGAAGTATGTTTTTTAACACAAAGCTACGTTTTTTTAAATGGAACCCCGTTAGTTTTGTTAGCACGTCTGAACATATAAACAAATACGTAATCAGTACCGTTTGTTGCATTGTAAAATGTTAATTACATCCGGAGATATTGTAACCTAAAGTTGACGCTTGAAACCTCCGACGTTCAGTTGCGTGTTGTAACAAACACGGGCCACGGTCGGCGAGCAGCATCTGCAGGGACATGTTTACGATGACGACCGTGTTTACGAGTGTGGCTGTAGTGCACTGTTGTGGTTTGGTCTAGCTGTCGCAGTGTCCGCATGTAGCGCTTGCTGTCATTGTTATTCTGCATTCGTCTCCGCACGCCGACCAACTGTAGTACACCGTGTTACCAGACGTCTGTGATAGTGTAGTGTTGTAGGAACTGTGACCATGGTGTATTCGAACTCTGAAAAGGCGGAGATGATACTCATCTATGGCGAGTGTCGACGAAATGCAGCTGAAGCCTGCAGGGTGTATGCAGAACTAGCCCCTCTCCTCACGTTCGGTCTGTGGAATCGGTTCGTCACTATTTGATGTGGTTTACGAAATATATCCAGCGGTAACGTTAGGTGACTCACCCTGTATACAAAAGACGCCACTGTATGTTTGCTGGATTTACAAGTATCGATAACACCAAAAGGTTTCGTGGAAGTGGTGAAATTAATAAACCGAAAAGACTCTAGGGCTTTTTAAATTATAATTACATCCTTTATTCATCGAGAAATACGTAATGGCAGGAGGCTTTTTTGCACTACGAAAACGACACCCAGCTGGTACAAGTGTGGATGTATCATAATTGTTTTACACATCTATAATTGATAGTCAGAAATGTTATGCTGCTGCTTGAGCGTAAAGGTGATTTATGTTCCGACATATGTTTGTGGGGAGTAATCAAACAACTATTCACGAAAACAAAAACAAAAATTATCTACGTCTAGTCGTAATGGAAGGATAGATTGGACATGGTGACGTGATTTCATTGCACTGAGGAGTATATCTGACCATAAGTGGTGATAGATTCATTTCGTAAATTGCTGCACAATATAGCAATGCAAGTGTTCAACTGGACATGCTATAGTGTACGAACAGGACAGGGAATATGGCTATAACAATACGCCCCCTCATTAGTACCCCTACGCATACCCTCGTATTTTCCTTGTTGTTCTATCGATAGTGACGTTGATTACAGAACACCAAAGAGCGTTGGTGATGTCATTCCCAGCTTTACATTTGCGGGTGTGTATTCATTATCACATAGTGACAGACGCCTGTCCTTCATAACACTTGTTTCAGAGAAGCTTGGCAGAATGCAGCACCTTCCAGAAGTGCTGATTCAAAGACTTTGTCAGATAATTTCCTAGGATTGAGGAGAGTAGAGACACATCGCCGGTGTGAGTGTAGGCATACCATAATTTTTTCGGGCGCTGTACAGATATAAATCATAACTGCACTATTTGTGTAAAATGTGTATATATTGCAGTGTAACGTTACTGTTGCTTATGTTGTGGCATGATCAGAGAAAAAGAGTGTGTGTCCTATTGTGAGGTATGTATAGATTCAGCGCATTGATAGCCGGCCGCGGTGGTCTAGCGGTTCTAGGCGCGCAGTCCGGAACCGCGCGACTACTACGGTCGCAGGTTCGAATCCTGCCTCGGGCATGGATATGTGTGATGTCCTTAGGTTACTTAGGTTTAAGTAGTTCTAAGTTCTAGGGGACTGATGACCACAGATGTTAAGTCCCATAGTGCTCAGAGCCATTTGAACCATCAGCGCATTGATAACCACGAGGGTATGAGAGAGATTTTTATGTGGATAATTGTATGTGCTGTAGATACAGAAATTTCTTCCAGAACCACAGCTGCCAAGAGGAGACATTACCTGTACATCGGTCAGTGTCAGACCGCAGCAGCAGTCGTAATATTTAATTTTAGCTACACTGGTAAATATATTCCTGGTTCCCAATATTCTTATGAATCTTTTATGTATTTGATGATCTGTAGACATCTTTTGTGGGGTTTATCTATGGCAAGTTCTGCGTGTAAGGTGATATATTCTTTGTTCATGTGTTCAAAGGCAAACTGAAGCAGACTATCCACCTCTGGTGTAATGCTGTCCTAAATCAGACGTTGTGGTATTAGGACATCTCCAGGCCAGTAGCTGTAGGACACCGAAAATTCCTGCCATGCTATCCACACATCTTGTGGCAATGCGTCAGCCTCGCTGGGCAGGTAAACACATGCGCGACCGAAGTGTCTTGCGTATTCAGTTAGAATCGTTAGGAGCAATGCACCCTGAGGTATTATCGGAACCATTGGAACAGATTTCTATAGCACTGGACCCACAGCTTTGCATCATCGCGACAGTAACAGTGCCTAGGCGAACACATATTTCGACAGGAATTTCTCAGGTGTCAAGTATGATAGGATTACCACTGCCTCATGCTTACAGGACTCAAATGGACACCTGTGTGTGGCTTGGCAGCTGACAGCTGAAGTGACACTTCGCGGGGCTGCCAGTGCACCCTGACTCCTGGGGGCACTTGCTTAGTCGGCAGTGTTGGCATCGGGCATCGGGTGGTGGGATGTGTTTTTTACTAGCAATCTTTTGTTTAAACTATTTCCATCGATTTCACCGACCAATAGGATGCTGCGAATTAAAAAAACCTATCCCCTACACGTGAAGAATATCGATTTTATTAATCTGCATAAATTTTTCATATGAACTTGGTGATAGTGGTTCAGTAGTTATGGGGAGGGTGTGCATGAGTGGGTGACATGGAGCAGAACAGCAGTTTAAGTGCAGAACACTAGGTTTATTTGCATAATTTTTGTGTAAAACGCAGTACAATAGTTTAAGGGGATGGGTGGTAAAGAAAAATGCGCGAGAAATGGCGTTCAAAGGCATGCGAAATTCGAAAAGTGTACCAGAAAATGGTTGGAGGACACAGCTAATTACTTAATTTGGTATCAAAGGCGGTACAGTAGTTTAAGGAAATGGGGATGACAGAGAAAACCAGTTAACAGAACAATAGGTTAAGTGCTGACAAAGGGTTGAACATTAGGTTAAGACATCCAGAGTACAGTGTCGAACATTAGGTTATGCAACATGTTTGCCCCATGTAATTACAAACAGCAGAGAATGATGAGCAAGAGAAATCCAACCCCCCACCAACTGATTTTTTTTAAATAAACAATATATACTTGAATTTCCTGTTATGAGATCCTTCCTCTCCACCAAAGAGCCACCAATCTCCATATATTTCATACATTACCTTGAATCCCCTAAATCGTTTAAGTAAACAATATTCCACACATTGTCTAAAATGTTTAAGCAATATTCCATATAAAGCAGTCGATTTTCGTACAAATTCTTCAACTAAGTAAATAAACTATATTCCATACACTCCCAATTTCCAGGAGAGATGGTGGGATGGGTGGGGGTTACCAGAGGGGGGGGGGGGAGAGGTTAATTAACTGAACAATTTACTTAAGTAGTAAATCAAATTGATAAGAGTGAGAGAGGCTATTCCAATAACTTAGACCTGAAAGTGCACGTCTAGCAGTGATGGGGGAGGTTTCCTGAGGGGTTGGGGTGGGGGACGATTCGGGGAAATAATAGGTTAAGCGCCTGTCAATCAAAAGGGAGGATCCTGCAGCAGAACAATATGTTAAGAACCTGTCAATCAAAGGAAAACAATAGGTTAAGTACCTGTCAATCAGAGGAGAAAAATAAGTCTGCCCCTGTGTGCATACCTGCCCCTGATGTAATCAATCCACACTCACAAAATGAGCCAGCTCTCTCTTTGGTCCACTACTTACAGTCAGCTTCAAATGCCGATTCTCTAAATTTTCCCAGTAGTGTTCCATGAAAAGAACGTCACCTTCCCTCCAGAAATTCCCATTTGAGTTCCTGAAGAACCTCCTAAATACTCGCTTGTTGTTCGAACCTATCGGTTACAACTCCAGTAATGAGCCTCTGAATTGCTTCAATGTCTTCCTTTAATCCGATCTCGTGGGGATTCCACCACTCGCGTAGTACTTAACAATGACTCGCACTAGTGTCGCATATGAGGTCTACTTTGGATGAGCCACACTTTCCTAAAATTCTCCCAATAAACCGTAGTCGACAAATCGACGCCCGAACTACAATCCCTACATCTTCTTTCCATTTCATACCAATTTGCAATGATCCATCTAGATATTTAATCGCTATGACTGTATTCGAACTGTACTTACTCATTTGCATTAACTTACATTTTTCAACATTTAGCGCTAGCTGCCATTCAGCACACAAACTAGAAATTTTGTCTAACGATCTTCAATCTACCTACAATCAGAAAACAACATCACCTTCCCGTACACCACAGCGTCATCAGCGAACAGGACAGCTGCAGATTTTGCTGCTCACCCTGTCCGCAAGATTACTTATGTATATAGAGATTGAAAGGTGGCTACACTGAGTCACAGCGCCAGAGACTGAGCCAAAGAATATTATTGCGCCGCCTCCACTGGTGCAGTAGTAGCTCAGAGGATGTAGAGGGCAGTAGTAGTTCAGAGGATGTCGAGTGCAGTTGTTGTTCTGTTGGGCGAGAGAGTAGATGCTGTTCGGTTGGTGTAATGTATAGATGGAAGATGTTGCAATGATCACAGTGTATTTTTCGTCAATATATTTTGAGGTAAAAAAAAGTATTAAAGATTTCTTTAATGACAATGCCTCTTGGTCACAGGTTCAGTCAACAAAGCATCTGGCTCGTGTTCATGTATTAGACTTGTAATTCTGGTTTCTATGTGCAATTATAGTATTTCTGGTTTTTCAATTAGTTCATTGTAAATGGTATTTAAAACATCTTGTCGTATTGAGGAAGAACCGAGCCAGATACATGTACGTTGAGTCACACTACCACACACACAGGACAGTTACACTTGTGCTTTGTTGTTTCGTAGCTTTTATACTTGAGGGATCTTAATTAATCAATTGTGTTAATAGAAATTTCTTGTCGTTCATTATTTTTATTTTATGCTGTCAGATTGCGTGCTAATAGGGCCAAGTCTCGTAATCGGTCATACAGCTACTAAAATTATTGCAGCTTATTCTTTTTAATTAAGCCCCCATGCAAGATCAACAGCGGTCCTGTCACACTTCCCTGGGGCACTGCTGGCCATACCCTTGTCTCTGACGAACACTGGCCGTCGAGGAGAATGTATTGGGCTCTGTTACTTAAGAACTGTTTGGGCGACCCCCATTTCTGTGAACTTATTCCGTATGCTCGTACTTCCGTTAATAGCCTGCAATGGGGCACCGTGTCAAACTCATTCCGGAAATCTGGAAATACCGAATCTGCCACCCAGTTGCCCTTCATCCATAGTTCTCAGTATATCGTTTGTGTAAAGAGCAAGCTGAGTTTCGCACGAGCGATGCTTTCTAAAACCGTGCTGATTGGTGGGATTAAGTTCTCCGTCTCAAGGAAAATTACTATATTCGAACTGAGAATGTGTTCAAGAATTTGCAGCCAACCGAAGTTAAGAAGGATACTGGTCTGTAATTTTGCGAGTCCGTTTTCAAAAATGGTTCAAATGACTGAGCACTATGGGACTTAACTGCTGTGGTCATCAGTCCCCTAGAACTTAGAACTACTTAAACCTAACTAACCTAAGGACATCACACACATTCATGCCCGAGGCAGGATTCGAACCTGCGACCGTAGCGGTCACGCGGTTCCAGACTGTAGCACCTAGAACCGCACGGCCACTCCGGCCGGCAGTCCGATTTCCACCCATTTATACACTCCTGGAAATTGAAATAAGAACACCGTGAATTCATTGTCCCAGGAAGGGGAAACTTTATTGACACATTCCTGGGGTCAGATACATCACATGATCACACTGACAGGACCACAGGCACATAGACACAGGCAACAGAGCATGCACAATGTCGGCACTAGTACAGTGTATATCCACCTTTCGCAGCAATGCAGGCTGCTATTCTCCCATGGAGACGATCGTAGAGATGCTAGATGTAGTCCTGTGGAACGGCTTGCCATGCCATTTCCACCTGGCGCCTCAGCTGGACCAGCGTTCGTGCTGGACGTGCAGACCGCGTGAGACGACGCTTCATCCAGTCCCAAACATGCTCAATGGGGGACAGATCCGGAGATCTTGCTGGCCAGGGTAGTTGACTTACACCTTCTAGAGCACGTTGGGTGGCACGAGATACATGCGGACGTGCATTGTCCTGTTGGAACAGCAAGTTCCCTTGCCGGTCTAGGAATGGTAGAACGATGGGTTCGATGACGGTTTGGATGTATCGTGCACTATTCAGTGTCCCCTCGACGATCACCAGTGGTGTACGGCCAGTGTAGGAGATCGCTCCCCACACCATGATGCCGGGTGTTGGCCCTGTGTGCCTCGGTCGTATGCAGTCCTGATTGTGGCGCTCACCTGCACGGCGCCAAACACGCATACGACCATCATTGGCACCAAGGCAGAAGCGACTCTCATCGCTGAAGACGACACGTCTCCATTCGTCCCTCCATTCACGCCTGTCGCGACACCACTGGAGGCGGGCTGCACGATGCTGGGGCGTGAGCGGAAGACGGCCTAACGGTGTGCGGGACCGTAGCCCAGCTTCATGGAGACGGTTGCGAATGGTCCTCGCCGATACCCCAGGAGCAACAGTGTCCCTAATTTGCTGGGAAGTGGCGGTGCGGTCCCCTACGGCACTGCGTAGGATCCTACGGTCTTGGCGTGCATCCGTGCGTCGCTGCGGTCCGGTCCCAGGTCGACGGGCACGTGCACCTTCCGCCGACCACTGGCGACAACATCGATGTACTGTGGAGACCTCACGCCCCACGTGTTGCGCAATTCGGCGGTACGTCCACCCGGCCTCCCGCATGCCCACTATACGCCCTCGCTCAAAGTCCGTCAACTGCACATACGGTTCACGTCCACGCTGTCGCGGCATGCTACCAGTGTTAAAGACTGCGATGGAGCTCCGTATGCCACGGCAAACTGGCTGACACTGACGGCGGCGGTGCACAAATGCTGCGCAGCTAGCGCCATTCGACGGCAAACACCGCGGTTCCTGGCGTGTCCGCTGTGCCGTGCGTGTGATCATTGCTTGTACAGCCCTCTCGCAGTGTCCGGAGCAAGTATGGTGGGTCTGACACACCGGTGTCAATGTGTTCTTTTTTCCATTTCCAGGTGTGTATAAGGAAGTCACCTGCGCTTTTTTTCAGTCGCCTGCCTGTTTGTGCTGGGGAAGAGATTCGCGTTAAATGCAAGTCAGGTAAAGGGCCAGTGCCGTAAATACTCTTTGTAAAACGGAACAGATTCCATCAGCACCTGGCGACTCATTTGCTATCAATTCCTTCAGTTATTTCGCTACGCCACGGATGCTTCTTACTATGATGTCTGTGCTCTGCTCGAACGACGGTATGTGTGTACGATTCTCCTGCGAGAACGATTTCTTAATGGGAGTACCTACGCCCTATACCTACAGTGCAACATTTGCAATACTGATGACACATTATCTCAGAAACTTTCATAGACAGAAACCTGAAATTTTTGGGAAGTATTGTATGACGATTTTTGTGATTGCTGAAGTAGGTCCAGAGTAAACAGACAAATAATTAGTTACTTACAAATTTTTAAAATTATGTTCAGTTTTTTCCTTAAAGCTTCACTTTTTTCCTCTGTAAGTACAAAACAGTTACAGGTATGTGTATTTTGGTGGTTCGGTAGCTACAGTGTACTGAGAGGTAACTAAGAGTAACAGTAACACTAGGTATAGATATCTGTAATGGTTTCTCAGGTAATGGGTCAAATATTTTAAAAAGGTCATTTCCAGGAAATAAAGGTACAGGTTTCAAATGATATTAACTCATATATGGAGTCATGGCAACGTTAATAAACAGCACTGTCTGTATCCTAATCTTGATCGTCCTACAAGACTAGACTTTTCCTTCTTTTCCTCTCTCTTCATTCTCTATTCAGTTCTTCTGCTATACGCTGGGTTTCCAGGATTCTAATTCAATCCATTCGCTGGAAAGCTTGAAGCGTATTGGCTCGCAGGGTGCTTCAGAGTTGCTCTAGCACCATAATTATTTCCTTTTTACCATCATTAAACGTTATCACAATACCACAAACACCCAGATACAAAGCTTGCGTTGCTGCAGACTTTTTATTTTTGTATGCGGGTCCAAAAGACTTTACTCAAAGACTCATTCAGGTTTTCCGTTCGACCACGGAGACGTTTGGAAAGGAGGTCAGTATGAGGTGCTCTCTATGCACCGGTTTAATAGCTGCTATAAATGCAAGTGGAATGCTGTTCTTGTGCCTAAATTGTTACTCTGTACCTGCTGCCTGAGTTTTGCAGTGCTTGTAACGTTAATCAGCACTTGATAGACAAAGATCATGTATAGAGGTATCATCAGTGGATGATTGGTGGAAGAATGTAAGTCTTTCTTTACTATTTAGACTCTATTATTTTTACAGTTCAACACTTAAAAAGCACTAGTTGCACGTGGAATACCACCACTTCTGTTTACACACTGCATGCAGTCTCTTGACGAGAACATGTACTCAAGGAATGAATAGCTGAAAACCACAGTATTGTAGTTTAAATACTTCCAGAAGTAGATATAATTAAGTAACTCAATACAGAACGACTGGGTTTAATTAGGTTTGGTCACTTAACTTTGAAACGATAAAAAGTACTCCTCCAATTCGAAATATTTGACAAATAACACATCAAACTGTTCAGGAGAGATCAAGTATTATGAGGAAATAATAACTGGAAAATGTCACTGTTAGATCAGTTTCACCATACTTAGTCCCTTTAAACGCGAAATTTGAAACTTGAGCTTTCCTTTTCTATCTTGTACTCCCACTGCACGTTAGTCAACGAGTGACTGGATAGAATCCTTCGATCAGCTTGGCGATATTAGCAGAACCAGAACTTTCTCAGAAAGATCTTTTATTAAGGTACGACGGTGGTACCTGTCGCATGCTTTGCACGTCTATGTTTTTACAGATGCACGAATCTTTACTAACTTTTGCCTGCCGTCATTTGCCTCTGATTCCTCAGCGTTTTCCGAATTTCATTGTTGTCCTACGATACCGGAGCGCCGTAGCAGTAAGGACTGCAGAAGCTGTGTAGGGGGCAATTGCGTGAAGCGAGCTCATTGTTGCCATAGAAACCACGTTAGCGATAAGGGTCTATTCGGTGGCAGTCGTTTCTTTATGCTGCTACATGAACAACCCGTAGACAACAATACGGGAATTGTAGGTCCGCCTTGATGGAAAACACTTTTGTTACTAATTTATTTTTTTCTTCTTCAGGGCCAGCAGCGTAATATATGCCTGATAACGATATGATTATCAGAGTAAATACACCAAATAGCTGCGTATAATAAATGATCTTTATTTACGACAGTCTGTTTCGGCTTTATCGCCAATTTCAAGCACTGTACCTTCATTACAATTTTGCTGAGAACAGGTATGGATGCCAATGCCATTCGTATTAAAGTAGCCGTCTTGTACTTACGTCAGACTGATGTGGCGTCCATATTGTGTCGTTAGTGGACTGTTTTGTAACTGTCATTGCTTTAATACACTACTGGCCATTAAAATTGCTACACCAAGAAGAAATGCAGATGATAAACGGGTAATCATTGGCCAAATATATTATGCCAGAACTGACATGTGATTACATTTTCACGCAATTTGGGTGCATAGATCCTGAGAAATCAGTACCAAGAACAACCACCTCTGGCCGTAATAACGGCCTTGATACGCCTGGGCATTGAGTCAAACAGAGCTTGGATGGCGTGTACAGGTACAGCTGCCCATGCAGCTTCAACGCGATACCACAGTTCATCAAGGTAGTGAATGACGTATTGTGATGAGCCGGTTGCTCGGCCACCATTGACCAGACGTTTTCAATTGGTGAGAGATCTGGAGAATGTGATGGCCAGGGCAGCAGTCGAACATTTTCTTTATCGAAAAAGGCCCTTACAGGATCTGCAACATGCGATCGTGCATTATCCTGCTGAAATGTAGGGTTTCGCAGGGATCGAATGAAGGGTAGAGACACGGGTTACGACATCTGAAATGTAACGTCCACTGTTCAAAGTGCCGTCAATGCGAACAAGAAGTGACCGAGACGTGTAACCAATGGCACCCCATACCATCACGCCGGGTGATACGCCACTATGGCGATGACGAATACACGCTTCCAATGTGCGTTCACCGCGATGTCGCCAAACACGGATGCGACCATGATGATGCTGTAAACAGAATCTGGATTCATCCAAAAAAATGACGTTTTTCCATTCGTGCACCGAGGTTCGTCGTTGAGTACACCATCGCAGGCGCCCCTGTCTGTGATGCAGTGTCAAGGGTAACTGCAGCCATGGTCTCCGAGCTGATAGTCCATGCTGCTGCAAACGTCGTCGAACTGTTCGTGCAGATGGTTGTTGTCTTGCAAACGTCCCTATCTGTTGACTCAGGGATCAAGACGAGGCTGCACGATCCGTTACAGCCATGCGGATAGGATGCCTGACATCTCGACTGCTAGTGATACGAGGCCTTTGGTATCCAGCACGGCGTTCCGTATTACCCTCCTGAACCCACCGATTCCATATTCTGCTAACAGTCACTGGATCTCGCCCAACGCAAGCAGCAATGTCACGATACGATAAACCGCAATCGCGATAGGCTACAATCCGACCTTTATCAAAGTCAGAAACGTGATGGTACGCATTTCTCCTCCTTGCACGAGGCATCACAACAACGTTTCGCCGGGCAACGCCTGTCAACTGCTGTTTGTGTATGAGAAATCGGTTGGAAACTTTCCTCATTGTAGTAACCACAACCAACAGCGATAACGCCTTGGGCTGCGGATCGGAGCCGCCAGGCGGGGAAGCCGCCGGCGGTGGAGCTTGCACCACAGGGTATACACAGGACGAGTCGGACGACAGACCAACGACAACTGACAACAACCGACCACGATCGACTATGAGCGACACAACGAGGAAGAGATAAACAACGGAGGCTTGTGGAAACCACAACGCCAAACGTAAATCCATTCGGAACCAGAGCCAAGCAAATGTCAACAACGAGCAACGACCAGAACGCAGTACCACCGAGATAGAAACGAAATCCAGAGCGGGTACAGACTGCTGGACTAGGGCAGAGCGGGTCCCTATATACGAAACTGGAGGGAGCGGCTATTGGCCGCTGTCTGCACGTGGCTTATCGGTGGCGCCCTCGCTGCGCGAGAGCCGCTGCGCAGAATAGTCGCCCTGGAGGCGGAGCCCTCTATTGGCGGACCACGTCCATTTTTTCTGCCATGTGTTCGACTTCTGCGGCGGAAGGTACTAGATCCCACCCCCCCGAAATTGGTGCATAGGGGCGGAAATGCCCCAGACGATGCCAAGGCAGGCGGAACGAGGGCACGGGTTGTGATACGTCCGGAGGGACCACTGGGGGAGGAGAGGGCAAACTGTCTGCGGCATCCATCAATGTGTCACCAGAGGGCAGGGGGTCAGTGGGTGTCTCTATACCCCGGCGAGGCGGAAGAGGTGTCTGCAGAGCCGGCGAGGAGATGGAGGTTGAAGGGAAGGGCTCACCTCGAGGGAAGTGTCCGCACCAGGAAGCAGGGAAGGCGGTGGAGGAGGAATCAAGGCAGGGGCCCGAGGGCGGAGTTGGTTATGGTGGCGATGCTTAAGCCCTCTGTGTGTCTGTATGGTCGTCACTCGCCGCCCATGAGCCGCTGTCACCGTAGTGGGTGTCCATGCAGGCCTACTGCCATAGGAGCAGGCCCACATGGACATACCCGGGGCGTAGCGGCGGGAGGGGGCGAGAGTTTGTTTGTTTGGGGTTTAAGGGCGCTCAACTACTGAAGTCATTAGCGCCCAGTCACAATTGTTAGAGCACATAGAATCTAGTAAAACTCAAGGGGGGGGGGGGGGGGGACACCAGAAAGTTCTTACAAAGATGCAGATAAAATAAGTGAAGGAGTTAGATGTCTTTGGACAAGCCAGTCAAAGTAATGAAACGAAGAACATGAGCAGCTGCTCGAGCGTCATCAGCTAAAATATCCTGTAAAGTAGATGGCAGAGACAGGACAACACGAGATTGACTAAAACGGGGACACGACAATAAAACATGGGCGCACTGTTAATGCATGACCACAAGGGCACTGCGGGGCTGGGTCACCGGAGAGCAGGTAGGGGTGGCTAAACCGGCAATGGCCAATCTGCAACCTGGTCAGAAGGAGCTCTTCTCGCTGAGAGGGTCGGGAGGAGGTTGTCCAAGCAGTTGGGTACGGTTTTACTGCCCAGAGCTTGTTTCCTTGAAGTGATGACCAAGTATCCCACCACAAAGACACAAGCCTCCTACAAACAACCCCACTAATGTCAGATGACGGGACACAATGGGAGGCCGGCCGAGGCAGGAGCACTGCAGCCTTGGCTGCAGCATCAGCAGCCTCATTCCCAGGCACTCCTACATGGCCGGGAACCCACAGAAAGCTGACAGGAGAGCCATCAACAGCAGAAGAATGGAGGGACTGCTGAATCCGTTGCACCAGGGGATGGACCGGATATGGAGCTCCAAGGCTCTGAAGAGCACTGAGTGAATCAGAGCAGAGTACATACGATGAGTGGTGGTGGCGGTGGGCATACTGAACGGCCTGCTGGAAAGCAAAAAGCTCGGCCGTAAAGCTGGAACACTGGTCGAGGAGTCAGTATTTGAAGGTGCCGGCCCCGACGACAAAGGCACAGCCGAAACCATCGTCAGTTTTGGAACCATCAGTGTAAATAAAGGTGTGACTGGCAAGTCGCGCACAAAGTTCGACAAACAGTGAGCAATACACTGCAGCCGGAGTACCCTCCTTCGGGAGCGAGCTGAGGTCGAGATAAATACGAACCAGAGCCTGGAGGCACGGTGGTGTCGGGCTCTCACCCTCTCTGAAGGTGGTAGGGAGGGCAAAATCCAATTGTCGAAGCAGGCGACAAAAGTGGACTCTAGGGGGCTGCAGGGCAGACACATACAACCCATACTGACGGTCGAGAGAATCGGCGAAGAAGGACTGATAAGAGGGGTGGTCGGGCATTGACAACAGCCGGCAGGCATACCGACAAAGCAGTACGTCGCGCCGGTAGGTCAATGGTAATTCAGCAGCTTCAACATAAAGACTCTCGACGGCTCGACGGGACTAGTGTAGAATGCTCCGGTCTCAAGACATAACCCCCAATGGTGGATGGAGTTGAGACGGTGTAAGAGGGATGGCTGAGCAGAGGCTCCCATAATCCAGCTTTGAACAGACTATGGACCGATACAAGCGAAGCAGGACAGTGCGATCCGCTCCCCAAGATGAACCACTAAGAACTCTGAGGACATTAAGGGAACATGTACAACGGGCAGCCAAATAAAGAGACGTGCGGAGACCAACAAAGTTTCCTGTCCAGTGTGAGCCCTAGAAACTTAGTTGTTTCCACGAATGGGAGAACAATGGGACCGAGATGTAAGGATGGCGGAAGGAACGCTTTATATCGCCAAAAGTTGATGCAAACCGTCTTCTCTTCAGAGAACCGGAAGCCATTTGCCACACTCCATGAGTATAGGCTGTCGAGACAACGCTGAAGGCAGCGCTCCAGGAGGCATGTTCTCTGGGCACTGCAGTAGATCGCGAAGTCATCGACAAAAAGAGAGCCTGAGACATTAGGTGGAATGCAATCCATAATTGGATTGATCGCTATGGCAAAAAGGGCTACGCTCAAGACAGAGCCCTGAGGCACTCCGTTCTCCTGGAGGAAGACGTCGGACAATACGGAACCCACACATACCCTAAACTTGCGATGTGTTAAAAAGGAATCAATAAAAAGGGGCAGGCGACCGCGTAGACCCCACCTGTGCATAGTGCAGAGGATACCTCCTCTCCAACAGGTCTCATAAGCCTTCTCCAAATCGAAGAACGCGGCTACCGTTTGACGCTTTCGCAAAAAGTTGTTCATGATGAATGTTGACAGGGTCACAAGGTGGTTAACAGCGGAGCGTTGGCGACAAAAGCCGCATTGAACATTGGATTCAAGAATCCAAACTAACTGAGCGTTAACCATGCGCTCCATCACCTTACAGACACAGCTTGTAAGAGAAATGGGGCGGTAACTAGAAGGAAGGTGTCTATCCTTCCCGGGTTTGGGTATAGGAACAACGACAGCGTCATGCCAACGCATGGGGACTTGACCTTCGGTCCAGACGCGATTGTAGATACGAAGAAGGAAGCTTTTGCCTGCCAGAGAAAGGTGGGCCAGCATCTGAACGTGAATGGCATTTGGCCCCGGAGCAGAGGACCGGGACAGTGCAAGTGCACGTTCGAGTTCTTGCATAGTAAAGGGGGCATTATAATTTTCCAGATTCAGCGAGTGGAAGGAGGGTCGCCGAGCCTCTTCTGCCTCTTTCCTGGGAAGAAAGGCAGGGTGGTAATGTGCAGAGCTTGAAACCTCCGCGAAAAAGCGGCCGAAGGCGTTGGAGACATCCACAGGATCAACAAGGACCTCAGTACCTGAAGTCAGGCCAGGTACCGAGGAGTGGGCCTTAATGCCCGACAGCCGGCGCAGGCCATCCCAGATGACAGAAGAGGGAGTAAACCTGTTAAAGGAGCTGGTGAAAGACAGCCCAACAAGCTTTTTTGCTGTCTTTGATGACTCTACGGCATTGCGCTCGGAGTCGTTTGTATCCAATACAATTCGCCAACGTAGGATGGCGGCGAAAGGTGCGTAAAGCACATCTTCGAGCACGGATAGCGTCTCTACAAGCCTCATTCCTCCAGGGGACGGAAACGCGACGTGAAGAAGAGGTAGTACGAGGAATGGAATGTTCGGCAGCATTGATGATAACAGCCGTGAGGTATTCGACTTGAATGTCCCAACTGAGAAAATCGTGGTCCAGAAAGGTCGCCAGGGAGGAGTAAAGTCCCCAGTTAGCTTTCGGTATGTTCCAGCTCGAAGGACGTGCGGATGGGGTGTGGTGCAGGAGACGAACGACACAGGGGAAGTGGTCGCTCGAATAGGTGTCAGAAAGGACATACCACTCGAACCGACGGGCAAGAGTGGTATAACAGATCGAGAGGTCCAAGTGGGAGTAGGTATGAGTAGAGTCCAATAGGAAAGTCGGGGCGCCAGTATTGAAGCAGACAAGATTGAGATGGTTGAAGACATCCGCCAAGAGGGAGCCTCTCTGACAGGATGCAGGAGAGCCCCAAAGGGGATGATCGGCATTGAAGTCGCCAAACAATAAAAACGGCGGAGGAAGCTGAACAAGCAGGTGCATCATGTCAGCCCGACTAACTGCGGATGACGATGGAGTGTAGACGGTACAAACGGAAAAAGTAAAGGCAGAAAGAGTAATACAGACAGCTATTGCTTGGAGTGGGGTGGTCAATGGGATGGGATGGTAATAGACATCGTCCCAAACGAGCAACATGACCCCACCATGAGCTGGAATACCATCCACAGGGGTGAGGTCAGACCGCTCCGAGGTATAGTGGGTAAAAGCAAGACGGTCAGTAGGGCGCAACTTGGTTTCCTGGAGACCAAGGATGAGCGGACAGTGCAGGTGGAGGAGCAGTTGTAATTCCTCCCGATTAGATCAAATACCTCTTATGTTCCAATGTAACAAAGCCATCGCTAGTCTGAAAAAAGGGGGAACGAAACGGGTGAAGAACTGGTCACCTCGACGGCCGCGGAGGGCCAGGTTTCGAGGGAACAACGCTACAACCGGCGAGAGGCGGATCCTGTTCCATCGAGTCGTCGCCAGCTGTGGCCGTTTTCCCGGGTTGCGTAGGAGGGGCAGCATCATTCGCCGACGAGAGGCCAGCTGAGCGCCTGGCAGCAGAGCGTCCCGGCGAAACTGAGGACGGCCGGGAGCAGCGACTCACGGATGGAGCGTCAGACGAAACGCGCCAGGGTGGAGAGGGGGATAAAGACTTCTTCTTGGAGGCCTTCTGGGAAGTCCAATGAGGCACGGGGATGGTGGGCTGGACCCGAAGAAGGTGCTCACGCGCGGGGTCCGTTTTGGAACGCCGGACCTCGGAAGCCGGGGTCCGGAACGTTTCCCCGATGGACGCCTGAGAAGAGGATCGCTTCTCAGGCGGCAGAGGGGGAGGAGGAGGAAGGGTGGCCCCTGGGGCAGAGGGGCAGGGGCCGCGAGGGAGGAGGATTTGGAAGGGAGGGATTTGGGAGGCGGAGGCATAGACCCTGGATGGGGTGAGGAGGTGGAGGGGGGACAGGATAGGGGTGAGGATACTGTGGAAGGAGCAGACACGACTGAGGCAAACGAAGTTGTCAACGTCACGAGATGGAGGCGGTCATACTTTTTCCTGGCCTCAGAATAAGAGAGGCGATCCAAAGTTTTTAATTCTTGGATCTTCTTCTCCATCTGATACGCAGGGCAGTCTAAAGATCTAGGCGAGTGGATGCCAGGACAATTGACACACCGTGGTGGTGGGGTGCATGTATGTTCCTCACGAAGAGGACGTCCACAATCGCCACAAAGGGGCTCAGCCTCACACCGTGACGATATGTGCCCAAAGTGCAAACACCGAAAGCAGCGCATAGGAGGCGGGACGTAAGGTCGCACGTCACACTGGTAGCACATCACCTTTACCTTCTCCGGGAGAACGTCCCCCTCGAAGGCGAGGATAAAGTCCCCGGTGTCGATGCGATGGTCTTTGGGGCCGCGCTGGACTCGCCGGACGAAATGCACGCCTCGGCGCTCCAGGTTGGCCCTGAGCTCCTCATCAGATTGCAGCAGGAGGTCCTATTCAGTGCCAGATGCGGGACAATGGACACTGGGATGTCCCTTAGTCGGTCGCAGGCCTGGAGCGCAGCCAATTGAGTGGCGGAGGTGGTCTTTATAAGAACGGACCCCGAACGCATTTTACTGAGAGCCTCGATTTCCCCGAAGATGTCCTCGATGTGCTGGACAAAGAACATGGGCTTGGAGGTGGCGAACGTCCCCCCATCGGTCCGAGAACAGACTAAATAGCGGGGGAAGTACTTCGCCCCAAGCCGGCGGGCTTGTCCTTCCTCCCAGGGACTTCAAATGGTTCAAATGGCTCTGAGCACTATGGGACTCAACTGCTGAGGTCATTAGTCCCCTAGAACTTAGAACTAGTTAAACCTAACTAACCTAACGACATCACAAACATCCATGCCCGAGGCAGGATTCGAACCTGCGACCGTAGCGGTCTTGCGGTTCCAGACGGCAGCGCCTTTAACCGCACAGCCACTTCGGCCGGCTCCCATGGAGTGGCCAAGGGGGGAAGGGGCAGGAGAACCAGAACCAGAGACAGTACCTTTCTTTTTAAAAGACTCGGCCGCAGAGCAACCCGATACATGTTGACGTTTCATCTGCGAAACGTCTGCCCCGATACCACCCACTCCGACCAGGGGATATCCCCACGGGCGCCACCCAGCCTCAGCAAGGGCCACCTGGCAGGATGACCGTTACTGGGAGTCCTGATGCCCCAAGGAGACGGGCATCTACTCCTTGGCCGACGTGGGGAGGGTGAAGCTCAGGTATCGGCAGTACGATCCCTGTGTTGTCAGGGGGCTACAACCTAGAGGGTACATGACGACCCCACCACAATGGGCTGGCTACCGTGCTGGATTTCGGGTGCCATGGAAAGTCCATCATGATCGTAGGTGCAGATGGGGACGCACTATGGGCGTAACTTGTGCAACCCATCAGGTGTTTAGGCCCAATTTGAGGAATAGCAGGTGTGGTTACTACGCCGTTACAATGCTGAGTGCCAAGGTCTTAGTGCACTGAGGACCAGTGAGACACCACGTAAGGCGTCCTTCCCCAAAAGGCTCGTACTTCTGTAGAATTTTGAAAAATGGAGGTCAAACCCCAAGGGGGACCATCACATGGAAGGCCAAAACGGTTGAAACTCCTTTTAGTCGCCTCTTACGACACGCAGGAATACCTCAGGCCTATTCTTACCCCGGACCCACAGGGGGGGGGGGGGGGGGCGAGAGTGGGGCCCAGAAGGGGATGGTGTCAGCAGGTGGAGGAGGGTCCGAGGTTGTCACCCATGAAGGAGTTCGGCAGGACTATGACCGGCCACCTATGCAGTGCAGTAGGTGCTTAGAAACAAGGTGAGGGCCGAGGTGGTGGCTGACGGCTCCACTGATTTCATCAGCTGCTGTTTGAAAGTGTGGACCAGGCGTTCCGCCGCGCCATTGGATGAAGGATGGAAGGGGGGAGAGCAAATGTGTTTGATACCGTTAGCGAAGCAGAAGGGCTGGAACGAGGACGCCGTGAATTGTGGCCCATTATCTGTGACCAACGTCTGAGGAAGGCCTTCAATGGTCAACACCTGAGCGAAGGTGGCGAGGGTGGCGTCAGTGGTGGTGGCCGCCATGCGAATCACATATGGGTATTTGGAATAGGCATCAACGATGAGAAGCCACATGGAGCCTAAGAAGGGGCCTGCAAAATCGAGATGGATCTTGTCCCAGGGTTGGCTGGGTGTTGGCCAGGGCGCGAAAGATTGTGGAGGACTAGCCTGATGACGTGCACACACTGTGGAACCACGGACCAGGTGCTCTATGTCTCCATCGATCCCTGGCCAATAGACATGTCATCGAGCCAACGCCTTCATGCGAGACATCCCCCAGTGTCCGCGGTGTAATAAGTGCAGGACACGGTGGCGTAAGTCCGGAGGGATGACCACCCGATGGGCGTCCGAGTCCGTGGACAACACGAGGACGCCCTCCATCACCGAAAGTCTTTGTGAGACGTGACGCCACGGGCTGAAGTCAGTTTTCAAACGTCGGGTAAGGTAGGGAGGCCAACCATGGGTCACATAGCAGAGGACTTGCCGCAGAATGGGGTCCCTGCGCGTGGAAGCGGCGATTTGCGTGGCTGTCAGACGAAATCCATTAAGAGTCTCCCGGCGGACAGAGTTGATGTGGAAGCAGAGGACTTCCTGCTGGTCGAACGCCAGATCGGGTCCTGCTGGGAGACGTGACAAGGCATCTGCACTAGTGTGTTGACTGGTGGGATCATAGCGGATGGTGTAAGTGTAATTACGCAAGAACAACGCCCAGCGCTGAAGACGCTGAGCCGTCCATTCTGGGAGGTGCGAATGGGGTCCGAAAAGCGACACTCAGGGCTTGTGATCCGTGAGGAGGGTGAACTGCGCCCAAAACAGGTAAATGTGAAATTTCGGAACTGCAAAAATAACGGCAAGAGCCTCCTTTTCGATCTGAGAGTAATTCCTTTGCGCAGGGGTTAACGTCTTGGATGCATATGCCACAGGTTGTTCCGACCCATCCTCATTCCTGTGTGCCAGGACTTCCCCAATCCCATATGCTGAGGCATCGGCCGCCACCACCAAGGGATGATTTGGAGAGAAAGGCGTCAGGCAAGGGGCAGATTTCAGCATCGTCTTCAGGAGGGTGAAAGCCTGATTGCAGGCAGAAGTCCACGTGTAAGGCACCCCTTTGCGATGCAGGCGATTTAGGGGATGCGCGACGTGGGTGGCTTGGGGTAAGAACTTTAAGTAATAACTGACTTTCCCCAAAAATACCTGGAGTTCGGATAAGTTTTGTGGACGCGGAAGGGCATCGATGGCTGCGACATTGCGGTCCGAAGGGCGAATGCCATCTTTACTGAGCCAATGTCCAAAGTACTCCACTTCCGGTTGAAAAAAACTGCACTTCTCCAGTCGACAACGTGAACCCGCAGCCTGCAGGGCGTGAAATAAGGTACTGAGGTTGCCCAGATGTTCCTGACGCGTCCGCCCTGTGACTAAGACATCATCGAGGTAATTGACACAAGCCAGTATTGGTTGCATAAGTTTCTCGAGATACCACTGGAAAATCGCAGGGGCAGAGGAAATGCCAAACGGAAGATGCTTGTATTTATAGAGACCGAAAGGCGTGTTGATGACGACGATGGCCTGCGATTCCTCATCCAACGGCAATTGGTGATAGGCTTCTGCCAGATAAATCTCAGAAAAGTACTCGCCACCTGCCAGTTTAGCGAGAAGGTCTTCCTGTCGAGTAATGGGATAAGTTTCGACCAAAGACTGAGCGTTGACCATAGCCCCAAAATCCCCACAAAGACGAAGCGATCCAGTGGGTTTCTGGATGACCACTAAGGGCGTTGCCCAGGCTCTCGATAACCCCCGCAGCCTGGAGCCGATCGAGTTCCTGCTTGACGGCCGCACGCAAAGCTGCCAGGATAGGCCGAGCCCGACAAAAGTGAGGCCCTGCATTCGGCAGTAAAGTGATGCGTGCCTGGAAATCGGAAGCGCAGCCCAGATCTGCCGAAAACAGGGAGGAAAAGGACGCGCACAGATCGTCTAGGTCCTGAAATGGAACCGTAGTTGAAACGAACTGCACTTCGTCTTGAATGGAAAAGCCGAACCGTGTAAACACATATAGTCCAAAAATGTCCGAAGCCGACGGGTGGTCCACCGCAAATAGGGTAAGGGGCCGGGGAACGTTTTTGTAGATGGCTATGACAGAAAACTGCCCACGGAGAGGGATGGAACCGTCGCCGTAGGCGACCAACCTCTGAGAGGGTGGGGCAATTCTGGAGACCCGGGACGTTCATACATCGTCAGATTGACCAAAGAAACTGTGGCCCCCGTATCGACCTGGAAACGGACGTCCTCGTTAAAGATGCGTAAGGTGAGGAATAACTTTTGTTCCAATGTGTCGGTCCGAGGGGCGACTACGTGTAAAGCATGGACAGCCTCCTGTTGGCCCGCAGGGGCGGGATGGGGGCGGGTCGAGCGGTAACGACAGACAGATCGGAGGAGGCCCTCTTTCTCACAGAGCGAACAGGTCTTCCAGCGATGGGGACAGTCAACTCGAGTGTGGGCCAAGAAGCACTGGGGGCACGACGGGAGGGGTCCACGCGGCCGACGTCGTGGGGTGACCAGCGGTTCGGACGCCATAGAGACGTCAGACAGTGAGGAATCTCGATGGCGGTGCCCTCTGGAGACTGCGCCCCGTCGACGGCGATAAGGAGTGGAGCGGGAAGTGGACTCGACCGCTGCCACTTGGGGCCGCGCCATGAGACGTTCGTTCGCCGCTTGAGCAATTTCGAACGAATGGGCAATACGCAGAATGTATTCCAACGAGGGGTTGTCCAACTTTAACGCCGCAGTGCAGACCTCTGGATCGGGCGCCAGTTGAACTACCACATCCCGAATTAACGAATCTGCATATGACGCCTTGGACTGCTGATTGGTGCACTTGAAGTTGCATCTGCGGCTGAGGCCTTGCAAATCCATCACCCAGGAATGGTAAGACTGACCCCGCTGCTTGTGGTATTGATGGAATTCCAAGCGAGACGCAACCACGTGGTATCGCTGGGAATAATAGTTAGTTAGCAACACACAGATCTCGTGAAAGGGAGAGAGCCACGGGATCGGCCAATGGTGCCAACTTGCGGAACAAGAAAAACGTGTCCGGTGAGGCCCAAGACAAGAACAACGACCGCTGCAGAGAGTCTTCTGACACCTGAAAGGCTGTTTCCCAATCCTCTTTTGCGTCATTGAACGGTGAAAACCACGGTGGACGTAGGAACGTGTCTGAAAGCAGGGCACCTGGGGAAAGAGGTGGGAGGGAATCCCGCTTATTCACCCCGTCCGAGAGCAACTGCAGTGAGGTCTGTAAGACCTCCAACTGCTGCTGCTGCTGTCGCATGAGCTGCTGCTGTTGCTCTAAGAGAGGGAGTAATTTCTCTTCCATACTCCTATGTTCCGTTTACCTCGTCGCCAAATGTAGTAACCACAACCAACAGCGGGAACGCCTTGGGCTGCGGATCGGAGCCGCCAGGCGGGGAAGCCGCCGGCGGTGGAGCATGCACCACCGGGTAAATACAGGACGAGTCGGACGACAGACCAACGACAACTGACAACAATCGACCACGACCGACTATGAGCGACACAACGAGGAAGAGATAAACAACGGAAGCTTGTGGAAACCACAACGCCAAACGTAAATCCACTCCGAACCAGAGCCAGGCAAATGTCAACAACGAGCAACGACCAGAACGCAGTACCGCCGAGATAGAAACGAAATCCAGAGCGGGTACAGACTGCTGGACTAGGGTTTTTTTTTTACTTTATTGTTATTTTAAAACCTGTACAAATCAGGTAGGCTGGCAGCGGCACACTACGCCACTCTTCAGCCATAGCGTTTACAATAGTATAAGAACGGAGAATGATAGTGAACAAAGTGACGGGCAAAAGAGAGAGGTCATAGAGACACAAAAACATGGAGTCGTTCACACGTGGCGATAACAACACTGAAAACACGTTGGCACGGCGCACAGAACACTGATGAATCCGACGGCACAAGTGAACGTAGTAGAGGGATGGCGGACACCAAAAATCACTAAACGACGTCACACACACGAGACACAGAAGGCGATGATCTCCGGCGCGCGAATGTTCACTATGCGTGTGCGAGTCCAGGGACCTGCCAAGAGAGGAGGAGGAGGAAGGGGAGTGGGAGAGCGAGAGGGGAGAGCAGAGATGCCACGGGCAGGGGAGAGAGGGGGGGAGGGAGGAAGGGGGAGAGGAAGCCTGGGGGAAGAGGGGGGAGGGAGGGGATGGGGAAAAGGAAAAAGAAGGGAAGAGAAGAGAAGGGAGGGAGGGTGCCGAAAGGAAAGGACACCGGAAGTGGGGGGCGAGGCCGGGTCAAAATTGATAGGAGGGGTAGATGGAGGGGATGAGGACATCATCAGGGAGAGGGAGCTGGCGGAAGCCACCTTGGGAGAGGGTAAGGAGGGTGGAGAGATGGAGACCGGGTGGGATGTGGGAATACAGGCGCGGCAGTGGGCAGGGACGGGAGAGGATCGGGGATACAAGCGGGTGAGGAGGATCAAGTTTACGGGAGGTGTACAGGATCCGTATCCTTTCAAGGAAAAGGAGGAGGTGGGGGAAGGGATGAGATCATACAGGATCTGCGTGGGGGAGGGGAGACGGATGCGATAGGCGAGGCGGAGAGCATGGCGTTCAAGGATTTGGAGGGATTTATAAAAGGTAGGGGGAGCGGAGATCCATGCTGGATGGGCGTAACAAAGGATAGGGCGGATGAGGGATTTACAGGTGTGGAGGATGGTGGAGGGGTCGAGACCCCACGTACGGCCGGAAAGGAGCTTGAGGAGACGGAGTCGGGAATGTGCCTTGGCTTGGATTGTCTGGAGATGGGGAGTCCAGGAGAGGTGACGGTCGAGGGTGACGCCAAGGTACTTAAGGGTGGGAGTGAGGGCGATGGGACGGCCATAGACGGTGAGATAGAAATCAAGGAGGCGGAAGGAAGGGGTGGTTTTGCCTACAATGATCGCCTGGGTTTTGGAAGGATTGACCTTGAGCAACCACTGGTTGCACCAAGCGGTGAACCAGTCAAGATGGGATTGGAGAAGGCGTTGGGAGCGTTGCAGGGTGGGGGCAAGGGCAAGGAAGGCGGTGTCATCGGCAAACTGGAGAAGGTGGACGGGGGGTGACGGCGGCGGCATGTCCGCCGTGTACAACAGGTACAGAAGGGGGAGAGGACGGAGCCTTGGGGCACACTGGCGGAGGGGAAAAAGGTGTAGGAATCTGTGTTATGGATGGTGACATAGGAAGGACGGCGGGAGAGAAAGGAACCGATCAGACGGACGTAGTTAATGGGAAGGGCGAAGGTTTGGAGCTTGAAGAGGACACCGGAATGCCATACGTGGTCATAAGCGCGTTCGAGGTCAAGAGAGAGGAAGATTGCGGAGCGACGGGAATTGAGCTGTTCGGAAAGGAGATGAGTGAGGTGAAGGAGAAGATCGTCGGAAGAGAAGGACGGCCGAAAGCCACACTGGGTAACGGGAAGGAGGCGGTGCTGGCGGAGATGCTGGTGGATGCGTCGGGTGAGGATAGATTCCAGGACCTTGCTGAAGACCGAGGTAAGGCTGATGGGACGGTAGGAGGAGACAGCGGACGGCGGTTTGCCGCGTTTAAGGAACGTGAGGATACGGGAGGTTTTCCACAGGTCGGGGTAGTAACCGGTGGACAGGACTACATTGTAGAGCCTGGGCAGGGTGGAGAGAAAAGAGACAGGAGCTTCACGAAGGTGACGGTAGGTGACACGATCGTGACCAGGAGCGGTGTTGCATTTTGCGCGGAGTGTAGCGATGAGATCCTGGGTAGTGATAGAAGTATTAAGGTCCGTGTGTGCAATGTTGTCCAAGTACTGGAAACCAGGAGCGAGGGGAGGGACAGAGATGTCAGTTTGATCGTGGATATCCGGGAAGAGGGAGTAATCGAACTGGGGATCATCGGGGATGGAAAACACATCGGACAGGCAGGAGGCAAAGCGATTGGCCTTACTAAGGGCGTCAGGGAAGGGGTGATCATCATGGAGAAGAGGATAGTATGGGGAGGGCTTAGTTCCGGTAAGGTGACGGAAGGTGGACCAGAACTTGGACGAGTTTATAGGGCTGGACTAGGGCAGAGCGGGTCCCTATATACGAAACCAGAGGGAGCGGCTATTGGCCGCTGTCTGCACGTGGCTTAGCGGTGGCGCTCTCGCTGCGCGAGAGCCGCTGCGCGGAATAGCCGCCACGGAGGCGGAGCCCTCTATGGACTGACCATGTCGATTTGTTCTGCCACGTGTTCGACTTCCGCGGCGGAAGGTACTAGACTCATGTCACCACTCTGTAGGTGTCGCCACCGGCGGCAACGTTGTGTGAATGCTCTGAAAAGCTAATCATTTGCATATCACAAAATATTCTTCCTGTCGGTTAAATTTCGCGTCTTTATCACGTCATCTTCGTGGTGTAGCAATTTTAATGGCCAGTAGTGTAAGATTGTAAATGATGTCAAGATGTTGAAAATGAAATGTAAATTATGACGTGACAGCAGTTTGATAGTGGTATGTCTATATAAGCAGAAGAAACTAACGATCAAAGTCCGAAAACAATTTATTGGACTGTTCAATTAACCAAAACCAATTCTCCAAGTATAACACCAACACAAAACAGTGATCCGTCTTCGAATCATAACTACATACAAGAATAATATAGAAAACAATTGAAATAATTACCTACTAATCTCCGCCAGAGACTTCTCCGATATACCAAGCCTAATCCGGAGATCAGCGAGAAGATCCAAGCTGGGCTGCTGGGGCGGCAGCTATCCATGTCTGCTGGCGGTCGATGAACTGCCGATGTGTGGCCGAGCGCCGGCCTTTATAGCGCTTCGGCGGATGAGTACCTCGGAACTATTTTCCATCACGTGGTTTGACGTGTGAAAATAGTTCCAGGATCTGCAGCGACCTTTATGTGGGCCGGTAGTGGCCCTTGGTGGCCGCTGGTGTCTTTGCTGTGTTGTTGTTGTTGTTGTTGTTGTTGTTTCTGTGGCCGATGATCAATATTGCCTGTCGGTTGTGTAGTGCTTCGGTGTGCCTGCGAAGTGGGCAACCCGTAGCTGCAGGCTGTCAGTCTGGTTGCAGATACTGTAGGCGCCGTGATGTCTGGTGGAGAAGGCCACAGCAGATAGTGCCACTCTTACGACGCTATATGTTTACAAAGACTGTGGAGATGAAAAGCGATATTATTTTACCAACTAGAATTTGTTTAGATTATCTGTAGTTGTTGCATAAGCATGTTACATCCGATTTATCCCTTTTCGCGTTCTTAAAGCTCAATGAAGTTTCTAAGGTAGTACTTGTGTCTAAATTCTGTATGTTCGTTTAATATTTATTTGTGCGTATTTGCCTGTGTGCACGCAGATTTCTATTTCCTCAATAGTGCTCACTGCAAAAAGTTTTGGTATTCTGTGCAGAATCTGTAGTGCATTTTCGATCGTATCAGCAGTGTGATTTTGATTTTTCAATTATAGAAAGAAGCTCGGCTGATTATATTCCCTCTGTCTAATGTGTTCTTTATATCTCACGTTAAAATTTCTTCCTGTCTAGCCAATGTAAAAGCTATTACAGCTGCCGCAAGTGATTTTATATATGCCTGGGTTATCATTTTCGATGTTCTAATGCTGGCGGAACGTAATTTTATTGAGAGGTTGTTATTGGCTCGAAAGGCTAGTTGAATAACAACCTTTCAATAAAATGATTGCCGGGCGGTGTGGCCGAGCGGTTCTAGGACCTTCAGTCTGGCACCGCGCGATCGCTGCGGTCGCAGGTTCGAATCCTGCCTCGGGCATGGATGTGTGTGATGTCCTTAGGTTTAAGTAGTTCTAAGTTCTAGGGAACTGGTGATCTCAGATGTTAAGTCCTATAGTGCTCAGAGCCATTTTTGAATAAAATGATTCTTGTAGATGGGAACACGAGGGCAAGCACAACTCACGTACCTCCCTCGCCTAGTTATTAAACGGACTTTCTTTCTTCTTTTTTTCCGGTCAGTTTTTTTGCGACCCCTCTGCGTCTGCGCCCTTGGCGGGTGGGCTACCGCGCCACCCTTTCGGTGCGTGGCGGTGGCACCGACAACGTGGCTGTGGAGGTTTGCCGCGGGCAAAGTGCGGCCGACGCGGACTGCCAATGAAACAGCAGCGCAGCTCAGCAGGCGAATCAGGTGCCGCGCGGCGACCCGGTGTTTAACAAATGAAAGCGCCACCCGCCGCCGCTGCGCGAGGCCGCTCGGCATTCCAATGACGGCCCCTGGTACTCTGGAAGCCTCGTACTCTGCTATCGCGAGTCCGGACACGGCCGCTGCGGGCAGATCAACGATCCGCTGTTTACAGACGCGCCCGCCCGCACTCTGCAAACAAGTGCTGCGCGCGGGGCGACTGCGGAAAAACCCGGCGATCATACAGAGAGCGGACGAGCAAACAGGTCTCTCCACTGCCGGCGGGGCAGCAGGGCGGCACCTGCCGGAGGGAGCAGGCACGACACAGCACGCGGGGGCGGTAATAAATTAACTCTTCCTCTCTCTCTGTAGTGTCCGCAGGAAATTAATAACGCGTGGCTGGGCAGTCGCGCCGCGCAGGTTTACGCGTCCGGTATACCTGGACAGCGATCCGTTGCAGCTGCCCCACGGCACATGAGCTTATTATTTCGTCTTTCTCCGGCGTGTTCCTCCACAGTGTCGGGCGTTGTTTGTAATTAACGTTCCGCAGCTGGATAAACACTGCCTCTCTCTCTCTCTCTCTCTCTCTCTCTCTCTCTCTCTCTCTCTCTCTCTCTCTGTGTGTGTACATGTGTGTGGGGGGAGGGGGAGGGAGGGAAAGAGGCGCGCGGGCGAGTGTGTGTGTCTGTGCGTGCGTGTGTGTGTGTGTGTGTGTGTGTGTGTGTGTGTGTGTGTGTGTATTGTTGCTAGAATCAGGACGTGTTTCCCCACCGCAGGACATAGTGCCGGAACCTGTTCTGCTGCTGATACATTTACTTTTTCATAGTTTGAATACGAGCGCGCCGCTTGTATTTTCCAGCTGTGTGAGGAAACTACGACGACTTTCGTTAAAACCAGGGACAAGTTGCTACCATGAGACCGCGTTAATCGATTCTGCCATCCCTGCTTGCTAGAACAACATCATAGTTACAAATGGAAGTTATAAACGAAAAGAACACAGCTGTGGATCTCCCACAGTAGAACATCCTCAGTGCTTGTGGTTTTCATTTATTACCACAACATTGTGAGTGTTCTACTGTAGGAGATCCACAATTGTGTTATTTTTATTATAATTATGATGTTACCAACTGCTTCTCGAAAAAGTGTGTCCCTACTGTTACTTAGCTTAATTTCAATTTGTCTCTGATACAAACATCTCCTACAGAAATAGCGATCGATAGCAACTACACACATCAAAAATGTTTTGCGTCACCTCGGTTCCGAGAGTTCCGGAACCTGTACAGAAATTTGGAATAGAAATCAACATAAACATCATTTCAGCCCTTTTTATTGCTCATGAAAACCACACACTGTATGTTGTACTACTATACAGGGAGATCTTCAGAGGTGGTGGTCCAGATTGCTGTACACGCCGCTACCTCTAATACCCAGTAGCACGTCCTCTTGCATTGACGCATGCCTGTATTCATCGTGGCATACTACTCACAAGTTCATCACCGCACTGTTGGTCCAGATTGTCTCACTCCTCAACGGCGATTCGGCGTAGACCCCTCAGAGTGGTTGGTGGGTTACGTCGTCCATCAACAACCCTTTTCATTCTACCCCAGGCATGTTCGATAGGGTTCATGTCTGGAGAATATGCTCGCCACTCTAGTCGAGCGATGTCGTTATCCTGAAGGAAGTCATGCAGAAGATGTGTATGATGAGGCCGCGAATTGTCGTCCATGAAGACGAATGTCTCGCCAATATGCTGCTGATATGGTTGCACTATCGATCGGAGGATGGTATTCACATATGGAACAGTCATTACTGCGCCTTCCATGACCACCAGCGGCGTACGTCGGCCCCACATAATGCCACCCGAAAACGTCAGGGAACCTCCAATTTGAGGCACTCGCTGGACAGTGTGTCTAGGGCGTTCAACCTGACCGGGTTGCCTCCAAACACGTCTCCGATGATTGTCTGGTTGAAGGCATATGCAACACTCATCAGTGCAGAGAACGTGATGCCAGTCCTGAGCAGTCCATTCGGCATGTTGTTGGGCCCATGTGCACCGCGCTGCATGGTATCGTGGTTGCAAAGATGGACCTCGCCATGGATGTCGGGATTGAAGTTGCGCATCATCCAGCCTATTGCGCACAGTTTGAGTCGTAAAACGACGTCCTGTGGCTGCACGAAAAGCATTATTCAACATGGTGGCGTTGCTGTCAGGGTTCGTCCGAGCCATAATCCATAGGTAGTGGTCATCCACTGCAGTACTAGCCCTTGGGCGGCCTGAGCGAGGCATGTCATCAACAGTTCCTGTCTCTCTGTATCCTCTCCATGTCTGAACAACTAGTTCACTCCGAGACGCCTGGACACTTCCCTTGTTAAGAGCCATTCCTGGCACAAAGTAAAAATGTAAACCTCAGTATTGACCGTCTAGGCATGGTTGAACTACAGACAACACAAGCCGTGTACGTCCTACCTGATGGAATGACTGGAACTGAGCGGCTGTCGGACCCGCACCGTCTAATAGGCGCTGCTCTTGCATGTTTGTTTACATCTGTGAGCGCGTTTAGTGACATCTCTGAACAGTCAAAGGGACTGTGTCTGTGATACAATATCCACAGTCAACGCCTGCCTTCAGGAGTTCTGGGAACCCGGTTGATGCAAAACTTTTTTTTGATGTGTGTAGTTGAAAGTTTTGTTTCCTTCACCGGCAGAGATTGCCGTTTGTGTTGGAAATTATTACTAGTTTCACGCCACTACTCTCAGAAATTCTGAAGGTAACAGGGATAAAATACGGAGAGCAACAGGTTAAACATAACTTGCGCAGAAGTCAACTGGACTCAAGAGAGTCGAAGGACATAAAATGAAAGGAAGGAGACGAGAAGGGAGCCAGTCGCCGTTGCATTCAGTCTCTATATTAAGCAAGCCGTAAATAAAACCAACTTGAAATTTGGAACGGGAATTAACATTGAGGGAAAACGGATAAAATCGTCTCCGACAGAAACAGCGATTAAAAGCAAGCAATTTGAATAGAATTTCAGTATCACTAGCACTTTTATTTTATACACGAGACAGTATGCGACATGCGCTGAAATTCTATTCAGATCATTCTCTACCGATACGGAAGTCTTCTGTCTTCAAGTTAATCGTGTCGAACATGCTTAACAGTAAAAAAAGAAAGCAAATAATTAAAAATTTTGTTTATTCCGTCGTCATACGTCATTTGCTACAAATGATGACAAGTTTCAGGTTATTACTCTCAAAAATTGTTGGTAATACTAGGGATAAAAACACAGCGACCGAAATCTTATCTGCACATACTACAGAAAGCAAACTGCTGTTATAAAATTCAGAGGACATGGAAGTGAGCCAGTTATTGCCAAAGGAGTGACGCAAGGTTGTAACATATCACTGATGATATTCGACGCGAACATTGCGCAGACAGTAAAGCAAACAAACGAAAATTTTGGTAAGCGAGTTAACGATTAAGGTGATGTTTTTGGGGGGGAGGGGGTTGGCGGTGGCGATAGCGATGTAGTTCTCTCAAAGAATGTAGTCGAATATAATAAGAAAGTATTTATGGAATTAGAATAGGGAAAGAGATCCTTCATGTAGAAGACAAATTCTGATATCTGCAGAAGGAAAGAGTATAAAATGCAGACTGTCAATAGAAAGAAAAGCGTTTCTGAGAAAGAGAAATCTTTTAGCCTCCGCGCATGCACTTGCTTCCGATTCACTGTGCATGCACGACTATCCAAATTTCGAACTTTCCTTTCCATCATCTGTCACTCTTACCGATGTATCGCTATGCGTTAGTTACTGCCGTTTGTAATCACTCTGTTCATTTTGTATCGACTTGTACTTGGAGTGTAGCTGTTATGGATGTGAAACGTAGACGATGAACTGTACAGGTAAGAAGAGAATACAAAATTTTCAAGGTGCTCTTACGGAAGGAAGGCTGGAAGATGATAAGTAGATGCGGAAAATGGTGAAGAGGTACTGAATCGAATTAAGGAAAACAGACATTTGTGGCCCAACTTCACTAAAAAAAAGGGTACCAATTGATAGGACATAACTTGAAACATCAGAGGGTCCCAATTTCGTACTGAAAGTATATTTGGGGGGGGGGCGTAAAAATAGGAGAGGTAGACCAAGAATTGATTACAATAAGCAGGTTGAGGTGGATGTAGGTTGCAGTAGTTAACGTAGAAATGAAGAGATTTGCTCTAGCCTGGGACTGAAGACCACAACACTGTATGCCCGAGATGACCACGAAACACTGGATTTAGACATTTTACATCAAAGCGCAATTTTTTTCAGTGAATCGAAAGACAGACGTAACGCCCCAAATTTAGTCAAATTTAGTAGACATTTGTAACAACAAGGTGTACAGTGTATGACAGCGAAATAATAAGCCTTTGAACTGTTTCCTGTTTTCGACAGATATAAGTCAGTTACCATCTAACCGAGACTAACAGTGTTTGACAGAAAAGACGTTCATTCAGATCCTCTCAGAGCCGGCCGGTGTGGCCGTGCGGTTCTAGGCGCTTCAGTCTGGAACCGTGTGACCACTATGGCCGCAGGTTCGAATCCTACCTCGGGCATGGATGTGTGTAATGTCCTTAGGTTAGTTAGGTTTAAGTAGTTCTAAGTTCTAGGGGACTGATGACCACCGATGTTAAGTCCCATAGTGCTCAGAGCCATTTGAACCATTTGAAAAAGACCCTCTCAGATTCTAACCAACCTTCTTAATTTGGTGAAATAAGTCTTTCACGTCACAGATCTTGGATACTATCTTTAATCTCTTTTGATATTGCACCAATCTTTATCTCGCCTATACAGCATCTTGGATTCGTCTGTGCCACCGAAGAAAGTGGTACCGTAGTGAAAAGTTCGAACTTAGCCTGTAATGACATTAACTACTAGAGAAATTAGTCAACAGCTTTTTCCTTTTTGTGTCCAAATTTGTCAGACATAAATCGTCGTTGTACAGCACTGTTAAAACGACGTGCTCCACGCAGATGATCACCTTTTCCCTGTTTCTTTATGTCATTCAAACCGTCTGGTGCGTAATTTTCTGTCTTAAATTTCATTAAAATTTCTCTGAGTTATTGGTGCCAGAGCGTATCTCAAGAACTGACACTGGCCAATATCATGTTTAAATTTCAGTTAAGAGTGGCTAATTTCAAAAATGTATTTGAACGTTTTAACAACGGATATAATGGAATCATTTTGTTTCGTTAGCGGTGGTAAGCCAGTGAGGCAAGTTCTAATTACGCGAGGGCAAACATTAAGCTCAGGCTATTTGCAATAACAACAAACAGAGGCTGAGTGCACGTATAATTAGGAGACGACTAACTGTAGATTCTACAACACGTTATAACCAGGCGGAAAATGCAATTACAATTAAATAGGTTTGCACTAAATAACGAAGTCCATCAACAGGACAATCACTGATCTATTGGGAACCGTAATTATGAAAATATTTTGCTGCAGCTGTTTGTCGAAATGAGCAAGGCTCAGCGACATAATAGAAAATTATAAACGGCGTCCCAAACGATATCAGGAAGTAAATTTTCAACACATTCTGAGATTGCGCGTTGACAGTTTTATTGAAGAGTAGACTATCTTTTTTAAGTAACCGGGTACCGGCACGTAGCGCGGAATTGACCAGCAGATGCCACAAGAGGCATACCCGCCAGTGTTAAAGGAGGCGGAGAGTACTGTCAGCAGAGAAGCTGATGGGTCGGTGACGTGAGTTCAACGACTTCTGACGATGACGATCATTGGATGTCATCTCATTCAGGACGTCAGCAGAGAAATGTTTGACGAAGAAGTGAAGCTTAAGTTTGAAACAGGACCGAAAAAAAGTGTACGGTGAAGAACGTTATTGAGTTAGCCCTCGAATATGGTATGTCCTTACTCAAAGAGAACAGGTACGGTATACATCGATTTCGAAGCACTTAGAAGAAACAACTTCATAGGCGTACAGAAATGCTACGCTTGCCATGACTTAGGATACCCAGTTAAGCGCTGTAGGCGAGACGCAGCTGTCTGCTCCAAATGCGCCAAACTGGGAAAATGGTTCAAATGGCTCTGAGCACTATGGGACATTACTTCTGAGGTCATCAGTCCCCTAGCACTTAGAACTACTTAAACCTAACTAACCTAAAGACATCACATACATCCATGCCCCAGGCAGGATTCGAACCTGCGACCGTAGCGGTCGCGCGGTTCCAGACTGTAGCGCCTAGAACCGCTCGGCCACTCCGGCCGGCTAATCCGGGACATATCCTAACCAACTGTGCTGAAAAGGCGGTTGGTTGCATACCATGTCTGTATGTACTTGCAACAAAGCAGGTGGTCCGGAATGCTCCATATACAAGCAGTTGCTTGAAAAACTGATGGCTAATACAGACTACAATTGCCGGCAGCGGTGGTCTCGCGGTTAAGGCGCTCAGTCCGGAACCGCGCGACTGCTACGGTCGGAGGATCGAATCCTGCCTCGGGCATGGATGTGTGTGATGTCCTTAGGTTAGTTAGGTTTAAGTAGTTCTAATATCTATGGGACTGATGACCACAGATGTTAAGTCCCATAGTGCTCAGAGCCATTTGAACAGACTACAATTTTCAAAGCTATATCTACTAAGAACGCGACAACGTTCATTCCACACATCTCGACAGCGCGTACGAAGACATCCACTGCCGGAGACACAAATCTCCAGCTACCAGGGCGAGGTCATGGCGCCGCGCAATTGCATGGCGGCAACAAAGGGTCTTCCTCTCGCTGATATTCGACGCCCTTACCCTGCGCAGTTACACCGCGTAGACCGCAGAGAGAGTGCTACCTGTACGTGTGGGGCCAGGGCACATACTTTTTCACTGTCACCAATACATAATAGGACACCAGAAACCAACGTAGTACGACAATGACATGATACAGGCATTAAGCGACAAAGACGAATGGGAGATAACAAATGAAATCGCTGGTGGTGTCTCAAGGACATTACACGACGAATATACACAGACACACCGTATAACAGAACACGCACGAAGTACGTAAGACAGCAGCTCCAATTCATATACCAATACAGACAGCAATACCGAAATACACACTCACTCAAACAGCGAACATTTTCACCAACACGAACCGCAGACAACCTTCCACCACATCTACAATAATTAAAAAGTTCAAATATTACACTGAAACTCCAAATAAACTGGTATAGGCATGCATATTCAAATACATAGATATGTAAACAGGCAGAATACGGCGCTGCGATCGGCAACGCCTATGTAAGACAACAATTGTCTGGCGCATTTGTTAGATGGGTTACTGCTGCTACAATGGCAGACTATCAAGATTTAAGTGAGTTTGAACGTCGTGTTATAGTCGGCGCACGAGCGATGGGACACAGCATCTCCGAGGTATCGGTGAAGTGTGGATTTTCCCGTACGACCATTTGACGGGTGTATCGTGAATATCAGGAATCCAGTAAAACATCAAATCTCCGACATCGCTACTGCCGGAAAATAATGCTGCAGGAACGGGACCATCGCGACCCAATAGAGACGTTCAACGTGACAGAAGAGCAACCCTTTAGCAAATTACTGCAGATTTCAATGTTGGACCATCAACAAGTGTCAGCGTGCGAACCATTCAACGAAACAGCATCGATATAGGCTTTCGGAACCGAAGGCCCACTAGCGTACCCTTGATGACTGCACGACTCAAAGCTTTACGCCTCGCCTCGGCGCGTCAGCACCGACGTTGGACTACTGATGACTGGATACATGTTGCCTGGTCGGACGAGTCTCGTTTCAAATTGTATCGAGCGGATGGACGTGTCCGGGCATGGAGACAACCTCATGAATCCGTGGATCCTGCATGTCAGCAGAGGTCTGTTCAAGTTGGTGGAGGCTCTGTAATGGTGTGGGACGTGCGCAGTTGGAGTGATGTGGGAACTCTTATAGTCTAAATACGACTCTGACAGGTGACACGTACCTTAGTATTGCTACAGAGTGGTTTCAGGAATACTATTCTGAGTTTAAAGACTTCTGCCGGCCACCAAACTCCCCATACATGAACATTATTGAACATATCTAGGACGCTTTGCAACGTGATGTTCAGAAGAGATCTCCACCCCCTGCAGTCTTACGGATTTATGGACAGTCCTGGAGGATTCATGGTGTCAGTTCCCTCCAGCACTACTTCAGTCATTTGTCGAGTCCATGGAACGTCATGTCGCGGAAGTTCTACGTTCTCACGGGGGCTCTGTACGATATTAGGCAGGTGCACCAGTTTCTTTGGCCCTTTAGTGTAGAATACACAGTGTAATGCAACCGACCCTGTAAACACGTTCTAGCTTAAGGACAAACAGCAGGCATTATACCGCTGTTGGGATGTAACACTTGTAACTGAACACTTAGTACATGCCGGCCGTGATGGCCAAGCGGTTAAAGGCGCTACAGTCTGGAACCGCGCGACCGCTACGGTCGCAGGTTCGAATCCTGCCTCGGGCATGGATGTGTGTGATGTCCTTAGGTTAGTTAGGTTTAAGTAGTTCTAAGTTCTAGGGTACTGATGACCTTAGAAGTTAAGTCCCATAGTGCTCAGAGCCATTTTTTTGAACTTAGTATATAAGCAACATAATAGGTAAAATTCAAGACATAATATAGGAACACACTTTATACTCACACACGATTGCACTTTCCACAATACATAATAGTTATAGCGTTTTTGTAAATAGTGTTTAGAAGTATTAATTCGTAAATTAGACTCTAGCGAACCGGGACTACAAAGTTAGAAGTAGTTCCGAGTCTCCCAGATCAGTCTAGCTCAGACAGAGTACCATTTTTCTCTCTCTTTCTGTCCAAGTCTTTCCTATCATCTATCATCGTATTTTCTTAAAATTTGAATATTTTTTGTGTTTTATTTCAATTTCTTATATACATTTAATTTGTTGTTACTTCCATTGTAATTGCTGAAAACAATAATAGGTGTTTGTAATAGGGAATATGTCTTGTAATCTACATGAAAGGCTGTAAAACGAACGACCTGTTATGAAATGTAAGGCAACAGGTCTCAAAATTAGCAATATACCAAATTCAGAATTCAAAAAATTGTCACCTGAATAACAAAACCATTAGAGAGGATCGTTGTAAAAAATCACATGGAATCACTCGGCCGGCCGCTGTGGCCGAGCGGTTCTAGGCTCTTCAGTCCAGAACCGCGCTTCTGCTACAGTTGCAGGTTCGAATCCTGCCTCGGGCATGGTTGTGTGTGATGTCCTTACGTTAGTTAGGTTTAAGTAGTTTCTGATTCTAGGGGACTGATGACCTCAGATGTTAAGTCCCATAGTGCTCAGAGCTATTTGAAGGGAACCACTCGTCAGTTCAATTAAAACAATGAGTTCAAAATAACGGCGCATAATGGTCAGGCAACTCTCCACAAGCCACACATCCCTGCAGTCATAGTTAAGCTACTCTTGAGGTGGTGTGAAGAGCGAAGCCACTCGACAGACGGTGATTGGAAATGACTAGATTGGAGCGACGGATCAGTCTATATGCTGTGGGAATCCGATGGAATGGTTTGGATTTATGTATGTCTGGAGAATCTTACCTGCCACCATGTGTAGTGCCAACAATGAAATATGAGGCGACTGCGTTACGGTACGGGGTATTTTTCGTGGTTTGGATGTGCTCTCGACATTGCGCTTAAGAAAACTCTGAATGTGGAAGGATATGAAGACATTTTACAGCATTGTATAAGGAGTGCTACAGAGGAACAGTTCGAAGCAAAAAGTGGCATTTGTAATACAATGGTTTGTGGACAATGACATGCCTGAAGTGGGCTGCCCAGAGTACCAACCTGAACCCAGTGGAACATCTTTGGAATGAGTTAGAACGTCGACTTTGCTCCAGACTCGAGCGTCCAACAGTGCTACCTTCTCTAATTTCCTGTGTGCTGAGCACATGCTATTTACACGTCATCACCAACAGGTAGACAACTTCGCATCGCGAGCTTACAGTCAGAGCGTACGTGAATAATAGTAACAGAAACTATTCGCTGAGGTGACAAAAGTCATGGGATAGCGATAAGCACATATATAGATGGTGGTAGTACCGCGTACAAGAGGTATAAAAGGGCAGTGGAATGTTGGAGCTGTCATTTGTACTCAGATGATTCACGTGAAAGAGTCTCCTACGTGATTATGGCCGCACGACGGGAATTCAATATTCCGAGATCGACAGTGTCTAGAGTGTGCCGACGATACCAAATTTCAGGCATTACCTCTAACCATGGACAACGCAGTTCTCGATAGCCTTCACTTAACGACCAAGAGCAGGGATGTTTGCGTAGAGTTGTCAGTGTTAGCAGACAAGCAACACTGCGTGAACTAACCACGAAATGTGGGACGCACGACGAACGTATCCGTTACGACAGTGCGGCGAAATTTGGCGTTAATGGTCTACGGCAGCGGACGACCGACGCGAGTGCCTTTGCTGACAGCTCGACATCGCCTGTAGCGCCTCTCCTGAGCTCGTGATCATACCGATTGCACCCTATACGACTGGAAAACCGTGCCTGGTCAGATGAGTCTCGATTACAGTCGGTAAGAGCTGGTGGTAGTGTTCGAGTGTGGCGCAGAGCCCACGAAGACATGGACTCAAGTTCTCAACACGATACTGTGCAAGCTGGTGGTGGCTTCATAATAGTGTGGGCTGTGTTTACATGGAACGGACAGGGTCCTCTGGTCCAACGGAACCGATTATTGACTGTAAATTGTAATGTTCGGATACTTGGAGACCATTTTCAGCCATTCATGGACTTCATGTTCCCGAACAACGATAGAATTTTTATGGATGACAATGGGCCATGTCACCAGGCCAAAGGTGTTGCCTATTGGTTTGAAAAACATTCTGGACAATTCGGGCGAATGGTTGGGCCACCCAGATCGCCCGACATTAATCCCATCGAACATTTGTGTGACATGATCGAGAGTTCATTTCGTGCACAAAATCCAGATCGGCAACACTTTCGAAATTATGGACGGCTGTAAAAGCACCATGGCTCAATATTTCCGCTGGAGACTTCCAGCGACTTGTTGAGTCCACGCCACGTCGAGCTGCTGGGCTACGCTGGGCAAAGCGAAGTCCGACATGATGTGAGGAGGTATCCCATGACTTCTGTAACCTTAGTGTACAGTGTATAGTGCCAGCTGCTCCTTCCTCTGCGGTTCAATACAGTTTAAGGTTCGACACAGGGGGGAATGAATGTATGCCATGAAACTGACTAAGGTAACACAGTTCTGGTAAAATCAACTTTATTCTTAAATTTGTTTTGTCACAGGGCTGCACTCTTCGCAAGTGTTCTAATACATATATCTGAGTCAGTTTTATAGCTTAACAACACAGTTATACTGATCGTTTTGAAACGTCCCCTTTGAACAATTATACAAGACTGTGCTTAAACTGACACACAATATTTTTAGCGCAACGCAATCTGACTTTCAAAAATCCCTACAAAAGAATGGTCCTGACTAACATTAACCTATACCTTTCACAAATCACTTACCTCACAAAAATCTTGGTTACTCGAACTACTGCAATACAGCGAGCGCCACTACTGCCAGCTAAATAAAAGATTCAAACTACGGAAGGCACTAACTACTGATAGGCATAGTTAGCAAATGAAAGATTTTAATAGAGAACAAACAATGTATTTACCTTAATAGTGTTGAAAAATTATAATATACGTAGCAGTTCATGACATCCAGTCTTACAAATTTCCAAACTCCGCCATTTCTCTCCCCACATCCACCACTGCAGGCGGCTCACCTCCAACTGCGCAACGCTACGCGCTGTTAACATCCAGCTGCCCAACACTCACAATGGCAGACAACAATGCAAACTAGCCACAGACTGCACACAGCACAGACAGTGATTTTCATACAGAGCGCTACGTAACGTTGCCAATAAGAAAACATAAAAAGCCTACTTACATAGCCCCCATGCTCCCCACAAAAAATTTTACAAATTGTTTTGGGCAGTGGCCAATAATGATTTGATAAAATTTTTTCATAATTACAATAACAAAGAAATCAAATGCACACACTTATTGATACAATGTTGGTCAAAAGCTAAAATTTTCTCACAGTCCATAAAGACAGTCCTGATCGTTCATCACAGTAAAACAGCAGTGTTTATCTCAAAGTCTGAGCAGTAGAATAAAATGCACACGGAAGTAGTGGATTTCCATGCAGTCTTGAAGAAGTAGTTTTGTCCTTCCAACAGGAAGACAGTGCTGACTCTTGACATGCAGACAGGTAATGGACCACAACAGAGCAAACCCACCGCAGAGTCAGTCGCAGTTTTGAAGAATATTGTTAGGTAGGTCATCGCAGAGTAGACCCACCGTAGTCCTGGTGGAGATTACGGTATTGGTGGGCCACCAGAGGTGCAGACCCACTACAGTCCTTGTAGAGATAATGGTACTGGTGAGTCAGCAAAGGTGTAGACCCACTGCAGTCCTTGTAGAGATAATGGTACTGGTGAGTCAGCAAAGGTGTAGACCCACTGCAGTCCTTGTAGAGATAATGGTACTGGTGAGTCAGCAACGGTGTAGGCCCACTGTAGTCCTTGTAGAAATAATGGTATTGGTAGGTCATCAAAGACGCAGACCCACTGTAGTCCTTGTAGAGATGGCCAGCAGCCATCTGTTATGACTGTGCAGGTGCACAATCACCATTGAAAAGCCTTGCTTGTAATATAGCAAGTCCATAACCACCACTTGTGCACTCAGAAAGTTTTTGGAATTGTCCTTAGAACCAGCAATGCTGTTATCCAGTCCCTTGATGAATTATTAACACATGTGCAAACACTAACAGTCCCTACTTCTCACATATTCTCCATATACTATGACCAACAGAAACGTGTGCAGTGAAATGTAACTTACAAGTTACTTAATTTGATGAACTGGTGTCAATTACAAATTTATAACATGATAATACAATAACAAAGGTACAAAATACATCATTAAAGAACATAACAATGCAGATAACATTTGTAGTAATACAGGCTTTACAAAAGAATATAAATAAACATTTACATCAGTGTTACAAGAATTATGACATAGGTACATACATAAAAGATCAGAATAACTTTTGAAACATCAACTTCACAAATGAGCATTAAAACAAAACAGAATAATTAATGTCTAAACATCTTTACAAAGTAAATAACATATTATCAGAAAAATTCTACAACGTAACTCTCATCAGATAAACACATAAAGACAGGAAGAACGCAAATACCCAAGGGTACACAAACACATAGTGGGATAATAGAAAAGGAAAGGGCAGGGTTTGTTTTCAGTGTAACATTTGGTACTGCAGTCCAACCCAAAACTTCATTACATAGATCTTTCGTCTTATTTCAACATTTGTTTCCACCAAAAAAAATCCTATCCAAGCATGCTTTCTGTATTTATATGTTCACATATTTCTTACCTCATTATTTATTTTCCATTATCTTACCTCATCATTTATGTCAAAGAAAATCCTACCCAAAACCTGTTGTCTCTAAACCCTACTTTTTTTGTTCACATCCTCTTTCAAAATACTTTTTTTTGGCCAAACCATTTTCTTAAAGCTTCTCAATGCATTTCTTCCAATTCATCACAACTCGTTCTCTCATATAGCCTAACTTAAATCTACTGAGCTCAGATGCTAAACTAAGGGACGAGACAATGCAGCAGCACAAAACAATTAACACGAACAGCAATGACAAAAAAATGCAAATTGGCAAAGTAAGCAACAATATTACAACTAATATAAGGCAATGAGCAGCAAACAAGAAAAATAAATCAGTAGTAAACTGGCTTAGCAGAGTAACACAAAGTCAAATTCAGTAACACCATGCCTGGCAAACAGCAGCAGCAAATGAAATAACATATCTAAACATGACAGCTCAAGCAGAAAAAATATTACCTTAAAGACAACAATGCAGACAAGGGAAATGTATATTAACATCTTAATGTCTATGTAATTAAAGTGGTGCACCACAAGAAGTTATTCTACCAAAAAAATTTCCAAGTAGTTGAAAAGAAAATTCCATATGCAATTCCTGTGAAGGGAAATGTCTTTGTGCTCCCTCATTTTTTTTGAATAGAGCATAAAATTATTTACTGGATCTTAGGCATAAAATATTTATATTAGTACATCTATTAAATTTTATTTTAACCAATGCTGCAGTGCTAGAAACTAGATATTAAACAAAATGGGCAAAGCAAGGCGTGAAACGTCATTCACTAGCCATATGGCATTTCATAATGCAGTTAACAATCTTTCAACTAGCAAGACAATAGACATGAAATGTTTCTCATCATTTCATTTCAGTAAATATCATAAATTAAGAACTCTACAGTGTAATCATGTTTTCAAGTTTGAGGGTGTCGTATTTACGATGCTTTCTACAAAGGAATGTCAATAGCAAGGATAACGGCCTCCCTTTTTTTTTCTTCTCCACCTGTGCCTCTGATAGGCACACACTAATGGCTTTTTTCCAGGTATCTGTCGTGCAGCTGGGTGCCCACGATGCATTACGTGAAGGTGGTCACTTAACTTTCTTACCGAAATATTTGCAACAGCAGTTTCCACTACAGTGACAGTCTCATATAAAAATATTTCACAGGTCAAGAATTTGCGTTACAAATCTGTAGAAACAAAACCCTATTGATATAACAGTGTCCAAAAAATTTTCGTCGGCATTGTAATACATTCATGCATTTACATACATTTCATAACTGTTAAAGTACGATTCTTGGTTTCCAACAACCTTTTTCACAAACCAGAGTCCCTAACCACTACTCATTATTCCTTACCTTATTCGTTGACATTTCTTCAATATTTCATCATAACAGATACGTAGCATAATCAAATAACTCATATAGGATCAGATTATTGACCATAAACATACCTCAACAGCATAATACACATCGTCGTTGTAATAATAACATCATAACACCTCAGTCAAATCTCAGAAACGTCGTAGCTTTCTGCAATAATGTCAAAACCTAAAAAAATTCTCTGCTCATTTCAGTAGTGTCATCTACCTCAAATGTACTTTAAAAATCATGATCCCATACCAAATACATCATTCAAAGCTCTCATAGTATCACAATGGTTCCGAAAAAATATATGAACAGTTCACAAAGTACAGACAAAATACAATTTCATAAGTGTGAAGTTATCCAACTGTGTAATTACGTAAACATCTGTAACTGATGTAGTAAAATAAATATTTGTCTCTCTCAGTTAAATGATCAGATAGCTGTGTAATTCTGTGTTAGAGAAATATGGTACCGATGTGTAAAGTTGTATAAGCAAATACCATATTAGCTAGGGCTCCTTGTGCTTGCCACACACATGGTACACAAAGTAAGTGTGTACCCCCCTCAGGATTAATGCAATTATACCCTCAGGTGTTACAGATTACAACAATGGAATGAAATGTATCACGGAATATCTTTGTATCATTTTACTTCAAATATCTTTAAAAATAAATGATTTAAGTACAAAATCAATCACTCAAATATGTGTCCTTTAGCGCTAAATGTGCGTCTTGCTGTAAGATAATCTCTGTGGAAATGTCATAGTTATCGTCCTCCGAAAGCTAAGTTCTGCAGAAGTCAATGTACTTACCTCATGATAAACAAAAGTGAAATGCCTTGCGTATAGATATCGTAGTTATTACGTACAGTACCGTGATCAAGAAAGTACTACACTGTAACGTATTGTTGTGCTACAAACCAAAAAAAAGGCTGTCTTATTGTAGCTATACCACAAAGTTACTATTAAACATGTTTTACTTTCCAGAAGAATTCAGAAAAACTGTGCAGATATAAAGCAGATACAGCACAAAAGCAACAATGTAAATTGTGTCATACATTAGTAGCGCCGTGATATAAATGTATAGCTGTCAAAGAAACCAAGTGCTAAGTCATCTTTAATCCCACAGAAAGTACTTCAAATAAGGAATGTCTTGTCAAGCAAACCAAAATGTTTCATGAAAATGCAGTGCCGGTATATGTTCTAAGTATGTGAGCCTTATAGTCGTTACGTGATCGTGCAACTAACAAGCAAGAATGTACAAATAACAACACTGCATTGTCTGTTCACTATAACAATGCATTCGTAATTTCTGTTTAAATAAGTTCTCTTGGTTCTTGACTGGATATTTAACTTCAAACATTGTTGCATGTTAACAGATACTAAGCCTGACAAAGCATACTAGAAATGTGAAGTGAAAAGCTTTATGGCAAAGACAAAGTTAAAAAGCAGATTATCTTTCAATAAACGGTTTTACATGTGAAATGTGGTGTAAACTTTTACTCTTGCTAGTACGCAGAGTTTCAGCTTCTGTGGAATTATCATGTGGTATATGGGACATCGGTAAAGAATGCTAAAATTTTTCTCAAGGTTAGCGTCTATGTAATTTTTCACTGAGCCAGCCGGCGCACGTGCCTGCCTGCGGTGCGCGTCATTGTCTGTTTCTTTGTTGGAGCGCGTCATTATTGGGATTTGGAGGTCAACTTCTACAAATTCACCTTGTCGAGAGGGCCCAGCCATGTTTAAATCCCGCCAGTTCTGATGAAATTCAGGTCTGTCGTTATGATCATATCGTCTGTCGTCATGCTGGTAGATTCCACAGTTTCTTTTTTGTCGGTCACACGGTGGAGAATTTCTCCCTGAATCGTAACTGCGCGCGGAACTGTTGCGTCTGAAGTTATTCTGTCTCCCTTGATAATAATTGTTTTTGTTCCCATATTGTCTCTTTCTATGGTAATCTCTGTCATACTCATTACTACGGAAATGCGATCTTTCTCTGTAACTAGTATTACTCTGCCAGTGATTGTGACATTGGTGGTGTCTGTTTTGGTCACGATTTGCGTTGTAAGAATAGACTTGTCACGTCCAGTTATTATTTCTGTCATCACGGAATTGTGACGGATGTGACCTGTAGTGATTGTTTTCCTGTTTTCGCATCCTGTGACTGTCTGTGTCAATTTCTAATTCTTGTAACAGTCCCTGAAAAGCTTCAATGTCGTCTTTGCAACGTCCTGCCAAAATAATATGTCGTAAATGTTCAGGTAATTTGATTAAGCAAATGCGGATGAGTTCTGTGGGGCTGTATGGGTTTGACAGGTACTGATTCTTGCGCAACATGTCTTCAAAATATTTCACAAGACTGGAAAATTCAGATTGTTCGAAATGTTTCATCATTATGATGCTATGTTTTACTCGGTCTTGTGTAGTTTGAGACCAATATGCTGAGAGGAAGGCATGGTAAAATTCTCCTTCACTGTGACAATCGTGAATGACCGATCGCATTCTTACAGCTGGTTCACTCTCTAAGTAGCCACACATAAATTCTAATCTGTGATCTAATGACCAGTTGGGTGGAAAACAATGAGAGAACTGATGGAGCCATGCTTGTGGATGAATGTCGTTGCCAGAATTCTTAAATGTTTTGAATGTACGTGTAGTAATGAACAGCTTATAGTCAAAATCATCATGTCAGCGAGCCACATGTCGGTCATTGTTAGGTCGTTTCGGCGGTTCCATCTCAAAATTCGGTGTGCTTTGCCAATTTCTTTCATAATTTCCGAAGTTCCCTGAGTTATTATTTTGTGAGTATTCCGTATTTCTATGTCCCTCTTCCCGTATTGGAGCGCGAATGGCCTCTGAAATACGTAATTCTTGTATTACCTGTGTCAGCTGATCTTGTACTTCCCGGATTTCTCTTTGGTGTTGCGTATTAATTTGATTCTGATTTTGTTTGAATTTCTTAATTTGTTCGCACTCTTCTGTGTCATTAAAGACTACCAGTTTTGTGTCATTCAGATTATCATCTACCTTCGTAGATAAATTATTTAGCTGATCCGAAAGTTCAACTACTTTCTCTGATAATGAACTAATTTCCTCCATGTGTCTTTCTACTGTGTCCTTTAAGTTTTCCTGAGTTTTTGCAAGTTGCGTAACCGAATCGGTAGATGCAACTGAGTCAATTTTAGCTTGCAAGGTCTCATGATTTTCATGAACAATAATTTGCAGTTCTTTTATGGCTGCTTCGTGATTCTGTAATGCATTTTCATGCCGCGAAAAAATTAGGTTGAAAATGCTCACAAATTTGTGTTTTTACGTCGTTACAGACTTTTTGACATTTCGATTCGATTTTATGTAACTTAGTAGTTAAATCTTCACGTGTTTGTTCAAGCGTGGTGTGAAGATTTTGTTCCATTGTGTCTAACTTTTGAAGCTTTTGCTGTGTTTGTCTCTGATTTTGTCCCATTGTGTCTAACTTTTGAAGCTTTTGTCCCATTTGTTGCGTTAATTGTAATAACAATGCACTGGTGTCTGAAACATGTTCCTCAGTGCTTTTCGGCAGTGAATTTGCCCGGCAACATTCACATTTTGACAAGCGGAAAATGTGTCTTGACTCATTTGAGAAAACGGTGAGAACCCAAAACCTGAGTCTACAGTATTTGCAATATTGTGTTCTGTCATTCCCGATTCCTGAGGCGAGCTGTTGCCGACCGATCGATCGATAATGCTTACCTGTTCATTACCTGTTTCACTGTCTACACCATTATTTATCGCCCGCTACATTTCCCTATGCACAGTTACCAAATTACTACTTTGAATGTCTGTTAATTCATTACACAGCGGTGCTGGTAAGCTACACTCGTCGTCACTATTATTTCTCTGTTTACTTTGGAGCCTAGTGTTACGTTTTTCACACGCCATTATTGTCACAATATTTCACACGATAACACAGAAAATAAGAGAACACATTAACATAGCGCTGAAAATAATATCTAGTTAATTGCAAGCTGCGAAATACTTGGTGCAAATTTACATGCGTGCCACACCTGTTTTACTGTACAACAATGAAAGACTGCAACTACAAAGGAGATTCTCTCTACAATTATGCGCTAGCAATAAACAAAATCTACACTAATTACACAAACTACAAGAAAAAAATCAGATGATTCCAGTGAGGTATCCTCGGCTAAGGGTCGACATATGAAACGTCCCCTTTGAAAAATTATACAAGACTGTGCTTAAACTGACACACAATATTTTTAGCGCAACGCAATCTAACTTTCAAAAATCCCTACAAAAGAATGGCCCTGACTAACATTAACCTATACCTTTCACAAATCACTTACCTCGCAAAAATCTTCGTTACTCGAACTACTGCAATACAGCGAGCGCCACTACTGCCAGCTAAATAAAAGATTCAAACTACGGAAGACACTAACTACTGATAGGCATAGTTAGCAAATGAAAGATTTTAATAGAGAACAAACAATGTATTTACCTTAATAGTGTTGAAAAATCATAATATACATAGCAGTTCATGACATCCAGTCTTACAAATTTCCAAACTCCGCCATTTCTCTCCCCACATCCACCACTGCTGGCGGCTCACCTCCAACTGCGCAACGCTACGCGCTGTTAACATCCAGCTGCCCAACACTCACAATGGCAGACAACAATGCAAACTAGCCACAGACTGCACACAGCACAGACAGTGATTTTCATACAGAGCGCTACGTAACGTTGCCAATAAGAAAACATAAACAGCCTACTTACAGTTTTGTCGTGACCGTAGTCACGATCTTGCTGGTTCAGTTCAAGCGCCGCAATTTACGTATACAAATATCAATATCTTAATAAATCAATATAAATTTATCAATAAAGCACACACTAATTGGCTGAAATTGTGCAGTTAACATATCCTATGTACTAATAAGCAACACAAACGTACACGCACCACCATTGGTTGCCGTTTACCAGTGAGTTAAACTTCGTAACTTCACGTTCCGCACCGCGCTCCGACGAGTGAGCCCTGTACTACTCTATCCCGCACTCCCGAGGCGGCACTCAAACCTCAGTGTTCAAATGTGTGTGTATTCCTAAGGGACCAAACTGCTGAGGTCATCGGTCCATAGATTTACACACTACTTCAACTGACTTATGCTAAGAACAACACACACACACCCATGCCCGAGGGAGGACTCGAACCTCCGGCGGGAGGGGCCGCGCAATCCGTGACATGGCGCCCGAATCTCACTCGAGCGACTGGCTATGTCGGTCATAGACGTGTGAATGTCCTTTCGCATTCCAGCATGACAGGTTCTAACCTCCCATCTCCCCTTGCTAATCGATTGATGCGGTAATATGACCGTGGTCGCGTATGTCTAATGAATTTGATTTTGGACGGGGCACCACGTGATTCAAAGAGTTCACAACGAAACTGACTGAAATAATGCAGAAATTAATAAACATGGTCACCAGCCCGATTGAGTACCGTCTGTCCACTATTTCTTCAATAATGCGGACAGCAACGAACACGTAAGCGTGTGGCTGTTCTTATGGCAACAGAAAGTTGAGACGCGTTTCTGACAACATAATACGTTAGGAAATAATAATGAATAAAGGAAGCAGCTGTCTTATTCATCAATTCTTAACTATGTTAATTTAGAAAAAGCATTTGAAATCGTTATTCATGGTAAATAATTGACTGGAGGTAGCTCTTTTGTCACAATAGTAACTTACGTAACCTCAGATTAACGTTTCGTAGTGCATTATATTTTTGGACATGGTATATTGTAATCACTACGAAAATTCTACTGGATGAAATAAGCAACTGTAGGCTTTCAAAAGAATGACAACTCCGATATACGAACCAAGCCAGTTCACTATAGCGTTATTACAAGAGACACGGGTATGAAATATATAAACTTAATTTATTCTTTTCTTTAATTTGAGATTGCCAGAATTATTTTAATTCTGGTTACTTTACTTTGTCTTCATTCAATTAACAAGAACGACTTGCGTTTGTATGTGCGGAGAAACAAATTTACGACAATTGACGGGAAAATGAAAAATATAAAACAATGATGCGTCCTGTTTTGACATATGCAGGAGAAACTGGAGTAGAAACGAAAGAGATAAGACTAACGTCAACAGGAATGGAAGTGCAGGTATTAAGACAGTTCCAAGGACTAACCATGTGGGACGGAAGAGCAAATGTGTCGATAAGGAAACAATGTTGAATATAAAATATGAATAGACAGACGAGGACAAGATAAAAAAAATTGGAAGGCAGGTGTCGAAAGGATGGACCCTTGAAGACTAGTTAGAATACATAAACTGGACAACCGCAAGGACCCAAGAGACGGGAAGCAGCTGGTTCAGTACAGCCACAGACTGGGGCAGACAAACAGGGGCAACTCTAGTCAGCAGAAAATGAAGACTCTGAGTTTAAATATTATTTAACTGTGCTGGTAACCTACTGAGACTTTATTGTTATTTACTTTCAGTTATCATTTCAGCAAACAAAAATACTGCTAATGATTTTAATACTGTTCTTTTAGCTGTTTAAACAACGGCATTCAGTAACTGGAAATGAATGGGACCGCAAGTAGGGGACAATGACTGAGGATAATGACAAGATCAGATGCCTACAGTTTCAACGTACAGCACTTATTACTGAAATAAAGTTCACTGAGAACATCCCTGGGTAATGCCTCACAAAGTTTATAACGTCGATGAAAGTAAAACAACGTTATATTTCGTTGCAGATGTCTATGCCGTCGTCTCCCGTTGATCCACGTAATATCGCGGGTACACCTCGGTTCGGAATGACCAGTTATGGGACAGCATCTTGATGTTACTGGAGGTTCTTACATCTGTACATACCTGTCATGCTCTTGGTACCTCGCTAATGATAACTGCGCCTCACTTAGGCCCGACAGTGCACGCCACCTACGTGTGTCCATTCTTACGTCCTATAACCGAGTAAGTCTTCTGAGCGCTCTGCTCTGACGTCACACACGCCTCCAGCGGCAGCGCCCCTACTCAGGTCTTCACCAACCCCCAAAGATAATTGTTTTGCTAGCTTTTCCTAACGGCGTTAATCCGGAATAAATACACCATAATACGGAACGATTTATACATGTTACAGCACATACGAAATTTCTAATTAACACTCACGAATGTATCTAATGATCTACAGAATGAAACATGTGTAGTACATCGTATTTTCGATAGGCATAATTGACACAAAATTTTAGGTAGGACATCTGTAATATAGTGTCAAAAGGTGACTGGAGGTATGAGATTACGGACTAATCGTTGTTCTGTGCTGCCACAAAATGTGTGTGAGTGTGTTTATTTTAAGTCGTTGTGCAGCGTCTTAGGTCCATCACAAACAGGCGGAACGTGTCGTGTCACCGCCAGATACCATACTTGCTAGGTGGTAGCCTTTAAATCGGCCGCGGTCCGTTAGTATACGTCAGACCCGGATGCCGCCACTATCAGTGATTGCAGACCGAGCGCCGCCACACGGCAGGTCTAGGGAAACTTCCTAGCACTCGCCCCAGTTGTACAGCCGACTTTGCTAGCGATGGTTCACTACCTACTTACGTTCTCATTTGCCGAGACGATAGTTTAGCATAGCCTTCAGCTACGTCATTTGCTACGACCTAGCAAGGCGCCATTATCAGTTACTATTGATATTGTGAATCATGTACCGTCAAAACCGACGTTCATCATTAATGGATTAAAGTTAAGTATTCCACCAGCTACGTCCGTTTTTCTAAATTCTAATTTTCTTGTCCTGTTCCAGACCTCACGCCAGCCTGCATGAGCTAAGACGCGTGCATTTCGGCCTCCTCTAGTAACACGGTGTTGGCTCTCCTGCCAACCACAACATTGGCGACGAGGCAAAACCGCGTTCTTATCGATATTGCCCTGATTTACTTGTGTAATGGCTTCGCCACAATCTCCAGATGTACTGTCCGAATTTTATCGCTTACAGAATCAGCAGACGCAGGTCTTACTGGATGCGCTTGGACAGCTCGTCCAGGGTCAACGTGCGATGCAAAACGATGCGGCAGCAGCCGCTCCACCGCTAACGCAGCCACACACGCAGTTGCACCAACTTTTCGACCTTTTGATGCTGCACTGGAAAGCTGGACGGAGTGGTCACGCCAATTTGGATTCCATCTCGCCGCCTACAGAATTCAAGGTAACGAGCAGCAGCCTTATCTCTTATCATCGGTCGACGTACAAACGTACTGTGTGATAGTCAAATTATTTCCCCGATGCGACGTAGCAACTCTGTCCTACGAAGAAATTTTGTCTGCATTAGATGCATATTTCAAAGAATCAGTCAATGTAGTTGCGAAAAGATATACCTTCTTTCGTACAAAACGTACGGCCGGTCAGACTAATCGAGAGTGGGTTGCAGCCTTCCAAGGCCTTACTAGGGATTGTGGGATTGTGCTTTTGAGTGTCAATGTGGACTCCCTTATTCAGGTACTATGGTACGTGATACAATTGCACAGAACGTTTCTGATGTTCGTATAAGGGAACAGATTTTGAAACTAGTCAATCCCTCCCTTCAACAAGTGTTGGACATATTGGATCGGCAGGACACACTTGACTTTGCTCAGGACTCATTTGAAACTTCACCACCCATGTGTCAGGTTAACCGGCCCGCCGGGCGAGCTGCACGGAACAGGAAACAGTCCTCGCACCCAACCGTGCCGCTACCGCCAGGCTCTCGGCCATGGGTGCCGCGCCGGCAAGCAAATGCAGTGCTAAAATCGTGCCCGCGGTGCACTTCTAGACATTCGCGTGAGAATTGCCCGTCACGCCAAGCTATTTGCTTTTTCTGTAATAAAAAGGTACATGTTCAGAGTGTTTGCCAGAAAAAGCTCAGATCGGAAACTCACAACCATTCGAGGCCCTTTGCTTCGCGCCGGATTCGAACCAAGGATACTCAGGCTCGTGAAACTTCGCCCATGGAAATTCATGTAGTTCATTCCACTCTGCCCAGTGCCACTCTCTCTAACAGTCACTGTGTTCGTCCCACAAATAGTGTGCGTCGACATCGCCGGAACTCCCGTCAAGTCGCAAGTGATTTTGTACCAGAGTCAGTTCACGTGGCACGAGACAGTCGCTCTTGTCGTCAGCAGGACAATAAACTATTTGTAGACTTGGACATTAACGGCAAAGTGATACCATTCCAGCTCGATACCGGAGCTGCCGTTTCACTGATCAATCAAGACACGTACAAACTGCTGAGCACACCGTTGCGTGCCGCAAATGTTAAGTTAACTAGCTACTCAGGTCAAGAGATCACTGTGTTAGGACAGTGCAGCCTTCTTGCAACATACAAAGGACAAACAGGCCTCGGTTGCGCTAAGAACTGTAAAGCACATTTGGAACTGAAAGTAAACGTGCAACCGAAGTTTTTCAGAGCGCGCAATGTTCCCCACGCATTGCGTGATCAGGTCGCAAAAACATTACACGATTTGGAATCACAAGGTGTAATTGAACGTGTGCAGGCTTACCTCTGGGCATCACCCTTAGTAATTTAGCCAAAACCTTCCGGAAAATTGAGACTTTGTGTGGACTTCAAGGCAACATTGAATACACAACTAGTGATTGCAACTTTTCCTTTACCCCGCCCAGATGATCTTTCATGACAAACTGTGCCCGGGTAAATATTTTTCGAAGTTGGACCTAGCAGATGCGTACTTGCAAATACCGGTGGACGAAGAATCCCAGCGCATTTTGGTGGTTAACACGCATCTTGGTTTGTATCGATTCAAACGACTGCCATTCGGGTGTGCATCCGCCCCTGCATTGTTTCAGCAATATCTACAAACTGTTTGTGCGTCGGTCCCTACTGCAGCAAACTATCTGGACGATATTGTGATCTCCGGAAAGACGGAAGACGAACATTTAGCCAATCTCAGAACATTATTTCAGGTCTTGCGACAAAATGGTCTTCGCTTGCGGAAGGACAAATGTGTGTTTTTTGCTCGCGACTTGCCATACCTGGGACATGTACTCAATGCCCAAGGCATACATCCCAGTCCCGAGCACCTCCGTGCCATACAAGACTTGCCTTCGCCGCAGAATTTGAAGCAGCTACAGAGTGCGCTGGGAAAAATCTACTATTATCACCGATATGTTCCACACGCCTCTTCCAATTCAGCTCCGCTTCATCGCTTACGCCGTAAACGTGTTCCGTTCGTCTGGACGACGGAATGCGAACGCGCCTTTCGCCAGTTGAAATCGGCGTTACTTTCCAATACTTGCCTTACGCCATTCTATACCCAGAAGCAATTTTTGCTGATGGTGGATGCATCGGATTTCGGGATCCGTGCTGTGCTTGCGCACAAAGATGGATCGCACGATCGCCCTATTGCCTTTGCGTCCAAATTGCTCTCGTCTGCGCAAAGACATTATCCACAGATCGAGAAAAAATCAACAGACCACAAACCTTTGACATCGCTTTTTCATCCGACCAAGCCTGTACCTCCACGTACAGCGCAGAAATTCATTCGCTGGTCTATTTTCCTCTCGCAGTACCGCTACGATATCTTGTATCGGTCCACTGCTAAGCCCGGAAACGCCAATGCGTTGTCCCGCTTGCCTGTTGCTGAGGATAGGGCATTCGATTCCTCCGAACTTGCTTGCATGTTCATTGATGCGGAAACCGATGATGTGGTCGAGTCGTTTCAGATTGATTTTCGTCGTGTACCTACTGCCACAGCTGCCGACCCTGTCCTTGCTACCGTTCTGCGTTTTGTTACTACGCAATGGCCCTTCTCAAAACCACGGATTGGGGATCCGTTGGTTCGCCAATTTTTTGCTCACAAGGAGAGACTTTTTGTATGACGTGGTGTTTTGTTGTTGGGTTCTGATAATGATCAGTCCAGGGTCGTGGTCCCACGTTCGTTACAGTCCTCTGTCTTACAGCTTCTCCACCAAGGACATTGGGGTATAGTGAGAACGAAACACCTTGCTCGTCAGCACTGTACTTGGTTCGGAATCGATGCCGCGATTACGAATACGTGCTCTTCTTGCATGGTGTGTGCCAAACAACAATCAGCACCAACGCGGAAATTCTTTGCATGGCCAAAAGCCACTTCCCCTTGGCAACGCTTACACATCGATTTTGCTGGTCCATTCTCGAATGCTCGATGGTTGGTTGTGGTAGATTCATTCAGTAATTTTCCTTTTGTTGTCCGGATGTCTTCCACGACATCATCTGCCACCATCCAAGCGTTATCTGCTATCTTTTGCATTGAAGGTCTTCAACAGACTATTGTTTCCCACAATGGCCCACAATTCATGTCCGCATAATTTCAGTCATTCTGCAAGGCCAATGGTATTCAACATCTGACGTCCGCGCCGTTTTCGCCACAGTCAAACTGTGCCGCTGAACGATTGGTCAGGACTTTCAAGTCACAGATGTTGAAGTTAAAAGAGTCGCATTCTCGGGAGGACGCATTATTGCTCTTTCTGTCCTCGTATCGCTCTCAGCCCCGAGATGGTCGCTCGCCGGTTGAGTTGCTCCACGGTCGCCCTCATCGAACCTTGATGTCTTTGCTACATCCGCGGCATCAGGTTCCTGTGCAGCGGCAGACACCTGCTTTTGCTCCAGGCAACGTTGTCTACTACCGCCACTACCGAGGTTCACGGAGTTGGCTCGAAGGGCGCATTCTTCGCTGCCTCGGACGCGCTATGTATCTGGTTTTGGGGGCCTCTGGTGAGGTGCGCCGGCGTCTCAACCAGCTGCGCCTCTGTCGTCGCACGGGATCTGCCACTCGCCGTCTGCTTTCAGCGACGGTGCCGTCCGGTCAGCGCCCTGGGGACCCATCTACTGGCTCGCCTCAGTCCCAGGTGTTAAAGACGCTGCCTTCCATTTTACCCCATGGCGACGGGCCGCCGCCACCGCCGCCGCCTGTTCTCCCGCCGGCGACGCCCGCAGTGGACGCGTCGCTGCAACCGCCGGGCGCCTCCCTGGGTCACGCGCCGCCGATCGCTTCCCATGACCAGTTGTCCTCCGACATGGAACTCTTGCCCGCTTCGGACCATATGTCGTCTTCGCCCGTCGGGTGCCCCGGCCCGATGGAGGTCGACCCTTCGGCCCCTCCTGTCTCTCTGCGGGCGCATACACCGCATGTTGGCGTGCTCCCTGGAGCAGGTTTTCAGGCGTTTCCTAGCTCCCCGGGGTCCGAATGGCAGGGTGCGGGTGGCACAGCCTCGCCTGTTGATAGACTCCCCACCTCGTCGCATACGTCAACATGGGGTCCTCCCCACGGCGGGCGGAAGCCTTATGCCACAACCGTACGCCTATTTGCGGGGGAGGAATGTGGTGTCACCGCCAGACACCACACTTGCTAGGTGGTAACCTTTAAATCGGCTGCGGTCCGTTAGTATACGTCGGACCCGCGTGTCGCCACTATCAGTGATTGCAGACCGAGCGCCGCCACACGGCAGGTCTAGAGAGACTTCCTAGCACTCGCCCCAGTTGCACAGCCGACTTTGCTAGCGATGGTTCACTACCTACTTAAGTTCTCATTTGCCGAGACGATAGTTTAGCATAGCCTTCAGCTACGTCATTTGCTGCGACCTATCAAGGCGCCATTATCAGTTACTATTGATATTGTGAATCATGTACCGTCAAAACCGACGTTCATCATTAATGGATTAAAGTTAAGTATTCCACCAGCTACGTCCGTTTTTCTAAATTCTAATTTCCTTGTCATGTTCCAGACCTCACGCCAGCCTGCGTGAGCTAAAACGCGTGCATTTCGGCCTCCTCTAGTAACACGGTGTTGGCTCTCCTGCCAACCACAACAGAACGAGTCAGTGTCGCCCAGCACTGCTTGTCTTGAGGATGTGTCCAGTCGTGCGAAACCCTCATTTCCGACGTGAGCAATTGTCAGGAACACAAGCGAGAAAAGAGGCAGGGGGGAAACAAAACACGAGCTTAATGAGTATCGCACACGATACATGAGTGCATTTAGGACTTCCTTTTGGATAGCACGTAGCTCTTAGTGGAAGAAAACTGACAGAGGTAAGGGTAATTTTAGGAGTACGTCAAGGAAGCGTGAGAAGACGTCACTGGTTACAGTACGTACGAATCATCTTGTGGATAAGGTAGGAGGCTACATAAGGCTGTTCGCAGGAGATGCTTTTATCTGTATGAAGACCGCAACGCTACAAGAGTGTAGCGAATTACAGAAACACCTGCAAAGCGTCGATAACTGGTGCTGGATTTGACAGCTGACCCTTAAAGTAATTTAGTGTATCGAACTGCGCATAATTAAACGAAGAAACCCACAACTGAAAGATTACACTATTGCTGACAAATCACTGAAAACTGTATGTACCGTAAAATATCAATGAGTATCCGTCCGCAGCAACCAAAAGCAGGATGAGCACATAAAACAAATTGTACGAAAACCAGATAGCAATCTGACACTGATTAAGAGAATCTTAAGAAAATGTAATTCATCCATGAAAGAAGTGGCTGGCAAAAATATTTATTAGATCGATTCTTTGGTGCCGTGCGGGACTAGTTGTACGGTCTTAGGCGCTGCAGTCATGGACTGTGCGGCTGATCCCCTTGGAGGTTCGGGTCCTTCCTCTGGCGTGGGTGTGTGTGTTGGTCCTTAGGATAATTTAGGTTAAGTAGTGTGTAAGCTTATGGACTGATGACCTTAGCAGTTAAGACCCATATGATTTCACACACATATGAACATTTTTTTTTTTTTTTTGATTCTTTGGTATATTGCTAATCACTCTGGGACCCTTGAAAGGTGGGATTAATAGAAGCGACAGACAAGATCAAACGAAGAGTGGTGTGTTTCGTCACGGAATCGTTTAGTCGGCACTAGAACATTAAGGAGATACTCAACAAACTCCAGTACCAGACGCTGTAAGAGAGGCATTATGCACCAAGGAGATGTTTATTGTTGAAATTTCGAGACCATACGCTCCGGCAAGAGTCGGGCAGCATACTATTTCCTAGCAGATATTTTTGGTAGGATCTTATTGCCTCTATTCCGAACAATGTTTTGATGCAGCTCCCCATGCTACTCCATCCTGTGCAAGTCTCGTCTCCGAATACCTATTGCATACTGTATTCAGAGGTGAGTCCCTCTCTACAGTTCTTCCCCCAAAGACTAATGCAATATATCGATCCAACCATCAGCACTCTTCTGAAGCAACACGTTTCAAAAGCTTCTACTCTTTTCTTCTCTGAACTGCTTATCGTGAATATCGTCCACGTTTCACTTCCGTGCAAGGCTGTACTCCAGACAAATACGCTCAGAATCAACTTCTTAACGCTTAAATTGCTTTTGGAAGTCAATAAATTTCTCTTCATCAGAAACGCTTCAGTTATCGTTGCCAGTCTGCATTTCATACTCTCTCTCCTTCGGACATCGGCAGTTATTTTTCTGCCCAAATAACAAAACTTATTACTACTTTCAGTGCCTCGATTCCAGTCTAATTCCCTCCGCATCGCCTGATTTAATTAGGCTGCTACTTTGTTTTGCTTTTGTTGGTGTTCATCCTCCTGTCCTCCGATCAACACGCTGTCTATTCCGTTCAACTGCTCTTCCAGTTCATTTGCTATCACAGGCAGAATTACAACGTCATCGGCAGAGTTTCTATTTACTCTCCCTGAACTTTAGTTCCCTTTTCTTTGATTTCTTTCACTGCTTGCTCAATGTAGAAACTAAATAACATCGGAGATAGATACAACCCTGCCTGACACCCTTCTGCACCGCTGCTTCCCTTGCATGTTCTTCGACTCTTAGAACTCCTGTCTGCTTTCTGTAAAGCTACATATAACCTCTCGCTTCCTGAATTGTGCCTCTGCTATTTCAGCCGGCCGGAGAGGCCAACCGGTTCTAGCCGCTACAGCCCGGAACCGCTTTACCGCTACGGTCGCAGGTTCGAATCCTGCCTCGGGCATGGATGTGTGTGCCGGCCGCGGTGGCCGAGCGGTTGTAGGCGCTTCAGTCCGGAACCACGCGACTGCTACGGTCGCAGGTTAGAATCCTGCCTCGGGCATGGATGTGTATGATGTCCTTAGGTTAGTTAGGTTTAAGCAGTTCTAAGTTCTAGGGGACTGATGACCTCAGATGTTAAGTCCCATGGTGTTCAGAGCCATTTGAACCTCTGCTATTTCAAAGAGTGTATTCCAGTCAACACTCTCAAAAATATTCTCTAAGTCTTTAGTTGCTATAAACCTATATTGTAGGATACAGCCAGTTGTACAAGTAAGAGCAAAGCGGCTCGCGGAGAACAGACGAAAGCAAGCGGAGGAATGCGCGAGGTAGTCCGTGAGCCATCGATCTCTCTGCTTGTGTAGGTGCAGCTATCTGAGGAAAACACGTGAGGGGCGATTTTGATTGGACCTTCCGCGTCACACAGATTCTGGACGTGCAGTTTCCTTCTTGGAGGAGGTCAGACGGGCGCCGCCATGGCGCGACAGGTTTCGACGGCGTCTGGAGAATAGAACGGGAGCGCTGGCGGATACTAGACGAGGCGCAGTGCTCGCCTTGTAGGGAGACGCGTTCTCCGTCGCCACTGTGCGGTCGTTCGCTTCCCTCACCCCTTTAACATCGACCAATCAGATCGGACGGCGCTGTCATACTCATAGTGACACTTTAATACGAAGCCATGACACACGAACACACGGGCATGAGGGCGCGTGAACACATGCGCGCGCAAAACACTGGTAATTTCAAACATATACGAGGGTTGGAACTTAAATAGTGGCAACTATTTATTCACAACCGATACAAAAGAGTTAAATACACTACTGGCCATTAAAGTTCCTACACCACGAAAGTGCCGTGCTACAGACGCGAAATTTAACCGAAAGGAAGAAGATGCTGATATATGCAAATGATTAGCTTTTCAGAGCATTCACCCAAGCTTGGCGCCGGTGCCGACACCTAACAACGTGCTGACATGAGGAAAGTTTCCAACCGACTTCTCATACACAAACATCAGTTGACCGGCGTTGCCTGGTGAAACGTTGTTATGATGCCTCGTGTAAGGAGGAGAAATGCGTACCATCACGTTTCCAACTTTGATAAAGGTCGGATTGTAGCCTGTCGCGATTGCAGTGTATCGTGTCGCGACATTGCTGCTCGCGATGGGCAAGATCCAATGACTGTCAGCAGAATATGGAATCGGTGGGTTCAGGAGGGTAATACGGAACGCCGTGCTGGATCCCAACGGCCTCGTATCACTAGCAGTCGAGACGACAGGCATCTTATCCGCATGGCTGTAACGGATCGTGGAGCCACGTCTCCATCCCTGAGTCAACAGATGGGGACGTTTGCGAGACAACAACCATCTGCATGAACAGTTCGACGACATTTGCAGCAGTATGGACTATCAGCTCGGAGACCATGGCTGCGGTTACCCTTGACGCTGCATCACAGACAGGAGCGCCTGCGATGGTGTACTCAACGATGAACCTGGGTGCACGAATGGCAAAACGTCATTTTTTTCAGATGAATCCAAGTTCTGTTTACAGCATCATGATGGTCGCATCCGTGTTTGGTGACATCACGGTGAACGCACATTGGAAACGGGTATTCGTCATCGCCATACTGGCGTATAACCAGGCGTGATGGTATGGTGTGCCATTGGTTACACGTCTCGGTCACCTCTTGTTCGCATTGACGGCACTTTGAACAGTTTACGTTACATTTCAGATGTGTTACGATCCGTGGCTCTACCCTTCATTCGACCCCTGCGAAACCCTACATTTCAGAAGGATAATGCACGACCGCATGTTGCAGGTCCTGTACGGGCCTTTCTGGATACAGAAAATGTTCGACTGCTGCCCTGGCCAGCACATTCTACAGATCTCTCACCAATTGAAAACGTCTGGTCAATGGTGGCCGAGCAACTGGCTCGTCACAATATTGTTGATGAACTGTGGTATCGTATCGAAGCTGCATGGGCAGCTGTACCTGTACAAGCCATCCAAGGTCTATTTGACCCAATGCCCAGGCGTATCAAGGCCGTTATTATGACCAGAGGTTGTCGTCCTGGATACTGATTTCTCAGGATCTATGCACCCAAATTGCGTGAAAATGTAATCACGTGTCAGTCCTAAAATAATATATTTGTTCAATGAAAACCCGTTTATCATCTGCATTTCTTCATCGTGTAGCAATTTTAATGGTCAGTAGTGTATTCATACCTGTTACTGTCCTTCAAAGTAGTCACCAGCGTTGTGTAGAACCTGCTGTCAGCGATGTGGAAGGCGTAGTATACAGTTAGCAGAGCCTGTTGTGTTCATGGTGCGAACGGAGCGGTCCACAGTTATGGTGATTCTCGAGTACGACTGTGATGGTGTTATCCTAAGGCATTACATTCCTTCACGGCAGACCGTCAATGCACAGTATTACTGTTCGTTTTTGGAGCAACACCTGCGACCAGCTTTGCGAAAGAAGCGGTGACACTTTCTGCGCACCTCACCCATCATTTTGGACGACAATGCGCGGGAGCATACAGCGCCAGTTGTGGTTGATCTGTTCAGTCGATGATACTGGGAAGTACTGTACCATCCACCATACTCCCCGGACTTAAGTCCTTGTGAATTTGATTTGATTTTGAAGATGAAGGAAACACTTCGAGGCTTTCGCTTCAGAACTGTTCCAGAAATTCGACAGGCATTAGACCGCTCCATTCGCACTATCAACAGAACAGGTTCTGCTAACGGTATACTACGCCTTCCACATAACTGGTAACGGATTCTACACAACACTGGTGACTACTTTGAAGGACAGTACTTACTTACTTACTCACTGGTCATACCGGACTCGAGAGTCCATTACCGCAGCAACGTATTTTCGCCATCTGTCCCTGTCTTGGGCTATTTCCTTCCATTCACTTTCAATACCTAGGCTCCTCAAATCAGCCTTCACATTGTCCTCCCATATACGCCTCGGTCTCCCCACACTACGTTTTCATTCTAGGTGCCCTACCAGAACTCTGCACGCTGCCCTGCCCTCATCCATTCGAGCTACGTGACCCGCCCATCGCAGCCTACGTGATTTAATAATACTGATTATGTCAGAGTTCGTGAACCTCTTCGTTATGCAGTTTTTGCCACTCTCCGCTAATGTTATCCCTTTTTTCTCCGAAAATTTTCCTCAAAAATTTTGTTTTCAAATAGTCTACACGGCTTTTCATTTTGCACAGTGAGAGACCAAGTCTCACACCCATACAGCATAACTAGTAGAATAATAGTTTTGTATATTCTAATCTTTAAATTCCTAGACAATATCAGTGATGAAAGTAATCTATTCAGTGAGAAGTAGCACGCATTTCCTGCCCGTAATCTCTTCTTCAGTTCGGATTCATTCTCATTTCTCGTAGTGATGTCCATGCCTAGATACTTAAATGCGTTCACTTTTTCAAACTGTATGTCTCCAACTCTTAACATTTCCTGATCTACTGCTGTTGGCGTTCTAGTAATAACCAGGTATTTAGTTTTGTCTTCACTTATCCTTAGACCTACATCTTCACTAGCCTTGATTAACGCATTCGCATTTTCTGTTACAGATTCTTTCCCATCGCTAATGATGATTAGATCATCTGCATACCCTAATATCTTAATATTTCTATTTAACTCCACACCCTCTGAATTATTTGCTGCCATTCGTACAATATATTCTAGGACTAAATTAAAAAGTAGCGGAGACAGGATAGTAACAGGTGGAAATATGTAACTCTTTTCTATCGGTTGTGAATAAATAGTTGTCACTATTTAAGTTCCAATTCTCGTACAAACGACAACTGAAAGAGCAATTCTGGCCTTGAAATCGCTACCACAACAGTGTCCAGACCAGTCCTCATTCGCCGCCGAGAAATACAGCAACGACATAAACAAAGCGAAGTGGAAAGAAATAAGCGTTTTATCCAATACTTCAATACAGTTTGTAACCTCAGATGTCGTTACATAAAGTCCATAGATCAAGCGTGTCAAACCCGAAAGCTGACAAGGGCCAAATGAACAAGGTACAAGTTTATGCCGGCCGCAAAAAGAAAGAACATTAAATTCAGTTTTCATGGAACTCCGACCGAACAGGCCTCTAAAGACGCAACGGAACCGACCGATCTCTGTGGCATTCTGAGCCGAGAGCCGTCGCTGGATGCGGATACAGGGGGCATTTGGTCAGCAAACGACCTCTTCGGCAAATGTCAGTATTCGTGACCGGAGCGGCTACTTCTCAAAGAAGTAGTTTTTCAATTGGCCTCACAAGGGCTGAGTGCAGCCCACTTGCCCAACAGCGCTCGGCAGATCTGGGTGGTCACCCATCCAAGTGCTAGTCAAGGCCGATAGCGCTTAATTTGGGCGATCTGACGGGAACCGGTGTTATCATTGCAGCAAGGCCGTTGTCAGTTTTCATAGAAGGGTAAATTTATTTAAAAAAGTACTATAAACCACGCTGAAATCGATAAAAAATGGAAATGAGCGTATGGCATCGTTGGCCGGCAGGACCCAACCGGCCGCTGTGGCCGAGCGGTTCTAGGCACTTCAGTCCGGAAACGAGCTGCTGCTACGGTCGCAGGTTCGAATCCTGCCTCGGGCATCGATGTGTGTGATGTGCTTAGGTTAGTTAGGTTTAAGTAGTCAATGGGACTTACGATCTCAGATGTTAAGTCCCATAGTGCTCAGAGCCATTTGAACCATTTTTAGGAGGCCCCATTCAGAGAAGTTCGGCTGCCAAGTGAAAGTTTATTTCAGTCGACGCTACAATGGACGACTTGCGCGCCGGTGATGAGGACAACACAACACCCAGTCCCCAAGCGGAGAAAATCTCCAACCCGGCCGCGAATCGAACCTGGGCCCGCTTGCATGGGAGGCGAGCACGTTACCATCCAGCTAAGCAACTGAAATTGATAATATTACTGTTTTCTTCCTGACACTCGACATCTTTTTCTGCTACTATCTTACCTATTTTGGAAAGAGGCCTATTCGTAGTAATTACTTTCAAAACTGATCCAAGGAGAAAGTCGGAGATTTTGGATCTCACAACGGATTTACTTCCTCTCATAACTCACAAAATGGTTCAAATGGCTCTGAGCTCTATGGGACTTAACTGCTGAGGTCATCAGTCCCATAGAACTTAGAACTACTTTAACCTAACTAACCTAAGGACATCACACACATCCATGCCCGAGGCAGGATTCGAACCTGCGATCGTAGCGGTCGCGCGGTTCCAAACTGTAGCGCCTAGAACCGCTCGGCCTCAGGGGCCGGCCATAACTGACAATAGGTGCGACAGCTGTGATGACAGACTATGTGGACAAAGACTTTGGTCGAGACTAGTCTATTGCTTGAGCTTGAATGCGCTGCAAAGCACTCTTCTGATTTGCAAATCAAACACTGTTGTTCTATGGGTCCGAATGCAGCGTATTCTGCAAAACCCCTGAGATGAATCTGCTTTTATAGTCTTCGAATCTGTCAAATGGTAGTCGCTCAGCAAAATATTTATCTCTAGTGACGCGATGTTTACCTACCGTTTGGGGTGGGCACAAATAGCATTTAAGGACCGCAAGCCGCCCCTACGCCCTAAGTCTGACACCCTTGGATCACTATTCAAGCTATCTATATTCGTAGAAGAGCATAATGTTCAGTTTGTATTCACACGTACTGATAAACGCGGCAACCTACATGCATTAATGCTGTTATGTCGTAACCACAATCATCTCCAAAATCGAAAGCAAAGTCGTCAGTGAAGTAGAGCATTGAACACCGAAATCATATTTACTACTGGCACCACCGTACATGCAGAGCAGAATTGCCTCCCGGACGGAGAGTGGTGATGTTTATGCGAACATCGAATATTCCAGAATTTGCAAATATGGCAAATATCGAGAAGCTTCAGGAAACAGTAAACGCTAAATGACAAATATTCGCTGGTGGCTGTGAAACGTCTCCATTTGAGCCGTTCCATTGATCTTGGAAACCAACCTTCGATTTTTCTACAGTTCTTAATGACTCAAATGTTCGCTATGACTATACCCGGAGAGCAAAATGGACGCGTGGCATTTCAACGCCGCAGGAGAATGTCTTTTTCAGTTTTAAATTCATAACTATGTTCCGTATGTTTTTATGTAATCCACCATCATGTGTTCATTTTATATATTTCCTGTTCCCACTGTCGTCTGCTAGTATGAATGTGTGGTTTGTTTGCATTTCAGTTTTCCGTAGTTCCCTGGTTCTTTGAACGTTAGGGACAGTTAAGCCAATCTTCGTGTAGAACTTTGAATAAGGCTCCGCTGGGTCACAGAGGCATTAGTGGCCACTGGTCAGCATCCATTGTGAAATTGGTACAGATAGAAACCGCTTACGCCATCTGGGCCCGTCCAGGTTGCTGTGTGGACCCCAGCGAGCGACGGGGCAGGTTAGGTTTGCTCTTCCCTAGCTCGCCAGTGAATACGAGTGCTCTGAGAAGTATCTCTAAATGCTAAGTTGAAATGTGTAAGAGCCAGCTCTGAGTTTCCGGTAGTCACTCTGCCATTGGTAATAATGCCGCACCAACTATTGCAGTCAGGGAACGGTATTAATTTCATTAGTATTCAGTATTCGATGAGATCTTTTGTGCAACTGCAACTTGACGTGGACGAGCGTTCCCGCCACTTGATGTACAGTTTTAGTTATTTTCGCGTGTTATGCATGAATGTGTCGTGTGTTTTGTGGAACTCTTGTGTTACATTTTATTTAATTTATCATCCAATTTGTGTTTCATTCCCATTGACTTAGTAGATCGTACTCTACTGCACCACGTGAATTTCTTTGTAATCCGTGGGGCTCCATTTCGCCGTATACACGTCTAGCGTTCGAACTGAATCCTTAGTTTCATCGCGGAGTAGATGTGTTCATGTTTGGTGAATTTATTTACAAATTTACGGAGTTGTACGGAATTTCAGAATTGGGCGTCGTTCTCTGAAATTGGCCGTTAAAGTTAGTGGCGCTCTGACAGTGAGCTTACACGTGGAGTAAGGAAGCTTTCTTCTAAATTCTGTCTTTCGTGGTGTGACTAATCAGTGTGAATGTGGTGTGTGTGATCTTGATGAATGATAAACAGTAATTTAGCAGACTTCTGCCCCGCGTGTCGGCCCAGTTATTGCGCTGTATAATGTACTGTGTGTTGAGATTCACGCGCCAGCATTCCAAGTAATGTGTTTTTAGTTAACATCTATGTGTGTGCTACTTTTAATAAGGAAATAAATGTTAATGACTGCTAAATTCGTTGCTATTACGTCTAACTGCGCCATTCCGCTCTCCAATCAGGATCTTTCAAAGTATTCAGTTTGCTCCTCCCCGTAATAATGTTTCAATGAAATTTATCGTGATTACTGTATAACCAGTACACGGATTAGTATTTTATTAGATCATCAAATTGTCTGTGAGGTGTCGCATCTTCAGTAGTTTCATTAATTTTATTTAAATAAATTTGGTTCACCAGTCATAAATTTTGTGTTTGGTACTTCTTCGAGGAAAGCGAATGTAAGCTCTACTTGCATAGCCATTCCCGGGATTTAGAAAATCAGAAAAGAGATATTTCGTGAAGCTCATCTTATCAGTACCAGTAAAAGGCGACAGGCAATATTCAGTTAGATATGAACTGACGACTCTTAGCAAGGCAGACAGCGACACTAGCTGCTCTCGCCCCATTAGCCACTCTCCTGCAGGAACAGCGATCGGCTGCTTCAGAAGTTCTCTCTGTAGCTGAATAGTGTCAGAGATCTCGCCAGTGATCCTCTGTATGGCAGCAGAGTTGGATCCTCGTGTTCGGGTCATGTTTTTACATCCTCTTCATTATAGTGAGCATCGAAGATAGCCCCCCTCAGTCGATGCTTCGCGATTCTCTAGCGGGCCCTCAGCTTTCTTGTTGAGTAGCCCTCATTGTCGATCTCCGCCTGCGAGTAGCAGCGGAGCTCCATACAGAGGATATGGACGGTCTCTCTGCGCTTTTGTCTTCTAGATGAAGGGTCATAATACAGAACTTATTACCTGACATTCGACAAGCTACGATGGGTACGATACGGCACAATGTAGCATTTACCAACTTCTCCGATACTTTCGCTTCCCGCACAGGTGTAAAACTCCATACCAATCCTCCTTGCCTGGACCTCACTGCTCGGTACTTGGCGTTACAGCGCTCTAGGTTCTTCTCTTGGGCGACCAGACCCGGATACGAGTCAGTTGTCTTGCTTCTTCAGTCCTGACAATGGGGTATTTCACATCGCCATCCTGCTTACCGTCCGGCTGAAACGAGGACAGGGTATCCATTGTCATTTCACACTCGCGACCGTACAGCAGGCCTCTACCGTCGTGCCCCGTGTAGGGCCCCCACGAGCACGCAGAAGTGACACATCACGACGTAGTATGGACTCGACTAAAGCCTGAAGTAGTGCTGGAGGGAACTGACACCATGAATCCTGCGGCGCTGTCCATAAATCCGTAAGAGTACGAGGGGGTGGAGATTTCTTCTGAACAGCACGTTGCAAGGCATCCCATATAAGCTCAATAATTTTCATTTCTGGGGAGTTTGGTGGCCAGCGGAAGTGTTTAAACTGAGAACAGTGTTAGTGGAACCACTCTGTAGCAATTCTGGGCGTGTGGGGTGTCGCATTGTCCTGCTGGAATTGCCCAAATCCGTCGGAATGCACAATGGACATGAATGGATGCAGGTAATCAGACAGGATGCTTACGAACGTGTAGCCTGTCAGAGTCCTATATAGACGTATCAGGGATCCCATATCACTCCAGCTGCACACACCCCACACCATTACAGAGCCTCCACCAGCTTGAAGAGTCCCCTGCTGACATGCAGCGTCCATGGATTCATGGTGTTGTCTCCATACCCACACACGTTCATCCACTCAATACAATTTGAAACGAGACTCGTCCGACCAGGCAACGTGTTTCCAGTCATCAACAGTCCAATGTCGGTGTTGATGGGCCCAGGTGAGGTGTAAAGCTTTGTGTTGCGCAGTCATCAAGGGTACACAAGTGGGCCTTCGTCTCCAAAACCCCATATCGACGATGTTTCGTTGAATGGTTCGCAACCTGACACTTGCTGATGGCCCAGCATTGAAATCTGCAGCAATTTACTAAAGGGTTGCACTTCTGTCACGTTGAACGACTCTATTGGGTCGTCGTTGGTCCCGTTCTTTCAGGATCTTTTTCCGGCTGCAGCGATGTCGGAGATGTTTTACCGGATTCCTAGTATTCGCGGTACACTCGTCAAACGGTTGTACGGGAAAATCCCCACTTCATCACTACCTCGGAGATGCTGTGCCCCATCGCTCGTGCGCCGACTATTACGCCGCGTTCAAACTCATTTAAATCTTGATAACCTGCCATTGTAGCAGCAGTAACCGATCTAACTGCGCCAGACACTTGTTGTCTTATATAGGCTTTGCCGACCGCAGCGCCGTATTCTGCCTGTTTACATATCTCTGTATTTGAATACGCATGACTATTGCAGGAATACGCATGCCTATACCAGTTTCTTCATTGTATCTGCTAACATCCTATTAAACCGCTCTTTGAGCCCATTCTTCTGTGGATAGTAGGCAGTTGTCAAGCTCTGGGTAGTGTTGCAAGGTGAGATTGCCTTTGATACTAATCTCAACTGGAAAACATGAGGTACCCAGTGCTTCGCAATGATGTCTGCTACAAAGAACTTTGCAATTACTGAAGCTCCATTAGTGCTCCAGCACAACTTTTGTTACATCACAGTCAGTGAGGTAGTCAGTGCATACTGTTAATCATCGATTATTGTTTGTCGACATTGGGACTACACAAAAGGTCGATTCCGGCAGCATGGCGTTGCTACAGCCAGAATTGGTGTCAGATGCCATGGAAGTAATTGCAGCATGTGCTTTCGTCGTTGACATTTATTAATGAGGATCATACAGTGTGTATCTGATCTGTAGAGACCTGAGAACTGGGGTAAGGGTGATTCTGCACCACTCTGCATTGTTGCCAGATGTATCCAAGATGGCGGTGATGACGTCATCCAAGATGGCGGCGATGACCTCATTCAGTATGGCGGATTTTGGCGAAAAGTTTGAATTTTGGTGCAAAAGTGCCAGGCACCGACCTCAGAAAATGGCAGGAAGTTCAAATTCCAACAGGATAATGCATCACACCACAATTGTCTCCTCTAAGCAAAGCAAATCATGTGAAGATAGTTCACTTGGCCTACCTCCACTAACCTAAGTCACCCGACCGCCACTCCCTCCTACGAACTGGCACTAAGCTTGAATTGCAACAGGATAATGCATCATTCCCCAGTTATCTGTACCAAGCAAAGAAAATCGCGGGAAAATAGTTCACTTGGTCTACCTCCATTAACCTAAGCCAGCCGACCGCCACTTCTTCCTATGACCTGGCGCCAAGTTTGAATGTTGGCGGTAAACAACGGTCAATTCACGTATCTCTACTAAGCTAAGAAAAGGCACGAAAGGATCACACTTGTACTAACCTCAGTCGCCCGACCGCCACCTCCTCCTAAGGATTTGTGGGAAAAAAGGACTTGGACATAAGTCCTTATTTAATCATTTTCATGCAGCACGGCCATCCAGTGTGTTCACCACAAGTTCCAGACTCCAGCTGACTTAGTACACCACGCCACCACCAGAGGGCACTCTCATCCGTGACGTAATCCAAGTTGGCGGCAAACAGTGTGTTCACTATGAAGCCTAGTACATATTGACACATCCAGAGAGCGCTAACATGGATTTGGAATGAATTTTCACGAGTGCCACACCCACCTGGACTTGGAAGGAAATAGTTAAAGTCTCTACTGCGATGCTCAACCGACCGCCACGTCCCCTTACCAACCCACGTCGGCGGGCTGACGTGTACTAACGTGCATAGTACATGATGTCATCCAAGATGGTGGGGCAAAATGGCGGGAAAACGACTCTGCCTGTGCTAAATATAAATCTTTATTATTTTTCAAGCAAGGTGGACTGATAAGGAGGTTCTCCACAGAATCGGACAGGAAAGGAATATCTGGAAAACATTGGCAAGGAGAAGACATAGGAAGATAGGACATCTGTAAAGACATCAGGGAATGATTTCCGTGGTACTATACAGACCTTTAGAGGTCAAAAACTGTAGAAGAAGACACAGATTGGAATACATTCAACAAATAATTGAGGACGAAGGTTGCAAGTTGTACTCTGCGATGAAGTTGGCACAGGAGAGGAATCTGTGGTGGGCCGCATCAAACCAGTCAGAAGACTGATGAATCAAAAAAACAAAAAAAAGTTCGCAACACAAATAATATACAAGGAATAATATTCGCACAGCTATATTGTTCCTTCCGAAGATTTTCAGGAAAATAGACTTGGTTGACATTTAATTACATTTCTTTTTCGACAATTAATTTTAATGCTTGTCATACATACAACAACATAGTCTGAAAACTCGTTGCTGACACTAAATTGTGCTATGAATTGTTGTACCCATGCAGTTACGCAATTCCCACTGGGTTTCCAGAAGCACATAGCAGTTTTAAAACCTCCAAATAAATTTCTGCGCCGCACTTTGCCGTAAACAAGCACTGCGCGGTCGGTTGTGTTTTGTCCCTCGCAGCGGACTTGCAACACTGTTACTCATAACTATTTTCATCTGACAAGGCTTAAAATTTAAATAATGTACTAACCGAAGTCGTTTGAGAGATTTACTGGCGTACCTTGTTATTATTCCTTACTGATTATCTTATTAACCATTCTATTCCTGCCAATTTCGATACGGAAAAGAGTACCATTTTAGAATCGAACACACAGATTCTCTGCTCCCAAATCAGATGCCTTGGTTTTTAGGCTACCAGCGCATTCCATTGCACACTCGAAGAAGCAATGGAACGCAGTGGACACTGTCTTGAAAGGAGGGTGTACGGCGAATATCAACAGAAGAAAACAAGGTTAATGGAATGTAGCTGAATTAAATCAGGCGATGCTGAGGGAGTTAGTTTAGGAACTGAGATTCTGTAAGTAGTAGATGGATTTTGCTATTTGGTCAGCAAAATTAGCTATAAGGTCCGAAGTGTAGATGATATGAAATAAAGACTGGTAACAGCAAGGAAACCAGTCTCATAAACTGACATACGGCTGGCAAAGCGATGTGCTGACCACATGCCCCTCCATATTCGCGCCCAGTGACGCCTGTGGGCTGAGGATGACACGGGGGCCGGTCGGTACCGTTGAACCTTCATGGCCTGTTCGGGCGGAGTTTTAATTTTAACAGCAAGAAGAATATTTCTGAAGAAGTAGAATCTGTTACCATCTAATTTCAATTTAAGTATTATAAAGTCTCTTATGAAGGGATCTCTGTGGACTGTAATCTTATACAGAGTGAAGCGGACGATACGAAATTCAGACAAGAGAAGAGAAGTTTTTGAAATGTGGTGCTTTATAAGGGTGCTGAAGGTTTTATGGGTGGATCGAATAGCTTATGAGGAGGTACTGAATCTAAGTCAGGAAATCAGAAAGCTGTAGTAGAAGTTGATTAAAAAAAGGGTTTGGCTGATGGGACACATCCTCAAGCATCAAAGAGTTCTGGATGTGGGAATGGAAGGAATTGTGGGGAGCTAGAAACTGTACAAGGAGACCAAGGCTTGAATACAGTAAAAAGGTTCAGAAGGATGCAGGTCTCAGTTTTTATTGCTCAATGAAGAGGCTTGCACTACCATCCCCCAAATACACAAAATATGCGGCTGTTAGCAAGGCCCATCACTGTCATTACAGCTGGATGCAACTGCAAAAATCATTCAGTCGTACAGAACTTTGAATGCCATCTAGTCAATACTTGAAACGTCCCCTTTGAACAATTATACAAGTCTGTGCTTAAACTGACACACAATATTTTTTTTTAGCGCAACGCAATCTGACTTTCAGTAATCCCTACAAAAGAATGGCCCTGACTAACACTAACCTATACCTTTCACAAATCACTTACCTCACAAAAATCTTCGTTACTCAAACTACTGCAATACAGCGAGCGCCACTACTGCCAGCTAAATAAAAGATTCAAATTACGGAAGGCACTAACTATACTGATAGGGATAGTTAGCAAATGAAAGATTTTAATAGAGAACAAACAATGTATTTACCTTAATAGTCATAATACATACAGCAGTTCATGACATCCAGTCTTACAAATTTCAAAACTCCGCCATCTCTCTCCCCACATCCACCTCTGCTGGCGGCTCACCTCCAACTCCGGAACGCTATGCGCTGTTAACAGCCATCAGCCCAACACTACAATAGCGAATATTACAACACTGCCACCCAGCCACAGACTGCACACAGCACAGCCAGTGATTTTCATACAGAGCGCTACGTGGCGTTACCAATATAAAAACCTAAACGGCGTACTTACATAGTCCCCATGCTCCCCACAAAAAATTTTACAAATTGTTTTGGGCACTGCCCAATACGGATTTGAAAAAATTGTTCATAATTACAGTAAGAAAGATATCAAATGCACACACTTATTGATACAATGTTGGTCAAAAGCTAAAATTTTCTCACAGTCCATAAAGACAGGCCTGATCATTCATCACAGTAAAATTGCAGTGTTTTTCTCAAAGTCTGAGCAGTAAAAGAAAATGCACACGGAAGTAGAGGATTTCCATGCCGTCTTGAAGAAGTATTGTTGTCCTTCCAACAGAAAGACAGTGCTGACTCTTGACATGCAGACAGGTAATGGGCCACAACAGAGCAAACCCACCGCAGAGTCAGTCGAAGTTTTGAATAATCTTGGTAGGTAGGTCATCACAGAGCAGACCCACTGTAGTCTCGTTAGAGATTACGGTGTTGGTGGGCCACCAGAGGTGCAGACCCACTGCAGTCCTCGTAGAGATTGTGGTATTGGTGGGCCACCAGAGTGCAGACCCACTGCAGTCCATGTAGAAATAATGGTATTGGTGGGTCATCAAAGATGCAGACCCACTGTAGTCCTTGCAGAGGTGCACAATCACCAATGAAGAGTCTTGCGGATAATATAGCAAGTCCATAACCACCACTTGTGCACTCACAAAGTTTTTGGAATTGTCCTTAGAACCAGCAATGCTGTTATCCAGTCCCTTGCTGAATTATTAACACACGTGCAAACACTAACAGTCCCTACTTCTCACATATTGTCCATATACTATGACCAACAGAAACCTGTGCAGTGAAATGGAACTTACAAGTTAATAATATGATGAGCTGGTGTCAATTACAATTTTATAACATAAAAATACAATTACAAAGGTACAAAATACATCATTAAAGAACATAACAATACAGATAACATTTGTAGTACAGGCTTTACAAAAGATTCGAAATAACATATACATCAGTGTTACAGGAATTATGACGTGAGTACATACATAAAAGATCAGAATAACTTTCGAAACATCAACGTCACACATGAGCATTAAAACAAAACAGAATAAATAATGTCTAAACATCTTTACAAAGTAAATAACATATTATCAGAAAAATTCTACAACATAACTCTTATCAGATAAACACATAAAGACAAGAAGAACACAAATACCCAAGGGTACACAAACACATAGTGGGATAACACAAGGAAAGGACAGGGTTTGCTTTACTGCAGTATTTTGCAAACAAAACTTTCTTTACTTCTTCCCTTCATTCTTCATTATTTTGAAAAAGTCCTATCTATACCTACTTTCTGCACTTTTTTCGTATAACTTCTCAATGCATTTCTTCCAATGCATCACAACTCATTCTCTTATATAGTCTACCCCCTCTTAAGCTAGCTTAAATCTACTGAGCTCAGATGCTAAACTAAACGACGAGGCAATGCAGCAGCACAAAACAATTAATACAAACAGCAATGAAAAAAATGCAAACTGGCAAAGCCAGCTACAGTAAATCTACATTACCAAGCAAATCAAACATTACAACTAATATGAGACAATCTGCAGCAACAAGAAAAATAAATCAGTAGTAAAACTGGCTTAACAGAGTAATACAAAGTGAAATTCAGTAGCACTATGCCTGGCAAACAGCACCAGCAAATGCAATAACTTATATCTAAACATGACATAGCTCAAGCAGAAAAAAATATTACACTAAAGACAACAATGCAGACAAGGGAAATGTATATTCACATCGTAATGTCTATGTAATTAAAGTGGTGCGCCACAAAAACTGATTGTACAAAAAATTACCAAGTACTTGAAAAGAAAATTATATATGCATTCACTGTTATTAGTCCCTTTTTATTGTTCTTTCCAATCCAAGAGCTCATTTTTCGAAGAATGTGGCTCAGAAAATTATTATTTGATAGATCTGTTGACAGAAAGTGTTCACATTAGCAAATGCATTTAAGTTTATTTTATTTAAACCAATGCTGCAACACAGCTGGAAAACAGATATCAAATGAAATAAGCAATTACACAGACCAAAGCATAAAAACATCATTCAATAGCTATGTGGCATTTTGTAAGTCAGTAGCTGTCAACTCTCGTAGAAAGACACTTGTCATAATCATGTTTGCAGATGTAAGAATATTTCCCATCAATTCATAAGCATTTCAGTAAGTAGCACAAAGTACGATATGTTTCCAAGTAATGAGCGTGTCGTATTTGCGATGCTTTCTACAATGGAATGTCAATAGCGAGGTTAATGGTCTCTTTTTTTTTAACCTGTGCCTCTGAAAAGGCATACACTAATGGCTTTTTCTCCAGGCGTCCGACACAGCTGGCCGCTCAAGACGCATTACGTCAAGGTCACTTGGCTTTCTTACCAAAATATTTACGACAGCAGTGACAGTCCCACATAAAAATTTCACACGTCGAGAATTTGCGTTTCAAAACTGTAGAAACAAAATCCTGCAAATATAACTGTGTCCAAAAACTCTTTGCCGGCATTGTGATACATTACGCATATACACATATTTCATAACTCTTAAAGTACGATTCTTAGTTTCCAACATCCTTTTTCACAAACCAGAGTCCCTAACCACTACTCATTATTCCTTACCTTATTACACATATACTTTTTCGTAGACACTTCTTCAATATTTCATCATAATAAATACATAGCATAATCAAATTCCTCATATAACATCAGCTTATTGATCATAAACATACCTCAACAGCATAATACACATTCTCATCATAATAATATCATAAAAACTCAGCCAAATCTCAAAAACGTCGTAGCTTTCTGCAATAATTTCAAAACCTAAAAACAATTCTCTGCTCATTTCGATAGTGTCATCTACCTCAAATGTACTTTAAAAATCATAATCCCATACCAAATACATCATTCAAAGCTCTTATAGTATCGCAATGGTTCAGAAAAAATACACTCCTGGAAATTGAAATAAGAACACCGTGAATTCATTGTCCCAGGAAGGGGAAACTTTATTGACACATTCCTGGGGTCAGATACATCACATGATCACACTGACAGAACCACAGGCACATAGACACAGGCAACAGAGCATGCACAATGTCGGCACTAGTACAGTGTATATCCACCTTTCGCAGCAATGCAGGCTGCTATTCTCCCATGGAGACGATCGTAGAGATGCTGGATGTAGTCCTGTGGAACGGCTTGCCATGCCATTTCCACCTGGCGCCTCAGTTGGACCAGCGTTCGTGCTGGACGTGCAGACCGCGTGAGACGCCGTTTCATCCAGTCCCAAACATGCTCAATGGGGGACAGATCCGGAGATCTTGCTGGCCAGGGTAGTTGACTTACACCTTCTAGAGCACGTTGGGTGGCACGGGATACATGCGGACGTGCATTGTCCTGTTGGAACAGCAAGTTCCCTTGCCGGTCTAGGAATGGTAGAACGATGGGTTCGATGACGGTTTGGATGTACCGTGCACTATTCAGTGTCCCCTCGACGATCACCAGTGGTGTACGGCCAGTGTAGGAGATCGCTCCCCACACCATGATGCCGGGTGTTGGCCCTGTGTGCCTCGGTCGTATGCAGTCCTGATTGTGGCGCTCACCTGCACGGCGCCAAACACGCATACGACCATCATTGGCACCAAGGCAGAAGCGACTCTCATCGCTGAAGACGACACGTCTCCATTCGTCCCTCCATTCACGCCTGTCGCGACACCACCGGAGGCGGGCTGCACGATGTTGGGGCGTGAGCGGAAGACGGCCTAACGGTGTGCGGGACCGTAGCCCAGCTTTATGGAGACGGTTGCGAATGGTCCTCGCCGATACCCCAGGAGCAACAGTGTCCCTAATTTGCTGGGAAGTGGCGGTGCGGTCCCCTACGGCACTGCGTAGGATCCTACGGTCTTGGCGTGCATCCGTGCGTCGCTGCGGTCCGGTCCCAGGTCGATGGGCACGTGCACCTTCCGCCGACCACTGGCGACAACATCGATGTACTGTGGAGACCCCACGCCCCACGTGTTGAGCAATTCGGCGGTACGTCGACCCGGCCTCCCGCATGCCCACTATACGCCCTCTCTCAAAGTCCGTCAACTCCACATACGGTTCACGTCCACGCTGTCGCGGCATGCTACCAGTGTTAAAGACTGCGATGGAGCTCCGTATGCCACGGCAAACTGGCTGACACTGACGGCGGCGGTGCACAAATGCTGCGCAGCTAGCGCCATTCGACGGCCAACACCGCGGTTCCTGGTGTGTCCGCTGTGCCGTGCGTGTGATCATTGCTTGTACAGCCCTCTCGCAGTGTCCGGAGCAAGTATGGTGGGTCTGACACACCGGTGTCAATGTGTTCCTTTTTCCATTTCCAGGAGTGTATGAACAGTTCACAAAGTACAGACAAAATACAGTTTCGTAAGTGTGAAGTTATCCAACTGTGTAATTACGCAAACATCTGTCACTGATGTAGTAAAATAAATATTTGTCTCTCTCAGTTAAATGATCAGATAGCTGTGTAATTCTGTGTTAGAGAAATATGGTACCGATGTGTAAAGTTGTATAAGCAAATACCACATTAGCTAGGGCTCCTTGTGCTTGCCAAACACATGGTACACAAAGTGAGCATGTACCCCCCTGAGGATTAATGTAATTATACCCTCAGGTGTTACAGATTACAGCAATGGAATGAAATGTATCACGGAAAACCTTTGTATCATTGTACTTCAAATATCTTTATAAATAATTGATTTAAGTGCAAAATTAATCACTCAAATACGTGTCCTGTAGCGCTAAATGTGCGTCTTGCTGTATGATAATCTCTGTGGAAGAGTCGTAGTTATTGTCCTCCGAACGTTAAGTTCTGCAGAAGCCAATGTACTTAACTCATGATAAACAAAAGTGCAATGCTTTGCGTATAGATATCTTAGTTATTACGCTTATTGCCGTGATGAAGAAAGTACTGTGCTTTAACGTATTGTTGTGCTACGGAAAAGGCTGTCTCATTGATGCTATACCACAAAAGTTACTACTAAAACGTGTTTTACTTTCGAGAAGAATTCAGAAAAAACTGTGCAGATATAAAGCAGATACAGCACAAAAGCAACAATGTAAATTGTGCCACACATTAGTAGCGTCGTGATAAAATCGTGTAGCTGTCACATAAACTAACCAGTGTGGCATCTGGTATCTCACAGAAAGTACTTTAAATCCAGAATGTATTTTCAAGTAAACCAAAATGTTGCATTAAAATCTTATTAGCAGTACTGGTAAATGTTCTAAGTATGTGAGCCTTATAGTCGTTACGTAATTGTGCAACTAACAAGCAAGAATGTACAAATAACAACACTGTGTCGTCTGCTCGCTATAACAATGCTTTCATAATTACTGTCTAAATATGTTCCCTAGGTTCTAGACTGGATAGTTAACTGTAAAACATAGTTGCATGTTAACAGGTTCTACGTCTGACGAAGCGTATTAGTAACATGAAGTGAATAATTTTATAGCAAAGACTAAGTTAAAAAGCACATTATCTCTCAATAAACAGTTTTACGTGTGAAATGTGTTGTACACCTTTACTCCTCCTGGTGCGCAGAGTTCCAACTTGAACGCAATTATCATGTGGTATACGTCGGTAAAGAATACTAGAATTTTTCTCAAGGTTAGCGTCTATGTTATTTCTCGCTGAGCCAGCCGGCGCACGTGGCTGCCTGCCGGTGCGAGTCATTGTCTGTTTCTTTGTAGGCGCGCGTCGTTATTAGGATTAGGAGGCCTAACTTCTACAAATTCACCTTGTCGAGAGTGCCCTGCTCTGTTTGAATCTTGCTAGTTCTGATGCAATTCAAGTCTGTCGTTACGATTATATCGTCTGTCGTCATGTCAGTAGTTCCTGTAGTTTCTTTCTTGTCGGTTAAGTGGTGGAGAATTTCTGCACGGTGGACTGTTGCGTCTGAAGTTATTCTGTCTCCCTTGATAATATTTATTTTGGTTCCCACATTGTCTGTTTCTCTGATTGTCTCTGTGATAGTCATTACTGCGGAGAGGTGATCTTTCCCTGTAGTTATTACTACTCAGCCAACGGTTGTCATACGAGTGGTGTCTGTTTTGGTCACGACTTGTGTTGTGAGAATAGCCTTGTCATGTGCAGTTATTATTTCTTTCATTGTGGAATTGCGACGGATTTGACCTGTAATTGTTGTGTTCCTGTTTTCGCGTTCCGCGATTGTCAGTGTCAATTTCTAATTCTTGTAAGAGTGCCTAAAAAGCTTCAATGTCGTCTTTGCAACGTCCTGCCAAAATAATTTGTCGTAAATGTTCAGGTAATTTGATTAAGCAAATGCGGATGAGTTCTGAGGGGCTGTATGGGTTTGACATGTACTGATTCTTAGGCAACACGTCTTCAAAATATTTCACAAGGCTGGAGAATTCAGATTGTTCGAAATGTTTCATCATTATGATGCTATGTTTTACTCGATCTTGTGTAGCTTGAGATCAATATACTGAGAGGAAGGCATGATAAAATTCTCCTTCACTGTGACAATCGTGAATGACCGATCGCATTCTTACAGCTGGTTCATTCTCTAAGTAGCCACACATAAATTCTAATCTGTGCTGCAATGACCAGTTGGGAGGAAAACAATGAGAGAATTGATGAAGCTATGCTTGTGGATGAATGTCGTTGCCAGAATTCTTAAATGTTTTGAATTTACGTGTAGTAATGAACAGCTTATAGTCAAAATCATCGTGTCGGCGAGTCGCACATCGCTCACTGTTACTTCGTTTCGGCGGTTCCATCTCAAAATCCAATGCGCCTTGCCAATTTCTTTCATAATTTCCGAAGTGTCCTGCGTTATTATATTGTGGTTGCTCCGTATTTTTATATCCCTCTTCCCGTAGTGGCGCGCGAGTGTCCACTGAAATACACTCCTGGAAATTGAAATAAGAACACCGTGAATTCATTGTCCCAGGAAGGGGAAACTTTATTGACACATTCCTGGGGTCAGATACATCACATGATCACACTGACAGAACCACAGGCACATAGACACAGGCAACAGAGCATGCACAATGTCGGCACTAGTACAGTGTATATCCACCTTTCGCAGCAATGCAGGCTGCTATTCTCCCATGGAGACGATCGTAGAGATGCTGGATGTAGTCCTGTGGAACGGCTTGCCATGCCATTTCCACCTGGCGCCTCAGTTGGACCAGCGTTCGTGCTGGACGTGCAGACCGCGTGAGACGACGCTTCATCCAGTCCCAAACATGCTCAATGGGTGACAGATCCGGAGATCTTGCTGGCCAGGGTAGTTGACTTACACCTTCTAGAGCACGTTGGGTGGCACGGGATACATGCGGACGTGCATTGTCCTGTTGGAACAGCAAGTTCCCTTCCCGGTCTAGGAATGGTAGAACGATGGGTTCGATGACGGTTTGGATTACCGTGCACTATTCAGTGTCCCCTCGACGATCACCAGTGGTGTACGGCCAGTGTAGGAGATCGCTCCCCACACCATGATGCCGGGTGTTGGCCCTGTGTGCCTCGGTCGTATGCAGTCCTGATTTCCTGATTGTGGCGCTCACCAGCACGGCGCCAAACACGCACACGACCATCATTGGCACCAAGGCAGAAGCGACTCTCATCGCTGAAGACGACACGTCTCCATTCGTCCCTCCATTCACGCCTGTCGCGACACCACTGGAGGCGGGCTGCACGATGTTGGGGCGTGAGCGGAAGACGGCCTAACGGTGTGCGGGACCGTAGCCCAGCTTCATGGAGACGGTTGCGAATGGTCCTCGCCGATACCCCAGGAGCAACAGTGTCCCTAATTTGCTGGGAAGTGGCGGTGCGGTCCCCTACGGCACTGCGTAGGATCCTACGGTCTTGGCGTGCATCCGTGCGTCGCTGCGGTCCGGTCCCAGGTCGACGGGCACGTGCACCTTCCGCCGACCACTGGCGACAACATCGATGTACTGTGGAGACCTCACGCCCCACGTGTTGAGCAATTCGGCGGTACGTCCACCCGGCCTCCCGCATGCCCACTATACGCCCTCGCTCAAAGTCCGTCAACTGCACATACGGTTCACGTCCACGCTATCGCGGCATGCTACCAGTGTTAAAGACTGAGATGGAGCTCCGTATGCCACGGCAAACTGGCTGACACTGACGGCGGCGGTGCCCAAATGCTGCGCAGCTAGCGCCATTCGACGGCCAACACCGCGGTTCCTGGTGTGTCCGCTGTGCCGTGCGTATGATCATTGCTTGTACAGCCCTCTCGCAGTGTCCGGAGCAAGTATGGTGGGTCTGATACACCGGTGTCAATGTGTTCTTTTTTCCATTTCCAGGAGTGTATAACGGATTCCTTTTAGCTCTCATGTGGATGACCTCACACTTCTCATTGTTTAGGATCAATTGCTAATTTTTGCACCATAAAGATATCTTTTCTAAGTCGTTTTTGTCTCCCAAATCGTTTATATAGATAAGGAGCAGCAAAGGGCCTATAACACAACTTCGGGGAACGCCAGAAATCACTTCTGTTTTACTCGATGACTTTCCGTCAGTTACTACGAACTGTGACCTCTCTGACAGGAAATAGCAAGTACAATCACGTAACTGAGACGATATTCCATAAACACTCAATTTCATTACAAGTCAAAAGTCAAGTGTCAAAAGTCTTTTCGAAATCTACAAATACGGAATCAACCTGAAATCCCTTGTAGGTAGTAGTCAACACCCCCGAATTGCTCTTCAATAGTGGGAAGCAAGAAGGTGATTAAAACATCAATGTAGGCCTATCCTGTGATTGTGTCACGCAAAACAACAAGGGGTGCTAGCCCCCTCCATGAAAAACACGACCACACCATAACACCACCGCTACGAATTTTACTGATGGTACTACATACGCTGGCAAATGACGTTCTCCGGACATTCGTCATACCCACACCCTGCCATTGGATAGCCTCATTGTGTACCGTGATTCGTCACTCCACACAACGTTTTTCCACTCGTCAAAGGTTTACGCTCGTTACACCAAGCGAGGCGTCGTTTTGCATTTACCGGCATGATGTGTGTGGCTTATGAGCAGCCGCTCGACCATGAAATCCAAGTTTTCTCACCTCCCGCCTAACTGTCATAGTACTTTTGATGCAGTTTGGAATTCCTGTGTGATGGCCTGGATAGATGTCTGCCTATTACACACTACGACCCTCTTCACTTGTCGGCGGTCTCTGTCAGTCAACAGACGGGGTCGGCCTGTACGCTGTTGTGCTGTACGTGTCCCTTCACGTTTCCACTTCTGTATCACATCTGAAACAGTGGACCTAGGGATGTTTAGGAGTGTGGAAATCTCGTGTACAGAGGTATGACACAAGTGACACCCAATCACCAGACCATTCTGCGCTCTCACAATTTCTAATGACTACTGAAGTCGCTGATATGGAGTACCTCGCAGTAGGTAGCAGCACAACGCACCTAGTATGAAAAACGTATGTTTTTGGGGATGTCCGGATACTTTTGATCACATAGTGTATATTATTGCATCATCATACTCTAAATGGAACCTACCTGGTGTACAGTCTGGGCCGGAAGACTTGCAATTGTTAAGTGGTTTAAGTTGCTTCACTATTTCGAGGGTATGTACTTCTACGTTACTCATTTTGCAGCTGTTCTTGATTGAAATTCTTGAATATTTTCTTCCTCTTCTTTGGTTAAGTAATTTTGGAAGGCTGGGTTTGTAACTCTGGTTTAGCAGCACTGTCGTCGCTAGTATTGTAATTGCTATCGCGTATTGACTGTCTCTTGCCGCTAGCATACTTCACATACGACCAGAATCTTTGGATTTTCTGTCAGGTTTCGAGACAAAGTTTCTTTGTGGAAACTATTGCCCCAGTGACGCTGCCTACTGCTCTACCCCCTGCCTGCATCTCAGAATGGCCCATCCCAGGACTTTGGTACATAATTGCGGCGAAATAAATAAAAAACATTTGAATTTATTGTTTTTTTTTTTTTTAATGAGGAAAAATTATGGACATGGAATTGTAACTTTAGAATTTTTGAAAGGCTTTTTACGGATTGTATTGACCGGCTTGAATGCGGACGAATACAGTGCTGCGTGAAACATGCCTGTAATATAATTTACCATTCCGATTAATTACATTTTGAATTCTATGTCATTGTTGATTTAATCAGAGTTCTCACTTTAGACGTAGAATTAGTCCTTCTGCCACAATATTAATTCATTAGTGGCCATCGATGTTCTTCTCTTTGTTGACCGTGTGTATCTTCCTAAGTCAGCATCGGTTCACTTCACGAAGACGGTGGAAACCAAGGAATACAATGCTACGTTGCTTTAAATAATTTTCGTAGCACTTCGATACTTCTCACTATTTTTTATTCACAAGACAATAAGACTTGCTCTGCTCGTCGCACAAACCATAATTACTAACAATATGGCTACCTTTCCGCACACACCAAAAATTACGTCCATCCTCCACGAGGCAACAATCTAAAGTGTCTCTTAGCTCCATCTTGGGGTATGATACAAAAGAGAATCCACTTTGAACATTACAAAGATTATAATCTACATGCCTCTCAATTTAATCTTTGGCGCAGCCTTTAAGGTATTGTATGTCTCTGCGTCGGAATGTGTCATTACAACTGCCCCCCTACTGTATACTGTCACTAGAAAATTTTATTTGGTTGACAGGATACAGTGGTCGACCTTGCAATTGATAGGTTTGGGGGCCTTTTATTTACAAACTTCATTTTTACTGTCTCATTTTCATGGCACTGTGAATTCTTTGGTATTACTAAGTGTGTGTCAGTTTCTTGGTATACTTATGCTAATATTTACAAACCTTAATCCTAATATACAAAGTTTTGGTTAATACTGAGAAAACGACATCATGTGGTAAAGTTTGTACAATAAAATATACAAGGAATACAACGTTATTTACAAATGTTTCCTTCCTCATCAGAGGTGAAAATTAAGTCCTTGTATTGCTTTCTGTATTTATTCTGGGGCGACGAGCTTTGTTCGCTAGCCCCAGTGTTGAATATGGGCGAGTGATACTCGCGCCTGATTGTTTGGTCGTCCGTTAGCGGGCGACGTTGGTTGAATGCACGCGCCAGTGCACTGAATATACACCGACGTGCGGGTACCGTCGAGACTTCCGAACCTCAGCATGCGTGTGCTTTTTGTAGTTCCTTCCGGCACTTAGACTGGATACGACGAGGTACATTGGAATATGTGCCCCAAAGAACACACCACACTATGTGCGAGGCGGAGGACGATCCCGTCGATACAACTCCAGGTAAGAAGCGTACCATGTCAAACTTGTTTGACATTGTCTTTGCTTATTGTGACGCCATGGGTCGTTTGACGATACAAGCTTCAATTTTCGATGTCACTTGTTTAGGCTCGCTGACACTTGCAACGTAGCACTACTTTGCACAACTTTAATTTTTACAGACACCACTTTAACCGGGAGTATTGTGATCGAAACTTTCTTTTTAACTACACTTTTTTTTCGCATTAACCCCTTTTACCTATTGTAACGAGATTCATTTCCCTCAATACTTCTGGTCAATGTACGTAAGTATTCACAAATTTGTAAGTCACGGGACTTGGCATGAAATACAACGTACATCTCATACAATGGAATAACATATAACACATACAATACATTGTTTACATTAACTACAGGGAAAAACTATCGACTAAAATTGAAAAAATTTTTGACCACTCATAGTGGCTTCTTCGTCTTGGATTTTACTGACACACACACCTTTTTCCATTAATCTGTTAGAAGGAACAAGTCCTTTGTTTTCCTTCTTGAACTCGAGTATAAGTTAAGGTTTACCTCCGTTACGTATTCTTCATACGCAACGACATGCATCACCATGCAGAGAATATACCTGTAGCCGCTCCAGTGAAGCTTGGGAAGGGAATTTTCTACCTTCTACTTAGGGTAGTGGCAACGACTACGTGTATGCTACGGTTTTTTACGTATAAAATCTGAAAATGCACGAAATAATCATTTACATGCAGCATAACCCTAATATGTACAGTGTTTCGGGCATAAGCACATTCTGGTGTGCTTGTAAATCATTAACCCTAATAAAACTTCCTACGTTAACATGGACGTATAAACATAAAATTTTGAAGTTCAGGGTGTAACTACTATTATTATGTACAGTGTTTCATAATAGCGTCACGCCAATGTGTGCGTGTTGTAGGGAAGCAGCCTACTCACGCTGTAGTAAATTCACATCAGTCTTTCCATTGTGTGCCAGCCTAGTCCGCTGTAACTAGCTCTGACGTCATAAATGTTGCGCAATACTTTAAAAATCAAGCAAATAACCTGAAACGGTTCTAGCATGTCAGGAATAATACTAAATTAATATGTGTTGAATATCAGTTCGATAACTTTAACCATTTTCGAAATTTTGACGTTTTTCTGTAAAAATCATTGGCGCAACAGAAAAGAGCTAGAAAGTTAAAATTTTATATTTAGATTCATTTTTCATAATTATTTAATAAAAACAGTCTTCTGGATCTCACAATTTAAGATTTTAGTGGAAATTCATGGTTTTCTGGTTTTTGTCTTAAAACTTAAGGAAGCAAGATAGATTAAGTAGGCTAATAAATAAGGCTAGGATGTTTATATTTAAGTAGGTTGGAGATCTGCTATAACTATGAAGATGTGAGAAATTTCATTTGAATACCTATAAAACTATAGCGATAGCGTATCTCCAAAGGGCCAGTTCAGAGCTCGTCTACTGCGTGCAGTGTAATTAAATTAATTATCTCACCCAAAATATTTAACTTAGCCACGTCAAAATTTTATTATCAATATTTACCTGCGTGCTGAATGCACATTTAAATTAAGAGCTTCATCGGCCATCAGCAAGAGAAGCTATGATTTATTCAATGACTTAAAGTGGTGCATTACTAGCCCAGCGGCTAGTCGGGAGAGCCGATTTGATCAGGCGTTCCCTTAGCCGTCCGCAACGCGGCTTTATATATAAGAACGCTGCGCGAGGAAGGCAAGGCCCCAGTTCTCTCCAGACGCTGAATAGCACACCATCTGTGTCGGGAGTCGCATCGCGTCGGTATCATTGCTACAAACAGTCTCGGATGCCGTCTTAAGTTACTCGAGATACACGTAACCATGAAATCATTTTCGAGTGAAGTGTTAATTCTGGGTTGACTTTCATTATCGATCTTCAGTTTGCGTATTGTCGTATTTTCACGTGCCGCCACGGGACAAACATTCTATCATTATTTAGCGTGGCGTTTGATGAACCTAATCATCAAATTATGGCGAACATTCATTTAAATATTCAATTTGGACAATTATAGTTGCATCAGCGCATTAGACTCTGAACTTGTAACACCACAGCTCTTATGCTGTATGGATTCATTTTGCTTTATTTAACGTTACATTGTTGATCGCCTGTGAATGTGTTCAAATCGATAGCATAAAATTGTGTATTCTTTTCTTTGTCAAACCTTTGATGTCGTGATTTGATTCTATGCAAAGTAGTGTATCTGCAATTTGTATTCTTTGTCCCATTTGGAGGGAACAGAACTTATTGTATGTAATTGTAATTTTGTGTGAATAATTTTTTGTAGAAGTGTCAATATGTGAAAATGTTCTGTTTTATTTAATGTATTTGTTTGCTGTTATGTAAATTGCTGATCCTCACTTAGGGTTCTTAGTTAGTTTGTATGTAAATGGTGTAGTGTTTCCCCTCGGGAACGGAACTGTGTAGTGCGCGCAAATTGTGGTTGGCCTAGGTGGAAAAGGTGGAACTGATAGTCAGTCGGGGACGAGCAGTCAGTCGGAGACGAGCCACTAGTCGGGAAGGAGCTACCAGTCTGTGCACTGTCAATGTGAAGGTGCATATCATGCTGATTCAGAGAGAGGCTTTTACTGCTTCTTTCCAATGCCTCGGATGGGTGGATAAATAGCTGGATCTATTCTGGAATTTGTATGAATCATCGCCATGAAGATACGATAAAGTCCGGCAATTCTACCTGTAATTCCACCTACCAACATGCAGTTGCCACCACATTGCGCAATCACTGTAACGTAATACTATATTGATGTACAGTGAAGGATCAGCCTAATGGATGTGTTAGTGTGCTGAAATATAAGGTAATTCATATCGGAATTTATTTACTTACCTTGATTTTACTCCTCATCATAACACCTCTCAGGGTCCTCTCCGTTTGAAGTAAAGTGATTACCGAGTGTCCTTACTGAAAGTACGTTGAAGCCTAGAGTTTGGTTAAATAATGCCTCTTGAACTTATTAGAAAGATAGTTAAAGCTAATGTGGTAACAGAGTGAGTTAAAGCAAAGGTTATTTGTCCAATAATAATTTTCCTATTGAAGCTGTTATTTAAAGTGCTGTTACCAACTTCAAACTTTAGGCTGAGTCTTATAAAGTAAATGATCACGTTGTTGTCTGTAGTAAATTCTAAAAAGGAGAGTCAGTTCCTTGCAGTTTTGTCAGCATTGTATTTCGTTGTAGTAAAAGTGAGAAAGCTGCAGTTGTGAAACGTTACATTCTCATGTATGCCAAGTGTTTGTCTCTCTTGTGTGCAGATTAACAGTATAAAGACCACTCAGTTTGTGTAAACCCTGAAAGTGATAGTGTTTTTCTGTACCTGTTATAATTTTGAAAATAGTTCCTGCTGCTCTAACTGTTAGCTTCAATCTTAAAACATATGTGTGTTAGAGTTCATTGCACTCGCGTGTTGCTAAGTCTAGGTTGTGTCTGTTGTGTTGTCCATTATAGTTACTTATACCTACTTTCACAAACGAGAATGTTAATCTTTCTCTTGCCTAATTAGGCTGGCGACCGTTTCCCTTATTCTATAAACAGTATAGCTAGGCAAAATTTTGTTTGTCGCTATTCCAATATTAACGTAATTCTGACTTTCATTTCCGATAAGCCACTTCCATTAGGAACAATACGGTCAACTTAACAAAATTCCTCTCAGAGGGTAACACTGCTCTGTTGCTTTGTGCCATAGTTACTTTTACAAAATTGTTTTATGTTACAACCTGCTTCTGGCATTGAGGTTATGGTACAGTAGTTAGCAGACGGGGAGTGTTATAAACTGCTCTGTTAGTTTGGTTGTGTGGATTCTTTTGTTTTTCATCTGTGACTTTCAGAATATACTCAACTATTTTAGAAAATCGTTTTTGATTATAAATCCCGGACAATCACCTAATTCGTCAGAGCTATAAGCTGTAACTATAAGTGTATTCTCAGATGAAGTGGGCACTAGGAATTCTAACTACAGGCTTCACGTTTTACTAATCACTTTCTGGTTGCCAATATTGTAGTTAGAGAGCCAGTGTTGAGAACGGCGAAAGACAGCATAAATAACATTCTAAATAATAGGAACATTTAACAACATTAACTCTATCCGCCGCCCCACATATGATGCATCGGCCAGGAAATGCAGTGTTTCTCCATTCAAACAAACATTTATGCAACAGTTAAACAATAAAATCCTATCCGCCGCCCCACATATGGTGCATCGGTCGGGAGAAAAAAAAAAAACAGAAAGAAACTAAGTATAAGTGAAAGTGATTTTTAACTATTCGGATTCGTGAGTGAAATGCGACACGCAACTGAGCATAGAACAGTGAATGTGTTACGTGCGTATGTGGACGACGCAATTGGATTAACAACGCCTCTGGATTGACGGAGCTGGCACTGAGTCTAGCGGCGCTGCCGGCATCGAGAGAAGCCAGTTTCGCCTCACCGCAGACGTCCGCTGGAGCAGCCAGAGCCGCGCCTGCAGTTGTGGGCCATGCAAACACACAACAGCCGTCGGCAGTTCAGCGCACTGCGGTGCATCAGTAATCCGGTACGCCGCGCAGACAACGCCATACCTCGTGCAGAAGGAACTAAGTTAAGTGAAAAGCTGTTAAAAATTTTACTAACCTGCACTAAAAGACTGTCGGCGATGGAACCGCCAAAAGAATCTGAGGTTAAACTTATATCAGAACTTATGTCTGTTGAGGGAACTGTAAATCCAGACAACGGTTCAAGTGTAAATATGCATGAAAGTAGTAATGTTAAAGTGACATATGAAGTATTGTCTCCTGACAGTAGTATGGGAAGGGGCAATGATTCAATAATAGAGACCCCTGTAGTAAAGCAGAAAGCAGAAATTGTTAATTTATTGGATGATAGTTTCTCTGTTGAGTTAAAAATGAATCATTCAACAGAGGTGTTAGAGTTTAAGAAGGACAAGTTAGATATGACTAATCAATCAGAAGTTTCATTTAGTTTTGATGATTCTGGTGTTGGAGCTAGTTTTTCGTCACCTGAGTGTGATAAAAAGCCAGCTAGTGAGCATCCCAAAGATACTGGGCTGTTGATTTAAATGTTATATTACAAGCAATAGCTGCCAGTAATGCGAAAATGACAGCTGAATTAAAGTCTGAAATAAGTGAACAGGTCAAAAGCAGTAATGCTGAATTAAAGTCTGAAATTGTGGCCAGCCAAACTAGTTTTAATAAACGATTGGAGGTAATGGACGATACCTTCAAGGCTGGTTGCAATAAGTTGAAAGAGTATCTAGACAGTTTGAATTATAAAATTGATTACAATCATGAGGACATTAAGAAAAAGGTTGCTCAACAGTTTTCTGAAATGTATAAAACAGCAAAATCCGAAGTTGCTGAGGTTCGCAAAGACTTCCAAATGGAAGATGCGAAGCTGGAGCACAAGTTAACAGAAAAGATCGAGGCAGAATCTGAACTGTGCTCAGATAGATTTAAAGATGTTAATATAAAAGTAAACATATGTCAAGCAGGAGTAGACGCAATCAAAACTGATACTACTCATATTGTGCAAAGAGTAGATAATGTTGAAATGAAAGTAGAAAATATTAGTACTAACATTGCTAACATTGAGAGTAAAGTAGCTTCAGTAACTTCTGGTAACGGTAGTCTACAACAAGTTGTAGCTGCAAACGCCGCTTTTATCGGGTGTCGGCAGTTCTTGCGGTTCGATCCAGATAAAAATATCCACCCGCTAGATTTCTGGAACGATTTTGAAGATGTGATTCCCCCAACTTCGTCTGAACGAGAGAAAATCTCATTTATTAGAAGCCATTTAGCAGGTGACGCCATGCGTTGGTCAGCTGATGTTATGTTGAAGTGTAAAACATTAGCGGAGTTTAAAACAGCTTTCATTAATGAGTATTGGTCTAGTAATAAGCAAAATGAAGTGTTGAGAGAATTTTGGAGTGGAAAACGCTTCAATGCAGGCAAGGAATCAATTAAAGAGTTTGCTAGGTCATGGATCTCACGTTTGTCACATTTGGCGGAAAAGCTAAAACCGGAAATGATTATACTAGGTCTTGAAGCCAAACTGCCATGGTATTGGCAAACTAGAATTATATCTGCCCCTAGAGACAATCTGGATCGTTTCATTGAATATTTGGAACGTGTAGAACGTGTTGCTGCCAATGAGGAGCAAGCACATAACAACAGAAATATTAATAACAATAGTAGTAATTTTAGGAACGAGCAAAATGGAAATGTAAACATCAGAACAGTAAGTGTTCGCCATCCTAAGAGAGGTAGGAATTGGAGAAATGATTATCAGAACCAACAATGGCATCCAAGTGATAATAATTTTGTTCCAAACAGAATTATGCATGTAAACAACAGTACAGAAAGTAATGCTGTGCCAGTTAACTATAATGAAAATAAAGGAAACAGTAGTAGGCCGAGGCAGGAAAACTAGTTCCCGTCTATGAGGACACTGGCGCTCACCAGGCGGTTACTTTTCCGAAGCCAGTAGTTACGGGAATTGGTTAAGACAAATCAGATTACTCAAACTGAACAGGTGGATGAAGTGTCGGTAGCATCTAAGGATACAACAGAAATATTAGATCACTCACAGTAATTGATAGATACCGTGTTAGAGACGCTTTCTAAGTGGGAAGAGAAAGAGAAGGCGCAGCAGTGTAACGACAGGGAGGAGCTACAAACTACTGAATTGTCAGGTGAAGAAGCAGAAGAAATTCATGCTTATATTTACGATGAGGATGATGTGCTCTTATCTAAAGTGCCTGTGCAGGATGTTGATAATGTACTAATAGATTTAGGACAGGAGATAAGTGAGAATGTAGAGGGTAGCCTGTTGGGGGTCGATGAACCCAGTAGCTGTGACCAGTTGTCACTTGAAAAGGAAACCGACGATAATGGTGAAAGTGGTTTAGCTGTAACTAGTGTTATGCCCGGTCTGGAGGCACAGAATCGCTCAGACTACAGTAATTTGGGTTATGTTCAGCAAACTAAATGTAATGAAGTCGTGCGGTGTTTCGATTTAAAATTAATAGACCGACTGGAAAAGGCAGCTGAAAATGTAATTCAGGAAACCTCTACACACTGTGACCTAAATGTAATGAAGACAGATGTCGATCACTTTAGTTGGAGACAAATTCAAAAGGAACTATTGGATGAGTTTGAGGAACCACCTGTACAACCTAGAATAAGCCACCCTTTAATAATAGTGAATGTGTTGGGTATCAAGGTACGTTGTCTCTTAGACAGTGGAAGTGAAGTGAGTGCGATATCTCAGTCCTTCTTTGATGCATTACCTGTTAAAGACAAGCTTACAGTAATGAGGGTATCAGGACTAAGAATAATTGGTGCTACCGGCAAGGTGTCAAAAACAGTAAAGCAAGAAGCTTTGCTGCCCTTTAACATTAATGGTAATTTAATTGATCATCCATGTTTAATTGTAAACAATCTCAGTATTGAGGTTTTAATTGGCATAGATTTCTTGTCGAAATATCAGAGTGTTGTTGACTTTGAAAGAAGCCAGTGAAGAATGGTCTTGCCAATAACCGGAGTAATTACAGTACTTTTTAGTGATAACCATGTAGTAACTAATGATGAAACTTGGGAGCTGCCTATACGAGTTCTGAAAAATAGGAGATATTGGGACGAAGGTTTTAATCTTAGTACAAGTAAGCTAAACACAGAAGAAGAAGAAGCAATTATTTTGGACAAAATAGAAGCTAAATTGCAGGAAATCGATAAAATTTCAGCTAATCAGAAGGAAGAACTGAGACAGGTTTTAAAAAGGCATCATAAGGTATTTTCAGATCGACCTGGCGTGGTCAAAGGTTATGAATGCCAATTAAAGGTGAAACCTGGCCAAGTGTTTTTCAGGAAGCCATACCAAATACATGTAGCTAGGAAGGAGGCAGTTCGAAAGGAGATACAGAGAATGCTAGAGTGGGGTGTGATTGAAAAAGCGGTCAGTGAGTACAATAATCCTCTTGTTGTGGTACCAAAAAGAGACGGGAGTGTCAGATTGGTCTTGGACGCTCGTTGGTTGAATGAAATAGTGGTTAGGGAAAGTGATAGACCGCAGAACATGGACGAGTTATTGCAAAAGTTCCGGGGAGTAACATTCTTAACTTCTATGGACATCACGTGTGGATATTGGAATTTGCCACTGGCGGAAAGTTCAAGGAAGTACACAGCTTTCTTGTACGAAGGAGTTTGTTACCAATACCGTGTGGTACCTTTCGGACTTAATATCTCTGTTTGTGCCTTCGTACGTGTGATGTGCCATGTTTTAGGACCAGCTTTAAGTAATAAAATAACAGTCTACATAGATGATCTGTTAATAGCAACTCCTACCTGGGAAGAACACATAGCTTTATTAGAGGAAGTGTTAGAGGCTATTGAGAGAGGTGGCATGAAACTAAAGATTGAAAAGACAGAGTGCGTTAAAGAGGAAATAGGTTTCTTGGGATATAGGATAAGTGGAAAAGGTATTCTGCCTGACCCAGGCAAGCTAGCAGTCATTGAAAAATTTGAGGCTCCCAGAAACAAGAAGCAGTTGAGATCGATGTTCGGTCTTTTCGGCTTCTATAGGCGTTTTGTTAGTAATCAGGCTTTTAATGCTCCCTGTCTTCACCTCCTGCTGAAAAAGAATACCCCTTGGGTTTGGACAGCAGAATGTCAACAGGCGTTTGAGGTGCTTAAACAATCTTTAATTAATAGTCCTATTTTACATCATCCTGATTTTGAAAAACCATTCTGTATGTCTGTTGATGCTAGTGGCTATGGTATAGCTGTGGAGATATTCCAAGTAGAAATAGAGAACGAACAAGAAGTGCACAAGACTATAGCTTTCGCAAGTCGATCTTTACAGGCAGCAGAGAGAAATTATGGCATCTCAGAATTGGAAGCGTTGGCAATTGTATTTGGGGTACAGAAGTTTGAGCAGTATCTATTAGGTCACAAGATAATTGTTTACAGTGACAGTAAGGCGTTGACCATTTTAAAGACCTGTAAATTGAGGAATGCTCGTTTGGTAAGATGGTCATTGTATCTCCAGCAGTTTGACCTTGAGGTTAAATATATTCAAGGGAAAGACAATCTGGTAGCTGATGGGTTATCTAGAAGTGCGGAGCTCTGTGATGACGTGGGAATTACAGCAACAGACGTAAGTGAAGTACGAATGTTTGCATTGCACGAAGTAAAGGAAGAAAGTGCATTAAAGAGAGTGATTAAGAACTTGAGACGTGAGCAGAATGCAGATGACCAACTGAAATTAGTGAAGAGCTATTTAGGAAATGCGAACTATCCTAAGGTTTCGCAATGCTATTGTCTGCATAAAGGTATTCTGTTTAGAAGGAAAAAGGTAGGTGTTTCTGAGTGGAAGCTGTGCTTTCCCTCACAACATGTAGACTTACTTATCGACTATTTACACCTGAGGTATGGGCACTACGGTGCAAAGAAGTGCATTGCAAAATTAAAAGAGAAGGTTGTGTTTGACAACATGTACCGCCGTGTGGCCAAGCGTCTAGCATCTTGTGTAGTGTGCCAGAAAGTCCGTGCTGCTAACACCAGAATACAAGGAGATATGCATTCAGTAGAGCCAACTGAAACCCTAGAATTACTGGCTTGTGATTTGTTTGGCCCTCTTCCTGTTTCGAGAGGTGGTTGTACCCATGTTTTTGTTATTGTGGATGGATTCAGTAAATATGTTAAGCTATACCCAATTGGTTGAAAAGTTGGAAAAAGATTTCTTCGTGAACGTTGGCGTTCCGAAGAATTTGCTGTCAGACAATGGGCCTCAATTTACTTCTGATAGATTTAAGGAATGTTTAGATAAGGCCGGCGTGAAACATCTGAAAATATCTGCGTATTTCCCCCAAGGAAATATGAGTGAACGTATTATGAGAGAATTGAATAGGCTTTGCAGAACTTATTGTGCTCGGAAACACTCAAGTTGGGCAGAGCACATTAAGTATTTTGAGAATGTAATTAACAACTTAAGACATGATGCCTTGCGAATTGATGTTTGGCCAAGAACCGCACAATGTGATTGCAGATATGGTAGAATTCCCTATTCTAACGCAAATATCCACAGACGAGAAGAAATTAAAGGCTAGGGCAAATATAAGAAAAAGAGCGTTGGAAAGGAAGAAGCGTCATGACGCAAAAGCTGTACCTACTAGTTTTGAAATAGGTCAGTTAGTCCTTGTAAAAACCAAGGAAAAATCAAAGAAAGTAAATGCAGAAACAAAGAAATTCATGTTCGTATACCAAGGACCTTTCAGGATCATAGGAAATCCACATGCCAATGCATATAGGCTAGAGTACCCTAAAAGTAAAAAGCTATTAGGTCTCAGGAACGTGATCGACCTAAAGAAATTCATAGATAGTGATTGAATGCTGTAGGGAGGAGGTTGTTCTGTAACCTCTACACAGTGTGGCAGCTGTGCAGTCCCAGCTCTGTGAGATCTTCTTTCACATTTCAGAGCTCACTCATTCTTCATCTTTCCTATCCACACAAAAATTTCGACCCCTTCTTTCCAACACAAAATTTTCCGGTATGGTTATCAGGTCGATAATAAACTAATGGATGCTGTAGGGAGGAGGTTGTTCTGTAACCTCTACACAGTGTGGCAGCTGTGCAGTCCCAGCTCTGTGAGATCTTCTTTCCCATTTCAGGTCTCACTCAATCTTCATCTTTCCTGTCCCCAAAAATTTCGACCCCTTCTTTCCAATATGAAAATTTTCTGAAACCAGTGAATGCTGTAGGGAGGAGGTTGTTCTGTAACCTCTACACAGTGTGGCAGCTGTGCAGTCCCAGCTGTGTGAGATCTTTCCCATTTCAGGTCTCACTGAATCTTCATCTTTCCTGTCCCCAAAAATTTCGACCTCTTCTTTCCAACAAATTAAATTTTCCGGTATGACTATTAAGCCAGCATTAAACTAATGAATGCTGTAGGGAGGAGGTTGTTCTGTAACCTCTACACAGTGTGGCAGCTGTGCAGTCCCAGCTGTGTGAGATCTTTCCTTTTCAGGTGTCACTCATTCTTCATCTTTCCGATCCACCAAAATTTCGGCGCTTACTCTCTAATACAAAAATTTTCCGTCATGACTATCAAGCTATGAGTTCTGTAACCATTGAATCCACCGATTAGTGAAGAAAAATACCTAATGTGACAAACCTAATAGTGACAAACAATAGAGAAGTATGACGTAATTAAGATATAAATGTATTTGAGTAACAAGTATGTATAGAACCCTGGTAATATTATAAGTACAAAGTTGGTGTTTTATTGGAAATGGTCCAACAACAGTAATTTAAAAAGATATACTAATTAGTGTACAAGCCGGATCTGAAGTGGCAATGAGACCTAGTGTACGCATTAGAGCTAACTACTAAATAGTAAGAGACAGTGCTTAGTGTTACGAAAAATATGCAGACAAGTTGTAAGAATAAACTCACCTTGTGTAGCACGGGATGGCAGTGTAATAGAATTGAGCAGTGTTTGTGGTTGAGATGTGAAGGACACGTCCCTGAAGTATTTATAAGGTTGGAGCTGGCCATTATTTTGGTGTAGTGTGTGTGACAGGACACACCTACACGTATTGAGGTTATGAGTTGGAGGCGTGAATGCGACCATAGGTACCCTTATGTTAGATGAGACAGAGCAGCTCATGGTGTCCTATAGGTTTAAGGAATTTAGCATTACGCTCGTCCATAATTACTTGATGCATTGTAGTGGTAGGTCGAGAGAGACTACCTGTGGTTTCAGCGTCCAATCGAGTGGAAATGGATTGCCACGTGAGCAAACTGATCAGCTGCAATACACTACAGATATGAAATAAATGTCTTATCCTATGCTTTAAATTTAAATGGAGTGAGTATTACTTAAGTTCATACACTAGCAAAGTAAGTAAGTACATAATGGCAGATGTGAAACATTATTTTTAGCTCAGCATAAATACACTTCAAAGTAAGTAAGTAACTAATTGCAGATGTGGAACTGACACAGCAGCAGAGGACCAATAAATGAAGTTAGTAGTCAACTAAACGTAGTGTGTTTTGAACACTCAGAACTGTACTATTACCAAAAGTTACTCATATGTACAAAGAAGCTGAGAAAACTACTAATCAAATATACTCATACTATCTCTAAGAATAAGGTAATCAAAGATGAGTCAGCTAAGTGAATAAAATATAGATTTATCAGGAATGTACCGAGCATTGGTTCAGTGTTCTGGCCCAGAAATAATAAATTCAGATTAAATAGGATTTATGATTCTATGCCTTGAGCATAAATTTTCTCTACTACGTGACTAACGGCGTTTTGAGCCATTTGTTTACCGATTTTATGACAGTTAAGTAACCACGAGAGTAAAATTGAAAAAGTTCTGCTAACTTTGTTCCAGAAAAATATTGAAGGATAAAATGTATATATCCCCATTTCATTGTGACCCACCCTTAGATATTAAGTGAACAGAGTCTGAGGCACTCTTTTTGTTTGTTCTACAGGACAAACCAGATAATGGCAGCTTGGTAGCTGCGTGAAAGCGTGAAGTGACTTGGACACAACTCACAGTGACCCCTCCCCTTTCCCCATGTAATTTAGAGTGAACGTGAAGGACGCACACCATAGCAACTTCCCCTCCTCTACCCTTGTGAATGGAAGTGTAGAACGCCAGCCAAAGCGGCTACAACCAAGTGTGTAAAAATTGTGAAATTTTCTTTCAGGTTTAGAAAAGACTGCTAAGATATAATCATCTGTTTATGTATCTTGAATAACTGTTAAATTTTTTGAATTTGTGTATGTAAAAATGTATTTAATGGATTAAGATTTTCATAATTTCACATATTTTTATGTGTTTGTTTGTCTAAGGCAATATGTATACCAAAGTGTTTCATTGACTTTGCTTAAATTTTGAGTAATAATATTGCTTAAGAGGCAGTGAACATCCCCGCAATTTAAATAATTAGTGTAGGTAATCAGTTTCTTTTAGTGTTTCTACATGTTTACATTCCAATTTTAAATTTTCATAGGAAGTTAAGGTGTACTCTTGCTTCCCTTTTTGTAATTAAATTTTTTTTCATTCATTAAATTCAAAAACAAAAAATTTAAGTAGAGGGTGATGTAGGGAAGCAGCCTACTCACGCTGTAGTAAATTCACATCAGTCTTTCCATTGTGTGCCAGCCTAGTCCGCTGTAACTAGCTCTGACGTCATAAATGTTGCGCAATACTTTAAAAATCAAGCAAATAACCTGAAACGGTTCTAGCATGTCAGGAATAATACTAAATTAATATGTGTTGAATATCAGTTCGATAACTTTAACCATTTTCGAAATTTTGACGTTTTTCTGTAAAAATCATTGGCGCAACAGAAAAGAGCTAGAAAGTTAAAATTTTATATTTAGATTCATTTTCATAATTATTTAATAAAAACAGTCTTCTGGATCTCACAATTTAAGATTTTAGTGGAAATTCATGATTTTCTGGTTTTTGTCTTAAAACTTAAGGAAGCAAGATAGATTAAGTAGGCTAATAAATAAGGCTAGGATGTTTATATTTAAGTAGGTTGGAGATCCGCTATAACTATGAAGATGTGAGAAATTTCATTTGAATACCTATAAAACTATAGCGATAGCGTATCTCCAAAGGGCCAGTTCAGAGCTCGTCTACTGCGTGCAGTGTAATTAAATTAATTATCTCGCCCAAAATATTTAACTTAGCCACGTCAAAATTTTATTATCAATATTTACCTGCGTGCTGAATGCACATTTAAATTAAGAGCTTCATCGGCCATCAGCAAGAGAAGCTATGATTTATTCAATGACTTAAAGTGGTGCATTACTAGCCCAGCGGCTAGTCGGGAGAGCCGATTTGATCAGGCGTTCCCTTAGCCGTCCGCAACGCGGCTTTATGTATAAGAACGCTGCGCGAGGAAGGCAAGGCCCCAGTTCTCTCCAGACGCTGAATAGCACGCCATCTGTGTCGGGAGTCGCATCGCGTCGGTATCATTGCTACAAACAGCCTCGGAAGCCGTCTTAAGTTACTCGAGATACGTGTAACCATGAAATCATTTTCGAGTGAAGTGTTAATTCTGGGTTGACTTTAATTATCGATCTTCAGTTTGCGTATTGTCGTATTTTCACGTGCCGCCGCGGGACAAACATTCTATCATTATTTAGCGTGGCGTTTGATGAACCTAATCATCAAATTATTGCGAGCATTCATTTAAATATTCAATTTGGACAATTATAGTTGCATCAGCGCATTAGACTCTGAACTGCTCTGTTAAGTTAGGTTGTGTGGATTCTTTTGTTTTTCATCTGTGACTTTCAGAATATACTCAACTATTTTAGAAAATCGTTTTTGATTATAAATCCCGGACAATCTCCTGATTCCTCAGAGCTATAAGCTGTAACTATAAGTGTATTCTCAGATGAAGTGGGCACTAGGAATTCTAATTACAGGCTTCACGTTTTACTAATCACTTTCTGGTTGCCAATATTGTAGTTAGAGAGCCAGTGTTGAGAACGGCGAAAGACAGCATAAATAATATTCTAAATAATAGGAACATTTGACAACATTAATTCTATCCGCCGCCCCACATACGGTGCATCGGCCGGGAAATGCAGTGTTTCTCCATTCAAACAAACATTTATGCAACAGTTAAACAATTAGTTCTATCCGCCGCCCCACAGTGTATCGTCTTCAATTAAAGTGCGCTTATAGGCGTTATCATGGGAGAAAAAATAGACATTTTAATACATCGGTTGTCATGAAAATCTATGTACACGAATAATCCGACTTTCATAGCTTCAGTGCAGCATGAAATTCTGTATGACGTTTTTTTTTTCATCGTTTATTTTATAGACGATTCCTTTGCTTACAGGTCGTCCATCACACTACTTACCTGTTTCTCGTACGGCGGCGATATCATTTTCATTCTTTCTGACCGTAAATCGTTATATGTGTGAAAGGTATAATTTTGACATGATTTATCATTTCATATTTCAAGTGTATAAAGTAATTCATACCTTCCTTCTGCATACATGAGTGAAGAATCGCTAATGTTGCACTGGGTACCAGGTTTTTCGTATTTTCTCGTAAACTCGTAGAGTCTTACGGTTTTAATTAAGTTATTTCTTGACGTTAGGTATACATGTTTATACGAGGTTGTCTTAGAGTTTAATTTTCCTTATACACTTCTATGTTGTTTAGGTTCCGTACATGTACAGAGCTTCTTTCGCCTTTCACACATTCATACATACGTCTATACACACAAAAAATATCTACCACTATAATATACACTTTGCTGGTGGGGCCCTTTTTCGGTACCCTGCACCATTCCCTCAATATTCCAAAATAATTCAGGGTGTGCTGAGCATCATCCCCTCGTATTAATAATACTTACAACTAAATATTTCTTCTTACATACATAACTCCCTTACGGTCCATTGATACGCAATCAATCATTCCATGTTTTCCTCCTTTACACTTTCGCTTTCGTACATGTACCCTCGTGTATAGCTTATATATTCTACAAAGTTGTTTGCTGAGTGCTTTAGGGTTTTCCTAACGTTAATGTGTTTCTCTCTCTATAAATCCTAGGTATTTGTTTTGAGAGTGAATCAGTTCATTACTCACGCTGCATAGATCTGTTTATTATTTTCCTATTTTAAAACTTGTGTCATTCTTTTCCTTAGTCACAAAAATTCACACGTTTACCTTGTTGTTCTTTCTGAAAATCGCTAGCTACTGTGTAATGTAAATGTATGCGTTATCTCTTTGCTTTCCTCTTTGCTGCTTTTTTCCTATATGTAATTGTGTGTTGTTCTCGTGTACATAGCCTTTCTTCCGGTTATATATCTGCATTATTTGTTTATTTTTTTGTTCTATTTTCTTTCTCCATCCGTACAAGCAAAGATTTTGACTCAGTATAATATAATATTACAATACCGTCCATGACCAGTATGCACTTTTATGTTCACTTTTATTACGTAATACCAGCTTTCTAAGCTACTATTTACAAGACTTGTGTACCCTTTTCTTTCTTGTTTTTGATTGATTTTCGTCATTGTGTCTCACAGTAAGCATGGTCTCAAAACTTTTGAACATTCCGCGCATATGCGCTTATGTACCACGACTGTACTGTAGGCGCGGGGAAAACTCTGCATTGTTGGCGAACATTATTCGTGATACCCGCCATCGTGTAACAGAGTCACGTGGCGCCTGGACTCGACCGCGCATGCGCCTTCGCGCTTTGTATACACTCAGCTGATCGGACAGGGAAGGGGGGAAGATTTCTCCAAGGCTCGCTGCCTACAGCGCGGCCAATGTCCTCGTCTTGCCATGCCGCTATCGCATGCTCGTCAGCTGAGCGTTGTATTGCAACTTTGACGCGTGGTTTGCTGCTCGTCTCAAGCGAACAAACTCTTGACCTTCGCGCTAATTTGGCATTGTTCCTCTCTCTTAAATAACTGAGTTAGACTACAAAAGTACCGTATGGTTTATTTTATAGTGTTAAGACTCACAGTAACACATGTTTCATTAGGTGTGGTTAAATATGCGTTTTTAAGCTGGCATATGCCCCCAGTTGGTTACTAGTTTCGATTTTTAACTGAAATTTCAGCTATGTTTTCTAGTTTAATGCATGTTTTTCACTAACTGACTGTCTTTTTCAATGTACTTCTTAAACTACGAATACCGGATTTAGTCTTTTTTTCGTGTTCGCAAGTTTCTTAGGTTAATTACAGCAATTTTACTATGTGATCCAAGGTTGTATAATTTCAATTTTGCTAAAATAACATATAATCTTTAATGAAAAAATTCCTTGATATCCTTGTGGGGGTAAAACCCTTTCACCTTGCCCGTTCGTGTGTTACCCAACAGATAACATCCTGGGTGAGGTTTGTCTATTATAATGAAAGGGCCATCATACAACAACTGCCACTTTTTGTTTAATGCCTTAATTTTAGAGGATTTTGGGTGGGTACGTAATAGAACTTCCTGTCCAATGTTAAATTCTGTAACCTTTCTTATCTTTTTGTTGAACTGTTTTTTCCTTATTTCTGCTTGTTCTTCCATCTGTAGTAATGCTTGACGTACCTTTTCGTCTAGTGTTATTTCCTTTGTGGCTAATTTAGGTAAAGGTTTAGTTCTGTGCCTTGAAACATTAACTCTGTAGGTGTAAAGCCTGTTGAAGTATGAATTAAATTATTTACAATATGCTGAAATGGGGCTGTGTATTCCACCCACTTTGTCTGTTCATTTGATATATAAGTTCTTATAAAGCGATTAAATTCTTTAAAATTTCTCTCAGTCGGGCTCGATTCTGGGTGAAATTTGGATACCATTGTATGTTTTATGTTTTGAGATTCGAGAAATGTTTTCCGTTTATTACTAGTGAAGTTTGTTGCATTATCAGTTAATATAATTTTCGGTTTTCCCACTAGTGGTATGTAGTCTTCTATCATGCGTTTGATTATTGATCCCGACAGTACTGCTTTTATAGCATACATTTTTAAGTACTTTGTGAAGACATCATAAAATGCGATCACATATCTAACTCCTCCCCTAGCTCGTGGCTATGGTCCTGCTGCGTCCACGGAAACTAGTTCTCTTGGTCTAGTCGGAATGATAGGGTGTAATACGTCCAAACAAGATCTATTAAGATGTTTAACCTTCTGACATATTGGACACTTTTTTATTATTTGTTCAATCCTGCGTCTGAGATTCGGGAAATAACAATACGTTGATATTTTCGCTGTACATTTTGATACCCCATAGTGTCCCCATACTCTGTGTGTGTGTCTTATCAAATTGTCTATGTATTCTTCCGGGATGCAGACACACCAGGTGTTGGATTGTGGATTGCGCCTGTAGAAAAGAACATCGTTTGACAGTGTGTAATATTGTTTCAGTGTACTATTGTCATCTGCCTGCAGTTTTTGTATAACTTGTCTCCATCTATTGTCTTCCTTTTGTAGTTTGCTCATGTCTTAACACATCTTTCTGTAATATGGTTGAAATGTGCCATCATGCATCAGAAAAACTCTAAAATCGGAAGTCTGTTCGATCAATTCATTGAACTCGCTCAAGCCTTGTGGCAAACGCGATAATGCGTCAGCAATTACATTCTGTTCACCCTTGATATAAACTATCTCGAAATGAAATTCCTGAAGGAATAAACACCAACGTGCAATCCGTTTGTGCAACAATTTACATGTGAGTAAAAACGATAATGCTTGATGGTCACAAAACACTCGTGTATGTCTCCCCCAGAGATAGTGTTGGAACTTGCGGAAAGCCCACACTACAGCTAACGCTTCAAGTTCAGTTGCCGAATAGGCTCTTTCACATTCCATTAACGTTCTACTGGCAAAACTAATTGTGTTTACTTTCTGTTCTCCGTTATCATTTACTAATTGGAACAGACAAGAGCCTAATCCCTGACATGAGGCGTCGTGCTCAAACAAAAGTTGTAGTTCATGTTAGGATGCTTCAGAATGGGTGCGTTTATGAGTGCCTGTTTGATTTTTACGAAATATTCCTCACATTTTTCTGTCCACAACCATGTGTGGTTTTTCCTTGAAAGGTTGAGTAGGGAATCACTATTCAGTAACTGTTTGGGCACGAATTTTCGAAAAAATGACGTGAGTCCCAGAAAAGCTTTCAATTGTTTACGTGTTTGTGGTGAGGGGAAATATTTTATGGCATCAAGCTTTTTTGGATCTGGTAAAATTCCACCTGGTGAAAAAATGTGGCCTAAAAATTTTATTCGATCCCTTCCGAATTCGGACTTCTTAAAATTTGCTGGACGTCATATTCTCGGAATTTTTGGAACACCTTGTGTACCAATTCTACATGCTCTTGCCAGGTCTCCGTGGCTATCAAGAGATCGTCTACATACAACGTCACTTTGCTAATCAGTTCTGGCCCCAATACTCTGTCTAAAGCCTCTATAAACACCCCAGCACTCACGTTGAGTCCAAATGGCAGTACTTGGAATTGATAGCTTCTGCCAGCATGAATGAACGCAGTATATTTTCTGCTATCACTACGTAGGGCTATTTGCCAATACGAAGCCTTCATGTCAACGGATGTTAAATATTTCACTCCATGAAATTTAAGCAGTTGCTCATCTAAGTTCTCCGGCCTAGTGCGTATTGGTACAATGATCTTATTAATTTCCCGCGCATCAAGTACTAATCTGACTGATCCGTCAGGTTTGCTAACAGCTAGGATGGGACTGCAGTACGGTGAATGCGAAGGTTCTATCACCTTCCACAGAACCATTCTATCTATTTCTTTGCGAACCGCTACCTTCTTTGCCCATTGTATCGCATATGATTTATGGCAGTACGTTTTATGTGGGTAGACTTCCATTTTGTATTCAGACTTTTTGATTATTGTCGTCTGTTTTCTAAAAATGTCTCGGTATTCATAAATAAAATCTGCTAGTTCATTTTGTTGAGTTTTTGAAAGACAAGTGTATTTTCCTACCTTCTCGTGGGCGGCCTGTCCGTTAATTATTTCCGTGTCTAATTGTTCGGGGTAAGGAATATCTATCAATAACACTTGTGGGTAAACTAATTTTATTTCAGCTTGTTTCTGTAATTGGCCATTACGCTCTATTGTTGACTTTAACAAGATTGACCTTCACACTACGACTGCCCACTCGGAAATAGCAAAGTCCACTGCCTATGTCGATGTTTACTTTATACTGCCGGAAAACTTCCATACCTAAAATACAATTGACGATTAACTTGTCAACGATTAAGAATGTACAGTTTATCGTGACATCGCTAATGGTAACAGGTATCTGCGTCTGCCACTTAATACTTTTTGACTTGTTACCTACAGCTGTCAAGATTTTACAATTTTCCGTTGGCAACACTGGTACTTTTAATGCTTTCGAAACTTCTTTAAATAAACTGTTAGAAATAATATTCGTAGAAGCGCCTGTATCTAAAATTACGTTGGTAATTATAGTTCCTATCTTTGCTGTTATTACAGCCTGCACGAGGTCACTTACCTTGTCCGGTGCTTTCATCTCTGCTTCACATAGATCATCTTCTACGGTCGCATCCTGATCATATCTTAAAAATAATTAAGATGTAATGTGTGCTTGTTTGTGCCCCCTGTTGTCAAATCGGTCGGCCGGTGGGGGCTCATTACAACCGATTGTTGTTTACCGGGGGAGACAAAGGCGTTGCTTCAGTACTGTCCGTTACCTCTACAAAGTTTACTGAGTGGTTATTCTGTCGCCAATTAGTTTCCGGACCGCTGCGTGCAACATTTTCTTGCGACCGGCCGTCGCTATTTCTCCTTGGTCGGTCATTCCTATTATTGTAACTATTGTAATTTTCTTTTGTGTGCCGCCTTTCATCACGCGGGCCTGACCAATCGTTCACGTGATTTCTATCATTTCCATACCGACGTGGACCGTAATCTGTATTATATCTTCGGTCTTCACGTCTCTGTGGCGCCGAATTCCTCCGATTTCCGTAATTCCAGTTTCCATTATTTGGCCTTGTCGCATACGGATGCCAATTGTGTGGGTTTTGTCCACTGCCATTAAAATGATTCCCGTTACCGATGTTTTGATTGGTTACGGAGTTTTCATTCCGATTACTTGTGCTCGGCTCTTCTTCATATATTAGATCAATTGAGTCAAGCACGGAAAGAAAGTATTGAAGGTCGTTCTCCGGTATGGTTACCAATTTTTCGCGTAAGTTCGCGGGTAGTCTGTTTTTTAGAATTTTGAGATCATCTACGTGCTGTATTTCATTGTTCCAATAGCGCGTTTTATTCAAATACCTATCGAAATACTTTCTCAACCCGCCGTTTTTTAGGTTGGACGGTTGTGGGTCGAATACCTCACGTCGCAGTCCTTCTTGGACGCCAGCAGACCAATATTTATCCAAGAAAGCCCCTTCAAATTGTTCGTAGGTGACGCACTGTTCAGCCATGTCTGTGGCCCACAAAAATGTGTCGCCTTGTGTGAAGCCTACTACATATCTAATCTTCTGTGCCCCAGTCCAGTTTCTTGGTAAGACATTTTTAAATGCTCTTACGAATACGACTGGATGAGTTTTTCTGGATTCTGTGGAGAAAACTGGAAACTGTCTGTTTCAACAGGCTCTCATCGACTAGAATCGTCGAGATGCAAGGCGACACGCCTACTGCCTGTTGCAGCACCGCGTTTGGCGAATAGCCATTGTTTGCCTGCGCCGGTGCGTGCACATACGCCGGACTGGGCGCGTGATGTTCTGCGTTATTGACATCGTAATCTGGCACGGGCGAGTAAGTGTCGCGCAGCCTGCTGCTTGACGTAGGCAAGTCATTTGAAACATTCAGTCTACCAGCAATTTCCTTGCGTATTCTGTCCTCGGCTACTTTGATTTCATTACCTAATTTTTCAAAAAGTTTTGTTTCCCGGTCAGTTATTGATTCATTTACATTACCGTTTTCTAAAGTTTCATTTATTTTGATAATGTCCGCGTTGATACGTCGAGTCTCCTGTTTCAGAAAACCGACTTCTTCGTTAACTTTATTAACTTGGTCAGGTATTTCTTCACATTTCTTTTTGTACGGTTTGTGTTTGATTGTGTGTTTCTACTATTTCAGACAGTTCCTGTTCCTGTTTGTTTGTAAGATCTGACAATTTCTTTTCTAAGTCATTTGCCAATACATTGTATACACTATTGACGGTTTTGATGACTTTGTCTTCGATCTTTTGATCGATTTCATTGGTGAATTTATTTAAGCGTTGATCGAAATATCTGTGCATGTTTTCAAATCGCGTGTTTACACTTGAAAACTGCTGTTGGAACCCAATTTCCATGTTTGACAGTTTTGTGTTTGTCATGTTGTGGCTGACTTCTAGATTCGCCAGTTTTGTATTCGTTGTGTTGTGGCTGATTTCTGGATTCGCCAGTTTTGTGTGCGTTGTGTTGTGACTGATCTTTAAATCAGATAATTGCTCGCTCACGTTCGACATCAGACTATATAATGTCTCAAGCGTAACTGACGAAGCTTGTGTGTTTGTATTTATGCCATTATTTGTTGCCATTGTTTCTCTGCCACGGTCTGATTGAATCGAAACCGGGCTAGGTTCACTGATTTCACGCGAAATATTTTCATCTGATCTGGTAATCGATGCTTCATCGACTGTGCACAAGGTTTCATTTGCAAGTGATTCGTTATTGTTAATCCCTGTGGAGTGCAATGGAATTGTATTCACTTCTTCATTATGTTGTGCTGAAAAACTAATTGCGTCATCATTTACGTCACTATTGTCAGAATCGGTGACGTGTCCATGAACATTTGTCAAATTAAAATTCTCCGATTCCATTGTGGAGATATTATTTTTATCTGTACTTTACTGAATCTAAATCTTTAAATTCTCTCGCAGTTGAATTAATAAAAATATCTCGCGATTGTTATTTGTTGCGCGTCGGAAATTTCCAAGATGGCGCACTACGTCTTCTAATTCTGCGATTGTTGAACATAAAAAAGTAATTATCAAAGTGTAATTGTGTGTTGCCACAAACATTACCAGGATTTTAATACGGAAAGGAAAAGGTTCTGCTTTAAGTGGAGCTAGGCCAAGGTGCAGCCACTGCATGTGTTTGCGCTTTCCTACCTTAATTCCGGCTGAACTGCGTCACTCACGATTACGTTAGTTTTGTAAATCCTTGTCCTTGTTTCTTCTGGTTATTGTGCCATCCGTTCATACAGTTAATATTGTTTCACCTTTTTCGTCATTTTCCATGTGCGTCATGTAACAGAGAAACAGTAATTAGTACAAGTACATTTGTAGTACAACAATCAAGTACTTACTCTTTGTTCCACCAGCACTGTCACTGTCAGCGGTCGCCAGTGTGGCGAAATAAATAAAAAACATTTGAATTTATTGGTTTTTTTGAAAAGAGGAAAAATTATGGACATGGAATTGTAACTTTAGAATTTTTGAAAGGCTTTTTACGGATTGTATTGACCGGCTTGAATGCGGACAAATACAGTGCTGCGTGAAATATGCCTGTAATATAATTTACCATTCCGATTAATTACATTTTGAATTCTAAGTCATTGTTGATTTAATCAGAGTTCTCACCTTAGACGTAGAATTAGTCCTTCTGCCACAATATTAATTCATTAGTCGCCATCGATGTTCTTCTCTTTGTTGACCGTGTGTATCTTCTTAAGTCGGCATCAGTTCACTTCACGAAGACGGTGGAAACCAAGGAATACAATGCTACGTTGCTTTAAATAATTTTCGTAACACTTCGATACTTCTCACTATTTTTCATTCACAAGACAATAAGACTTGCTCTGCTCGTCGCACAAACCATAATTACTAACAATATGGCTACCTTTCCGCACACACCAAAAATTACGTCCATCCTCCACGAGGCAACAATCTAAAGTGTCTCTTAGCTCCTTCTTGGAGTATGAAACAAAAGAGAATCCAATGTGAACATTACAAAGGTTATAATCTACATGCCACTCAATTTAATCTTTGGCGCAGCCTTTAAGGTATTGTATGTCTCTGCGTCGGAATGTGTCATTACATAATGATTACTAGTCAGATATAGTTTATAATGTCTGTGCTCTTCATAAGAGACTCAAGTACTCTATTCCGTAATAAATAATGTGAACTTCTGCTGAGAACTGAAGTAATATTTTATGCGTGCAATATACCAATATGAAATCCTTCAGTTAACTGGATTTAGTGCGAAACTTAAGTGTGGTTATGTATTAATTGTACTTTCCAGACGGGGGAAATGAAATTCTGCGTCATTTATTGTTAATATTTGCTGCTGTTCTTCCTAAGTTGCTGTTTCAGTTTTTATTACCACGTATATAAGAACAGACATTATCCATATTTTGCTGCTGAATGTTACTTGCTCTTTAACCAAACATGTTTCAGTTATTCGTATTATCCAACATCAGTGATCCATCAAGTAATACTTACTTAACTACAGGTATTTTGTTTGGAACTGGTAGTGTTTCCTGGTGCCACATTTACAGTACGTTAGTATTTTAACTATGTGGTTTTCTTTAGTTATCATTTTTCTGACTGGTTTGGTGCAGCCCCCCACGAGAACATCCTCAATTATCTGCTGGATCAGTTCCAATTTCTGTGTTTTCCTCCAGTTTGTACCCTCTACTACTACAGCTCGCTCTAGTACTATGGAGATTACTTCCTAATGTCTTAACACGTCCTGTCATCCTTTCCCTCTTTTCAGTCTTTTCCACAACTTCGTGTCATCGTCGATTCTGTGGAGAATTTCATCATTCCTCATCTTATTAGTCCACCTAATTTTCACCATCCTTTTATAGCACACCTCAAATATTACGATTCTCTCCTTTTCTGGTTTCTCGCAGTCCATAGCTCATAATCACACAATGCTGTTCTCCAAACCCATGCATGTGATTCCTGCTTTTGAAGAGCACAACTGTGTCGAAACCTCTGAACAGTTCCGAATTCATTACATATGGAAACATTTCTATGCATTAAATTTTTCATTTGTGTGGCCGTATTGTCCGTAGTTGCTTTACAATTCTGGAAGGTATTTTCGTTGTGTCAGCTCAGTTACTGAGACTATGAGAAGATATAGATTGGAAGGAGTGGCATGACACTTGACACAAGATATAAAGAACACGTCAGAACATTTAAATACGGTACAAACCGTTCAACAATTACAGATCATCTAAAACCGAACACTATTGGCCAAGCAATATAAAAAAAAAGATATGACCATCTTAAGGTATCAATAAAGACAGACACCTCGATTTCCAAGAAAATCTCCACATACACAAAGCCTTACCACAAAACAAACAGTTGCTCAATGACCAAATAAATATTGGAAACCACACTCTACATAAAGCAATTGACGAAATTACAAGAAAAAGAAAAGAGCCTTTTCCGTCCTTCACCCTCTCCCAATCAACCCTCCCCCTTCGCAATTTCATTTCAGTTCTTGCTCCTCACCTTCACCTCCAACTCGCAGTCCGTCACAAAACTATACACTTATCTCCCTCCCCCACAAAAAACCTCCATCACTGTTCCTTCCCTACTCTTACACAGTATATAAATACACAGCAGCATAATTAAATTAAATTATACGCATATAATAATAAAAGTCAAAGACAAACTAGTGGCAATGTTATGTTGGCAACACAACAAATCACTCCGGCCGGTGTGGCCGAGCGGTTCTAGGCGCTTCAGACTGGAACCGCGTGACCGCTACGGTCGCAGGTTCGAATCCTACCTCGGGCATGGATGTGTGTGATGTCCTTAGGTTAGTTAGGTTTAAGTAGTTCTAAGTTCTAGGGGACTGATGACCACAGATGTTAAGTCCCATAGTGCTCAGAGCCATTTGAACCATTTGAACACAACAAAACACAAACAACAATACACACTTCGAAATATAAAAACAAACAGAAAACAGTAGTGTGCGACAAAGTGTGCTGTGTGAAACATAAAAAATGCGTAGTTCGGCAGAGTAACTAAAAATTAGACTACAGCTGTCAGTGCCTAATGAAGAAAAACCTCAACGATGTGTTAGCAGACGGCATTTCCCAGTGTAGGCAAGAAATCGAGAGGAAATCACCGCAAGTAAGAACCAACATATTGTTAACTAACTGTTTTTCGATCTTAAAGCAAATTAAAATGTAAATAACTTACTTACAGACCACTGATGATGCCTTTACCTCAATAAACAGTTGCTCAATAAAGCGAAACGCGTCTGGTGAAAAAAAAACACACGCTTTTTGTAGTTGCAACGGCAGAACGAAAATACCTACAAGAATTTCTGTAGATCTGCTTGCATTCACAGCGCCAGATTTACACCTGGTGGCCAAAATTGGATCTAATTTGTTTCGCGGTAAATTGGTTCCAGATTAACGCATTAGTATATGTACCAAGTTCTCCTCCGATACAATAATTAGAATTCACACTGGGCCTCTGTGAGTAGCTGTACTTCAATTAAAAGGTACAGTTAAATTACTGTTGTATTTTGTAGACAACTGATCATCTCTAATATGAGTAGGTGAAACATGTTTCACTAAAAACAAAATAAACCCTCAGCTGCAAACTACTGATAATATTTGTTCTCATTTACATGGTACATATAATCAGTATAATTTAATTTGTCGCGTTATAAATCAGCATGTAGAAGAATTAGATACCTTATGTCAGAATAGTAGTTTTTCCAGTGTGATGATGTATGTCGGAGCTTTGAGAAGAAGTGCTGACGCCGAATTTAGCGCGGTCAGCTTCCAAATTCGTACTCTGCACTGTTACAGTGTTCCCGATACATCGGTATTCACGTAAAGCGATGAGCGGTGACCCCTGTTTCAAAACACCTCCTACCTGGTCCAGCGGCGTCTGCTTTCGCCGAATGCGAAATTAGCGCGAGTGGACCAGTGCGCTGTGCTGGCTGCCTGGCGCTCTTTTGAACCGGCGGCGGGACCGCACTCCGCGCTAATGAACCGCGTGTTCTGCACGCAAAACGCTGCTGATCCACCCGCCGCAGGGCCGCGGCGCTCTGTTGTCGGCGCGGCCTTTTATGTGCCATTCTTCACTCTCTGTTGTTTTCTTTTTCTCTTTTATTTCGGCCGACTGCTTGCCCAATGCGAGCCAACCGCTGCACTATAGTGCGGAATCATTACGGCAGGAATCAAACTGCCGTGCGCTGTTGCGAGTGGCGTAACGACCCGCCACGCGCCAATTCGTCACCACCTCGCGCGCGCACCAATCGATCGGTCTTCAAAGCGGACAGCCCTACGCCTGCACCTGATACATGCATGGCGCGGCGGCGGCGGGCCTTTTGTGGAGGATAAAAGAGAGACAGCCGCTTGTACTGCCGCCGACCGCTGATTACCGTGTGTCCTGCCAAATGTTTGTCGCCTACTATAGCCTGCCAGTGTCCCTCAAATGGAACCGCGAGACCGCTACGGTCGCAGGTTCGAATCCTGCCTCGGGCATGGATGTGTGTGATGTCCTTAGGTTAGTTAGGTTTAACTAGTTCTTAGTTCTAGGGGACTAATGACCTCAGCAGTTGAGTCCCAAAGTGCTCAGAGCCATTTAAACCATTTTTTTTTTTTGTCCCTCAAATATTTTCAACGAGTGACGTGGCAGTCGAGGCAGCTTTTTCGGCGTATAGGCCCCATGGCGCTGATGTGCCGTGGTTCGGCATTTGTACTCGTAACCTGTTTTTTAGGTTGGTACTTCATGTAATACACTGTGGGGGAAAAATTCGCAACACCGAAAATAATTGGTGTAGATTAATGAAACGCCGGGAATATATTTTTCTATGTAACATATTTAAGTGATTAATATTGCAATGTCTGAGGTTAATGTAAGCAAGACATAAGTCATTGCAAGTGTAATATACTGTTATATTAATGACCGGTGCAACCGCCAGAATGTTACATTCAAACCTTTCACTGTGTTGTACAGGTGCCGGATGTCAGTTTATGAGATACCATTTCATTCCTGTTGTGCTTGGTCGGTCATTAGATGGATGATTCGTGCTGTTTGTGGTTGACTCTGGACTTATCATCTGACGATCTCCCAAATATGCTTGATTGGAGCAACATGTCGACAATTTGTAGAGCACGTTGGGTTACAATAGCGATATGTGAGCCAGAGTTGTCCTGTTACAAAACATCTCATGGAATGCTCAAACAACTTACGGGAATTCAGCCACGTAATATTTACAGCGACTACCGATATTTCGGCGGGAGTACACTCCGCCATTTTCAAGGCACAGACTGCAACGGGCAGTTGATGTACAAGCAAATTAAAAACCTCTATTCTTAGAGTAATTCAAGAAAGATAACACACACACACACTGAACACTAATGCCACCAACGATGACCAAAGCCTGAGGTGTCGGCAGAGAAATACCACGACCCAGTAGCTGAGGTAGCATTGACTCTGTCCCTCTGTTTTTGACAAGCAGAGTTTAAACAAAAACCTCCACTCCTCTTTACAAGGATGCTTGCTAATTTAATCGTAACAGTTTCCTTTATAACACTGTCCCAATAGCTGGACGTGTACGCCAATATATAGGTATCGTTATATAACATAGGGTGTCCAGTATCCAAACAACATTGGGCAATGGCTGTTGTCATCGTGCGTGCCGTTTACGCTGAGTACATCATTCCTCCACGGTCCTCATAGTTTGACCAATGTATGCCATGCCATAACTACAAGGAATGCGATATACACCCGCCTTACGCAAAGCAAGAACCCAAAAGTATTCTAATTTAGTTGGAAGTCGGAAAACTCATTTCACATCGTATTTCCGTAAAATACGACCGATCTTGTTGGAAGTTTATTGTAAGTACTTCCTGCGTAAGGCAAAAAGGCAGTGTCGCCTCAGTATTATCATCAGTCACCCGATGCATAGGTGGTCGATAGCGCAACGCACGTTCAGTATGTCTTTCACTATAAGCATTCTGACGAAATGTACCTTCAAGAAGGCCCAGCTCGGCTGGCAAAATCTCAGTGTCGGAAATGACACGTGTCCTGTGTACCAAGGTACGTAGTACCTCTTCACGCTGAGCCGAATGATGACAGCTCTGAGCCTATAAAGACAAGTCAGTGTCAGTGCGTTTCCGGTAAACTGCATGTCCCAATTATCCATCAACCTTCCTCCTAAAGAAAACTTCAAGAAAGGGAAGGCAACCATCCTCTTCCATCTCTATCGTAAAACTAGTGTTGGGGTGGATCGAGTTCAGAAGGTCTAAAAAGGCATTCAAATTCGTTGCACCGTCGTCCCCTCTAATCGGAGCCCACTGTGCTAAAGACTGTGACTCCTCGCTCGGTCAGACATGTTGGTTACAGGCCCTCAATTGCCATCCCCCTCACCAACACAAGGCCATCACAGAATCGAGGCAGTAACATTCTTCGTCAGGAAACACAAAAGACCTCCATCCTGTCCTCCAGTGAGCTCTCGCTTGACACCACTGAAGTCGCAAGTGGCGTTGATTTGGGGTCCAGTGGGGACCAGACTACAGAGCGTCTGGCTTGGAGTTACCCTTAAAGTAACCGATTTGTAACAGTTCGTTGTGTCACTGTGGTGCCAACTGCCGCTCAAATTGCTACTGCGGATGCAGCACGTTGCGCCAGAACCATACGTCGAACATGATGGTCTTTCCTCTCGGTAGTTGCACATGACAGTCTGGAGTCCGCTTGTCATGCGACCGTACATTCGCGTGACCATCGCTGCCAGCAATCATGCGCAGTTGCTACATTCCTGCTCTGGACACTACTGCCATGGTGGCCACAAGGTTCCTAAGGAGTTCTCGTCTCAGGATGTTCAATTACTCCATTTGCGCTGTTGACAACTGCCGGACGTTCGTTGCTGCATGTGGATCTTATGCAGTGCATCTCCGCAAAGCATTCAATAATTGTTCGATGGGGTTTATGTCGGGGGAATGGACACACCAGTCCATTGCCCGAATCTGCTGCCGTTCTAGAGCTCCTCCACCTCCGGTTGTGCAATAGCATCCACAAAAATTAAGTCAAGGTCGAATGCATCCCTGAAAAGAAACAAGTCAGGTGAGCGTAGCGTGTTCAAAGATCTGGAGGTCAGTAGGCACATACACCATTATGTCTCCTCCCCAACCGAACACCTGGACCACCAGAACGATTATTTTCGATAGTGTTCCTCGCTACATTACGTGTTCCTATCTCTCACCATATGAGGTGCATCCAGAGTCACTACTCAGACAGAATCTGCTCCCATCCGAGAAGAGCAGGCTACCCAACTACTCATTGGTCCATCGTAAATGGTGCCGCCTATGTGCAGGTGTCAACGGAACACAACGTACTGATCGCCAGGCAAAGAGGCCGCCCCCAAGCAGTCGCCGTGCCGTGTGGATCGCGAGACTGTGTGCTTCGCAGTCCACTTAAATATGGTTGCAATTGCCCCAATTGTTCGACGTGAGTCTGTACTTGCGTTTGCACAATTCTGCGGTCATGTGCTGCTGTAGTTCACCATGGTCGACCAACACCTCTCCTTCGGGCAGCAGTACATCTGGTTCGGAATGCTGCCCTGCACGTAAAACCATGCTGCGTGTAGAGTACCAAACGCCTGGGCTACACTCGTTGTAAGTAGGCTGTTTATGTTTTCTTATTGGCAACGTTACGTAGCGCTGTGTATGAAAATTACTGGCTCTGCTGTGTGCAGTCTGTGGCTAGTTTGCATTGTTGTCTGCCATTGTAGTGTTGGGCAGCTGGATGTGAACAACGCGTAGCGTTGCGCAGTTGGAGGTGAGCCGCCAGCAGTGGTGGATGTGGGGAGAGAGATGGCGGAGTTTTGAAATTTGTAAGACTGGATGTCATGAACTGCTATGTATATTATGACTTATCGACACTAACTATGCCTATTAGTAGTTAGTGCCTTCAGTAGTTTGACTCTTTTATTTACCTGGCAGTAGTGGCGCTCGCTGTATTGCAGTAGCTTGAGTAACGAAGATCTTTGTGAAAGATATAGGTTAATGTTAGTCAGGGCCATTCTTTTGTAGGGATTATTGAAAGTCAGATTGCGTTGCGCTAAAAGTATTGTGTGTCACTTTAGTGAATGTTTGAGTACGTTCAGTTTTGCTCAGCTGTTTGAAAAGCAAACAGTGTAAGAAGTTTATGAGCACAGTAATTCATAAATTGTTCTAAGGGGACATTTCATATGTCGACCCTTAGCCAAGGATACCTCACTGGAATCTTCTGATTTTTTCTTGTAGTTTGTGCAATTAGTGCAGCCTTTGTTTATTGCTAGCGCGTAATTGTAGAGAGAATTTCCTTTGTAGTTGTAGTTTTTAATTCTTGTACAGTAAAACAGTTGTGGCATGCATGTAGATTTGCACCAAGTATTTCGCAGCTCCGCTTGCAATTAACGAGATATTATTTTCAATGCTGTGTTAATGTGTTTTCTTATTTTTGCTCTTCAAATTGTGCTTTTCTGTGTTATCGTGTGAAATATTGTGACTATTATGCCGTGTGAAAAACGTAATACTAGGCTCCAAAGTAAACTGAGAAATGACAGTGAAGACGAAAGCAGTGCGTTAGCGCCACCGTGTAATGAATTAACTAATGTTCAACATAGTAATTTGGTAATTGTGCATAGGGAAATGGAGCGGGTTGCAAATAATGGTGTAGGCAGTGAAACAATTAGTGAACAGGGAAGCATTATCGATCGATGGGTCGGCAACAGCTCGCCCCAGGAATCCGAATGACGGGACACAATCTTGCAAATACTGTAGATTCAGGTTTTGGGTCCTCACAGTTTTCTCAAATAAGTCAAGACACATTTTCTGCTTGTCAAATTGTGAAAGTTGCCGGTGCAACTTCACTGCCGAAAAGCACTGAGGAACATGTTTCAGACACCAGTGCATTGTTATTACAGTTAATGCAACAAATGGGACAAAGGCTACAAAAGTTTGACACACTGGAACAAAATCTTCAAAAGTTAGACACAATGGAACAACACCAGAGACAAACACAGCAACAGTTAGACGCAATGGAACAGAAGCTTCAAAAGTTAGACTCAGTGGAACATAAGCTTGAACAAACACGTGAAGATTTAACTACTGAATTACATAACATTGAATCGAAATGTCAAAAAGTCTGTAATGACGTAAAAACACAAATTTGTGAGCATTTTCAACCTATTTTTTCGCGGCATGCAAACGCATTACAGAATCACGAAGCAGCCATAAACGAACTGCAAACTATTGTTCATGAAAATCATGAGACCTTGCAAGCTAAAACTGACTCAGTTGCATCTACCGATTCGGTTACGCAACTTGAAATAACTCAGGAAAACTTAAAGGACACAGTAGATACTGTGAAAATTGGTTCAGAAAGACACATAGAGGAAATTAGTTCATTATCTGAGAAAGTAGTTGAACTTTCAGATCAGCTAAATAATTTATCTACGAAGGTAGATGATAATCTGAATAACACAAAACCGGTAGTCTTTAATGACACAGAAGAGTGCGAACAAATCAGGAAATTCAAACAAAATCAGAACCAAATTAATACGCAACACCAAAGAGAAATCCGGGAAGTACAAGATCAGCTGACACAGGTAATACAAGAATTACGTATTTCAGAGGACACTCGCGCCCCAATAAGGGAAGAGGGACATAGAAATACGGAACAGCCACAAAATAATAACATAGCGCATTTCGGAAATTATGAAAGAAATTGGCAAGGTGCACCGAATTTTGAAATGGAACCGCCGAAACGACGTAACAGTGACCGATATGCGACTCGCCGACATGATGATTTTGACTATAAGCTGTTCATTACTACACGTAAATTTAAAACATTTAAGAATTCTGGCAACGACATTCATCCACAAGCGTGGCTCCATCAATTCTCTCATTCTTTTCCTCCCAACTGGTCATTAGAGCACAGATTAGAATTTATGTGTGGCTATTTAGAGAATGAACCAGCTGTAAGAATGCGACCGGTCATTCACGATTGTCACAGTGAAGGAGAATTTTACCATGCCTTCCTCTCAGCATATTGGTCTCAAACTACACAAGACTGAGTAAAACATAGCATCATAATGATGAAACATTTCGAACACTGAATTTTCCAGTATTGTGAAATATTTTGAAGACATGGTGCACAAGAATCAGTACCTGTCAAACCCATACAGCCCCTCAGAACTCATCCGCATTTGCTTAATCAAACTACCTGAACATTTACGACATATTATTTTGGCAGGACGTTGCAAAGATGACATTGAAGCTTTTCAGGGACTGTTACAAGAAATGGAAATTGACACTGACAATCGCGGAATGCAGAAACAGGAACACAACAATTACAGGTCACATCCGTCACAATTCCGCGATGAAAGAAATAATAACTGGACACGACAAGGCTATTCTCACAACACAAATCGTGACTAAAACAGACACCACCCGTATGACAACCGTTGGCAGAGTAGTAATAACTACAGAGAAAGATCACACTTCCATAGTAATGAATATGACAGTGATAACCATAGAAACAGAGAATATGGGAACCAAAACAATTATTATCAAGGGAGACAGAATAACTTCAGACGCAACAGTTCAGCGCGCAGTTACGATTCCGGGAAAAATTCTCCACCACATGACCGACAAACAAGAAACTATGTAAACTACCAACAAAACGACAACCCTGAATTCCATCAGAACTGGTGGGATTCAAACAGAGCAGGGCACTCTGGGCAAGGTGAACGACGCACGCCAACGAAGAGATAGCAGACAATGGCTCGCACCGCAGGCAGCCACGCGCACCGGCTGGCTCAGAGAAAAATAACATAGACGCTAACCTCGAGAAAAATTTGAGCATTCTTTACCGAAATACCATATACCACATGTTAATTCCGTTGAAGTTGAAACTCTGTGTACTAGGAAGAGTAAAGCTTTACACCACATTTCACATGTAAAACCGTTTATTGAAAGATAATCTGCTTTTTAACTTTGTCTTTGCCATAAAACTTTTCACTTCACGTTTCTAGTATGCTTTGTCAGACTTAGAATCTGTTAACATGCAACAATGTTTTCAAGTTAACTGTCCAGTCTAGAACCTAGGGAACATTTTTAAACAGAAATTATGAATGCATTGTCATAGTGAACAGACGACACAGTGTTGTTATTTGTACATTCTTGCTTGTTAGTTCCACGATCACGCAACGACTATAAGCCTCACATACTTAGAACATATACCGGCAACGCTAATGAGATTTTCATGCAACATTTTGGTTTACTTGAAAAGACATTCTTTATTTGAAGTACTTTCTATGGGATTAAAGATGACTTAGCATTTGTTTTCTTTGACAGCTACACGATTATATCACGACGCTACTAATGTGTGGCACAATTTACATTGTTGCTTTTGTGCTGTATCTGCTTTATATCTGCACAGTTCTTTCTGAATTCTTCTGGAAAGTAAAACATGTTTTAGTAGTAACTTTTGTGGTATAGCTACAATGAGACTGCCTTTTCCATAGCACAACAATACGTTACAGCACAGTACTTTCTTCATCACGGCAATAAGCGTAATAACTAAGATATCTATACGCAAAGCATTGCACTTTTGTTTATCATGAGGTAAGTACATTGGCTTCTGCAGAACTTAGCTTTCGGAGGATGATAACTACGACACTTCCACAGAGATTATCTTACAACAAGACGCACAGTTTAGCGCTACAGTACACGTATTTGAGTGATTAATTTTGTACTTAAATCATTATAAAGATATTTGAAGTACAATGATACAAAGGTTTTCTGCGATACATTTCATTCCATTGCTGTAATCTGTAACACCTGAGGGTATAATTACATTAATCCTCAGGGGGTACACGCCTACTTTGTGTACCATGTGTTTGGCAAGCACAAGGAGCCCTAGCTTATATGGTATTTGCTTATACAACTTTACACATCGGTACCATATTCCTCTAACACACAAATTACACAGCTATCTGATCATTTAACTGAGAGATAAACATTTTTTTTACTACATCAGTGACACATGTTTACACAATTACACAGTTGGATAACTTCAAACTTATGAAACTGTATTTTGTCTGTACTGTGTGAACTGTTCATATTTTTTTGGAACCATTGTGCTACTATGAGAGCTTTGAATGATGTATTTGGTATGAGATCATGATTTTTAAGGTAGATGACACTATTGAAATGAGCAGAGAATTTTTTTAGGTTTTGAAATTATTGCAGAAAGCTACGACGTTTTTGAGATTTGACTGAGGTGTTATGATGTTATTATTAGGACGACGATGTTATTATGCTGCTGAGGTATGTTTATGATTAATAAGCTGATGCTATATGAGTTATTTGATTATGCTACGTATCTGTTATGACGAAATATTGAAGAAGTGTCGACGAATATGTATATGTGTAATAAGGTAAGGAATAATGACTAGTGGTTATGGACTCTGACTTGTGAAAAAGGATGTTGGAAACCAAGAATCGTACTTTAAGAGTTATGAAATGTATGTATATGTGTAAATGTATCACAACGCCGACGAAAATTTTTTGGACACTGTTATATATATAGGATTTTGTTTCTACACATTTGTAACGCAAATTCTCGACCTGTGAAATTTTTTATATGAGACTGCCACTGTAGCAGAAACTGCTGTCGTAAATATTTCAGTAAGAAAGGTAAGTGACCTTGACGTAATGCGTTTTGGGCGCCGAGCTGAGAGGTAGTCGTCTGACAAAAGAAAGCCATTAGGCGGAGAAAAAGAGGCAATTATCCTCGCCATTGACATTCCTTTAGGGAAAGTATCGCAAATACGACACGCTCATTACTTGGAAAGATACTTACATCTGCACACCTGATTATGACAAGTGTCTTTCTACGAGAGTTGAGAGAATTTCTACTAACTTATGAAATGTCACATGACTATTGAATCATATTTTTATGCTTTGCTTTTCATAGTTGCTTATTTCATTTCATATCTAGTCTCCAGCTGTGTTGCAGAATTGGTTTTATAAAATAATATAAAATGCATTTGCTAATGTGAACACTTTCTGTCAACAGATCTATTAAATAATAATTTTGTGATCCACATTCTTCAAAAAAGGAGCACTTGGAAAGGAAAGAACAATAAGAAGGGATTAGTAACAGTAACTGCATATATAATTTTCCTTTCAAGTACATGGTAATATTTTTTTTTACAATAAGTTGTTGTGGTCCACCACTTTAATTACAAAGACACTAAGATGTGACATAGGTATTAGACATGGCCATCTTTACTGTAATATTTTTTCTGCTTGAGCTTTGTCATGTTTAGATATAAGTTATTGCATTTGCTGCTGCTCTTTGCCAGGCATAATGTTACTGAATTTGACTTTGTATTGCTCTGTTAAGCCAGTTCTACTACTGATTTATTTTTATTGTTTGCTGCACATTGCCTTATATTAGTTGTAATACTGCAATTGCTTTGCTAATTTCTATAGTGCTGCTTGCTTCGCCAATTTCCATTTTTTTTGTCATTGCTGTTTGTATTAATTGTTTTGTGCTGCTGCATTGCCTCGTCCCTTAGTTTATGCATCTGAGCTCAGTAGCTTTCAGTTAGCTTAAGAGGGGGTAGACTATATAAGAAACTGACTATGGATAATAAGGAAAGAATGCATTGAGAAGTCATACAAAAAAGATTTGGGCCAAAATGAGTATTGTACACTGAGAAATAATTATTTTGAAAGAAATATGAATAGAATACAGAAAGCAGGTATAGATAGGACTTTTTGGGAATAATGATGAATGAAGGGAGATCTCCAAGAAGTAAAGAAAGTTTTGTTTGCAAAATACTGCAGTAAAACAAACCCTGTCCTTTCCTTTTGTATTATTCCGCTATATGTTTGTGTACCCTTGTGTATTTGTGTTCATCCTGTCTTTATGTGTTTATCTGATACGATTTATGTTTTAGAATTTTTCTATTATCCTCAAATATAATTTGCATTAATAATATGTTATTTTCTTTGTAAAGATGTTTAGACATTACTTATCTGTTCTGTTTTGTTGCTCATGTGTGAAGTTGACGTTTCAAAAGTTATTCTGATCTTTTATGTAGGTACTTATAATTCCTGTAACTCTGATGTATATGTAATTTCGATTCTTTTGTAAAGCCTGTATTACTACAAATGTTATCCGTATTATTATGTTTTTAATGATGTTTTTTGTATCTTTGTAATTGTTTCTCATGTTATAAAATCGTAATTGTCACCAGTTCATCATATTATTAACTTGTAAGTTACATTTCACTGCACATGTTTGTGTTGGTCATAGTATATGGATAATATGTGAGAAGTAGGGACTGTTAGTGTTTGCACGTGTGTTAATAATTCAGTAAGGGAATGGATAACAGCATTGCTGGTTCTAAGGACAATTCCAAAAACTTTGTGAGTGCACAAGTGTTGGTTATGGACTTGCTATATTATCCGCAAGACTCTTCAATGGTGATGTGCACCTGCACAGTCACAACAGATGGCTGCTGGCCATCTCTACAAGGACTACAGTGGGTCTGCGTCTTTGATGACCCACCAATACCATTATTTCTAGAAGGACTACAGTGGGTCTACACCTTTGCTGGCTCACCAGTACCATTATATCTGCAAGGACTGCAGTGGGTCTGCACCTCTGGTGGCCCACCAATACCACAATCTCTACCAGGACTACAGTGGGTCTACACCTCTGGTGGCCCACCAATACCGTAATCTCTACCAGGACTACAGTAGGTCTACTCTGTGATGACCTACCTACCTATATTCTTCAAAACTTCAAATGACTCTGCTGTGGGTTTGCTCTGTTGTGGCCCTTTACCTGTCTGCATGTCGAGAGTCAGCACTGTCTTTCCATTGGAAGGACAACACTACTTCTTCAAGACTGCATGGAAATCCACTACTTCCGTGTGCATTTTCTTTTACTGCTCAGACTTTGAGAAAAACACTGCAATTTTACTGTGATGAATGATCAGGACTGTCTTTATGGACTGTGAGAAAATTTTAGCTTTTGACCAACATTGTATCAATAAGTGTGTGCATTTGATATCTTTGTTGTTGTAACTATGATAAATTTTTTCAAATCTGTATTGGCCACTGCCCAAAACAATTTGTAAAATTTTTTGTGGGGAGCATGGGGGCTATGTAAGTAGGCTGTTTATGTTTTTTTTCTTATTGGCAACGTTACGTAGCACTGTGTATGAAAATCACTGGCTGTGCTGTGTGCAGTCTGTGGCTAGTTTGCATTGTTGTCTGCCATTGTAGTGTTCGGCAGCTGGATGTGAACAGCGCGTAGCGTTGCGCAGTTGGAGGTGAGCCGCCAGCAATGGTGGATGTGGGGAGAGAGATGGCGGAGTTTTGAAATTTGTAAGACTGGATGTCATGAACTGCTATGTATATTATGAAAAAAATGGCTCGAATGGCTCTGAGCACTGTGCGACTTAACTTCTGAGGTCATCAGTCGCCTAGAACTGAGAACTAATTAAACCTAACTAACCTAAAGACATCCCAGACGTCCATGCCCGAGGCAGGATTCGAACCTGTGACCGTAGCGGTCACGCGGTTCCAGACTGAAGCGCCTTTAACCGCACGGCCACTCCGGCCGGCCTGTATATTATGACTTTTCAACACTATTAAGGTAAATACATTGTTTGTTCTCTATCAAAATCTTTCATTTGCTAACTCTGCCTATTAGTAGTTAGTGCCTTCAGTAGTTTGACTCTTTTATTTACCTGGCAGTAGTGGCGCTCGCTGTATTGCAGTAGCTTGAGTAATGAAGATCTTTGTGAGGTAAGTGATTCGTGAAAGGTATAGGTTAATGATAGTCAGGGCCATTCTTTTGTAGGGATTATTGAAAGTCAGATTGCGTTGCGCTAAAAGTATTGTGTGTCACTTTAGTGAATGTTTGAGTACGTTCAGTTTTGCTCAGCTGTTTGAAAAGCAAACAATGTAAGAAGTTTATCAGCACAGTAATTCATAAATTTTTCTATGGGGACGTTTCATCGTCACCCTGCGTCATTCTTCCTGTTTCACGATGGTCCTGCCCTCTGTGATTTCATCCAAATGTTTACTAGTTAACTTGCCAACAACCGTGGATAACGTTTTTTTTTTTTGTTTTTTGTTTTTTGTACGGCTCAAAGCAAGTAAATTACTGTTTAACCAGCAATAAATGCTCTCTCTCATCATGATGCATAGTTAGTAAGGGTAAATAAGATAGTGCCTTACAGTACTGATACTCCCCAACTGAAATCAGAATAATTAATGACTCCAGGATAACTGTTTTTAATAATAGTTTACAAGTGAAGAAATTTATAATGAACGTAATGCAAAAACAAAATTTACTCTGTTCCATGAGAAATTTATATCTCTATTTGAAAACAGCTTTGTGCATAAGCTAATCAGAAAGGACATTAAACTGCCTTGTACAAAACCATGTATCACAAGGAGGATTAAAGAAAATTTTGAAAGGAAAAGGGAAATGTATCTGCTGTCAAGAACAAGTAGAGCTCTTGCAGTAGTTTTACACTATAAAAACTACTCAAAAGAGCTCAGAAAAGTTATTAAAAAAGTCAAGGAACTTGCACATAACGTAGGTAAACGAGAGGTAGGACAACGATGCCACAGAACACAATAATTTCATGAGTGAACTGAACCAAAGAGTTTATAAATGGTGAGTCAAAGGTAGCAAACATATTTAATAATTTCATAAATATTGTAGGAAGTATAGGGACAAAACGTTCAAGAGAAAAATCACAGCAGTATGTTGAAAAAGTCATAAAAATCAATCTTTTTAGTGTATCACCGACTTGTCCATCCCAAACTAAGGAAATCATATATTCTTTCAAAAATAGCTCATATAGTTTTGATCGTGTTTCTAATACAGTACTAAAGATTTGTTCCCCTATAATAAGCTCTGTCTCATCTGAAATATGTAGTGCATCACTGACTGATGGCATCTTTTCAGAGAGGTTGAAATATGCCGTTGTCAACTCTTTAAGATACATAGCAAGGGCGATATCAATAAAGACAGACCTGTTTCAGCACTGACATAATTTTCCAAAATTTTTGAGAAAGTGATCTATTCTAGAATAGTATCTCACATGAGCTACAGTACTATCCTCAGCAAATCACTGTTTGGATTTCAGAAGAGATGCTGTACTGAGAATGCCATTTACATGTTCACTCACCAAATTGTACGTAAGTATTAAACAATAAAATAGGGCCAGCTGGTATTTTCTGCGACCTACCGAAGGCATTTGACTATACCAGTCACAGTATTCTCCCAGATAAAATGAAGTATCATGGGATTGATTGTATAGCCAAGAAGTTAATAACGTCACATCTGAGTAAAAGAATGCACGAAGTTGTGCTCGATAATTCAGCCAACGTAGTCCAGGGACATTACTCTGATGGGAGAAATGTTGCATGGTGTTCCTCAAGGCTCAGTCTTAGGTCTACCATTGTTCCTCATGCATGTAAAGGATCTTCCAACTAATATGTAACAAGCAGAGTTAGTGCTTTTTGCAGATGACACTAGTATTGTAATCAATACAACCATACATGCAGAACCAGAAGAAATGGTAAACAATGTTGTTAAAAGTGTCACTGACTGCTTTTCTGCGAATAGTCTCATCATCAGTTTTAAAAAGACACAACAAATTCAGTTCCGCACGTCTATGGGTACAACATGAATGATTCATGTAAACATCATGAGGAAGCTGTCATCCATAAAAAGCCCATTGTTGTTTTGGAGCATGACGTCCATGCACGGCTGGAAATGGTCTCCAAACAGCTAAGCATCCAGAGGAACCAGTACATTCCATTTAAACACAGCCCACAGGCAACTATCGAGGCAATGAGATTGCACAGTGCTTTGTTGACTAGCTGGATCCATGGATTCGTGGGGTTGGCGCCACACTTGAACCCTACCATCAGTTCTTACCAATTGAAATTGGGGCTCATCTGACCAGGCCAAAGTTTTCCAGTCGTCTGGGATCCAACCGATATGGTCACAAGCCCAGGAGAGACACTGCAGTCGATGTCGTGGTGTTAGCAAAAACACTCATGACGGTCGCCTGGTGCTACAGCGCATTAACGCCAAATTTCGCCGTACTGTCCTAAGGGATATGTTCGTTGTAGGTTCTGTTGTGTCTAGGCAAGACAGCCTAGACACAATGAGAGGAAGCCGAAAGGCACGCGCTTAAACTCACGCAGGCTGGCGTGAGGTCTGAAACAGGGTATGTAATAAATGCTATGAAGAAAAGAACGTAGCTTCTGGAATACTTAACTTTAATCCATAATTGTAGAACATCGCTCTTGATGATACATGCTTCATAATATTAATTAGCAATTGAATACGGCGCCTTGCTAGGTCGTAGCAAATGTAGCTGAAGGCTATGCTAACTATCGTCTCGGCAAATGAGAGCGTATTTGTCAGTGAACCTTTCCTTGCAAAGTCGGCTGTACAACTGGGGCGAGTGCCAGGACGTCTCTCTAGACCTGCCGTGTGGTGGCGCTCGGTCTGCGATCACTGACAGTGGCGACACGCGGGTCCGACGTATACTACCGGACCGCGGCCGATTTAAAGCTACCACCTAGCAAGTGTGGTGTCTGGCGGTGACACCACAGGTTCCACATTGATTTCTGCGATTACTTCAAGCAGTATTGCTTGTCTGGTATCACTGACAACTCTACACAAAGGCTGCTGGTCTTGGTCGTTAAGAGATGCTGTCAGCCACTGCGTAGTCCGTGCTGAGAGGTAACGTCTGAAATTTAGTACTCTTGGCACACACTTGACTATGGATTTCGTGATGTTGAATTCTCTAATGATTTCCGAAATGGAATATCCCATGCGTCTAGGTCCAACTACCACTCTAAATTCAAATTCCCGTCGTGCAGCCGTAGTCACGTCGGAAACCTTTTCACATGAATCACCCAAGTACAAATGACAGCTCCGGCAATGCACTGCCCTTTTGTACCTTCTGTACGCAATACTACCAACATCTATTGCATGGGGGCTTAATTGTTAAATTTGAAAATCATTTTTTATTTTTTGTAGCTGTATGTCCGATTACGCTGTGTCTCGTAAACGGTTGGCCCTGACTAGTTTTTGTACGCAATCTGACTGCATAGAACAACAACAAAGAATGAAATGAAAATTTCCGTTAATACAATTAATTAATTAAGTCCCCAGCAACTATAAAACCTACGAAACCAAAGCACAAGTGTAATTGTTCTGTATGTGGGAGTGTGACTCAACGTACACATCTGGCACGGTTCTTCTTCAACAAGACAAGAAATTTTAAATACTATTTATACTGAAGTAATTAAAAAAAATAGAAATACTATAATTGCGCAAGAAAACCAGAATTACACTCTAATACAAGAACACAAGCCAGATGCTTTGTTGACTGAACCTGTAATGACGCATTATTTAAGACATTGAGATAATAAAAAGAAAAGGAAATTTTTTTTTCTTTTACCTTCATATATATTGACGAACAGCACTCTAATCATTACAATATATCTCCACACCGACTCGCTACTACCACATCTCAACAAGAACTGACTACTGCCACATCTCGACAGGCACTCTTCACTACGACATCTCAGCAAGCACTTACTACTACGAGTTCTCAACAAGCACTCCCTCCGCTACTTCTCAATCATCACTGCCAGTTTAGGCGGCGAAACAAAACTCTCTGGCGCTGTGGCTCAGTGTAGCCACCTTTCATATGCCCTTCCTCCACGGGCTAGAATTTGATGGTATTTTTGCCAGCATTGGTGGTGAAAATACCACCAAATTCGTCAAAAAAAATACAGACAAAAATAAAAGATAATATTAATACGTAAATATCACATAATTAGATAAACTTTTGGCTTTGCACTGACCTTTCAATAACCTAATATATGAAATACAGTAGGCAATACAAATTCTTTCATACATGTGACTTTACATAATAGTTTACACAATACACAAAAAATCAGTTTATACAAATGTTCACATAACAAGCTTTCCATGATACAAAAAAAAAAAAAATAATTGATAGTTCCAGCAGTAGCACCCAGCAATGGTCAACAGGTGCAAACACCAACAAGTGACATCATTTTAGTAAAAGCAGTTCCATCTGTGGCACCCAGTAATGTTGAACAGGTGCAGACAACAAGAAGCAACTTCATTTCAGTAGAAGCAGTCCATCAGTGGCACCCAGTAATGTTGAGCAGGTGCAGACACCAACAAGTGACATTATCGCAGTAGAAGCAGTTCATCAGTGGCACCTAGCAATGTTGAACAGGTACACACAGCAACAAGTCACATTTCTCAGCAGAAGCAGTTCCATTAGTGGCACCCAGCATTGTTGAACAGGTGCAGACCCCAACAAGTGACATTATTTCAGTACAAGCAGTCCATCAGTGGCACCCAGCAATGTTGAGCAGGTGCAGACAGCAACAAGTGACATTATTTCAGTACAAGCAGTTCATCAGTGGCACCCAGCAATGTTGAGCAGTTGCAGACAGCAATAAGTGACATTATTTCAGTAGAAGCAGTTCCATTAGTGGCACCCAGCATTGTTGAACAGGTGCAGACACCAACAAGTGACTTCATTTCAGTAGAAGCAGTCCAGCAGTTGCACCTAGCAATGTTGAGCAGGTGCAGACAGCAACAAGTGACATTATTTCAGTAGAAGCAGTTCATCAGTGGCACCCAGTAATGTTGATCAGGTGCAGACACCAACAAGTGACATCATTTCAGTAGAAGCAGTCCATCAGTGGCACCCAGCAATGATGAGCAGGTCCAGAGAGCAGTCCATAATATTCACTACCACTGATCACACTGTTCATCAGAGTTTATAAGCAGAAATTAAACATGTCCTAGTGGCACCAATCATGTAGAAAATGTACAAGTAACAGTCCATAATATTCACTATCCTAATCACACAGTTCATCAGCAGAAATTAATCATTTCTAAGTGTCACACATCAATGTTGAACAAGTGCAGGTAACAGTTCATAATATTCACCATCACTAATCAGACAGTTCAGGCATGAACAATAGTTTGAATGCACATACAAATGCTTTTACAAAATTATTCTCAATGCTCTTACACTAAACATACAAATTCTAATAAACACACAAATGATATCAGATAATTGTCATATTAACTATTACAAATACTCAAATATCAGTAAACCTATAATATTTATGGGTGTCAGTGCAAGCCACTACAAACAAATAAAATAATATTTAGGAGATAGGTGGGTAGGATTAGGAAAGGAAAACACACAAAACACACTCACTCATCTTTCATCCACATTAAGTACTACTGTGTAATTGAATAGTGTTAACTGTGTAAATGCAATTCTGTCAAAATTTTATGTTCATCATGTGTATCAAGTAGTAGTGGCAGCAATGTATAACAGTCAATAATAGTTAAGTCAACGTCATAGTCATCATGTCAAGACCAATGTTTGCCAAGCCAGATCAAAATGTACGGTTGCTGAACAACTGTCAGTGAGCCAAGATATGCAATTACTTCCTCTCTCCAAAAAAAAAAAAAAAAAAAAAAAAAAAAAAAAAAAAAAAAAAAAAAAAAAAACGTACTGCTTATTGATTTAACAAAGTGTGTGTAGACAATCTTCCTTCTACTTGAGTGTTCTAGTCTGCTATCTTCATCCTCCTTGTTCCATACAGACCAACAAAAAAAAAAATGCACCTCACTTACTTTACCTCTTATCCACCAAAACTCCAATAATCATCAGCATCACATAATCTCAATACTTCAATAATACCTCTTACGTCGATACATATAAATCTTATCATCAATATCATTTACCTTACCTCTTGTCCACAAAAACTCCAATAATCATCAACTTCATATAATCTCAGTACCTCAATAATACCTCTTCAATACGTCGACACATATAAACTTTATCGCCAATATCATTTCACTTCCATAACAACTCTTTCCTCTAGTCAGTCTCCTCGAACAAGTACAGATAAAATCCTAATGCAAACTTCAGTTCATCATCCCATACAATCCGAAGACACAATGTCCACACACAACCTCTGTGTAGTCCACCTGAGCCAAATCTTCTACTCATTATGAATTATAAACAAAAGAAATGCATACATGACCTCTAACAGACTTAGTTCGAATAACTCTCAGTAATTAAGTACGATTACGGAGTGTGAATGATCATAATATTTCACAGTGTGTACACCACTTCAAGAATTATGGCAAACAGAAGCAAACATGTGGAGTATTTCTTGTGTCAAGTGTCACTTCCTATTTCAATTGCTCACGAAAAATGCAGTGTAATAACTGTCAATGGTCTAAACCTAGTTTTGGTATGTCATGTCGTTAGCTGCCTTCCTATTAGCATAAATTTATACAGCTTCCATAAAACCTCCAGCTCATGTGACTTCTATCAAGTTTCTTGTACTAATGTCGTTCGTCGAATTATAGCAGTTCATCTTCTTATCTTAAAAATATAAGGCACTGAGCGTAAGCAAAACATGCAATAGAGAGTAAATATACCAGTAGAGAACAGAATGTCAACAAGTGGATGCTGCACAATTCTTACAACGAGGCTTTGCCAAGCAAATAATCTATAATTAATACCATAGTGTGACCTAAACTCTATGTTTGTACACAGTATATCAGCATTTCTATATACCAAATTAGGTCATTAGCATCATATCAGCATAAGCAAATAAATGTTCATATGTCATCTTAATAAGTAAACATGAAGGCGCAAGCAGATAAATCACAAAGTATAACTTACATACATATCAGCACAACTAATCAAGTGACAATTATAATTTAAATAAATAAGCACAGCAGACACATAATAAAAAAATATGACATCAGTGAAAAAGCATTGCAGCCAAGCGATGCATAATATATACAAATAACAACCCTGTTCATTAATAAAACATCGACAAAAATCAGTAAATGTACGCAAGCACGTCGCTTCACAAGTAAATTCATAGAACATGAAATTAGCACAAAGTATGAATCACGTAATTGCGAGCAGCAAATTACGTCTAAAGTACGTACCTAAGTGGAAATATGTTACCTGAAAAATAAACTCAATTAATAGTTACCCTTTTTAGTTTATTACTTTCTTCTTCAAAATTACATTCTTTCTGAAATTTTCTCGATAGCAAGACCTCTTAATGTCGGAGACACACAGAATTTACCTGAAGTTCTTAAATATTTTATAGAACCGTATCCTGAAAAATACTGAACGTTAATATCATAATTCATCAACTGACTATAGCTTTATACTGCATTTAATCGGAGAAATTAGACTGTGTATTTGTTTACGGCTGTCAGTGCATTCGCACTGAGCGCTCGATCAGCTGTAGGCGCGTGACGTAGGAAGCAATTGTTTGCGGTCAACGACTGCCTTGTGCGGCGCACAGACTTGACTGTTGCTTTGAGTATATGCCGCCGCCAAAACACAGCGCGGTATCCTTGTATTCTCTGCATGTTTACGTAAACTGTTGGTTTCTCGAAAGTATATCATTCCACAAAAATTTTAACGTTTGATATATGATGTGTTCCCTTAGAACGTCGTGATTTAAGAGTTTCTACTTCAACAGTGTTATCATGAATAATTTTGCGAATTCTATATGGACCGTTATAAAGCAGAAAATATTTGCGACACAAGCCTTTTCCTTTGTGAGACAAACGGTGAGACTTAATTAACACTTTTTGACCAACTGACAAAATTTTTAAACGACCAGGACGCTTAGCTGATTTCTCTCTTCTAGCAGCCGCAGATGCAATATTTTGTAGAGCCAGGTTGACAACTTCAGAATGCCGCAGTTTCCATGAAGGCGGAAAAGGAACGATTTCAGATATGCGATTTGTCGGTGCTTTGTTTTTTAATATCAGTATAGGCAGTAAAGAAGTTGAATCATTAGGAAGTTCATTCAGAATGTTTTGAAAAATATGAAGATACTGATCCCACGTTCTGCGATTCTGATGACAATAAAGACGACACAATTTATTGATTTCCTTCATCCATCTCGCTGAAGCGTTAGATTGAGGGTGAAAAAGTGAAATGAAAATTGGTTTAATTTTACGACGCCGTAGAGTACGAAGCCAAATTTTAGAACGAAACTGTGATCCATTATCTGATATAACCTTATCAACATGACCCACTTCTTTAAGAAAATGGTTAATGAAAGCATTAGATACTGAACGAGCTGTTGCTTTGCGTAACGGTGTAAAACACACATATTTTGATGTCAACTCCACTGCTACGAAAATGTACGCAAAACCATTAGTAGAACGAACCACTGGACCGAACAAATCGACTGCAGCCATGTCCTTTAATTTCGCTGGAATGATAGGAAACAACGGTGCTCTGTGAGAAATTGTTGGCGGCTTAGCCTTTTGACATAATTTGCATTTGGCCAGAACAGATCGAATACGTTTTTCCATATTACTGAAGTAGCAATTTTCCCGTAATTTATGAAAGCATTTTCTGGGACCAAAGTGTGCATAACTGAAATGCGTATACCAAATCAGCTTATTAACCCACTCATCAGGAATACAAACTAACCAAACAGAGTTGTCGACCGATTTTCGTTTAAAAAGAATGTCATTGCGAACTAAATAATGCTGTCTAATCGCTACGCTTTCCTTTCTCCTCCACTTCTCCTTAATGTCCTTCCAGATTGGATCCTTATTTTGCTCCTTAGCGATGTCCTGGAGCGAAGACGAAATGAAGTTCTCAAACGCAACACTTTGAATATACATCAAACAATAATTGTTTTCCTTGCAGTCCTCTTCAGCACTTTGTTTCAAACCCATAGGTTCACGTGATAAAGCATCAGCAACAATATTTGAAGAACCCTGTATGTAAACAACACTAAAATCAAATTCCTGTAGGTACAACGCCCATCGTGACAATCTGCCATGAGTTAATTTTGTTGACATAAGAAATTCCAGAGCTCGATGATCGGTGTAAACCTTAGTATGTCTGCCAAACAAAAATGTCCGAAATTTTGTGAAAGCCCAAACAACAGCTAAAGCTTCAAGTTCTGTAATCGAATAATTTTTTTCTGATTTAGAGAGAATACGACTTCCAAATGCAATAGTCTTTTGTACTACAACGCCGTTTTCTTCTATCTCTTGAAATAAATGTGCCCCTAGGCCTTTGTATGATGAGTCCGTCGCCAAACAAAAATCTTTAGATAAATCCGGATGTGAAAGAAGTGGAGCAGCAACTAAAGCATCACGAAGTTGTTCAAATTCTGATTGAGCTTCCTCATCCCAACACCAATTACAATTTATTCCAGATAATTCACATAAACGAGGTGTGGCCAAATCGTCCAATCCAACAAAGCGTCTAAGAAAATTACAGACACCAAGGAAACTACGAACATCACGTTTTGTGGTAGGAACAGCATAATTACGAATAGCGTCTAATTTCTCTGGATCAGGAAGAATACCTTCTGTAGAAATAATGTGACCGAGAAATTTCACCTGAGAACGACCAAATTCAGATTTTTCCAAGTTCACTGTAATGCCAACTCTTGCAAAAATACGTAATAATGAATCCAAAATTTTGTTGTGCTCACTCCAAGAACGTTTAGCAATAAGAATGTCGTCAACATATGAAGTAATATTGTCACGAAGATAAACAGGTAAAATTTCGTTTAAGCTACAAATGAATGCTGCTGAAGGTACAGTAAGTCCAAATGGTAATTTCCGAAATCACTTTTGGGTAAAATAGTCATATCCGGTTATTGTTTACTTACTCTAGATAGATTGATAGTCGAAGAGTTGTTTTGACAGATGCAAAGAATAGTAAAAGAGTAGGCAGCGGTGCAGAAAACTAAAAGGGAAATAGCACCACTACAGCTCGGGGCCCTATGCACGCTACGGCGCATATTCCCTCAGTGTAGTGAATCCCCTGACGACATTAATAGCCGCACATAATTTCCAGTTTGTGACTTAGTGGCCAATTTGGTGGAAGTGCGTACATAAATTGATCTAACCATGCACATGGATGTATGTCATTCTTAGAATTGCGGAAGATCTTAAGTTTCCGAACAGTCAAAAAGTGTTTATAGTCAAAGTTTTCGCCTCGTGGCGACAAAGACCTACCGCGTCTGTCCCAGTCACAATGACGACTATTGTTAAATTCACGCGCCTGGCGCTCTCTTATTGCTTTTCGTAAATGAAATAAATTACTTTCTTCAAACCCCTCTGCTATCTGTGATTCTAAATATCTTCTACTGTCTTTTCCTACAATTTCGCCTTCGATTTGTTTGACTTGCTTTCGTAATGCCTCAACTTCCCTATTAACGCGTTCATTAAATTTTCCCTGATTTTCAACATGCTTATTTATGTTCTGATACTCTTCGGTTTCTGCAAATGGCAATGGTTCTGTATCATCTGAATCTCTGTCCCCATTTAAACTAAGACTTGTCAATTTATCTGAAATCTCCTCATCTCTTTCCGATAAATCACCTATTTGTTCTTTCTGTTTATTTACGTCTTCCGTAAGTGTCGTGACTCGGGTTTCAGTATTAACACATTGGGTAGTTAGCTGTTCATATTGTTGTGTTAGATTATTTAATCTGTCATTTGGTATGGATTCCTCGATTCTCTCAAATATTTCTTCCTATCTTTTGCATGCTGTAAATTTAACTCTGAAAATTTTTGTACTATCACGCGATCTCTTTCTTCCTGTTCTCTGTCCTGTTCCTTTTGTCTAATCTCTACTGCAGTTAATCTATTATTGTGAGAATTCAAAATCGGTTGTACTTCTTCTCTAATTTCTTTCTTTAATTCATCTTTCATATTTTTGAAACATGTCCCTATTTGTGAGTCTAACCGTGTTTCCATTGTTCCCATCTCAGTTTTAATTGTCCCCATCTCTGTTTTTAATTCAGATCCTAACTGTGATCCAAGTGAGTCTAACCATGTTTCCATTGTTCCCATCTCAGTTCTAATTGTTCCTATATCAGTTTTAATTTCAGATCGCAAAGTTCCCATCTCTGTTTTAAATTTAGATTCCAACTGTGATCCCAGATTTAATATTGCACCCATCAACTGCTCCATATTAGCAGGTTCGAAATTCTTTTCGCCCCTAACATTTCCCGCAAAACTAACTTCCTTCTGCATAGCCATAAAGCTATCTGTGTTCGATACTATTTCAGAATCTTCTATCGTTGATCTCGTATTCTGTGAATTTTCTGATTGAGAAAAATTTTGAAATGGTTCCGGACTATTTTCCCGACTTATTAAATTGTTTTCCACTTCATTATTCATCATACTGTTCTCCTGTGTTGGCGAGTTCGCGATGTTAACAATTTCGTCATTCTCACTATCCATCATTTTTGCCTTTTTCATCGATCGCGTAATCATTTACAAAACATACAAAACTCGTCACTATATGAAAATTACACACAATGACTCCTCATCTCCAACAATACCATTCACACGAAATGTTTCCCTCAAACACGATTAACGAACAATTGAAATAATTGCACTAAATTGTCAAACGCGTATAGAAGACAACAAAATTAAATTATACAAAAAAAATACCATTAGAAGAATGACAATTACCAAATCTACACATGCAAGATAGACTACAATTACTAAACTACAAATTACTACAACAATACTACTCTCTACTATTTTTACAATCAGAAGAATTCGAAGAGACGATCCGAAGCAGCGGTCGCCACGTGCATGGCGGCTTAATTATTATTTTGATGCAAATATTTTTTTAAATTTTAGTTTAGCTGTAAGTCCGATTACGAAGTCTCGTAAACGGTTGGCCCTGACTAGTTTTTGTACGCAATCTGACTGCATAGAACAACAACAAAGAATGAAATGAAAATTTCCGTTAATACAATTAATTAATTAAGTCCCCAGCAACTATAAAACCTACGAAACCAAAGCACAAGTGTAATTGTTCTGTATGTGGGAGTGTGACTCAACGTACACATCTGGCACGGTTCTTCTTCAACAAGACAAGAAATTTTAAATACTATTTATACTGAAGTAATTAAAAAAAATAGAAATACTATAATTGCGCAAGAAAACCAGAATTACACTCTAATACAAGAACACAAGCCAGATGCTTTGTTGACTGAACCTGTAATGGCGCATTATTTAAGACATTGAGATAATAAAAAGAAAAGGAAAATTTTTTTTCTTTTACCTTCATATATATTGACGAACAGCACTCTAATCATTACAATATATCTCCACACCAACTCGCTACTACCACATCTCAACAAGAACTGACTACTGCCACATCTCGACAAGCACTCTTCACTACGACATCTCAGCAAGCACTTACTACTACGAGTTCTCAACAAGCACTCCCTCCGCTACTTCTCAATCATCACTGCCAGTGGAGGCGGCGAAACAAAACTCTCTGGCGCTGTGGCTCAGTGTATCCACCTTTCACTATATATGTGCATATTGCTGTCCCATGACTTTGTCACCCCAGTATACAGAGAATATCTGTAGAATGTCTCATTTTTCTTGATCTCTCCAAGTAATTTTTTGTGCAGAAGCAAGTAAATGTTGTTCAGTCAGCTAGGGGCAACAATTAGCATACTTGGCTTGCTCGTAACTTTGCTCATTAGGAAGATATTGACAGCTGTAATGCTGTTTTTAAATAACACCATACATTTTTTGTTCGGTAATACACTTCTGCTGCTCAACACCTGTTCAGAAACGTATCATGGCGTACCATTCGTGTAAACGTGATGTTATCAAAACCGAATCACAAAGCTGATTTTGCTTCTCCTTACTAGCGCACACTGCAGGTCCTGGATGTAACGCAACTTGCCTGCTCGCTGGAGTTGACAGTAAGCAAAAGGAAACACGAGAAAAATACACGCCGGTCAGTGAGTCAGCTGTCTTCAACGGTTTTGTGACTGATAGCACACTCTGAAAAAAATTTAACAACTATAGATGAAGGTTTATGTGAGAACAATGCAGTCACGGAACAGAATGTAGAAACGCTACATGTGCCTTTAAAGTGCTACAGTAGTACGTGTACCCATACTATAAATAAGGAATCTTTACTGCAGGTATTGTTCCGTTACCACACATTCTTCATAGATGACTAGCGTTTCTATCTTCAACTGAAGATGGTTGACTGAACCGCCTGTGTCCATCTTCCATCTGTATGCATTTGTTTACTGTCAACTCCAGCGAGTGGGGGAACTTTACGTTGCCCCGGGTACCTGCAAAACGTGCTAGTACGGGAAAGTCAAATTAACTTTTGTGTCACGTTTCTAATAGAGTCATGTTTAGTTAAATGGTACGCAATGATCGGTTTTTGAACAATTTTGGCCGGCCATTGTGGCCAAGAGGTTCTAGGCGCTTCAGTCCAGAACTGCACAACCACTACGGTCGCAGGTTCGAATCCTGCCTTGGGCATGGTTGTGTATGATGTCCTTGGATTAGTTAGGTTTAAGTAGTTCTAAGTCTAGGGGACTGATGACCTCAGATGTTAAGTCCCATAGTGCTCAGAGCCATTTGAATAATTTTTTGAACAATCTTGAAGAGAGGATGTGGATTACCGAAAAAAAATATAGGGTGCTGTTTAAAAAAGGACATACTGCTGTTCATATTTCCGCAATGAACAAACGTACAAGAAAGGAACTCATCCTGGTTAATAGCCCCTGCAGCTGAAAAGATTCCCTTTGTACTTTGTAAAACGTCGTGATCTCCTGACCTTCATTGCTTACATATTCCGCCCTCACAATCATATTCCGCACATCAAGACGCTTCATTCGAACCTGAACTTGATAAGATAAAGTCAATGTTGTATGAATTCATGTAAACGATATGCAAATAACAAGTGCGCACCGGGGTTGAAATATTCGAGGCTGGCATACACACATACATTCCAGACACGACGGTCACAGGAGCTTTTAGTTTGAGAGAGGCAGACCACACACCAGGAGGCCAGTCCCTTCAGAGGACGAGTCAACCTCGGCCGCCCGTGAAGCAGACAGCGTGTGCCTCAGTGAAAGGGGGAATGACCACGTGTTCGGCTTAAAAGCAAATTCCACTACACTGTGTGGGAGTGTCCAACCTACGCATTCTTTACACACAGAATGCAGTTTCATAGATTTTCACAGGGAGACAGCAAACGCCAAACGCCGATACTACAGATTTCTGGATTGGTCGCCTTAAACGAAATGTCATTCTCCCATTTTAGAAGAGCAATGCTGATTGTCAGACGATATTTCTGACACCTTGAGCTGAAGGAGTAATGGAAGAGACCGAAAGATATCCCCTTTCATGTCTGGCATGGAGAGGCCCCGTTCTGTTGTCGCTCTTGGAACGAGGAACAAGTCTCTCCTCAGTACTTCACTGGGAGAGCACCTCTGTCAAGAGCAAATCGAAGTGCGACTCTATATTGAGTCCTTGTGATTAAGCATTGTTCACTGTGTTGGCCGACACACTTATTGTGCCGTGTGAATGGACAGAGTTATAGTTAAACGCCTGCGAGCGAATTTTTTAGTGTCATCGGGGTGGACTGGTTATCTGATCAGTGTACCACGCCAATAGTTAGACTAGAGGCGAATAGGAATCCCTGACTTCATCAAGGCGTAGGGAGAGTTTGAGTGGCGTAAGTCAATCCAAATAGAATGAGAGTTATCTTATTTGTCAGCAGCGAGCGGCGCAGACAGCAGTCATCGCAGCTTACGGTATTGTGCGCTACAGCTCTTGCGAGCCCCATATTTCCTCCACAACAGTACACTTCACTGCATTTCACATGTGACAGCCTCGACCATACCTAGCAACATTCTAATGGATATTTATTCAAGTTGAGTAGGCGCGGCTCTCTGCCATTCTGCCAAGTCAATAACAATCTTAAACTTTGTATAGAAATTTGATTAGCGAATCCTATCCTTGAGAGGTAACTTCACATTCCGAAAAGAACCAGGTTATAACTTGTTCAATTCATAACTAAAAGATCCATTGTGATTTCTCAGAATTTTTGCAAAATAAATAATAATTTTCGTTAGTTTCATGTTTTTCTTACACTATCTAGCACTACTCCAGTACCCAAGTATCCCACTAGTTACGTAAGAAATTTTGTGAATTTTTGTGTCATTTCCTTACAGTGGACGACTCCAGAAGATATTTATTGCTGAAAGTTTTTCAGGTATTTCTCTTCAGAACGTTAGGAACGTCTGTCTGTCTTCTGTAGTAGTGTGGGGGTGGAAATTGCATCTTGCAGGAGCCACAGGGTAAAGGGTACATCTCAGATTAATCCGTTACGCAGAATAACAGAATAGCAGATCAACCCCACACACACAACTTCTTTTATTTTGCTTCTGAAAAAAATGTTATTTGAGGAATAAATGGGGCACCATATACACATTGCGCAATATAATTAAAGGGTAACTTTTTCGAGACGACATATTTGTCTCCCGTTGCGATGCATGAGTTTTAAATTTAGTTCGAAGGCGCCTACAACATTCCTCTGTACTGATGCAAAAGTGTGGCGGCCAGCTTCAAACAGCCAGGTGTCGAGACGTGCGAAGAAAAGGCCATGGCTCAGAAGATCGTGCCAGTTGTAATGTGGCTTAACGGTGTCATAATGGCACCATATTTCACCAGAATTCCACCCAGTGCCACCATTGAAGTGTCACAAGATAAGAAGATTGTCACAATCCCCTGTTACCCACATTTCATTACTCTTCTTTCATCACCTCTGTGGTGGAGGCCAGACCAGTGACACCCGGAGTTGAAATGAGGCGGTTTTCACGTGGGTGTCCCAGGAAAACATATCAGACACACCGCTGCTCAGAATAGACATGAAAAGAGCTGAGGGAGAGGCGTAAAGGGCGTCAATGAAAACACCCCTTCCAACAAAGTTCGCGGTCGAAAATGATAGCTCACATTATGTTGAGCAATAGGACAACGTTCTTGACAAACTTTGTTGTGTACATAGTTCCACATAGTCAGCGCGTACACAACTTTCCCACTAGAGCGCGCCCCGCTAAGCACAACAGTGCAGGCGCAGCCCTCATCTGTCTCCGCACTATGAGATGGCGCTGCCATAGAGACGGACCAAATTCTGCTTCCGCCGATCCGCGTATTAGTATGTAACACATACAATGAGATTGCTGCTAACGTAGAACCTTTTCTCCTCGCAGATCACACTCACGCAGTGATACATGAATGCGTGAGGTATTATAACGAGTGTACAGACCTCCGATTAGAGAGTCTTCATTTGTCTGCACCAGTCTGTACTAGTCTGCATTTGTCTGTAGCAGTCTATAGTCAAGTTCCAGTCTGCGACTAATACGATTACCATATTCCTGTACATAGCCATGAAGATAAATGTATAGACACTTTTGTGAAGTATCAGAGATATATGTGAGAATAAGATTAACGTACCAAGGCCAAAGGAACTTCAGATTGTGAATTGTAAATAGCATCCAGAACCAAGTTAAGTAATTTTTATGCTTGTTATTATTTTAATAAATGTGTGTGAAAATTAATCAAGTTCTGTTTAAAGTTGGTCACCGTCAGTCTGCTACTCTAAGCGAGCAAGTGGCATTTCTATCGTCTGACCTAACGGCAGAAGATAAACACGCCACGATAACACCACGAGACACATTGCTGACACTCGCCTACTTCGTTAGAGCGAGCAGTCAAATAATCTGATGGTGTGTGTACTGAAGGTCTTTCAGTACGCACACCACAACCTTCGATACTGCTAACACTTCCTGGACGATTCAGCACTTCTCGATAGACATTATCCGCCTGAAAACCCATTCAAAGTGATTTCATCTCTTTGAAATGTAGTGCTACTTCAATTTTTGCTCTGGTGTACTGTATGGATTGGATTGGATTGTTTGGGGGAGGAGACCACACAGAGAGGTCATTAGTCTCATCAGATTAAGGAACGACGGGGAAGGAAGTCGGCCGTGCCGTTTCAAAGGAACCATCCCGGCATTTGCTTGAAGCGATTTAGGGAAATCACGGAAAACCTAAATCAGGACGGCAGGACGCGGGATTGAACCACCGTCCTCCCGAATGTGAGTCCAGTGTGATAGCCACTGCGCCACCTCGCTCGCTACCGGATGGAAGGACTGGTGACATTTCTAAACAATTCGACGAAATTTTAACGTGCCGCTCGTGCACCAATGTTGAGCAGCTTAAAAAGTACCAGCCATCGATTCCTAAGCAATGGCGTTACAGGAATCCCTGTCGACACCCCTCACATTTGACACGTTGCCAGCAGGCGCTGGTTCAGCGAAATGGAGCCACTAAGTCCAAGGGTGTCGAAATGGCTCCCTGTCACCCCTGCACCTAGTCACGGAGTGTCACTGTACAGGCAAAAACTAAAAGTGCTCAACAAATGGGCGTGAGTGGCACCGAGGGTGCCACCGAACTGGAGTGTTTTAAAGGCATCTTTCGACGTTATATTTGCGCATCTGTCCGTGCCGCACCCACCCGTGATCAGGCCACACAACAGGATACAAAACCGCAGGGCTGAAAAAGCATATACACCCTTTACTACAAATAACCTTACAGGTCGGGCAATTACAGCCAAAAAACTTCTACATAATGTGAGGATCATCAAACACTTTAAAACCAGAAACTGTAAAATAGTCTGTAATGTAGACTCTGTATTAAAACTGAGTGGGAGTCCAAATCAGCAGCCGGCTAGAATGGCCGAGCGGTTGTAGGCGCTACAGTCTGGAAAAGCGCGACCGCTATGGTCGCAGGTTCGAATCCTGCCTCGGGCATGGATGTGTGTGATGTCCTTAGGTTAGTTAGGTTTAATGAGTTCGAAGTTCTAGGGGACTGATAACCTCAGAAGTAAAGTCCCATAGTGCTCAGAGCCAAATCAGCAATAGCTGTTCATTGCGTTTTCACTGAATGACGACCGGTTTGATATCTTGATATATTCATGTCATATGTCCGCCCCCGGTAGCTGAGTGGTCAGCGCGACAGACTGTCAATCCAAAGGGCCCGGGTTGGATTCCCGGCTGGATCGGAGGTTTTCTCCGCTCAGGGACTGGGTGTTGTGTTGTCCTACTCATCATCATTTCATCCCCATCGAAGCGCAAGTCGCCGAAGTGGCGTCAAATCGAAAGACTTGCACCAGGCGAACGGTCTACCCGACGGGAGGGCCTCGTCACACGACATTTCATTCATGTCATATGTGCATATACAGGGTGGAGAAAAATTTTGTCACGAAATTTTAACCCTGGATAGCTGATGCCAGTCGGGACCAAAACTGTAGGTCGACAACGCGCTATTTTTAAACTACGGAAACTTGGAGGCACGCGCTCCGATTGGCCGCTGGATTGCCCTGCGTAACAGACAGGCCTATTCGACACTTGTGCGTATCACGTTGGAGCAGTGACGGGGCGAGGAACGATTGTACGAACTGACAACCATAGCGCTGCCCGTCAACCGACGAACGGCAACAGGACAATCCCACGGCCAATCGGTGCGCGTGGCGCCAAGTTTCCGTAGTTCAAAAATAGTGCGTTGTCGACATACACAACATTAGTAATTTTGGTTCCTACAGGCATCAGCTATCCAGGGTTAAAATTACGTGACACAACTTTTCTTCACTTTGTATATCTCCAGGGTATGAAACCGGTCGTCATTCAGTGAAAACACAATAAACAGGTATTGCAGATTCTGACTGTCACTCAGATTTAATATAGACTGTTTTACCATGTCTGATTTTAAATTCTCTGATTGTCTTTCACATTATGTATCTTTTACTGCTTTCGATCACATTCAAATTTCGTCGAATTGGTTCGAATGGTTCTTAGTCGTTCTATCCGGTACACGAGAACAAAAATTGCGGTCGCGCTACACTCCAAAAATGTTAGATCACGTTCAAGCCCACAGTGTCCTTAGAGAAAGGTTGTAACGACCAGGTAGCCTGAGCAGCGTCAAAGGTTGTGAAGAACTTCCTGTTGCTCACTGCGCAACTGGCTGTCGCGATTTGTGTCAGAGTGAACGCGGGAGATCCCATGGTGACTCACGTTCCATTTTGAAATCAGTGTTTTATTATGTTAACTTGTTATCAATCTATAAACCCACATTTTCTTTTGTAAATCATCATTATAAATTGTGTTATTCAGGCAAAGATCTTGAAGTGTTATTTAAGCAGGGAAGAGCATTAAAATTAAAGAACAAGAATGTAATTCATGTTGTGACTCATGTTACAAATTTGAGACATCGTATTCCTAATGTGCATTGTAGGTCAAAAGTGTCCTCAAACTATTTGGAAAATGGATCTGGGTTTTATCACAGAAAATGCATATTAGGTTGGCATTCACGTGACAGAGTTACAGATCTCTGAAAATATTTATATCATGTGAAAGATTGTAATATATTGAAAAAGGCGCGTAACTCATTATTACGTTGTTTACGTGAGTCATGTTAGATGCTACTTCTTGTTGGAGAAACTTTTTTCCTGCAAGCAGAGAAATGAAAATATGTCATTATGTGCCAAATAAACACTATGAAAAACTGTAAGAGCATGACATCTGGGAAAATGAATTGTAAATTCAATTAAAAGTCAGAGAAATGAAAATATGTACTTGCATTGACAACATCAAGTGGATTAATTTTCTTTATAATTTCGTCACATTTTACAGGCCATTTCCAACAGTGACCAGCACACGCCATTGCACTAATTAAGTAAGAATTTCCAACAACTACACGTACTTCTCCAGCATTGAATTTACTGTCATATTCTACTTCGTACCAGTCTCCAATTTTCACACATTCTATAGTTTCTTCACCATGATGATCTGCTGCAGCAAAATTCTTTGGAGACAGCAGATATCTTTGTAGTACTCCTTTCTTGTAGTGAAAGGGGTGAGTGCTTCTTGTGTTTGGTACTGATGGTGCTGAAGAAAATATTTGAGCCAGATTAAGTTTCACATTGATTCCTTGAATTTCATCAATAGACACATGAAAAACTACCATAGTTGTGGTACTTCCAGCTACCTGAGTGAAAGTTGATGCATTACCTACTATGAATTTTCGTTTTTTTACTGCATTTGCTACTAGCCATTCTGAAACTGCACAAATTCCATCTACGGCTTCTTTACTATGGGATGCAGCAAATAAGTTCCAGTAGATTTCCACATTATGAAATGACTGAAATTGAGGTGCAGCAGCTGCAATATATTTATTTTCAAATTATGAGGGAGGTCCATCTGACCAGATTGAAACTACCTTCACAATTTCAGGTGTAGTTGACAGTATATTGTTAATGCAAGCAATTGGACCACTCGAGCCATGGCTTTATCCAGAGCACTATGCGACTTATACGGTGACAAAATTGATTTACTAGGTTGCTGATCTTGTATCTTATGTTGCCTATGTTTTCTAAGTCACTCCCTATTTTTAGATCTTCTTTCTTCTAATAACAGTCCTTGCTTATGTTAACGCAATCGTAGAAACTTTTGTTTCTGCTTCTGATGGCTTTTTCCAGCTCTTTCTTAAATTCTTCATGTTTTCCTTCACTCTGTAACTTTTCCCTTCTCCTACCTTGTCTTTCTGCTGCTGCTAAGGGCTTACTCTTCTTCTAATCTTAAGATATTACAACTATGACTCAGATTACATGACTCACGTTACATATTAAAATTTCTGTTTTTACAATATTGGTTGAAAATTGGAAACTTTTAGTAGTGATACTAGTTACACATTCACACTAAGAAGTAAATTACTGAGCGAGATAAAGTTATCTCTAATATCTCTCTTGGTATAAAAACTTAGTTACATGAAAGTGACTCATGTTACATGAAAGTTCATGCTGTTGTATCATATTATTTACCCCAACCTACAATTTACCTACTTCAGTTTTATACTCTTTATGCAGTACATTAGGGTGTGTAACAGTAATATAAAAATAATGATATGCTAATTCTTACCTGCCAATTAGTTGAAATGTAGGTCCAAAATCTCCAATAATTCACACTCACATCATATGAAAAACATATAGCGTTATAAAAATGGCTACAAATTATGAAGTGAAAGCAATAATGGGCCACAAACCATTATTGCCATACAGTAAAATGTCCAGCCTTTTCAAAAACTATATAAAAAAGTACCAAATTTTAAACTTTTAAATATCGTAAGCGTGTCCTACTTTACATGGAATATCCCACGCCCCAAGGCAAGGGGTGGTTTCATTGCCTCCCATTATGTCACCCCCTGAGGCGTTTTCGTATCCATTCTGAGCGGTGGTGTGTCTGAATTGTTTTCTGGGCCACCCATAAGGGAACAGCTCATTTCAACGCTGGCCGTCGCTGTTCTAACCTCCATCGCAGAGGCGCCGAAAGAACGGGGTGAAAGTTGGTAAGAGGGGGTGTGCCGACCATCCCATCATGTGACACATCAACGGCGTCACTAGGCAAAATTTCGATGAAATTTCGTGCCAGTGTGACTCCATTAACCCACCTCACACCTCATATGAAACTCTCAGCTCTGACCTTGTTTTCCCCACCCGTCGACATCTTGCTGTTTGAATCGTCGCCTAGCCCGAGGGTGACGTCACAGGGCTCCACGCTCTTGTACCAGTACAGAGGGAGGTCGTTGGCACCTTTGAGAAAAATTTAAAACTTCTGCGTCGCAATGGGCGACAGACACAGTGTTTCGGGAAAATGACCCTTTAATTGTGCTACACAGTGTATAAAGGTATATAAGGGAGGGGGGCGGAGTGGGGAAGGAGAGGTTACGACAGACGCATGACGAAGCACTAATCATAATATCGAACAAGTACGAGGGGCCACCCAAAAAATCACCGAAATTATTTTTTAAAAGCTATGTATTTTCAAATTGTTTGCAAAACTACCTTATTCCCTTCAAATCACTCTCCAATACAATTAATAGTCTTTTCACGCCCCTTTTCATGCGTGGAAATAAGAGAAAGGAGCACGGAGCCATGTCGGGCGAGTAAGGTGCTTGGGGCAGCGGAACCGTGCCATTTTTAGCCAAAAACTCTCCGACATGGCTGTGTCTGCACGTGGGTTGTGGTGGAAGAACTTGGCAGCAACCCTTTTCATTCCCAAACCTGCCGTTAAAATTCTGTGAACCGAACTCCAAGGTAACCCACTAATCTCTGATAGTTGATCAGTTGCCTGTCGCCGCTCTTTGAGCACAAGCCCTCGATTGTTTTCAGCTTTTTCGTCGATTCAGACATTTGATGGAAGTCCAAACGAGGTTTCTCACCAATCGACATCGAGCAAACCACTCGTACTCTTGAGTTTTTCCCATAGCGTCATCTTCGTAAGCTGTTTACAACATCAAAACGGTTTCAGCAGGATTTTAACCGAGTTGGAAACAAAATTTTACAGCTGAACGTTGTTCACTTAAACTTGCCATAATAAAAAACGAAACAAGAACAAAACAGCGCTAGCAAAAACAATGACTGCAGATGAACAAAAGAAGCCAGGTCGACAACACAGGCGGCACTGAACTGGCAATGAGTTGCGCTGAACACTGAACACGCCTAGCGGCAGAAATGCCTACTACACAACCTCCGCCCACGTGGCAATCTTATTCGGTTTCTTTTTTTTCTTTTTTTTTGTAATACTCGTTCATAAATTAAGTGTGTATTAATCATTTACCTGACTTCACATGTTAAATATGTGACTGATTCATATAATTTTTATACCACAGACGATGTTGATAACGCAAACGCGTCACATGTAAGGAAAACAAAATAAGCATTGGGACCAAGGCTTTGCTGTTTGTTATTCAGAGATACGAATATAACTGAAAGGCGATGAAACGAGTTTACACTTGCACAGTAGGCGATCTGCACAGTAGATTTCTGAGGAACATTGTGTGAACCAGAAATATCCTCGACATCCTGATAATTCAGTGCCACACCAGGGATTAGTAACAGTAGCTTCCAAAAGGTATCAGGACGTGCGCAGGCTTTATTTTAGACTAGTGAGTTCTCTGCGGCTGCACGTAATCCGACTCCTCAGAAAGAGGTCACGCAGACCGTATACAGGTGACATTTAAGGACCTACCAACTTGTCTCGAGTGGTGCCGGAGGCAAAGCGTTTATCCCAGAATGGAGGTGTCACAACCTTTCAGAGCAACGGAGCATTTTCTGCTACCCTAATTGGAAACCGCGAGAGTAGTGCGGCGAGTAAGGGGGGCGGGGAGAAGAAACTCACCCCATCCAAGATCCACAAGCCAGCGCCGTCGAGGCGGCGTCTCCCCAAAGAACACGGGCCCTCCTCCGTTCTGTAACCCCTGCGTAATGTATATTCATTAAGTTGGGGCCGAGAGGGGCAGGGGATTGTCTGCGGCGCAGTCTTTGCTGATTAGCCGCGAAAATTTCCCCGCACGGCGGCGGGAAGCGTTAGGGGAAGTACCCACTGACGCCCATTACCGTGGGGGCGAAGTAAATGTAGAACAGGGCAGCGCGTTGCCTCTGGGCGGGAATAAACACACGCGAGCCCATTACAGGAAAGGGCGAGAAGCGAAAAAGAGTGTTCCTGGCCGCCTACGCTTATTTTGTCTCCCCCGTAGCGCATCCCAGCAGGATATTCCCACCGAAATGGAGGAGGAAAGAAATTAAAAGTGGAATTAAGAATGTTTATTCCGCAGCCTCATCTGAGATCGGAAATTCCCCTAGTTTCACGCCGACCTGCAGCAAAAGCGAAAACAAAACAAGCCGCGAGTGATGGGGACTGGGGAGGCAGGGAAGGGGGGCGGACGATAAGAACAGAAAGAACAAAAAAAGAGAGAGAGAGAGAGAAATGGGCTGGTTTCATTTCTGTCGGAACGGGCGTAAGGGGAATTGGAGCGCAGCTACGCCGGGATCATAATGGGCAAGTAAATAATCTGCGTTGTTGTGAGATAAGGCAGGACCGACGGGAGGGAAGTGGGTTTGCGTGGAGACTTTGTAGCCTCATTACCAGGCAGCGAGATCTGGAAAGATGATTGCCCCTATATCGTAGGGCTCGTTTACACATTGTGTGGTGATAACGGGCCTCAGCTGGCAGCAGATTGGGCGCGCGTGAGAGATAAAACCGGTGCGGTGGAGGGTACTTCGTCGGACTGCGGGGGCGTGGCGGGTCTCGAGTTGGAAATTGTAGGCTTGCAGAACGCCAAATGCTAGCGTGCAAGTTTGCGCCGAAAGTTAAGTGACGCAGACAACTTCCGTCGTCAGAGTATTTCTCGTTTCACATTTCTGGCTCAAGTACTGGCTTCGATCTTATACGATTACTAGCGAACCCGGAAATGCTTCGCATTCGCTAAATATGTGTGGAAATGGGATATACGTCCCAATCTCCTTCTCTCCTCTTCATCTGTCTTTGTCCATGTACTTCTTGTCCCCACTCTCTCTGTTCACCTCCTTCCCCTCCCCCATTATCTGACCCTCTCTCCCTCTAACCCCCCCCCCCTCCTTCACCATTTCCTCGCTTCTCTCTCTCTCTCTCTCTCTCTCTCTCTCTCTCTCTCTGTCCATTTCCTCTTCGCCTCCCTTTCTCTGACCATGAGCGTCATTTATTGTTATTTCAAACGAAACGACAGTTGGGAATTGAACAGTACCGGCTGCTGTGTAAAAGCACAAGAGCACGTGAACACCCTAACTTTCGACACTTTGCGGATTTATTGGTTATTTTTCTTTGAATGCTGTTAAACGTAACGTAGATGCTGCAATCTGAAAGATACGGCACTTAAATCTACCGTGCTACTGCTCCTCTAGACGGTTGCGCGCACACCTTTAGTTTTGCACATTTTAAGGAGCTTTTGCACATGCGCAACTCGCATGACGTAATTGCCTTACAGGCCAAATTCATACGGATTTGATAAACAATGTGCACGGTTCACGATGTGCACAGCTGACCCTTGCCACTAAACTGGAAGTTTACATCTGTGTCACCAAGTGTTAGCACACTGTGGCAGACTTTCATCCCTGTTCGCTCGGCATAAGTCCTGCTAGATGACAGCACACTGCCCAGTGTAATGTATCATATTATTATTATTCTTTTCTTTTCTCCCTCATTCTTTTCTTTTGTGCCAGCGATGCTGTTAGGTCATAAACAAAACAAGTAGAGATATGCTCTTCAATTTTTTAGTTTCTTTATATTCATCTGTTTGTCTCTGTAAGTGGTAGGGGTTGGACGAATTATGAGTTCCGCCGAGTTAATATTGTTAAAAAAATGTGAATTCCAAGTGTACATTAAAAAGTATTAACGAGATAGCAAAGTTTATTCGTACATTCAAGACGAGCATACCAATCTGTTCATCATCCCCCGACGCGCTGAGAATCCTGCATCAAGAGGATCGAAGCAAACAAGAATAATTTGCGTGAGCAAGAGAGGGGCGATGTGGAACCAGTATTGTCATACCAAGCTCTATGCACAATGGCGGTAACAAGAAAAAGAAGTTACCATGAAATGAACACCCTTAGCTGCTTACAGGCGTTGACATACATCAACGGGGACAGATGAAAATGTGTGCCCCGACCGGGACTCGAACCCGGGATCTTCTGCTTACATGGCAGACGCTCTATCCATCTTTCTTTTACCACTTTTTTCCATCTTTTTTTTGTTTTTTTTCTCTATCCACTTTTTTTATCCATCCTTTTTTTCAGCAATCCAATTTTTATTAACCACTCTTATTTTCTTTTTATTTTTTATTTATTTTTTATTTATTTATTTATTTTTTTGTTTTTTAGGATGGTCAGGGCGTGGTACACGCCGCACTATCAGTGGGGTCTGTTCACGTCACTGCCAGTGCGTCGAGGCCCAAACCACTCCCACCCCTTTTTCATGTCCCCTGTTAGGTCATAGCACCAAGTGTGCAGAAATCTTAACACAATATTCCCATTCTCCGATGTAAGAAAGACAAAGAAACCTCTTCTCTGAGTAAAAACTGAACACTGATAAAAAAACTTAACAATTCTTCTCGAATCACACAAATACTTTGGAAGTCGAACACGGGTAATTTTGAACAAAATGTTTTAAAAAAATGTTCCGGAAGCAGGGTAATAGTAAATAATAATAAGAAACCAAGTGACTTTTAATTTTCTTCTGTTCGTTCTCGTTCAAGGTGTTGTAGTGGTTCCACATATTTAACCAACACCCATTCTTTCAAATATGATCTTCAGCATGTTGCCGTAGTGCTTCTTGTGGTTGCGATACGTGCTGATTTTTGCATATTCACACTTCATGTAAACGCGGAATTCTATCTCGTTGTCCGACCCAAGTGTGTGGATCACATAACTAACATATTTTCCCAGTAACCAGCTAATGGCGTTGGTTTTTAATTTCGGAAAGTATGTCATGTCTGGTCTCAGGAGGAGCGATGGCGTTATATATTCCGTAGAGGATCTGGTGAGAAAGGCGATTTGCTGCCTGATCCAATTCCAGTTATGCACATTGCCACCACAGGTGAATCTGTGGCTGAGTGTATCCACCAGATTGCATTTCCACAAAGGTGTGTCTGGTTTAAACCGATCCCATATAGTCTCTCGTTGGTGCTGATGACATTATTAACTGTTTTGTACCATGCGAAAATAGCGTCTGTAGATAGCCCGGCATAGTTGATGTTCCGCCATACAGCTTTCCAGTCACAATTTGGGAATTTCGTTTCAATTTTGTTTCTACCCTCATTTAACTTCCTTTCAAGTATGATGTCGCGCACTGTGATACGTGTGTTGCTTCTGATTTCGTCACTAAGATAACTTGCTTCGAGGAAAAAGTTCCTCACATACTGCAGACGGGCATTAATCCTTCGCACATCAATCGGTGCTTGCAAGCTATGGGGTGTCACAGCCTCAAAGAGCTTTGCGGTTATACATTGTGGAAGTTCTCTGAGTATATGGAAAGTCCGTTTGAGGAACAGAGCAGGCGCTTTATTGCGAATATCCACCAAACCGAGGGCCCCGTTTCTGACATCCAGTATAACGGTAGTCGCACCAACCCTGAATACGTCTCCTCGCCATAAATAATTGGTAACAGTGGACATGATCCCTTTCGCTACTAGTTTAGGGATTGGAAATACCTGCGCAGTGAAATCCGCTTTAGACAAAACGCAGGAGTTGATGAATCTGACTTTTTGCACCAGGTCCATAGTTCGATGGATATTCTCCATTACAGCACCATGAACTTTCCTCCTAGTTTCCGTCCAGTTAATAGCAGCCATCCGCATCGGACATGCCATTAAGGTTATTCCCAAAGTTTTATGTTTGTTGTCTTGTTTTGCCCATGCCAGTCGAAGGTGATCTAGGCCCCGTAGATTCAATATTTGACTTTTGTTTTCATTTGCTGTCGCTCCCGACGCTAGACAATACCTTTGGATTTCTCTTTCCAGTGTAACTGTCTCCTCCTTATTGCTTATTACAACGCCCACGTCATCAGCATAAACTCGTATGACAGTTTTCTCACCACTCAATGTTATGCCTGTTAATCTTGCGTGGACAGTGCGGAGGAAGGGCTCTAAAGATACGAAAAATAAAAACATAGATAAGGGACTGCCCTGTGGAACCCCTCGCCTTATCTGTATGGGTTTAGATATTTGGCCATTGATTGCTATTTTCGCATTTATACCTGTTGCAATATTCCTTAGCATGTTCACAATCTGGGGGTGGAAAGCCATTTGCGTCGCAAAGACATATCTATGACTAACGCGGTCAAAAGCTTTGTTGAAATCTATAAAGATTAACGCACATTTTATACTTGTCACTGAGGTAATTGCAATGACGTCTCTGTGTGCAGATAGACTTTCGAATATCGTTCTGGTCGGAGAACAAGATTGATGATGACTCAATATTTTGTTGGAAAAGGCAGAGAGTCTTTTGTTGATAATACGCGAAATTATTTTGTAATCAGAATTTAGTAGCGAAAGAGGCCGAAAATTGTTTAAATTGGTTTTGCCTTTACTCTTAGCAATCAGTACTATTTTACTTTCCTTAAACTCTGCAGGGACAGGTTTTCCGTTCAGGGCCTCATTTGCCATGGAAGTGATCTTGTCCCCAATTATAGACCAGTAGCAGGCGTAAAACTCCACGGGGAGGCCATCAAGTCCCGGAGATTTTTTGAGAGGTGAGTTACGCACTGCCTCATGCACTTCATCTTTAGTAATAGGTGACAGGATGTCAGCGTTGTCTGTTCCCGACAATTGTGGACCTAAAATAGTGAGAAAGTCCTCGAGAGCTGCATCTTCCACTGTGGTAGGGGCATACAACGTGTTGTGGCGTAACAAGCTAGCTACGCCACACTGAGAAGGGAGCCGAAAGAAAGGCACGCGTACACACACGCCGACTGGCGTGAATTCTGGAACAGGATAAGTAGTGAATTCTCATAAGAAAAGTATGCAGCTCCTCGAATACTTATCTTTTATTCTTTGTTGTATACATCGTTCTTCTTGTTGAGACATTTCATACGATAACTTTCAAAACTATGTAAGGCTAATGGCGCCTTGCTAGGTCGTAGCCATGGACTTAGCTGAAGGCTATTATAACTGTCTCTCGGCAAATGAGATAAAGGCTTCGTCAGTATAGTCGCTAGCAAAGTCGTCGTACAACTGGGGCGAGTGCTAGTCCGTATCTCGAGACCTGCCTTGTGGTGGCGCTCGGTCTGCGATCACACAGTGGCGACACGCGGGTCCGACATGTGCTAAAAGGACCGCGGCCGATTTAAGCTACCACCTAGCAAGTGTGGTGTCTGGCGGTGTCACCACACAAGGTTTCATAGTACCTGTGGACTTCGTACAGTATTTGTTTCTGGCATGTGAGCCTCGTACCAGTATGCGTCTGGACTTCATCAATTAAAGTTAGACGTCTGTTTTTAGCATGCCGCACCAAGTGATACAGAGAAGATGTTTCATCTGCTACGACTGATGTGGCTTTCGATTTAATTTTGAGTCCCTCCATCTGTTGCCGTTTAATGCTTAATAACTTGTCTTTTTTTATATCATTCAGACGAATTACGTCATCATGGGCCTGTTGATATAAGTCTCTTAAAACCTTATAATAAAACTCCATTGTATTCCGCAACTCCCTGTGCCTCGCTGCACTATACTGCATGACAACTTTCCGCAGCCTTGGTTTAACCCTCCTAGTCCACCAGTCAATGACTGTTGGGTGCTTGTCTACTGTGCGGAGGCACATAGTCCACGCTACTCTTATTTCCTGTTCCAGTTCTTCGTCAGTTAAAACAGAGATATTTAAATTCCATTGGCCTGTGAATCGACGGGTTGGCTGTACACTTAAATTAAGGCAAGTTAAAAGTGTACTGTGATCGCTAAAATACACGGGAATAGTTTCAACGTTTAATAAATAATTTTGCAAATTTGGTGACACGTAAATTTGATCTAGTCTGCTGCGGGAGTGGCTGGTTATACACGTGAACCCGACTGACGTCGGGTGCTGAAGTTTCCACACATCCTTGAGGTGTAGATCACTTGCTAACTTTTTTAACTGTGGCGAGTAGTTGAAGTTAGGCTGTTGATCTTTCTGGTTTAAAACACAGTTAAAATCTTCACCTAGTATACGAGAACACGGATTTTTCCTCAATAAATAAATCAGTTCATCTTGAAAAAACTTCGCACGATCCAATTTGTGGGAATTTCCTGATGGGGCGTAAAGGTTAAGCACTGTCACATCGAAAATTTTTATGCCTATGGCTCTTCCTGATTCTAGTCGTTCGATTTCAGTCACCGGAATGCATTCCCTTATAAGAATGGCTGTACCGATATTGGCTTCCGTAGAAACATTAATAATTTCAAAAAAGCCTGGGATCCGAAATTCCGTTATCGCAACTTCTTGTAGCAACGCGATATCTGTCCCGGACTGGTACAGGAATTCTTTTAGTGCTGCCAATTTCAAGGGTGACTGTATTTTATTGATGTTAATAGTAGTAATGCTAAAAGCTTGCATCACAGACATACCAGAAGAAGCTACTTGGGATGAGGATCGGTATGATTATAGCAGCAACGTGCTTCCCTGCAAGGCACGATCTTTACAAGCTGTGTGCCCATTACATGTACTAACTTCCTAGAAAAATTTGCACTGCTTTTAAACAAGGAGCTTGAGAAGAAAAGTATTCTGAAATCCTGACAATGCATTGCTATAAGTCACTGTGGCCATTCTCTTTCTCCTCGTCAGTGTTGGCCCTGATGACTTCATATTTAATATTCTTTTTCTTGATGTCTTTCTTCTCTGGTGTGGCTTTCGCTTGATGACGCGTGACAGCAAGACCCGGTGTCGGTCGCAGCCGCCGGCGGTGGCTGAATGGGGCAACGGCCGTGGCTCGCGAGTCGTCAATATTTGGTTCCGGCGTGGTGTCTGTTGTGTTGTCTTGCTGGCGAGGCGGTGATGCTTGTTTATTTCCTCCTTCGGCGCGGCGTTGCGCTTCGGAGTCAGCAGGTTGTTTACTTGGTATTTCCTCGTACTGTTCGCACTGTATGGGTTGTGCACTTGATGCGGTTATTTCAGCCGTGACCTCAGGCTCAGGGTCACATTTCCGTGAAAGGTCACTACCAGCTGCGTCACTATCTGTTCGGGGCGGTATAAGTCCTTGTGCGGAAGTGGGAGCCACATCGACCTGCATTCCATCTCCTCTTTCCACTTCCAACAGATCTTCAGGACTGGGCTTCGGCCTCCTGGCAACGGGTGTTTCACAGGAAGAGTCCTCATCAACATTTTTTTCAGTGTCCTCTAGAGGAAGCTTTTTAGTGGGAATCTCGCTGTCACGGGACGGAATTTCAGCAGTTAATGCAGGTTTTAAAGACGGAAAGTCATTAACATTAAGTGCAACATTTTCAGAGGTAGTAACAGGATCCACGACAGCCGCCGGCTCTGTTGTATAACTGGCTGGCAACAAATCGTTGAGTGTTAATTTCCAGCGTTGCGTAAGGTTATTTGTTAGCACAAAAACACGGCGAGGGCAGTCCTGACGGAGGTGACCAGACTCGTTACATACATGACATGTAGGGGTTTGCCCTGAGTACATAACATGCTCCTTGTGCCCGTCAACAAAGATGTGGGAGGGAATGTTTGCCTTCACTTCCATCTCCACGGAGCGAATGCCGTTAAAGCACTGCAGCTTGAAATGCGAAGCCCACCTTTCGTTGACTATTTGCCTGACAACCCCATACTTTAAAAGGACATCTTTAATTTTCGAGTTGTCTACTTCTATGGGAATATTCAAAACCTTAACATTCCTAATTGCCGGCCGGTGTGGCCGAGCGGCTCTAGGCGCTTCAGTCTGGAACCGCGCGACAGCTACGGTCGCAGGTTCGAATCCTGCCTCGGGCATGGATGTGTGTGATGTCCTTAGGATAGTTAGGTGTAAGTAGTTCTAAGTTCCAGGGGACTGATGACCTCAGATGTTAAGTCCCATAGTGCGCAGAGCCATTTGAACCATTTGAACCATTCCTAATTACAGCCTCGGAATTACGGAATTTGACAGTACTTTTAGTACCATCACGGTGTATAAATTCCGTTTCATAACCAAATTTTGCCAGAAAGCGGTCTACACTCACGGAATCGTTAAACTTTACAAAAATGCAGTATTCATCAGAGTCTAGCTGCATGGTATGAACAGATTCAGAATGAAGGCCAATTACCTCGGTAATCCAGTCGTGTATTTCAAGTGCAGAGGGCTGTACTCGACAGGTGTACTTGTCGAAGGTGAAAATCACGGTGTTTTTTCTCACGGAGTTTGCCATGGTTTCTGCAGCGAAGAAATCTCGGACAACGCCGAAATCCCAACGGCACTACGTAGAAAGATGACACGAACGAAGACCAAATGCTCAATTGATAACGCTTAATTCACGTGCAAAGCGTCAATAAACGAGCACGAAACACGAAAACACTGTTGTAAGCACTGAACGTTCACGGAGCAAACTTGAGGAGCGTGCGACCGCTGCGACAGCTAAAGCCAGACTGTCTGAGCCACCGACGACACAGAGGATAGCGCGACTGCAGGGATTAATCTCTGGCACGCCTCCCGCGAAACCCACATTCTCAACGTATTGTCCCGCACTACATTCGTAGTGTCCCCGCCCATTATACTCGTTACTCGCGGCGCGTTGCCGATTCCCGTAAGGGTTCGGGCACTGTTTGTGCATTTGCACAGAAGAACAGATACCATCTTAGTAAATATATAGTTAAGGTTCACCGGCCACATGTCCGAAAGAACAGATACCATCGGTGACCATGCAGCTCGTTAGAATGTCCGAAAGAACAGATACCACCTTAGTAAATGTAAGAAAAAGAAGTACGTAAATTTAAATGCTGAGTATATGTATTGAATACTGAGGGTCTGTTGGTATTAATGCCGGTTTCAATTATTCTTTTAAAAATTTCTGTTTTTAATTATTTAAGCAGCAATTATTTATGAGTTTCCATTAAATATTACAATTTATTCCCCTCGCAACTATTCATCAGATATGCTAATTCACTTACTACATACTGTTTGCCGGCCGGGGTGGCCGAGCGGTTCTAGGCGATTCAGTCTGGAACCGCGCGACCACTACGGTCGCAGGTTCGAATCCTGCCTCGGGCATGGATGTGTGTGATGTCCTTAGGTTAGTTAGGTTTAAGTAGTTCTAAGTTCTAGGGGACTGATGACCTCAGAAGTTAAGTCTCATAGTGCTCAGAGCCATTTCAACGATTACATACTGTTTAAGGTCACATCGTATGTCAGTATATGTTAAAGTTCTACTGACAGTAAACTTATTTTGTGGGTTTCTGGACGAGTTATAGTATAAAAAGTTATGAATTTTATCGTACAGTAACCCATTTGAGGCGCTGAGAATCATAAGGGCCTCAAGCACACGACCGTCGACTGTAAGACTGTAGCATTTATTCATGATTCTGAATTCTGTTGTTCTTACAGTGAGTCAGGTTTGTCTGTACTGTAGGCCCACACTGTATATGTATATGAAAATTCACGAAGAGCTGACTCAGTGACTTCTCCGGTATTCACTTAAGTGTGCGATCGACAGGCGGTGTGTTTTGGGCCCTTATGGATCTCAGCGCCTCATTTGTATTCTAGTCAAGTGACCATGTTGAAAGACATCACTATTTCAATTTAATCATTTCCACAAATGGCACTTAGTGTGTGGAATTGGTAGTTTACTGTGCGGGAATCGGGTTTCGTGTGCATTGTAAACATGAACTATGTTGAATCTATTGTAAATGGTAACAGAAAAGTAAAGCTGTGAGGATGAGTCGTGAGTTGTGCTTGGGTAGCTCACTCAGTTGAGCGCTTCAGCGTGAAAGGCAAATGTCCCGCGTTCGAGTCTCGTTCCGGCGCACAGCTTTAATCTGCAGGATGTTTCACTACCGGCGCAGACTCCGCTGCAGAGTGAAAATCTCGTTCTGGGAACATAAAAGTAAATTACCGGGAAAAGTTAGCCGCAAATGGACTAGGGCCTCCGAGAACAGATCCTTTTATTGAGATAGTCACTGCAAGCGAACATTTAATAAGGTTGGTAGGTCGGTTTAAAGAGGGGGGAAGGGACCAAACTGCTAGGTCATCGGTTCATTTAACAAGGAAGTGTATAGGTAGCACAAGTTGCTGTGTGGCTGCAGCGTAAGAGTATCTGATTTTCAACCTGCAAGTAATTTCGTAAACTAATACATCTGTTAGGGATCTTGGACATTTGTCTGAAAAAATGGAATAGCACAAAAACTCCCATCTACACAAAAAATGCGAAATGGAGAATTGCGAAACCTCACACATTATTTCGTTATTGCCCTAAACTGTACTTAATTATGTACACAACAACAAAATTCCGCAAAAACAGTTCTGTCTTACGTCATATAAATTCCACATTTTATTATAATTATTATTACTGTTTTTATTATTATTGGCAGTGGCTGCAGTTGCATAAAATTGTTGATAAGCATGACTGTTATACGGCAGTTGCTATTAATTTCACACACTCAAATTTATCTGACTATAAAAATTTGTGAACACCCAGAATGCATAGTCACGAGCCGTCATTGGAATTGAAGTTGCTTAAAATGAATGGGTTTATTAGTTGGCATCATTGGTACATCCGACTACGGTGAGGATAGTACCTTCAATGGCAATGTTTGGCATAATTTTGATCTACGAACGGGTAGGACTACAAAGATTCGGACGATTCAGCTTCAGTAGCGGCATTGTAAACATAAGCCATAAATACAACTATCTTGTTTTCTGTCGAAAAGGATGAGGATGAAAACAAAACAGTGCATTGTTGTGAATACTTTTTTTGTTTAAAACTGTGTTGGGAAAAAGGATATAAACGAGAGAAAAATTGTCTAGTAATTTAAATTGCTCTCCTATCGTACTTAAAACTGACTGCGAGAAAGAAAGTGAAACTGCATATTTTTAAAGCACAGTATTTTTCTTCTTGCTGTCGGTTATTAAAAAAACATCATAGGCTATGTCTATTGGAGTGACGTGTAAAAACTTGAAGTAAATGAATCAGGAAATTTTAGAGGTTTTCTCCTAACAATTTTCTCCTTTTATGTTAACATATTGTATTTATTAATTACATTTATTAAAGAATTATATATCACATGTCCAACCTAACGTTTATGAAATTTGAAATAAATCGATCGAGAAACTTACGCTATTTTTATGTAGAATATATATTTTAAAAAATGTAGCTTATCTCCGTTCGAATGATTATTAGGGCATTGTGTAAATCTCTGACGTAAGTCAGTCAAGAACTTTTCGATATTTTTGGTATCAACGTTACACAACGTCTTGTCTTTATATAGTAGTATATATAACACATACATGGTTCGTTTCGCAGATCGTTGGTGAGGCAGTAAGTAGGGGCAAATTGCTATCACAATTTAAGTAATTTTTGTCAACAGAAATGTTTAATTAGTAGCACAGCTGACATATGTTGGTCATATTCGCTTCTAACACTGACGTGACCAGTCTCCTCCCCCCCCCCCCCCCTCCTTATAGAGGCCTTTAGTGTGCTCCTTTCACCTGTCCACTCTCTCCGCTGCATTTAAGAGTGAAATTCCCATTGAACTCTTAATGTTACCACCCTTGCTTTTAATTTCTCCGAAGATTGTTTTGACTTTTCCATATGCTGAGTCAATCCTTCCGAAAGTCATTTCTCTTTCGATTTCTTCACATTTTTCATACAGCCACTTCGCCTTAGCTTCCCTGCACTTTCTATCTATTTCATTTCTAAGTGACTTGTATTTCTGTATTCCTGAATTTCCCTGAATATGTTTGTACTGAAGTATTTCTTCTGCTACCCATGATTTCTTCTCAGTTACCTTCTTCGTACCTACGTTTTTCTTTCCGACTTGTGTGACCAACGCTTTTAAGAAATGCCCATTCCTCTACAACTGTACTGCCTACTGAGCTATTACCTACTGCAGCATCTATAGCTTCAGAGAACGCGAATCTCTTCATTCCCTAATACATCCATATCCCACTTTTTTGAGCATTAATTCTTTCTGACTAGTCTCTTAAACTTCAGTCTAATCTTCATCACTACTAAATTGTGATCTGAGTCTTATCTGCTCCTGGGTCCGCCTTACAATTCAGTAGCTGATTTCGTAATCTCTGCCTGACCATAACGTAATGTAACTGAAATCTTGCCGTATCTCCTGGCCTTTTCCAAGTATACCTCCTCCTCTTGTGATTCCTGAACAGAGCATTCGATATTACTAGCTGAAATGTTTTCCAGAACTCAGTTAATCTTTCTACTCTTTCATTCCTAGTTCCAACATCATATTCTCCGGTAATCCTCTCTTCTACTCCTTCCCCTACAACAGCATTCCATTCCCCCATGACTTTTAGATTTTCATCTCTCTTCATGTGCTGGTTGCATTCTGCGTAAATCGCTCGTGATATCGTTTCACCTCTCCCCCTGTTAACTGTTCGTGTTATACTTGCTTTTATGTTGCGACTTGCATCTATAGCCAAGTCCCGGGAGAAAGCTTGGTATCACTCGAATTAATTTTAAATTAACAACAGTCTCAGTTGCAATGTTTACCTATATTTACCTATGTTTCAGTTGGGATAGCCCAACCTCCTTCAGAAAAAAAGGAACTGCGATTTGTTTTTTTATTCTGAAGGAGGCTGGGTTATCCCAACTGAAACCTGGGTAAATCTAGGTAAACATTGCAACCGAGGCTGTTGTTAATTTAAAATTAGTATTTATACAGTTGCTGACAGGGCCGCGAAATGTTGAAAGTATTATTACTCGAATCTTGAGCAAAGTGACGTCAAAGTAATGTGTCACCCAATGCGACCACCAGAGTCGATAGCAGTTGACGAATGAACAACTTTGGCGGCGCCATATTGGATTTGGCCGTATTTGGTTGTTTTTCTATTATAACTTGCGTGTCATGGCAGTCTGCCTTTTCAGGCCAATGGCGCACTGAATATTTATCACAAACACCTCACTCATGGTATGATTTGCTACCCTGAAAAGTCAGTTAATGAAACATCAGCGGAGAAAAACCTTTAGGAGATCCTAAGATGAATGCTATTTTTTTGACTGTCGCATCGATTCAGTATGTCTCGTGGTTAGGTGGTTAGAAACGTGATGTAGCTGAATCGTAGGTAGTATGTTTGCAACCAGCTATATGCTAATTTTTTCATCTTTCTATTTTTTAACAGAGTCTGGGACTTGTTTATTAATGTAATTAAAGTATGTTCTGCAAATATTTAATTTTATTTACAAATAAGAACACATTCTGTCAGGAATGAGTTTTTCGATTTTATAATTTCAGTTTGATTAAAAAAAACAAAAGATGAAACTGCTGCGAGTGAACGAGCGGTAACGGCAGTTATATTGTCGACTGTGTAAAATATTTAGCTGGGTATTTTCCGCACGATTTTCGGGGATCCACACGTACACGGAAGAAACAAATGACATTCGCAACTAATTAGGTCGATTGTTATAGATTTCCATGCTCGCATCAAGTAATACGTCATTTTGACGTCACTTTTGCTCAAGATTCTCCAACATTATAGCCATGCTGCAGTTCAAAGAAAACCAATGCCAGAAGAAAGGCTACACCACCCTGGCTATGGCGAGCGGTACGCTTAGATGGAGCTTCTTTCCTATCTTGTAATAACTGAGAGCGTCTTGCACAGCGAACATCCCACCTGACTGCAAAAGACTCCACGTCCCCCCTGTTTACAAGAATTTCAGATTATCGGTCAAATTCATTGTTAACTTACTAGAATTATCTTCATATTGTACCAGGTTTCTAGGTGTGACCCAATCACCAGGCAAAAATGGCAATACAAAAATATTTTTGCACAATGACAAAGTCATACCTCGAAACTCGTTGCAATATTAACAATACTTTTAGCAAGATACCAAAGAACTCCGGTTGGCCGGCCGGAGTGTCCGAGCGGTTCTAGGCGCTAAAGTCTGTAGCCGCGCGACCACTACAGTCGCAGATTCGAATCCTGACTCAGGCATTGATGTGTGTGATGTCCTTAGGTTAGATGGGTTTAAGTAGTTCTAAGTTATAGGGGACTGATGACCTCAGAAGTTAAGTCCCATAGTGCTCAGAGCCATTTGAACCATTTGAACTCCGGTTGGTAGCGGTCTCTGAAAATATGTTCCTAAGTTTTCACCCAGAGGCACCCGTGAATAGCAAGCAATAAGGTATTAATAGACCTTTATGACATACAGTGGACGACATGTTAACAGCAGCAGTCCTTTATGGAAGGTTGAGGCATCTCCAGAAACAGACGGCGTTGGTCTTCACCCGTGCCAGGTGTAAGGCTGGAAACATTACTGGGGATTTTTTTTTTAATTCTTGCAGTCTGAAATTCAAATTTCGATGCTTCATTTGCTAATGCGTATCTCATCTGTGTGTCCAACCAGTTGGCAGCTTTCCAAAGCTGATGGGCAGCTTTACACCACATTGGCCACTTTTGTTGAACACCACTTCCCCTGCATGGATGACCAGGTAGAATACACTATCCTTACTGCCACAGAACGTTCCATATCTCCCACCGCTTCCTCACCATGATGTGCCCCATCTCCTGGTGGACTGAGGCATGCTGTGACGCAATCCTTGCTCGAAAATGAGCTATCAATGTTTTTAAACATCATCCCATGATGGCGAACTGTATCCATTCTAAACAGCTATATGCGCAGTGTCGTTGCATTTTTAGTGATAGCCAAAAAGCTTGTTGGCTTTCTTTCCAAAGATCTTTCAACAGGTCTACTCCCCCTTCTGTGTTGTTTTGGGTAATCTCTGTTGGCTTGCAGGAAGTGCGGTTCATTCCATGATTCCTGGTCTGACCACAGCGAACAATGTCATTATAGACTCTCTTGATATCTCCAACACCCTGGGCCATTGTCTTGCACCCGTGCCAGGTGTAAGGCTGGATACATTACTGGGGATATTTTTTTTAAATTATTGCAGTCTGAAATTCAAATTTCGATGCTTCACCTTACGCTAAGACTTCGTTCCAAAACTATCAGACCCAGAGGTAAAGCCAGAGATGGAATTGTAACCAGAAATTTCGCCCTTTCTACATCAACAACTTCTTCCTCATCTATAGTTTAAAAGCCACCTTATGGTGTGTAGCAGGGGGTACTTCGTGTAGCCCTGTCACTCCCCCTCCCCTTTTCCTGTTGTAATTGTGAATGATATGTGAGTAGATGGTGAACCTTAATATGAGCTCGAATATCTGAAATTTTATCTTCATGGTCTTTTCGCAACACATACAGGGTGTTTCAAAGTTATTGCGACAAATGTCTAAGGGTGATGGATCACGTCATGGGGAACAAATTTTGTTAGATACAAAATGTTCGTCGACGGTTATTGGCAACATAAGTCGTCCTTAATGATATTGGTTATGCCCCTGAGAGGGACAGGGCGTAGGCACTCTGCAGTGTTTGTATGCATTGTGTGTTGCCTATAAGCCAGTCAGCTTTCTCCCGTGAAAGGCTGTAGGTCGTGCTTCTAAAATATCACTCTCGGTTTAGAGACACTCGTTCTTAAGGCTACCTTGTTGAGAACCATTCCATCAATTTACTAGGATAGGTAGTATGCTGGGCACCTGGTAACTGGGTGAAATCTCATCGTTCTAGGGCCAGTGAATTCACTAAAACGACGCCTCGTGTCACCGGAAGCGTCAGCAGACATCACGGCTCTAGCAAAATTTATTCCTCGTGACGTCACATATCATCCCTAGTCGTTTGTCGCAAAGATTTTGCAGCTGCCTGTATGTAATGGAAAACATTGTACTGGTTGGCTCTTCCAATAACGTTAAGTTCTGGAGGTTTTAACAGAGAATCGTAAACATCGCCGTAATGAACGAGCCTCTCTTGGAGCGTGTGCCACAGGACTTGTATAAGCATCTTCGTATGCTTTCACACTTATTAAATGAACCGGTGACGAAACAAGCTGCTCCTTTTTTGGATTTCTTCTGTGTCCTCTCTCAATCCTGTCAGATAGAGGTCCCAGAGTACGATGCTCAAGAATCAGTAGAATGAGGATGTTGTAACGTACCTACTTATACATATCATCCCTAGTCGCTTGTCACAAAGACTTTGCAACTGCCTGTATGTAAGAGAAAACATTGAACTGGTTGACTCTTTATGCACGAGCCTCTCTTGGAGCGTGTGTCACAGGACTTGTATAAGCATCTTCGTATGCTTTCACACTTATTTAATGAACCGATGGTCGACACATCCTTACGGATCTTCCAATAAATGCCAGTCTGTCAGCTCCCTTTCCTTACGATTTTTTCATGTGATCGTACCACTTTAATCGCTTCATCTGTCAGGCTGTCTACATTTTGTTTCCTTAATTTCGGCAAAGCCATACTGCGACCACTGTGCTATGTATCGTATTTGTTAGCGAAAAAGTGCAATATCTGTGATCTAGGAGGTTTATTTGGTATCCCTACGGTGATTTTAGATGAGCTACATTATTAAAATGTAACACTGGATTTTTGTCCTGCTATTAGTATATAAAACTTGTGGGAAGGCTTTATTATCTCTTCTACAATTACCACAGTTAAACTGCATATTGGAGATTTTGATCCAGAGATGTGTTATTGAGGTTAATATATAAATAGAACTGCTTCAGAATAACATCATAATGAGAAAATAAGGTCAGTTAGGACAATTTGGATTAAAGTGACTGAGAACCTTAAAAATCACAAAAGAATGCGCATGTTCATTTCATGTTAAAATTTGTAGTGCAGGATTTTTTGGCTTTTCGGCAAGATTTTATTTGTAACCTTATACAGATATAGACATATTTGACACCAACCACAATTCTGGAAAAGTCTTGATTTGTGAAATGTTACCCATTTCGAAAAATCATCGTCAGATATAAGCTGTGGGACAGTGGGCAAAAATTACGAAAAATAAGTGAGACATACTAGTATAATGCGTGATCGTGACAAACACTTATGCGCGATTATATCAGTACTTACATGTACATCTAGTTTCAGGCCCAACAAACTGAGCTCATGGGCTGTATAAAGTAATACCGTTCTCATTTCATAAACACTGCATACGTTAGCACAACTGTCAGTTCAGTGAATAAAAGCGTCAATTTGGCCGTAGCGTATTAAACTGTCAAAGAAGTAAACTACACCAACAGATGGTGTGAGCATTAACCTAAAACAATTCGCAGCGAGGAGTTAATGTACTAGGATCACTTTCTCTCCGAAACGACGTAATAACTTTTAAGAAAGAAGATTTTTTAAATACCGCCGTTAGATAAAAGTTAAATGACTTCCTGTACTGGGGCAGAAATCCTGGATCAAGTAATGGATATTTCATTAAGAATTAATTTTCACTCCATTAAGATTATTTACATGTATCAAACTGATTTGGTTGTAATGTGTATACAGTGTCTTTAGGCATGGTATTTTCTTTCTGAGGTGGGCTATAAATTGTCGAGTGCGAAGACAGAATGCATTAGTTAAAACAGAAACTTTAAAAGAATTAGTAAGGAATCCTCTTAATATAATTATATTGTTCAGTTTTAAATTTTATCACAAAATGCAACTAATTTAAAAATGTGATTACCTTTAATATGAAGTTAGGTTGTATGTTAAGCATTTTACATAACGTAGCAGTATATGCTCGTCACCTAATGACGGACAGGGACAAGACGATAGGACATCTGGTAAGACATCAGGGACTAACTCCTGTGGTACTAGAAGGAGCTGTAGAGGGCAAAAACTGCAGAGGAAGATAGAGATTGGCGTAGGTACAGCAAATAATTGAGGACATAGGTTGCAGTTGGTACTCCAAGGTGAAAAGATTGTCACAGGAGAGGAGTTGAGAGCAGACCGCGTCAAACCAGAGACTGGTGAGAGTGAAAGACTGAAAAAAAAAGCTAATGGTATCAGCAGGGATTGTGCAGCTAGCTGCGGGAAGGTCTCTGCACTGGAAGGAGTGCCGTGAGATGTATACGTCCTGTTTTGTGTATTTATAGAGTTTGACATCGATAGGGTTGTTTCGAAGACACAGCGATATGATTGAGCGAACTGAAAACAATGTGACGTTGAAATGTTGAAGGTTCTTTCATTAAAAATCTTTTTATCTCTCCCGACGTATAAAATCAACAGCATATATAACAATCTGCAAAATGGAAGAAAATGTAAATGATCCAACTAAACGACAACAAGATCAAACCAATGCTGAAAAGGCAGATGATTACACTGATTTAAGTTGAATAAATTTTAAATATGTTTCAGTTTCGAGCTATTAATTCGCAACTCTTACCTACTAACTGCTTGCTAGTGCAAAGTCATTTGCCTGGCACACAGGTGGAGATCGGGAATTTAATTCTGGGGGCGAAGAGTTGCTCAAAATGGTTCAAATGGCCCTGAGCACTATGGGACTTTACATTTGAGGTCATCAGTCCCCTAGAACTTAGAACTACTTAAACCTAACTAACTGAAGCATATCGCACACATCTATGCCCGAGGCAGGATTCGAACCTGCGATCGTAGCGGTCGCACGGTTCCAGACTGAAGCGCCTAGAATAGCATGGCCATTGCTTCCGGCCGAGGAGTTGCAATAAGGTTCCCTCCCACCCTTCTCCAATACAACTTATTGTCACCCCTACTTTTAATATGCCAGATGCCTTGGACTTAAACAGCGGTATTAGCAATATCGCACATAAAAAATTTAATATAATAATAAAAATAATAATTTGTTTACTTTAGTGTCCAGTCACATCTCTGTAGCATAACTTCCGAGATGTAATTGCAATTCAGAGAACATATCGTTTGAAAAGTGTTCTTCCAATAATTTGTGAAGTACTTGTTTTGTGCAGTTTGTTTAAGAACTGTAATAGCTGTAAACTCTTACAACTGTGACAACATCGTAATTTACACGATGTGACGTCGAATTGTGCACTCATCACTATCAACATTTCGCTTAGCACAACGATTGTGGGCACAGGTCTGGGGACTACGACCATACTTGCTGGGAGAAATAATACATCTTTCCGCCAACGTTAACGGAAGATCTTTTTGTTATAGCCTGTGCTCCTGATTCTTTAAAGAGTCGACCTCCCACGTGTGAAACAGCTTCAAACGTCTCATTACTTTACAAACGAATTAACGCGTTAAATATTTGACGTTATGTACGTAAAACCTATATGGCTAAAGACGCAAAAACCTAATAACGGGCCGGCCGAAGTGGCCGTGCGGTTAAAGGCGCTGCAGTCTGGAACCGCAAGACCGCTACGGTTGCAGGTTCGAATCCTGCCTCGGGCATGGATGTTTGTGATGTCCTTAGGTTAGTTAGGTTTAACTAGTTCTAAGTTCTAGGGGACTAATGACCTCAGCAGTTGAGTCCCATAGTGCTCAGAGCCATTTTTGAACCTAATAACGGAATAGGGAAATTCATACATAAGAAAATGTTGCTAACTGTGACATACAGAATATTGATGAAGGATGCTCTGTCATTTAAAGACTGTAAAAGAACTTCAAAACTTTTATTAGGGAAAAGACAAAATTTTAAAAATATTTTCAAGTTCTTTTACAGATTTTTAATGATATTAAATTCCTCATCAGCGTTTTGTATCTCACTAGCTGTTACCTGCTGCTGCACTCGAGTATTAGTACTTTTGTTACAGGGAGTGATAGCAAGTACGCTATTGTACGTGCAATAACGCCTTCTGCCTGCGTGGATAAGCATAGTACAGCCGAGCGGTACGTGCAGAGGGACATTCGTAATTTCGCGTCAGTGGTGTGTTGGAGCGAAATGCAGTTGGCATCCCTGCACACGCGTGTGTTTAATGTGTAACACAGTCTAACATAATAGTAGCGACACTCACTGCTGTAAAAGTTGTTATCGTTTGACAGATGGAGCGACAGTAGCGCTCCAAGCGGCGATTAAGGTGAACATCAGACGCGTCGTAAGCATAACGTTTGTTTTGCATCCATTTCCTATGTAATATTTGAGTTATTTTCATGCCTCCAAGGGTTTGTGTAGTATCAGAAGGCATATATGTTTCTAAAAATGATTCTAAAATAAGCGCAATTATTGACAAAAACCATGAATAGAGTGGCAAGCTAGAACACATTTGTGAAGAAACACTTGTGACGTTGAATAGAACTGCAGCTTACCTCGTTGATATCAAAAGTATATAAACACACAGATTCACATGTAAGAAGCACATGTACCTCTACATGCAAAAGCGATTGACAGCTCATTTATCGTTCTGTAGGCCTACTGTGTTTGTCATAGTCGCCTATTGCCACAAGTACAACCTTCATCTTTATATTATTCTAAGTGGGACAAGCAACTGCCAAATAGTGGGTGAAATATGTCGAAAACATTATAATGAGCTGATTACATTAGATTCCACGCAAAACCAAATATTTGAATACTTTTCAAACAATCTGTCAGTGAACAAGGTGCTAACAAAATAATGTCATCACACGAAGGAAGCAAGGAAAATTACGTGACTAACAACAGAAGTGAATGAAATACATACCAAACATTACGATTTTGTAAGATACGAATAACTGCACTTAATCTAACCACTTCTTCCTCAAAGCAGGTCAGTGTTGATTCGCACGGATCTGGCACTGATACATGGAGAGCTGAACTGGATGCTTCTGTGTCATAGGACTGTTTTACAGCTTTAGATGGATTGTCGAATCTTTGTGACAGTTTCCTCTTCATCGTCAGTTGAGGTGGCTTATTTGGGATGTTAAACAGTGTGGGTACTGCATTCCACACGAGTTTATTATTGTCTGCGTTCATGAATTGGTTCTGTTCGAAATGCAGCGAGCAAAACCTAATATTATACAGGTAAACTGGGTCTTTTCTCATAAGGTCTTCTCGTCTGCTATTAACCTGCCATTTTCTGCTCCTAAAAGGAAACATTAATCATTAATATACATGTAGTCTGTAGGTGAATCCTGACGATACAGTTTAGTAACATGATGGTATATACCTCTCAGGATCCTTAGGAAGCCTAAAAAGAAGACAGCTGTGGTGTCTTCTTCCTGTTGTTGCTGCAATTTATTGCGCTACAAACGCTCCCGCTTGTAAAAAACCATTGTAGAAATCAAAATAAACAATCACTATTCGCTTTCACGATCGCGCCGAACTCACAGTTTAAGTTACTGGGGACGCTGCTGGCGCGGTAGGCAACAAAATCGAGGCGAAGTGTCGCGACTGTTACGTTAGACTGTGATGTGTAACTGCTGGAAGTTTCATTGTCGGATATCTGTTAGTTGTTGCTCAGCGGTGTCACACACTTTGCGAATTTCGAGATGGCAGAGTCAGAGGGGCAACGCGGCTGCATTAAATTTTGCGTGAAACTCACGAAAAGCTTTACAGGGATACGCCAAATGATATAGGAAGCCTACGGTGATAGGGACTTAAGCCACACTCGGTGTTACGAATGGTTCACTCAGTTTAAAAATGCCAGGACGGATGTTAAGGATTTCCGCAATCAGAGGGTTGGATCCCCTCATTCGAAGGCGTCCGATTGCAAAGCCTGGGCTACTCTCAGTTTGGAATCTCCGTCTTCGAAGTATGTGTCTGTCTGTCTGTCCGTCTGCCCGCCGCTTACTGCTGTAGCTGTTCGTTCGTCCGTCCGTCCGTCCGCCTGCCCCCCTGCTCGCTGTCTGTCGCCGCTGCTGCCTGCAGTCCGTCCGTCCGTCCGTCTGTTCGCCGCCGCCGCCGCCTGGGCGCCGCCAGCCGGTGCTCGCCGCCGCCGCCGCCGCCGCCGCCGCCGCCGCCGCCAGCCGGTTCTCGCCGCCGCCAGCCGGTTCTCGCCGCCGACACCTGGTCGCCGCCGCCGCCGTCTTCGTCTTTCTCCGTCATCGTCTTCCTCCGTCTTTGTCTTCGTCTTCGTCTGTCCCCTGTTTGTGTCCTTTTCTTCTGCGCGTTATTGTTTCTCCCTGACGTCATGTCCACCCCCCCCCCACCGCCACCGCTACCACCACCGCCATAGTTTACACTTCCCCTTCCGCCGCCTCCACCACTATAACGTGGTGTGCTCAGTCCCACCCCCCTCCTTCCATCCCACCTCTTCTCACTCTCCCTTCGCCCTCGCTCTTTGTCGCCCCCTCTCCAGCTTCTTCCTCCCACTCCTCTCGATCTGATCCCTTCCCCCCACTCCCCCAGCCTGTCACTGCAGCTCCGGCTAGGGTGGTGGCCCGTCGGGCCACTGTCCATGCCCAGCTCTCCCCGTCGCCTTCGCCATCACCGCCGCCGCCGCCACCGTCATCGTCATCGTCATCGTCGCCGTCGCCATCGCCGTCACCGTCACCATCTCCGGCGCCGACTACAGCCCTGGGATCTGCCACTCCCCGCCACATTCCAGTTGTTCCCATCCCCCACACCTCCTCCGCCGCCGTCAAGCGCCCCAGTGGCACCCCTGCCTCGTCTGCTCCCAAAAAGGCTCTGCCTCGTCCCCCTTCCCCCACCCCTGATGCCATGGATGTCTTTCCGCCCGTCCCTGCCCCCTCCTCCTCCTCCTCTACCCCCTCCTCCTACCACTACCTCCTCTCCCGTCCAGATCCCTCCCTCCTTGAAGCCCGGAACCTCACCCTCTTCCTTCGCCAGAATTGTACTGGTGCCCCCATCTCCCTCCTCACTCCTCGCCGTGATTCGGTACTCATCTCCTCCCCCAGCCCTACCCTCCACACAGACCTCCTTTCCCGCATCCCTGTCACCCGCTTTGGCCCTCATGCCTCTCTCACCCCTGCTCCCTCGCCACCTCCCTCCCGCCAATCCCAACCTCCACGTCGCCCAATGATCCTCACCGCCATGATCACTCGGCTCAGTCCAGTGATCACAGAGGAGGAGGTGTTGGCGGAGCTTCAGGCCCATCCCCATCTAGAGGTGCGTGCGGTTCGCCGGATCCGTAACGCTGCCGGCCCCACCCGCCTTATGCGGGTTTTTTTTGAGCACGCCCCCTCCATAGACCGTCTCCTGAAGGAGGGTGCCCTCCTTTTTAACCAGCGTTATAAGATTGACCCCTACCGTTCCCCTCCTCAATCCCTGGGCTGCCAGAGGTGTCTGCGCTATAACGCGCACCCCACAGCTGAATGCCGCGAGGCCCCCACCTGCCCGCATTGTAGGCAAGCGCACTTCCTCAGGCAGTGCCCTAACCTCCAATCCCCTCCTTCCTGCAGTACCTGCAATCTCCCCCATCCCACCTACTCCCAAAAGTGTAAAGCCCGACCCCCTCCGACCACTCCTGAACTCACCGTCCCTCTCTGTCCCCTGGACGCCCCCACCCCTCCTGGCAATTCCCTTCGTCCCCCCCCCACCACTGAGGACATCATCAGGTTCATCACCATCGTCCTTCAAAATGTTCATCCCTTTCAGCGCCCCCACACCCTCCAGCAGATCTCCCTTGCCGCCCGTTCCATATTCCAACTCAAGATGTACACCACCTACTCCAACAACCAGGCCCATTTCACCTTCTCCCGTCTTGACACCCTCGTCTAAATCCCTGTCATGGCGCGACAGCAACATATCCTTTTCAACAATATCTGCTCCCTCTCCGCCAACAAGAACCTCTTCCTGCACACCCTTGCCACCCACCGCGTGGATGCCTTCCTCCTCAATGAAACCTTCCTCCAACCCCCCACTCCATCCACACCTCACCCTATCTCCTCCACCGCTCCGATAACCCCCTCCCAATTGCGCGTGGCGGAGTTGCCATTGGTCACCACCGCCAGATCCCCGTTCGGCTCCAACCTCTCCTTCCCGACCCCACCGAACACCTGATCCTTAGTCTCTTCTTCCCCGGCCTTACCGTTACCTGCGCCACCATCTATGTCCACCCTAACGCCCCTATTCCCTTCGACTTCCTCTCCCACATTGACCGTACCTTCTCCTCCTACGTGATCGCCGCCGACCTCAACATCCATAGTCGTTCCGCCGCCCAGTTACGGCGGTGGCATCGGTTCCTCTCCTCCCTTCAAGGTGACCTCATCCCCATCCCCCAGCACACCCATCCTGAATCCAACTCCACTCCTGATGTTATCCTCTCCTCCCCCAACCTCCTTGGCCACATAACGGTGGATGTCCTGGAGCCTATTGGTAGCGACCATCTCCCTGTCCTCCTCACCATTTCAGACGGTCGTCGCCCTCACCCCAACCCTCGTACTGACCCTCCCCCTAAGTATGTCCACGACTATTCCCGTGCCGACTGGAATGCCTACCGGGATACCCTTTCCACCCAGGTCGATAGCCACCTCTTCACCTACCACCACCCTGACGATGTCACCCATGCTGCCTCCTTTCTCCAGCAGACCTTGTCTGAGGCCGTGGAGGCCCACATCCCTACTGTCGCCATCCACCCCCACCGTCCTACCTTACCCCCACAGGCCGTTCTTCTCCTCCGTGAATCCCGTCGTCTCTACCGTGCCTTCCTCCGCACGTGCGACCCGGACACACTACGACGCCACCGGCAACTCCAGCGACACATTCGTAAATTGCTCGCGGCTAAGAAACGCTGGGACTGGCGACAGACATGCACCCGTTTAAATGCTACCCTACCGATCAACTCGTCCAAGTTCTGGTCGGCCTTCCGTCACCTTACCGGAACTAAACCCTCCCCCTATTATCCTCTTCTCCATGATGATCACCCTTTCCCTGACACCCTTAGTAAGGCCAATCACTTTGCCTCCTACCTCTCCGATATATTTTCCACCCCCGATGATCCCCAGTTCGATTACTCCCTCTTCCCGGATGTCCGCGATCGAACTGACACCTCCGTCCCTCCCCTCGCTCCTGGTTTCCAGTACTTGGACAACATTGCACACACGGAACTCAATGCCCCTATCACTACACAGGATCTCATTGCTACACTCCGCACAAAACGCAACACCACTCCTGGTCACGATCGTGTCACCTACCGTCACCTTCGTGAAGCTCCTGTCTCTTTCCTCTCCACCCTGGCCAGGCTCTACAATGTAGTCCTGTCCACCGGTTACTACCCTGACCTGTGGAAAACCTCCCGTATCCTCATGTTCCTTAAACCTGGCAAACCGGCGTCCGCCGTCTCCTCCTACCGTCCCATCAGCCTTACCTCGGTCTTCAGCAAGGTCCTGGAATCTATTCTCACCCGACGCATCCACCTACATCTCCGCCAGCACCGCCTCCTTCCCGTTACCCAGTGTGGCTTTCGGCCGTCCTTCTCTGCCGACGATCTTCTCCTTCACCTCACTCATCTCCTTTCCGAACAGCTTAATTCCCGTCGCTCCGCAATCTTCCTCTCCCTGGACCTCGAACGTGCGTATGACCGCGTATGGCATTCCAGTCTCCTCTTCAAGCTCCAAACCTTCGCCCTTCCCATTAACTACGTCCGTCTGATCGGCTCCTTTCTCTCCCACCGTCCTTCCTATGTCACCATCCATAACAGATTCCTACACCTTTTTCCCCTCTGCCGGTGTGCCCCAAGGCTCCGTCCTCTCCCCCCTTCTGTACCTTTTGTACACGACGGACATGCCGCCGCCGTCAGCCCCCGTCCACCTTCTCCAGTTTGCCGATGACACCGCCTTCCTTGCCCTTGCCCCCACCCTACAGCGCTCCCAACACCTTCTCCAATCCCATCTTGACCGGTTCACCGCTTGGTGCAACCAGTGGTTGCTCAAGGTCAATCCCTCCAAAACCCAGGCGATCATTGTAGGCAAAACCACCCCTTCCTTCCGCCTCCTTGATTTCTATCTCACCATCTATGGCCGTCCTATCGCCCTCACTCCCACCCTTAAGTACCTTGGCGTCACCCTCGACCGTCGCCTCTCCTGGACTCCCCACCTCCGGACAATCCAAGCCAAGGCACGCTCCCGCCTCAGTCTCCTCAAGCTCCTCTCTGGCTGTATGTGGGGTCTGGACCCTTCCACCATCCTCCACACCTATAAGTCCCTCATCCACCCTATCCTTTGTTATGCCCATCCGGCTTGGGTCTCCGCCCCCCCTACCTTTTATAAATCCCTCCAAATCCTTGAACGTCATGCTCTCCGCCTCGCCTATCGCATCCGTCTCCCCTCCCCCATGCGGATCCTGTACAATCTCACCCCCTTCCCCCATCTCCTCCTTTTCCTTGAAAGGATACGGATCCTGTACACCTCCCGCAAACTCGATCCTCCTCACCCGCTCGTGTCCCCGATCCTCTCCCACCCCCGCCCGCTGCCACGCCTGTATTCCCACCTGGTCTCCATCTCTCCACCCTCCTTACCCTCTCCCAAGGTGGCTTCCGCCAGCTCCCCCTCCCTGATGATGTCCTCGTCCCCTCCATCTACCCCTCCTATCAACTTTGATCCTGCCCCACCCCCCACTTCCGGTGTCCTTTCCTTTCGGCACCCTCCCTCCCTTCTCTTCTCTTCCCTTCTTTTTCCTTTTCCCCCATCCCCTCCCTCCACCCCTCTTCCCCCGGGCTTCCCCTCCCCCTTCCTCCCTCCCCACCTCTCTTCCCTGCCCGTGGTATCTCTGCTCTCCCCTCTCGCTCTCCCACTCCCCTTCCTCCTCCTCCTCTCTTGGCAGGTTCCCGGACTCATACACGCTCAGTGGACTTTCGCGCGCCGGAGATCGTCGCCATCTGTGTGTCGTGTGTGTGCCTCGATTTGTGTTTAGTGTTCTGTCACCGTCACGCATCAACTGTTCACGTGTGCCTTCGCCGTCATCTGTGTTCTGTGCGCCATGTCACCAAGTGTTTCCTGTTTTTTCGAGTCCATCGTGAACAGCTTCATGTTTATTGTTTTTTTTAATCTCCTTTTTTTGCCCGCCGTTTTTACTGTAGTGTCTGTATCACCTATATGTCTTGTTATTGTTCCACTTAAGGCTGAAGAGGAGCGTACTATGCTGCTGCCAGCCCGCCTGTATCAGGTGATGAAAATTACAATAAAGGAAAAAAAAAAGTTAAGGATTTCCCTCATTCAGGACTCCCTCCAATGTGTACCGACGATGTTCATGTAAGGAACGTCAACGAAATTCAGAAGAATATAACATTTCAGTCAGATCATGTCATGAACCATAACTCATGAGTCGAGACCAGAAATACCTCCGTCTCGCAGCCTGTGATGAGCTCTTGGATCGCAGAAATAAAAAAAAGCCTTTTTTTATTTCCACCGTTGAACCCCGCTGAAAGGACGGAGATTTGCAACAAAAGACGAGTTAAAAGGAAATTCGCAAACGGCGCTTAGCGCGATCCAGCGGAAATCGCACCCGGCCAGTAACTGTAATCACTTCCCTTTTCTTGCTGTCTTTTAATTCTCGCGCTAAATTTTTAACGGGCTTTTTTTTCCTTTTATATCCTCTTCTTTTCGGTTATTTACTCCTAATTCTAGAAATTATATCTCTTCGCGTTTGAAACGGAAATAAATAAAAAATAAGAAATAACCTTCCTCGAGAGTCCGATATTCGTTCTGGTCTATAAAGATAATTTGCATACAAAGAGAGTCGCATGTGCTCAGTGAATTATGACTTGCATACTTCGACATTGCAAACCAAAAGAGACGATTAAAAACTTTCTGACATATTTTCTCAGGCACCTCTGTCGCATGATCCAATGTTGTTGTTGCAGGGAAGGTTGGTAGTCTAATATGGCTGACGTAGCTGTGGTAATCGAGTGGTGAGTAAAATGACCCACGTATTGAGCATACCACTGGACAGATCGGAAAAAGACGTTCAAGTCGATGGGGGTAGGGCTCGTTCTCTGGTAATTAAACCCAATTTCTTCCTTGAACACAACCAAGCTGCATTTTAATCTGAACAGATCAATCTATGTGCAAGGGTACCCTGTAACTGACGCTGTCTGGAGATAGGATTTGGTGTTAAATTTAAGTTGTGCAACTTCACTCTAGTTGGAACCCTTCTACAGATTACAGCCAACCAAGAGGAGTTGGTATCTGACGACAGGAATTTTTGATGAACATTTCATAAAACTCTGCTGTAAAGTGGTTGTACTGGTGGATGCTGAAACGGTTATTGCATAAAAAAGCGCTGAAGTAGTCGAGGGATTCCTCCCACATATAACATGCCATAATGAGATATGACTTCGCATAATGCTGCAGCGTTTCCGGGTCTGGCTTGATTACTGGCGGTGACATATAGACTGGACTACCAGATAACGAGCTGTTGACGCTTGTGGGTAGTTCCGTTATGGTGAGTGATGGTAACGGCTCTAAAATACAGTGTGGAGTTTCTAAAACTATTAAATAGCATTAAACAGGCCAAGAAAAAAACTCTATTTTTATCGTACAGCGTCTAAACGGCGCCGTCGTCGTGAGTTTTCAAGCGCCTCGGAAGCTATAAGCGAGGTGTGACCATGGAGGTAAAAAAGAAGGGAGTGTGATTACGCCACAAACTTGAAGCCAACGTCCGCCATCTTATGTAGCCCAGAACATTAGGTTCACTGCGTTTATAGTTCTATAGTTCACTGCGCTGGTACTTCCCCGCGATGTCACTCTGACGTGCCCGTGTCCAGTTTCGACCTTTGAGAGTATGCATAGGCTTTTGTGGTCATATCCTAAAAGCATCCGGTGCTTTTATTGCGTGGAGATGTACTTGTTTCATGAAAAATGCCAGCTTGTGTCGTCTACTGGTGCACTAATCGACCCGATCGTAATCTGAAGTTTAAAAGAACAACATTTCATTCATAAATGGAGCGTTTCAAGCAATATTTTCTTCTGTATACGGGGAATTTTGGTTGCACTGTTATTTTTATTCTTCCCTGTGTTTCTCATTACCTTCCAAACCGCAAACGCTCCGACATCCGAGCCACACTGTATCAACAAGTCAACAATCTTGTCCCCTCACAGTGCACCGCTACCTGACCATGCTGATTGTTGGTGCAGTACGTCATGCCTTAAATTCCTCCCCCCGATAATTACTCATTATTAACATTTCCTCCTTCTTTAGATAAAAAATATCCTGGGTAGAACAGTCAGAGACAGCTGTCTTGTGTGTATGATTGTATCAATGAGTGTGTCTGCTTTGCTTCATTTATGAAGAAGACTGGCTGTAAATGCGTGTGACCACACTTTCAAGCGTGCCTGCCTGCTTTTAGCTGTGTGAGTAGCAATCTTTCCACTCCACACTATAGTTACTTTCTCATGAAGTTTGTTGTAAATAATAATAATGTCGTGTGACTAGGGCCTCCCGTCGGGTAGACCGTTCGCCGAGTGCAAGTCTTTCGATTTGACGCCACTCCGGCGACTTCGCTTTCGATGGGGATGAAATGATGATGATTAGGACACCACAACACCCAGTCCCTGAGGGGCGAAAATCTCCGACCCAGGTGGGAATCGAACCCGGGCCCATACGATTGACAGTCTGTCGCGCTGACCACGCAGCTACCGGGGACGGACTGTTGTAAATAAATCATTGCACTACAAACGGAACATTGCTGTAGAGAACCACGATACCAGAATAAAAAAATGGCATACATTATGCCACATTAAGATTGTTCTGTAGTACAAGCAGGTGTTCACAGTGCTGCAACCAAAAGTTACGAACTGACATAACATGCCTGAAAGGCAGCAAAGTAAAATTTGAAATTAAACTGAAAACGTTTCTCTTTCACAACTCCTCCTTTACCGCAGAAGATTATCAATTATTGCAATGTGTAAATGGTGATGTGTAATAAATGGTGATGCGTAATAAATGATCAGCGTGGAGGCGTATTTTTTTTTTTTTTTAATTGATGCTAACATAAAATGACTCGTTCCACATGATTAAGATTTACAGTGCAAATGTTACATGGAACATGAAACTACCTAACTATTGGTATAGATTTACACTGAAAATAGCAAAATGAATTCAAATGTACAATGCAGAAGACAATCAAAGTACACGTGCATTACAATTGTGATATGTTTGGTTATTCGTGAGAAACTGACAGTATTGGCGATAAATATCCCGGCTAAAGAAGAAGATTGGCTACTGTGGGAAAGGTAAGTCTATATATTACAGCGTTTAGGCTCTCATGACCGAAAATTACTTACGTACATGTTAAAGCAAAATATCTATTTTACGAAGTCTAGCAGTTTGAGACTATTCCCCTAATCACATTTATAGTATTGTTCAGCGCTGGAACATGTTTAAAACATTATATTGTTTTCTTACCCTGTAAACTTTATTACTAAACACACGCTGAATGAGGCATCATAGGTAAGGATTCAAAGTAGGGAGATACGTATACTACGCTGAAACTAATGCACTGAAATCTCATAAAACAAGAAGACTATTCTGCACGGAGGGATATACCTCTATGTAGTTCTGTGTTTTTGACATTTAATAATCATTTATTTTGTTGACATGCACGAGGTATGATACCATGCATTGCTTCTTTTCCTCATTGCACACGTTTATGGGGCACCAAAGGACATGGAGATTAGTTTCTTGCAAAAGGGAACATTAAAAACGTGCATGCGAACTGAAAGCTGAAAATGTAACAGACAAAAATCAGTACCACTGAGCAAACAAGCATTGCTTTCGAAGTTCCAGCTTCATTTGCTATCGATATAAATACAGAAAAAGTGGAATTAAACGGGTTAAGAAGCCATGCTTTTCACATCACTTCCTTCTCTTCTTGGTTACTCTAAATATATCAGAAAAAAACAAGGTACATTAAGGATGTGTCGAATTCCTGGAGCAAATACGCATTCTAGAACAGAAAAACGTACGAAATTGCCTTCCTGGCACTACATTATTAACGTAAGCTTTATAAGTTTTAGTATTTAAAACAGTTTTTGCATGCACAAGACAGAAATAATGAACAATGAACTAAAACAATCCCTTGTCTTACATTCCTTTTTCGATACCCTAATGAAATACCCTCTGAAGAGGCAATTCGTTGAAAGTTACATAATTACAATAGTATCTAATACATGATTTCGTGTAATAGATTAAATTCAATAAAATTTATTATTTCATTTATTATTTATTTGTGTGTCATATTCATCCAATATATGCTCGCATTATTTTGCATTCACTAATTAAGCTATAATTAAGAAAAATTAGATTGTCATTGTTGTTTTTCACTACTTTGTATAATGTGATGTATATCTTATGTAAAAATATGTAAAATATTGTACACGCTAGTTCAGGCATAAAATACGAAAGGTTTTGTGTATAGTTATTCCTCAAAGTTATTTTTGACTTGTGGAAGCCAGAGCGATCAATAGTAGACACCCTAGTAATTTCCAAGAATGATTACCTACCGAAGTCGCTGGGTCCAAACGATACATATCGAACGTGCATCGGAAATCGATCATGCGACTCCGGTAGCGGGCGTTGTGGACAATTATTTGTGATCGCCATTTTTATCTGTTTTCCTTCGTTCCCATACTTGCTCTAAATTACATACCTCCGCAAATTATTTGGAGTTGCTAGGGAAACCCAGATGATTTATATCGTTAGTAAGTAGGATGTCTGGTTTTCTTGATGTTTCTTCGGCGGATTCTCTCACATGGAAGAATCTAATTCCATGTTTATCCAGCGTAGAAAATTGTTCGACTTTTTGTCGCAAATATGGAGTACTACCGGACGAGGGAAGAAGGGACTGTGTGGACTGTAGTGGTGTAAAGTGTGTAAAACTTCGGAAGAACAGTTTCGATGCTGAAATACCGTTACAATTTCATTGCGGACAGTGCAGAAAACGAACGAGTATCAGGAAGAATACATGGTTCGAATTTCCAAATTATCCAGCCAGACCACTGTAATGGACTTTCACATGATGATAACACCGACGACGAGTAAGTAACTCGTCTCCTTTGCAATTACAAGTATTTTTGTAACGCTCTTCTTTTGTTGTTGCTGTAGTGACCTACGGCAACATACTCAAAACGCCCGTCACCAGAGTCGCATGATCGATTTACGATCGAACTTTCGATATGTATCGTTTCGGTCCAGCGACTTCGATAGGCAATCATTCTTGGGAATTACCGATATCCCCATGATCACATGTTCTTGATGTCATTGGAACACAAGTATAACAACAAACTTTTCAAATTCTCTGTTTTAATCAAATAATCTTTCAGTGATTATTTTTGCGACAATTCCAGTCTCCCCGATGCCAAAAAAAAAATTTTGTTACGCCAAGAAGCAATGTAAACAGTAGTGTGCTAATGTTTTGAGCGTTTTAAGATGGCGGCAGTCTGTCCCCCTCATCTTTTTTACCTCCATGGGTGTGACGCTCAGTGACAAAAATTCAGTGGGCTTGTAACCAATGTTAGTATGGGCGTATGGATTAAACAGGTTGTGGGTTGTACAAGCTTTGTATTCGTTACATTGAACCGTATTGTGTAGAACATTTTCAAATATAGTGTAAAACCCAAAAGACAAAGAGTATGTAGCTCTTGCAAAGAATAATTATATCTCCACATTTCGCATTATATTCTTCAAATCAGTAAATATCTTGTACCATACACTTTCTAAGGTAGCCTATGTTCAAGCTATCTCCATAACAAATTTCATCTAAATCGGTTCAACAGTTTGGTCGCGTAAGAGTAGCAGAGTTACTTTCACTTTCATAATGTTAGTGTGGATACTTAGGAACACTTTTTTATCCATGAATTATTTCAGCCCATTTTCTACAGGTAGAGAGAACTTTTCAGTACTTCAGGCGTTGCACCAGTAAGGTTCCTTTAAAAATTTTAGTATAAACGCTTACTAGGCTGGTTTATGTGTACTGATGACAGTGAACTTACAGCTCTGTATTGACAAGTTACTCTGTAACTGTAGCAAATGCTATGTTACACAACCTTGATACTGTAACTAGTTTCTTCAGAATTTTTTGAAGCTTTGTAAACTTGAGTCTTGAACCAGTTTTTTTTTTATTTTATTTTTGTCTAACAGTTCTGAAGATTGGCAGCTGGCCTGAGACTGGTTATTTGAAAATTATGAACGATCTGCAGACTGAAATTGGACAATAATGGCAAAGTTCACTGTTTCTTGAAAGCATGTTAGGATCTGCGACCAACGAAGAAGAAATCCAGTGGGGACAATGAGCCAACTTTAGAAGAAACTAGATAAGCAAATCTCCTCCTGTTGAACTAGGGAGGAAACTGGGAGAGTGTTCGGACACTTAACCACCAAGCGCTCCCTCGAAGCAGTGCGCCACAAGCAATCATTAGCAAAGGGCAACTCGAGCGGTTAGCACGTCCGACACAGTAATGTGTCAACAGCAGGAACATTCCAGGTCTCGTCTTAATTAATTAATTAATTAAGTTAATTAGTTAGTAAGGGAATGGGTCCGCTACGCTGCTTACAGGGACTTGGTGACTATGATGAAAATTAGTGTCATGTATCTGAGTCACTTCGAAGTGTAGTGCAAATTTCAATAAGTTACTTGGCCTGCCGTAATAATATGTAGCTTCCTTTTCGTCTTTGAATTCCACATGCATAATATGTAAATGTATATAAAAATCTTTTAGTAAAATCTTCCTTGGTGGTCGGGGAGAGGAGGAAGGGGTGAGTGTTCATGATCCACATGCCCTCTCCCACACCACTGGCATCGGCACTTGTTACTAATGTCTTTGCACTGCCGGGGCTAGCTTTGTAAACTGTGTTTCAATGAGACACATCTTTAGTGGGAGCGGATTACACCGCACATATACCCAGATGCTTAACAGATGATACTTTTTCCAGTAATTCTACACCAGTGTCATAAAACTGGTTGACAATGAATATTTTTCTTAAATGATTTTTTCTGCTGTATTTCTGGGTGCTCATTTAAGGGAAGGTGCTTAGAATGATCACATGCATTTTTGACACAAATTTAGGATTCATGTGAGGCACGCAAAATGTAACTACTTAATCGTTATAATAGCGCCACCATTAATTTGTGAAAGTTTTCAATGTAACCTGCAACAAAAAGACGTTCAATTTTATATTCTATAATACAGCTACCAACATACTCCGGTGATATTGTAATGTTGAGGCCCATATGAAACTTGCTGGCAGATTAAAACGGCATGCCAGACTGAGACTAGAACTCGGAACTTTTGCCTTTCGAGGGCAAATGCTCTACCGCCTGAGCTACCCAAACACGACTAAAGACATCACAGCCTTCATATCGGTGCACACTCCGCTGCAGAGTGAAAATTTCATTCTGGAAACAGTCTCCAGGCTTTCTTCCAGGTGTTCTGGTCTTGCAAGTTTCACAGGAGAGCTTCTGTGAAGTCTTGAAGTAGGAGACGAGGTACTGTCGGATGTAACGCTGTGAGGAGCTGTTCTGAGTTGTATTCGGGTAGCTGAGTCTGCAGAGCATTTGGCTACGGAAGGCACGCAGTTTTAATCTGCCAGGACGTTCCGCTACCAAGGTAAAACTTCATTCTTGAGCCCCACATGTTTGTTTTGCATATAGTTTTTCGCGCAAACTGCAGCATGAGGTGATAAATCGACAGGTGTCTGCCTTTGCGAAATTCATGGCTTCAAGTAGTTACATTAATTCTATTTTCTATTCCTGACACATCTGTGTCAAATTTGTGAAAAAACAGCAGCGGACAATCTCAAGCTTTGTGAAAGAAGTATATCGTGTGTACTTTGTCGTAATGGTTGGGGATCAGGGCATGTTTTGGGCCCCACATCGAGTGTGTTCCTATTGTGAGGAACTGACCATTGATTCCAATGCAAACTGGACAGTAGTGCAAAGGACAAGCAATGTCCTCAACAAATCTGAGCAGCCAGAATGCCAAAAGTTCGAAGAGAAAACATAATATTCGATTCAAAGGCGGACCAAAGAAACGTCTGATGCCACTTCACATAGAACTTGGCATTATGAAACAATTTATTAAAACCCTTCCAGAAGATGGTGACACTTTAAAGTATGTGACAAGTAAGTTACCGTAGCTTTCAGAAACTAAGACGAAAGAAGGGGGTTTTGGTCAGCAAGCAATGAAAGACTAAACATTTCAAGACAAATCGAATGAAATTTGAAGATCATCTTGAACATCAAACTTCCTGGTACGTTAAAACTGTGCGCCGTACCGAGACTCGAACTCGGGGCCTTTGCCTTTCGCGGGCAAGTGCTCTACCATCTGAGCTACCCAAGCACGACTCACGACTCTTCCCCACAGCGTCAATTCTGACAGTACCTCGTCTCCTACATTCCAAACTTCACAGAAGCTGTTCTCCGAACCTGCCAAGAAGTTTCATATCAGCGCACAATCCGCTGCAGAGTGAAAATCTCATTCTGGATACACCCGCCAGGCTATGGCTCATATCCTTTCTTCTAGTAGTGCTAGTTCTACAAGGTTCGCACAAGAGCTTCTGTGAAGTTCGGAAGGTAGGAGAAGAGGCACTGGCAGAATCGAAGTTGTGGGGACGGGTCGTGTGTCGTGCTTGAGTAGCTCAGATGGTAGAGCACTTGTCTGCGAAAGGCAAAGGTCCCGACCCCGAGTCTCGGTCCGCCACAAAGTTTTAATCCACCAGGAAGTTTCATATCAGCACACACTCCACTGCAGAGTGAAAATATCATTCTGTAAATCTTGAATATCCTTTAAATAAGTTGTGAAGAAGTTTCTTGGCGATTACAGAGACAAAGATTGTGCATTCTGAGTAACTAAAAAGCCTTGGATGCCTCAATGAGCTTGAAGTTGCACTTTCTGGACTCCCACTTCAGTGCTGTTCTAAAAAACTTAGGTGCTCTGAGTGAGGAATGGGGAGAAAGGATCCATCAAGACAATAAACAAATTAAACAAATGGAGCGAGTGTACCTGGACCGACGCCATATCAGTGCGATAGCTGACTACTGCCAGGTGCTGCTCAGGGGGAGTCGCCAGTCAGTGTACAGAAGAAAAAACGCAATGGAGATTGGAGGTGAGAAAAGTTTTATGCCTCTGTATTACTTCTGAAGAAGGTAAGTCATTGTAATACTAAGCACTCCGTCTTCAGGGCACGAGTGGCCTACCGGGACCATCCGACCGCCGTGTCATCCTCAGGGGAGGATGCGGATAGGAGGGGCGTGGGGTCAGCACACCGCTCTCCCGGTCGTTATGATGGTATTCGTGACCGAAGCCGCTATTATTCGGTCGAGTAGCTCCTCAATTGGCATCACGAGGCCAAGTGCACCCCGAAAAATGGCAACAGCGCATGGCGGCCTGGATGGTCACCCATCCAAGTGCCCACCACGCCCATCAGCGCTTAACTTCGGCGATCTCACGGAAACCGGTGTATCCACTGCGGCAAGGCCGGTTCCCATTACAATACTAGGTGCGCCTAGTTTTATCATGTTATTTTAATAAAAACTTTTTTGAATGTATGTGCTTTTTGTGAATTCTCTGGATCTTCATCATCACTTTCTGAAAGCAACTTATGTGATACATGGAAACTCTTAGCGTTGCTGAATTTAGCATTCAAAACACATGAGAATCACCTCAAATGATTAAGAAAAGTGATAATAATAATAATAATAAAAATAATAATTTATTATTATTATTACAGGATTAATTACTACAAAGATCAATTAATCAGAACATGTTGGTGTATTCCTGTTACCCTCTGGCAAGCCCCTCTATTTAGGGCATCCACCTTGCACTTGTTCCTGTGATCTTGCCAATAAAGTCGTCATCTGTCACGTTTACGTCTGCGAGGTGGTTTCCATTTAAAAATTTTCTTTTGCCACCGATTATCCGACATTCTCAACAATTGACCATATCACTTTAACAGTTTTCTTTCACTTCTATCACAGTCTTATTTGCCATCTTTCTGTCCCTTACTACATCATTTGTTTTTTTATCGATTGTTGATATCCTGGCGCTTCTTCGTGAATAATGCATTTACACAGCTGGTAGTCTTCTTTCGAGTTCAGCATCTGAAATCCATAATTCTGACCCATAGCAAAGGACAGATTCCATCATTAGCCTATCCATTCTGTTCTTATTGTTGTTAGAAATGTTCTTGTTACACTAAAAAGAATTCATTCATAATGTTAATTTTTCCGATTTGCTGTATTCTGTATTTTACTTCTGTGTCATCCGATCCATTTTTGTCAAAATATGTCCCTAGATATTTAAATTTTTCTACCTGTCTCTTAACTGCTTCGTCACTGATGTGAACATCAAATCTGGTGTCACTATTCACCACCAGATATTTGGGTTTTGTTAGAATTACCTGTAGTCCCTATTAATCATATTCCCGATACAAACGTCGTAGCTTGAACTCAAGGTCGTATCTATTTGTGACAGAATGGCATGATCATCAGTAAAACTTAGCTAAATCATCTGTACATCATTCTCAATTATAACCATTCCTCAACAACTGTTCTTCCACTTTTGAAGAGCCTCTTTCACCTATAAATTGAACAAGATTGGTGACAAACTGCAACTTTACCTTAGCCCTTTTGTGGCCTTAATAAGTTCTGATGATTCTGACTCTTTTAATCTGTATATCGTTATCTCTGAATATTTCAATAATAATTTGTAAAAGTCTGTCATCCATATCTAAGCGAAGGTGGTTTGATAAGTTTTATTGCTTCTTCATGGTTGGTAAGCTTATTATTCCAAGGATCGTATAAAAATTTCAGCAATGCACAAGGTACAATTCATTTTTGACAGCCTTCTGAATTGGTCAGCGTGCCGATTCCTATTGATAATGGAGAATACCAAGTTTCGTGTGATTAGTACACATTTTCATATGCAGGGTTGGACTGCCACTCAAATAAAAATAGAATTGGATGAAGTTCACACCGATTCTGCGCCATTATTTGGATAATGAATTTAAACGTGGTCGGACAAGCACCTAAAGCGAATTGCGCTCCGGCCGTCCAATTGAGGTCACCACAAAGGAAACCATTGGCAAAATCCAAGATACGGTAATGCAAGACCGCCGAATGAAAATTCGTGAGATTGCTGAGACTGTAGCCATTTCAACTGAGGGAATGAATGATATAGCCTGCCTGAAGAATTGCCTTTGACGGAGCTGTGCGCGACGTGGGTGCCACGATTGCTCATAGTCGACCAAAAGGGCACCCGGTAAACATTTCAACACCATGACTGCTGATGTTTAATCGCAGTCTGCAAGACTTTTTGCACCGATTTGTGATTGTTGATGAAATCTGAGTCCATCATTACAGGCTAGAGTCAAAACGGCAGTCAAAACAATGGACAAAGTTTGGTTAAAGTTCATCAAGAAGGCAAAATCCGCTTTGCCAGCTGGCAAGATGATGTTCACTGTTTATTGAGATGCTTAAGGAATAATCCTGATCGACTATTTGGAAAAACACAGAACCCTAACTAGGCTCTGTTATACTTCATTGTCGGCTTCTTTGAAACTTGCGTTGGCTGAAAAAAAAGACCAAGGTTGGCACGAAAAGCAGTGCTCTTTCACCAGGATAATGCACCACCCCACTGGTGGCGAAAGTGCATTAACTGCACTTTGAACTAGTTCGCCATCCATCCTGTTCACCAGACGTACCTCCAAGTGACTTCTTCCTTTTCCTTAACTTGAAACTTTGGTCTGATGGGAAGAAATTTTCATTCCGTGAAGAAGTGATAGTTGCAGTCAACGAGTATTTTGGAGAGTTGGCAGAACCTATGTTTCTGATTGATTGAAAAATTGTTGGAGGGCTGGAGTGTATATTCCTCAAAGGAGATTATGTCGAGAAGTAGGGTGAGTTGTTTGCGAAAAAAACATTTCTTTATTTCTTTTTTACCGGATTTACCAAACCCCCCTTGTAATTCTGAAGCTTCCCACAGAGTTGATTTACGAACTGTGTCGTAAGCTTTTGCTAAATCTTCAAAAGTAATGTGTAACTCCTTTCCTACTGCCATAAATTTCTCCAGTAGCCGCTGTAAAATAAAAGTTTATCTGTGTAGTATCTGTTCCGTCTGAACCCACACTGGTCTTCACTAGTATGGTTGCCAAAGTTCTGTCTCATTTTCTCACACATAATTTGACAAATTAGAGGCTCATCGATCAGTTCACACTAATGCGTCTGTATGATCACTTCCTCTTTGGTGGAGTTTTAAAAAATTGGAAATTATAAATTTGTAGATCTGTGTAATCTTTAAGAGTCCGCTCCTAAATTCACTGGAACAGCCTGGCTGCCCCTGTACTGGGTGTTTCACTATGTTCTGACGACTTCAAATTCGAAGAACGCGCAGTAAAATCAAGATACAGCGACAGTGGCTCTGTCTGTTAGTAGTGCGGAGTGTCGAGTTTCATCCCGTATACAGGTTATTGATCATATCATACTGGTCGAAATAGCATGGTGCGTTCGCAGTCGACTGCTATTTTCGCTACAGCGAATCTTTCTTAAGCATTGCAAGATTCAACCCCGATATCCAATTCCTGCTCGTGAAACAACACTGAATAAGGTAAGAAAGCTTCGGTGCAACTGCCAGTGCGACGAATCGTCGCTGCACCTGCCAGTGCGGCGAATCGAAATCAACCGGCCCACGGAAAATGGTGCGAACTTCCGAGAACATCGAGTGTGTGTGTGTGTGTGTGTGTGTGTGGCAGTTTACAGGCAAGCCCTCGTCGTTCGTCACGAAAACGTTCCAACAAGACGGTGCGACATGACACACATTCAACAAGGCCTTGCAAGTTCTCCGTGAACCGTTCGGTAAGTGAGACTTTTACCTATGGGATTATTTGAAGGCGAGAGTGTTCTCCGACTAGGAATGGGAAACGCCGACCGATTAAAACCGAGCCCGGTATTTCAAATAAGAAGAACCGATATTTTTCGGTATATCTTTGATCTCGGTTATAACAGGTGTTTTTTTTTTCTTTTTACTAATAACCGGGTAAAAAAAAAAAAACAGAAATATCAATTACCCAAAGCAGCAGTGCTAAAATTTTCTGTTTTTAAACAAACTTTTTTAACTCCACTACGGTTATTATTTTGCACAGACCCGTTTTTGCGTACCTAATCGAAAAATATAATTATGTGTGTGTACATTTTACTGCGCTGTGCTTGACAGTAAGAGGTTTATCGCAAATGAACTTTTAACACCTGACACATTTTACTGAGAATCATTTTCTTCCGATCTGGAGAGTACAGACTCAAACTATGTTCTTCTTCCTACAGCATGTCTTGCAGCATTTCCTCTTGGAAGATGTCCTCGTCGCTTCATTTCCCAATGAATCAGGCGCTGGCCAAGGGTTTCCTGGAGTAGTGTTCTTCGCTGCAGAGTGTTTGCTTTCCGTTGGGAGTAAGTTGCCTTGTATAGCACACGGGAGTTACTTGCAGACATGTCGACGATACTTGAGAACGCAACAATGCGCCATCTGTTGGTCTTCCTGTTTGCTGTAGAATTCACCACCATCTAGTCTAGTGTTTCTATACCTCTTTTCGGCCGGCCGGTGTGGCCGAGCGGTTCCAGGAGCTTCAGTCCGGTACCGCCCGATCGCTACGGTCGCAGGTTCGAATCCTGCCTCGGGCATGGATGTGTGTGATGTCCTTAGGTTAGTTAGGTTTAAGTAGTTCTAAGTTCTAGGGGACTGAAGACCCCAGACGTTAAGTCCCATAGTGCTCAGAGCCATTTGAACCTCTTTTCGTAGCGTTGCAGTCTGAAATATTCCGAGGTTTTCTCTTAGTGCCTTCACTGACTTTGCATCGTGGTGCAGGACTCTTTCCACAATAACACATTTCTTTTTCTTTGGGGTGTGTGACAGAAGCGTTCTTTCCTTTGTGAAAGGGGATGTTGATGGGTAATCAGGAATCCCCTTTCGCATAGTTCCAATCATTGTGATATTTCTCCGAATTTTTCCTAGCTCGTAGGAGATGGAAATGTTGTCCGAGATACTGTTATGACCCTTCAAGCCGTGATACAAGTCAGTTACAACCCTTACACCTCGGTTCTTTTCAGTGGCACTACCTGGTTGTTTCCCAGTACATGGTTGAATATTCCATACATAATTTGTTTCATTTTCACAAAGTACACAGAACTTGATGCCATACTTCGCCGGTTTACTCGGCGTTTGCGGTGGAAAGAGCAATTTCGCCTGAATGAAACAAGTTGTTCCACTATTGTAACATACTTATGTCATATCTCTACTCCTTTTTCCCACAAATCCTTTATGGGTGATAACTTATCTTGTTCACGTCTTTGTACTTTCGTCTCGCGGCCATTAAATCGAATAACCCTTGATATCTTTTTGGATCTTTCTAGTAACATTGTACCTCTGAAAAATGGGCGTCCCTTTTACACATGTCATAAACTTTCTATAGACTCAATATTTGACTTATAAACTCCTGCTGTTAACAACAGACCTATGTAAGCATCTAGGTCATGAATGTCCAGTTTTCTTCACTTATCCTAGTACAGCGGTGCGGGTCTCCCGCATCATCCCTAGGCTACTCGGCGTATGGGACCTCATCACCATCGTCTCCCTATGAAGCCATTGCTTCAGCAATACAATGGGTGGGTTTAATCTCTTAAACTGATGAAGGAAGGGACGACTTGGAAGCTCAATATTCATTTGTAATGCGAGAAGTGGCATATCTTGTTAGTCCTAGCGTACCCGTTTGAGGTAGGTGTTCTGTCCCACATACAACTGATTTATCCCTTGGCGTCATAATTGCACTGCTTAACATTTGCTGTTCTGGTGTATCATCAGCACCTTCTAATGAAGCTGTAGAGCTGCATACGGAAATATGACAATTATCCTCCGAAACTACTTCAACACTATCAGATATGTTCGTCAGCTATTTCATCATCTTCCAAAGACCCCATTATCTTGAGAAAAAAAACTTACAAAATATACGAATTGTAAAGGTAGACCTAGTGACCTGAGTAGAAGTGAATCACTTAAAACTGATTTGGTTACAGGATAAAACAATGATTCGCAGTCCCCCTTCCCTCCTTTCCACAGAAATAGACGTTCCATTGTTCAGACAACTATGATTTCACTTCTTTATACCGACTTCACTGCACCCATATACATCCCACTGTTGGAAAACTAAAGACCGAGCGAGGTGGCGCAGTGGTTAGCACACTGGACTCGCACTCGGGAGGACGACGGTTGAATCCCGTCTCCGGCCATCCTGATTTTGGTTTTCCGTGATTTCCCTAAATCGCTTCAGGCAAATGCCGGGATGGATCCTTTGAAAGGGCACGGCCGATTTCCTTCCCCATCCTTCCCTAACCCGAGCTTGCGCTCCGTCTCTAATGACCTCGTTGTCGACGGGACGTTAATCACTAATCTCCTCCGGGAAAACTAAATATTGTCAGAATTTTCTGTAATGATTAAAACACACAGGGTCTAAAAGGACCCAAACAGCTTGAGAAGTGCTGTTTCTGTGGATCCCAAACTAAAGCTCCGCAATATTTTTTTTCTTCTTTTGACAGAATATACTTCAAAGAAAGACAATGAAGGAAATTTGTCAAAAGGAAATATTTTCAAAATTTTCGTCCATCAAAAATCCTTGTGGGTCAAAATAGACCTGAACAACTTGAGAAGGTTAAATAACGAGTAATTTTTATACCTACAATTTGCACAGCTTTGAAATATTGCTTTATTATAGTAAACGGGATAGCGATCAGTGCTATTTTAATAACAATGCCGACAGAAACGATCAACAAACATATAACATAAGAATTGGTATTGAGTTGCTGAGAATATAATGTACCTGTTACCATGTAGCGTCACCTATTGACCGGTACGCTTCTACACACAGTGTGTGAGGCTTGCCCCCTATGGTCTACTCTCACGCTGTCCTTATCGGTGCGGTGCTGATGAAGCACAATGCTCCATTTACTTTACATGATTAAGAACCGGAGCAGCCACAACAAAACTTTCGACATCATACAAGGAGAAAGCTTAGAATTTAACAATTCATTCATAGTTTACAATAAAAACTAAAAGTTGCTGATCTGTTTCCTGTGCCTGAGTAATATACGTTAATCTGCTTATAGTTCCTGAAAACACAAGTTAACACGAAAAATGGCGTTCTTCAACCTCTTTCACCATTTAGCACTGACTACTTGTAATACCCCAATAATGGTATGATCATCGATTGCAACGTCAGTTCCAAAAAAGTAGTATCTGTAGGAGAATACTGGTGACTTTTTTGTATCCTTCAGCCACTTATCACTTTTCGAGAAAAGCAGCAAACGGTGGACAGATTAAGTTTTCATTTAATTTGCCTATTTCATTTAGCATTTTCATTCCATTTATCTTGAAACTATGAGAGTCAAAATTTCTTGATCTTTGTTCGATTTCTACTTTTATCACGGGAAATAATAGGAACAAAAAACCGAAAATATTTCAGAAACCATTTGTTTTCAGAGGTTTCAACATTCAGGTTCAACTGGCGTTCAAAGAAACCGTTGTTTTAGCCATAACCACCATCCCTCAGTCCAACCGGCGGAAAGGCTTGCAGTAATTAAAAGATCAAATTCACGATAAAGTTTCAAGAATTCTTCCAGCAGTTACTAAAGATGTGTTCAAAAACTGGGCGAAACGCCTCGAGTATTGTGTAGCCTCGAATGGTTGTTATTTGTCCGATGTATTACATTGAAGAGCCAAATAAAATGGTACAACTGCCCAATATCGTGTAGGACCTCCGCAGCAAGCAGAAATGCCGCAGCACAACTTGGCATGGACTCGACTAATGTCCAAAGTAGTGCTGGAGGGAATTGACTCCACAAATCCTACAGGGCTGTCCCTAAGTCCGTAAGAGTACGAGGGGGTGTAGATTACTTCTCAACAGCAAGTTGCAAGGCATCCCAGATATGCTCAATAATGTTCATGTCTGGGGAGTTTGGTGGCCAGCGGAAGTGTTTAAACTCAGAAGAGTGTTCCTGGAGCCACTCTGTAGCGATTCTGGACGAGTGGGGTGTCGCATTGTCTTGCTGGAATTGCCCAAATCCGTCAGAACGCACAATCGAGATGAGTTGATGAAGGTGGTCAGACAGCATGCTTACGTACGTCTCACCTGTCAGAGTCTTATCTAGACGCATCAATGATCCCATATTACTCCAACTACACACGCCCCACACCATAAGAGATCCTCCACCATCTTGAACAGTCCCTTGCTGACATGCAGGGTCCATGGATTCATGAGGTTGTCTCCATACCCGTAACCCGTACACGTCCATCTGCTCGATACAATTTGAAACGAGACTCGTCCGACCGGGCAACGTGTTTCCAGTCATCAACAGTCCAATGTAGGTGTTGACGGGGCCAGGCGAGGCTTAAAGCTTAGTGTCGCGCAGTCATCAAGGGTACACGAGTGAGCCTTCGGCTCCGAAAGCTCGTATCGATGATGTTTCGTTGAATGGTTCGGACGCTGACACTTGTTGATGGCCTAGCACTGAAATCTGCAGCAATTTGCGGAAGGGTTGCACTTCTGCCCCGTCGAACGATTCTCTTTAGTCGTCGTTGGTCTCGTTCTCGCAGGGTCTTTTTCCGGCCGCTGCGATGTCGGAGATTTGATGTTTTACCGGATTCCTGATATTCACGGTACACTCATGAAATGATCGTACGGGAAAATCCCCAGTTCATCGCTACCTCGGAGATGCTGTGTCTCATCACTGGTGCGCCGACTATAACACCACGTTCAAACTCAAATCTTAACCTGCCATTGTAGCGGTGGTAACCGATCTAACTACGCCAGACACTTGTCTTATATAGGCGTTGCCGACCGCAGCACTGTATTGTACCTGTTTACATATCTCTGCATTTGAATACCCGTGCCTATACCAGTTTCTTTGGTGCTTCAGTGTAGGCTGGTAAGTAAGTTCGTAGCGCTTCTGTTTTGTATGTTGCTGTTCCGGTTATTATGGGTTTGTTTACAGATTATCATTTTTTATTTGTAGTTCACTGTTGCTATTTGAATTTCATATAGGCATGTAGTCATTTGGAGATAGTCAGTGTAGCTGTGGACGCTAGAAAATGAAGTACCAAGTGGAGAAATCGGAACATTTGCGGCATATTCTTCTGTTTGAGTTCATTAGAGGGACGACAGCAGCGGAGGTAGCCAGAAACAGTTGCACCGTGTATGGGAATAATGCCATTGGATAGAACACTACAAGAAAATAGTTTTCTCGTTTTAAGTAGGATCGTTATCAAATTACTGCCGGGTCTGACGAATATCGTTTAAACGCATTAACACACAACGATCCACTTCAGTGAACTCGAGAACTGACAAATGTGATGAACTGTGATCGTTCCACCATCGTGCGATATGATAAGGAAACGACTAAACTGGAATGGGAAAGGTGCAGGGTATTTATTACAGATCATTTGTTAGTTCAAAGGGGACTTTTATTGGCTTTGAGCACTATGGGACTTAACACCTGAGGTCATCAGTCCCCTAGAATTTAGAACTACTTAAACGTAACTAACCTAAGGACATCACGGTCATCCATGCCCGAGGCAGGATTCGAACCTGCGACCGTAGCAGCAGCGCGGTTCCCGACTGAAGCGCCTAGAACCGCTCGGCCACAGCAGCCGGAAGTGACGCTAAAGATTAACATTCCAACACTTGGCTGGCCAAAGTGGGTGCTTGAAATTAATGAATATAACTTACAGTAAGTGTATTAATATAAAATTACACAAGTCTTGTACCTGACGAGCTGAGGCCCGTTAAACACTAATACTTTATGCAACGAACACAGGAACAATTCTCAACACAAATATCCAATATCTTATCAATCAGAGAAGCCCCGTGGGCATAATCAAGACACTGACGTGGAAAAATAATAATATACCATGTAACAAATTGAGCATTAGACCAATATTAAAACTGTAAAGTTAAAACCAAACTTCAAACAGGGAAAACATGGAAAGGGCAGGTACGGCGAGCCAGGACTCAATAAGATGGCTTAGAATACTGGTTAATTTAACGCCCGGTTGCTACTGCGAGAGAGAAACTCAAGTTCTGAGGGATGTCGTAGCAAGCCAGGAGGCCGATGAACCAGTAACAGGCAACACTCGGGGCAGCGCCTCCAAACGCTATGAACAACTCGGGAAGCCGAGGGCAAACAAGCAGACATATAATTCATGCATAATAATCATAGAACATATGAAAATCCGCGGACCAGAACAAGAAACTCAATCCGAGCGTAGCCCCAAGCTGTAATCAAACCTTACGTATTACAACAACAATATTATATTGAGCATACTAAGAGGATTAACCGGTTAATCTTACAATAAAATATAACAACAAGTTAATGTAATAACCAAGAAATCACAGGGTACTCAAACACATTAAGTGGCGAAAAGGTAGTAGTCAAATCGTGAGGGCTAACACGCAAACGATTATAATACCAATTATATGTAGAACAATAAATACTAATTTTCTTGAAAGGGGCAAAATTTCATCAGAGTTATGGGACTTAATTACTCAACTGAGGTAAGATTCACAGTGTCGTTAGCGTTTGCTTACCGCGGCCGTAGCCAATTTTATAGCCGGAACGTCAGTCAGGGAAACAACAACTTCCAATGGCAAAGAAGACTCGGTTTCGACCTCAGTGGTCACTAATACACATTGCGTCCTAGAACATGTGACACAATTAATTTCAGGCCCCAAAACACATCAGATATGGCACTCAGATAATTTGAAACAGAGGCACAAAACCTACATTTAACACTCGAGACAGAGTGACGGAGAACCTCAGGTAATCCAGGTAAGCAACTACAACACGGGAGCACGTGTGGGAAAGGGCCGAACAGACGGCACCACAAAATGGAGAGCACTCCAATAGCCACATCAGCAACTGTGCCTCCTTAATCCAAGGGAAACCGGCTGCGTCGACATAGGTTAAAAAATCGGGTGTGTGGGTACCGCATGTTGCAACCCAAAATCACAATAATCAACGGATAGCCATATATGCATCTAAGCTTGCTCGTCATCAGTTGGCTCTTGAACACAAACCATTTCTACCCTGTATCGTTACTGGTCTTATGCTAACATATGGAGAAGAAAGGAGTGGTTGAGCCCAAACGATGCAACAACTCACCGCACGAATAGCTGTGCACATCCACAAAAGATAATGTTATGCATCTCGTGGAACAACGACGGCGTGGTGTATTACGAATTGCTTCCCCCAGTGCTGGCATTCATTGGCAACAACTGAGACTCCTTGCAGACGTAATCCAAGAACAACGCCCAGGAATACCACGTGAAGCCTACCCCACGATAGCGCCCATCCGTATTCTGCTAGGCTGACAAAAAACACTATACAGCAGTTGGATTGGTAAGTCATTCCGTACCCACCTTTTCACCTGATACGCCCTTCACTTCTTTCGCTCTCTATCGAACAGCCTTAAAGGAACTTCCTTTCCGGATGTAAATGCACTCCGAACATGGGTCGCCGACTTCTTCGCCTTACAGCTACGTGATTTCTACAGTTGCGAAATCGACGAGCTACACCAGCGTTGGCCCCTGTAGTGGATACATTGATACATATGGAGGGCACCCCCTGCCCCCCAGCGTGCGGGCCTCTAACACATACTACCAGAAATATCGAGGCCATTCTAGTGATCTCGATACGTTATTCTGCCTGGCATTTGTTCGAGAAAAGTCTCGAATATTCTACTGTTTTCTTGTACAGAGAACCTTCGATACGTAGCGTTATAAATACTGACTATTCGCCGAATATGATATTAGTTAACATTCAAAAGAAGAAATATTAAGACTGGAGAACGAGTAAGCAAAAAGTCCTAGACCCGTAACAATATTTCTACTAATAACGTCATACGAGTTAGGTATGGGAAACTATTGATGCGTATATCTCCGGTAATAGTGACTGTCGAGAAGATTCCTAACAACGCTTTGTTTCTATATAAGTCCTCTATCGCATTCACTAGAGAGGAACGGAATCGACAATAACAGTCCGGCACACATAAATTGCCGGATGACGTTATCATTGGAATCTCGCCCTTATATATTACGTCGTAAGGTACATATTGGTTTGTCGCTTTCACAGTAGGTATTTCATCACACTCCATAAAAGTATGGAAGTGAACATTCCGGCAGGGAATGTTCTCGAAATAACCGAGACACAATTACATGGGAAGCAGAGTCTCTGCCAGGTAGTCAGTTTGAAAGCTACAATTGTTGCGATAACTTGGAAGTGAGAAAAAGTGAACAACTGCGATTATTGGCTGTTACCACGGACTTGTTGGAACACATGAGGCATTACTGACCCTACGACTTATCTTAGAAGAAAGGTTCAGGAAAGGCAAACCTAAGTTTCTAGCATTTGTAGACTTACAGAAACCTTTTGACAATGTTGACTGGAATACTCTCTTTCAAATTCTGAAGGTGGCAGGGGTAAAATACAGGGAGCGAAAGGCTATTTACAATTTGTACAGAAACCAGATGGCAGTTATAAGAGTCGAGGGACATGAAAGGGAAGCAGTGGTTGGGAAGGGAGTGAGACAGGTTTGTAGCCTGTCCCCGATGCTATTCAATCTGTATATTGAGCAAGCAGTAAAGGAAACAAAAGAAAAGTTCGGAGTAGGTATTAAAATCCATGGAGAAGAAATAAAAACTTTGAGGTTCGCCGATGACATTGTAATTCTGTCAGAGACAGCAAAGGACTTGCAAGAGCAGTTGAACGGAACGGACAGTGTCTTGAAAGGAGGGTATAAGATGAACATCAACAAAAGCACAACAAGGATAATGGAATGTAGTCAAATTAAGTCGGGTGATGCTGAGGGAATTAGATTAGTAAATGAGACAAAGTAGTAAAGAAGTTTTGCTATTTGTGGAGCAAAATAACTGATGATGGTCGAAGTAGAGAGGATATAAATTGTAGACTGGCAATGGCAACGAAAGCGTTTCTGAAGAAGAGAAATTTGTTAACATCGAGTATTAATTTAAGCGCCAGGAAGTCGTTTCTGAAAGTATTTGTATGGAGTTTGGCCATGTATGGAAGTGAAACATGGACAATGAATAGTTTATACAAGAAGAGAATAGAAGCTTTCGAAATGTGGTGCTACAGAAGAATGCTGAAGATTAGATAGGTAGATCACATAACTAATGAGGAGGTATTGAATATCATTAGCGCCCCCTCCTTGAGGTTTTTCTGTATCAGCCACTGTCGTTGGCAGACCTTTGTAAATAGTAAAGGAGAATATATTACTGATGACTAAAGTTTCTGTTACGTGTATCTGTCGCGTTTATTAAACTTATGGAAAACACTACGAACTCATGCACCAACCCAATGTGTTGTGGTCTTCAGTCCTGAGACTGGTTTGGCGCAGCTGTCCATGCTACTCTATCCTGTGCAAGCTTCTTCATCTCCCAGTACGTACTGCAGCCTACATCCTTCTGAATCTGCTTAGTGTATTCATTTCTTGGTTTCCCTCTACGACTTTTACCCTCCACGCTACCCTCCAGTACTAAATTGGTGATCCCTTGATGCCTCAGAACATGTCCTACCGCCGTGCGGTTCTAGGCTCTACAATCTGGAGCTGAGCGACGGCTACGGTCGCAGGTTCGAATCCTGCCTCGGGCATGGATGTGTGTGATGTCCTTAGGTTAGTTAGGTTTACTTAGTTGTAAGTTCTAGGCGACTGATGACCTCAGAAGTTAAGTCGCATAGCGCTCAGAGCCATTTGAACCATTTTTGAATCGTGTCCTACCAACCGATCCTTTCTTCTAGTCAAGTTGTGCACAAACACCTCTTCTCCCCAATTCTATTCAATACCTCCTCATTAGTTATGTGATCTACCCACCTAATCTTCAGCATTCTTCTGTAGCACCACATTTCGAAAGCTTCTATTCACTTCTTGTGTAAACTATTTATCCTCCATGCTTCACTTCCATACATGGCTACACTCCACACAAATACTTTCAGAAACGACTTCCTGACACTTAAATCAATACTCAATTTTAACAAATTTCTCTTCTTCAGAAACGGTTTCCTTGCCATTGCCAGTCTACATTTTATATCCTCTCTACTTCGACCATCATCAGTTATTTTTCTCCCCAAATAGCATAACTCCTTTACTACTTTAAGTGTCTCATTTCCTAATCTAATTCTCTCAGCGTCACCCGACTTAATTCGACTACATTCCATTATCCTCGTTTTGCTTTTGTTGATGTTCATCTTATACCCTCCTTTCAAGACACTGTCCATTCTGTTCAACTGCTCTTGCAAGTCCTTTGCTGTCTCTGACTGAATTACAATGTCATCGGCGAACCTCAAAGTTTTTGTTTCTTCTCCATGGATTTTAATGCCTACTCCAAACTTTTGTTTTGTATCCTTTACTGCTTGCTCAATATACAGATTGAATAACATCAGGGAGAGGCTACAACCCTGTCTCACTCCCTTCCCAACCACTGCTTCCCTTTCATGTCCCTCGACTCATAACTGCCATCTGGTTTCTGTACAAATTGTAAATAGCCTTTCGCTCCCTGTATTTTACCCCTGCCACCTTCAGAATTTGAAAGAGAGCATTCCAGTCAACATTGTCAAAAGCTTTCTGTAAGTCTACAAATGCTAGAAACGTAGGTTTACCTTTCCTTAATTTTTCTTCTAAGATAAGTCGTAGGGTCAGTATTGCCTCACGTGTTCCAACATTTCTACGGAATCCAAACTGATCTTCCCCGAGGTCGGCTTCTATCAGTTTTTCCATTCGTCTGTAAAGAATTCGCGTTAGTATTTTGCAACTGTGACTTATTAAACTGATAGTTCGGCAATTTTCACATATGTCAACACCTGCCTTCTTTGGGATTGGAATTTTTATATTCTTCCTGAAGTCTACGGGTATTTCGCCTGTCTCATACATCTTGCTCACCAGATGGCAGAGTCTTGACAGGACTCGCTCTTCCCAACGGCTGTCAGTAGTTCTAATGGAATGTTGTCTACTCCCGGGGCCTTGTTTCGACCCAGTATTTCATAAGTAAACTTAAACAAATGTAGTGCCCTACGTAAAACGTTCAGCTTTGTTTCGTTGTTAGTTTGAGTGTTATTCCGCTTTGAAATCGTCAGAGCACTGTGAATCTCCCTGTGACCAGTAGAGGCGGCGCTGGAGCGCGACCGCCGTGTCGGCCGCCCCCTCCCCCCGCCCCTACGCCGCGGCTCACGCTCGCCTGAGCTGGCTCCAATGCCCGCCCCGCCAGCACGGCGTGTGTCCGCCGGAATCGCCGCCCGCCAGTGCCCTTGTCATCGAGCAATGACGCGTCACGCAGCACCCCCTAGAACGCACGCCGCCAGCGTATCAGCGCCTGCCGCGTGGCGCCCAAACGGCACACGCATCCCCTACGCGCCAGCTCCCGCTACTGTCTCGGAAGCCTTTCTATCGTACCAGTACACTCCCAATTACGGATGGGAAAAACCGACCAGTTGTAACAATACGAGTCAAGATAGATGTACGAGGTGCATTCAAGTTCTAAGTCCTCCGATTTTTTTTCTAATTAACTACTCACCCGAAATCGATGAAACTGGCGTTATTTCTCTACGTAATCGCCCTGCAGACGTACACATTTTTCACAACGCTGACGCCATGATTCCATGGCAGCGGCGAAGGCTACTTTAGGAGTCTGTTTTGACTACTGGAAAATCGCTGACGCAATAGCAGCACGGCTGGTGAATGTGCGGCCACGGAGAGTGTCTTTCATTGTTGGAAAAAGCCAAAAGTCACTAGGAGCCAGGTCAGGTGAACAGGGAGCATGAGGAATCACTTCAAAGTTGTTATCACGAAAAAATGTTGCGTTACGTTAGCTCGATGTGCAGGTGCGTTGTCTTGGTGAAACAGCACACGCGCAGCCCTTCCCGGACGTTTTTGTTGCAGTGCAGGAAGGAATTTGTTCTTCAAAACATTTTCCTAGGATGCACCTGTTACCATAGTGCTCTTTGGAACGCAATGGGTAAGGATTATGCCCTCACTGTCCCAGAACATGGACACCACAATTTTTTCAGCACTGGCGGTCACCCGAAATTTTTTGGTGGCGGTGAATCTGTGTGCTTCCATTGAGCTGACTGGCGCTTTGTTTCTGGATTGAAAAATGGCATCCACGTCTCATCCATTGTCACAACCGATGAAAAGAAAGTCCCATTCATGCTGTCGTTGTGCGTCAACATTGCTTGGCAACATGCCACATGGGCAGCCATGTGGTCGTCCGCCAGCATTCGTGGCACCCACCTGGATGACACTTTTCGCATTTTCAGGTCGTCATGCAGGATTGTGTCCACAGAACCTATAGAAATGCCAACTCTGGAGGCGATCTGTTCAACAGTCATTCGGCGATCCCCCAAAACAATTCTCTCCACTTTCTCGATCATGTCGTCAGACCGGCTTGTGCGAGCCCGCGGTTGTTTCGGTTTGTTGTCACACGATGTTCTGCCTTCATTAAACTGTCGCACCCACGAACGCACTTTCGACACATCCATAACTCCATCACCACATGTCTCCTTCAACTGTCGATGAATTTCAATTGGTTTCACACCACGCAAATTCAGAAAACGAATGATTGCACGCTGTTCAACTAAGGAAAACGTCGCCATTTTAAGTATTTAAAACAGTTCTCATTCTCGCCGCTGGCGGTAAAATTCCATCTGCCGTACGGTGCTGCCATCTCTGGGACGTATTGACAATGAATGCGGCCACATTTTAAAACAATGCGCATGTTTCTATCTCTTTCCAGTCCGGAGAAAAAAAATCGAAGGCCTTAGAACTTGAATGCACCTCGTAACGGAACTTGAATAGCGTATTTGCATGTGATTCGATTTTTCTTTTTTTTTACGGTGAAAGTAAAGGTAGCTCAAGATATCTTTAACGTCCCCTCCTTGAGGTTTTTCTGTATCCGCCACTGGCGTTGGCAGACTTTTGTAAATAGTAAAGGAGAATATATTACTGATGACTAAAGCCTCTGTTACGTGTATCTGTCGATCTTTCGGTCTTGTCTGTATATTTATATATAATATTGCATGAATAAAGGCTGGGCGAGTGTAAAGCTATCGTTAAAAAAGCACGCCGCGCGAGTTGTTACGATTTGGTCGGTCATAATAATAATACCATGCTTTTGAATACAATTAAAATGTAACGGCGATACCTATTTAGTGTTATTGGAAATAATGTGTAGTAAATTAATGAGTAAGGTAGCCGATCCTATAAGAAGAGGTAAAATTGGGCATATTGAGGTGTTTTGCTTTATATCGACGAAGCCGATGATACGGCGTCATTTTTTTCGTTTACTCTTAGAAATGAACAAGTAAAGAAGTTCGCATTGTGCGTAGTGAAAAAATATAGGAGTGAGTTTTAAATAACTACGGTATACAATCAGAGTAACAAAAGGACATTTAGTTACACGAAATCGCGGATAGCGAAGTGTGGTCATTAAATTGAGTGCACCTACAGGGCAGTCAATTCCGGGATAAATCTATACGCATCTCACGAGGGACGCTGTATTGAGACCTTTTTTTTTATTATATCGCGGAGAGGGAGCTCCAATGAATGAAAAGGAGAAAAACGTTAACTTCTACGCGAACTCTTAATAACTGCAGATCGGAGAGAAAAGTGTGTAATTGTCTTACGCCTAACAAACATTCGAGGAGGCGGTGACTAATCTAGAAGAGTCAATTACAAAATACTGTATCATTATCATTGACTGTCGGTGTCGAGCAACCAAAACTGTTCATCAAAGGGTTTCGATGGAACTTGGGAGTAGGGTTCAGGCACTTGCATATACTCCGCATCAGAGTGTGAATGAGTGGTGAATGCGAAATAAAAGAGTGAACAAAGTTACGTTAAATAAAACAGAAGAAACAAGACAGTTTGGTCGTATCTGTTACTATTCCATAAACTAACATTTCTTAACGGTGTACTAAGCCTTTATAGACGATCGTTATGACAATTTGCTTCGAAGCGATCTCGTTACGAGTTAACGTTGGAAATACAGAAGCGTCCGATCTTACCCGTCGGCTTTGACCCATGACGTCACAAATATGGCAGAAACGACCATAAACGACAATTCCAGTATGGCGGATATAAAAACATCGCATACGTATCATAAACACTGAAATACACAGGTTTCACAAAAAGCCTAATGACTCTAACGGGACAAGCGTGGGAAATTGGGGGTTTTTGGGTGGGGAGAAACTAAATATACACAAATGTAGCCACCGACCGCCATACAAAACCACGCAAAACGACGAAAAAAATCAACATCACGAAACTGACCAAATACCAAAAAACACATTATTATCCAGAATCAGACACTTCCCTTGACCTACATAGATCTACAGTAACTCCCGATCCCATAAATTAGGATCGAACACTTCCCTTGACCTATATAGCTCAACAGAACCTCCCGATCACATCCCCCGATACAAAACTCAAAAAACACTTCCCTTAAACCTACATATATCTACAACAGCTCCCGATCCCATAAATTAGGATCGAACACTTCCCTTGACCTATATAGCTCAACAGAATCTCCCGATCCCATCCACCAATACAAAAATAAAAAAAACCACAAACCATAGCAAACAAACATTTCCCTTAAACCTACATACATCTACAGCAGCTCACGATCCCATAAATTGGGATCGAACACTTCCCTTGACCTATATAGCTCAACAGAATCTCCCGATCCCATCCCCCAACACAAAACTCAAAAAACACCACTAACCAAAGCAAACAAACACTTCCCTTAACCTACATACAACTACAGCAGCTCCCGATCCCATAAATTGTGATCGAACACTTCCCTTGACCTATATCACTCACTAATACAAATTCCACTTCAAAACCACGAACACAGACAGCACTCACCACTGAGCAACAGCAAACTGACCCCAACAAACCAAACAAACGTAAACCATGAACACACCACCAGAGGGCACGACAAACACCCCCACGACATCTACAAACACGCCACAATCACAAACCAAACTCCGCGCCGTAATGACGTCACACACCACAACACGCTTACGTCACGGGTCAAAGCCGATGAGTAAGATCGGAGGTTTCTGTTGACCCGTTACGTTTTGGGGACCTGGTCAAGAGAGGGTAGTTCGTAGATCCTGACTACTGCAGCTATTCTGGAATCAGGTGCTACCGTGACCGTTGTGTGTTGTCAGACTTAAGGTTACCATATCTCATGCTCTAAGATCGACGCGCCTTTCCACTTGGTATAACGGTGCCTCACGGCAACAACGACAACGCCGACGACAAAGGAAGATACGGTAGACAGTTAAAACCGATACCGGTACTGTACTTCCGAATAACGCGTATTTTCCGGTATTTTTTTTGTCTCAGTTGTAACAGTGTTTTTGTAAACCTTATTACTAATAAAACCGAAATATCGATTAGTCATAGCAGCAGCGCTAACTTTTTTTCGTTTTTGAATGAACCTGTTTTTAAAAAAGGAAGCAGTTTTTATTTGTAAAATTTGCGTTGGTTTTAAACATTGTGTTTTGTAGAAAACGAGAAAAGTGATCGATGGTATTTTATCAACAATACCAACAGCAACAAACGCATTGCATAAAGTTACCTTCACACTGGAAACCAACTCCAATAAACTCGGCTGACAACTGTTTTCAACTCGGAGCTTGACATAGTTTTCAACTGTTGTCAAAAGTTGTTTGAAGTCACGAATGTGAACAACTAGTTGAGGGAAGTTTTGTCTCTAGTTGGTAGTTTACGGTCAGTGAGCAAAAACACGGCAGAGTTGTGTGATTTGCGCATGCGCATTTGCCGTGTCGTCTGCTGTGTTTCTTTCGACAATGGCAACTCACCGGTCGTCAATAAATCCAACAATTGAGCTTTTATTAGAAAGTGAAATGAGGAAACCTCTGTAGGATCCTTCTGATTCGGCATATAAAGACAAATAAAAAAGGAAAGATTTGTTGATAGAAGTTTCGGATAAAATTCGTGTACCGCTTGTGGAGTGTGAAAGGAAATGGGCAAATATGAAAACACTGTACAATCGTGAGCATTGTAAAATGGTCAGAATTAGAGATGGGCAAACTGAAACACGTAACTGTTTCGAAACAAATGAAACAGTACAATGTAATGTTTCGATACGCAATCTAATAAACCTACACATTTTATCATCTTGAATGTCTACTGTATACGTATGTCCATATAAACACAAATGAGGTGCGAGAGCGCTATTCATGTCGCAGAAAGTATGAAACTATCACTTAGGCGTCTTGGCAATTTCGTATTTCCTGCAGCAAATGCGCTGCTTTCGTGTCGTGTGACTTTCATACTCTTCAATTGGCTGAGGACAGCCATAGCTGAAGACAGAACCCCCACGAACGGAACTGGAGGTGGGAGCAAACTGCAGAAACAACGGATATGCTACTGGGATTCCCACATTCCGTTAGTATGGGTAATATACCCATCGTCCTAATTTCCATGCACACAAAGGGAATCATTGTGGATAATAGGCACAGTGACTATAGACTCACAAATAACGCCAAATAATTCGAATAAATAACAAAATATAACAGAAATAAATTTTGTCTTTCAAGGTGTTTCGAACCGTTACTATAATTTCACCACGCCTCCCAGCCCTTCCTGTTCACCATTACACTATCAGTGATATGTCAAACAGATTGCTTGCAATTATACCTACATCAAATTTATGTATATGTCACTCTACGCCGTTTTTTATTCAAAATGTTGTAGGCATACTTGCGTTTCTTAATATGATTACTGTACATGAACAGAGAAGCGTATGTTATAAAAAAAGTGTAATTTAGCTGAATGATTTTCACATATTTATTATTTTGAATGTGAATAGTATGCGTTGTTTTATTGTTTGGTTAGTGTTTATAAAGCAGATGTTACGCCATTTCGGAATAGAACAGTCAGCTAGAAACGAAGCTTTATTTTCGGATATCTTAAGCTTCATGCTATTGCTTGTCAAAAAGACTTCGACACCCTTGAAAGTGTTTCATGAAGTGGTATGTTGAGTTTCAGTACCTGTGCCGAGCCCGAATCTCGTCCGACACAGAGCGGAATGAAACATCACTGTTTCGAAACAATTAGTCCGTTCCAAGCACAGGTGGACTGAAACAGCCTAATTTTGAAACAACGATAAACGATACAGTTTTTGTGTCTGGCTCGAGATCGAATCTGGTCCGATTATCCGAGACAGGAGAGGAATGAAACACCACTGTTTCGAAACAGTGAACCACAGCCGTTCCGAAACACTGAAACAGTTCCACGTATCGATACACTGTATCGAAACATAGAAACAGTGGCCAAGTCTAGTCAGAATTAAAAGTGGGTCTGGGACGTACCGAAATGGACATTTTAAGAGCGTATGAAGTATTTGGAAGGCGTGAACAAGCCAGGGAGAAAAATATTTACAATCGTAAGTAAAACGTCATTCATTAGCGTAATTGAAACTGAAAGACTTTTAGTCTGAAATTTTGTTATTACAACTGTATTTTCACCAGAAATATATTTATTTCTCTTGTCATATCATTTTGTCAACATCTGATACAAAGTAGTTTGAAAATTAATGGCTTACATTGTTAATAACTAAAGCTTTAAGGTTTTTCTTCGGAAGTTTTTAATTGCTTTGTTTTTCACTCGATGTATATTTTTTCATGTTTCTCTTGCCATTTCGGTTTACCAACATCCGATACAAAGTAGATTGTAAATTCATGCCATGTATTCTTTACGGTTCTTCCTGCGTTGCCTCCCTTCGTCTGAAGACTTGTATTTTGCGGAATCATCCTCCAACTGCCATCCGAAACCCTGCCTGTTTCTGGATCTTCCACATCAAAACTGCCAGGTGATAAGTAAACTGTGGCACTTCTTTATTTCTTCTGTGCAAAGACACAGTTGTAAAAGTCACTAATGTTGCTTTTTCAGGACTTAGTGCATAGTAGTTCTAAGACAGCGAAAAACATCGTACAATATTTCAATAAATGCTTCACAATTCTTCTAGCGCGAGATATTCGGTAATTACACACTCTTTCGTGGCTGCCTTTCTCTTGCCACCCCGCGTATGGTTTCATTATGTACTCTGAAAGAACAAAAGCATTATCTCCCACCAAAACAAATGGCAAGTCTCCATAGCCAGAAGAGTTACAAGAGTGTGAAACTGTTGTCAACATTTTTCAACAGTTGTTAACGGTTGTAAGTTGTAAAAAATTGTTCAAATGGCTCTGAGCTCTATGCGACTGAACTTCTGAGGTCATCAGTCGCCTTAGAACTAATCAAACCTAACTAACCTACGGACATCACACACATCCATGCCCGAGGCAGGATTCGAACCTTCGACCGCAGCGGTCGCTCGGCTCCAGACTGTAGCGGCTAGAAACGCACGGCCACTCCGGCCGGCTGTAAGTTGTAACTCACAACAATTGCAAGTTCGTCAAACTCACAACAGTTGTATGTTTTTGTTTGTTGGAGTTGGTTTTCGGTGTGAAGGTATCTTAAGAATTGGTATAGCACTTGTAGAGACTGTTATGTCCCTCTTGCCGTATGTTGTGGTTTAACAGCGAAATTGCGAAAAAATTTGAATTTTTTAATTGCGTAATTTATTAGATTGATTCCTTAAGAACAACATCGCAAAGTTTCATAATCGAATTCTGGCCTGAAATATTTTTTAAAAATGTGTTTGAGTGCCTGCCACACCCCCTCTTTTCATGCTGTGAACAACACCTCCACGCTAGAAGTTTAGGCTCGATTCACACGGTGGGCAATGTCACGTCAACGTCAGTGACGTCACACACCGTCAAAAATCCACTTGCATTCACAATGGACAGAACGTCAAGCGAATTCAACCACGTTTTGGCGCGTTATTGGAAACTCGCAGAAGTGTTCACGAGAGAGGATGGCGGACATTATATTTAGTCTTGATGAACTTGCTACGATTGCAATTGCTTTAGATGATGAGGAAAGAGAGCAAGGCAAGACAATCAAAACGAACGTGGGTGAAGAAAATAATTTTGAAGAGAGTGTGTGAACGCGAATATCACACATTGTATAGAGAGCTGGAAGAAGAGGAGACGTCATTTTATAAATATTTACGAATGTCAAGACAGCATTTTTTTTTTTAATTTGCTGTGTTTGATAAGCAGCAGCATCAAGAAAGCAGACGCAAACATGCTCCGTGCAATTTCTCCACGAGAAAAACTAATGGTTTGTTTAAGGTGAGTCTGATGCTTCAGCTTTACCAGTTCCTTTGAGGATTACTGTTCTGTACCTTTACGTATTTTATAAAACAGAATATTTATTGTAATACTGCACACTATCAACAAATTGATATATAGGCTAAACATTCACAATTTATGGTCCCTTGTTATGTAGATCTAAATCTGCTACAGTTCGTCCTGCATAAACTTTGGCACTGCAGAGAACCAACTGCACACTGTATATGAATGTGGAACATCGAACTTTTTACTGCAGATGTACTTAAATACGCTGTATCCAAAAGAAATGTTGAGTGAGACTCAGTACCAGAAAGTATGTAAATAAATACTACACATAAGTAAACTACTAGCCAAAAAAACTATGTGGTGTAGAACACTCATATTTGCTTCGGAATGATAAGTATTACATATAAACATGGTCGAAATAAACTTTCACGACTCGCGAATAATTGTGAAATTGGAAAGCAGGAAGGCTCTAACCTCTGCCAAGTGTTTTCACCTCCTAATCGTGAGTACATACATACACAAATAGATGCAGGTGCGATGTTATACGTCTAAATACATTACACACAAAATAAATATAATATGCAGTAGGCCTACAATATTCATACAGTTATTTACCTGGGCGACCTATAACCAATCCAATTTTCTTCCATATTTCTTCTTTAAACAAAGCGTCGCTGTATTTTTTAGCAGCTCTTGTCATACAACTCCACACTTTGGCGAACACGTTCGATTAACTTCTCGTCGTTCATGTTATATAAACATTTTATAACTAAAAACTCAGTAGATATTTTCGCTGTGGAGAACACTGCTAGCAGAATCAAACTCGTGCCATGCGAGCAGCCGCAGAAAAGACAGAAAAGTAAGCAGTTCGCCAACCCCATGACCCCCACCGTCAACGTCAAACTATTCTTTCGAAGTATACCGGCCGGCAGGCAAACTAACGTTGACGTGACGTTGCCCACCGTGTGAACCCCGCCATTTGAAAGCACTGGACGAATATTTTGACGTCACGTGACCCACGTTGACGTTGACGTGACGTTGCCCACCGTGAGAATCGAGCCTTATTCTGTGTTTATACTTTGTTCACACAATCAAAACGAAATGCAGATGACTCTATAAGGCTGTGAGAAAGATTAACTTTGCGTGTTCCTTTTACAATGTGTTTTTTTAATAGTACATGCTACAAACTTATTTTAGGCTTTAGTTTTGAATATCTCAACCTAAAGAAATGGGTCGTAACTGAGGACGCATAACTGAAATAGTGTGAAAACAATGCAGGAAGCCATGTGGACCATATTCTTTCACGAATTTTCCACAGATAATGATCCTCAACATTCCCTTTGTGCCATATCGTGATGCAAACACCTTCAGGCAGAAGGCAGTGGAAAGCCATACACCCACAAACACGGTTTGCCGCCCGCCTTTTAGATGTTATAAAGCCAACTTTCAGGTACCCAGCCAATCCCGAACTGCTGAAAAAATGTGTACGTAGGAAAACACAGAATACAAATGATAGCTGCAATCAACTTATATAGATGTGTTGTCCAAAAACAGTATTTGTCTCCTCAATTGTTGTGGAGATAGCTGCGTGTGATGCCTATCTAGTGAGTGATCAATAGTGGAAATGTAGGTAGGATTAAGTGCCTGCAGAGACTAGGCTTCCATGGTGCATTCACACTGAAGATACTCAGAAGCATCGATGAAGCGCGACTGGACAAATCTCAGGCAGCAGAAGAAAAAAATGCAAAAGTTGGCTAGGGAAAAGAGGCAGGGGAAGGGATTACTCCAGGAAGACGAAGAAGAGAATAAAAATTATGGATATGGACAGCGTAAGTCGCTAGAGGTATAGCAATACCGTCAAAAATTGAAATAAAAACTTTACATTCGAACTGCCGTAAATTGACTTTTTTGAGCTATCATGTACCTTTTCTCAGGAACTATAAAAGCTAACATTCTGAAATTTGGCATTCTTCTTAAGAATTACTTACTGAATAATCCTGTGCAGCACTATTCCGTTATATTTCCTCTAGGAAAAGTTCTCCTTTAGAATTTGAGAAAAATAAATTAGTCCCGGGTAACACAAAACCGAAAAATTAATTTCAAAGCAACTATGACCTTAAACAGAAATCTGTTCCAATCGTTTTATTAGAATCTTATGCAAATGTAAACTAAAATTCTAGCTTTATTGCTTGAGTATTTTACGAGAAAAGGTGCATTATAGAAACAATGGTAATCAGAAATTCAAAACCTTATAAAATGTATGTCGATGCGCAATTTCAAACAAAAATTGCACAGAATGCCAAGCATTACATTGTACATAACAGTCTCAAGTTTTACTTTTTAACTGTAATATTTTTGGAGACATATATGTTTAAAACAATAGTAATTAGAAATTCAAAACCCGCTAAAATGTATGTCGATACGCAATTTCAAGCAAAAATTGCACAGAATACCAAGCATTACGTTGTACATAACACTCTCAAGTTTTACTTTTTAGCTGTAATATTTTTGGAGATATATATGTTTAAGTACAAGAATGCATTTTGCCCTACGTCTGTCCTTAAGGTAGACGTGTACGTGCAGTGTGTACGACTTGTCCCCGTCCTGGTCTGTATGGTAGTTCCTCGTTGCCATCGCCAGACATTCGTTGTCTTGCATAGAATGGCATCATCCCTATTCTGGAAATACTTGTATGAAGTGACGTACCAATGGAGTACTATGCTTCATTCGCTTCAAAAGATAAAATATCTGTCTGTCATTTCTATGAACTAATAAAAAGGGAGGAAATTACGGCAAAACTAGTAACTTAGAAAATCAACAATTAATTCATAGTGTACAATAAAATATAAAGTAGGTGATCTGCTGCCTGTGCCTGCATCATATGCCTTTATCTGCTGGTAGCTCTAGAGAACGGACAAATTAACACGAAAAACAGTCACAGAACCTCAGTTTTCACCCTGTAGCAGTGACTATTCTTAATGCCCATATAGTGACACGTTCCTAGATTACAACGTGATTTTTGGCAGACTTTCTAAAAATTAGAATCAATAAGAGAAAACTGTTTTTTTTTTTTTTTTTTGTAGTATTCAACCACTTATCATTTTTGGAGAAAAGCAGAGAACCGTGAAAGCATTAAGTTAGTATTCTGATTCTGTGTGTCTTGAAACTGAGAGTCAAAATTTTTAACCTTTGTTCGATTTCTGTGTTCATTACAGCGAATTACGCAGAACAGGGAATCAGCGATCATAAAGCGGTTACAGCATAGATGATTTCAGCCGTAAATAGAAATATTAAAAAAGGTAGGAAGATTTATCTGTGAATTCAATTTTCAATGAATTCGAAAGTAAAGTTCTATGTACTGACTTGGCAGAAAATCCTAAGAAATTTTGGTCCTATGTCAAAACGGTAGGTGGATCAAAACAAAATGTCCAGACCCTCTGGGACAAACAGCAGATTTCAGAATACTTGACAGCTCAACACAAAAGTTTTATCTCAAGCACAAATAGTGTTGAGGATCAGTGGACAAATTTCAAAACCATCGTACAATATGCATTAGTTGAGTATGTGCCAAGCAAGATCGTAAGAGATGGGAAAGAGCCACCGTGGTACAGCAACCGAGTTAGAAAACTGCTACAGAACCAAACGGAACTTCACAGCAAGCATAAACATAGCCAAAGCCTTGCAGACAAACAAAAATTACACGAAGCGAAATGTAGTGCGAGGAGAGCTATGCGAGAGGCTTTCAATGAATTCGAAAGTAAAGTTCTATGTACTCACTTGGTAGAAAATCCTAAGAAATTTTGGTCTTATGTCAAAGCGGTAGGTGGATCAAAACAAAACATCCAGACACTCTGTGACCAAAATGGTACTGAAACAGAGGATGACAGACTAAAGGCCGAAATACTAAATGTCTTTTTCCAAAGCTGTTTCACAGAGGAAGACTGTGCACTGTAGTTCCTTCTCTAGATTGTCGCACAGATGACAAAATGGTAGATATCGAAATAGATGACAGAGGGATAGAAAAACAATTAAAATCGCTCAAAAGAGGAAAGGCCGCTGGACCTGATGGGATACCAGTTCGATTTTATACAGAGTACGCGAAGGAACTTGCCCCCCTTCTTGCAGCGGTGTACCGTAAGTCTCTAGAAGAGCGCAGCGTTACAAAGGACTGGAAAAGGGCACAGATCATCCCCGTTTTCAGGAAGGGACGTCGAACAGATGTGCAGAACTATAGACCTATATCTCTAACGTCGATCAGTTGTAGAATTTTGGAACACGTATTATGTTCGACTATAATAACTTTTCTGCAGACTAGAAATCTACTCTGTAGGAATCAGCATGGGTTTCGAAAAAGACGATCGTGTGAAACCCAGCTCGCGCTATTGGTCCACGAGAGTCAGAGGGCCGTAGACACGGGTTCCCAGGTAGATGCCGCGTTTCTTGACCTCCGCAAGGCGCTTGATAGAGTTCCCCACAGTCGTTTAATGAACAAAGAGCATATGGACTATCAGACCAATTGTGTGATTGGATTGAAGAGTTCCCAGATAACAGAACGCAGCATATCATTCTCAATGGAGAGAGGTCTTCCGAAGTAAGAGTGATTTCAGGTGTGCCGCAGGGGAGTGTCGTAGGACCGTTGCTATTCACAATACATATAAATAACCTGGTGGATAACATCGGAAGTTCACTACGGCTTTTTATGGATGATGCTGTAGTATGTCGAGAGGTTGTAACAATGGAAAATTGTACTGAAATGCTGTTGGATCTGCAACGAATCGATGCATGGTGCAGGGAATGGCAGTTCAATCTCAATGTAGACAGGTTTAATGTGCTGCTAATACATAGAAAGAAAGATCCATTATCATTTAGGTAAAACATAGCATGTCAGCAACTGGAAGCAGTTAATTCCATAAATTATCTGGGATTAGGCATTAGGAGTGATTTAAAATGGAATGACCATATAAAATCAATCGTCGGTAAAGCAGATGCCAGACTGAGATTCATTGGAAGAATCCTAAGGAAATGCAGCCAGAAAACAAAGGAAGTAGGTTACTGTACACTTGTTCGCCCACTGCTTGAATACTGCTCAGCGGTGTGGGATCCGTACCAGATAGGGTTGATAGGAGAGATAGAGAAGATCCAACGGAGAGCAGCGCGCTTCGTTACAGGATCGTTTAGTAATCGCGAAAGCGTTACAGAGATGATAGATAAACTCCAGTGGAAGACTCTGCAAGAGAGACGTTCAGTTGCTCGGTACGGGATTTTGTTGAAGTTTCGAGAATATACCTTCACCGAGGAGTCAAGCAGTATATTGCTCCCTCCTACGTATATCTCGCGAAGAGACCATGAGGATAAAATCAGAGAGATTAGAGCCCACGCAGAGGCATACCGACAATGTTTCTTCCCACGAACAATACGAGACTGAATAGAATGGAGAACCGATAGAGTTACTGAAGGTACCCTCCGCCAAACACCGTCAGGTGGCTTGCGGACTATGGATGTATATTACAGGGAACAACAGGAATAAAAAAACCGAAAATTGATTACTTCAGAAACCGGATATTTTGAGCGGTTTTAAAAGTAAAGTTAAACTAGCATGAAAAAAAAAGAAAAAAACGATATAACCGAAAACCCGTGGCTTCAGCCATAATCGCCATCTCTACTCTCATTTCTTTAAAGAATCGAACACAGATGCTAAAAGTGCTTAAAACGTTATATTGCTTTACAATGAAGTTAATGTGTCAAATAATAGGGTCATTCAAAGAGTTCTGAGTACTGTAAGGCAGAACTGAAGAAAATTATTTAGTTTACCGCCCTTCAATACACAGTGAGCTGACAAATGAATTGAAATGATCGTATGGCTTATATTGGCCGGCATATCCCCTTCGGGGTTCGGCCGCCGTATTGCAAGTCTTTTTAGTTGATGCCACTTCGACGACTTGCGTGTGTCACTGATGATGAAAATGATAATGACAAAAGTCATAGGATAGTTATATGTACGCGCGCAGATGGCGGTATATCACGTACACAAAGTATAAAAGGACAGTGCACTGGAGGAACTGTCATTTGTACTCAGGTGACTCATGCGAAATGGTTTCAGACGTGATTATGGCCCCTCCACGGGATTTAACATGTTGTTGTTGTTCTCTTCAGTCCTGAGACTGGTTTGATGCAGCTCTCCATGCTACTCCATCCTCTGCAATCTTCTTCATCTCCCAGTACTTACTGAAACCTACATCCTTCTGAATCTGCTTAGTGTATTCATATCTTGGTCTCCCTCTACGATTTTTACCCTCCACGCTGCCCTCCTATGCTAAATTTGTGATCCCTTGATGCCTCAGAACATGTCCTACCAACCGGTCCCTTCTTCTTGTCAAGTTGTGCCACAAACTCCTCTTCTCCCCAATTCTATTCAATACCTCCTCATTAGTTATATGATCTACCCATCTAATCTTCAGCATCCTTCTGTAGCACCACATTTCGAAAGCTTCAATTCTCTTCTTGTCCAAACTATTTATCGTCCATGTTTCACTTCCATACATCGCTACACTCCATACAAATACTTTCAGAAATGACTTCCTGACACTTAAATCTATACTCGATGTAAACAAATTTCTCTTCTTCAGAAACGCTTTCCTTGCCATTGCCAGTCTATATTTTATATCCACTCTACTTCGACCATCATCAGTTATTTTGCTCCCCAAATAGCAAAACTCCTTTACTACTTTAAGTGCCTCATTTCCTAATCTAATTCCCTCAGCATCACCCGACTTAATTCGACTACATTCCATTATCCTGGTTTTGCTTTTATTGATGTTCATCTTATACCCTCCTTTCAAGACACTGTCCATTCCGTTCAACAGCTCTTCCAAGTCCTTTGCTGTCTCTGACAGAATTACAATGTCATCAGCGAACCTCAATTTTTTTATTTCTTCTCCATGGACTTTAATACCTACTCCGAATTTTTGTTTTGTTTCCTTTACTGCTTGCTCAAAATACAGATTGAATAACATCGGGGACAGGCTACAACCCTGTCTCACTCCCTTCCCAACCACTGCTTCCCTTTCATGTCCCTCGACTCTTATAACTGCCATCATTTTTCTGTACAAATTGTAAATAGCCTTTCGCTCCCTGTATTTTACCCTCCCACCTTTAGAATTTGAAAGAGAGTATTCCAATCAACATAGTCAAAAGCTACAAAGTGCTACAAGTCTACAAGTGCTAGAAATGTATGTTTGCCTTTCCTTAATCCATTTTCTAAGATAAGTTATGGTTCAAATGGCTCTGAGCACTATGGGACTCAACTGCTGAGGTCAGTAGTCCCCTAGAACTTAGAACTAGTTAAACCTAACTAACCTAAGGACAACACAAACATCCATGCCCGAGGCAGGATTCGAACCTGCGAACGTAGCGGTCTTGCGGTTCCAGACTGCAGCGCCTTTAACCGCACGGCCACTTCGGCCGGCTAAGATAAGTCGTAGGGTCAGTATTACCTCATGTGTTCCAACATTTCTGCGGAATCCAAACTGATCTTCGCCGAGGTCGGCTTCTACGTTTTTCCATTCGTCTGTAAAGAATTCGAGTTAGTATTTTGCAACTGTGACTTATTAAACTGATAGTTGGGATTGGAATTATTATATTCTTCATGAAGTCCGCGGGTATTTCGCCTGTCTCATACATCTTGCTCACCAGATGGTAGAGTTTTGTCAGGACTGGCTCTCCCAAGGCCGTCAGTAGTTCTAATGGAATGTTGTCTACTCCCTGGGCCTTGTTTCGACTCAGGTCTTTCAGTGCTCTGTCAAACTCTTCACGCAGTAATCTCCCATTTCATCTTCATCTACATCCTTTTCCATTTCCATAATACTGTCCTCAAGTACATCGCCCTTGTATAGACCCTCTATATACTAATTCCACCTTTCTGCTTTCCCTTCTTTGCTTAGAACTGGGTCTCCATCTGAGCTCTTGATATTCATACAAGTGTCTCTTTTTTCTCCAAAGGTCTCTTTAATTTTCCTGTAGGCAGTGTCTATCTTACCCCTAGTGAGATAAGCCTCTACATCCCTACATTTGTCCTCTAGCCATCCCAGCTTAGCCATTTTGCACTTCCTGTCGATCTCATTTTTGAGACGTTTGTATTCCTTTTTGCCTGCTTCATTTACTGCATTTTTATATTTTCTCCTTTCATCAATTAAATTCAATATTTATTCTGTTACCCAAGGATTTCTATTAGCCCTCGTCTTTTTACCTACTTGATCGTCTGCTGCCTTCACTACTTCATCCCTCAGAGCTACCCATTCTTCTTCTACTGTATTTCTTTCCCCCATTTCTGTCAATTGTTCCCTTATGCTCTCCCTGAAACTCTCTACAACCTCTGGTATAGTCAGTTTATCCAGGTCCCATCTCCTTAAATTCCCACCTTTTTGCAGTTTCTTCAGTTTTAATCTACATTTCATAACCAATAGATTGTGGTCAGAGTCTACCTATGCCCCTGGAAATGTCTTACAATTTAAAACCTGGTTCCTAAATCTGTGTCTTACCATTATATAATCTATCTGATACCTTCTAGTATCTCCAGGATTCTTCCATGTATACAACCTTCTTTTATGATTCTTGAACCAAGTGTTAGCTCTGATTAAGTTATGCTCTGTGCAAAATTCTACCAGACGGCTTCCTCTTTCATTTCTTAGCCCCGATCCATATTCACCCACTATGTTTCCTTCTCTCCCTTTTCCTCCTCTCGAATTCCAGTCACCCATGACTATTAAGTTTTCGTCTCCCTTCACCACCTGAATAATTTCTTTTATCTCATCATAATTTCATCAATTTCTTCATCATCTGCAGAGCTAGTTGGCATATAAACTTGTACTACTGTAGTTGGCAAGGGCTTCGTGTCTATCTTGGCCACAATAATGCGTTCACTATGCTGTTTGTAATAGTTTACCGGCACTCCTATTTTTTTATTCATTATTAAACCTACTCCTGCATTACCCCTACTTGATTTTGTGTTTATAACCCTGTATTCACCTGACCAAAAGTCTTGTTCCTCCTGCCACCGAACTTCAGTAATTCCCACTATATCTAACTTCAACCTATCCATTTCCCTTTTTAAATTTTCTATATGCCCGATTAAGGAATCTGACATTCCACGCTCCGATCCGTAGAATGCGTTTTCTTTCTCCTGATAACGACGTCCTCTTGAGTAGTCCCCGCCCGGAGATCCGAATGGGGGACTATTTTACCTCCGGAATGTTTTACCCAAGAGGACGCCATCATCATTTAACCATACAGTAAAGCTGCATGCCCTCGGGAATAATTACGGCTGTAGTTTCCCCTTGCTTTCAGCCGTTCGCAGTACCAGCACAGCAAGGCCGTTTTGGTTAGTGTTGCTGGCCAGATCAGTCAATCATCCCCTGCAACATTTAACATACGTTGAACATATAATGGTGGTTGGGGCTAGATGGTAGACATTCCACTTCAGAAATCTTTAGGGAATTCAACATTCTGAGATCCACAGTCTGTCCAGGATGTGCCGAGAAGACCAAATTTCAGGCGTTACATCTCACCACGAACAACGCAGTGGCCGACGGCCTTCTCTTAACGACCGAGAGCAGCGACCTTTGTGTAGAATTGTCAGTGCTAACAGACAAGCAACACTGAATTAAATAAACGCAGAAATCAAGGTGGGACGTACGACGAACGTATCCGTTAGGAGAGGGTGCCGAAATTTTTTTTGAAGAGGCTATGGCAGCATACGACCGATGCGAGTGCCTTTACTAACAGCACATCACCTGAAAAGCCTCTACTGACCTAGTGTAGTTGGAACCTAGAAAACTGGAAAAACGTGGCCTAGTCAGATCAATCCCAATTTCAGTTGGTGGGCCACACCCCACGAAGCCATGGACCCAACATGTCAACAAGGCCTTGCACGAGCTGGTGATGGCTCAGTAATGGTGTTGTGGGCTGTGTTTACATGGAACGAACTGAGCCCTCTGGGTCAACCGAATTGACTATTAACGGAGAACATTTGCAGCCATTCATTGATTTGGTGTTCCCAAACAACGATGGAATTTTTATGGATGACAATACGCCATGTCACAAGAACATAATTGTTTTGACTGGTTTGAAGAATAGTCTGGAAAATTCGAGCCACTGATTTGGCCACCCAAATTGCCCGACATGAATACCATCAAATCTTTATCGTACATAATCGAGAGATCAGGTAGTACTTACAATCCTGCACCGACAACACTTCCGCAATTATGGCTGGCTATAGAGGCAACTTGGCTCCGTATTTCTACAAGGGCAGTACAGCGACTTGAGTCCATGCCACGCCGGGTTGCTGCTCTACGCCGATCTAAAGGAGGTCCGACACGGTATCAGTATGAATCCCCTGTCTTTTGTCACATTAGTATAAGATGGAATTGAAAAAATAATTTACTTAACAAAATACACTACTGGCCATTAAAATTGCTACACCACGAAGATGACGTGCTACAGACGCGAAATTTAACCGACAGGAAGAAGATGCTGTGATAGGCAAATAATTAGCTTTTCAGAGCATTCATACAAGGTTGGCGCCGGTGGCGACACCTACAACGTGCTGACACGAAGAAAGTTTCCAACCGATTTCTCATACACAAACAGCAATTGACCGGCTTTGCCCGGTGAAACGTTGTAGTGATGCCTCGTGTAAGGAGGAGAAATGCGAACCATCACGTTTACGACTTTGATAAAAGTCGGATTGTAGCCTATCGCGATTGCGGTTTATCGTATCGCGACACTGCTGCTCGCGTTGGTCGAGATCCAATGACTGTATGGAATCGGTGGGTTCCGGAGGGTAATACGGAACGCCGTACTGGATCCCAACGGCCTCGAATCACTAGCAGCCGAGATGACAGGCATCTTATCCGCATGGTTTATCGTACGGTCACGTCTTGATCCCTGAGTCAACAGTTGGGGACGTTTGCAAGACAACAACCATCTGCACGAACAGTTCGACGACATTTGCAGCAACATGGACTATCAGCTCGGAGACCATGGCTGTGGTTACCCTTGACGCTGCATCACAGACAGGAGCGCCTGCGATGGTGCACTCAACGACGAACCTGGGTGCACGAATGGCAAAACGTCATTTTTTCGGATGAATCCAGGTTCTGTTTACAGCATCATGATGGCTGCGTCAATGTTTGGCGACATCACGGTGAACGCACATTGGAAGCGTGTATTCGTCATCGCCATACTGGCGTATCACGACGCGTGATGGTATGGGGTGCCATTGGTTACACGTCTCTGTCACCTCTTGTTCGCCTTGACGGCACTTTGAACGGTGGACGTTACATTTCAGATGTATTACGACCCGTGGCTCTACCCTTCATTCGATACCTGCGAAACCCTACATTTCAGCAGGATAATGCACGGCCGCATGTTGCAGGTTTAGTACGGGCCTTTCTGGATACAGAAAATGTTCGACTGCTGCCCTGGCCAGCACATTCTCCAGATCTCTCACCAACTGAAAACGTCTGGTTAATGGTGGCCGAACAACTGGCTCGTCACAATACGCCAGTCACTACTCTTGATGAACTGTGGTATCGTGTTGAAGCTGCATTGGCAGCTGTACCTGTGCACGCCATCCAAGCTCTGTTTGACGTAATGCCCAGGCGTATCAAGGCCGTTATTACGGCCAGAGGTGGTTGTTCTGGGTACTGATTTCTCAGGATCTATGCACCCAAATTGCGTGAAAATGTAATCACATGTCAGTTCTAGTATAATATATTTGGCCAATGAATACCCGTTTATCATCTGCATTTCTTCTTGGTGTAGCAATGTTAATGGCCAGTAGTGTACCTTTACACGCCTTCTATATAATCTGCACTGTTGCTTATGGCAGCTTCCCAATGTTTTGGCAACTTTCGTATTCTGGGTAGGGCGCCTTCATTGTTGAGCTTCGTTATTATTCGAGTCGCCTCATTACAAGCTCCTCTAACTATATCATCAAGTTTTCTACGGAGTTGCTACTTCAATTTGGGAAACAAATCAAAGTCTGGTGGGTTCGTATCAGAACCGTATGGTGGATGCGGAAGTATTTCCCATCCATATTTTTCGATTGTTTCTCTCATTGGTACGGCAGTATACGGTTAACGTCATCGTGCAAAATGAGGACACCAGCTGCAACCATGACACAGCTTCTTTGACGAATTTTCGGGTCAAAACATTTTGCAGAAACAGCTTGTAGTATGCGCTTGTACGTCCCCTTGGGCACTACATTTGTAGCTATGACGCCGTTCACGCCGTACACAAAAATCATCACCAATTCCACCTTTTACTGTTGACGGCGGAATATTTTCGAACGTGGAGAGTCGGAACTTGTTCACTGTCACGACTGAGACTTCAGTTCTGGCTCAAAATCTCGTATCCAGGTCTCATCAAGTGCAACAATCCTTTTCAGAAACAGTTTAAAAGAAGCTCATCTTTAACTTTTCAGCTATGATTGTATAAATTGAAGTGACAGATATTCTGGCCTCACATGCAATTGCCTCACCTGTTTTTCTTTGATATTTTCTCTAAATGTCGTTAACAATAACTTGAGAGGTGTAGTCTGTTGTAGCTGATGGCTTTCCACTTCTTGGAATGTCCCCAGTGCTTCACTGTGGTAGTGTGCTGCGACCCACTACAGTATTCCCACACACCTCTCTCAAAACGTTGCAAATTTCAGTGGGTTCTGTCCAGATAGGGATTCGATTTTGATCTAAGAAAGCTGATCGCTACAAGTAATCCGTCCTGACTCGGTTTAAGTTTCCAGTTTAAAACTCAATTACCCATGGCACAGCCGCGCGAACCACCATCCATATATACGACCGTCACGTCTAAAAAATTTCGCTCACAACCGACATGAATTTCAACTTGACACGTCATCGTAACGGCCGCTCGTGCGCATGCAGACCTTTTGAAATGACTCTCGTAGTCGAATTTAAACATGTAAGCAAGAAAAAGTTCAGGAAAAGCTGTAAAATAAGCATAAATCTTGTAGAATATCGTCAAGTGGGGGTTGAGTTGTTTCGGGGAAGGAACCAGACAGCGAGGTCATCAGTCTCATCGGATTAGGGAAGGACGGGGAAGGAAGTCGGCCGTGCCCTTTGAAAGGAACCATCCCGGTATTTGTCTGGAGCGATTTAGGGAAATCACGGAAAACCTAAATTAGGATGGCCGGACGCGGGATTGAACCGCCGTCCTCCCGAATGCGAGTCCAGTGTCTAACCACTGCGCCACCTCGCTCGGTATCGTCAAGTGTTCTCATTATGAAATACTGTATCAATATAGTCTGGTTAACTTACGCTTCGTTTTATGCAAAAGCTAGTTTTTCATGCATCTCAATGTTTATGACGTCCTATCATCTGAAGAATATGTCATACAACGATATGATTTTACAGGTAGGTGTACAGTCAGTGATGTATAAAGATAAGGTGTACATTCTGTGTTGCGAATAGTTACACTACTGGCCATTAAAACTGCTACACCACGAAGATGACGTGCTACAGACGCGAAATTATCCGACAGGAAGAAGATGCTGTGATATGCAAATGATAAGCTTTTCAGAGCATTCACACAAGGTTGCCTGGCGCCAGTGGCGACGCCTACAGCGTGCTGACATGAGGAAAGTTTCCAACCGATTTCTCATACACAAACAGCAGTTGCCCGGCGTTGCCTGGTGAAACGTTGTTGTGATGCCTCGTGAAAGGAGGAGAAATGCGTAACATCACGTTTCCGACTTTGATAAAGGTCGAATTGTAGCCTATCGCGATTGCGGTTTATCGTATCGCGACACTGCTGCTCGCGTTGGTCGAGATCCATTGACTGTTAGCAGAATAGGGAATCGGTGGGTTCAGGAGGGTTATACGGAACGCCGTGCTGGATCCCAATGGCCTCGTATCCCTAGCAGTCGAGATGACAGGCATCTTATCCGCGTGGCTGTAACGGATCGTGCAGCCACGTCTCGATCCCTGAGTCAACAGATGGCGACGTCTGCAAGACAACAACCATCTGCACGAACAGTTCGACGACGTTTGCAGCAGAATGGAACATCAGCTCGGAGACCATGGCTGCGGTTACCCTTGACGCTGCATAACAGATAGGAGCGCTTGCGATGGTGTACTCAACGACGAACCTGGGTGCACGAATGGCAAAACGTCATTTTTTCGAATGATCCGGGTTCTGTTTACAGCATCATAAAGGTCACGTTCGTGTATGGCGACATCGCGGTGAACGCACATTGGAAGCGTGTATTCGTCATCGCCATACTGGCGCATCCCGCCTCGTGATGGTATGGGGTGCTTGGTTACACGTCTCTGTCACCTCTTGTTCGCATTGACGGCCCTTTGAACAGTGGACGTTACATTTCAGATGTGGTACGACCCGTGGCTCTACCCTTCATTCGATCCCTGCAAAACCCTACATTTCATCAGGATAATGCACGATCGCATGTTGCAAGTCCTGTACAGGCCTTTCTGGATACAGAAAATGTTCGACTGCTGCCCTGGCCAGCACATTCTCCAGATCTCTCACCAACTGAAAACGTCTGGCCGAGCAACTGGCTCGTCATAATACGCCAGTCACTACTCTTGGTTAACTGTGGTATCGTGTTGAAGCTGCATGGGTAGCTGTACCTGTACTTTCCATCCAAGCTCTGTTTGACTCAATGCCCAGGCGTATCAAGGGTGTTATTACGGCCAGAGGTGGTTGTTCTTGGTAATGATTTCTCAGGATCGATGCACCCAAATTGCGTGAGAATGCAATCACATCGCACTTCTAGTATAATATATTTGTCTAATGAATACCCGTTTATCATCTTCATTTCTTCTTGATGTAGCATTTTTAATGGCCAGTAGTGTAGTTGTAAACAAATAATAAATTAAAATGTCCTGACTTTTAAGGCTTTACTGTGGGCTATTTTAAGCAAAAAGTAGTTTTTCAGTCATCTAAATGTCTATGACATCATATCTCTCAAACCACGTGTGGTAGAATGATACAATTTTTTAGGTACAGTTAGTGATATAGGCCTATGTAGATACTGTCTCCACACTATGTTGCGAATAGTTTGAAATTATGTGTAAACTTTTGTTGGAAATCACCAGATCCTCTCATTCTCAAATACTCAGTGAATATACACTGAGTAATGGACAATATAGTCTTGGTATTTGCGCGCAATCAGTTATGCTGCCCCATGACACACAGTTCGTAACTGTAACGCTGGCCGTATTGCGTTAAACTTTTAGTATATGTTTATACCTCTTAATGAGTACATTACGAAGCATTTTACATGTTTAAATTCTGTCGATAATTAAGCGAGGTACTGAAAATAACATATTTGTTGCCCCTGGCAGCCGTTAAGATACGCAATCTGCAACTGGTTTCGGATTACGGGATGAAGTTTTAGTAACATAGAGACCATACATGAGTCCAAATTCCGTTCGTTCGAAAAGAGCACTGTGTTCCGCATCTACATCTACATCTACATCTACATCTGCATGATTACTCTGCAATTCACATTTAAGTGCTTGGCAGAGGGTTCATCGAATCACAATCATACTATCTCTCTACCATTCCACTCCCGAACAGCGCGCGGGAAAAACGAACACCTAAACCCTTCTGTTCGAGCACTGATTTCTCTTATTTTATTTTTATGATCATTCCTACCTATGTAAGTTGGGCTCAACGAAATATTTTCGCATTCGGAAGAGAAGGTTGGTGACTGAAATTTAGTAAATAGATCTCGCCGCGACGAAATACGTTTTTGCTTTAATGACTTCCATCCCAACTCGCGTATCATATCTGCCACACTCTCTCCCTTATTACGTGATAATACAAAACGAGCTGTCCCTTTTTTGCACCCTTTCGATGTCCTCCGTCAATCCCACCTGGTAACGATCCCACACCGCGCAGCAATATTCTAACAGAGGACGAACGGGTGTAGTGTAAGCTGTCTCTGTAGTGGACTTGTTGCATCTTCTAAGTGTCCTGCCGATTTTATTCTATTCGGTACAACCTGCACAGCTATCAGGTCGTCTGCCTGTAATTCTCAGAATAACAGCAGTGTGTTGTAAACGAGACTGAGTTAAACTGTTTTAATTATCATCACGGGAATAAAAATTTTCGAAATTGTTTTTTGTTAGTTCGCAGGTACATGCCTGCAGTCCTGCTACACAATGAAATCTGCGCCACAAAACCATAACACGCCGCGAACAGGGGCCACAACAAAATGGCGTAGACCATTTACAGCGTATCAAATGAACAAAAACCGAATTTCATGATTTTTTTTATTTTCGAGGTCATAATTAAAACTTTATGACCAGACCTTGTGTGAACAGGCAGTTAAGGAAACATTTCAAAATTTCAACAGAAAATTCGAGGCGAATGCATTATCATTAAATTTTTAAGTATAGTCGGTACATGCAACTCAGTGTGTCTCACAGAACTCGCCCATCTCTAAAAATAGCCTATGTTACTCAAACAATGAAATTCAAGAAGGAGAAAGTGTTACGTTCTTCGCACAACAGACAGATCACAAATTTCATTCGAAAATCCACACAGTACAATTCCTGAAGCATATTAATTCACCTACATTTGCAGTACGAATGATAACTGCGCTAGGTGATTTAAAAATAAAGACGTCGTTTTATTCAGCTAATTTCCAGCCACTAATGGATTACGCAAAAGAATATACAAACTTGTCGTAAGGGTTATATACAAAGTTCGATCTGAAATATTCTGTATGAACTCTTCAAAAATACTTGGTGTTTTCATAACTGTTTCACAATGTATTAAAATCCTTTCCAGGAACCAAAAAGGCAAAGCGTGAATATAAAAGGGGGCGTATCACCCTTGCCTATTACTTTGAGAGCACCACAGTCTGGGTGTGATACAACGGTAATACGGTAACTGGCTCACAAAGTAGCAAGATTTTGGTATATTTTGTTTCAATCAACTTTGTTTCATCACTTTTGCCTTAAATACTAAAAAAATTTGGTCTGGCGGTCATCAGCTATCAGAGACGAATATTTGTTCACAATGTGAAGAAAACGGTTCACATAGATCTACTTTGCGTAATTTTGACCGTGAATTTCGATTATTTGAACTCAGAAGAAATCCGTTTTACTTTCTAAACGTAACAAAAGTAACCAGGTCCGAGTACGGAGCAAACATCTAAAGAACACAAAAACTTCCGCAATTAACTTCGTGGGTAATTAAGGTTACGACTATAATTTTGTTCAGAGAAATTGAAAGAGTTAAATAAACTCGCATTTGTTGATGATAATGCCGTAATGTTTCCATAGTTGACAGCTGTCAAAATCACAGTTTCCATCGGTAGTGTGGCTTGCACCAATAGCGGCCGAGCAGCTTTGCTATGATTGGTCGGCGCCCGGAATTTAATGGCGGACACCACAACTTACGTGGACTGGCACATACCACAACCGATACACCTAAAGACGCGTGATAAAACACTGTCCACAGACATGAAATTACACCCCCCATAAGAATAGGTAAAACATATGCAGTAACAATTGCAACAAAACAAATTAATAAGACACAGAAAATAAATAGTAATAACTACTGTCAAGGATTGACTCAACAATGACAACACTGATTTACGAACATGCGTCCGCCCCCTTGGCAGAGTGGTCAGCCTGTCTGAATGCCATCCAAGAGCCCGGGTTCGATTTCCGGCCGGATGGAGGCTTTTCTCCGCTCGGGGACAGGGTGTTGTGGTGTCATCATCATTATCATCGTCATCATCATCGACTCACAAGTTCCCCAATGTGACGTCAATTGAAAAGACTTGCAACTCTGCTCACGAACTTTCCCGGGTGGGGAGCCCGGCCATCAGTGACATACTATCATTTCATTATGAACACGCTTTAAGGAAACAACTTGATCTTTAAGGAAAGTAAATATTCAAAAAATCAGTTACAAAGAAGAAGAAATTGCAAGTGTGTTTAAAATGCTTTGAGTGTTTATAGGGAGAGAGCTCTTGGCATTGCAGCTTATCTGTTTGTATTTCGCCTTGATAGCTGAATAGCATCGCCGCCAAATGCTGTGCAAAGGGCCCGGGTTCGATTCCCAGCAGGGTCGGGAGATTTTCTCCGCTCAGGGACTGGATGTGATATTGTCTTCATCATCATCATCACCATCATCATATCATCCCCATCGACGAGCAAGTCGCCGAAGTGGCGTCACCTCGAAAGACTTGCACTGGGCGACCGGTACACAACGGGAGGCCCTAGCCACACATTCCATTTCATTTCATCTGTTTGCAGACGATGCGTCGTCACGCCAGCGGCAGTTTGTTGGTGCTGGCGGCGTAATTAGTGTAGCTTCATCAGTCACGGAATTGCCATGCAAGCATCGTCTTGTGTGGATTGTGTTCCTCCAGGCGGTTATTCTGGTCGTCGTTGCATTCCTTATTTCATAGGTCGGTAGGACGTATTTGTTCATGTATAACTCAACTACGCAAGTGTACGATTACGACGTTCCATACACACATATTTCTGTATCTAGCATTCCGTAAACAGTTTTAAAACAGTATGGTATTCAATCCCACCCAATGATCGCAGTACACTTTTAGCAATCACGGTCAAGAACTTAAAATTCTGCCGCGCGTCACAGTTTTCAAGTCCTCACGGCGACAATTAATGTTTTAGCTCGTTAATTTGCTAAGAGATAGTAACTCGAAAGTATATTGGTTTGGTAAGTTCGGTTAGCTGCAAACAGTTCAGTTCTTACGACACTCACAGTCCATTCGCACAAGCACTGTCATTACTGTTTATAGTACTCCACGGAGCTCATAGCGCTCACACAATCTAACATTTTGTTCCATAACGTCCACGTTGAAGTTTAGTTTCAGCCGTGACCACACAATAAGAACGCGGGCATAAATTTTCATAAGATTCTATCTAGCACGATTACACAATAAAAACCGAGCATACGCCACGATACTGCACACCTGTCTTCACTGTCAGACTGCAACTATCGATATCGCATCACAGATCATATAGCAGCGCTGCGTATTGCATTTGGTTTTACACCTCGCGTTACACATAAGTATTACCACAGTCTAACATAACAGTCACGACACTTCTCGTTTTTGTTATCGCCAGCAATAGCAGCGCCCTAAGCGGTCAGTAAGCGGCACTTCTGAATACGATAATCGGATGGGTGCGAATACTAACGTTTATAATGATTTGTAACAAAGTTCATACAATACTGAGTGAATGCAGTGCCACAAAAAAACTACAATGACTAAAAAGTTACACCACACACCACATTTGTGATTATTTAGTTTGACAAGGATCCTGTGAGATACGAAACGGTGCCTTATAGGATAGCCTATTTATTATTCTCTTGTAACGTACAGACATTTACTGCCGCAGGGTAGTGTCGTAGGATCGTTCCTGTTCACAATATATATAAATGACCTTGTGGATAATATCGGAAGTTCACTGAGGCATTTTGCGTATGATGCTGTAGTACATTGAGAGGTTGTAACAATGGAAAATTGTAATGAAATGCAGGAAGATCTGCAACGAATTGACGCATGGTGCAGGGAATGGCAACTGAATCTCAATGTAGACAAGTGTAATGTGCTGCTAATACATAGAAAGAAAGATCCTTTATCATTTAGTTACAATGTAGCAGGTCAGCAACTGGAAGCAGTTAATTCCATGAATTATCTGGGAGTAGGCATTAGGAGTGATCTAAAATGGAATGACCATATAAAATTAATGGTCGGTAAAGCAGATGCCAGACTGAGATTCATTGGAAGAATCCTAAGGAAATGCAGTCCGAAAACAAAGGAAGTAGGTTACAGCACACTTGTTCGCCCACTGCTTGAGTACTGCTCACCGGTGTGGGACCCGTACCAGATAGGGTTGTTAGAAGAGATAGAGAAGATCCAACGGAGAGCAGCGCGCTTCGTTACAGGAAAATTTAGTAATCGCGAAAGCGTTACGTAGATAATAGATAGACTCCAGTGGAAGACTCTGCAAGAGAGACGCTCAGTAGCTCGGTACGGGCTTTTCTTGAAGTTTCGAGTACATACGTTCACCGAGGAGTCAAGCAGTATATTGCTCCCTCCTACATATCATTTCCAGGGGCAGATGTGGACTCTGACCACAATCTATTGGTTATGAGCTGTAGATTAAAACTGAAGAAACTGCAAAAAGGTGGGAATTTAAGGAGATGGGACCTGGATAAACTGAAAGAACCAGAGGTTGTACTGAGCGAGGTGGCGCGTGGCTAGCACACTGGACTCGCATTCAGGAGGGCGACGGTTCAATCCCGCGTCCGCCCATCCTGATTTAGGTTTTACGTGATTTCCCTAAATCGCTCCAGGCAAATGCCGGGATGGTTCCTTTGAAAGGGCACGGCCGACTTCCTTCCCCCTCCTTGCATAATCCGATGAGACCGATGACCTCACTGTCTGGTCTCCTTCCCCAAAACAACCCAACCCAACAGAGTTTCAGGGAGAGCATAAGGGAACAATTGACAAGAATGGGGGAAAGAAATACAGTAGAAGAAGAATGGGTAGCTCTGAGGGATGAAGTAGTGAAGGCAGCAGAGGATAAGACGAGGGCTAGTAGAAATCCTTGGGTGACAGAAGAAATGTTGAATTTAATTGACGAAAAGAGAAAATACAAAAATGCATTAAATGAAGCATGCAAAAGGGAATACAAACGTCTCAAAAATGAGATTGACAGGAAGTGCAAAATGGCTAAGCAGGCATGGCTAGAGGACAAATGTAAGGATGTAGAGGCTTATCTCACTAGGCGTAAGAGAGATACTGCCTACAGGAAAATTAAAGAGACCTTTGGAGAAAAGAGAACCACTTGTATGAATATCAAGAGCTCAGATGGAAACCCAGTTCTAAGCAAAGAAGGGAAAGCAGAAAGGTGGAAGGGGTATATAGAGGGTCTATACAAGGGCGATGTAGTTGAGGACAATATTATGGAAATGCAAGAGGATGTAGATGAAGATGAAATGGGAGATACGATACTGCGTTTAAGAGTTTGACAGAGCACTGAAAGACCTGAGTCGAAACAAGGCCCCGGGAGTAAACAATATTCCATTGGAACTACTGACAGCCTTGGGAGAGCCAGTCCTGACAAAACTCTACCATCTGGTGAGCAAGATGTATGAGATAGGCGAAATACCCTCAGACTTCAGGAAGAACATAATAATTCCAATCCCATAAAAGCAGGAGTTGACAGATGTGAAAATTATCGAACTATCAGTTTAATAAGTCAAAGCTGCAAAATACTAACTCGAATTCTTTACAGACGGATGGAATAAGTGGTAGAAGCCGACCTCGGCGAAGATCAGTTTGGATTCCGCAGAAATGTTGGAACACGTGAGGCAATACTGACCCTACGACTTACCTTAGAAAATAGATTAAGGAAAGGCAAACCTACATTTCTAGCATTTGTAGACTTGGAGAAAGCTTTTGACAATGTTGACTGGAATACTCTCTTTCAAATTCTAAATGTGGCAGGGGTAAAATACAGGGAGCGAAAGGCTATTTACAATTTGTAAAGAAAGCAGATGGCAGTTATTAAAGTCGAGGGACATGAAAGGGAAGCAGTGGTTGGAAAGGGAGTGAGACAGGGTTGTAGCCTCTCCCCGATGCTATTCAATATGAATATTGAGCAAGCAGTAAAGGAAACAAAAGAAAAGTACGGAGTAGGTATTTAAATCCATGGAGAAGAAATAAAAACGTTGAGGTTCGCCAATGACATTGTAATTCTGTCAGAGACAGCAAAGGATTTGGAAGAGAAGTTGAAGGGAATGGACAGTGTCTTGAAAGGAGGATATAAGATGAACATCAACAAAGGCAAAACGAGGATAATGGAATGTAGTCGAATTAAGTCGGGTGATGCTGAGGGAATTACATTAGGAAATGATACATTTAACGTAGTAGAGGAGTTTTGCTATTTGGGGAGCAAAATAACCGATGATGGTCGAAGTAGAGAGGATATAAAATGTAGACTGGCAGTGGCAAGGAGAGCGTTTCTGAAACAGAGAAATTTATTAACATCAAGTATAGATTTAAGTGTCAGGAAGTCGTTTCTGAAGGTATTTTTATGGAGTGTAGCCATGTATGGACTAAGCAGATTCAGAACGATGTAGGTTGCAGTAGGTACTGGGAGATGAAGAAGTTTGCACAGGATAGAGGAGCATGGAGAGCTAAATCAAACCAGTCTCAGGACTGAAGACAACAACAACAACATACGTATATCCCGCGAAGAGACCATGAGAATAAAATCAGAGAGATTAGAGCCCACACAGAGGCCTAACCGAAAATCTTTCTTTCCACGAACAATACGAGACTGTACTAGAAGGGAGAACCGATAGAGGTGCTCAAGGTACCCTCCGCCACACACCGTCAGGTGGCTTGCGGAGTATAGATGTAGATGTAGAATAATTTCGTTTTCCTTTATTGCAAAGAATTGCTAGGAAACACCAGAAGACCAGAACTTTTACAGAAAGACGTCATATATCCATCCAACAAAGCAGAGTTTTGTTCGCTACAATTTCAGCCAAATTAGTGAATATGGAACGTAGGAAATGCATATGGAATTTAATACCTACATTATTTAACGTATCAAGTAAGCTAGCACAACTGTAGCTTAAGGAAAGCTACACAGATGTGAAAGCAAATGGCAAAAGCAACAAACCTGTTACCCAACAAATGAAAAATCAATTCCACAATTGTTGCTAAATATCAGAGCAACAAACGGCAAGAATCTTCAACACATTCTCTATTGAATAAAGGTGATTACATTTACAGAAATATTCGTGTATTAGAAAGTCGAGTGAAGTGTAAGAAAAGGCGAATATTGGCCTCCATAAAAAAAATTTCAGTCAAGAAAAGTGCCCATGATAATAACAACAGACAGCAGAAATACATGCTTCACAAGCCTGAAATGTGTTTATATTCTCTTGCTTTCAGGGGAATAAGCTGTAAATATAGATATAATCGAAAGTATTTCTTCATGAGGGAGTTGTAGCTTATGTCACTGAATCACACTGATTCGGTTGTTCTTCCATTATTTCAAAATAGTTCATATCTCTTGATAATTTACTAACATATGGAACGCAAAAATATAAAAACTATTCCGTTAATTAGGTAAAATAATTAAAAACAAGCATTATCCTTACGATGCGTGTGACCATCTGCTTTCTCACAGCTTAGATTGCTAATGTCGTTCCAGCTGTCAAACGGTAGCAAAAAAAGTTTCACACCAGAGGATGTCATGACTGTTTATAGACTATGGTATTACAAGAAATTGAAATAGGTATTGAAACTTTCACATATCCAGTTAAAAAGAGATACATTAGCAATGATGATAAAGCAAAACAGTCATATTTTACATTAGAGAACAAAACAAAAATAATATTCTAGACCATCAGAGATGTACGTATAGAGTAAAAGGAAGCAGAGGAAAGGAAATAGCCGGCCGGAGGGGCCGTGCGGTTCTAGGCGCTACAGTCTGGAGCCGAGCGACCGCTACGGTCGCAGGTTCGAATCCTGTATCGGGCATGGATGTGTGTGATGTCCTTTGGTTAGTTAGGTTTAATTAGTTCTAAGTTCTACGCGACTAATGACCTCAGAAGTTAAGTCGCATAGTGCTCAGAGCCATTTGAACCATTTTTTTTTGAAAGTAAATAAGAAAAAAAAATTATCTCTCATAATTAGTAAATCTTCACAACATACAGGCATTCTTAATGTCTGTTGAACTTGTATTCCTTTACAACAGCCACATTTCTTCCCATGTGCGTTCGGTGACATAGTTCTGGGAGGGTTGACGAGCAACAAGACACTCTTAAATTACCGTTTTGAAGCAAATTAATTAATCATTTTCGACACAAAAACTAAATTTTCTACGTGAATCCGAAACTTACTGTATCAGAGAGAATTTAAGTGCATAATAAAAGTATGTGAATACAGTAGAACAGGGGTCTCCAAACTACGGCCCGAGGGCCGAAACCGGCCCTCGAGGGCTGGCAACCCGTCCCGCGTTAGCTGGTCAGACATCCCCGGTATCCGGCCCCCCAAATATTTGAGGTGGTACCTATACTGCCAACAATTGAGTTTCGAGGCCTATCACGACCAATACACCGCGACATTGGCTCTGCTACTCGCTACAAGACTACATAACTAAACTTATTGTTGCGCCGCTTGAAATAACAATGCGTTGACATACTCTACATCTGTTACGTCTTGCAGTAATGGTGTTGCTAACAATGATTTTGAGATTTCGTTAACTTTGCAGGATGCTTTCGCAAATAATATGCAGTGACATACTTTTTTGTCGGTGAAATTCGCCAGAATAAAATACGCCAGAATTTCGGTCAGGTACGTCAACCAATCAAAATTATGTAATTAAATAAAAATCGTAGTTCGTTTGAGTGCCAGGTATTCCCACAGCCTTAGATTTTTGCGGTTTCATCTTTCCTTTAGCCTTACACAACGGTGATCATGGAGTGCTAGGGTGTTTTGATCCCACTATGTAGATCTTGGCCCTTATGACTTCGTGGATGAGTCAATGTGGCCCGCGGACTAAAAAGTTTGGAGACCCCTGTTCTAGACCATCAAAGATGTATAGAGTAAAAAGAAGCAAAGGAACGGAAAGAAGAAAAACGAAAAAAATTATCTATCATAATTAGTAAATCTCCACAACATGCAGGCATTCTTAAGGTCTGTTGAACTCGTGTTCCTTTAAAACAGACACATTTCTTCCCATGTTCGTCCGCTGACATGTTTCCGTGAGGGCTGACGGGTAGGACACACTTAAATTACCTTTATTGAAGTAAATGAATTAATCAATTTCGACACAAAAACTAAATTTTCTATGTGAATCCGGAACTTACTATAGCCCAGAGAATTAAAGTGCAAGATATAAGTATGAGAATACAGTAGCGAATAAAACACCCGCACATCAGCGGCAGCTTGTGCGATGGTGCCAAGGTTATAGTGACTGGACAGATGGGCAGTGGGGTCGCGTACGCTTCTCAGACAACTGCAGACTGACTTACTATTGATTCTGGACGTACCCTCATATGGTGAGAAGTGCGAACACGCAGTATACGAGCATGAACATTTTGTAACATATCGTTTTGGTAGTCCAAGTGTTGCGGCATGGAGAGGCATAGTAATGAATCTACATCTACATCTATACTCTGCAAACCACCGTGAGGCGCATGGCAAAGCGTAGATCCCAATGTACCAGTTATTATGGTTTCTTCCTGTTCCTGTATGAAGCAAGGAAAGAACGATTGTTTGAATGCCTCTGTGCGTACAGTTCTTATCGTCACGATCCCTACGTGGGCTATACATAGGGGGTAGATGACTAATGGGACAATAAACAGCTGATGGTTAAAATGCATTGCGAGCATCTCTCACACTCGTGCAGGCTTTTAGCAAAAATTGGTTCACTTTTAAATTGTGCGACAAATTGAAACACTCGCGAAATGACGTAGTAATGGGTACGTAGTTGGAAGAAAATTTAATTTGCTCGGAAGGAACTAAACTTACGCAACTGGTCACACTGTCTCTCTTATACAGGGTGTTACAAAAAGGTACGGCCAAACTTTCAGGAAACATTCCTTACACACAAAGAAAGAAAATATGTTATGTGGACATGTGTCCGGAAACGCTTACTTTCCATGTTAGAGCTTATTTTATTACTTCTCTTCAAATCACTTTAGTCATGGAATGGAAACACACAGCAACAGAACGTACCACCGTGACTTCAAACACTTTGTTACAGGAAATGTTCAAAATGTCCTCCGTTAGCGAGGATACATGCATCCACCCTCCGTCGCATGGAATCCCTGATGCGCTGATGCAGCCCTGGAGAATGGCGTATTGTATCACAGCCGTCCACAATACGAGTATGAAGAGTGTCTACATTTGGTACCGGGGTTGCGTGAACAAGAGCTTTCAAATGCCCCCATAAATGAAAGTCAAGAGGGCTGAGGTCAGGAGAGCGTGGAGGCCATGGAATTGGTCCGCCTCTACCAATCCATCGGTCACCGAATCTGTTGTTGAGGAGCCTACGAACACTTCGACTGAAATGTGCAGGAGCTCCATCGTGCATGAACCACATGTTGTGTCGTACTTGTAAAGGCACATGTTGTAGCAGCACAATGGAATCATGATAACGTGCTCCATTGAGCGTAGGTGGAAGAAACTAAAATGAGCTCTAACATGGAAATTAAGCATTTCCGGACACATGTCCACATAACATCTTTTCTTTATTTGTGTGTGAGGAATGTTTCCTGAAAGTTTGCCCGTAACACCCTGTATACGATTAGGCTCTCACAGCCGAGAAACATACTGATATCAACATGTCGGTAGAAATCGCTTCAGCTTGTAGGATTGTCAGCTGGCGCTGATGTGACATGTTGAACTACCGACTTTGGACCAGTTCCCTCGCTAACGATAATGGTGTGCAAAACTCAAGGACGATAGTACATTCGACACAATTTGTCACTGCCAAGCAACACAGCTCGATGAAACTTGGACCATACATAGAAAGAACTGCTACAGTATAGTATAGATGATAACTGAAACAAATACGCAATGAAACGAACAGATATTACACTTTTATTCAAAGACAATAGTTACAATGAAGTGATCTTGATTTACGGCGGTCCCCTGGACATTACAAAAGACGGTACATGGTTCTTAATAGGATGTGTATCCCCACGGACAGCAATGCGTGCTCTGCAATGTGCTCCCATGCTGGCCACAAGACTGGTAAGGAGTTGTTCTGCCAGGGCTTCCCATTCCTCCACCAGTGCGACTGACATCTGCTGGACGGTCGTTGGCGCATGTGAACGTGCTGCAATTCGATTGCCCAAAGCTTCCCACACCTACTCGTTTGGGCTGATGTCATTGGAACGGACAGGACAGTGCAGCGCAGAATAGCCTCCCAATCCAAGATCTTCTCCTCCTACAGTGGTCGAAGCGGTCGTGCACTTTCTTGCATCACAATGAAGTCAGTGCCCAATGCAACCCTGAAAAGACGCGCATGCTGAAGGAGTACATTGTTACAATGACGATGACAAGTGAGTGCACTGTGTTCAAAGATCTGGAGGTCACTAGGCCCATTCTGAAATCGTTCATATTGGACAAAGCTCCAGGGACGATGGAACCCCTGTCAGATTCTATACTGAATTTGCGGCTGAGTTAGTCCCTCTTCTAACCATAATCTATCGTAGATCCCTGGAACAAATAGCCGTGCCCAGTTCTTGGAACAAGGCACATGTCACACCCGTTTACGAGAAGGGTAGTAGAAGTGATCCACAAAACTACCGTCCAGTATCCTCGACATCGATTTGTTGTAGAATTTTAGAACATATTCTGAGCTCAAACGTAATGAGGTTTCTTGAACAGAATGACCCCCTCAATGCCAACAAGCATGGGTTTTGAAAACATCGATCATGTGAAACCCAACTTGCACTTTTCTCACGTGACATACAGAAAGTTTTGGGTAAGGGAATCAGGTAGATTTCCGAGAATCCTTTGATCCAGTACCACGCCTACGCTTATTGTCAAAAGTACGATCATATGGGGTGTCAAGTGAAATTTGTGACTGAATTGAATGCTTTTTGGTAGGGAGGACGCAACATGTTGTCATGGATGGAGAGTCATTGTCAGATGTAAAAGTAACTTCAGGGGTCCCCAGGAAGTGTGTTTGGACCCTTGCTGTTCACGTTGCATCTTAAATTCAGTTGCGATCAAGTCCTCGAATGAAGCACTTCGGATACGGTTTTGAACTCACAACATCCAGGAATATATGGCACTGTATGACAGTATCGTTTATTTTTGAGAGATGAATATGGGGCCTGAAGATGGTATAGTGGAATGACGAAACTGGTAGTCAAAATAAAATAAAATTAACATCTCAATTACATGGCTGTTGGCGAATTTCATTGATAATTACTTGACCAGCCCATTCCCATGTCCCCGGTGGATAACAGAATCGTTCAGAAGGTGTCGCAGGAAGATGATTCATATCTGTCACCTGTTTTGAAGATCATTCATATCTATTACCTGTTTTCTGAGGACTGCGTTAATTAAGAACAGAGGCACCACGCTAAAACTTGACTGGTTCATACTACTACATTTTCGTCACACAGTTCCACATCAGATGGCCCTAATCCACCGTTTAAGAGTAACATCACTTGTCTACGAAAATTCGTAGTGTGCACGCTATAAAGAGTGATTATAACACTAAAAACAGGAGCGAGCCAGGCCGAGAGAATGCTCGCGAAAATTCACGCGAGACAATTCGAACAGCAGTGACGTAAGCAGTCAGCGCCAGCTGCGACTCTTGTACTCCTGCATTGTTGACGTAGCAACAATTACTTCGTACATTGTTCATACAAACGAATATCCTCCTCTGTACTTAAATCGGTTACCAGGTGGCCAGATTTATTCGGACATGTCTGGCTTTTTGTGTTGGTGTCTGGCGAAGCATATACAGATCCAGCCTTTCTGGCAGTCGATAGACTTTTAGAGAGGATGTAAATATCATATTAAAGTTATCAGAAATTTAAGGCAATTATCAGAGACATAAATATTATGCGGAAGAATTTAGAGTAAACATGATTAACATCCAACCTACATAACTGTCAAAGACTTCTTAAAATCTGGAACATATGAATTGAGCACCCAATTAAAGCACTTTCTGCTTAGCTGTGAAAACAGCAGAAATAATATATATTTTGTCTAGAAAAAAAACGTAATGTTGGATGATAGTAAATTGTTTGATCACTGGCAAAATTTTACGAAATTCGTGCAACGAAACAAGACGACTCTGCCCTACAAAATCTTTTGGCGCGTGAAAAAGGGACAGTTTATTTAGAAGCACAGCATAATGAAAAATTTTACTCGGGACAATTGAAACCAAAGAATACGAGTTTTACTTTGCTATTCCACGCCTCAACGGCAATTTTTGGAAGCGTGTTCTCTATCTTAAACGCAAAATGGGCAAATGAACGCAATAACTTGCAAACCGACACAGTCACAGATATGATGTTGTTGCCGTGTAATTTAAATTATCCTTTCAAGAGTCCCATGAAATAGTTTCCAAGAAAAAACCGTTCTTGATAAAGTAAATTCAAATGAGAAATATTAGTCTACAAATTATTCGTCTTCCTTTATAAGTCTTACTGGAATGAGCAGAGTTATTGAGTATCTTTTCCTTTTCCGTCCAAGAAGAAAAAATAATTGTTTTGTTTAGTGAAGAATTTTTAATTTTTTTAACATAAAATTATCTTTGAAGAAGACTGAGCAATTAAGAACGTTGAGCAGGTAGTTGCTATCGTAAATATCAGATTATCTGGCTATTTAAAATACTTTCTGTTTTGGTTCAAACACGTTTAAGGTTGATCTCACAAAAATATGACTGTAATTGATTATCACTAAACGACTGAAAACACCCGCCTTACTATTTCTGTTTAAAGCAAGCAGTCTGTCTTTTGAGGCAAAATGTCGGGCTACATATAACGTCGGGTTCGGATTTTCTATTTTTGGATCTGGCAACCCTACTTGTACTATATTATGCCTACAGAGATTACCCTACATATCTTACACCACGATAGTGACACACACGCTTGTGTCATGAGAGAATTAAGGCACACAACAGAGTAACGTGTAATACGGATCGACGAGACTTGAGAATAAATAATTTTGTAGAACTATGAGGAAAATGAACAGTAAAATCATAGAGTTTATATTACGGAAAAAACACAATTTCCTTGACGAAAAAAGAGCCGCACACAATTTGGTTACGCGGCTAAGGGAAAAATATGAATTAAATTTCCGACATTTGGGTTTGCCTGATAAACAATAAAATTATTACTGGTGACTGTCTTAAGTGGCCCCAACACTGTCAGTATTTCTGGAGAAGGGGCAGTCAAATGAAATCGAGACAGATGGAAGAAAGCGAAACTTCCACCGTGTAGGCGAAACAGGCTCGGCACCACGTGGCCCGATCCACATGTGACTGTAATACAATGAAGCACATGAGCGAATGGTAAGGACATTGTCAAAAGTGTCCACAGACAGCACAATATTTCTCGGGTAGCAAAATATATTTCAGAAGTTTTTGATGTGTTCAGTAGTATTGCACAACCCCTCAAGCTAAGCTACATACTTGTAGGATATGGTTTCCGCCTTTTTGCACACACCCTGTTTTTTCTTTTTACCCAAACATGTTTCAGCACCTTCATGCCATCGTCAGTGGGTCTCTGTTTATCTACACTCCTGGAAATGTAAAAAAGAACACATTGACACCGGTGTGTCAGACCCACCATACTTGCTCTAGACACTGCGAGAGGGCTGTACAAGCAATGATCACACGCACGGCACAGCGGACACACCAGGAACCGCGGTGTTGGCCGTCGAATGGCGCTAGCTGCGCAGCATTTGTGCACCGCCGCCGTCAGTGTCAGCCAGTTTACCGTGGCATACGGAGCTCCATCGCAGTCTTTAACACTGGTAGCATGCCGCGACAGCGTGGACGTGAACCGTATGTGCAGTTGACGGACTTTGAGTGAGGGCGTATAGTGGGCATGTGGGAGGCCGGGTGGACGTACCGCCGAATTGATCAACACGTGGGGCGTGAGGTCTCCACAGTACATTGATGTTGTCGCCAGTGGTCGGCGGAAGGTGCAAGTGCCCGTCGACCTGGGACCGGACCGCAGCGACGCACGGATGCACGCCAAGACCGTAGGATCCTACGCAGTGCCGTAGGGGACCGCACCGCCACTTCCCAGCAAATTAGGGACACTGTTGCTCCTGGGGTATCGGCGAGGACCATTCGCAACCGTCTCCATGAAGCTGGGCTACGGTCCCGCACACCGTTAGGCCGTCTTCCGCTCACGCCCCAACATCGTGCAGCCCGCCTCCAGTGGTGTCGCGAGAGGCGTGAATGGAGGGACGAATGGAGACGTGTCGTCTTCAGCGATGAGAGTCGCTTCTGCCTTGGTGCCAATGATGGTCGTATGCGTGTTTGGCGCCGTGTAGGTGAGCGCCACAATCAGGACTGCATATGACCGAGGCACACAGGGCCAACACCCGGCATCATGGTGTGGGGAGCGATCTCCTACACTGGCCGTACACCACTGGTGATCGTCGAGGGGACACTGAATAGTGCACGGTACATCCAAACCGTCATCGAACCCATTGTTCTACCATTCCTAGACCGGCAAGGGAACTTGCTGTTCCAACAGGACAATGCACGTCCGCATGTATCTCGTGCCACCCAACGTGCTCTAGAAGGTGTAAGTCAACTACCCTGGCCAGCAAGATCTCCGGATCTGTCCCCCATTGAGCATGTTTGGGACTGGATGAAGCGTCGTCTCACGCGGTCTGCACGTCCAGCACGAACGCTGGTCCAACTGAGGCGCCAGGTGGAAATGGCATGGCAAGCCGTTCCACAGGACTACATCCAGCATCTCTACGATCGTCTCCATGGGAGAATAGCAGCCTGCATTGCTGCGAAAGGTGGATATACACTGTACTAGTGCCGACATTGTGCATGCTCTGTTGCCTGTGTCTACGTGCCTGTGGTTCCGTCAGTGTGATCATGTGATGTATCTGACCCCAGGAATGTGTCAATAAAGTTTCCCCTTCCTGGGACAATGAATTCACGGTGTTCTTATTTCAATTTCCAGGAGTGTAAAACAGTAAGAAGTGCAAGTATTATAAGTTGTAACTGTGTTAACAACATGAGGCCTAAAGAAATTTTTGTTGGTTTTGCTTCTTACAGCGATTTTACATTATTTGGTTTTGCAGTGTCAACTGCTAGGTGTCCTGCACTGATAGCTTGTCACCTGAAAAACAAACGATGTAATTACAAATTTCATCGGCGAGTTAACATATCTCTTGATTTTTTTAAAAATGTAATTTTGGCGTTCCAGAATTTTTTGCATATATAATTGTTGCAAACACACTTTTCCAACATCACAAACGAAGAAGATACACATGGAAGGCCCCTGGAGACCTGAGGAGACAACAGATTGATTACATTCTATTGAAAGCAGGTTTTAGGAACCAGCTAAAAGATTGCAGGAGCTATCCATCTGCAGACATAGGCAGTGATCATAAACTGGTCCTGATGAAAAGTTCCCTGAGATTCAAACGTTTGAAGAAGAAGCCAGTAAAACTTAAATGGATGCTAGAAAAACTGAAAACTGAGGGAGTGGCAAAGCGCTATACTCATGAAACAGGAACCTAGCTAAGAATTTTCAACATGGTGGAGTAAATGAAGACTGGGCTCAAATTAAATCTGGGCTATACAAAGCAGCAGAAAAGATAGTTGGAAGAACTGAACCCAAAAACAAGAGGAAATGGATTACAGCAAATATTATTAAGCTGATAGAAAACAAGAGATTATACAAAAATGCAACTGATGAACAAGGAAAAGCTGAATACAGAAGACTAAGGAATTTAGTTAACAGAGAAGCTAGGAAATCAAAAGAAAATACGCAAAACGGAAGAACTGATTTAGCCTACAGAACAGCAAATCAGTTTTTTGTTGTTGTTGTTGTGGTCTTCAGTCCTGAGACTGGTTTGATGCAGCTCTCCAAGCTACTCTATCCTGTGCAAGCTTCTTCATCTCCCAGTACGTACTGAAGCCTACATCCTTCTGAATCTGCTTAGTGTATTCATCTCTTGGTCTCCCTCTACGATTTTTACCCTCCACTCTGCCCCCCAATACTAAATTGGTGATCCCTTGATGCCTCAGAACATGTACTACCAACCGATCCCTTCTTCTAGTCAAGTTGTGCCACAAACTCCGCTTCTCCCCAATCCTATTCAGTACCTCCTCATTAGTTATGTGATCTACCCATCTAATCATCAGCATTTCGAAAGCTTCTATTCTCTTCTTGTCCAAAATATTTATCGTCCATGTTTCACCTCCATACATGGTTACACTCCATACAAATACTTTCAGAAACGACTACCTGACACTTAAATCTATATCTGATGTTAACAAATTTCTCTTCTTCAGAAACGCTATCCTTGCCATTGCCAGTCTACATTTTATATCCTCTCTACTTCGACCATCATCAGTTATTTTGCTCCCCAAGAAGCAAAACTCCTTTACTACTTCAAGTGTCTCATTTCCGAATCTAATTCCCTCAGCATCACCCGACTTAGTTCGACTACATTCCATTATCCTCGTTTTGCTTTTGTTGATGTTCGTCTTATATCCTCATTTCAAGACACTGTCCATTCCGTTCAACTGCTCTTCCAAGTCCTTTGCTGTCACTGACAGAATTACAATGTCATCGGCGAACCTCAACATTTTTATTTTTTCTCCATGGATTTTAATACCTACTCCGAATTTTTCTTTTGTTTCTTTTACTGCTTGCTCAATATACAGATTGAACAACATTGGGGAGAGGCTACAACCCTGTCTCACTCCTTTCCCAACCATTGCTTCCCTTTCATGTCCCTCGACTTTTATAACTGCCATCTGCTTTCTGTACAAATTGTAAATAGCCTTTCGCTCCCTGTATTTTACCCTTGCCAAATTTAGAATTTCAAAGATAGTATTCCAGTCAACAATGTAAAAAGCTTTCTCTAAGTCTACAAATGCTAGAAACGTCGGTTTGCCTTTTCTTAATCTAGCTTCTAAAATAAGTCGTAGGGTCAGTATTGCCTCGCGTGTTTCCATATTTGTACGAAATCCAAACTGATCTTCCCCGAGGTCGCCTTCTACCATTTTTACCATTCGCCTGTAGTGAATTCGCGTTAGTATTTTGCAGCCGTGACTTATTAAACTGATAGTTCGGTAATTTTCACATCTGTTAACGCTTGCTTTCTTTGGGATTGGAATTATTATATTCTTCTTGAAGTCTGAGGGTATTTCGCCTGTCTCATGCATTTTGCTCACCAGATGGTAGAGTTTTGTCAGGACTGGCTCTCCCAAGGCTGTCAGTAGTTCTAATGGAATGTTGTCTACTCCCGGGGCCATGTTTCTACTTAGGTCTTTCAGTGCTCTATCAAACTCTTCACGCAGTATATCTCCCATTTCATCTTCATCTACATCCTCTTCCAATTCTATAACATTGCCCTCAAGTACATCGCCCTTGTACAGACCCTCTATATACTCCTTCCACCTTTCTGCTTTCCCTTCTTTGCTTAGAACTGGATTTCCATCTGAGCTCTTGATATTCATACAAGTGGCTCTCTTTTCTCCAAAGGTCTCTTTAATTTTCCTGTAGGCAGTATCTCTCTCACGCCTAGTGAGATAAGCCTCTGCATCCTTACATTTGTCCTCTAGCCATGCCTGCTTAGCCATTTTGCACTTCCTGTCAATCTCATTTTTGAGGCGTTTGTATTGCTTTTTGCCTGCTTCATTTACTGCATTTTTGTATTTTCTCTTTTCGTCAATTAAATTCAATATTTCTTCTGTAACCCAAGGGTTTCTACTAGCCCTCGTCTTTCTACCCATTTGATCCTCTGCTGCCTTCACTATTTCATCTATTTCACTATTTCTTTCCCCCATTTCTGTCAATTGTTCCCTTATGCTCTCCCGGAAACTCTGTACAACCTCTAGTTTAGTCAGTTTATCCAGGTCTCATCTCCTTAGATTCCCACCTTTTTGCAGTTTCTTCAGTTTCAATCTGCAGTTCATAACCAATAGATTGTGGTCAGAGTCCACATCTGCCCCTGGAAATGTCTTACAGTTTAAAACCTGGTTCCTAAATCTGTGTCTTACCATCGTATAATCTATCTGAAATCTGTCAGTATCTCCAGGCTTCTTCCATGTATACAACCTTCTTTTATGATTCTTGAACCAAGTGTTAGCTATGATTAAGTTGTGCTCTCTTCAAAATTCCACCAGGCGACTTCCTCTTTCATTTCTTAACCCCAATCCATATTCACGTACTACGTTTCCTTCTCTTCCTTTTCCTATTATCGAATTCCAGTCACCAATGACTATTAAATTTTCGTCTCCCTTCACTATCTGAATAAATTCTTTACTCTCATCATACATTTCTTCAATTTCTTCGTCATCTGCAGAGCTAGTAGGCATATAGACTCGTACTACTGTCGTAGGCGTGGGCTTCGTGTCTATCTTACCCACAACAATGCGTTCGCTGTGCTGTTTGTAGTAGCTTACCCGCATTCCTATTGCTTTATTCATCATTAAACCTACTCCTGCATTACCCCTATTTGATTTTCTATTTATAATCATGTATTCACTTGACCAGAAGTCTTGCTCCTCCTGCCACCGAACTTCACTAATTCCCACTATATCTAACTTTAACCTATCCATTTCCCTTTTTAAATTTTCTAACCTACCTGCCCGATTAAGGGATCTGACATTCCACGCTCCGATCCGTAGAACGCCAGTTTTCTTTCTCCTGATAACGACGTCCTCCTGAGTAGTCCCCGCCCGGAGATCCGAATAGGGGACTATTTTACCTCCGCAATATTTTACCCACGAGGACGCCATCATCATTTATCCATACAGTAAAGCTGCATGCCCTTGGGAAAAAATTACGGCCGTAGTTTCCCCTTGCTTTCAGCCGTTCGCAGTACCAGCCCAGCAAGGCCGTTTTTGTTAGTGTTACAAGGGCAGATCAGTCAATCATCCAGACTGTTGCCCCTGCAACTACTGAAAATGCTGCTGCCCCTCTTCAGGAACCATACGTTTGTCTGGCCTCTCAACAGATACCCCTCCGTTTGTGGTTGCACCTACGGTACGGCTATCTGTATCGCTGAGGCACACAAGCCTCCCCACCAACGGCAAGGTCTATGGTTCATGGAGGGAGGATCAGTTTTTTAACAAACGTAAAACAACACTCTCAGGCACAATAGAAAATAAAGAGAGGAAAATGCTGTTTGGTGAAGACATGGTGAAGAGATGGAAAGAATACATAGAGGAGTTGAAACTTCCTGGCAGATTAAAACTGTGTGTCGGATCGAGACTCGAACTCGGGGCTATGCCTTGCCCGTGGAAGGTAAAGGCCCCGAGTTCGAGTCTCGGTCCGGCACACAGTTTTAATCTGCCAGGAAGTTTCATTCCAGCGCACACTCCGCTGCAGAGTGAAAATCTGATTCTGGAAACATCCCCCTGGCTGTAGCTAAACCATGTCTCCGCAATATCCTTTCTTTCAGGAGTGCTAGTTCTGCAAGGTGCGCAGGAGAGTTACTGTGAAGTTTGGAAAGGAGGAACGAGGTACTGGCGGAAGTAAGGCTGTGAGGACGGATTGTGAGTCGTACTTGGGTAGTTGGTAGAGCACTTGCCCGCGAAAGGCAAAGGTCCCGAGTTCGAGTGTCGGTCCGGCACATAGTTTTAATCTGCCAGGAAGTTTCATATCAGTGCACACTCCGGTGCAGAGTGAAAATCTCGTTCTGGAAACAAAGAGGAGTTGTGTGCCGGAACACCTCTTTCGGAGGAAGTAATAGAAAGAGAAGAGCAAGTAGACGAAGATGGCAAGGAAGTTGACACTCTACAAGAAGAATTTGACAGAGCTCTAAAAGAACTACTGGACAACAAAGCAACGGGTATTGATGACATCTCTGCAGAACTAATAAATAATGCTGGTGACAGCATGAAAATGATGCTGCTTAAACTTATTAGGTCCATCTATAACACAGGAGGATACCGACAGACTTCCGGAAATGTATCATTGTTCGTATACCAAAGAAGGCAGCAGCTACAAAATACGAACAGTACCGAATTCTAAGCCTAATACCACATGCATCAAAAATTCTCATAAAAATATTTCTGAAGAGAATTGAAGAGAAGGTGGAGGATATGCTGGGTGAAGATCAGTTTGGTTTCAGAAGGGGATTGGGAACAAGAGAGATGTTCAGAGTGCTGAGGAAAAGTGGAATAAAGTACAAAGACATCCGTGTGATACTCAGTTTCCATAAGAATGAAGTGGCAGTGATTAGGAACTGTCACGAGGAACAAGAAGAAAATATTAGAAAAGAGGTAATGCAATGATCTGCTCTCTCTCCTCTTATATTCAGTGCTTCTATCCAGGAAGCTATAGACCAAGTTCGAGAAACTACTGAGGTGGGGATCAAAAGTAATGGGCAGAAGATAGACATGCCACGTTATACAAATGATATTGCTATAGTCACGGAAACAAAAGAAGATCTAGAGGAAGTCCTCAGAACAATGTAATCAGCATGGAATGAGAATAAACAAGAAACAGACTAAAGTGATGGTATGCAGTACAGGAGCAGAATATGAACCTCTGTGAATGAGAATTGGAATAGAGGAGCTGGAAGTGATAGAGGAATTTACTTACCTGGGAAGCAAAATCACAAGAGATGGTTGAAGCCTGAAAGAAATTGCGACCAGAATACAAAAGGCCAAAATTGCATTTAATCGGAGAAGTAACTTACTCACCAGCAACAACATCAGTCTGAAAATAAGGAAACGTATCATGAAAGGTTTCGTTTGGAGTGTGGCCCTATACGGATGTGAAACTTGGACAGTTGGAAGAGAAGAGAGAAGACGGCTGGAGGCCCTGGAGATGTGTTGCTATAGAAGGGTGATGAAGATCAGCTGGAGGGACAAAGTAACAAATGAAGAGGTGCTTAGAAGAGTACAGGAAACCAGATCTCTGTGGAGGCACATCCAAACAAGAAGAGACAAACTTGTAGGGCACATCCTACGATACAACATCATTGGAACAATAGCAGAAGGAGCTATTGAGGGAAGGAATCGGCGGGGGCGAGCAAGGATATCATAAATGCAACAGATAATGAATGACGGTGGATGAAACACATACGTGGAAATGAAGAGGAAGGCAGACAGAAGAGAGGAATGACCCTCTGCTGCAAACCAACCTCAGGGTTGAACACTCTCCTTTTGCTGTTTGTGTTGTCTTTTCTGTAAAGTTCCTGTAATGTGTTAAATAATTTGCCTTTGCAGAGTCTAGTGTTTTCATGTGGAACTTGTTTCGCTTCTGCTATTGTCCTCTGTAAGTGGAAGTTCTCTTCTATTGTCAGTTTAATTTGTGGTATAGGCTGTGGTGGTGGTTATGGGCTATTAGGTGGTCAGCAGTGGTGCTATGGGTGCTATTACTTTTTAGGGCTCTGAGGTTTTCTGAGTATCTTGTTTTAAAGCTCCTGCATGTTTGTCCTGTGTGTACGACAGGTGTTTCATGTGAGTTCATATATTCCTGATGTGTTGAATTTGTCTGTGGGTGTCTCCTGTGTTCTGAGTTTTTTCTGTGTAGTGTTGTCTGTCCTTATCCTAGCTGAAGTCCCTGTTTCTTCAATATGTTGCCTATTCTGTGGACAATTTTGTTATTGTAGGTGAGTGTGTACCATTTTGTATTGTGTGTGGTGTTGTACTGTTGTGTCTTGCATGTGGTAATTGTTTGTATATTGTGCTAATCTGTGTTAAGTTTTGCGTGTGTATTGTGCTTTTGTGCCTTTTATGTTTATAAATATGTTGATTTAATTTCTCTATCATATGAGACTTGAACCATTTTCCTCTACTACGTTTTTGATTGTGTTTAGCTTCTGTGTGTAATTCTGTTTGCTTGCAGGTATTCTGTTCAGTCTACGGAGCATGAATCTGTAGCTTGCTTGTGTGCCATGGGTGGTTTGACTGATTGTGAATGGTGGTTCTAGTGGTTGTAGGTTTCCTGAATACTGTGAAATCATGGGTGTTGTTTGTTTTTCGTATGGCGAGATACAGGAAATTTAGTGTGTTGTCTGTTTCTGTTTCTAACCTGAAATGAATTTTTGGGTGTAAGTTATTTATTTCCTTGTTAGCTGTTCTGTATATGTGTGTGTTTCATCAATCAGGCATCAAAGTAACGGTACCAATATATACCTGTATTTTTTTGGTCTTACTATGTGTGTTAAGATCCTATTCTCTAGGTTGTTCATGAATACGTTGGCTAAGACGCCACTAATTGGTGATCCCACTGGCAGTCCTTCACGTTGGGAATAAAGTTCTTTGTTGAACGTAAAGTAATTTTGTGCTGTTATGGTCTCGAGTATGGTTGCTATTTCATTAATTTGTGAGACTGGTGTGGTCATTTGTTGATTTAGTCTTTTTGTGGTGATGTTGATTGTTCCATTTATTGGAATACAAGTGTACATTGATGTGACATCAAATTACATGAGGCTTGCTGTGTCTGGTATGTCTATATTCTTGATTCTCTCTACTGGTTGCATTAGGTTCTCCAGGTTTCTGTTGTTTCCAAAAGTGTATATGTTCTTTAGTAATGTGTCTGTATGATACGCTAGGTGGTATGATGGAGCATTCCTGAAGTCGATGACTGGCCTTAAAGAGGTATTTTCTCTGCACACCTTTGGTAGGGATTTTAAAGTGGGCGCCTTTAGGTTTTTTGTGTCGTTCGTTTTATCTGTCCTTTTGAAAATGTGTTACCTCCCCGATGAAATTTACATTTACATAGTTTGATTTCAGATGACAAGCTATCAGTGCAGGACACCATATACTTGCTCCTGCAACACCATATAACATAAAATCACGGTAAGAAGCAAAACGAACAAAACCTTTCTTTAGGCCTCACATTGTTAGATCAGTTATAGCCTAAAATACTTTCACTTTTTACAGTTTTCAATAAACAGAAACCCACTGATGATGGCTCAGAGATGCTGAAACACTTTTGGGTAAAAAGAAAAAAACAACGTGTTTGGAAAAAAGGCGGAACCCATATCCTACAGTTTATCTGCAAATGCGGAAAGAAAGGACAAGAGCTGCAGAGTCAAAAGATGAATATAAACTACGTAAGTTCAGTATTATCGCACAATCGGAAAATATAATATTGATCGTCTATGAGCCGCTTTACATAAATCATACAAGGCATAATTTACTACTAAAAAACATCCATAAAATACTTGAAAATGGCCCAAGGCCGAAATTGTACAATCGCACATGAAATAAAGAGAATGGCAGCTGAAGGCATCATGAAATCCTTCAAAGAATAAATCAAAACGTTAACACTTTAGAGGCAAATTTCTGTCGAACAAGAGAGTCAACACCGGCTGGTTTAATTGAGATCCCCCACCTGAACTTGTTATCCACTGCAGAATTCTCACGCATATCTAGAAGTCGATTGTCTGCGATTCTACGTAATAGTAGGTTTAGTATTGTCAAGTGTGGCTGGAAATATTGTATTCGGGATTTGTTTGGTTGTCATGCTGGTTACTGGACACCTCACTGGTTCTTTGGTGTGAACTGGGCTTTCTCCGCTGTTTTGTGATCAGGGCTGATGTGAACCGTTACGAAACAGTACCAAAATAATCCCCAGCCATTTCTCTTCACTTCCTCGAACTCTCGCCCACAGAGATGTAGTAAAAGGAACAGGCCACCACCCCTCTTCTCCCACACCAGCACAACATAAAAATGACTGTGGAACGCAGTCCCCTACCCATCTCACTGCTGCACAATTTGATCACACCAGTAGTTTACCATTTCTCCGTCCATAAACAAGATCTGTGTCTGCTTGCTGAGACTATCTACATTCATTTTTACAGGGTTAACATTTAAACACTACACACTTCCCCCAGCCCAGGTATATATATCTCAAAAACACTTTTACAAACTTTGGGGACACATTGTTTACAGCAAAACAAGACAAAAATGTCTAGCAAACATGGGCTTTAAAATGAATACCTTATGAGCTATGAGAACTTGCTCAATACGAGAGAGTTGTGTTTCATAGTTACGAAGATGAACAAGTCACATAACTCTTAGATGTGCATTTTACAGCCCATACTGACTGTTCATTTTTTTCTTGTTTTGGTCTAAGGAACCTGATCCCAAAGTTTGTAAATGTGGCCATTTGCAGGTTTCTTCTGAAGAAAATGATTAATTATTTCCATTCAAGGGTTCCTCTGTGGTAGAAAGAGTTGTTAGGGAGAAACATGTTTGATATACATTTTAAAACACTAAGGGCTTTGCTGTCCGTCAGATATTTTATTTTCACGGATCTACTGTCAACGTATTTTATCGTTGCATATTTTATTCATGTGTGCGAAAGTTAGATTCATTAACGGATAATGCAGAACATTTTCCTTCTTCGGATATACTTGTGAATATCTCTTATTCTCAGACTCAGATGTATTGTCGATAACAAACTTCATATGTGAAAAAAGTACTTAGAGACCGTGGTTAAAATTCATGCATAATGTGCCTGTGTGTTCCCTACAGGTACATCCGTTTTCGTTTGTGCAAAAGATACTTTTTGCCTAAGTGAGGAGTTACCCCCTAAGAAAATACGCAAAACATGTTACCTTTTAAACTTCTATACCCCGAAAGTTGTCAGTTACTCTTATCATAAAAGCAACTAAACCTAAACCTTTTAACAGGACTAATACTCTTATGATCTCTTCCAGTTTAACTTTTCATCAGTGTGCTCACCTTAAGTCGTAAAACTTTCTACACTGTTTGTGTGTTCATCTGTACTTAAACTGTGAACTCAACTGTATTATTTCGAAAATAACATGCAGTCATAGATTTAAAAATTCAACAATCCAGTAGTAGTGCCAAACAGGTGAGATGACGACCACATTGGTTCGGTGCTAAGGCTAGTGTGAGCAACGTTTACACAAATCTAGCCCAATGCAAAGTCTAGTTTAAGCTTTCCACAACTAACTGAAAAAGTTTAGCCTTCAAAACGTCTTTTTTTTCAGCTTAGATTAGTCAGACAAACACTAAAATACGTAACAGTAAAAGACGCGAAAATAATGTAATACCTCTGTTTAGTGATGAAAGTTTTGTGCATAAACAAATTGTTGCAGATATCAACGCTGACTAAGCATTTCTTAAGTTTATGCCATGTTTCCTGGACTATGAAATAGTATTGTTGATCAACGGAGTTTTTTGATTTTTTGTTTATTTATTTGCAACATGCTGCATTGTAATATTTGTGATATTACGTGTATGTATTGTATGTGTGTTTGTGTGTGTGTAGAGTGTAGTGTAATGTTTGTGCTGTACGATGATGATGATGATGATGATAGAGAAGGGAGAGGGTGAAACCCGGAGCCGGCAGATAGCCTACTCCCTCTCCAAGCTTAACATCCCCGTTCGAGGGACGGGTCACCATCAAAGTCTCACGTGCCCTTACTTCACGAGACACTGCGGAGAGATTTGGTATTTAAACCAGGACGTTGGCGGAAACCCTGGTGATCAGGAACTTCACGCCACCAACACTCCTCCCCTTGCCGACCAAATACTGGCAATAGAAATTTTCTCCACCACCAGAATTGGAACCGGCGTACATCCAGGTCTTTTTGCTGGTTGTTTTTGTTTGTATACAACAGACTTTTCATTTTACGAACTCATGCTGAAAAGTAATGCCACCGAATTTCTTACACGAAAACTCTAAAAGCTTTTTTAAATAAAACAAAAGGTTATTAGTATTCTACACCTTTACTCTTCATGTCTGCATATTTACAGCCCTTTGCCGCTACAGGGCTCCGAATTGTAGCGTGTAACATAACTGTGTGTAACGTAACTATGTCCGTACGTTTCAAATTCAGAGTTTGTCCACAGGTGGAGCACCTTCTCCTTCAGCAAGACAATGCTCCACGCACGAGCGCCGCGACATCCACAACAATTCGACGCCTTGGGGTCCACTGTCGTCGATCATCTTCGATACCGTTCCGACTTGGCCCTGTCCGATTTTCATCTGTTCCAAAACTTAAGGCGGCCGCTATGACAGAGCGTTCTAGGCGCTTCAGTCCGGAACCGCGCTGCTGCTACGGTCGCAGACTCGAATCCTGCCTCGAGTATGGATGTGTGTGATGTCCTTAGGTTAGTTAGGTTTAAGTAGTTATAAGTCTAAGGGACTGATGACGTCAGATGTTAAGTCCCATAGTGCTTAGAGCCATTTGAAACAAAATTTAGAAAACACCCTAGCGTACTTCATTTTAATAGTGGTGAAGCTATAAAAGCGGAGCGAGAAATTTAAGATCTTCAGTGGGTACGTTTTAAATTACATATTGATTTTCCGCAAGGAGCCAAGCGTTCACGAAGTGTGGCGGACAAGCCGAGTAGTGTGACGTCACAAGTTCGTTGCGGGCCAATACATCGCAGCAGCATGCGTAGGTCAATACAGACAGCTGCCCCGCTGCTTCTGTTATCTGAGTGGATCGGAACGCAGCTGAATTCATTTCAGTGCTCGACGCCGTGGTTTCTGGTTATCGCGGAGAGAGCATTATGAAACATGTTTTCGTCCAATTTGTTTGCATACCAGCATGCGTTCGAAGACAAATGGTGTAATTTTAATACGATTTCCGGCTCGCGTTCAGAGAGAAATGACACTATTTTCGTGCGATATTTACAGTGTGCTGTAGCACATTGACACGTGATCGCCGTCCACCACTGCCAGGTGGTCATGTTACCCTCCACTACTGACAAGACGTGGTAGTGAGATGGTGCGTATGTACCAGTCAGTTGTGTGGAATTAGTGTAGTAACGTGGGTCGACATGGTGACGTGACATAACGGAAGAACGGTGCTATCGTGTTTGGACATGCCCATAACCACACAATGATGAAGTTGACCAATTTGTTGGTGTATCAGTGCAGACTGCCCGACTTGTCTACAACGGATAGTGAACCACTCACAGTTATGTAACACATTGTATGAGCAGTGGTCGTAGAAGAGTCCTGACAGGGAACATAGATGAGTGTGACACCTCAGTTATTACTGACAATGATATCTCAGCCAGTTTATAAGAGAACATTCTAACAGGAACTGCATGCAATCGACATTTGAGTCGGGGGAACTTTTTGCTGCAGCACATAAAGCTGCATGTCTACACTGGGCTAAATTGACAGAAAATGGACATCAGCTGATGTAGGCGTGCAATGTGATCGGATAAGTACGTTTTTGTCTCTTTTGAAATAATGCAAGTCGTCGGCCAAGTGAGGCGTTTAACCTTCTGTGTGTGGAGGGTGTAGTTCTGCTTGGAGGTGGTCCTGTGATGTTTTGAGGGTGTTTTCCGCACCACCACTTCGGCCCAGTCGTTCAGGTTACACAGAACTTGAGTCAGGATGATTATCAATAGCCCGTCTGACAAGATCCCAACAACTGTGTGGACAGGGTTCCACACATACGTCCCTAGTTGGACGGATAATCCTATTACACCTCGACTGGCCCGCTTATTCCATAGACAATTTGCAGCAGCGTGTGAAACGCAGCAAACAACATTCTCGCAATTTCGTAGCTGTACAGAATTAATCACTGATGAGTTGCTCTAGCTGGATATTGCACATCTGAAGCAGCTTTACATCTCACTTCCTCGCTAGATACTGTGTTACACGGTATTGGCATCATGCCTCTTGGACGTGATTAATTTTTTGTCTGGCTACAGAAAAATATTAACTTCAGTTGATTTCAAAATATTTCATGCCACTAATTTAGAATTTCAAAACCTGCTTTCTCTTTTCCTCTGTCATTAGACTTTGTACAGTCCTAGGCATTAATGAGGAAAGGAGGACAATCGACACAAATAAAAACCAAATTATGTTCTACAAACGTGGGGAAGAGATGTAGGCATTGTCGGAAGGAAACGAAATCCCAAATGACAAGATACACGTGTTATTCATGTCGTGATGGTTCGAACCCGGTACTTTAATATGCAGAAACGTGTGTGAGGGTAACACGACTGACTGAGAGAAGATGCACGTTTCTGAAGAAGGCAACAGCCACTTGTTTCTATCACTGTGAACGTTTAAAACTTCTTGTGTATTCAAAAATCACACAATAACTACTGTTTTTTCGTTTCTATTTCCTGCGCACTTTTCTCAGTGTTTTGAAAAAAAAGGGATGATTAAAGAATTTTGATACAGTGAAATGATTTGTCTTATTCCTTCTTCGGCTGCCTTCATTTACGAATTGGTTTTATTTTAGCAAGAACGAAACGTACATCTCAGAGACCCTCTCCATCTCATTTTGTTGAACAGAAATTCTGACTAAAGAAGTAATAAAAAAAATCGCCTTCTGTTCACCGCTTTAGTAGAAGTCTTTGGCGGAGATGTTATTTTGCACAGCTTGAAACGAATATTTCAGCTTCAGGTATCTCAACTCATCTACTCATTTCAACGTTCAGATATTATAATATTGTTTGTTTGTTGTTGTTGTTTTCAGCCCAAAGACGAGTTTGATGCAGCGATGATTAAAACTCACCTAGTATTCGACAGCTGCAAAGCAATTGGCGTGAAGACAACACCAATCGTGGAAACGTTTTTTGTAGGTTCCTTCACCGCGAACCCCATGTGTGGGATGACAATCGCAGAAACATGTGAGAGCCTGGTTAATTCTTATAGTCGTTCATTGTGAATGTTAGATAAAACATGTTCCTACGCTGCACTACGAGGAAATGATGTTGGGTCTCCCTTTACAGACCACTGCTGTAGACAACAGCATCGTTAGCGAACGTCTCCCCATCCTATCCAATAGAACACGTCGACAGTTACTCATGAGGTTGCTTTGACATGTGACAATTTCATTCTGTTAAGGAAGATGTGCTGAGTCCTTTCTGTTTTCGATCTCTTGTCGTGGTTTCCTCCCTCAGTCTAATTTTTTTTTCTCAGATACCGTTTCTGTACATTTTGTTTTATTGTTTCAAGATCTCCTATATGTATGAGTCTCATTTTCTATTCGAAAAGCCTTGAATCTCTAGGAAGCGAATCTGACAGCAAACAGTTGATGATTCGAGGAGATGAACCTATAACCCTAGAAATCATTAAAAGTCCGAGAAACTGGCTACAGGTGCGACAGAGTCTGAGAGAAGTTCTTTCTTACCATGAAATTTTCCCTTTACTGGGGAGTGTGCGCTGGTAGGAAACATCCTGGCAGATTAGCTCAGGACTTACGCGTTTTTGGAAGGTAGGAGACACAGTGCTTGGGTGACTCAGTCGGCTCCAGTCCAGCGCACAATGCGATATATCGATATTCTTTCCAAAAGTATTGATTAATATCGTCGATATATTCCTCCCCCGATATATCTATGTCAAAATGGCGATATGGAGTGCCGATATTTTTAATTTATATTACATTTTTTCCACAACTTTCGATAAATAATTGAAGTTGTCTTACTATTTTTTGAGCATTCATCACGTCCAATCTTTCACTTTGACTGTATTAAGCAAGTATGTGTGGCACGAAAGATGAAATTCGATTATACTGGGGAGGGGATAAATATGGAATAACAAGATCACGGATATGCAGAAGTAGCACACCGGAGGCGTTAAAAAAACAAATTTTAACGCAGCTAGTGTGATGTTTCTTCTCATCGGCATTCTTCAAAAGCAGTTTCTGAAACTGAGGAGCAAAAATCTAAATGACAAGATGGGTCTTTGCAGTGGGCGGAGACGTGTGAGGGGAAATGTTGACGTAATTGATACTCGGCGCTACAAACTGCAACGTTTAGTCTCACCGTGCAATTTTAACACTGCAACTGCTAGGTCACTGGTTTTGGCAGAAATGAAAAAATAGGAAAGTTGACACGAAGTATTCCGGACGAATGTGACGAAACCGAACGACGGACCCATCAAACACCTTTTATTGTGCCATTTGCCTGCAGTTACAATTGCTAACAAAGTGGTTATCGCCAAGCGTGAACGTGCATCGTTTATCTTGCAATTCTTGCTCTAAGGGAGCAGGCAGGCTGCTAGCTTGTTCAAGTACAGAATATATAATAATAAATCAATAATTAAATGTACAGCTCTAAAGCTGGCAGTATATTTACAGTGTGCACCTGATATTTTTACAGGCAGCACGTAAATATTTTTTCTGGCGATATATCGATATCGTTTTGATATATCGATGCCCGACAGTAGCATTTCTAAATATAGATATATATTGAATTCCAAACATTTTTAAAAATATCAACAGACCTAACAGATGGTATGGATTCTACGATTCGATTATATTTTATGGTTTCCTTACCCATACACTTCACTCCTTATTTTGCTGCGACAATAGCTATACATTACGTTGTCAGTCCCCCTCCATACACTAGCCACCAATTTCATGCAACAACAACTCAGTTCCAGTCTTTTGTGATAAAACGAACACGCAATTGCAGAAGAAATGGCATACATTTCATGCAGAAGTTGTAATTTTTTATTTTTTCTATGGAAAACGCTTTATGTTAAAGGCGACGAAGCCGGCCCGAGATAGCACATATTGGTGAACGGGAAGTGGGGAGGGAGGAGGCAAAAAAAAAGTACAGTAGTGTCTTGTTCTGGAACGCCTTTACCATTTAATCATACCCATCTTTCGTGTAACAAACAAAAATCTGTTTTAGCATATATGTTCGTCAGAGGGCAACAATTATAAAATTCGGAACAATAAGCTTTTATGATACTATTACAGTGTTCAGACGAAATGACAAAAGAGCACCGCAAATGTTTCTAGATAGGATTGAAATCGAGTTAATTTCGTTGTGCATTAATGCATTTTCCAGTAGTGATACACTTAAATGTTTGGATCGTTTGCAATAAGATACCGATATTTTCTGTATGAAGTAAGTTCTCACAAATCCTATTGCCACAAAACACAGCTCCACGACTGTCTGAAACATCTTGATTTGAATGGAATTCAGCAGACTGTAACATTTCTTCTGATTTCATTTCTCGTGTAAAATACAACAGACGACTTACACGAAAGAAAAGATCCAAAAAGTAACTAATTTCGAAGTATAATGGTTCTTCTACGCTGCTAGAAGTGATTAGGTAACAACAGGCTATTCAAAAACAGTTTTTATACGCATTATACAGTCCTGTGATTCTAGATCACATAGGCGTAATCGTAAAATCATTTCACTCAAAATCTCATGTTATTTTAAATCCACAGCAATACCTGTTATCTTGATATAGTGACATCTTAACATAATGCGGCGTAATATATTTGTGGGTATGGCTAAAACTTCACTTGAAGCAGTTTAATGTGTATTTGTACTGAGAATTTCAAGTAAGTACAAATACGTAAAAACGACTAAAAATCACGAAAAAGAAAGGAAGTTTCTTTTAAACCGTTCCTCCTCTCTGTGACCAACATTAATTGGTATGTTTCTTTAGATTTGCTACTCTCTGACTGAACAACAATCCGGTTTACTCATAGACATGTAAGCAAAACAAAACAAAGTCAGTTCAGTACCTTCAAATTTTGGTTACACCGTTCCACCATTCGGCTCAAAATTTTTCCCGGTTTTCCAAATTTTACACACCCGGAACTCAAAATTTCTCCAGTATGGTAAGGAATTACGATTTTTATTCAATCTATTTAAGCCGTTTAACGTTAAGCTCTACCAATAAAATCAATTTTCGTCTTCCTATGTATATGCACACGCCATCAACGCGATCTACCATCAGATAAATTTATTTATTTGTAGCACTAAACCGAAGCTTGCCAAACAAATAAATGTTCGGGTTAAATATATTCGTTTTGGATTTCTGGCAATAGATTCGGCAGATAACGCTCCAGTGACGCAGATAAGTGCATTAGTTAATAAACACCCAAGGCTATAGATAATCTCATCACAGCTCTGATATGCCTAAGGCATATTGAAATGTACACGCGAATATTTACTGTGAATTAGTTTCCACATTTCCGCCGATTGGTGTATATGTCTCGGCCAGTGCACGTGAGACAGCTGTAATCATATAATGTCAATAACTGGTAAATAACACAGAGATACAGCTATGTACATTAACTTTCTTTCACAAAATTACACTAAACACGTAGTGGAGTGAATCACGTGCTACGCATTTTCATGCGTTTTCCATGCAATACAACAGCTTAGCTCTGCCAGTTCCCGTTTCAGGCAGTTGAACATGGAAACCAATATTGCGAGTTACTCCTTTATCTCGGTTTTCTAAAAGCCGATTAATAACTATGAGGATGTTAATGGTATTTAGAACAACTTTTTAAACAGTGTAAAGTTAAATTGACACAACCAGCAGCAATCATCTGTTTAAACATTTTTAGCGAGGACATAAACAGTATTTATTTGTATAAATGACAAATTTAAACTAGAACTTCATGCAGATCGCACAAGCCCCAATGTTTATAATACAGAGCTATCAAACCAACAGTCGCGTGACGGGTGGAATGAAACTGTTTTCTTTTTCATTTATAGCTGAAATAAACCACTGAATTTCAGAACTGAGCGACCTACCGACCAATATTTACGATTTTTTTTATATTTTACTATGGATATTTTTCATTGTCAAGTAAAGGCGTATCAGTGAACGTTTGAAACGTTATATGCACATTTTTGTTCTGTTTTTCCAAGAGCCAGAATTACCTTTTTCAGTTAATTCAGCGTTTTTGCTGCACTGTTCATCACTTTGTGTACCGTTCACAAAGGACTGGAAAATCTCGTGACATCTGCGTTCATTTATCATGTCCAATGTTACACAAAATTACCATTTACGTTTCTGAGTTTTACTAAATCCTATACAGATACTGGGACGAAATTAAGACAAGATACAGAATATATTGAAAACATTGATTATTATGAATCTTTTGCAATTAGCAAGATAATGTTATTTTATCTTTTAATGTTGGTCAGTTAACTTGACAGTCATCTCTGTAACAGCGGAAATAAAATGCATTACACTACACTGTCACATGGAGGTACACTTATTATATATTTCGCTAAAGTGACAGCTTATTCTTTCTTCACTTATATGCCAAATGCAGAGGAAAATTAAGAACTGATGGCACAGTAGCTCTCTTTCATTTTCTTCTAACCGCAAAGCCCAGTGTCAAAACCGACAGGCAAAAAATGTTTACTTCATACTTCAGAGTGGTGGTGTGTCTTAAAAAACTTTGGTTCTCAAGGTGAGAATCCAAGCGGTCCTTCATACTTCATCAGCGGGAAAACTGATTTCGGGACTGATGACTGGATTTATGGTTATGTAAAAAAACTTCGCGTCAGGGACAAAAAGGGAAGAAACATGTAGGCCTAGTTAATATTTAGCGAATTTCAGCACGTACTTTTAGAGACAACTATATAATGACCTTTATTAGTAAATTTGAAACGTTTATATACAAATAAATGTTAGATATTAGACTGGAACTCACTGTATGCGCTCACACTGTTGTGAAAGTACAGAGTATATGTATGTATTGGTTTTGCATAATCTTTGGTGTCAATGAAGTTACGTTTTTCTGTCGATACGCTTAAAAGTTAAAAGGAGATTCTTTATTTATTGCAAATAACACCAGAAAATTTCCGTGAGCACATCATAAAGAACAAAAGGCAATGCGCATCTGCTCTGTACCGATATCACTCCTTAGCTTTGACTACAGTCCAGTGCCTTGCATTGGAAAAATATGTTAGCTGTACAAGACTTCACAGTTATAATAAAACAGCTGTGACTGAAAACACAGCAACAAATAAATAATTACTATTTAGCCACTTGAAACAGTCCTGCTCCTGTCAGCTGATCGAGATATTACTTTCCTATTAATAACGTTATATTATATCTCATATGTGGCCCAAGGTAACCACAGTCGATACATACGAGTGACTCCCTAATTGCTTGTTCAGCTGCCTCTGAAATGTTTCTTTTAGCTGGAACCCAGTGGCGTTTGTGCTTGACGTGGTCTACCGAGCGTTTAGAGCACTAGACTCCGGCTCTGGACGTTGCGGGTTCAGTCCCGGACAGTGGTGGCGATTTTTTTCGTTCCATTTTCACTAGGACGGCCCCAGGTCCATTCAGGTTTCAAATAAGCACAGGTAATTTTTGCTGGGGTATTACAGCGGTAGGGGCGACGGGCCCCTTCTAGTACCGAGGCGAAGAAAGACGGCACTACATCCGCAGACCGGGCTAGGCACCACAGACTTTACGTTTATTTTTACATTGGCGTTTACCTCTCGAAGTGTGAGCAATGTGTTGTAAGTGCTTCATTTTGATACTATTTAATACAGGGTGCCCCAGGAGGAATGGCCAATATTGAGGAATATGACAAGAACGATCATTCAGCAGGTCTACAGGTCTAGTAAACATGGACTCTTAAACTGCATACCTAAAGGAGGGGGGGGGGGGGGGTTAGGACGTCAAACGGGCCGACTTAGATAAGGAGAGGCACCACAGGACATTTTAATTTCCGCTGTCTATACTTTTAGAAATAAATTCATACAACATTGTCAGCATGAGCAGGAAGGATTCAGGATTCGCATTCACAGCAGTTGAAGTTAAAAAAGACATAACAAAATTAATTTTTGTTAGTATGAAATTTCATCATTTTTTCACTTACTATTGGCTGCATTTGTTGCTATAGGTACACTTTTCTTCATAAGTAAGATAGATTCTACAATGAATTTTGCACAGCATACAAACCATACTTACAGGTGTATGGAACTGTAGAATTTTCTAAATCTTTTAAAAACTTTGGTAAAAATTGAGATAATTAACTATAAAATTTGATTTTTTTCTAAACATGAAGTTTAAAATGTAACAGCTCATTCATTTTTTCATAAATTAAATAAATTCTAGAGTTTCATATGCATGTATGGTTTGTATGCGGTGCAAAATTCATCGATGTAAGAGTCTACGGGTTGCACGCAGCCGTACGGTATGTACCACGCGCTCGCCAGCCGACCTGTCTGGAATGCTGACAATTTGCTTGGTCAGTACACGTGTGTCGGCCGCAGTGCAACGCAGGCAGTAAGCCACTGGCCGCCGTCCGCATCGCGCCGTATTAACAAGTGTGGCCTCGAGCGCGAATAGGTCTCTTTTCTTAGCTCACCATGGAGCGTTTCGATACGACCGCAATTCGGATGTCAGACAGTGATGATGGGTGCGCATAGTATGCGTGTTTTATAATCAGCCATTGTTAATAAAACTGTTTAAACTTACTTCTCATGTTCGCGTATTGCCGTACCTCAAGGACCCGCCACTTACAAATCCTAACAAATATTTCGTCTCATTATCATCTGGGGCAACAACACAGACAACCCCCTTATATTGAAGAATCTCTCTTACTTTTGAAGAAAAGTGTACCCTTAGCAACAAATGCAACTAATAGTAAACGAAAAAATGATGAAATTTCACATGTAAAAAAATTTATTTTATTATGTTTTTGAACTTCCATGGCTGTGAGTGTGAATTCTGAATCATTTCTAGTCATGCCGACAAAGTTTTATGAATTTATTTGTAAAAGTACAGACAGTGGAAATGAACATGTCCTGTGGTGCCTCTCTTGCTCTAAGTTGGCCCATTTGACGTCCTATCCCCTTAAGAACTTAAGCACTTTTCATGTGGGATAATGTGCAACAAATCTCTTCCACCATAGGCTCTTTAGTTTCCATGTTTTTAAGGTGATAGTATGGTTCAAAACAAGCAAAAAATGTCATGCATATACATATAAATATATAATAAAAATTATATATATATGTGTAATAAAATAAATATATACATATAAATAACACTTGTTCTTCTTCACTACTGTGAAATACCTCTCTTCTAGTGAACAAGTACTCATAGCTCTTAAGGTATGCATTTTAGCGGTCACGTTTACTGGACATTTTTTTCTTGTTTTGGTCCATACTACCACCTCTTGAAATATTGAAAGCAAAGAGCTTGCAAAAGTAGAGATTTATTTCACAGTGTCGTAGATGAAGTGCTCATACTTCTTATAGCCTTCTTTGCCTCGAACACTTGGAATGATCATTTCTGCAATATGCGTGAAAATTGACCATTTATCCTGGGAGATGCTGTGCAAAGTGTTTGGAAATTCCCGTTACAAACTTCTAGGATTTTTAGAGGGGAGTGAATAGATAATATTTTGAATGAAACCCATGTCTGAAAACGTACACTTTTAGTGTTACATCCATTTGAAAACATGGTGGTAACGGATCACTTTTTCAAGTATTTTCATGCAGAACATACCAAATGACAACAACATCCATCGTATGCGGAATTCCTCGTGTACTCGTTGACGGGTTCTCTTTAACGTGAAGCACTACGATTTCTTCCAGTTGGATGTTCGGTGCCTCCTTGGAGCACCATAGTCATACCTGCTGACTGTGAAGGTACCCTTTTCTCGAAGCCGTTGCGAGTTGTGGGTAACTAGCGATGAGGATAGATAAAGGTGACATATCCGAAAGAACAGTTACCATCGGTCACCATGCAGCTCGTTAGAATGAAATTACAATGAAATGAATACCCTTAGCTGCATACACGGGTTGATATAAGTCAACGGGGACAGTTGAAAATGCTTGCCCCAACCGGGATTCGAACCCGGCTCTCCCGCTTGCATATGGCAGACGCTCTATTCATCTGAGCCACCGTGGACACAGAGGATAGTGTGACAGAGGAAGTTATCACTAGCACGCCTTCCGTGAAACCCACATTCCCAACTTATTGTCCCGCACTATATTTATAATGCCTCTGCCCATTATACTCATTACTCACGGCTTTTTGCCGATTCCCGTAAGAGTTCGGGCACTGTTTGTGCATCCGCACAGAAGAAGATGGTCAAATGGCAGGTGAACCTTAACTATACATATTTATGAGGATGGTATCTGTTCTTTCGGACATCTCCGGCAACAAGCCGCGAGTAATGAATACAATGGGCAGGGCCACTATGAATATAGTGCGGGATAATAAGTTGGGAATGTGGGTCTCACGGAAGGCGTGCCAGAGGTAAGTCCCTGCAGTCACACTATCCTCTGTGTTCTCGGTGGCTCAGATGGATAGAGCGTCTGCCATGTAAGCAGGAGACCCCAGCTTCGAGTCCCAGTTGGGGCACTCATTTTCAACTGTCCCCGTTGATTTATATCAACGCCTGTATGCAGCTAGGGGTATTCATTTTATTGTAACTACACTTCTCTCCATATGTTCCACACTGAACTGTCAAAAGTCGCAACTCATTTTTTTATAGTTATCCATGGGCAGCATTGTCATGAGGAACGACTTAAACAATCTGTATACTGTTAACAATAAGACTACAAAATGATGACTATTTGAAGTAAAATAATGTTTTTTTTTTGTTCGTTAGCAACATAAAATTGTACGCTGCAAATCCTAACTGTTCTGGAAAAATACGTACTACGAAATATTATTGGTTTGACTAGAGCCGATTCGAGAACATTTTTCCACACAAGCGATATATCAATTGGCGCCCTCCTTCACTCTCTCAGATATTTCTTGCCTTTCTTTGCGATCTTGGTAAGACTATTTTAAGACAATTGTTACAATGTGTAAGGAAACGCGAAAAGATGCATTATCCTACTTAATGAAATCGTCAGTTTTCATGCTGAAACTGAAATTAGCACACAGTGAATCGTGGTAGATGCCCTCCTGTAATGGTTTAACAAGTCTGGGTTTTTGTGAAGACTGTATAGTATGGAGGGTTGGTTAGTCGTGAGCCAGATAGTCGAGATTGCTGTACTGTCATTTCTTAAAGATCATATTACTTACTTAATTACAAAGCTGTTTGCTGATAGTAATAATAAACAACTACACTAATGAAATTCAATAAGGAATATTCGTAATTTTCTAGAAGCGTGAAACTAAGTTTGGCAACAAGTGAAAAAATAAGCTGCTATCTGAACCATCAACGGTTCAACTCTTAGAAGAGACGGTTGTAGATGTAGCAAGATCATCACAGAAATTCACGACATTCTGGTGAAAAGACAACTACAAGATTTTTTACTGCTTGTAGAAGGCGACACTTAACTTTCATGGCCCTAGCTTGTTTTTCATTTCCCTTCCTTTCTTTTTCCTGATACTTTTCATAACATGCTTCAGATAATTTTCTTTTCTTTTGTGTATGTTTTCGTCAGTTCGTTAAAGGGCTGGTCGAGCGTCCACAGAACAACCTGCCTATATGGTACAAAAGTATTCTCGAAAACCAAAGAAGAACTTTCCGCCATGGTTGGGTGTCGAGTGGGGAAGGAGAAGAGGGAATAGACGTAGCTGGACAAGAAGCGCGGTTCTGTGCATTTCATTAGACAAAATGTCCTGAGGGCTAATGATATCCAATCAGAAGCAGTTTAGTCGTGTCATATACGTTGAAATCCACCAGTGTATCGGAAGAGCAGCCATTACTGTTGGCAGCATCAATTTAAACTGACACGCTCGTTACTGACATCCCGTCTGATAAAATATTTGCACCAAGCTGTGAGCCACACGAGATTTTTAAATTATTTATTTGTAACCACAGTGATAAATATTTTGGATTATAATTAACTGCGAAAACTGACACGTGTGAAAGTAGACGATAACCGAAGCAAAAACGTTCAGTCAACATGTCCTCGCAAATGAGGCGTTTGCGAGATAATTGGGAATGTATGGCTACAATTCACAACTGATTTCAGTATGAAATGTTGTGCTAATTAGTTCAAAAAATGTTCAAATGTGTGTGAAATCTAATAGGACGTAACTGCTAAGGTCATCATTCCCTAAGCTTACACACTACTTAACCTAAATTATCCTAAGGACAAACAGACACACCCATGGCCGAGGGAGGACTCGAACCTCCGCCGGGACCAGCCGCACAGTCCATGACTCCAGTGCCTCAGACCGCTCGGCTAATCTCGCGCAGCTGCTAATTAGTACAATTAGTAAAAATGTCTGGCCTCGTGGTCCAGCGGTCTCCTACGAAGTGCAGATAGTGAAGCTTGAGTATTGGTGGTACATGCAGAACGCTTACAACGCTCTTGAACCCATATCGAGGCACCGTACGCTCTTTGTAATTTATTTATGCAGTGTTTTCGTGAACTCTCTAGTTGGTGAGTACCAGGCTCAGTGTGACCTTCGCGCAGCACCACATCCAAGACAGAATTACCTGAAGTGTAAGCAGTGAGACTGGCTGATTCATGGTAAAAACACATTCATTAAGGCATTAGCAATGCAGCATTTATCTGTTTGTAGATAATTCAGGCGGCATTGATGGAGAAAGAAAACGCCAGCAGCATTGGACACAAGAACTTCATTTGCACCATTTCTTGAAGAAAGATAATTTTAGCTGAAGTAGTACAAGTAAGCCGTGCGGTTTGAGGCGCCATGTCACGGATTGCACGGCCCCTCCCGCTGGAAGTTTGAGTCCTCCCTCGAGCATTGTGTGTGTGTGTGTGTGTGTGTGTGCGTGTGTGCTGTTCTTAGAATACGTTAGTTTAAGTAGTGTGTAAGTTTAGGCACCGATGACACCAGTAGTTTGGTCCGTTAGGAACTCACACACATTTGAACACAGCACAAGTAATATATAAAGTTATTATAGTTTATCCTTTGAATCATATTTTTATAGCATCTTGTTTTATTGAGTTTTCATTGTACACATTTACTAATTATATTCATTTAATAAAGAAACTAATAAAAAAACGAATATAAAAAACAAATTATAGACCCGTGGACCCCATCGCCTTGGGAGAATTTTTGAGAACAGTTAGGGGCAACGCCTCATGGAGAGAGAGTTCTTTTTTTTATGTTAGTGTAAAACTGGCGGTGCCAAGTAGGGATAAATTTGATTTTCATATTTTTATTTTGAGACTAAAAAGGAGCGGTGGTGCACGTTTCTGCAAACCGAGAGATCTCGGGATCGAATCTCAGTCGAACAACGGGTTTTCCAATCTTCGTCTTAAGCAAGTCTTCCAAATAACTGCAGTATGTTAGGGATACGCTAGTCTCCGAAACAGCGCCCAGTTGAAAGAGTTTCACCAAGCCATTAAGCCACACGAAATTAGTATTAGTAGTACAAATGTATTTGAAATGTAAGCTTTTCCGTTAAGTCACATTCTAAGGGTCAAATTTTATCCATGACCTACAGTAACTTCCGCACTTCCGCAACGTTGAAAAATATGTTAAATGGATGATGAGGGGACAGGCATAAATTGATGTGATGTAGGACGCCATCAAATGCACGAATATCGATCCGTGGTGGTGAGGTGAGCACAGCCCTTATCTTGGACTCCAAGGTCACCTTATAACACTATACTTCAACAGAACAAGTAGTCCTGTTAATGGAAAAGCCAGCTTAATGTTATTCCTTTCACAAGATTTGACCGTGATGCATGACTGAAGGTCATGGAAATGAAACTATTAGTTCCTTCTCCTAAGAGTTTTCTAGCTTTTAGAAAGAAACGCAGTAAAAATGGAATAATACTGAATCTGGGAAGTTCATTAAGCGGTTTGTCTAATGGATTTACGGCCGCCGATCTATCTAGGCAACAAAGAAGTGGTTAAGTTTCAGAAAAGCAGAAGTAAATTTGACCTACTTTTCTTCTGTTCCCTAATATACCTTCACAAAGAAATATAACTTTGTGGATATGGACCTGTGAAAGACACAAGAATCTTTTAGCTACTACACCCACATACATACCTATGTGGTATTGATATAGAAAGGCCACGAATTTCTAATCATTACAATGCGCTAAAAAAGTTTTATCCAGGGCGGACTTCTATGTTTGCATTTTGTATAACTGACACATTAAATACTTATATACTCTAATAGCATAATACACACATTTAAATTTATTAAGACAATTTGTTTACATCTCTCACTTGACAAATTATCTGTCAAAAGCCAAAGGAAGGGACGGTGTGGTCACTCTGTATTGTCATTCAGTATTTTTATGCAACCCTGCTTATGTGTTATTGATTCACATAAGCAATTTTCTTTTCATAACTCTTTGTACTTTACTGACTTTCATTTACAACTGACAGAGTTTTATCTATATTTTACTCAAAACATATTTACTCATTATCATTTAAAAATTAGTTCACAACAATTATCTTCAGACATTTATTTGAAGGTGAAAATTAGTGCTTGTAGATACTGAATAAAGCACTTCAAATATTTTTAAAACGAGTTTACTCGGAATAAGGATCCCATATAGGTGACTAATTAGGAATAAAAAAACAGGATAGACCAAATTTTATGTTTTAACGCAATAGTTAAGCAAAAAAGTTAATTTTTAATTAATGGTTCTCGCATGTACAATTCTAATTATACTGTTCGTATCCTGTTGCCTATAGGCGTCGGGTGTGGCGGATAGTAACGGCAGCTATATTTCTTATGGTATGGCGAACAGGTTTCTTGAAGAATGGGCTAATTAATTCTTCTTGGCGTCGTTTTACTGTCCATTACATAGCCCCACAACTTGTACCAAAGACCTCTGCAGCTAGCGCGCCAAAAACCCAAGCCATCTTTTACGATTCCCACAGGAGTTTCCATACAGTACAAAAGGACTCAATGTTTTACACAATACATATCCTACATATTGTCCCTAAGCGTGCACCATTTTATACAAATGACAACGTGCACAAGTATATAAAATTACATACATGAACATTTCTATTTCATTAATCCATGACAAAATATTATTTAGTAAATTATACATTTCACATATTTCTTTACATCAGTTACAAACATACACCAGCAAAGCACTCTAACATCAGGTATATCACATTTTTTATACAATCCTTGCGTATCACAAGTTATGTAGTGACAAATTTTAAATGCAAAAACTTTTTTTATGACTTTAGGTAAGTGATTAACACTGTTATAATCTCACCCCAACCCGCTGGATTTTTGTCTGCAGCAACCTCTCAAATGAACTGTTCAGCATTTTCGTTGATGCGGTTTAAGAACTGGTACAGCCAGTAGTATAGTCTTGTAAGATTTATGATATAATGTGAGGGTGTTTGGAAAAAACTCGTTAACTCACTAGACAGAAGAGTGCAGTGTGCGAGCTAACATCCCAAAGATGTTCGCGTTCACATGCGGCTCCTCTTCGTCGAAATGTCTTGGCTCAAACTCGTCTAGCAGTTGAACCGCACGTGTCGCATTACACGACATATATTAGACACTTGTGACCCTTTGGTTAAATTGTCTGCCTGATGGCAAGTTTGCGAGATACAAAGTTAAAATAACTTATAATAACAGTAATAATAATATCAGGAACTAAATTAATGACCAGATCCATAAATGATGTAGGCCACACAGTTGCGATTTAGTTAGAATAATGTTTATTCAGAAAGCAAACGAATAGCGAAAGTGGTCGTATTTAGAATTATTGTTACACTCGAGCTCATATCCATTTGACACAGTTCGATCATTCACAATCTCATTGTGAAACACAAGTTCAGTACTCCACCTCCTTATTTACACGAAAAGTTAGAGTTAGCACCAGGCGGGCGGTTGCTCACCGCTCAGAGACTAAGTTTCGCGATACCACGCAATGCGAAATTTTCTAAGTCGTTTCACTTCCTAGCTGCCTAAAGACCGATTGTTCGCTTTCGCGTCTCAATCCGAACTGTCCAGTTTGGTGTCTCCAGCCGAACTGTCCGCTTTCGCGTCTGCATCAGCACTGTCCCTCTGCCCGTCCCTGGCCGAAACATACTCCTCAAAATGGTTCAAATGGCTCTGAGCACTATGGGACTTAGCTTCTGAGATCATCAGTCCCCTATAACTTAGAACTACTTAAACCTAACTAACCTAAGGACATCACACACACCCATGCCCGAGGCAGGATTCGAACCTGCGACCGTAGCGGTCGCGCGATTCCAGACTGTAGAACCACTCGGCCATTCCGACCGGCAAACATACTCCTCGCTCAACTGACTAGGACAGTTCCCTTTCCTGAAGCCGCCCATCTGATTGGCTACAGCTTATTCTACATTATTTTACTTTTTAACATATTTAAATAATCAAAGCTAGACCATTTTCACGTTGTAGATAATGTAACAATAATACCCATTGCATAATAAACATTAAATTCTTTTACGTAAAATCAATACAATGTCCTTCTTAACTTTGAATGTCACGGCCAGTAGCCTTGCACCAATGTGCTTTCTGATAAATAAATAAAGAAGAAAAGTAACTATTACGCACTAAACTTTACATAAAAAATTCTGTTACCCGATGATTCAGTAAGGTGTCATGCTGTCATCGTTCAACGTGTTTTGTGTGGAGCAAATGATGATCTGATGCTTAACCGAAAATAGTGACAACTTAAATTCACCATATCCTTTACGCAAATAAAGTTACAGAGTTGATATTTACAACGTTTGGCATTTTAATGATGCGCTTCTACACTCCTGGAAATTGAAATAAGAACACCGTGAATTCATTGTCCCAGGAAGGGGAAACTTTATTGACACATTCCTGGGGTCAGATACATCACATGATCACACTGACAGAACCACAGGCACATAGACACAGGCAACAGATCACGCACAATGTCGGCACTAGTACAGTGTATATCCACCTTTCGCAGCAATGCAGGCTGCTATTCTCCCATGGAGACGATCGTAGAGATGCTGGATGTAGTCCTGTGGAACGGCTTGCCATGCCATTTCCACCTGGCGCCTCAGTTGGACCAGCGTTCGTGCTGGACGTGCAGACCGCGTGAGACGACGCTTCATCCAGTCCCAAACATGCTCAATGGGGGACAGATCCGGAGGTCTTGCTGGCGAGGGTAGTTGACTTACACCTTCTAGAGCACGTTGGGTGGCACGGGATACATGCGGACGTGCATTGTCCTGTTGGAACAGCAAGTTCCCTTGCCGGCCTAGGAATGGTAGAACGATGGGTTCGATGACGGTTTGGATGTACCGAGCACTATTCAGTGTCCCCTCGACGATCACCAGTGGTGTACGGCCAGTGTAGGAGATCGCTCCCCACACCATGATGCCGGGTGTTGGCCCTGTGTGCCTCGGTCGTATGCAGTCCTGATTGTGGCGCTCACCTGCACGGCGCCAAACACGCATACGACCATCATTGGCACCAAGGCAGAAGCGACTCTCATCGCTGAAGACGACACGTCTCCATTCGTCCCTCCATTCACGCCTATCGCGACACCACTGGAGGCGGGCTGCACGATGTTGGGGCGTGAGCGGAAGACGGCCTAACGGTGTGCGGGACCGTAGCCCAGCTTCGTGGAGACGGTTGCGAATGGTCCTCGCCGATACCCCAGGAGCAACAGTGTCCCTAATTTGGTGGGAAGTGGCGGTGCGGTCCCCTACGGCACTGCGTAGGATCCTACGGTCTTGGCGTGCATCCGTGCGTCGCTGCAGTGCGGTCCCAGGTCGACGGGCACGTGCACCTTCCGCCGACCACTGGCGACAACATCGATGTACTGTGGAGACCTCACGCCCCACGTGTTGAGCAATTCGGCGGTACGTCCACCCGCCTCCCGCATGCCCACTATACGCCCTCGCTCAAAGTCCGTCAACTGCACATACGGTTCACGTCCACGCTGTCGCGGCATGCTACCAGTGTTAAAGACTGCGATTGAGCTCCGTATGCCACGGCAAACTGGCTGACACTGACGGCGGCGGTGCACAAATGCTGCGCAGCTAGCGCCATTCGCCGGCAACACCGCGGTTCCTGGTGTGTCCGCTGTGCCGTGCGTGTGATCATTGCTTGTACAGCCCTCTCGCAGTGTCCGGAGCAAGTATGGTGGGTCTGACACACCGGTGTCAATGTGTTCTTTTTTCCATTTCCAGGAGTGTATATGAAATATCGATCGTTAAGATCGATCAAAGCATTCAGATTTTAGCATTCAGGTCTTTGTTACAAAACTTGTTAATTTCACTTTAACAGTAAATCCTAAACTATTATATATTTGATCTATATTCAAGTTTTATTGGGATCACCATGAAATTTTATGGAGCATGGGAGATAAAAATTACTGTGGCTTCATTCCCTGCATTACTACGGAATTAAATAGGTTTCATAAATGTTAACCTTTATGGACGATCTTAGTTCCGCCTGGTCACAAAAGGCTTCTGCAGGGTTTCCCTATGACGTAGGTTCTCGTCTGTCTCACTCGCATACTACAGCACAATAGACGCTTGTGAGTTTCCCCATCTCGTGGCGAATATGCGCCCTTTGTGGCACACGGTCCTGGACGACAGGGTTCGTTTCACAATTCCTTTCGGCCATATATTTAAATGAGAGCGCAATGTTCGTTAACTCACAAGTGTTGCTTCCAAATGTGAGGACGCCACATTGAATGGCTCTATACGAGTAGGTAGTAAAATGTGGCACGTAACGTTTTATATTTCATGTTAATGTAGGTCTTGAGTGCAATTTGAGCCAAGTTTGATGGGAACATAGTCCAGAACTTAAAATTCTGCATACACGGAGTATGCCTCCTAAGAGTCATCGGGCCCATTTTCTCTGGTGTTTCCGTAGATATCTGCAAGTTTCGTTTTTGCATTGCGTAGCTGGTATCATTCCAAACAAACTGTACTCATCAAGTCTTTCATGGGGCAACCAGCGTGGACGGAAACCGTTTGTTTGCTGTTACAAGCAAAATTATTTCCAAAGAGTAATTTTACTTCCCATTCAGTAGAGCGATTCCAGATCAGTCTAGTGAGATATTCGTTTCATCGTTATGTATCATCAAGGACAGTAAAACTCTAATAATAACCAGTACCCCAACAGCCACAGCACCTCCTGACTTCTACCGGCCAAGCATGCAGCGCTGCTCAGTCGCTGCTGAGCTACTTGTTATTCCTTGTGTTTTAATGTCCCTGTTAATACATATCGATAAAACGAATGTCGTACTAGACTGATCTGGGACCGCTATACTGAATGGGAAGTAAAATTCCGCTTTAAAAATAATTTTGTCTGTGACGGCAAACAAACCGACCGTTTCCATCGATGGTTGACGTCACATGAAAGACGTGAAGGGTGGAATTGAAAATTGCAGATATGTCTCATAACACCAGAGAAAATGCGTCTGACGACTCTTAGGAGACACTAAACCTCCATCCTCGAACTCAGTTCCATTTGCTGGCTGCCTGTGTAACAGCTTCCAGGGATAACAAAAATATGAATTTTAATAATCCGCTCCATTTTTGGCCAAATCACAAAAATTAAAATGTACTCATTAAGCGGTATAATCTTGCTTTAAAGATTTATCACAATAAGACAAGTACTAAGAAACTTCCTGACGGATTAAAACTATGTGCCGGACCGTGACTCGAACTCATGACCTTTGCCTTTCGCGGGCAAGTGCTCTACCAACTGAACTACCCAAGCACAACACACGACTCGTCCTCACAGCTTCAATTCTCCTACCTTCCAAACTTCACAGAAGCTCTTCTGCTAACCTAGGCTGTGGCTAAGCCATGTCTCTGCATATCCTTTCTTCAGGAGTGCTAGTTCTGCAAGGTGCGCATGAGAGCTTCTGTGAAGTTTGGGAGGTAGGAGACGAGGTACTGGCAGAATTGAAGCTGTGAGGACGGCTCGTGAGTCGTACTTGGGTAGCTCAGTTGGTGGAGCACTTGCCCGCGACAGGCAAAGTTCCCGAGTTCGAGTCTCGGTCCGGCACACAGTTTTAATCTGTCAGGAAGTTTCATATCAGCGCGCACTCCGCTGCCGAGTGAAAATCTCATTCTAGAAGACAAGTATTAAGATTATCTTTGTATCTGACGTCACGCAAATGCCCGATATCTACTCATCTAGTAGTTGGCAATGAGAGAACTTGGTGCATTCCAACAAATTTTGGACGTACTTTCATACCGTGACGAAACATTTTCTCTCTGACACCCCTCACAAAATTTTGAAACGGAAAATTTGTATCGCTTGATAAATTTTCGCTGTTCATGCAGTAAAACTTTAGAATCAGGCAAGTCATTCTAATTTATTACTTCTTTACTACCGATTCTATTCGCAACAGCCCGCATCTCGTGGTCGTGCGGTAGCGTTCTCGCTTCCCACGCCCGGGTTCCCGGGTTCGATTCCCGGCGGGGTCAGGGATTTTCTCTGCCTCGTGATGGCTGGGTGTTGTGTGCTGTCCTTAGGTTAGTTAGGTTTAAGTAGTTCTAAGTTCTAGGGGACTGATGACCATAGATGTTAAGCCCCATAGTATTCAGAGCCATTTGAACCATTTTATTCGCAACACACTACGCAAGTAGTAGCCACATACATCACGAAATGTACCTGTGGAGTTAAATCATTATAGAACACACATTTCAGGAGATATGACGTCGTAGGCACTGAGATGCGTAAAAACAAGCTTTTGCTTAAAGAAGAGAGCAAATTACCCAGTATTTCATAATGAAAGGATTAGCGACTTCCAACAGACTTTAAGGACAATTTTTTTCTAAACTTTCTTAAACTTCTTTTCTCGCTTACATGCTTAAATTCAAATATTCAACATATTAACTCATTTGTAAGGTAGTCAAACGTTTGAAGCTGTTTTGTACGTGGAAGTTCGATTCTTCAAGCAATCGGGGTTTTGCTGTTATACCAGCTAGGAAACTCGTAACGACACATCGGCAGTAATCTGGGAAACGGTTAGTTTGTGAGGCTTTGTTGACTAGAAAGTTTTCTTTCTATTGTCATGGACTTCCACGCGTGTCAGTTTTCATTACTAATTACGACGCACCCCATGTACAAACCATTTCTAATAGTAGCAATGACCGATAATGTGGTAAGACGAGTAGGTAGGCCTACTCATCTTCCCTTCACGCCATAGAAATGGCCCATTGCGCTTTTTCTACTTCTAAACTCTGCTCATTCCTTTGCCAGATCAGGAGCTAACGCTTTAATCAATATAGCCGGTGGTAACTCAAGTGAACGTCTTATAAATTACGGAGAGCATGTTTGTCGGTCAGTAGCCTGTTATGACTTCTCTGACCTCTTCCTGCTGAAGCAAAATATTTACAGCCTCGTTTTAATTTTAGGATCTACTTGCCAAGGGTGACACAGAAAAACGGGAACATTTCCACAATACAATAAAACTAGAAGTGATGAAGGAAAGAAATTGCATTCATAGTAAATGAAAACTTACAACTTTGCCATTTGCGAAACATTGATGGTATTTATCATTTTTAAAAATTACGTCCTTTAGATACCGCCCTCCTGTACGAATACATCCGTGAAATCTGCTGTTGAGATTCCTCATTGACCACTGCAACATCTCTGCTGGGATACTGTGAATTGCATCCCGAATTCTCTGTTTTAACTCATCCAGAGTTCTTGGTCGAGTTGTGTAGACTTTTCTCTTGAGGTAGCCCCACAAGAAAAAATCACAAACGGATAAATCTGGCGATCTAGGGGGCCAGGGAATGTTACCGAATCGTGAGATCACACGGTTGCCAAAAAATTCTCGCACATATGCCATTGATTGGCGTGCAGTGTGTGATGTCACTCTGTCCTATTGAAACCAGACTTCTTGAACGCTTGGAAAGTTGTTCAATGCAGGAGTAACGGAAGTTCGTAACATCTCCACGTAAAGATCGGCATTGACAGTTATTGTGTTTTCCTGTTCATTTGCGAAAAAATACGGACCAATAATCCCATGTGATGAAATACCACACCATACTGTCACTTTACGAGCGTGTAAAGGGTTCATGAACGTCATTAGGATTTTTGTTTGCCCATTAACGGTAGTTTTGTTTATTTACATGACCTGTAAGATGAAAATTTGTCTCCTCTGACATCAACAACTTGTTTAGAAATTCATCGTCATTGTTTATTTTTATTATCATTTGTTGACAGAATCCTAATCATAACCGGTAATAGTTGTTCTTCAATCGTTGCACCATCTGTATTTTTTAAGAATGAAATTTTAAATCAAGATGAAGAATTCTGCGAACACTCTCCCAGGACATACCAACCACTGCTGCTTGCTTACGAATTGAACGCCGTGGGCTCCGTAAGACAGAATCCCGTACAACATCAGTGTTCGCTGAAGAATGCACACTTCTTGGTCGTCCTGTTGGTTTCTTCTTGAGGGCAGATCCAGTCTCTTCAAAGTTATTAATCCAAAATTTTGAAGCGTGTTTCGACGGAACGGCATCATGACGTTCTAAATTATAAAAAAGGCGCAACTCCCTCTGCGCCACTTCCAAACTATCATTGTTTTTAGAATGAGATATTCACTCTGCAGCGGAGTGTGCGCTGATATGAAACTTCCTGGCAGATTAAAACTGTGTGCCCGACCGAGACTCGAACTCGGGACCTTTGCGTTTAGCGGGCAAGTGCTCTACCATATTTTTTTTTTTAATCTTATTTTGTTCGTTTTCGTTCGTTGTATCTGCTCTGGGCGGACGTCGAAAGACTCCCGTTTCAGTTAGTCGTTGCCATTAACTCAGTTTTTTTTTATTACAGAGGGCAGCTAGCCCTCTGACCGAACACGCTGAGCTACCGTGCCGGAATTTGCAGAACAGTTCTGCAAGATTCGCAGGAGAGCTTCTGTAAAGTTTGGAAGGTAGGAGACGAGATACTGGCAGAAGTAAAGCTGTGAGGACCGGGTGTGAGTAGTGCTTCGGTAGCTCAGATGGTGCCGGCACGGTAGCTCAGTGTGTTCGGTCAGAGAGCTGGTTGGCCTCTGTAATAAAAAAACTGAGTGAAAGGATCAACAACGAACTTCAGGGGATGTCATGTGACATCCGCAACGACCAAACACAACGATCAACAACGAACAAAACCAAAAAAAAAAAGAGGATGGTAGAGCACTTGCCCGCGAAAGGCAAAGGTCCCGAGATCGAGTCTCGGTCGGGCACACAGTTTTAATCTGCCAGGAAGTTTCATATCATTGTTTTTATAAAACATTTTCATGGCTAACGTACGCTGTTGTCCGTTCCACTGATCCATGGTTACTGAAATGGCGGACTGTTTACTCGCTACCCGTCACGAACCCGCTGTGCTGCCATCTGCTCATGGCTGCCACTACTCATTTCAAACATTCCCGTTATTCTATTTCACCTTGTACATACACAGCAAGTAGCTGTGCAGTGCCTGGGGGAAGTTTCTTCGCACCAACATTCAAGTTCTTTTTGCGATTCTTCAGTTTATCCCGGTGTATTTGTTGATCGAACAGTCCACGGGTATACTGACAGCCCATAGTTGCACACTGTGGATCGTCAGTACACCCGTGTACTGTTCGATCGAGATCTTTTTCGTCGTGTTTCGATTCGCGCATACACATACGCGCATGTTTCAGAGGGAGTGCGTGTCGCTGCACATCGGGCAGGCGGGCGTGCAGATCGGCAGCGCCTGCTGGGAGCTGTACTGCCTGGAGCACGGCATACAGCCCAACGGCCGCATTCCCTCGGACAAGGTGGCCGTCGACACCGAGTGCTACACCACCTTCTTCTCACAGACCGAGGCGGGCAAGATCGTGCCCCGCACCGTCATGGTCGACCTCGAGCCCACCACCATCGGTCAGTACCTGATGCCTTTGTTATTGTCCTCAACTAGCCGCCCGCTTGTAGCTCTCGTATCTCTCCAAAAACTCGCCAGGTGAATTTCCTCTGAAGTGATTTTAGAAGTGCACTAGAGGCCATTAAAATTGCTGCACCAAGAAGAAATGCAGATGATAAACGGGTATTCATTGGACAAATACATTATACTATAACTGACATGTGATTACATTTTCACGCATTTTGGGTGCATAGATCCTGAGAAATCAGTACCCAGAACAACCACCTCTGGCCGTAATAACGCCCTTGATACGCCTGGGCATTGAGTCAAACAGATCTTGGATGGCGTGTACAGGTACAGTTGCCCATGCAGCTTCAACACGATACCACAGTTAATCAAGAGTAGTGACTGGCGTATTGTGACGAGCCAGTTGCTCGCCCACCATTGACCAGACGTTTTCAGTCGGTGAGAGGTCTGGGGAATGTGCTGGCCAGGGCAGCAGTCTAACATATTCTGTATCCAGAAAGGCCCGTACAGGACCTGCAACATGCGGTCGTGCATTATCCTACTGAAATGTAGGGTTTCGCAGGGATCGAATGAAGGGTAGAGCCACGGGTCGTAACACAACTGAAATGTAACGTCCACTGTTCAAAGTGCCGTCAATGCGAACAAGAGGTGACCAAGACGTGTAATCAATGGCACGCCATACCATCACGCCGGGTGATACGCCAGTATGGCGATGAGGAATACACGCTTCCAATGTGCGTTCACCGCGATGTCGCCAAACACGGATGCGACCATCATGATGTCGTAAACAGAACCTGGTTTCATCCGAAAAAACGATGTTTTACCATTCGTGCATCCAGGTCCGTCGTTGAGTACACCATCGTAGGCGCTCCTGTCTGTGATGCAGCGTCAAGGGTAATCACAGCCATGGTCTCCGTGCTGATAGTCCATGCTGGTGCAAGCGTCGTCGAACTGTTGGTGCAGATGGTTGTTGTCTTGCAAACGTCCCAATCTGTTGACTCAGGGATCGAGACGTGGTTGCCCGATCCGTTACAGCCATACGGATAAGATGCCTGTCATCTCGACTGCTAGTGATACGAGGCCGTTGGGATCCAGCACGGCGTTCCGTATTACCCTCCTGAATCCACCGATTCCATATTCTGCTAACAGTCATTGGATCTCGACCAACGCGAGCAGCAGTGTCGCGATACGATAAACCGCAATCGCGATAGGCTACAATCCGACCTTTATCAAAGTCGGAAACGCGATGGTACACATTTCTCCTCCTTACACGAGGCATCACAACAAAGTTTCACCAGGCAACGCCGGTCGAGTGCTGTTTGTGTACGAGAAATCGGTTGGAAACTTTCGTGTGTGTGTGTGTGTTTGAGGTTTACGGGCGCTAAACAGCGTGGTCATCAGCGCCCATGGAAACTTTCCTCATGTCAGCTCGTTGTAGGTATCGCCACCGGCGCCAACCTTGTGTGAAAGCTCTGAAAAGCTAATCATTTGCATATCACAGCATCTTCTTCCTGTCGGTTAAATTTCGCGTCTGTAGCACGTCATCTTCGTGGTGTAGCAATTTTAATGGTCAGTAGTGTAATAATGTATTAGACAAATTATAAACTAAAACATTTCATAAATCCACAGTAATTGTTATTTTCACAACAAACTTGATTATCTGTCTTTAGTTTCCCCTTCTGGTGCAAGAATAAATAAATTCTTGGTTGAACTGACTCTTTGAGAGAACTGTGGTGTACTCAGTACAGCTCTACAGCACATGGCAGGAACCAACAGCAATTTCATTTTTGTATTGCACTGAAGTGACAAACAGTCGTGGGATAGCGATATGCAAATATACAGACGGCGTTAGTACCACGTACACAAGGTATAAAAAGACAATGCATTGACGAAGCTGTCATTTGTACTCAGGTGAGTCATGTGTAGAGGTGTCCGGGGCCGTAATTACGGCCGCACGACGGGTATTAACAGAAGCTGAACGCGAAATGGTAGTTGGATCTAGAAGCATGGGACATTCCATTTCTAAATCGTTAGAGAATTCAATATTCCGCGATCCACAGCGTCAAGACTGTGCCGAGAATACGACGGCCTTCACTTAACGACCGAGAGCAGCGGAATTTGCGTAGAGTTGTCAGTGCTGACAGACAAGCAATTATGCGTGAAATAGCCGCAGAAATCTGTCGGGCGTGCGATGAACGTTTGTGTTAGGATAGTACGGCGAAATTTGGCTTTAATGGACTATAGCAAATGTTTCAAATGTGTGTGAAATCTTATGGTACTTAACTGCTAAGGTCATCATTCCCTAAGCTTACACATTACTTAACCTAAATTATCCTAAGGACAAAGATACACACACCCATGCCCGAGGGAGGACTCGAACCTCCGCCGGGACCAGCCGCACAGTCCATGACTCCAGCGCCACAGACCGCTCGGCTAATCCCGCGCGGCTGGACTATAGCAACAGACGACCGACGTGAGTGCCTTTGCTAACAGCACGACATTGCCTGCAGCGTCTCTGCTGCGCTCGTGGCTATATCGGTTGGACCCTAGAGGACTGAAAAACCGTGGAATGGTCAGATGAGTCCCGATTTTAGTTAGTAAGGGCTGATGGGAGGGTTCGAGTGGCGCGGGTACCGAGAAGCCATCCGTCCAACCGAGCGAAGTGGCGCAGTGATTAGTCACTGGACTCACATTCGGGAGGACGACGGTTCAATCCCGCTTTCGGCAATCCTGATTTAGGTTTTCCGTGATTTCCCTAAATCGCTCCAGGCAAAAGCCGGGATGGTTCCTTTGAAAGGGCGCGGCCGACTTCCTTCCCTAATCCGATGAGACCGATGACCTCGCTGTCTGGTCTCCTTCCCCAAACCAACCCAACCCATCCCTCTGTACAAGCTGGTACTGTGTCCATAACGGTGTGGACTGTGTTTACATGGAATGGACTGGGTCCTCTGGTCCAACTGAACTGACCATTGACTGAAATTGGTTATGGTCATTTGCTTGGAGACCGTTTGCAGCCATTCACGGGCTTCATGTTCCCAAACAACGATGTAGTTTTTATCGATGGCAGTGCACCATGTCACAGGGCCACATTTGTTCACTAATGGTTTAGTTTCAAGAACATTCTGGACAAATCGAACTAATGGTTCGGCCACATAGATTGTCGGACATGAACCCCATCGAACGTTTGTGGGACGCAATCGACAGGTCAGTTCGTGCTCAAAATCCTGCACTGGAAACACGTTAGCAATTATGGGCGGCTATAGAGGCATCATGGCTCAATATTCCTTCGCTGGACTTCTAACGACCTGTTGAGTCCACACCATGTCGAGCTGCTGAACTACGCCGGGCAAAAGGAGGTCCGACAGGATTTGACTAATTTTAAAAAAGATAGTACACCAGATTTTACGTTCCAATCTCTGTTTTTTAACATTTTAGATGTGCATCACGGTTTTACCGTCGTTTACACTGATGGCTCCAAACAAGAGAATTTCCTTGGCTGTTCTGTAGTGTTCCCTGATCATGTTACCCGGATTCGCCTCCCTGATGAATATACCGTTTTCGCAGCGGAGCTCCACGCGATCCTGGAGGCACTGGAGCAGATGAATCGTGTTCGGGGCAATCGATTTCTCCTCTGCTCCAATTCTCTTAGTGCCTTACAATCATCGCAGAATCTGTACCCAACTGAGGCGACGCTCCAGCTGATATATGACCAACTGTACTGGCTCCAACGGTGCGGTAAGGAGGTGTCCTTCTGCGGGGTGCCTGGTCATGTAGGAATATGGGGCAATGGACAGGCCGATCGGGCTGCCAAGACGGTGTGCAGAGGGCAGGATGTGGTCCAGTGTCCTATTCCCTTACAGTGTGTCATTTCTGCACTCCACAAGAAGTGCCTGGAGTTGTGGGAGGAAGAATGGCTGGCGGTGACGGCCAATAAATTGCGGTTGGTGAAGTCAACAACTGGGCCGTGGCGTTCCTCCTGCTGGTTGCTCAGGCGGGAGGTAGTGACCCTCAGGCGTTTTCGGACTGGGCACTGGCCTCTCACACATAGCTTTCTATTACGGCGGGAGGATCCCCCGTTTTGTGATGCTTGTGGTGTGCACATCTCTGTCCGGCACATTTTAACAGACTGCATTTTATACCGTGATGCAAGGGCAGAAGCACAAGTTGATGGAGATCTGCCCTGTGTTTTAGCTAATGATGAGACGTGTGTGTCTAGGGTTTTAAAGTTTTGTGATGTGTCTGGACTCTGGCCTAAATTTTTAGGCTGGAGGTTTTAGTGTATTGCAAAGTGGCTGACACCTCCCTTTTTTCCTTGCGGTCAGCCAGCAACTTCCATCTGCTATATTGTTTTAGCTCCCTCTACAACTTTCTTCTTGTGTTGTCCATGTTTTACTGCTGACGGCATGCTTCGTCCCACGTTTCGGTGTATTTCCAACCTTGTTATCTGTGTTTTACGTTCTGTTTTAACTTATTGTTCTGAGTATTTTCTTGACACCTGTCTCAATCTGTTACTGAGCGGGCGCTGAAGACCTTGCCGTCGTGCGCCCATACAACCCTCTCCATCATCCATCAGGATAACAGGGGGTATCCCATGACTTTTGTCACCTCAATGTAAGTACGGAATAGGATATCTTATTTCTGCATAGTTGCATATGACTCACCATGACATCTCCAAATTGAAGATAGCCGACCATTGTGGAGTGACGAGGAGACACAGGTGAATGACAGGGCACAGTTGTCGCCCAGTGGCGTCAGCATTGCGCTCTTGTGGGATTGATTATAAAGGCGTTCTGCCCTGCCGGATTCCCGCAGGAACGTCGGACCGTTGTTGCAGCCTGCTACTGCCACCTCACTCGTCGCTTTGGAGCTGCCCACTACTCAAAGAGCCATAGCACTCAAGACTGCGTGTGTGTGTCCGCGGGAGTGAAGAAGGAGACGTTGGCTGTTATTCCTTTAATATCAGGTCTACACCTCAGATTTGTCACCATGTGGCTTGTAGATGTCTGGGCGCTCAAGGTAACTCACGATGGTGCGTGCTTCACGACCGACTAGAGCTGCATTCACATCTTAACACTATAACTAACAAACAACAGTTTCAGACAATGGTCTTTTATTTGCATCCAAAATAATAATAACGCTGGTGAAGCGTACGCAACTGTCTCGGTGTTTCGGTGTTACCACTTTGATGCTAGGCGAAAAAAATACAGCTCCCTCTCGAAAACTAGACAAGAGTGCGAAGACTGCCCGTACAAATACTGCTCTACTGCAGCCCAAGTGACCCCCTTCAGCTGAAGCTGCTGTTTTTATTCTGTTGGCTTGTGACGTCATTCCCATGGCGACGGACAAGTCCTACGTCAGAATTGCTATATGTCCTATCAACTGAATTTAAGCTTGGTGTAATTTTAAGCTATGATGAACATTCAATGCATTTACTGACATCGCGAGTCACTCACAATTTTTGGATTCAGATTGCATGCAGATTGTGTGTATAATAAATTGAGTGAAACAATCTGAAAGGGGATGGAAGAGCTGAAAACAAACAAAAACGAAAATCACTAGAAAAATACCAAAATAAAAATTACACAATGTTAGTGTGATGCATATCAGACGATCCTGTTTGGTCAGAGGTTTACGAAAATGAAACTGAATTTTTCTAAGTGTAACTAGAATTGCCCACGTATTTTTATCGATGTTTTAATACGAGTAGTAACTGAAGTATCGCTTTTTAAAGGAAGCTGTCCTAGTAGAGGTATTTGGAACTCCTTCTTCTATTAACATACAAGTTCCTTCAAAAGGTTTTTCTGAGAAAATTCCAACACTAAGATAATCAGTATTCTCTGATCAGACGTTCCAGGAATAGATGATGGAACCTAGCTGCCAGAAAACCTATTACGCCTCTGCGAATAATGGATTGTTCTGACTTCCAATATGTGTTAGTTAAGCTGAGGATAATCTCTGAACGCGAAGCCAAATACGAAAACTTGAACCACACGAAGAATGCAAGTAAAATCGACGATTTGGAAGGGGCGTAAATCTTTCAGAAATTTTTTGTAGTAGTGGAAAGTGTCTGTAACCTCAAACCAGAACCAGCTTTTATTAAGCAGAATTTTAGCTTATAGTTTACAAAAAAGTTTTCATCTGGAGCAATCGATTGGAGTTGATCGATTGGTCGCAATCGATGTCAGGTTTATGAAAATAGCAGCTAGTTCAACAGAATTATATTGCAGCATCAATTCGTGTGAAATTGCGTTTAGTCACGTCCTCATATCTGCTTTGAAAATACCACTAAGAAATTAGTTGGCCGATTGCAGCAGTTTGAAGATACAGAGAATGTATGTTTGACCATCAGCCCCTTTTATTTTAAACCCAAATATCGATTGGTTTCAGTCATGATGATGTTTGGTTTGTGGGGCGCTCAACTGCGCGGGTATCAGAGCCCGTACAAAGTCCAAAGTTTTACGCAGTCCAACTTTTTTCAAAGTCCAATCTAGCTACTGTCACGAATGATGATGAAATGATGAGAACAATACAAACACCCAGTCCCTAGTCAGAGAAAATCCCCAAGCTGGCCGGGAATCGAACCATTGACCCCGTGATCCAGAGGCAGCAACGCTAGCCACTAGACCACGAGTTGAGGACCGGTTTCAGTCGTAGACCATCTTCAGGAATAAGGGTTAAAATGGTTTAAGCCACAACAGTACATTTGTCATTACTTAAACCGAGCGAGGTGGCGCAGTGGTTAGCACACTGGACTCGCATTCGGGAGGACGACGGTTCAATCCCGCGTCCGGCCATCCTGATTTAGGTTTTCCGTGATTTCCCTAAAATCGCTCCAGGCAAATGCCGGGATGGTTCCTTTGAAAGGGCACGGCCGACTTCCTTCCCCGTCCTTCCCTAAACCTATGAGACCGATGACATCGCAGTTTGGTCTCTTTCCTCAAAACAGCCCAGCCAGCCAGCCCAGTCATTACTTAAATAATGTGCAGAGCATGTCATGAGTATCAGTATACGTCACATGACTTTTAGAAGCAAACATACTAATACCAAGTGTACGAAGAACAGTACTGCTTTATTTACGTCTGTTATTAGTATTTCTTTCTTTCTTTCTCGGGGCCTTTGTCTCGCTCCAACGCGGGGTCGGTTCAAATGAAATGGCTCTGAGCACTATGGGACTTAACTTCTGAGGTCATCAGTCCCCTAGAACTTAGAACTACTTAAACCTAACTAACCTAAGGACATCACACACATCCATGCCCGAGGCAGGATTCGAACCTGCGACAGTAGCGGTCGCGCGGTTCCAGACGGTAGCGCCTAGAACCGCTCGGCCACTCCGGCCGGCCGCGGGGTCGGCTTTGTTATTACGGATTTGGCAGTGTTAGTCGCAGAGGGTGGCTGAATGCCCCTCCTGACGCCACCCCGAACCCCCCGGGATGGAAGTAATGTACCCCAGCTGTCTGCGTCTAGTGTAAGTCATGAAATAGTGCGAACATTTTCAAATGTCTGTGAGTCGTGTAACTGAGGCGGAACTTGGGGACCAGCCCGGTATTCACCTAGCGGGATGTGGAAAACCGACTAAAAACCACATCCAGACTGGCCGGCATACCGGCCCTCGTCGTTAATCCGCTGGGCGGATTCGATCCAGGACCGGCGCGCCTACACGAGCCCAGGAAGCAGCGCATTAGTGCTCTCGGCTACCCTGGCGGGTCTTTACGTCTGGTATTAGTATGTTTGCTTCTAAAAGTCCTGTGTCGTATATTGACGTTCATGACTTCCTCCACACATTATTTAAGTAATGACAAATGTTAATGTTGTGGTTTAAACCATTTTAACCCTTATTCCTGAATATGGTCCACGAGTGAAATCGGTCGATATTTGGGTTTAAAATAAAAGTAACTGATGGTCAAACATGCATTTTATACATTACTTGACGGCTATTGATAGTCAGCTTCCAAAAATGTTTGTCTGTAAATAAACTGAGCTATTACTTACAGGGGAACCTCCCGATTGCACCCCTCTCAGATTTAGTTATAAGTTGGCACAGTGGATAGGCCTTGAAAAACTGAACACAGATCAATCGAGAAAACAGGAAGAAGTTGTGTGGAACTATGAAAAAAATAAGCAAAATATACAAACTGAGTAGTCCATGTGAAACATAGGCAACATCATTGAAAGTGTGAGCTCAGGAGCGCCGTGGTCCCATGGTTAGCGTGAGCAACTGCGGAATGAGAGGTGCTTGATTCAAGTCTTCCCTCGAGTGAAAAGTTTAATTTTTTATTTCCAGACAATTATCAAAGTTCAGGCACTCACATATAATCAACTTCGCTTTCCAAAATTCCAGGACATGTTCAGATTTGCTTGGACATATGCAGGATTTGACGGCCTACGCATGGAAAAATTTGAAAACGTTAAAAACAGAGCACAGGGAAAACTGTGCGACTGTGAAACTGTTGCATTCATTTGTTGCGGTTTATGTGACAAACTCTTATGTTTTCATCACTTTTTTGGGAGTGACTATCACATCCACAAGAAAACCTAAATCGGGCAAGGTAGAAGAATCTTTTTACCCATTCGCCAAGTGTACAAGTTAGGTGGGTCGACAACATATTCCTGTCATGTGACGCACATGCCGTCACCAGTGTCGTATAGAATATATCAGACGTGTTTTCCTGTGGAGGAATCGGTTGACTTATGACCTTGCGATCAAATGTTTTCGGTTCCCATTGGAGAGGCACGTCCTTTCGTCTACTAATCGCACGGTTTTGCGGTGCGGTCGCAAAACACAGACATTACACTTATTACAGTTTTTTTTGAAATCTCATTTTGTTCGACTTTGTTCGTTGCATCTGCTCAGGGTGGACGTCGTAAGACATCCGTTTAAGTTCGTTGTTGATCGATTAACTCTGTTTTTTTATTACAGAGTGAGCTAACCCACTGACCGAACACGCTGAGCTACCGTGCCAGCAGTGAACAGAGACGTCAATAACGAACGGGCAGATCATAACTTTGCGAAAATCAAGAAAGTAAAATTTTCACTCGAGTGGAGACTTGAACCCAGGACCTCTCGTTCCTCAGCTGCTCACGCTAACCACGGGACCACGGCATTCCTGAGTTCACACTCTCCTTGATGTTGCCTATCTTGCGCATGGACTACTCAGTTATATATTTTGCTTATTTTTTTCATAGTTCCACACAGCTTCTTCCTGTTTTCTCGATTGATCTGTGTTCAGTTTTTCAAGGCCTATCCACTGTGCCAACTTATAACTAAATCTGAAGGGGGTGCGATGGGGAGGTTCTCTTGTTAGGAAATAGTGTTACAGTGAATTTGATTTAGTTGTGAATGAGGAAGATTTCGGCGCTTGCAGACGAGGTGCGCCAGGGCACGCACCGCGACCTGTACCACCCGCAGTCGCTGGTGGCGGGCAAGGAAGACGCGGCCAACAACTACGCGCGCGGCCACTACTCGGTGGGCCGCGAGATGATCGGCACGCTGCTCGACCGCGTCCGCAAGATGGTGGACCTGTGCGAGAGCCTGCAGGGCTTCCTCGTCTTCCACTCGTTCGGCGGCGGCACCGGCTCCGGCTTCACCTCGCTCATCATGGACCGCCTCTGCCAGGAGTACTCCAAGAAGAGCTTGCTCGAGTTCGCCGTCTATCCGGCCCCCCAGGTGGGCGCAACTACTTACCTCATCGTTGTGTTCCACAGCATTAAATCATTTCGTTATCCAGGCTGCGGCTTGCGAGCACCTTCTACATCTACATCTACATCTACATCCATACTCCGCAAGCCACCTGACGGTGTGTGGTGGAGGGTACCTTGAGTACCTCTATCGGTCCTCCTTTCTATTCGTCTCGTATTGTTCGTGGAAAGAAGGATTGTCGGTATGCCTCTGTGTGGGCTCTAATCTCTCTGATTTTATCCTCATGGTCTCTTCGCGAGATATACGTAGGAGGGAGCAATATACTGCTTGACTCCTCGGTGAAGGTATGTTCACGAAACTTCAACAAAAGCCCGTAGCGAGCTACTGAGCGTCTCTCCTGCAGAGTCTTCCACCGGAGTTTATCTATCATCTCCGTAACGCTTTCACGATTACTAAATGATCCTGTAACGAAGCGCGCTGCTCTCCGTTGGATCTTCTCTATCTCTTCTATCAACCCTATCTGGTACGGATCCCACACTGCTGAGCAGTATTCAAGCAGTGGGCGAACAAGCGTACTGTAACCTACTTCCTTTGTTTTCGGATTGCGTTTCCTTAGGATTCTTCCAATGAATCTCAGTCTGGCATCTGCTTTACCGATGATCAACTTTATATGATCATTCCATTTTAAATCACTCCTAATGCGTACTCCCAGATAATTTGTGGAATTAACTGCTTCCAGTTGCTGACCTGCTATATGGTAGCTAAATGATAAGGGATCTTTCTTTCTTTGTATTCGCAGCACATTACACTTGTCTACATTGAGATTCAATTGCCATTGCCTGCACCATGCGTCAATTCGCTGCAGATCCTCCTGCATTTCAGTACAATTTTCCATTGTTACAACCTCTCGATATACCACAGCATCATCAACCACAAGATCATTTATGTATATTGTGAATAGCAACGGTTCTACGACACTCCCCCGCGGCACACCTGAAATCACTTTTACTTCGGAAGACTTCTCTTCACTGAGAATGACATGCTCCATTCTGTTATCTAGGAACTCTTCAATCCAGTCACACAATTGGTCTGATAGTCCATATGCTCTTACTCTGTTCATTAAGCGACTGTAGGGAACTGTATCGAACGCCTTGCGGAAGTCAAGAAACACGGCATCTACCTGGGAACCCGTGTCTATGGCCCTCTGAGTCTCGTGGACGAATAGCGCTAGCTGAGTTTCACACGATCGTCTTTTTCGAAACCCATGCTGATTCCTACAGAGTAGATTTCTAGTCTCCAGAAAAGTCACTATACTCGAACATCATACGTGTTCCAAAATTCTACAACTGATAGACGTTAGAGATATAGGTCTACAGTTCTGCACATCTGTTTGACGTCCCTTCTTGAAAACGGGGATGACCTGTGCCCTCTTCCAATCCTTTGGAACGCTACGCTCTTCTAGAGACCTACGGTACACCTTACCATGTTATGTTATGTTATGTTATGTTAGCTAGAAACCTAGAAACGACGGAGAGGTTCCGTCCAGGCCGCAGCCGCAGTGGCCCACAACCCCACGACGACTACCGCAGTCTACTCCACCCCTCCGCCGCCCAACACCAAACCCAGGGTTATTGTGCAGTTCGGTCCCAGGTGGACCCCCAGGGAACGTCTCAGACCAGTCGAGTGTAACCCCTATGTTTGCATGGTAGAGTAATGGTGGTGTACGCGTACATGGAGAACTTGTTTGCGCAGTAATCGCCGACATAGTGTAACTGAGGCAGAACAAGGGGAACCAGCTCGCATTCGCCGAGGCAGATGGAAAACATCCACAGACAGGCCGGCTCACCGGACCTCAACACAAATCCGCCGGGTGGATTCGTGCCGGGGCCCGGCGCTCCTTCCCGCCCGGAAAGCCGGGCGTTAGACCGCACGGCCAAAGTGGGGGGGGGGGGGGGGGGGGGGACATTACCACACTACGAGGGTGGTTTGAAGAGTTATCGGAACGCAATAGAAAAAATGTACTTACATCACTGAAATTATTTTTCAATGTTGTCTCCTTGTAAATTAATGCACTATGTCCAACGATGTTCCAGTGCCTTGATCCCATCTCGAAAATGAGTTTCCTCCAGGCCTGCAAAATAGTTGTCAACTCCGGCTATCAGTTCTTAGTTTGAATTGAATCTCCGTCCATCAAGAAAAATTTTCAGTTTTGGGCAGAGACGGAAGTCTGACGGAGCCATATCAGGTGAACAAGGCGGGTGTGGAAACAATTCATACCTTGACATGTGGAATAATCGGGTCTACTACCGGATATTTGTGTCGCTCTGGCACAATATGTCGGCCACGACACAAACATCCGGCAGTAGACCCGATTATTCCACATGTCAAGATCTCGCCGGGAAAGCCTGAAGAGTTAATTCATACCTTGGTTCGTGTAATTTTGCCATGGCGACGGCACATGTGAGCGGGCGCGCATTTTCTTGATGGAAGATGACGTTCTTCCTTGCTAAACCTATCCTTTTTCGCGTATCTTTTGTTGCAATTTGTCCAGGAGGCTCGGCCGGGGTGGCCGAGCTGTTCTAGGCGCTACGGTCTGGAACCGCGCGACCGCTACGGTCGCAGGTTCGAATCCTGCCTCGGGCATGGATGTGTGTGATGTTCTTCGGTTAGTTAGGTTTAAGTAGTTCTAAGTTCTAGGGGACTGATGACCTCAGAAGTTAAGTCCCATAGTGCTCAGCGCCATTTGAACCATTTTTTGTTCAGGAGGTTAGCATAGTGTTCTCCAGTAATTGTTTGTCCAGTGGGAAGATAATCTACGAACAGAATCCTCTTCGCATCCCAGAACACTGATGCTGTGACCTTAACTGTCTTTGCTTCCTATGGTGGCGGAGAATCAGCAAGTTTCCACTGCTTTGACTGTTGTTTGTCTCTAGTTTCATCTGTGGTCACAAACAGGTGCAAAAATCTTGTTCGTTTCTCCTAAAACGAGCCAAAAATTGTTCCGACATATCCAATCTCATGCGATTTTGATCCAGCGTCAAGAGTCGCGGCACCCATCTTGCAGATAATTTTTTCATTTCTAATTCTTCAGGTAAAATGTGATACATATACCCTTTCAGATGATATCTGGCAAGCGTGAGCAATTTCAAGTACTTTCAATCGGCGATCCTCCATGACCATTTTGTGCACTTTTGCAATGGTTTCTGGAGCAGTGACACATCTTGGCCGACCACTGCGCGGATCATCATCTAAGCTCTTCCGACCAAATTTAAATTCATTTGGCCACTTGGCAACAGTTGAATATGAAGGAGCAGAGTCTCCCAGTGTATTCTGGAAATCGGCATGAATGTCCTTTCCTTTCATACCTTTCTTTGCGAATCACTTAATCACTGATCAAATCTCGATTTTTTCAGTCTTCGCAATTCACTACGCGGCAACAACAACAGAATCACGTCACCGCCACAGCCCTCTTCAAAGAGCAATGTCGTGGCACGTCAGCGTTGCCAACCCCAGAAGATAAAATTATGGCATTTTGAATTTAAAATTATCGTTTTTTATCTAAAATTATCGTATACTGATAATCTTAAAAAAAAAACAAAAACAAAAATGCTGATAATATGACGTACACAATATTTGTTTGCAATCGCGAATGGCAAAGTCTTCTCATCTTTTAAAATTTTTATCCATAATACCTCCTAATTACGAACCAAAACGTCTCTAATCGCGATGCTAAGTACTAAAAATATGTTCAGAACAAGATAAACTCGAAGTGTTCAAAGCATCACAGATTTTATGCAAGGAAAATTCGCTAACCCCAATCGAAAAGCAGCACTGTGTACGTAATATAATTAAAAATAATAATATAATTAAACTCACCCTAATAAGCATCGTTGTCGAACTCCACATCGACGAAATCGGCGTCACTATCCCGATGAGATTCCTTCTTCTTAGCATAAATGTTAGACGTGTTCATTGATGCAGTCATTCCACTGGTTGGTTCGAACTGTACACAATTCTTGACATGCTGGGAAGTGAGCATTACTGCGCTGACTGTACCCGAATGTAACTTATTTCTCAATGGTGTCTTCACTAGATTCATTTTTGAAAAGACCCGCTCACGGTCAGCACTAGAATGTGGTAAAACTAATATATCTAGCACAAAGATTCCTGTTTGGAGGAACTCTTGATTACCATGAAGGTCCCTAGCGTTCTTTATGAACACCCAAAATTCGTCCACCTCTTTAGACCGTAGATTTTCGGGAAATTCTGCATGTGGCAATGCTCTCCACTGATCATCAATCATTTACATAAGCCTTTTGTCTTTTGGAGAAATCCTCTGAACCGACTTTATAAGTGGAACAAGCGTTGACGGCCTTGCAGCACTTTTTGACAATGCTATTTCTGGTGTCAACCAACTCAACATTTTTAGAACAGAATTGTTGAAATCATACCGCTTTTTTATTTCACAACAAGATACTATAAGAAACTGTTGCACTCTGTAGTAGAAATCAGTCACTTTAGACTTTTGTGAGATGTTTTCAGATTGGCTCATGAAATCCATCACACCTACACCTAAATTCATTTGCGTATAAGGCACAAGTTGGTCTGGGTTTGCTGGATCTATTTCTGTGAAATCAGTCTTATTGATATAATCAGGAGACATATAGCAGAGAAGGATTTCTTTGTACGTTTTGCACATTCTATCATGCAAAGAGCAAATTACTAATTTCTCGCTTTGAAAATATTGATTCAGAGATACAAATTTCGGTAGAGTCCATTGGAGAAAAATAAAAAATACACGTACAAAGTTGTCCCTGAATGCCTTTGCTAACTGTTCAGCTGGATACAGTCTTTCTTCTTCCCACTTGCAAGTGAAAAATAATTGCAACACATTCCATTGTTCTAGAATACGTGAAACAACAGTTAACAAAGATAACCATCTTGTTTGAGACGGATTCAGTATCTTGTGAGGTTCGACATTACAAAACTGTTGGAATTCCACGAACTGGGCTATTCTTTTTGAACTATGCTTAAAGAATGAATATGTATCCCTTGCTGTGTCTTCACGTAGTCTTGGTAATTGTTTGCAAGCCTCACTTGCACATAGGTGCAATGAATGACATATACATTTCTGTATAAAAATACCAGGAAAATCTCTAATTATTCGACTAGCAACAGAATTATCTTTCTTCATCATTGTGTTCCACCCATCTGAAGCAAATACTACTAAATTTTCAGGAGGAATATTATGTACTGACAAGGCTTTACGTACGAGATCGTACAAACGATTAGCAGTGCCACCTTCATGAGCGGCCTCTGCATTTTTCTCGTCAAACAGCTGTAACAACTGCCAAAATTCAGTATATATTTTGCAGCTATCTTCATCAAAATACCGCACACAAATACACAAATTTTTCGTAGCGGAAATGTCGGCAGACTCTTAAATTATGAAACTGAACTTTTGTCTCCATAAAACTTCATTCAGTTCATCCAAATGACATTTACTTATGACATTCTTTATCACCCCTGTTGCTTTTGTTCTACCCAGCTGGAAGTTCTCAACTATTTTAGAATCGGGAAAGGCACTTTTAATTACATCTGGTAAGTGATTGGCTGTATTAATAGAGATGTTATGTTTTGCCAAAAATCCACATAGCAATGTTTCAGCCCTCTTGCCCTGCTTATCAAATGTATCAGACGATTTTGATTGTGATGAAAAGTCAAGTTTCTTTTGTAGAGGCCCGACACATTTTACGGCACGTAAGTGTTTTTTCCCTTTAGCGTGATTTTTTACTACAGTCAACTCAGCACTGAATTCACATCTACAAACTTTACACCGAGCTTTATATGCATCATCACTAACAAGTTGTAGCCAATCCTTGAAAGATAAATCAGTCAACCATTCCTTTCTGAACTTTTGTTTCAAACGTTTTAATTTCAACTCACCACGCAGCCTCAATTTCTTCTGTGGGGTCAGCGGAGAATCTACATCACTGTTGTCACTTTCCATTATTTATATTTGAATACACTACTACAGTATTTATTTAAAGAACACCACACTTTAATTTCCCTTAAGAAAAAAATTAATATTCTTTTAAGAGCACAAAGACAACTACCCGTGCATTCAAATCCCAATTTCACCTCAACTGATGACGATGGCCTAGCCGTAATAGCCCATATTGTTGTGAAACAATATTTGTTAGGCGGTAAGGGTAGTCCCCGGAAGCGAATATACAGTGTTAAGAGTCGTTGGACTGTTGCGGAGAGTGGACGAGAGAAAGAGGAAATTGCTTAAATTGAATGGAGTAAGGACTTAAATATATGAAAACAGATTATTAACGTATGAAACTACTACAAGTATCAATTTATTTTCATTTTAAATCTTCACAAAAATTATCGTAGATTCCGCAATTATCAGCAATGTACTATCCTATATCGTGTTCACGTTGTTGTTGTTGTTGTTTTTGTGGTCTTCAGTCCTGAGACTGGTTTGATGCAGCTCTCTATGCTACTCTATCCTGTGCAAGCTTCTTCGTCTCCCAGTACCTACTGCAGCCTACATCCTTCTGAATCTGCTTAGTGTATTCATCTCTTGGTCTCCCTCTACGATTTTTACCCTCCACGCTGCCCTCCAATACTAAATTGGTGATCCCTCGATGTCTAAGAACATGTCCTACCAACCGATCCCTTCTTCTAGTCAAGTTGTGCCACAAGCTCCTCCCCAATTCTATTCAACACCTCCTCATTAGTTATGTGATCTATCCATCTAATCTTCAGCATTCTTCTGTAGCACCACATTTCGAAAGCTTCCATTCTCTTCTTGTCTAAAGTATTTATCGTCCACGTTTCACTTCCATACATGGCTACACTCCATACAAATACTTTCAGAAACAACTTCCTGACATTTAAATCTATACACGATGTTAACAAATTTTTCTTCTTCAGAAACGCTTTCCGTGCCATTGCCAGTCTACATTTTATATCCTCTCTACTTCGACCATCGTCAGTTATTTTGCTCCCCAAACAGCAAAACTCCTTTACTACTTTAAGTGTCTCATTTCCTAATCTAATTCCCTCAGCATCACCCGACTTAATTCACTACATTCCATTATCCTCGTTTTGCTTTTGTTGATGTTCATCTTATACCCTCCTTTCAAGACACTGTCCATTCCGTTCAGCTGCTCTACCAAGTCCTTTGCTGTCTCTGACAGAATTGCAATGTCATCGGCGAACCTCAAAGTTTTTATTTCTTCTCCATGGATTTTAATACCTACTCCGAACTTTCCTTTTGTTGCCTTTACTGCTTGCTCAATATACAGATTGAATAACATTGGGGATAGGCTACAGCCCTGTCTCACTCCCTTCCGAACCACTGCTTCCCCTTCATGCCCCTCGACCCTTATAACTGCCATCTGCTTTCTGTACAAATTGTAAATAGCCTTTCGATCCCTGTATTTTACCCCTGCCACCTTTAGAATTTGAAAGAGAGAATTCCAATCAACATTGTCAAAAGCTTTCTCTAAGTCTACAAATGCTAGAAACGTAGGTTTGACTTTCCTTAATCTATCATCTAAGATAAGTCGTAGGGTCAGTATTGCCTCACGTGTTCCAACATTTCTACGGAATCCAAACTGATCTTACCCGAGGTCCGCTTCTACCAGTTTTTCCATTCGTCTGTAAAGAATTCGCGTTAGTATTTTGCAGCTGTGACTTATTAAACTGATAGTTCGGTAATTTTCACATCTGTCAACACCTGCTTTCTTTGGGATTGGAATTATTATATTCTTCTTGAAGTCTGAGGGTATTTCGCCGGTCTCATACATCTTGCTCACCAGATGGTAGAGTTTTGTCAGGACCGGCTCTCGCAAGGCTGTCAGTAGTTCTAATGGAATGTTGTCTACTCCCTGGGCCTTGTTTCGACTCAGGTCTTTCAGTGCTCTGTCAAACTCTTTACGCAGTATCATATCTCCCATTTCATCTTCATCTACATCCTCTTCCACTTCCATAATATTGTCCTCAAGTACGTCGCCCTTGTATAGACCCTCTATATACTCCTTCCACCTTTCTGCTTTCCCTTCTTTGCTTAGAACTGGGTTTCCGTCAAAGCTCTTGATATTCATGCAAGTGGTTCTCCTTTCTCCAAAGGTCTCTTTAATTTTCCTGTAAGCAGTATCTATTTTACCCCTAGTGAGATAAGCCTCTACATCCTTACATTTGTCCTTTAGCCATGCCTGCTTAGCCATTTTGCACTTCCTGTCGATCTCATTTTTGAGACGTTTGTATTCCTTTTTGCCTGCTTCATTTACTGCATTTTTATATTTTCTCCTTTCATCAATTAAATTCAATATTTCTTCTGTTACCCAAGGGTGTCTACTAGCCCTCGTCTTTCTACCTATTTGATCCTCTGCTGCCTTCACTATTTCATCCCTCAATGCTACCCATTCTTCTTCTACTGTATTTCTTTCCCCCATTCCTGTCAATTGTTCCCTTATGGTCTCCCTGAAACTCTGTACAACCTCTAGTTTAGTCAGTTTATCCAGGTCCCATCTCCTTAAATTCCCACCTTTTTGCAGTTTCTTCAGTTTTAATCTACAGTTCGTAACCAATAGATTGTGGTCGGAGTCCACATTTGCCCCTGGAAATGTCTTACAATTTAAAACCTGATTCCTAAATCTGTGTCTTACCATTGTATAATCTATCTGATACCGTTTAGTATCTCCAGGGTTCTTCCATGCATACAACCTTCTTTCATGATTCTTGAACCAAGTATTACTGTGATTAAGTTATGCTCTGCGCAAAATTCTACCAGACGGCTTCCTCTTTCATTTCTTAGCCCCAATCCATATTCACCTACTATGTTTCCTTCTCTCCCTTTTCCTACTACCGAATTCCAGTCACCCATGACTATTAAATTTTCGTCTCCCTTCACTACCTGAATAATTTCTTTTATCTCATCATACATTTCATCAATTTCTTCATCATCTGCAGAGCTAGTTGGCATATAATCTTAGACTACTGTAGTAGACGTGGGCTTTGTGTCTATCTTGGCCACAATAATGCGTTCACTATGCTGTTTGTAGTAGCTTACCCGCACTCCTATTTTTTTATTCATTATTAAACCCACACCTGCATTACCCCTATTTGCTTTTGTATTTATAACTCTATATTCACCTGACCAAAAGTCTTGTTCCTCCTGCCACCGAACTTCACTAATTCCCACTATATCTAACTTTAGCCTATCCATTTCCCTTTTTAAATTTTCTAACCTACCTGCCCGATTAAGGGATCTGACATTCCACGCTCCGATCCGTAGAACGCCAGTTTTCTGTCTCCTGATAACGACATCCTCTTGAGTAGTCCCCGCCCGGAGATCCGATTGGGGGACTATTTTACCTCCGGAATATTTTACCCAAGAGGACGCCATCATCATTTAATCATACAGTAAAGCTGCATGCCCGAGGGGAAAAATTACGGCTGTAGTTTCCCCTTGCTTTCAGCCGTTCGCAGTACCAGAACAGCAAGGCCATTTTGGTTAGTGTTACAAGGCCAGATCAGTCAATCATCCAGACTGTTGCACCTGCAACTACTGAAAAGGCTGCTGCCCCTCTTCAGGAACCACACGTTTGTCTGGCCTCTCAACAGATACCCCTCCGTTGTGGTTGCACCTACGGTACGGCTATCTGTATCGTTGAGGCACGCAAGCCTCCCCGCCAACGGCAAGGTCCATGGTTCATGGGGGGAGGGTCCACGTTGTAATTATCGTATATCGCGATAATTTATCGTATGGTTGGCAACGCTGTGGCACGTGTTTACAGGCGACTGTCCAATGAATATCACGTGAACAATTCGCTGCGGTAGCGCTGACCTCTCGTGGGATTCAGAGAACTTTTCAAACCACCCTCGTAGTATCGTCATCAAAGAGGTTGCAAACTACTGACTCCACAGCAACTAAACAAGTACCAAATGTAGGTCACAGTTGCCAGACACAGTCGCATGTCCTCGAACAGCTAGAGACAAAACTGAATCTCTTGGAAATTATACATATTAGTAAGCATCAAGCACAAAGTCCTCACTTGATATTAAGTGATGAAAAAAAAACTAAACTCCGCCCGGACAGGCCATGAAGGCCCAACAGTACCGACCGGCGGCCGAGTCATCCTCAGCTCACAGGCGTCACCGGATACGGATATGGAAGGACATGTGGTCAGCACACCACTCTCCCGGCCGTATTTCGGTTTACAAGCCCGGAGCCGCTACTTCTCAATTAAGTAGCTCCTCAGTTTGCGTCACAGGGGCTGTGTGCAACACATTTGTCAACAGTTTACATCAGACCGGATGGTCACCCATCCAAGTGCTAGCCCAGCCTGACAGCACTTCGGTGATCTGACGGGAACCGGTGTTACTACTGCGGCAAGGCCGTTGGCGACGTTAAGTGATTACCCACGCCTTAATACTTTCCCTTTCCTAAACCTCACTTAAGTTTCACATTTCCCTAAGTCTTCTCAAACTGTCGGTTCCATTCTATTCCTCCACTTTTCCCTACAGTTACTCGTGTTCATTTTATTGTGACGTTGTGCGTATTCCATATAGTCTGGTTCTTTGTTACAGTACATCTTTCTTACAGTGACAGTAATTGTTCGTAGCACTGATTATAACTCAGCTTCTGTATTTATTGTGATGATGATCGTATGACATTGATGGCCTGAGTGCCCCGCCGAATAGCAAATCTTTCAGGTGACACCACATTATGCGACTTGCGTGTAAATGAATATGACATGATAATGAGGTGAATACAGCACCAAGTCCACGAGCGGAGAAAAACTCCGACCCGGCAGGGAATCGAACCCAGGCCCACTGCATGGCAGTCAGACGCGCTGACCACTCAACTAAGGAGAGGGACTTCTGCTGCTCTTGGGTAATATATCTTTCACTCTTTTACTGTATCACCTTCCAAATGTAAAACATTTTCAAAAAATTCTTCAGATCTCTTGTTCTGTTTCATTTTATTGCGGTTGTCAGTTTAATTCAAATCGCTGAATAGGACGTTAGGTAGTTTTATCAGATGTACATCTTCTCTTCAGTTGAGTGCAATTCTGTGCTCATGTTGTCCTCCTCCCCTTCTGCTTCATCCTCTTTATTGTTTCAGTCATAATGTTTTCTGGTTTGTTCCCTTCACACTTATTTACTGTTTCGCTAAACACTTTCAGTTATGCTACGAGGGTAATCGCAAAAGTAAGGTCTACTATTTTTTTAATAAGTACATAGACCTGTTTATTTCTACAATGGTTTACATCAGTTTACTGTTTGAACATTTAGCTATTTTTCGGCATAATCACCATTTCTGTCGATGCATTTTTGTAGACGCCTTGGCAGGTTTTGTATGCCCATGTCATACCAGCTCGCCGCCATACTGTTCAGAAAGTTATGAACCTCTTCTTTCACCTCGGCGTCGGAGCTGAATCGCTTTCCGGCCAAATGTTCTTTTAACCCAGCCGGGGAACAGGTGATAGTCACTGAGCGCCAAGTCAGGACCATAGGGTGGGTGGATGATTATGTTCCATTGAAACTGTTGCAGGAGAGCAACGGTTTGCCGAGCGATGTGTGGGCGAGCGTTGTCATGGAGAATGTGTACGACCTTGCTCAACATTCCTCTCCTGCGGTTCTGAATTGCCCGTTTGAGTTTTTTCAGTCTCACAGTATCTGTCAGCGTTAATCGTGGTCCCAGCAATTCAGCTCCGACGACGAGGTGAAAGAAGAGGTTCATAACTTTCTGAACAGCATGGCGGCGAGCTGGTATGACATGGCCATACAAAAACTGCCACAGCATCTACAAAAATGCATCGAATGAAATGGTGATTATGTCGAAAAATAGCTAAATGTTGAAGCTGTAAACTGATGTAAACCATTGTAGAAATAAACAGGTCTATGTACTTAAAAAATAATGGGAGACTTTACTTTTGGGATTACCCTCGTACTATTGCCTTGTCACAGATGACATTTGTGTTTCGTTTGCACGGTACGTGGATAACATCTTTCTCAATTTTGTTCTCCGGTACTGCATCCTCCCGTCGGAGGTTCGAGTCCTCCCCCGGGCATGGGTGTGTGTGTTGTTCTTAGCATAAGTTAGTTTAAGTAGTGTGTGAGTCTAGGGACCGATGACCTCCACAGTTTGGTCCCTTAGAGATTCACACACATTTGAACATACTGCATCCTCCAATAGTCTCATGATGGCCTTTCAAGCAATTAACCGGTTAAAGAAATAAATTAATACTGTAGAACATCCATTGTTTTACGCTTTTCATTTATAAAAATGAGACAGTACTCTTCCTGCGCGTTTGATACTGCCCTGGGACCTTTCATATTGTGCAGAGACGTTTTCATCTCTGTGTAACTACAACAACTAGAATCCTCTGTGATGTACTTTGAGTTTTGCAGTTTTTATTCGCCCGTACGTTTGAACAAGCTTAACGATTACTGGATGCTGTAGCATCTACACCTGCATGGATACTCTGCAAATCACATTTAAGTGCCTGGCAGAGGGTTTATCGACCCACCTTCACAGTTCCGTATTATTCCAATCTACTATAGAACACGGAAAGACCGAACACCTGTAACTTTCCGTGCGAGCTCTGATTTCCCTTATTTTATCATCGTAATGTTTCGCCCTATGTAAATCGGCATCAACAAAGTATTTTTGCATTCAGAGGAGGAGGCTGGTGATTGTAATTTCGTGAGAAGATTCCCCAGCAACGAGAAACGTCTTTGTTTTAGTGATGTCCATCCCAAATCCTGTATCATTTCAATGGCACTCTCTCCCCTATTTCGCGATAATACAAAACGTGCTGCCCTTCTTTGAACTTTCTCGATGTACTCCGTCAATCCTGTGTGCTAAGAATCCCACACTGCCCAGCAGTATTCCAAAAGAGGACGGACAAGTGTAGTAGTGTAGGCAATCTCTATAGTAGATCTGTTACATTTTCTAAGTGTCCTGCCTATATTGGTTAGCCTTCCCCACAACATTTTCTGTGTGTTCCTTCCAATTTAAGTTGTTCGTAATTGTAATTCTTAGGTATTTAGTTGAATTTTCGGCCATTAGATTTGTTTGACTTATCGCGTAATCGAAGTTTAACGGATTACGTTTAGCACTCATATGGATGACCTCACAATTCAGTTATTTAGGGTCAATTACCAATTTTTTCACTATACAGATATTTTTTCTAAATCGTTTTGCAGCTTTTTTTATCTTCTGATGACTTTATTAGTCGATAAACGACAGCGTCATCTGCAAGCAACCTAAGACGGCTGCTCAGATTGTCTCCCAAATCGTTTATATAGATAAGGAACAGCAAAGAGCCTGTAACACTACCTTAGGGAACGTCAGAAATCACTTATGTTTTCCTCCATGACTTTAAGTTACTAAGAGTTGTGACCTCTCTGACAGGAAATCACGAACCCCGTCACATACCTCAGACGATATTCTATAAGCAAACAATTTCACTACAAGCCGCTTGCGTGGTACAGTATCCGGAAACCCAGAAATACGGAATCGATCTGAAATCCCTTGCCAATAGCACTCAACACTTCAGCGACTAAGATCTACTTGCGTCCCCCAAGAACGATGTTTTCTAAATTCGTGTTGACTGTCTGTCAAATGTGTGTGTGAGTTGTTAAGGGACCAAACTGCAGAGGTCATTGGTCCCTAGACTTACACACTACTTAAACTAACCTATGCTAAGAACAACACACAGACCCATGCCCGAGGGAGGACTCGAACCTCCGGCGGGAGGGGCCGCGCAGTCAGTGACATGGCGCCTCTAACCTCGCGGCCACTTCGCGCGGCGACTGTCTGTCAATAGACCTTTTTCTTCGAGATAATTCATAACGTTAGAACACAATATCTGTTCCAAATTCCTGCTGCATATCGACGTTAATGGTATGGGCATATAATTTAGTGGGTTACTCCTACTACCCTTCTTGAATATTGGTGTGACCTGTGCAACTTTCCAGTCTTTGTGGCCGCGTTGAGTAGCCGTGCGGTTTTAGGCGCCATGTCACGGATTGCGCGGCCCCTCCCGCCGGAAGTTCGAGTCCTCCCTCGGGCATGGGTGTGTGTGTGTTGTTCTTAGCATAAGTTAATTTAAGTAGTGTGTAAGTCTAGCGACCGATGACCTGAGCAGTTTGGTCCATTAGGAATTCACACACACAGTCTTTGGGTACAGATCTTACGTCGAGCGAACGGTTGTCTATGATTGTTAAGTATGGAGCTATTGCATTAGCATACTCTGAAAGGAATCTAATTGGTATACGGTCTGGACCAGAAGACTTGCTTTTATTAAGTGATTTAAGTTGCTTCCCTACTCCGAGGATATCTACTTCTACGTTACTCATGTTGGCAGCTGTTCTTGATTCGAATTCTGGAATATTTACTTCGTCTTCTTCTGTGGAGGCATTTCGGAAGGCTGTGTTTAGGAACTCTGCTTTGGCAGCACTGTCTTCGATAGCATCTCCATTGCTATCACGCAGAGAAGGCATTGATTGTTTCTTGCCGCTAACATTCTTCACATACGTCCAGAATCTCTTTGAATTTTCTGCCAGGTTTCGAGAAAGTTTCGTTGTGGAAACTATTATAAGCATCTCGCATTGAAGTTCGCGCTATATTTCAAGCTTCTGTAAAAGATCGCCAATCTTCGGGATTTCGCGTCTGTTTAAATTTGGCGTGCTTGTTTCGCTGTTTCTGCAATAGTGTTCTAGCCCGTTTTGTGTACTAAGGAGGATCAGATCCGTCCTTTGTTAATTTATTTGGTATAAATCTCTCAATTGCTGCCGATACTATTTCTTTGTATTCATGCCACATCTGGTCTACACTTATATTATTGATTTGGAAAGAGTGGAGATTGTCTCTCAGGAAGGCGTCAAGTGAATTTTTATCCGCTTTTTTGAATAGGTATATTTTTCGTTTGTTTTTGGACGGTTTAGGGGTTACAATATTCAATCTCGCTAAGACAACCCTGTTTTCACTATTCCCTGTATCCGTTTTGATGCTCGTTATTACCTCAGGATTATTTGTTGCTAAGAGGTCAAGTGTGTTTTCACAACCGTTTACTATTCGCGTGGGCTCTTGAACTAACTCCTCGAAATAATTTTCAGAGAATGCGTTTAGGACAATTTCGGATGATGTTCTATGCGTATCACCGGAATTAAACATGTAATTTCGCCAACATAACGTGGGTAAATTAAGTGTCACCACCAACCATAACTGTATAGTCGGGTACGTGTTTGAAATCAAACTCAAGTTTTCTTTGAACCGTTCAGCAACTGTATCATGAGTTGGGATATCGGTAAAAGGATCCAAATGTTATTTTATTCCGGTTGCCAAGAATGGCCTCTGCCCTTACTGGATCACAGGGACAAATTTCGCGACAAGATAAACTGCTTCTAACAGCAACAAACACTCCACCGTCAACTGTGTTTAGCCTGTACTTCGGAACACCGTTAGCTGCTTCCCAAAAATTTCGGCTGAACTTATCTGTGGCTTTAGCCAGCTTTCAGTGCCTATAACGATTTGAGTGTCAGTGCTTTCTAGTAGCGCTTGGAGCCATGGTACTTGCCCAACACAGCTACGACAGTTGACAACTTTCATACCGGTAGTTATGTATCTACATTTTTCCTGAGTTCGGCCTGCACCCTTTGTGACTGAAGCCCTTCTTGTGTTTTCCCGAGACCCTCTCATCTGAAAAACCGCCCAGTCCATGCCACCCAGCCCCTGCTATCGGTGCAGCCGCCTCCTGCGTGTAGTGGACTCGTGGGCGACACTAAAGAATCTCTTGGTCTGGTAAGGGTTTAGACTTTCGCGTGGTCAGTAGATGCATTGTTACAAGACCCGACTGTCCACTAAGGCAACGGATTTTCGGCTTGATTAACAGACGGCCGCAGAAGTAGATCTCAACTTTTTATCGAAATAAGTAATAATACGAGGAAAAGAAACTTCCTGGCAGATTAAAACTGTGTGCCCGACCGAGACTCGAACTCGGGACCTTTGCCTTTCGCGGGCAAGTGCTTCGGTAGCTCAGATGGCGCAGTCGGCTCTCAGCCGTGGCAGCGTGCGGAGGGCCCCGCGCGCCGGCCAGTGCTCCGCTGCAGGCGTTGTTTACATCCGCGTCGTAGCTTTCAGGCTTGCGTCCGTCCACCGTGAACAACATGTCGAGCGCTTACCGCCGTGCGACCCTTAAAGTTTCCTTCCCAGCTGAACATGCGCGACCTCGTGCACATGAAGTTGAAACGTTCATACGTGAAGAAGTTCGTTTAGATCCTAACCACGTTATCGGAATCCATTTTTCGATCACGAGTAGTGTCGTTCATATTAAAATGACAAACACCGAGGTGTGTGAAGATGTTATTCGCCGCCATGCCAATGGACTTAAGTTCAAATACTCTGATGGTCACGTCGGAGCCGTAACACTTGAACTCGCAGAGTACGGTCAACGCACGATTAGGGTGTTTGAGCTACCTTTTGAAGTGCCGAAGGACGAAGTTGTCTCTGCGTTACAACCATACGGTAACGTCATCGGTTACGTAGAGGAAAAATGGCAAACCTTCACGACCTACCATGTCCTTAATGGTGTGCGTCAGGTCAAAATTGAACTGAAAAAACATATTCCATCATACCTGACCATTGGCGGGGTGCGAGCCATTGTCATGTACGACGGCCAACCCCGAACATGTGCGGGTTGTGGACAAGAAGGCCACGTCAGATCCGCCTGCATGCGACGCCGCCTGATCCAGACGCCGGTCGGCGAGGAAGCGTCCCCAGCGGTGATGACTCAGATCCCTGTCACATACGCCAAGGTTGCCCAGGAAGGTAGCACGTCTACACAGAGTCTTCCTGCTCCGTTGACGTCGTCTGATCAGGTAGATGCAACCGCTCCTGAGATTCCTTCTGAGGTGCCCCAGACGCCAGATCCTAACCTGCCGAATCATCGCAGCACTGTGACTGAAAATGCTACAGAGATGGACGTTGATCCGGGAGTGGTACCTACTTCTGCTTTCCTCCAGACTGGTCCGGAGTCAGACGAAAGCCACCCGCAATCGGACTCTGAACGACTTGTTCGAAAACAAGGGTCGACACGAAAGAGGAAGAAACGTAGCCGTACACCCCCTGATGAATCCATTCTACGGATGGATACCGGGGATGCAGACCCGAAGATGGACGACAAACCGATCTTTGATGACCGAAAGGCTGATGCGAAAGACCCGCCACAGGCGACCACTGGCAACGAACACCCCTCCTTACTGACGCCGTCGCCCACACAGGTCGACGTTGAAGAGAGCCTATCCGATGAGACGAAAACTACGTCTCCTCTCCACGTGGATGACGTGCACAGCCGATACCCTACCGCAGCATCAGTCTCCTGGGCGGACGACGTGGAGATCGAAGGGACTGGGGCGGATGCTGCTGATGATGGGGCACCCCCATCGGTTGCGCCCGCGCCCGCAAACTCTCCACAATAGCAGCCTCTTCAGCGGACCGGCAAGATCGACGACGTCTCGCTCCTGAAGAAGAAGTCCCGCCTGTGCCTGTGGGACTCCAACACCAGCATTATCGTGTCGCAACGATTAACCTCGCGACCATTCGTGCGCCCCACAAACTAGCGCTGCTCCGCGATATGATTTATGATGCGGACATAGATATTGCGCTTTTTCAGGAAGTGCATGTCGCCGATTTTTCACCACCACATGGCTTCACGGTGCATCTTTCTCCCGCTTCGGACACCGGTAGTGGTGTTGCCATCATCTTACGCGAAGGTCTTCCTGCCGAAGATGTCCTATACCTCCCCAGCGGCAGAGGTATGGCCCTTACTCTCTTTGGTGTACGCATCATCAATATTTATGCGCCGTCGGGCTCCAGCTACCGTCGTGAACGCAATGCCTTCTTCGCGAATGAAGTCACACCCCTTTTTATGGGACCACACGATGACTGGATCATGGGTGGAGACTTCAACTGCACCCAGCGACCTCAGGATCAATTGCCGCGTCACTCACCATGCGCAGCTCTGGAAACAGTCGTCACGCGGCTACGATTTGTCGATACGTGGAGACATGTTCACGGTGATCTTTTGGGCTTTACGTACCACACTGCGCACTCCTCTAGCCGACTGGATCGCATCTACATCTCGCGATCCCTAATTCAACACACTCGACAGGCTGAAATCTGGCCTGTTGCTTTCTCAGACCATGAGGCTTACTTCTGTGATGTTGTTCTCACAAGACAGGCAGTATGGCACGGACGTGGTTTATGGAAACTGAACACGGCACTTCTTAATTCACCTGACTGTCGACTTCTAATAGAAGACACTTGGATCACATGTAATAGACGCCGACCCACGTATCCGTCTACCATATCCTGGTGGATCCAGTGTGCAAAACCTGCTCTTCGAAAAACTTTAATCCGGTATGGCAAAGATGTTGTCGCCTGGAGGAAGAGCACTATGGACTTTTACTACAGGATCCTACGAGAATGCTCCACGATGCCAGCCTCCCCTGAGCGCCATACAAGGATGAACCAAGCTAAGGCCCAAATCTCCAATCTCATGCGACGGCATTTGGAAGGGGCGATAGTACGATCTCATACTGCTGATCGCATGCCTCATGAACATCCGTCGATGTACCATATCATCCAAGAACGACAAAATCGACGCCGAAAATTGATTCACGTCCTAACGGATCAAGAAGGGCGTCGCTACGTAACCCAATCTGCCATAGGGAATGTGCTTCACGCCCACTACCGGCAGCTCTACGCCGCAGTTCCACATTCCCCAGAGTTGATCGAGGAAGTCTCACAGCTCAACTTCGGTGGTATCCCAGGAGATGCGGCGATTGACTTGATGTCGGAGGTGACTGATGAGGAAGTCCGCGATGCGATCCGAGCAGGAACCATCAATCGCTCCCCGGGCCCCGACGGTCTTCCCCTCGAATTTTATCGCACCTTCCGTGATTTGTTAGAGTCCACCTTCACCTCCATCTGTCGGGAACTGATGTCTCCGGAAGTACCTGTGCCGGACGCTTTCATGGAAGGAATTATTATTCCTGTACATAAACCGCACGGTGGCAACAATATCAGTGATTATCGGCCCCTCACCCTCCTTAACAGTGATATGAAAATCTTCACTCGCCTTTTGGCAGCACGACTTAAAAACGTTGCCCGCTATGTTGTGTCGCCAGACCAAGCATCTTTGGGAGGCGACAACAATATTCGCACGGCTTTATGCCGCTACAGGGATATGATCGCCGTTACCCAGGCACAACGCCTCTCCGGGGCACTTGCGTCTTTGGACTTCAGTCAAGCTTTTGATAGGGTTGACCATTCGTTCCTTACGGCCGTTCTCCATCATATGGGTTTCCCGGTCGCCGTTATCACGGTAGTGATGCGCCTTCTGCGGGGTGCCTCATCCAGGATTCTGTACAATGGCAGACTCACTCCACCGATAATCATAGGTCGATCCGTACGTCAAGGTTGCCCTCTATCAGCAATTTTGTACGCCTTTTCCTTGGAATCCTTGCTATGTGGACTAAGACAACGTTTGGTAGGGTTGTCCATCGATCGCTACCGATTCTGTTGCACGGCCTATGCTGACGATGTCGTCATCTGTTTACGTAATGCCGACGAAGTTCGAGCTGTTTTGACGTGGGTAACGACTTATGGTGAGGCGTCGGGTAGCTCTTTAAACGTACGTAAGTCACAAGTTATGTTCATTGGCACGGGATTTCCCGTGGAGTGCGTTACACCTCTCACTACCGTTGATACCATTCGTTGTTTGGGAATAGATTTTTCATCTGATCTCCGGCGTTCAGCCACCATCAACTGCCGACGCCTCCTTTTAATGATCAGAGCAGGTCTTATGGACCATCGCCTTCGATCCCTAGATATTCTCCAACGAGCTCGATATGTCAATACATATATCGCATCCCGAGTTCCCCATGTAGCGCAAGTTCTACCTTTCCCGCTTACTGTGGCACGTCGCATGTTGGCAGCGATGGCATCTTTCGTCAGCTCTGGGATGTTGTTCAAAATTAGCTATGCGACCCTTACTCTTCCCCGTGAACGAGGTGGGATAGGTCTGTTTCACGTGCCGGATAGAGCTCGCGCCCTATTTGTCAGCTCCCAGATGGCGGTATGGACACGTTGCCCAACGAGCCTCACTGGTCTCCTCCTGTCGGCATACTCGCCGGTCTCACTGTCAGCCCCAGTGATCATCTCGGATGTTCCGGCCCAGTTCCATTATATGCGGTACTTCTTTCTGGAACTCAGTTATCTACGCCTCACCTTACCAAGACAGCTTTTGCTCAAGACAAAGGCAGTATACAATGTCCTCCAATTAGGTCGTCCACCTAACCCGATTGAACAAAAGTTCCCCCAGGTTGACTGGCGTCATGTATGGCGCGCGGTGTTCGCCTGTTACCTTGACACGAATGTTCAATCTGTCTGGTACATAACTGTCAATGGTAAGCAAATCAACCAATTTCGCCTTCATCGTATCCACCTCGCCCAATCACCTCTATGCTCCACGTGTGGAGTGCCAGACAATGATGAACATCGGTTTGTTTGCGGACCGGCGGCGGAGGTTTGGCACTTGGTTCGACGTATTGTGGCTTTTCTAACGCGGGACATTCCGGATCGGATTACTCCCCTTTCATTATTATTTCCGGAACGTGACTATTTTCCTCGGACAAAGACCAATGCTGTGAATTGGATTCGCGGACATGCCATTCGGTATTTATTTGGACAAACTGTAGACTCTGCACTCGATTTTTGGACATACCTCAATGACCGTCATTATGTCGTTGTCCGTCACCCAAAATACAGGCAATTTTTCTCGAACTTCCTTGGGAGTGCTTTCCACGAGCCGCCTCGCAGCTGGAATGTGTTAAGCCAAGAGAGAAGAAGGTTTCCTGTTTGAACCAATGAACATTTCAGAACAATTGAACGGAACACATCAATTTCGAGAAGACGTGACTCAACATATTACCAGCGGGGCGCAGAAGGCCTCTGATCAATTACACAAAAAAAAATAAAAATAAATAAAAAAAAGAAAAATAAATAAATATAAAACAAAAAAAAATCAAAATAAAATTCAGAAAAAGGATTATGTTTTGTTTTTTAGGATAGCCCTAACCTTGATTTCCCATATTTCCCCTGGTATATAGGCAGCTCTCTGGGGTAGGTTTAGTCAGGAGCCAACGCCTGAAGTGGCCTAGATTATTTTATTTTTATTTTTTTTTTTTATTTTTTTTTTTTTTATAGGATGAAAAGTGGCGGTGGCACTTGTATTTTTTAGTTCAATTAAAAAAAAAAAAAAAAAAAAAAAAAAAAAAAAAAAAAAAAAAAAAAAAAAAGATGGTAGAGCACTTGCGCGCGAAAGGCAAAGGTCCCGAGTTCGAGTCTCGGTCGGGCACACAGTTTTAATATGCCAGGAAGTTTCATATCAGCGCACACTCCGCTGCAGAGTGAAAATCTCATTCTGGAAACATCCCCCAGGCTGTGGCTAAGCCATGTCTCCGCAAGAGCACTTGCCCGTGAAAGGCAAAGGTCCCGAGTTCGAGTCTCGGTCGGGCACACAGTTTTAATCTGCCAGGAAGTTTCATATCAGCGCACACTCCGCTGCAGAGTGAAAATCTCATTCTGGAACATCCCCCAGGCTGTGGCTAAGCCATGTCTCCGCAATATCCTTTCTTTCAGGAGTGCTAGTTCTGCAAGGTTCGCAGGAGAGCTTCTGTAAAGTTTGGAAGGTAGGAGACGAGGTACTGGCAGAAGTAAAGCTGTGAGTACCGGGCGTGAGTCGTGCTTCGGTAGCTCAGATGGTAGAACACTTGCCCGCGAAAGGCAAGGGTCCCGAGTTCGAGTCTCGGTCGGGCACACAGTTTTAATCTGCCAGGAAGTTTCATATCAGCGCACACTCCGCTGCAGAGTGAAAATCTCATTCTGGAATAATACGAGGGTTGCAACTTAAATAGTGGCAACTATTTATTCACAATCAATATAAAATAGTTACACGTTTTCACCTGTTACTATTCTTCGAAGTAGTCACCAGCGTTGTGTAGAACCTGTTGCCAGCAATGTGGAAGGCGTAGTATACTGTTAAGAGAGCCCGTTGTGTTGATGGTGCGATTGGAGGTGTCTAAAGTTACGGTGATTCTCGTGTGTGACTGTGATGGTGTTATCCCAACGCATTACGTTCCTCCACGGTAGACCGTCAGCGCACAGTATTACTGTAAGTTTTTGGAGCATCAGCTGTGACCAGCTTTGCGAGAGAAACGGCGACGCATTCTGAACAACCCACCCATCATTTTGCACGACAATGCGTGGGCGCATACAGCGCAAGCTGTGGCTGCTCTGTTCGTTCGATAGGACTAGGAAGTACTGTACCATCCACCATACTCTACGGACTCGATTCCTTGTGACTTTGATTTGATTTTAAAGATGAAGGAACCACTTCGTGTCATTCGCTTCAGAACTGTTCCAGAGATTCGACAGGCAGTAGACCGCTCCATTCGCACCAAGAACACAACAGGCTATGCTAACGGTGTACTACGCCTTCCACGTCGCTGGCAACGGGTTCCACACAACGCTGGTGACTACTTTGAAGGACAGTAACAGGTGCAAACATGTAACTCTTTTGTATATATTGTGAATAAATAGTTGCCACTATTTAAGTTGCAATCCTCATATTTCTACTTATCTGACGTTCAGTTTCCTCTTGCTACAAAACTTTTTGGTCGTATGTTGACAACACTGTTCTGTTATTAAACTAATTCACGCTTCTTTGTCCCATTACTTCAGTATCTTATTCGTACTTGAATAAATCTTCCAATCGAATGTAATTATAACGACGCCATCTTCGGTTAGTTCACATTAAATATAAAACACTTTAGTTAAACAAACATACTTCCTAACGCTATAGAGTTGGCTGCTGAGTGGTTTTTTCAGGTAACGTCCTAATAATCACAGCGCGTGGTACTCAGTAGCATGCATGATGACGGTACTGGAGAAGATGAGTCGTATCCGTGCTACGATCTTCCTCAACTCCTACAGTCCCGGTACTCTTTGATTTTTGTTTCTAGCAAACGAAACCTCACAAGACTGTCAGGGAAAATATTCGAGCGGGTACTGCCAGTGGTTGCCTGGACCCATTAGTGTAAATAACCCCAAGATTACTACGTAAGTTTCAATATTCATTAAGAGTTTGTTAAAACGCATCGTGAAATAACATGATTTTTGCGACCTGTGAAGTTCACAGACAGCCATTGCCACTGTTAGTGTGTGCAGAAGTTGGTTGGTCCAACCAGTTATTACGTAAGTGATCAGCCAGCCAAAATTTCTGGGCTAGCTGTTTCAGATCTGTGCCTTTCATGGACGTCTATTCATATTCCAGTAAGTACATCCTTAAACTCATATTGTGTTACCAATATGAGAAATCGGTTGGAAACTTTCCTAATGTCAGCACGTTGTAGGCGTCGCCACTGGCGCCAACCTTGTGTGAATGCTCTGAAAAGATAATAATTTACATATCACAGCATCTTCTTCCTGTCGGTTAAATTTCGCGTCTGTAGCACGTCATCTTCGTGGTGTAGCAATTTTAATGGCCAGTAGTGTAGTACAAGTGTGGTCGAGCTGAAGTGTTCTGTTAAACTGCACTGCCGCAGGTGTCGACGGCTGTGGTGGAGCCGTACAACGCGGTGCTGACGACGCACGCGTCCATGGACTTCTCGGACTGCGTGTTCATGGTGGACAACGAGGCCATCTACGACATCTGCCGGCGGTGCCTGGGCGTCGAGCAGCCGCGCTACTCGACGCTCAACCGCCTGGTGAGCCAGGTGGTGTCGTCCATCACGGCGTCGCTGCGCTTCGACGGCGCGCTCAACGTCGACCTGACCGAGTTCCAGACCAACCTGGTGCCCTTCCCGCGCATACACTTCCCGCTGGCGGCCTACGCGCCCGTCGTGTCGGCCGAGAAGGCCTACCACGAGGGCATGTCCGTGGCCGAGATCACGACCGCCTGCTTCGAGCCCTGCAACCAGATGGTGAAGTGCGACCCGCGCGCGGGCAAGTACATGGCCTGCTGCCTGCTGTACCGGGGCGACGTGGTGCCCAAGGACGTGAACGCCGCCATCGCCGCCATCAAGAACAAGCGCGGCATCCGCTTCGTCGACTGGTGCCCCACGGGATTCAAGGTGAGTGACGGCTCCATCTTCTCGCAGTCGAGTCTTTCTCACGAGATGGCGGGGGACGTTCACCGACGTGCTCTGCGACCGCAACGCTCTCCAATGGCATTTACTGGCTACATCTACCGCACATACAACATACTTGTTTTACTTCTCGAAACGTGTTGTTGTGGTCTTCAGTCCAAAGACTGGTTTGGTGCAGCTGTTCATGCTACTACATCCTTTGCAATCTTCTTCATCTACAAGTACCTAGTGCAACTTCCTGGCAGATTAAAACTGTGTGCCGGACCGAGACTCGAACTCGGGACCTTTGCCTTTCGCGGGCAAGTGCTCTACCAACTGAGCTACCAAAGCAAGACTCATGCCGCGTCCTCACGGCTTTATTTCTGCCAGTATCTCGTCTCCTACCTTCCAAACTTTACAGAAGCTCTCCTGCGAACCATGCAGAACTAGCACTCCTGAAAGGAAGGATATTGCGGAGACATGGCTTGGCCACAGCCTGGGGGATGTTTCCAGAATGAGATTTTCACTCTGCAGCGGAGTGTGCGCTGATATGAAACTTCCTGGCAGATTAAAACTGTGTGCCGGACCGAGACTCGAACTCAGGACCTTTGCCTTTCGCGGGCAAGTGCTCTACCAACTGAGCTACGCAAGCACGAATCACGCCCCGTCCTCACGCCTTTACTTCTGCCAGTATCTCGTCTCCTACCTTCCAAACTTTACAGAAGCTCTCCTGCGAACCTTGCAGAACTAGCACTCCTGAAAGAAACGATATTGCGGAGACATGGCTTGGCCACAGCCTGGGGGATGTTTCCAGAATGAGATTTTCACTCTGCAGCGGAGTGTGCGCTGATATGAAACTTCCTGGCAGATTAAAACTGTGTGTCGGACCGAGACACGAACTCGGGACCTTTGCCTTTCGCGGGGAAGTGCTCTACCAAGCCATGTCTCCGCAGTATCCTTTCTTTCAGGAGTGCTAGTTCTCCAAGGTTCGCAGGAGAGCTTCTGTAAAGTCTGGAAAGTAGGAGACGAGATACTGGCAGAAGTAAAGCCGTGAGGACCGGGCGTGAGTCGTGCTTGGGTAGCTCAGTTGGTAGAGCACTTGCCCGCGAAAGGCAAAGGTCCCGAGTTCGAGTCTCGGTCCGACACACAGTTTTAATCTGCCAGGAAGTTTCATATCAGCGCACACTCCGCTGCAGAGTGAAAATCTCATTCTGGAAACATCCCCCAGGCTGCCGGGATTCGCGTCAGTCGAGTGTTCGTGGGTTATATCTGCCAGGAAGTTTCATATAAGCGCACACTCCACTGCAGAGTGAAAATCTCATTCTGAGTACCTAGTGCAATCTACATCATTCTGAATCTGCTTAGTGTATTCATCTCTTGGTCTCCCTCTACGATTTTTACCCTCCTCGCTGCCTTCCAGTACTAAATTGGTGGTCTCTTGATGCCTCAGGACATGTCCTACCAGCCGATACCTTCGTCTAGTTAAGTTGTGACACAAATTCCCCTTCGCCCCAAGTCTATTCAGTACCTCCTCATTAGTTACGTACACGCCTTAAATATATGCATGAACTTCATTTGTGGTTCTCGGAGGTGTACAGAGAGATGCGTAAACCTCAAGCAGTCATCAACTCAACGACTGGTTTGAACACCACGGTGCTTTACTACGCAGGGTCCTATTGAAAGCGAAGTGTCCTTTCCTTTCCTTTCCTCATACCTCTGAATTGGCTTATGCAGCTAATTATAGAGAGACTCAGATTCACCGTGCATCTCGTCATTTTTCACACTTATTCCGAAAGCTAAAGATGCAGTAAGTGACACAAAAATTCTAGAACTATACGGGGACAGAACCCCATACATATGGGTCTGCACTCCGTTACTTAAAAATTGAGCCTCACTAACATTGAAAATGGAAATTTATAAACCTATCCACACCCACCCAGACAAAATACTATTGACAAAGTTTGAAAAAACTCTGGAACGTTTGAGAAAAATAAGTTTTATATCAGCGCCCGTTCACAGTGAAGGTCAGAAGATTGTCTTCTTATTGCGCGAAAACGCGAACTTCAGATAAGAAATACCTGTAACCGACATGACTATTTGTACTACTTTTCGTTCGCAACGATGTCACTTATCGAATTGTTGCATATGCAAACACTTTAGAAATAGCCAACTATTAAAGAAATATCGCATCTTTTTCTGATTAGCGTTCGACTCTTTTCATTCTTTACGCATAATTCCTGTGTAACAAAATGAGAGAGATCTTATTGTACTTGTAAAATGATTGATGAAATCGAGGACAACAAGTGGAATGTGTGTTACAGGTAAACAGTGGGGGTTCCTTTTGTAGTTTCTTCATTCGTACACTGACGAGTTACTGTGTAACGTATGTGAAATATCTATTTGTGTGACCGGTACCTACAGTTAAAAACTTTTACAAGGGTCTTACAAAAAGGTACGGCCAAACTTTCAGGAAACATTCCTCACACACAAAGAAAGAAAATACGTTATGTGGGCATGTGTCCGGAAACGCTTACTTTCCATGTTAGAGCTCATTTTATTACTTCTCTTCAAATCACATTAATCATGGAATGGAAACGCACAGCAACAGAACGGACCAGCGTGACTTCAAACAGTTTGTTACAGGAAATTTTCAGAATGTCCTCCGTTAGCGAGGATACATGCATCCACCCTCCGTCGCATGGAATCCCTGATGCGCTGATGCAGCCCTGGAGAATGACGTATTGTATCACAGCCGTCCACAATACGAGCACGAAGAGTCTCTACATTTGGTACCGGGGTTGCGTAGACAAGAGCTTTCAAATGCCCCCGTAAATGAAAGTCAAGAGGGTTGAGGTCAGGTGAGCGTGGAGGCTATGGAACTGGTCCGCCTCTACCAGTCCATCGGTCACCGAATCTGTTGTTGAAATGCGTACGAACACTTCGACTGAAATGTGCAGGAGCTCCATCGTGCATGAACCACATGTTGTGTCGTAATTGTAAAGGCACATGTTCTAGCAGCACAGGTAGAGTATCCCGTATGAAATCATGATAACGTGCTTCATTGAGCGTAGGTGGAAGAACATGGGGCCCAATCAAGACATCACCAACAATGCCTGCCCAAACGTTCACAGAAAATCTGTGTTGATGTCGTGATTGCACAATTGCGTGCGGATTCTCGCCAGCCCACACATGTTGATTGTGAAAATTTACAATTTGATCACGTTGGAATGAAGCCTCACCCGTAAAGAGAACATTTGCACTGAAATGAGGATTGACACGTTGTTGGATGAACCCGTGGAGGCCAATCAGCTGCTGATAGTGCCTGCACACGCTGTACATGGTACGGAAACAGCTGGTTCTCCCGTAGCACTCTCCATACAGTGACGTGGTCAACGTTACCTTGTACAGCAGCAACTTCTCTGACGCTGACATTAGGGTTATCGTCAACTGCACGAAGAATTGCCTCGTCCATTGCAGGTGTCCTCGTCGTTCTAGGTCTTCCCCAGTCGTGAGTCATAGGCTGGAATGTTCCGTGTTCCCTAAGACGCCGACCAATTGCTTCCAACGTCTTCCTGTCGGGACACCTTCGTTCTGGAAATCTGTCTCGATAGAAACGTACCACGCCACGGCTACTGCCCCGCGCTAATCCATACATCAAATGGGCATCTGCCAACTCCGCATTTGTAAACATTGCACTGACTGCAAAACCACGTTCGTGATGAACACTAACTATCCTGTTGATGCTACGTACTGATGTGCTTGATGCTAGTACTGTAGAGCAATGAGTCGCATGTCAACACAAGCACCGAAGTCAACATTACCTTCCTTCAATTGGGCCAACTGGCGGTGAATCGAGGAAGTACAGTACATACTGACGAAACTGAAATGAGCTCTAACATGGAAATTAAGCGTTTCCGGACACATGTCCCCATAACATATTTTCTTTATTTGTGTGTGAGGAATGTTTCCTGAAAGTTTGGCCGTACCTTTTTGTAACACCCTGTATACTATTTGGTCGCTGCATGATGCACAGAACTGCATGAATAGGTGTATCAGAGCCAGAAGACTAGAAAATTACAACCGACTGGCAGAAAGACTGTCTTGTTCGCTAAAAGATTGTCATCAGCTATGATTTCTTTGCTTTATAGTGGTACACATACACAACCAAAGGTACTAAAGCCAGACGCCTATTTTTCGTTCTAGGTAACTGGTTTTGAATTTACATTTTACTTTTTGTTACGTTACTGCAAACAGACGTCGAATCGGCATCTACTCCTAAATAAAACCTCTTCCAGACATCTGTACGAATTATTGTCTTCATCTGTACGCATACATCCTGTTGCTACATGTTCACCCACATTCCATTCCTATCTCTTGGAACTCATAAAATACACAACTTCCTTTATCCATCTGGCACCCCTTCCCCTAGTCACATGTCCCACATATGTGTGGGATGGTAACTGCTTAGTGTGGCTGCTTCTAGTCTCCCACCAACGATACGGGATGACAGAGAATGTTGCAGGGAGCCCATTACTTATTCTCGTATGGCAACTGCACATGGGAAGTGCTGGCAATGTGCTCGGTGCGAGGTACGGCATGCTCCCTTGTGGTCAGATGTGGTCAACTGAGGCCTGTATGACGGGTATGCCTGCCATCACATTCCCACAGAGTACCACTGTCACAACCGAATGTCTGAAAAAATGGGTACTGCACAATTCCACCGGCTGGTCAAATTGAGGCCCATGGTGAGGCCCCTTTTCAACAGTCAGGCGCTGATAACGCCACCTCATACGAGCACATGACATCCCCGAGCCATTCACACCTGACGCTGTTCTCGCCCTTCATACATCCTACGAGGACTGGTAACAACACAAAACACGAACAACACTAATGCACTGTTGTGGCCGTTCTACCTGCTACAGAGAATTTCAACTCTAATCATTTACATACTCGATGGTGTGTATGTGGACGAAGTTAACAAACATTCGACAATGTCTTCTGGGTGTTCCACTTTTTTGTCAGGCACTTATAAAAACTCATAGCCTGCTTCTATGACCTCATTGTTAATTTAAGAATGGAAAATCCAGAATGGAATATAATACTATTATGAGAAGATGCCGAGTCACAGATAGGCACAAAAAAAATTACTCCCACAATTAAAGCTTTCAGTCATTAAGGCCTTTGTCAACAATAGACACACACACACAAATGCAACTCACACACACGGGTGCAGTCTCACACCTGAGGTTGCATTTGTGTGTATGAGTTGCATTTCTGTGTGTGTGTGTGTGTGTGTGTGTGTGTGTGTGTTTATCTATTGTTGACGAAGGCCTTAATCACCAAAAGCTTTAATTGTGAGAGTCTTTTGTTGTGCCTATCTGCGACTCAGTATCTCCGCTATATGGTGGCTAGCAACTTTCCTTCTTATTGACAATTTGTACTATATTCTTTTTGATGTTTTGGTTTCATGTTATTTTAGTCTTTTCAGGGCCGTGCTTAGAGTGTGGTGAGATAGGCCTCCGCAGGGCAGGGAGCAGGCAGGGCGATGGGGGCAAAAAAGAGAAGGAAAGAGCGAGACAGTTTAAAAAATAACTGAGATATGTATGTGAATTTTCTTATTCCTTGTGTTCCTATCGTCTGCCTACAAAAAGAAGACTAATAGGAAAGCCTGCGACTGCAAATGCCGACTATTATCACAGTCATTTGCGCAGTGTCATTTCGTTCGATCAGCTCCATACAGAAACGAGCAGAGTGGCTGTCAGGAAACCAGACACCTCAACATCACACCGACTTCCTGCAGTCCGCAGGTGCTGAGCACTGTGATTCTCCCACCCCATAGCTTTGTTGCCGCATGTGCCCAGTGGACAGTGCAGTAGGTCAGCGCTAGCTGAATGTTCTCTGTTTCCTTACGATATCGTGTGTTCGTGTGCGGATTTAGTCTTCCGTGGAACTGCACATTGACATATGTTTGGTAGTGAGCAGAATGCAGGAGCAAAGGCCTACGTGTAGTGCTGCTCTGGTTGTGTGCGTAAAAGGTGAAAGCACACTCGAGGACAACCGAAAACTGTCGTATGAAACGTATTGAACGTTTTTTCTGATCTGGCCAACTGTTAAGAAGCAAGAAGTAATATAAATCTTGCGCATTTTCATAATATGACAATAAAACCTTGTGGTATTTCCAAATCGACTTTACTCTGTATCAACAATGCACTTACATTGGTGATGGAGATGTCTTTATTCTCTATGGAATGGATATAAATGAAAACGGAAATTACGTAATTTGACGATTTTGACTAAAGGTTAGTGCGTAGTACTGTACTTTGATACTACAACAGAGGAGAGTATGCAATGGCTAGAATAATTCAGTGTCATCTCTTTGAAAACAATAATTATTTTGAGTCACAGATCTCCGTTCTTTGCCTTCTCTGCTCTCTTGGTGTTTGATTCAGAAAGTATGATAATGGACAAAAAATTTTAATAGAATGTGGAGAAAGTACAGCTGCAAGAAGGAAGTTTTGTGTATATGCACCTGCTGTGTGCTGAGGACAATAATCTTGTAGTACAATAAAACTTGAGGTACACAAAAGCATATGAAGAAATGTATTTTGCTCGACTTCAACGGAAATATGGGTTTCAAAGTGCCTATTGTGTATTGTGTATTTGAACTGGGGACCTAGAAATGACGGAGATGCTTCATACCGCTGTAGCCCTCTGTCGTTCACAACCCCCCAACAGGCCACAGCAGTCCACCCACCCACCCCACACCACTGTCCCACACCGAACCCAGGGTTATTGTGCGGTTCGGCCCCCGGTGGACTCCCCCCCCAACCCCATCCGGGGAACGTCTCATATATTAGACAAGTGTAACCCGAAATGTTTGCATGATAGAGTAATTATGGTGAACACGTACGTGGAAATGGTGTTTGCACAGCAATCGCTGACATAGTGCAACTGAGGCACTATAAGGGGAACCAGCCAGCATTTGCCAAGGCAGATGGAAAACCGCTTAAAAACCATCCACAGACTGGTCGACACTCCATATCTCGACACTAATCTGCGGGTGGATTCGTGCATCGGACCGGCACGCCTTCCCACTCGGGAAGCACCGCATTAGACAGCGCGGCTAGCCGGGCTGGCTCTAAGTACCTACAGTTACTTTTTTATAATGTGTATCTGTGATCTGGGTGACGGGTGCACTGACGAAGGGTCTGTAACAGCAGCAAATAAAGCATTTTCGGGGAATATTCTCGGTCGTATTAATGCGAGCGAGCTGTCATAACTATAACCATGGCGGCGGCATATTAGTAGTCGTTCGTTGTCGCTCACGAAGTGTCTCGTAAATAAAATGCGTTCATACGTGGCATGATACAGTAATGATGAGTGAGATGTTACCAAAATTAATTTTATATAGAGCGTTTAAAATTAGTTGCGAGTTCCCTATCTACCGCAATATTCAAGCAACCACAGATTTAAAAAAAAAAAAAATGAAATAATGTAATTTTCAAGGAGCATCAATAGCCTGTGAAACGAGAACTGCTGTGAGTTTTGCAACAATGTAAGTGAAGAAACTGCACTTTTATTTTTATACTGATGATGATGACGTTTGGTTTGTGGGGTGCTCAGCTACGCAGTCATCAGCGCCCGTACAAAGTCCAAATTTTTACGCAGTCCAATTTTTTTTCAAAGTCCAATCTAGCCACTGTCACGAATAATGATGAGATGATGAGGACAACACAAACACCCAGTCCCCGGGCAGCGAAAATCCCCAACCCGATTTTTATGCTGAGAAAGGGCTTTCTCATAACTACTGATATATCTCGCCCTCAGCTGCTAGTTTAATAATACGCTGTTTTAGGATTCTGTCAAAATTTCAACTGCATTGGAATGTTAGTGAAATGTGTATCTGTAAACTCGGCTGTGTTTAGGCAAAAGAAGCAGATATTAACAGAGCAACAAAAGAAGTAACATATTAATCAAAACTCGACACAGTTCATAAATCCATGTCTCCTCAACTACATTCTTGGTATCGCTGACGACTTGATACCAGTCCTGTAATGTAACACTTGTAATGACTTCTTCTGTCAGCATTTCAACGTCATTAAGCGTAAATTTCTTGTTGTTTTTTACCACATTACTTTTCACCTAGGCCCATATATTCTGAGTCGGATTTAAATGAGCATAATATGGAGGAAGCCTGATTAAAGTATGCCCTTTAGCCTTAGCCAGTTGGTAGACCTGGTAGCGTGGAGTTTCTGGCTTCCCCTCACACAAGCTATCCAACAGAACATTTCTCTGTAGCCACAGAAAAACAGCCGCTTTCCTCCGCTGCATTGTTGGAGCTGCATCAATCACAACCGAGTGATATTGCACATTTTCCATTACTATTGTCTGATTTGGGGGAATATTTTGCTGTAGAACATTATCTTCACAGCTGGTGAACGTGTTCTTGGACGACCACTTTTATTGCGAATCTCGTGTTCAGACGTGCCACACTGTTATTATTAATGCAACACCAACACGAAACACTTGCTCACAATACCTGACGACTGTAGAACACTTCAACGCCGAAAAATATCACTTTACTATGAGAGCTAATGAACGTAGGTGCCTCTAACGCGCAACACCACGCAGTACTGTTTATCCACGGAGTGTCAACAGGGGCGCTTTACCGACCGAATTGCTGGTGGCGTGGTAGGGAAAGGCGGCTAACCATTTGCGTTACCTGGGCAACGGCGTCATGCCCCTCTGGTGAGCTAAACGCCAAAACTCACAACTAATTTTAAACGCACTTTAGTTTTCTTAACAACTTTATCGCTGGAAGTTTCTATAACGTCCAACAAAACGCAAATTCAATAGCGACTACACTTTTCGTTTCACACGCGGAACAGTTTCACACCTCTGACGGTACTTTATTTTTTATCTCTGAATACTGTTATGTTCTCACGATAAAAATGATTCACATGCAGCTGTTAACAATGAGCATGTTCATATTTTATTTTCAGTTCTGTTTTTTCGACAGGTCGAAGTGAAAATAATATTTTTCTTTAAAAAGTCCTCCTACCCTTGTCTAATCTTTTCAGCACCTGGCAAGAATTATCTTTTGAAAAATACCCCTTCATATTCTACACTAAAAATAAAGGTATCTAATATTTCTTTCAGAATTTACTGGCATTTGAAAGTACCACTAACTGGCAATGCTATAGGACGACGACATGACTTCGAGGTGTCTATTTTCGTGAAGGCCGCTATAGTACCGAAGAGACGTCTGTTTCTAAGATGGCTTGTGTGGTAACAGTGCACTCGGTTCACACATCTTACGCCTGCAAGGCTCGCTCGTGTTCAAGAATGCATGCTAAGTTTTTGTAGTATCTCAAAGGTCGACGTGCAGTTGCTGAAGCAAATATGGTGCCCTGCCGAAAGCTGAGGACTACTGCAAGTGACGAAGGTGGAGGGAGCGAGAGGAACAGGTGGAGAGGATACGTAGTCCCTCCAGCCAGTACTTTTGCTGCCCTAAAGTTTCTGTTCGTACTATGTTCAGCTGTGTGAATAAAAAATAAATCAGAAATGAGCATACTTTAACTGATGAACAATATTACAGGAATTGTTAGTCGTTATGCCTATGTACTGGTCCATCTAATCTGAATCCTTGTGTAAATAAACTTATTCTGTGTCATTGGCCTCACTGCTCACTTGCTGTTTTGATGCTCTAGCAAAAATGAAATTTAGACACAACGCTAAAGCATCGAAAGCCCTGAGTTTTTGTACTTGTCACTTTGCTAAACTTTTAACCAATGTACTTCTTATATCAAATCTCAGTCGGTTTCGCTGAGCCTACCAGTCATGCCCGTACAAACGTGTTCATATGCACGTACCCTAGTGATGGTCAATATACAGGGTGGAGAAAAGTTGTCACGACATTTTAACCCTGGATAGCTGATGCCAGTAGAAAACAAAATTACTAATGTTGTGTAGTTCGAACTCGCACCATTTTTAAACTACGGAAACTTAGCGCCACCCACTCCGATTGGCCGTGGGACTGCCTGTTGCCTTTCGTCGGTTGACGGGCAGTATTATGGCTGTCAGTTCAACATACCAAAGTCCCTCGCCCCGTCACTGCCCCAACGTGATGCGCACACATGTTGAACAGTTCTTGCTGTTTGCACACACACGTCACCTGCGATTTAGTCTTACAGTAAGCATTTATTTATTTATTTACACATCAAGTTCCGTAGGACCAAATTGAGGAGCAAATCTTCAAGGTCATGGAACGTGTCAGTACATGAAATTATAACATAAAAGTAATAACAGATAAAAATAAATGTTTATGAACCCGAAAAAGTCAGTCCATAAGTTTAAGTAAACGCAATCAACAATACAATAAGAATCAGTTTAATTTTTCAAGGAACTCCTCGACCGAATAGGAGTGACCCATGAGACTAGTATGGTTACACAATCTGTGCAGCATGATCCATATTCAGGAAAAAAGGATAAAAGTACTGTTTTCTACACCTGGTTGGAGATGGAATCCTCTAGAGTATGCAATCAAGTTGCTTCAGCTTTGTTGGACTTTCATTCTGACATAGATAAAAAACAACTGAATGGTGGCACCAATACTATACATCCATTCTCAGATTCTTGCAGCAGCCAAAATAAAAACAGTTGTATGATTGTGAGATGACTGGTTATATTCTCTCATGTGACACATCACATGAAACAGGTTTGGTGGTCCATGGCAGTATGCATTGCCGTAGTTGTAGGCCAGTGTCTTGTCCAGTGAGTAGTTGTTATAAGTCGGGGTCTGTAGTTAGTGTGCCAGCAAGAAGATCTAAATCCAGCTGAGTAGATGTGACCACCAAGCAGGACAGGTAGTCTGCAACTATATTTTCTGCACCTCCAACATATCTGATGTCTGTGGTAAATTGCAAGACAGGTCAAGGTGGCAAAAGCACTTGGCTTGATGTTAACAGAAGGGTTTTTGATTGCATCTGCAAGAGGATTGTGGTCAGTGTAAATGGTTAGAGGGATCCTTTAATGTCATCCTGCAAAAAGGAGACCACCTAATAGATGGCCACAAGCTCTCTATCAAAATTTGACCACTTCTTCTGAGTATCGGTTAACTTTCAAGAGAAGAAACACAGTGGCTGTATTATGCTGGCCATATCTTGTTGCAGTACTGTGCCAATTATGTGGTCACTGGCGTCTGTGGTGATCACAAAGTTTGCATCCAGTGCAGAAGGATGAGGGTGATAGCCTGTGTGAGGTCGAATTTTGTCTTGTCGAGGGCAGTTTGCATTCCAGGCATCCATGTCAGGCATTGTTTGCTGGTGGTGTTCTTGCTGAGCAGTGGATCAGTCAGAGGCAAGAGTGTTTCATCAGTGTATGGGAGATGACACCTGTAAAAACTGATGACTGCAGGGAAACATTGTAGTTCTTGATAGTCCGAGAGGGTAGGGAGGAGGCAGATTTGTTCCCTTTTTTCTGGCATGGAGCATATTCCTGAAGCATCAACCAAACGTCCAACAATGACGACACATGATTGCCATAGTTGGCATTTATCATTATTAATTATGTATGGTACTAACTTGTCCAACAATGTGCATAAATGAATCTCAAGTTCATCAGGAGACTGTGAGAAAATTATCACATCATCTAGGTAAGCTTAGCAGAAGGATGTGATAAGCAGGAGGCCGTCAATAAACCTCTGCCAGGTCTATGCTGCATTTTTTAAAATGTTACAGCATAAATAAAAACTCAAACAGAATGAATGGTGTGATTATTGTAGTTTTTGTTAGATATTTGTCAGCCATAGATATCTGAAACAAGCCCTGTTACATTCACTAACACTAAATATAGTGGCACCAGCAAATTTGTGTGTGAAGTATTGTTAGTTTGGTATGGGGTAGCTGTCTATTACAGTCTGGGCATTGGGGTACTGATAATTGCCATAGATTTACCAAGTATTATCCTTTTTGAGGATGAGCTTGATAGGAGAAGCCCAGGCACTGTCAGATGACCATACAATACCAGTGTGCAAGAGCTAGTACATGGTAGCTTTTGCTGCTTTGAGTTTGTGGGGAGCTAGGTGATGGCAGACCAGTGGGTTCAGCTGTGGTGTTGATGCGATGAACTGTCCCATCACAGATGGCGCAAATATTATGCGGCTGGATGGGCAGATGTGAAGTGGGGGCTGAGGACATAGCAACAGGTATTATCGTAACACGATCGTCCATGGACAACCCACTCACAGAGGCAGTGTCGATAACACTGGGTATGGTTGGGTGAGCACAATTAGGTAATGGCACTTGACTGACCTATTTTGAGACCAAAGTAATATCTTTGTCATCAAGCAGTGCCTGTAGATGTTTCAGAACAGTGAGTTGCTGTTGAGCCATATAAAGCTCACTAGGTGTCCCAGCAAAACATGAGGAGAGAATGTTGTTTGTTGCTCGCATATCCGAGTTGGAATGCCAGAGTCTGGAGCATTCAACAGATCTCATGCAGAGCTCATCCAGAAGTGTTTGACATTTCAAGATAAGACTGAGAGGCATTTCTGACTGCAAATAGGAGATGGCAGTGTATCATTGGCAGGAAGAGAGTCACTGATCTTGCCATTGACTGACCATTAGCCATCATGACGCAGGGGCAGAGTGCAATTCAGATCTGGCATTAGACAGTAGTGTATGAGGAAGTTGACTCCTAAGATGAGTTCCACCATTTCAGCCACCAAGAACATCCAGGGCATAGCTTCATGGCTGCTGAGATCAAGAGTGATGGAGGTATGCCAACCATCAGCATCGCAAAGTCGTTAGCTGTGTGTAATTGCATTGGCAAAAATGAAAGTGTAGTGGGAGTGAGAAAAGGTGGAATCATGCTGAAGTCATCTCCGGCATCAGGTAGAGGGTAAGAATTCAGTTGTGCATTGTAAATGAAGTGGCGAGAGCCACCTGCTCATATGTGAAACCTGAAGGCACTGTTGTGAAGTGATGATCTGCAGCAACTTGAAAGAGGACGAGTGACTTGGTACATTGGTATCAGTCCATGATATCGGTTTGGATATAAGCAAGGCTGCCTGCTATGCAGTGTGTTGGAGCTGAAGCAAGTGTGGAACCAGCAGAGGTGGTACGTGCAGGCAGGCGTAAGGGCCTGGCTGACTCACATTGTTTTGACAGGCAGGCATAGCTCAGTAACCAGGTGAAGGAGTGCTGGTGGTAATCTGCACTGTAGGCATCTGTTTATGCTCATCACCTGGGACACTGCATGGAGCAATAATGGGTGCCAGCTAGTTAAGGTTCAGCGAGTCCTGGTAGACTTTGGGTGACCGGTGTCTACGCAGTAGGAGGTGTGCTGTAGAGGCTGAGAGCACAGGTTGCGATGCTGTCAGCTGTAGCATGGTTATAATGAGAATTAATCAATGAGTGGTGCTGTCTGAACACTAGCATTCTGTCAGTGAGGCATAGTTTGAAACGTAGTTGAGTGTCCTTGTATGTGAGCATCCCTGTTTGAATGCTCTCTGGCAGTTTTAACAGCCACAAAGTCCATGGGGTGCAATCTGGGAGTACGCTTGTCTCAGTTTGTCTCATTTACATTTGTGCACTTTATTTTTTTTAGGTTAGTAGACAGGAGGTCAATATATGTGTGTCTGATACTGTAAACAGTCAGTTTCTGTGATAGCAGTGCATGGTTGACTGTATTAAATGCCTTTGTGAGATCTAAAAACACACCCACAGCATTCTTCTCTCCATCTAGAAAGCTACAGACTTTGTGGTACACATTTTATGACAGCTGTTGTGGTGCTGCAGTCTTTTTGAAATCCTTGTTGGGTTTCTGTGAGTAAATTGTTTCTAATGTAAAAGGTACTAAGTTGCACTAACATCACTGATTCAAGAATCTTACTAAATGTGGGACTCAGACATATTGATCTATATTTTGATGCTTACTCCTCTAACCCTTCTTTATCTGTGCTCCTTTTCTCAGTGTACTGGGAAATGCACATTATTGAATGCTACAGTTGATGAGATATATGTAATTTATTGTGCATTTTAATTATTATGCTTTAAAGCCACCCCAGCCACTTGAATGTTTGTTTTACAGCTGTAGAAATATATTGCTTATGTCTTTCTCATTTAGCCTTTCAGATTCAAAGTCCACGTCATGAAGCAGTGCATTGAGCTGCTAAGTGGTCTTGTTGTTTGCAAGCTGGTGCTAATTGGTGGGAGAAAATGCTTGTTGAGAATGTTAGAACCTTTTTTTTTGGCCTCATGTCAGTTGACCTTCATGTGTGATTTCATAGCTATTTCTTTTGTGTTTGCACATATTTACAGCATTAGGTAACTGTGCTATTGCATCACTTGTGACTTGTTTGTTAATGGAAAGGAGGGGTGTCATCCAGTTTAGAGTAACCATGTAGTTTTCTGTGCCTGGATGCAAAGTTATTTGGGTTTTGCCTATGTTATATTGCAGATAGACTGTTTTCTATCTTCAGAGGATACAATAACAGTCTGACCACTGGCAGAGTGTGTGGTAGTGGTAACACTTTTACTATGCCCTGATAAAACCACTGGACGTTGCTGGAAGCCCAAGAAAATTTTATCAGTATATATCATCATGAAAATATGCATTTATATATTTTACTATGCCACAATAACAACTTAGCTCAGGCACTAATGACCACTCTTTCATGCCTTTTCAATCTAACAGCATAAATCATAATTAATTTTATTTTCTTTGTCATTACTGCTAGCTGTGTAAGTTTGGACAAGGCAAGATCTGATTGATGAATTTTATTGTTGCAGTACCTGATCTGATCCAAGAATTTTGTATGATTACAGTGTGATAACATTTGAATGTCTTCCTGCATCTCTTGCAGGTTGGAATAAACTGCCAGCCCCCATCTGAGGTACCAGGTGGAGATCTGGCTAAGGTAAATCGTGCTGTGTCTATGCTAAGCAACACCACAGCTATCCAAGAAGCGTGGGAGAAGCTGGACCGTAAATTTGACCTAATGTTTGAGAAGCGTGCCTTTGTCCATTGGTATACTGGAGAGGGTATGGAGGAGATGGAGTTCAGTGAAGCTCGTGAAGATCTGGGTGCCCTGGAGAAGGATTATGAAGAAATAGCTGTAGACACAGAACCCTACTCCTCCAACAGTGAATACTGATAATTGTATACAAGAAATCAAAATTACAAAGTCAGTTTCCGCAGGGTATGATCGGCTCTTTTTTTGGACTGATTTTTATTTGGTACTGTCCACCGTTTGTTTTGGTTGAACAATTGAATTTTGTGGAAAATGCCGTCATAATTTTATGAGCAAAGTAATGCTTGTGCAACTTTTTAAAATTTTGTGAGTGTGTTTATACTTGAGAGTGTATTTTTTTTGTTTTATATTATACAAAATATACCTATCAGGAAACAATTACTAAATATTTATAAATTATATTTCTTGTCTCATGTTCACTGTTTTTACATGGTTTTCCAATTCCAGTTTTCTTTACACTGATTTCCTAGTGTCAGTTCTGGTTGGTCATGCAACCAGTCCAGTATCGAGTCTGAAGTATGGCTACAGTTGCTGTATTTCAGCTTTCACAATAAATATTCACTCTGTGTAAATGCTGTACCACATTTGGCTACTGATTGGCTTGTTATGCTGCTAATCGCTTTTTTAAAATGTTGGTTAACATGGATGAAGTGAGGGTGTGTGGAGTGTGGAAAAAGTAGTAGTATTGGACTGGCCATTAAGTTATTTACTAGCTTTATAGAATTGAAGAGTAGTATATTTTATCTTTATTGGTCGAAAGAGATACATAAATTCTGATACAACTGCCAAATTAAGAAAACTGAACTGCTTTGCAACTACCTCATAGTCTGCACAGCTGGTTAATTTGAGAACTGCTGGATCCTCTGTCTCTTTTAGTGGCAAAGGGATGTACGAACTGATTGGTGATAAAACATTCAATGATTTTGTGTACAGGAATAGATATGTGTCTGTGCTCATTCTTAAGAGCTCTAACCATTATAGGTCCCCAAAATATAAGAATGCAATAGTATTCCAGAGGAGAATGATTTGCACTTTCTCCACAATGTGTGTGGTTCAGGCAGGCATAATAAAACAGTTTCACATGCATTAGTAAGTTATGAGGGAGGATCATAAAGTAATGCACAATAATATTTTTCTCCCTTGGTATTACAGCTAGAGTGTTTAAATTTAATGGTGATATAGTTTAAAGTTTGCACTGAAGAGGATATTTTATTTCCACGTGCAGCTCTAGACAGAAGAGCCTGAAGTACAAAACAAGCATAGCATGCATGTTACTGTCATTAGCTTGTGAAGAGCAGTGAAGTGTACATCTACATCTACATCCATACTCCACAAGCCATCTGACGGTGTGTGACGGAGGGTACCCTGAGTACCTCTATCGGTTCCCCGTTCTATTCCAGTCTCGTATTGTTCATGGAAAGAAGGATTGTCGGTATGCTTCTGTGTGGGCTCTAATGTCTGATTTTATCCTCATGGTCTCTTCGCGAGATATACGTATGAGGGAGCAATATACTGCTTGACTCTTCGGTGAAGGTATGTTCTCGAAGCTTTAACAAAAGCCCGTACCGAGCTACTGAGCGTCTCTCCTGCAGAGTCTTCCACTGGAGTTTATCTATCATCTCCGTAATGCTTTTGCGATTACTAAATGATCCTGTAATGAAGCGTGCTGCTCTCCGTTGGATCTTCTCTATGTCTTCTATCAATCCTATCTGGTACGGATCCCACACTGCTGAGCAGTATTCAAGCAGTGGGTGAACAAGCGCACTGTAACCTACTTCCTTTGTTTTAGGATTGCATTTCCTTAGGATACTTCCAATGAATCTCAGTCTGGCATCTGCTTTACCGACGATCAACTTTATATGATCATTCCATTTTAAATCACTCCTAATGTGTACTCCCAGATAATTTATGAAATTAACTGCTTCCAATTGCTGACCTGCTATTTTGTAGCTAAATGATAAGGGCTCTATCTTTCTATGTATTCGCAGCACATTACACTTGTCTACATTGAGATTCAATTGCCATTCCCTGCACCATGCGTCAATTCGCTGCAGATCCTCCTGCATTTCATTACAATTTTCCATTGTTACAACCTCTCAATGCACCACAGCATCATCTGCAAAAAGCCTCAGTGAACTTCCGATGTCATCCACAAGGTCATTTATGTATATTGTGAATGACACTCCCCTGTGGCACACCTGAAATCACTCTTACTTCGGAAGACTTCTCTCCATTGAGAATGACATGCTGCATTCTGTTATCTAGGAACTCTTCAATCCAATCACACAATTGTTCTGATAGTCCATATGCTCTTACTTTGCTCATTAAATGACTGTGGGGAACTGTATCGAACGCCTTGCAGAAGTCAAGAAACACGACATCTACCTGTGAACCCGTGTCTATGGCCCTCTGAGTCTCGTGGACGAATAGTGCGAGCTGGGTTTCACATGACCGTCTTTTTTGAAACCCATGCTGATTCCTACAGAGTAGATTTCTAGTCTCCAGAAAAGTCATTATACTCGAACATAATACGTGTTCCAAAATTCTACAACTGATCGACGTTAGAGATACAGGTCTATAGTTCTGCACATCTGTTCGACGTCCCTTCTTGAAAACGGGGATGACCTGTGCCCTTTTCCAATCCTTTGGAATGCTACGCTCTTCTAGAGACCTACGGTACACCGCTGCAAGAAGGGGGGCAAGTTCCTTTGCATACTCTGTGTAAAATCGAACTGGTATCCCATCAGGTCCAACGGCCTTTCCTTTTTTGAGCGATTTTAATTGTTTCTCTATCCCTCTGTCATCTATTTCGATATCTACCATTTTGTCATCTGTGTGACAATCTAGAGAAGAAACTACAGTGCAATCTTCCTCTGTGAAACAGCTTTGGAAAAACACATTTAGTATTTCGGCCTTTAGTCTGTCATCCTCTGTTTCAGTACCATTTTGGTCACAGAGTGTCTGGACATTTTGTTTTGGTCCACCTACCGCTTTGACATAAGACCAAAATTTCTTAGGATTTTCTGCCAAGTCAGTACATAGAACTTTACTGTCAAATTCATTGAACGCCTCTCGCATAGCTCTCCTCACACTACATTTCGCTTCACGTAATTTTGGTTTGTCTGCAAGGCTTTGACTATGTTTATGTTTGCTGTGAAGTTCCCTTTGCTTCCGCAGCAGTTTTCTAACTTGGTTGCTGTACCATGGTGGCTCTTTTCCATCTCTTACGATCTCTCTTGTCACATACTCATCTAACGCATATTGTATGATGGTTTTGAACTTTTTCCACTGATCCTCAACACTATCTGTACTTGAGACAAAACTTTTGTGTTGAGCCGTCAGGTACTCTGTAATCTGCTTTCTGTCACTTTTGCTAAACAGAAAAATCTTCCTGCCTTTTTTAATATTTCTATTTACGGCTGAAATCATCGATGCCGTAACCGCTTTATGATCACTGATACCCTGTTCTGTGTTAACTGTTTCAAATAGTTCGGTCTGTTTGTCACCAGAAGATCTAATATGTTATCGCCACGAGTCGGTTCTCTGTTTAACTGCTCAAGGTAGTTTTCAGATAAAGCACTTAAAAAAATTTCACTGGATTCTTTGTCCCTGCCACCTGTTATGAACGTTTGAATCTCCCAGTCTATATCCGGCAAATTAAAATCTCCACCCAGAACTATAACATGGTGGGGAAATCTACTTGAAATATTTTCCAAACTATCCTTCAGGTGCTCAGCCACAACAGCTGCTGAGCCAGGGGGCCTATAGAGACCTCCAGTTACCATGTCTGAGCCTGCTTTAACCGTGACCTTCACCCAAATCATTTCTCATTTCGGATCTCCTTCAATTTCCTTCGATATTATTGCACTTCTTATCGCTATAAACACGCCTCCCCCTTCACTGTCCAGCCTGTCTCTGCAGTATACATTCCAATCTGAGTTTAGGATTTCATTACTGTTTACGTCTGGTTTCAGCCAACTTTCTGTCCCTAGTACTATTTGGGCATTGTGACCGTTTATTAATGAGAGCAGTTCTGGGACCTTTCTAAAGACGCTCCTGCAGTTTACTATTAGCACATTAATATTGTTATTCCCTGTTGCATTTTGCCTATTCCTACCTTGCCGCATCTCAGGAGGCGTCTTGTCGGGCCTAGGGAGGCAATTCTCTAACCTAAAAAACCCCCATGTGCACTCCACACGTACTCCGCTACCCTTGTGGCCACTTCCGGCGTGTAGTGCATGCCTGACCTATTCAGGGGGACCCTACATTTCTCCACCTGATAGCAGAGGTAGAGAAATTTGCACCCCAGATCTCCGCAGAATCGTCTGAGCCTCTGGTTTAAGCCTTCCACTCGGCTCCAAACCAGAGGACCGCGATCGGTTCTGGGAACGATACTACAAAAGTTAGCTCTGATTCCACCCCATGAGCGAGGCTTTCCGCCTTCACCAATTCCGCCAACCGCCTGTACGAGCTGAGGATGACCTCTGAACCCAGACGGCAGGAGTCATTGGTGTCAACATGAGCAACAATCTGCAGTCGGGTGCACCCAGTGCTCTCTATCACCGCCGGCAGGGCCTCCTCCACATCTCGTATGAGACCCCCCAGCAAGCAGACAGAGTGAACACTGGCATTCTTCCCCGACCTTTCCGCTATTTCCCTAAGGGGCTCCATCACCCACCTAACGTTGGAGCTCCCAATAACTAATAAACCTCTCCCCCTGTGTGCCTGCTCGGACCTTCCTGAAGGAGCGGCCACATGTCCACTCACAGGCAGAGCGGGCGATGCCACACGGCCAGCCTCCACGTTTACCCTCCACCTCGTGCACCCTGAACGCCGCTGAACCCGCCACTCACCTTGGCGAGAGGGTGGCCCAACTGCGCCCGGTACCTGTGAAGAGGTCTCGACAGCAGGGACAGTGGGTGAAGCATGTAACACGTGGGGTGTACCATGCGATGCACCAGACTCCCCACTGCCGCTACACTCCGAGGGAGCAGCCTGAAGACGGCTGACCGTGGCCATCAACACGCTCAGCTGTTCACGAACAGTGGCCAGCTCCTCCTGCATCTGTACACAGCAGTCACACATCCTATCCATTCTAAGGAATCAATTTACTATAGAGAGTTAATCAACTTTTAACTAGACTGCTAATTCACTAAAGGCGGCTGATTGTTGACTAAACTGTGATTGCTAGCCACTTCTTGTAGAAAACAATGAAAATAGCACTACCTGTCTCTGGACTGTATTGAAAACAAACACTAGTACTACTGGCACTATGGTTGACTAAAGGGACTCTCTCTGACTGTATTCAAAACAAACATGAAATCTATGGAACACTATAACTAGCACTCGACAATTAAAGCTTCCTAAAAGCAAAAACACACGGAAGAAGAAGTGACAAGTAAGAAAATTACAGTTAATACTTAAATTAAGGCAGCTCGCTGAACAGCAGACGTGAAGCAGATGGCAGTTATGACGACACTGACACTACTGGCACTATGGCTGACTAAAGGGACACTCTCTGACTGTATTCAAAACAAACACGAAATCTATGGAACACTATTACTAGCACTCGACAATTAAAGCTTCCTAAAAGCAAAAACACATGGAAGAAGTGACAAGTAAGAAAAATACAGTTAATACTTAAATTAGGGTAGCTCGCTGCACAGCAGACGTGAAGCAGACAGCAGTTCAATATTTGTGGGCCAGAGGTCATAAACCAAATTAAATTCACAGGGACGTGTGTGGCATGTATCGGGACAACTGCATGGACCATAGCAAGGTCTCCAGATGGTGTGGATTCTTCCAAGAGGCCATGTGAACCTTAGTGATTCACCATGCTCCATGTGGCCGGTAACAGCTGCAACCACACAGAATGTTGGAGCCATTGATGCAGCAATTCTGAACGACCTACATGTGCAACTGAGAATCTTATTGCAGCAGTCCATCGTTTCCTGTGTGGTGTATTATATTGTTCATGAAATGTTGAAATTTCATACAGCATGCCTAAGAACCTGACAATCACAAAGGCCAGCAAATGATGACAAGCTTTGATCACTTAATGAGTTGCACTGCAGAAAGGCATGACTTCCTGAAAGGAATCACCACTGGTGATGAGTTGTGGGCATACCACTATATGCTTGAAACCAAGCAGACTGCTATGGAGTGTAGGCATGGTTCCCCAGTATGAAAAAAATTCAAGATGACTCAGTCTGTTAGGAAAGTGCTTGCGACATGATATGCATGGTGTATTATTGGTGGACTTTGCTCAACACCAGACCACTGGGAATGCTGCAGCCTACATTGAAACTTGCATTAAGTTGCATCGTACCCTTTGTGATAAGCACCATAAATTAATGCTGATGGTGTCAGACTTCTTCATGACAATGCCCCCATGTTGCTGCTCCTGTTTGTGAGAAAACTGCCAAATTTGAGCGTGAGATGGTCCAGCATCTACCGTGCAGTGCAGACAGTGCACTGTAGGACTTTTATCTGTTTGGTCCCATGAAGAAATTCCTGGCCAGCCAGTGCTTTATGAGAGGTGCAGAAGTGGAACAACCAAATGAACTTCTGAGAACAGGGCATATTGAAACTCATACCACGATTGGAGAAACGTGTTAAAAGAATGTTGGTGACTATGTAGAAAAATAGGTAAAAGATGTAAGTTTTTTTAAATTTTTATTGTTTTTTACCTATTAAAATTTTTGGTAGTAAAATTGTTGTATGTTGCTTTCCAATCCTTCCTCATAAATATCTTCTCTTGAAAAATCTTCTCTGCCTTATGCATTCACTGTAATCCATAAGAAAATCATATTTTTTTTTTAATTAAAATGTTTATGAAGGTTAATGGTATGAAAAGTGGCCAATACTTCCCTACAGAATGCAAAATTTTTGCTGGTGCCAAGATAGAATATCTGGCCAGTACTTGCCTACAGAAGGTGAATTTTTGCTGTCTTAGCTTTCAGAATTATTAGTGCCTTGGGGAAGAGATCTTTATCTCTCCTCATATCCTCTTAATGACTAAGGGAGGAGGTCTGATGCTCAGTCTTTCAGTTTTGAAATGAAGGGGTGTGGTTTGATGTGTCAGCACTATCGCCTGGAAATGTGCTAAAGAAACGTGTTATTCATAAGAATCAAATACAAATATGATCTATGAAGCACGAAAATTACTGAACTAAACTAAACTATGTGCAAACAGTGACTTCACAGTTTTTTCGCTGTTGACGGTGCTACTCATGTTCACAGTGTCTCTCAGTGTGTGTGCCATCTACTGAGGTCTTTGGAATATTTTAACTCTCATATTTAAACTTTGCTAGTTTTAGTCTTATGTAGAAAATCAGTACTTTAAAATAAATGAGTCATATGGTGAGGGAAGTTTTCATAGTACATGCAATTCTTGTGTCAGATGTGCATTATTGTATAACTTAACAAATGAACCCTGGTTCTTTTGTTTCTGATGTGATGGGAAGTGAAACTGCTGAGTAGTCTGCAGTCTACATAGGTCCCATTTCCCTGTTTTGTAAAGAACTGAACTTTTTTTGCTATGGAGTGTTAGAGTTGTCTGTGGGACACAACTGGCATGGTTGTTATGTATAGCATAGTGAGTGCATTATCAAAGGAATAAGCATTGGTTCAAAAATTATGTTGTTGTTGTGGTCTTCAGTCCTGAGACTGGTTTGATGCAGCTCTCCATGCTACTCTATCCTGCGCAAGCTTCTTCATCTCCCAGTACCTACTGCAACCTACATCCTTCTGAATCTGCTTAGTGTATTCATCTCTTGGTCTCCCTCTACGATTTTTACCCTCCATGCTGCCCTCCAATGCTAAATTTGTGATCCCTTGATGCCTCAAAACAGTCAAGTTGTGCCACAAACTTCTCTTCTCCCCAATCCTATTCAATACCTCCTCATTAGTTACGTGATATACCCACCTTATCTTCAGCATTCTTCTGTAGCACTACATTTCGAAAGCTTCTATTCTCTTCTTGTCCAAACTATTTATCGTCCATGTTTCACTTCCATACATGGCTACACTCCATACAAATATTTTCAGAAACGACTTCCTGACACTTAAATCTATACTCGATGTTAACAAATTTCTCTTGTGATTCTTGAGTTTCTCCCGGCGTATTTGATAATCAAAATATCCACGGGTATGCTGCCGGTCTATAGTGTTCTCTTCTTCAGAAACAATTTCCTTGCCATTGCCAGTCTACATTTTATATCCTCTCTACTTTGACCATCATCAGTTATTTTACTCAACAAATAGCAAAATTCCTTTACTACTTTAAGTGTCTCATTTCCTAATCTAATTCCCTCAGCATCACCCGATTTAATTTGACTACATTCCATTATCCTTGTTTTGCTTTTGTTGATGTTCATCTTATATCCTCCTTTCAAGACACTGTCCATTCCATTCAACTGCTCTTCCAAGTCCTTTGCTGTCTCTGACAGAATTACAATGTCATCGGCGAACCTCAAAGTTTTTACTTCTTCTCCATGAATTTTAATACCTACTCCGAATTTTTCTTTTGTTTCCTTTACTGCTTGCTCAATATACAGATTGAATAACATCGGGGAGAGGCTACAACCCTGTCTCACTCCTTTCCCAACCACTGCTTCCCTTTCATGCCCCTCGACTCTTATAACTGCCATCTGCTTTCTGTACAAATTGTAAATAGCCTTTCGATCCCTGTATTTTACCCCTGCCACCTTCAGAATTTGAAAGAGAGTATTCCAGTTAACATTGTCAAAAACTTTCTCTAAGTCTACAAATGCTAGAAACATAGGTTTGCCTTTTCTTAATCTTTCTTCTAAGATAAGTCGTAAGGTTAGTATTGCCTCACGTGTTCCAACATTTCTACGGAATCCAAACTGATCTTACCCGAGGTCCGCTTCTACCAGTTTTTCCATTCGCCTGTAAAGAATTCGCATTAGTATTTTGCAGCTGTGACTTATTAAACTGATAGTTCAGTAATTTTCACATCTGTCAACACCTGCTTTCTTTGGGATTGGAATTATTATATTCTTCTTGATGTCTGAGGGTATTTCGCCTGTCTCATACATCTTGCTCACCAGATGGTAGAGTTTTGTCATGACTGGCTCTCCCAAGGCCATCAGTAGTTCTAATGGAATGTTGTCTATTCCTGGGGCCTTGTTTCGACTCAGGACTTTCAATGCTCTGTCAAATTCTTCACGCAGTATCTTATCTCCCATTTCGTCTTCATCTACATCCTCTTCCATTTCCATAATATTGTCCTCAAGTACATCACCCTTGTATAAACCCTCTATATACTCCTTCCACCTTTCTGCCTTCCCTTCTTTGCTTAGAACTGCATTGCCATCTGAGCTCTTGATATTCATACAAGTGGTTCTCTTCTCTCCAAAGGTCTCTTTAATTTTCCTGTAGGCAGTATCTATCTTACCCCTAGTGAGACAAGCCTCTAGATCCTTACATTTGTCCTCTACCCATCCCTGCTTAGCCATTTTGCACTTCCTGTCGATCACATTTTTGAGACGTTTGTATTCCTTTTTGCCTGCTTCATTTACTGCATTTTTATATTTTCTCCTTTCATCAATTAAATTCAATATTTCTTCTGTTACCCAAGGATTTCTATTAGCCCTCGTCTTTTTACCTACTTGATCGTCTGCTGCCTTCACTACTTCATCCCTCAGAGCTACCCATTCTTCTTCTACTGTATTTCTTTCCCCCATTCCTGTCAACTGTTCCCTTATGCTCTCCCTCAAACTCTGTACAACCTCTGGTTTAGTCAGTTTATCCAGGTCCCATCTCCTTAAATTCCCACTTTTTTGCAGTTTCTTCAGTTTCAATCTGCAGTTCATAACCAATAGATTGTGGTCAGAAACCACATCTGCCCCTGGAAATGTCTTACAATTTAAAACCTGGTTCCTAAATCTCTGTCTTACCATTATATAATCTATCTGATACCTTTTAGTATCTCCAGGATTCTTCCAGGTATACAACCTTCTTTTATGATTCTTGAACCAAGTGTTAGCTATGATTAAGTTATGCTCTGTGCAAAATTCTACAAGGCGGCTTCCTCTTTCATTTCTTCCCCCCAATCCATATTCACCTACTATGTTTCCTTCTCTCCCTTTTCCTGCTGACGAATTCCAGTCACCCATGACTATTAAATTTTCGTCTCCCTTCACTACCTGAATAATTTCTTTTATCTCGTCATACATTTCATCAATTTCTTCATCATCTGCAGAGCTAGTTGGCATATAAACTTGTACTACTGTCGTAGGCATGGGCTTTGTGTCTATCTTGGCCACAATAATGCGTTCACTATGCTGTTTGTAGTAGTTTACCCGCACTCCTATTTTTTTATTCGTTATTAAACCTACTCCTGCATTACCCCTATTTGATTTTGTATTTATAACCCTGTAATCATCTGACCAAAAGTCTTGTTCCTCCTGCCACCGAACTTCACTAATTCCCACTATATCTAACTTTAACCTATCCATTTGCCTTTTTAAATTTTCTAACCTACCTACCCGATTAAGGGATCGGACATTCCATGCTCCGATCCGTAGAACGCCAGTTTTCTGTCTCCTGATAACGACGTCCTCTTGAGTAGTCCCCGCCCGGAGATCCAAATGGGGGACTATTTTACCTCCGGAATATTTCACCCAAGAGGACTCCATCATCATTTAATCATACAGTAAAGCTGCATGCCCTCGGGAAAAATTACGGCCGTAGTTTCCCCTTGCTTTCAGCCGTTCACAGTACCAGCAGCAAAGCCGTTTTGGTTAATGTGACAAGGCCAGATCAGTCAATCATCCAGAATGTTGCCCCTGCAACTACTGAAAAGGCTGCTGCTCCTCTTCAGGAACCACACATTTGTCTGGCCTCTCAACAGATACCTCTCCGTTGTGGTTGCACCTACGGTACGGCCATCTGTATCGCTGAGGCACGCAAGCCTCCCCACCAACGGCAAGGTCCATGGTTCATGGGGGGGGGTGGCAAAAATTATGAACAGCAAGAAATGAGTTATCCTTATTGAAGCAATCTCTCAGAATATGCTACAAAGATGATTATGTAAACTGTATAAACACTGTGAATCATTAACCAGATTGCACATCCTACAGTATGCTACCTCCATTCAACCACCTTATAACTGTTACTGAAAAGATGGAGTTGTCAAGTTCAGTACATGCTCCCATGACATATCTCAGGCCAGTCATTACAAATAACTTCATCTCTGTGAATATGGCACTCACTACACCAGCAGAAGCAATGTCCACAGCAAAATCTTTAAAATCAAAAATTTCTAGTGGTTACTATAAAATACCAACAGAGTTAATTAAAAAGTCTGCTTCTGAGTTTAGTAAATTTGATTTATGCAACCAATCATTTATCAGTGGAACATTTACTGAATGGTTAAAATATGCTGAAGCTAAACTTTTGTTTAAGAAAGGAGATACAGAAATACTGTCAGATTTCATCCAATTTTACTTTTGTGAGGATTCTTGAAAATTTTAGGAAAGGTAATATGCAGTTGGTTTCTCAACCTTCAAACAACAAATAATTAATATATTGTTAATGTCACAATTTACATTTCCAAAGGGTTCTGATGTTGAGAAGGCTGTCTAAACATACAGAAAAAATGTACTCAATTCATTGACTATAAATTACAGGCTGCTGGTATACTTTGTGATCTGTTGAAAAAGGCATATGACTGCAAATCACAATATCATTTTAAGCAAATTAGAATATTACATACTGTGTAGTAGGAAATGCTGCAAAATGGTTCAAATCCCATATTTCCAGCAGAAAACAAAAGGAGTCAATGGAATAGAGATGTGTATTGAGCTATCAGGTATCATCCAATTGGGAACTAATTATACATGGTGTCCCACAAGGTTCCATCTTAGAGCTCTTACTTCTTCTTATGTCTATCAATGACTTATCATCAGTAACATTAGTAGATGCCAAATTTGTTTTGTTTGTAGATGATACAAATGTAGCAGTAAACAGAAAATCAAGTGTAATCTTATAAAGATCGATTAATGAAATATTCTTAGACATTAATTGTTCCTACCCAATTCTTTGCCACTAAACTCAAAAACACTATATGCAGTTTAGAACTAATAACAGATTTCCGCCAGCATGTGCCTAAAATATGATTATAGACAGAAGGATTTGACAGTATTTGGAATGCAAATGTTGTCAGACATAGGTGACATAAAAAAAAGCTGGTATATTAAGCTTACTTTCATTCCATAATGTTATATAGGATTATTTTTGAGAGTAACTCATCAAGCTAAGCTAAAGTTTTCCATGTCTAAAGTAGTGTAATAAAAATTTATTTATGGTGTGATATCAGGTACAGCCTGCAGAGGTGTGTTTAGGGAATGAGGGATATAAGCCACTGATTCCCAATGAATTTATTCTTAATGAAATTTGTTGTTAAAATATATATTTCTTTTTAAAACCAAAATCTCAGTCCACTGAATCAGTATTAAGAATAAGAAAAACAATAATGTAAATTTTTAGATGGAATACTACATAAAATAAAGGAAAAGCAAGGATTCACTTGTAATGACTGATGTATGGCCCATAGAAATAAGCAATGGAAAACTATTTAGACTGAGCTTTCAAGCTCTTGCTCTTCCTCTAGTAGAAGTATACAGGCATTCACACCCACAACTGCATAGACACCCAAACACACATGCCTGTGGGTATGGCAAGACTCAGCTGACTTCTCCACAAATTCATGGTACTAATGCAATCGTTGTAAGTAAGTGTTATAAAACAATTTTTGTGTTCGTATTGAATCTCACCGTCACCCTGGGGATGTGCATTTTGATGTCTTGTGCATCTGTATGTGACTGTGTGCACTTTTAGTAGAGAAAGAACAAAAAATTTGTTCAAATGGTTCTAAGCACTACGGGACTTAACACCTGAGGTCATCAGTTCTCTAGACTTAGAACTATTTACACCTAAGTAACCTAAGGACATCACACACATCTATGCCTGAGGCAGGATTCATACCTGTGACCATAGCAGCAGCCCGGTTCCGAACTGAAGCGCCTAGAACCCATCAGCCACAGCGGCCGGCAGAGAAAGAGCAAGAGCTCTAAAGCTGGTATGACAATCTTCCATTGCATGTTTCTATGAGCCACATGTCAGTCACCTAAAGATGAATGGTTGTCTTATCTAATGTCACTTACTTTGGTCCAGAAATGTGTCCATGACTCAGAAACACATTTTCAGTAACTTTCCAACCATAAGTGCACCAATATGATCATTGTAAATAAATGTTGTATAATGATTTTTGTATTTCACAGTGCGTGGCTACAGTGGCCTAAGAATTACCATATACACCCCAGTGTATTCAACATTTACATGTTTTGTGACAAGTTTGCTATTACCTTTTAAACAAAAATATATTTAAGATTTTTGACTTATTCCACATCCTTGAGAACCATTTCCTTGGGATTTATGGAAGGTACATTAGCAATTTGTAAAAATATTTCTTGTATATTATTGTTTTTGTAACATGTTCTGCATCCTGGTGGATCTGCTCACTATGGAATTATTGAAAAAAAAATACATTTAATCTAAATATTGATCTCCTTGTGTTTGTATCTCTTCTCACATTCAAATTTCAGTCACATGTACTTGTATACATTGTGCTCACATGTGGCAAGTTGAGCCACAAGCTGCAGATGTTCACACCTGATAGTCATACATAACAATTTCCCTGCTTATAACAATAGACCTGTATCTCCAAAGAGTAACTGAGCAGGATATGTGGTTTTTCAGGTGTATCTTCAGTTGTCACACTACATTTAATATATGAAGCTAGTATCTCTACAGATACCATTGGTGATGTTGCAACTCTCGAAGAATGAAATTATAATAAAATCCAGACCTTTAGCTGCTTAGAGGCATTGATAAATATCAGTGGGGACAGTTGAAAAATGTGTGCCCCAACCAGGATTTGAACCCGAGGCCTTCATGATATCCTCCCCACTCCACCAAGAGTGTCTTTCCACCGTCCACCTAACCTTCATAACCTCTTAGTTCATCCCTATGAAATCCCCAAACCACCTTCCCTACCCTCTGGCTCCTACCCTTGTAACCACCCCCGGTGTAAAACCTGTCCCATGCACCCTCCCACCACCACCTACTCCAGTCCTGTAACCCGGAAGGTGTACACGATCAAAGGCAGAGCCACGTGTGACAGCACCCACGTGATTTCCCAACTGACCTGCCTACACTGTGAGGCTTTCTATGTGGGAATGACCAGCAACAAACTGTCCATTCACATGAATGGACACAGGCAGACAGTGTTTGTTGGTGATGAGGCTAAACATGCCTTGGTGCACGGCCAGCACATCTTGGCACAGTGTTACACCGTCTGGGTTATCTGGATACTTCCCACTAACACCAACCTGTCAGAACTCCGGAGATGGGAACTTGCCCTTTAGTATATCCTCTCTTCTCATTACTCGCCAGGCCTCAACCTCCACTAATTTCAAGTTGCCGCCACTCATACGTCACCTGTCATTCAACAACATCTTTGCCTCTGTATTTCCACCTCGACTAACATCTCTGCCCAAACTCTTTGCCTTTACAAATGTCTGCTTGTGTCTGTGTATGTGCGGATGGATATGTGTGTGCGTGTGTGCGAGTGTATACCTGTCCTTTTTTCCCCCTAAGGTAAGTCTTTCCACTCCCGGGATTGGAATGACTCCTTATCCTCTCCCTTAAAACCCACAGCCTTTCATCTTTCCCTCTCCTTCCCTCTTTGCTGATGAAGCAACCGTTGGTTGCAAAAGCTTGAATTTTGTGTGTATGTTTGTGTTTGTTTGTGTGTCTATCAACCTGCCAGTGCTTTCGTTTGGTAAGTCACATCATCTTTGTTTTTAGATATAATAGAATGACAAATAGAAACATAAGGTACAGGTACAGAAAATGGATTAACAGAACATGGCGGTAGAAACAGTAAGTTTTTGAGTTGGTTATCTAGCTGGAGCTTGGGTTTTAGGGAAAGAGAGAACAAAAGAAAGAATAGAGTACAATTAAGAATACTTAGACATATAGTGCTGTCAATAGATGAGTTAAGGTATGGAGAAGATAGTAAGCAAAAGACTTAACAACCGAAATAGAGTGCAGACATGGAAATCAAAAGGGAACTTCAAAGCAATATGGGAGAGAGTAGAAAATAATAATGGAAGATATAAATATATCTGAAATGTGGAGTGTACTCTCTAATCAGGAATGATGAATAAAAGGCATATAGGCCAACCTAAGAAAGACTGACCTATACTGTGCAGGCAGGGGCACCTAGAAGGGGATTGACCTGTACCATAGTAGAATAGGAATTAATATGAGGCACTACCACACTGAATGAGATAGATATATTTTACTGTACTAAGATGCAGAAGTGGTCTTTGGTGGAAGGTGGAATAAGTTTTGTTGAAAGGATAATCCATAGATTATTCTTAAATTTGTAATAAATAACAAGAGATTTTTCCAAATGGTTCATAATAAAGAGGTGAAAAGATTTGAGTGCAGTGGTGGTGACAATTTACACCTCCACATTCTTGTGCGCAAAGGCTTCGCAATACAAGTCCATACTCTTGGAAGGTCGGATATTAAAGAAGTTAAGTTCTCTGAAAAGAGAGGACTTGGATGTCAATACAATGGAAATTCACGAAGTTTAAAATCACTATAATAACAAAAGATGAGCTCTCTATGTAAAGAAGGTCAATATTGCTCTAAATATTTAAAGACGAATAATATTATGATGTCTAAGCGTATCAGAATAAATGTCTCACAAGTATCCAGTAGATAGATGCTAAATTTGTCATAAAGAAAAACAAAAATGGTTAATTGGTTATGAGGTCAAGAGAATCACAAAAGGAACTTAAGAACAACATTAATTACAAGTAATATGTTTGTATTACTATGCACGTTCCTCAGGTACTTCGGGTGATCTAGAAAAGCTAGCCATAGTATTAAAGAAAGTAATAAGATATGAGAAATAATATTACAAGTATGAAGAAAATGAATGAATCTGCCAAACAGGTACAAAGTAGTTAAGTAATTAAGTGGACATAGTCACGAGTGATCATTAACGATTATAAAAAGTCATGTTGCAGAGATTATGTAAAGGCAGGTTTAAGAAGTAAGAGTAGGATAATAATAATGGATTGTTAATAAAATGTGTACATAACCAGACACTTAAGTATGAGAACTCTTGTCTGAGTGGCAGGATTTGTAGTGTTTCGGGATATTTATAAACATCCCAACATACCATTGGAAAGCCGTTGACAAGAGATGCTCATGAGTAAGTTGAATAAGAATAAATGTAGTGCAAAAGGGAAACTGTTTGTTTTCCTTTCTTGTATCTACATCTACATCTACATCTATGTGATTACTCTGCTATTCACAATAAAGTGCCTGGCAGAGGGTTCAATGAAGCACCTTCATGCTGTCTCTCTACCGTTCCACTCTCGAACGGCACGCGGGAAAAACGAGCACTTAAATTTTTCCATGCGAGCCCTGATTTCTCTTATTTTATCATGATGATCATTTCTCCCTATGTAGGTGGGCACCAACAGAATGTTTTTGAAATTGGAGGAGAAAACTGGTGATTGAAATTTCATGAGAACATCCCGTCGCAATGAAAAACTCCTTTGTTTTAATGATTGCCTCTCCAATTCACATATCATGTCTGTGACACTATCTCCCCTATTTTTCGATAATATAAACTGAGCTGCCCTTCTTTGTACTTTTTCGGTGTCATCTGTCAGTCCCAACTGATGCGGATCCCACACCGCACAGCAGTACTCCAGAACAGGGCGGACAAGCATAGTGTAAGCAGTCTCTTTGGTATACCTGTTGCACCTTCTAAGTGTTCTGCCAATGAATCACAGTCTTTGGTTTGTTCTACTCACAATATTATCTATGTGATTGTTCCAATTTAGGTTATTTGTAATTGCAATCCCTAAGTATTTAGTTGTATATAAAAACAAAGATGAGGTGACTTACCGAACAAAAGCGCTGGCAGGTCGATAGACACACAAACAAACACAAACATACACACAAAATTCAAGCTTTCGCAACAAACTGTTGCCTCATCAGGAAAGAGGGAAGGAGAGGAGAAGACGAAAGGAAGTGGGTTTTAAGGGAGAGGGTAAGGAGTCATTCCAATCCCGGGAGTGGAAAGACTTACCTTAGGGGGAAAAAAGGACAGGTATACACTCGCACACATGCACATATCCCCTCTCCTTCCCTCTTTCCTGATGAGGCAACAGTTTGTTGCGAAAGCTTGAATTTTGTGTGTATGTTTGTGTTTGTTTGTGTGTCTATCGACCTGCCAGCGCTTTTGTTCGGTAAGTCACCTCATCTTTGTTTTTATATATAATTTTTCCCAATTGGAATGTTTCCTTCCATTATATAAGTATTTAGTTGAATTTACAGCCCTCAGATTTGTGTGACTTATTGCGTGATCGGAATTTAGCTGATTTCTTTTAGTTCTCATGTGAATAACTTCACACTTTTCTTTATTCCGGGTCAATTGCCACTTTTCACACCATACAGATATCTTATCTAAATCATTTTGCAAGTCGTTTTGACCATCTGATGACTTTACAAGACAGTAAATGACAGCATCATCTGCAAACAATCTAAGATGGCTACTCAGATTGTCTCCTATGTCGTTAATATAGATCAGGAACAATAGAGGGACTTTGCCTCTTCATGAATATAGAATGGCAAGTCATTAATATATATTAAGAATAACAAAGGACCAAAGACCGACCCTTGTGGAACCCCATTCTTGATAGTTCCCCAGTTTGAGCAATGTGCTGATCTTTGCATATTATGAGAACTGCTTATTTCATCTTTCTGCACTCTTCCAGTTAGGTACGAATTAAACCATTTGTGCACTGTCCCCTCATGCCACAATACATGAGCTTTTCTAGCAGAATTTCGTGATTTACTCAATCAAAAGCCTTTGAGAGATCACAAAACATCTCAATGGGTGGTGTTCAGTTATGCAGATCATTTAAAATTTGATTGGTGAAAGCATATATGGCATTTTCTGTTGAAAAACCTATCTGGAAACCAAACTGACATTTTGTTAGTACTTCATTTTTACAGATATGTGAAGCTACTCTTGAATACATTACTTTCTCAAAAATTTTGGATAAAGCTGTTAGAAGAGAGATTGGATGGTAATTGTTGACATCAGATCTATCCCCTTTTTTATGCAAAGGTATAACAATAGCCTATTTCAGTCTTTCAGGGAAAATGCCCTGTTCCAGAGAGCTATTACACAGGTGGCTGAGAATCTTACTTATTTGTTGAGAACAAGCTTTTAGTATTTTGCTGGAAATGCCATCAATTCCATGTGAGTTTTTGCTTTTAAGCAAGTTTATTATTTTCCTAATTTCAGAGGGAGAAGTGGGTGAGATATCAATTGTATCAAATTGCATAGGTATGGCCTCTTCCATTAACAGCCTAGCATCTTCTAATGAACACCTGGATCCTACTATATCCACAACTTAGAAAGTGATTATTAAAAATATTTTCAACTTCTGGCTTTTTGTTCATAAAGTTTTCATTCAATTTGATGGTAATACTGTTGTGGCGTAGAGCGCCATAAAAATCGATATTTGTTCTGTGCGTAAGTGTGCTATCTTTGAGGAGAGGGCTTTGGAGAGCATGTTAGGTTCGTATGAGCAGTTGCCAGCGGGCTCGTGCGCATGCGCAGAGCTGAATTCGCGTATGAGCAGTGCCTTCCTCCCGCTTCTGGCTACTTGGAGGGTGGCTGTTTGGTGTACGAGCAGTAGCAGCATGTAGCCAGAAGCTACCCGGAAAAATTTTCCTGACGCGCCCAAGCTGCCAGATTCGCGCATGCGCAGAGCGAGCTGAGTTATAGTGGGGGGTCCTTCCTCACGTGACCCGTGGCCGTGTCTTCATTTACAGCTCTCACATCAAATGAAAACAAAACAGATTTCTGTGGCCCGGAGCCACCAAGTGAATTAATATACATTCTCATAACCATGAAAGACCAAAATAAGTTAGTAGTTTCAATTTTCTGATTTTATATTATTTCCAGGTTATTAGTAATCAACCATTAATGTCTTAATGAAGCTATTTCTGTCTGTTTTACAGAGAAATTTGCTTCAATTTTCTTTTTTTTCCCCTGAGGCAGTTAGTTTATTTGAAACGAAACGAAGTGTTTCATTCCGCGCTATTGGCTACTTTCAACCTCGTTCAATTGAAAGTGCAAATTTTCATTTTCTGGGACGAATGACGTTATACCATAATAAGGAACCAAATATGAGAATACAGTACTGGACCTCCAAGAACCACATGAAAAGCTGAATATCAGGAACTTCAGAGTCCATCTGGACATAGAAATGTGCATTTAGTATGGTTTATGGAATTCCGATGCTGCTGGAGTAGTCTCTGATGTCCTGTTCCTTGTATGACACTGTAAGATCTCTTAGTGCTATATACGTACGAACATACGTAAACATTGACTTGAAGCTAAGTAGGCAAATTCGGTCAGTGGTTTTGAACTAAATATTTTGTTTCAAATATAATGACAGCTGTAGCAGAATTTTATAGATCTGCCTTCTGTGAAGGTGTTTTTCGATCACAAGGCACTTGTCTCGTACTTCCCCTGGGCCTGAAGTAATTTCTTAATTTGTGTTTACGTCTTAAATTTATAGAATGCCGTTCTATGCTAAATTTTAGACTGGCAGCGTACCATGTTTTATCGTTTTAACTCCCCACATGGCTTCATATTTATTCCTAGAGTAGAATATAAAATGTCAGCTGTACAGTTTCTTTGCCTCATAGACAACCATGTTAATTTTTTCAGATTTTGAAATAGTCATGAAATTTATTGTCCTTTATTCCGGATTAAGCTACACAAGAAACACTCTCTTTTTTTGTTGCAAGTAATTTGTATTCCATCCTAGTAGCTTTTTGCAGTGATGTGTAGATGTAAACGTGTTGGAAATGCTACATAACAACATTGGAGAGCACGAATTAAAAAAAAAAATTGTAAAAAATTTTATGGTACTTCGAGCTGTGGAGTCTAATTTTGAAATAACTCAAAAGCCAAGAACTGCTTCCTTATTTGCATTCTTTATCTGCGTGGGATATGATAAAACAATTGCTCTAAGTACAATTCAGTATGTCCTCTCAACAACACGCCGCACGGGCGGCACGGCTACACATGGTCACGTGATGCCCCACCAGAAATACGACGAAAAGCATATGAGCAGAGCAAGCACCAAGCACGGGCTGCCTACGTTATCGTAGCTGCGCATGCGGAGTACAGCCTGTTGTCTGGCGCATTCTGGTAACTGCTCAAACGAACCTGTTAACGGCAGTTAGCCGCCGGACTTGTATCTGTGTAGACGCTAAGTGTGAATAAATCTGTATATGAGAGAATTCTAGTTGTTTACCTACAACTATACCATTTTCCCTCACTGGTGACCCCGTTTTTGTGTAATACGCGTCCGAGTTACCGCCTGAAGGTTATTTATGCGCCTACCGCGTCGGGTTTCTCCGCGATCACGAGGGCCTTTGTTCAGCTCCAGACAATGGCCTTTCAGCATTCACCGCCGCCCGGATTCCAGCAACATCTCTCCAGCACTCCTGCCATCGTAGTGGACATGCCGCAAGAATCTTCGGAATCCTTCAGCCAGAACATGCAGTGGAATTCAGCGAGTGCCGCCAGTTTCTTCCAACCGCAAACGGTCGTGGACTCTGGCTTTGTTAGCTGGGACCTTCCCACGTGTTCTCCACAGAGTGTTGGTCGGAACATTTCTACTCCTGTGTCGAACACACAATTCAATACAGTTCATGGCATCGAGCGAGGTTTTGCTACTTTGGAAAATCCAGTAGTAAATTGAAACTCGAATCAGTTCCCGCCACGTGTGTGTCCTTCCGCGCCGGCTAGTCAACAGGTGTTCAATGCTCGCCAAACAGCAAATATCACACCGAGTGTGCATCCTAGTGGACGTATGTGGGATCCTTGTGTTGCTTCTAATCAGGTCAACAATTCTGTGCTGGACAGTAATTACTCCGACATCTACAACCAGCCCCACCACTCACGGTCGAGTGAATACTGTGTGCATAACGGACATTCACCGGCGTACTTAAGCACTTGTGGCTTCTCTCTGAGCTACCACGTCAATGAGAATGCACATTTTGACTACGATCCTCACACCGTTTGAGTGTCCGTCGCTTCTCAGCCGCCCCCCGGCGTCAAGTGAATTTTGCAATTCCCGCATTACGGGACGCCAATAATCCGGATTCGCAATCTTCTGCATGCTCTACTTCTGTCCGAAGTAATAGGCGCACCTCTGCAGTGACTGCAGTGCCGAATCTGCCGAAATTACCAGACTTCAAACCCGCTCACCCCGAGTTCTGGTTTAACCTGGTTGAGCAAACATTCAATGTCTGTGCTTCGGACGACGACGCAAGCTTCGCCTGCCTCATGAACCATCTTCACGACCGCGTCGATTTAATTTATGATCTGGTCAACAACAGGTCTCTGTCCCAGCTGTAGCAGTGCATCCGTCTTCTAGTCGATGAGCAAGTTACGCCTGATGACACGCTCGCAGAAATCTGGACTGAAAAGCTGCCTTTGCCTGTCCAGACTGCAATCTCTGCGTATGAAGATAGGCCAGTAAATGAACGTTTACGTGCCGCCGACAGAGCATACTCCGCCAGGCAACGTGAGCTCCGTGCCCTGCATTCTGGACGTGACCGCACTAAGACGCTTTCTGACACCACGCCCTTGTCTGGTGCTGCTGATAACAAGTTTTTTAAACTAGTCACCCTGCCTGCACCTTCAACTCCTCGCAACGACAGTGCATCGGCCTCGGTGGCACATACTCCGTCACCTAGCAACTACCCACAGGAGCACAGGCCCGCCCAACCTTACTGTTTCTTCCACGCGAGATTCGGGGAGCAAGCTCGCAAATGCCAGTCACCGTGTCCTTACCCAAACTCCAACCACAGGTAGGCTACGGTGCCACCTCCTGCGATGTAAACAACGGGCACCATCCCACGTTGCACTCCGTTTCGGACAATAACAGTAAGTGTGGTCGAGTCTATGTTCGCGATTTACGATCAGGTGTATGTTTTCTGGTAGACACTGGCGCAGACGACTCTTTGCTGCCGGTTCGCCTAGCAACCAATAAAGTGCAACCACATAAAACAGTACTTCGTGCAGTGAACTTGTCTACCCTACAGTGTTCGGGTTCCACTTTGTATACAGTGAAACTTTCGCCCGAGTGCAAGCTGGAGTGGACGTTTCTAGTGTCAACAATTGAAGAACCTATTCTCGGAATTGATTTCCTCAAGCACTATCAGTTGTCACTAGATTTTGTGCAAAATACTGTGTTTTACCCCTCCCTTAATGAACATATTCCTTTCGCTTCGCCGAGTGACAGTTCGGCTAACACCAAACATGTGTGCTGTGCTAAGAAGTGTGTAAACCTATCCTTGGAGCTGCAATCTTGGACAAACAAGTGGCTAGTGGAGTGCGCCAAGTCTTCTAAGTTGCGGATGGAATGTATGGAAATGCTGCTGCATCTCCGCGACATACACCACGAGTTGGCCTCCACACAACATCGCCTCGCGGCGCTACAAGCAGACGACTCGTCGGCTACAGACAAGGTCAGTCCGTGCCAATCTGGTGTTCCCGTGCCCGCGCACATTAACGACAATGTTGTGAACTCTGTAAACTGTGTCAGCACCCGCTTTTGTAATGATAGGATATGCCCGAGTGCTCATGCTCCTTGCGTTCCGAATGGACAATTAACTTGCCAAGCTCATAGCAATGAACTACGGCCAACTGCTGTCCGGCCACGCCCACTCGTGCCTACAGCGCTCGTAGCGGCATGGCCCGCTACCAAGAACCAGTGTACCAACCTCGCCCATGTTAACACGTGTGCGGCCTTTACACAGCCTACGAGCGGGTGGCACACCTGTACTTCCGTGCCCTCAGCGCCACAGCTTGGCCCGTCCGCCACTGCCTGCTCCACTTCACGGACATCTGACTATCGTGCCGTGCCACGTATTGCAGTAGTCACTAACGGCACAGTTCATCGGTTACGTCTAACCGATGGGCCGCCCACATCACAACGTCCATGCCGCCTCAAGCCGGAATTTATGAAAATTGCAAAAGAACAATTGGACGATCTGTTACAAAAGGAAATAATTGAACCTTCTTCCGGTTGCTGGGCTAGTCCTATCCTGTTTGACCAAAAGAAAGACGGTACTTGGCGTATGGTCGGAGACTACAGGTGTTTAAATGCCCGCACCATTATTGATAAATATCCGGTCCCACACATCGCAGACTGCAATCATGCGCTTGCAGGTGCAAAGTACTTCTCTGTTTTGGACTGTAAGCACGCATTTCATCAGATTCCTATGGCTCCGGAGGACATTGAAAAGACTGCCATAGCCACTCCCTTTGGGCTGTTCCAATACAAATTTATGCCGTTTGGGTTGAAAAATGCCCCCCAAACGTGGCAGCGTTACATCAATCAAACTTTATCCCATCTAGACTTTTGTTTCGTATACATGGACGACATATTGGTTTTTGCTTCTACTTTAGAACAGAGTGAGGAGCGTGTTCAAGTCGTGACAGATATTTTAGCAGCCACTGGTATTGAACTGAACAATAAAAAGACTCAATTGCACCAGTCATCCGTCACATTCCTAAGTTATGTTGTGTCATCGGACAGTCTGACACCACCACAGGACAAGATCAAGCCTGTTCTCGAGATGCTACGCCCTCAGACCTATAGGGAATTACGCAGGTTCATCGGAACAGTTAATTATTACCAGAAACATTTGCCAGCCTCTTCTGCGGTGCAGGCTCCTCGCACAGATGCTCTCACTGGCCCACAAACTTCTGGCACCTGCCAGGTACCATGGACACCAGACATGGACAAAGCATTTAATAAACTCAAACAGCTGTTGGCCTCCGCTGTCACTATTGCTCACCCACGGGCGGACGCCACAATGTTTATCACTACTGACGCTAGTGACAATGCTATCGGCGCAGTACTGAGTCAGACATACAACGATGTTACGACCCCCTGCAGTTTTTCTCAAAAAAGCTAAACAATGCGCAGAAGAAATACTCAGCATTCGACAGAGAATTACTTTCAGTTTACGAGGCCATAAGACACTTCAGAACTGATGTTGAGGGACGAGATTTCTATGTGCTCACTGACCACAAGCCGTTGGTTCCTGCCATAAAAAATCCTGCGGCTGATCCGCCCCCACGACGCTTTCGTCACATCGATTACATCTTGCAATTTACTAATGACATTCGCTACATCCGAGGAGCGGACAATGTGGTCGCTGATTTTCTCTCGCGTGTTGGTGCTGTCACAACCCTAATTGACTTAACGGACCTACCTCGGTTGCAATCGGCAGACCCCGATACCATGCAGTTAATTTCAGACCACAGCTCCTCTCTCCAACCGATACGCTCCACTTTCCCTGGCATATCTGACTTAGTGTGGTGTGATGAATTGACTGGTACGTTGCGGCCATTCATTCCTAAGCCCCTTCAATGCCAGGTATTTGACAAACTACATTCAAAGCTTCCACCCGTCTGGTAACTGAACGGTTTGTCTGGAGAGACATGCGCCGTGATTGTCAGTCTTGGGCAAGGGCATGCATGGTGTGTCAACAGAACAAAGTTTCCAGGCACATTTCTCCACCCCTTGGCTGTTTTGCCCAACCACCAGGCCGCTTTCACCATGTTCATGTCGACCTCGTAGGCCCTTTGCCCCCCTCCGAGGCTTTCCGTTACTTGTTTACAGCTATTGACAGGATGACTCGGTGGGCTGAGGCTGTGCCTATTCCGAACATTACCTCCGAGACAGTAAGTCGAGCATTCTTAGATTCATGGATCTCTAGATTTGGCTCACCTGTTTACCTCACCGCTGACCAGGGGTGACAATTCGAGTCTTCAGTTTTCTCTGACTTATGTAAAATGTGTGGTAGTGTCAAAATTCATACTTCTGCATACCACCCCCAAAGCAATGGGCTTGTCGAGCGATGGCATTGCACCTTAAAGTCTGCCCTGCGTTGCCATGACTCACTATGGACAGAGGCACTGCCCTTCGTGCTTCTTGGCCTTCGTGCGACTTTCAAGGAAGACCTCAAGGGTTCCGTAGCCGAGTTTGTGTATGGCCAACCTCTGGTTTTGCCTGGAGAATTAGTCACTCCGCCCCCACTTCCACGGCCCTCTGAACTCCCTTCACTTCTTGAGTGGGTGCGCTTGCACTGCAGCAAAATTCAGCCGCCACCTCCGGCTGCTCATACACCTCCGCGCGCGTACGTACCGCGCACGCTAGACTCTTGTGAGTACGTGTTTCTCAGAGACGACTCAGTCAAAGCCCGGCTTCAGTCGCCTTACACAGGTCCTTACAAGGTCGTCAAACGCTCTGAGAATAACATGGATCTCCTCATAAAAGACTCTGTAACCACGGTCTCACTCAACCGAGTGAAACCAGCTTTCATTGAGCCTCAGGTGAACCTCCCTGATTCTGCCCCTATTTCTCCCACTCCTGCTTCGAGCGACCATCCATCTTCCCACACCATGCATTTGGGTATTGATTCTCCACAGCGTGCTTCTCTGCTGAGCACTGCTCCTTCTCCGTGTTCATCTAATTCGAGTGGCCAATCTTTTCGGGGCTTCACTCCTCACAGCCCTCGCAGTCGAACTGCCAACCACTCGGATTCTACCATTGTGTTACCATCTTCGTGTGACAGCTCTCTGTCACGCCGTTCAATCCACACTGGCTCCTCGTTGCCTTCGGTCACGCTCCCTCATCTGTCAGGTGATCGCCCGAGGTTGTCTCCTGCGCAGTCCAGTGCACCTGCCACCCCCCTCCTAGCAGATGCTTCCCCCTGCCATGGCTTTCCCACACCTCCCTGCCTCCCTACCATTGCTCGTACAGGTGCCATCCAAGAATTCACAACACATGTGCACCCTGATGATATACATAAATTATCTGTTGTCGTAGATGGCGATACGGTGTGTGTGGTACTCACGTGTGACAATACTGGGGGAGGAAGTGCAGAATCTCATGTGGTGCGCCGCTTTAAATTGACCAGAAGTGCGCATTCTGGCAAGGTGATTCTCCGTCTGCCGGCTGACGAAGTGCTACACCTCCACTCCAGGACGGGATGTCATCTTCAGCCGCCGGCGTCGCTTGCTGACTTCACCGTCAATGTACCAGGTTTCACCACCCGGTCTCCTACCAGTCGACCGCTTCCTCCTGATGCAGAAGAACTGTGCGTTACCTTCCTAACTTCTCACCCCCCCCCCCCCCATCCACAGGGACGTACTCCATACTGCGCGGGGGGGGGGGGGGGGGGGGGGCTATGTGGCGTAGAGCGCCATAAAAATTGATATTTGTTCTGTGCGTAAGTGTGCTATCTTTGAGGAGAGGGCTTTGGAGAGCATGTTGGATGCTAATGGCAGTTAGCCTCCGGACTTGTATCTGTGTAGACGCTAAGTGTGAATAAATCTGTATATGAGAGAATTCTAGTTGTTTACCTACAACTATACCATATTCCCTCACCCCTCACTGTCTTCCTGTGCTCTTGGTTGACCTGTTTCTCTTTTAATAATATTCCAAATTGTTTTAATTTTACCATCAGAGTTGCTGATTTCAGACATGATACACATATTTCTGGATTTTTTTAATAACTTTTCTTAATATAGCACAGTAGTTTTTATAATGTTTGATAGTTTCTGGGCCACTACTCTTTCTTGCTGTTAGATACATTTCCCTTTTCCAGTTACAAGATATTTTTAAACCCTTAGTAAGCCATGGTTTGTTACATGGTTTCTTACGAGTATATTTAACTATTTTCTTGGGGAAGCAGTTTTCAAATGCATTTACAAAAGTGTCATGAAATAAATTATATTTTAAATTGGCATCAGGTTCACCGTACACCTCATCCCAGTCTAACTGCTGTAGGCTTTCCCAGAAATTTGCAATTGTTAAATCGTTGACTGAACGTACTACTTTGGAGGACTGTTTAGTACTGCTGAATGGAGCTATGTCATATATTGTAACTAGCTGTGCACCATGATCAGAAAGACCATTCTCAACACATTGAGCATTTATCTGGTTAAACTTATCTTGGTTTATAAAGAAGTTATCTATCAGTAAGCTGCTACCCTTTACCACCCAAGTAGGAAAATCAATAACGGGTGTCAAATTGAAAGAACCGAGTAATACTTGAAGGTCATTTTTCCTATTACCCTCTTTCAGAGAATATACATTGAAGTCCCCACAAATAATAATTTGCTTCCCCCTGTCTGACAGATAGCACAACAAGGAGTCCAAATTTTTCCGAAATAGATGAAAATTTCCCGATGGGGAATGTGCCTTTATTTAATTTAAGCTCACAGGCACATGCTTCTATATGTTTCTCTACACAAAACTTTTTTGTTTCTATACTTTTTGCACAATGATAACTTTTGACATATATGGCAACTCCTCCTTTTTCCATATTTTCTCTAATTACATATGCAGAGAGCTTATATCCACTTATATTTACCTTATCCATATCAGTAACAATGTGATGCTCAGACAGGCATAGTATATCTATTTCATCCTTGTTTTCTAAATCTTCTAAACAAACCAGAAGCTCATCTATTTTATTCTTTAAACTCCCAATATTTTTATGAGATATACTTATATTATTTTTAATTGTACTTTTGTGAGAACCTTTCCTTACTCTAACATTTGCAGTACCGGTACTCTCCTGTCTGAGTTTCTCATTGTGCTTAGGCCAAGTTCCTATACTAGTGGTCACATGGTGTTCAGAGAGGCAGATTATGTCAACTAGGTTGGGTGACTTTAATTCATCAATGCAATTACCTAGGACTGAGATACAACTTGGTGGAGATCAAATTTCTGGTGATTGGTGAAAATTTATAATTGACAGCTGTGATTGGTGATCCATTGTGCTAGAATTGTGCTGGAATAAAGAATGAGAAATGGGAACAGATAAAATACAATGTGAATAGTCGGAAACAATGTCAAATATTATAATGGGGGTGTAGAAAACCGGAGCATGAGGTCATATTTACTAACAGAACAAGGCAGAAGAACTGAATGACATAACAAATAGCCTCAAAAATATAGCAGATGTTCCTTACGCAAGAGAAAAGAGACCGTGAGATAACATACGAAATTGTAAAGCAGAGGTGGAGCTTCCACATGAGAAATCAAAACAAATGGGTAACACTTGAAAATTTTGAAACAGAAAGAGACATCGAACATAAGTTAAATTGAGATAGGTGTCCTCTATCTGAGGACAACTAACAAAGAAACTTTTGAGAGAATGATAGACAGTTTTGCTGTACATAGTGAAGAATAAGTTGTTAAGATAATCTTTGGATGGGAAGCAAATCATCATTGGCTATTACACATTATCTAAATTTATGTTCTGACAAACACATTGTTAAATAATTATGTGAATGTTACCAGAAAATGTCTCTGTCATGTACTAAGGAACCAGTATATATTTTATGCCACTGTGATGGTCATGTGTCTAATACTAACCTGGCAATACATATAAAAAGTACACACTGTTGGGTAGCTTACTTCAATACACAGATCTTCATTATCTAAGGAAGTGATGCCAAGCATTATCATGCTAAAATGGCTTGTCACAGGTACAGTTACAAACACTGGAATGCAGACAAAGCATCTGCTAGTAAGAGCCTCAGAATCAGAGTCAAAATTTTTATTGTCCCATAACATACAGATTTAAATTACTGAAAAGTACACAGGTTGGAACTTAAATAGTGGCAGACTTTATGCAATGGAATCTAATACTGTCGCTGATAGCACAAGTTGTTTACATATTTACCTTACATCCGAGAAAATGGACTCGCCCATCCCATGTCAGTGGCGTTTGATGAAAACAACAGTCACTTGTGAGTGAGCGGTCTAATGTAACAGTGTCACTATGTTTTCGAAACAGGAACAGCGGAGTTGGATTAAGATTGAGTGTGCCAGAGGCCATACAGCACAACAGTGTCATCAACATCTTCAAGAGACATGCGGGGAATTGGCATTGCATACCGAACAGTGGCACATTGGGTAAAAGCCATCAATGAAGGTCGGCAAACTGTAGTAACCATGCAGCGGGCTGGTCATCTTAGCGTCTCTGAAGAAGTAGTGCACGCTGTTACCACATTAGTGGACAGTGATCAATGCCATACAATTCATAAGCATGTCCACAAAACCGGATTAGTGCATACAACTGTGCTTCACATCCTGAAGGAACGCCTGGGCATGCAAAAAATTGCATCATGATGGGTTCCACATGACTTGACAGAAATGCAGAAATGGATGCATTAAGAAGCTGCTCAGACACACTTGGAGTGCTATGAGTGTGAAGGAGAGGCTTTCTTATGCTGTATCATAGCACTGGATGAGACATGGGCTGCATCGTATGAGCCAAAACTGAAATGCCAATCCAATGAATGACTTCAAAGTCGAAAGTGCATCAGAGCCCCAGTATGGTGAAAGTTATGGTAATTCTTGTGTATGACTGTGATGGTGTTATCCTAATGCATTACATTCCTCTATAGCAGACTGTCAATTCATAGTATTACTGTTTATTTTTGGAGCATCATCAGTGACCAGCTTTGTGAAAGAAGCGGCAACACATTCTGCACAACCCACCCATCATTTTGCGCAACAATGTGCAGACGCATACAGCGGAAGCTGTGGCTGCTCTGTTTGGTCAATGGGACTGGGAAGTACTGTACCATACACCTTATCTCTGAACTTAAGCCTTTGTGACTTTGATTTGATTCCAAAGATGGAGGAACCACTTTGTGACATTCGCTTCAGAACTGTTCCAGAGATTCAACAGGCAGTAGACTACTCCATTCGCATATCAACAGAACGGGTTCTGTAACAGTGTGCTACGCCTTCCACGTCACTGGCAATGGGTTTTACACAATGCTGCTGACCACTCTGAAGGACAATGACAGGTGCAAACATGTAACTCTTTTGTATTGGTTGTGAATAAATAGCTGCCACTATTTAAGTTCCAACCCTCGAATAATACAGAAAAATTTTCCTGTTTCCATAATGGATATCAAAAATACTCTAAGAATATTATCCATCAGTTGTGGAGTACACCATTATCCAAAAAGTACTGAGACTGATGTTATTTATGGATATATAAGTGAAGTCAGCACAGTAACTGCGTAGACAGGCTGAACTAACAACTATAAACAACATACGTGTATTCGACCAGTCAGTCGTGAGCAGGTAGTGTTTCAAATAGTGGATGTGTGGCCATAGTGTGTCAGTTTTTTCATGTCACAAATCAGAGTGAAGCAATACCTCTAAATCAATTGCTCAAGATATTCTCTCGAATGTTTTGAAGAAAAGAAAAGTGTGTGCATAGTTAGTCCTGCTCTAACAAAAATGACAATGCGTGGTCACCTGCTGTGACTTGACTGAAGTGTGGAAAATTCTTTTCTGGAGAAAATCATCACTGGTGATGAGACTTTGTATTATCAGTACAAACCTACAGTAAAACAACAGAGTGCAGAAATTTGCATGTAGTATCAATACTTTGATGATATAACTGACATTCTAGCCAATGTGACACATAAGTTGAACACCCCAAAGAAGCACTTTTCTGACAGTTTTACGTGCTTGTATGAATAATTTGTGCATTGTTCTTTAGTGTGGGGAGACTATGCAGAGCACAAGAAGCATTAAAACCACCATGTTAACTTTTCTCTATTTTTTTACTAATGAGGCATCAGAACTTTTTCAACTGGCAGGGAAGAAGAATAACTCTAAAATCCACAATCCTAACAGTACATACTGCTAAGCTGTCTGCTAGAGAAGTGAAAGCTATAAAGGAACATAAGTATATGTTATGGAAGCACAAAATCAAACAATAGAAAGTCCAGGTTGGAATATCAACAATTATGGAAAGGATAGATTGGTACTCGCCATATTTATTTATTTAGTGCCCACATTATCACATTCATGATATTGGACTTGTCAAAGTACAGAACAGTATAAAATATTACATACATGGTGTACATAAGGTCCAGGACACTTTCAATTATTTATTGCACAAGATCTAAACACTGTGCAGATGTCATACATATTGCATTTTGAAGAGAAACTCTGAAAGTTTTTTTTACAAACATTCGATACACGAACCATGAGTGACATGGCAGATGTCAATATGGTAATCGAATCCTTGCCATACCCGTCCTAGCATGGCATTGACTGAGGCAGTCGTTTCCCGTATTCTCTTCTGAAGCTCTGCTACATAATATGATAGAGGCAGTACATTCACCAGATCTTTAATGTGTTGCCACAGAAAAAAGTCACATGGAGTGAGATCTGTTGATTGAGGAGGCCATTTCTTGAAACAGCTGTCTCCTTCTGAAGCACGGCCGAGCCATCGATGTGGCAGCTCCGTGTTCGTAGACAGTTTCTGTCGCAGGATGTTGCACACTGTCATTAGAACCGTTTCAAGTTCATGGAATGCATGATGCACCAATTTCTTTGGACTAACTTCATTCACACTGGGATGTGCGATTCTCTTTGCCAGGCGCAAGCAACCACTCATAATGAATTTGTTGTGCCTGTGGTAAATGGCCTTCCTTGTTGGTGGTTTCTTACCATACTTCGTTCTAAACATCTGTTGAATAGCTGTAGCACTCCTGTTTTTGTCGAGCTCCAACACACAGAAAGTTCGCTCCGCACCTGAATGTGCCATGTTTGCAACTAGTGGTGACTATCAGCAAATTACCAAACTACGCTGTGGTGGTATACATGAAAAAAAGCTTTCATGGTTTCTCTTTAAAATGACATATGTATGATATCTGTACAATGTTTGGTTCTTGTGCAATAAATAATTGAAAGTGTTCTCGGGCTTTATGTACACCTTGTATTTACATCATGTTCAATATTCTGCATAATTAGATTATAAAATTATATAAGTACATACAGATAAAATAAAAGCTAGCTAAACACCTTGATTGATTTTTCTAAATCTATTAAATACCGGTACTTTAGTTAACTATGCATAATAATATATGGCAAAAAAGTTAGATGCAGAATTAGATACATACATGGATAAACAAAGTTTGGTTTTATCTAGGAGTGGTTTGATAATTATGAATTTTTGGTTAGAGAGTTATGAAGCAGACCTACAGATTTGAGCAAAATTCCAGGTATTTCTTAATGCTGTAGGAGCTGTTGTTTATTAGCAGAATTTTTGGTTCTTTTTTTAATATATTAATGTTTGGTATTTTTTATACTATCTGGCTATGCACTGTAAAGAATTTTTGGTTTGTAAACAGCACCGTCCCAATATATTGATTTTCTGTGCACATCCTATTATAGTCATCCCTGTTCATTGTGTGATAATTGTGGATATCACTACTCAAAGCTGAAACTTGATGGTTTTTAATGACGCAGATACTTTCAAATATGAATATAGATGGTAAGGTCATGATGTTTAATTCCTTAAAGGTACCTCTACATGATGCTCTGTAAGCAACATCGCTTATTAATCTCACAGCTTTCTTTTTGAGCTTGAAAGACTGGTTTGCAAATGAGGTATTTCTCCAGAACACCATACCACACTTCAGTAGACTATGCATGTATGCGTAATAAGTACTTAACACTGTATTGGTATTGAAGCAATCTTTAAGCATTCTTAAAACATAACAGTAATTGCTTAATTTTTTGTTAAGCATTTCTACAAGTTTTTCCCATCTTAGATGGTCATCTGACCATAATCCTAAAAGTTTTATGTGAGCTTTTGCTGAATTTAGCTATTGAATAATGTGAATTTTACACTGGGTGTATTTCTGTTCCTTATATGGTTGAAGTTCGTCCATACAGTTTTCTTGTCATTGACAACTAGACAATTATCTTTAAAGCATTTTTCTGCCATGTCTACTGCTATGTCAATTTTTTGCTGCATCTCATAATCATTCTTCGCTTTTATAATGAAGCTGGTGCCTTCAGCAAATAATATAGTATCAGCTGCTGAAAACTGTTGTGGCAAGTCATTAATAAAAATCAAGAATAACAATACCAGGCACTAGGGCATCCCACAACTAACTCTTTTATATACAGAATGGTACAAATTTCCATCCTGAGAAGTTTGTACTCTTTGTTTCCTATCAGTTAAATACGACTTGAACTACTCATGGGAAATGGTGCGGAAACCATAATTACAGAGTTTAAAGTCAGCCAAATGCAAACTCCCAATCGGTAAAAAGCAGATTATCACACTTGATGGAAATGACAGTCAAGTCACTGAAAGATCGCGGGAGGCGCACATCGGCACAGTGCATCATGGACAGTAGTTGCCGCAAGTAAAGTCCCATCCACCAGAGGGCACGCAAGAATTTGGTAGTGCCCTCTGCCGGCAGAACAACAACAACTCAGACAGCACGGGCCGTGCCCAGTCAGTTTTACATCAGGCATGCCTAGCAGACAGTTCCCGGTATACATTATGTGAAGTGCGTTGCACAACGTGATTCGTGTTAATACGCAATTGGTTACAAGTAGGGTCGATCTTTCACGTGTTGCGTTGTTGTTCCAGTTTCGCAGCTTATCCACGGCATGGAGGATTTAGGGCGGGTTTTGGTTGAGCAGCAGAAGGAGCTCATGGCAACCACGACACAAGCACTTCCAGCGTTGCTCTCCATGCAGTCTGCTCCAGCGCCGTTCCCTCCTCCCTTTCCCCCGTATGATGAGATGGTGGAGGATTGGGACGCTTATGAACATCGCCTTCGGCAGCATTTCTAGGCATTTCATGTTACCACTGCGGAGGGATGTCATGCTCTTTTCTTGTCTTGGATATCTCCTTCGCTGTATCAAGTTTTGCGGCAGCTAGCGCCATTGCAGGAATCCTCGTCCTTGTCTTTTGATGCACTGTGTTCATTGCTGTCTTCATATTATCACCGCCGCATGCATGTTGTGGCAGCTAGGGTCGAGTTCTATCAATGCAAGAAACAGTCCCATCACTCTTACAGAGCATGGGCCGCTACGCTGCACAGTCTTAGTCGCAAGTGTCATTTTGTTACGGAGCAGTCGCGAGAGTCGTATGCCCACATTATGGTGCAAGACGTCATTGTTCATTTGGCCTCTGATAGGGAGGTCCGGCAACGGGCCCTACAGTTGGAAGACCCTTCCCTTGAGGAAGTCCTGTCCATTTCTCAATCGTATGAAGTCTGTCACACCGCAGGTCAACAGTTGGAAGTGTGCTGTGACGTCGTGGCGGTTCAGGGCGGCGTGGCCGTGACCATTGCGTCGAGAGTGGACGACGTACGAGTGGTACAATCTGGCCTTTACGGCTGCTCCCGCATGGCACGTAAACAGTCTTCCGGCCGCCGGCCCCTGTTATTGTCCTGTGTGTCATGCTATATACATCATGATTGGTCAGAGTGCCCCAAGCATTGGGCCGTTTGTCGCAAATGTAATAAGAAAGGACACATTGCTACAGTTTGCCACTCAGCTTCAAAAGAATCGAAGGAAGCAGGTACAGAGGACATGGACGTTGACATTAAGGAAATTTCATTGTGCCAGGCTCCCGACACATTGGCACCCAAACTCTTTATCGAGGTGTCGGTTCGGTTGCGCTGACTACAACTGCAAGTAGATATGGGTGCAGCAGTTTCCTTGTTGAATGCACAAACTTACTCCGACCTTGGGTTGCCCCAGATGGCACCAGTTTACTGGCATCTCCGCAGTTATGGTAAACAGTTCATTCCCTTACTGTGTCAATTTACTGCCGAAGTTACTTACAAATCCATCACTCGGCCTCTTACTTTTATTGTTGTCAGTGATGCGAGCTCCGCTAACCTTTTTGGATTGGATGCCTTTCAGGGTTTCGGTTTTTCTATCGCAGACACCATACAGTTGGTCTCCAAAAACGTTCCCTATCAATCATTGGAATCTTTGACCTCTGACTTTAAGGATATCTTTGAGGAGGGCGTGTTTCAGACTTTGAAGCTCACTTAACATTGAAGGCATCAGCTCACCCGCGTTTTCTACACGCGAGGCTGATCCCCTTGGCTCTCCGCTCTCAGGTAAAAGCAGAGCTAGACCGGCTGACAGCCCTTGGGGTCGTTCTTCCCATTTCTTCTAGTGAGTGGGCTTCGCCCCTCGTTATTGTCAGGAAACCCTCGGGAAAATTACGTCTTTGTGGTGATTTCAAGGCCACCATTAACTCCCAATTGGTGGTGGACACCTATCCTTTGGCTTGTTCTGATAAATTGTTCTCCGACATGGTGGGAGGCCAATATTATTTGAAAATCGCTCTTTTGGAGGCTTATCATCAGATACCACTTGATGAGGACTCCAAACAGCTGGCGGTCATCAACACCCCATTTGGTCTTTACCAATACCAGCGATTGGCCTTCGGAATATCCAGTGCCCCGGCGATATTTCAGGGTTACCTTGAGCACGTTACGTCGACAACCCCTAATTGTATTAATTACCAGGACGACATAATTGTCACAGGCCACAGCACGAAGAAACACTTGCACAGCCTTCGAACCCTCTTTCTCAAATTCAGGTCCGTGGGCCTGCGTTGCAACCTGCGTAAGTCGAACTTCTTCCAACCGTCCATTGAGTATGTGGGCTACACCATCTCTTGGCATGGCGTCCAGCCGCTAGGAAGCTTGGTCCAAGGTATTGTCGACCTTCTGCGGCCTGCTTCGCTGAAGGAGTTACAAGCTTTTTTAGGCAAGATTGCCTATTACCACCAGTCCATTCCCAGGGCTTCTACCATATGCCACCCTCTGTACTGCCTTCTGCCCAAGGGTGTTCCTTTTGACTGGTTGCCTGCATGCGAGTGAGCATTCACCTCATTGAAGGGCCTCCTCTTGTCAGCACCTTGTTTGGCTACTTTTGACCCCAATAAGCCGCTGGTCCTGGCTACAGATGCTTCGCAGTATGGAGTGGGGGTGGTCCTGGCCCATCGCAACGTGGAAGGCTCTGAGCAGCCACTGGCGTTTGTGTCTAAAACTCTTAGTCCTGCGCAGGCCCATTACTCCCAGGTGGAAAAAAAGGCTTTGGCCGTTGTCTATGCTGTTACCAAGTTTCACCCTTTCTTGTATGGCACTGACCATAAGCCCTTAATATTGTTATATGGCCCTGCCTCTCAGATTCTGGATAGGGCGGCCCACAGACTGCAGTGCTGGGCCTTGTTCCTCTCTAAGTACCATTATGACATTCATTTTCTCCCTACTGGACAGCATGCCAACGCCAACGCTCTTTCCCGTCTTCCGGTGGGCCCAGATCCTAAGTTTGATCGGAAGGAGATCATGTGTTTTCTTTTGGATGTGGCGTCCCGCCAAGTGGTTGATGGCTTCCCGATCACTAGTTCTAGAGTTGCCAGGGAAACGGCAGCTGACCTGGTTCTCTGGCAAGTAGTTCACCTCGTTCAGCAGGGGTGGTCGTCCCGACCTCCAGGCCGGGCCTCGAACTCTCTTCGTAATTATTTTGTTCTATGAGACCGCCTCTAAATCTTGGAAGGAGTTCTCCTTCTGGCTACCGATGATACAGCTCCTCACGTGGTTGTTCCTGCAAGTTTGCGAAGGATGGTCCTCACATTATTACATGAGGGGCACTGGGGTGTTTCCCGTACTAAAACCTTGGCTTGCAGACATGTGTACTGGCCCGGTATTGACAGGGAAAATGAGCACTTGGTGGCCGCCTGTTCCCAGTGTGCGAGCCAACAGGAGTCTCCCAGGTCAGCGTTCTCTTCCTGGGCACCTGCAACCCAGGCATGGGAACGTGTTCACATAGATTTTGCGGGCCCATTTCTCAATGGCTTTTGGCTCATTGTCATTGATGCTTATTCCTCATTCCCATATGTGGTTTGCTGCTCCTCAACCACTTCAGAAGTTGCAATCCAGGCACTTGCAAAAATCTTTTCTGTGGAAGGTCTGCCAGTCACCCTGGGATCGGACAATGGACCTCAGTTTATTTCACAGACCTTCCAGGATTTTTGTAGGTGCTTCAGTATTCGGCACATTTGCTCTCCCCCCTTTCATCCACAATTGAATGGGGAAGCCGAGTGCATAGTGCGCACATTTAAGACGCAGATGAAAAAGTATGTGCATGAATTTCCTGCGGAGGAGGTGTTGACGTTTTTCCTGATGGCATACCGGCCCACGCCGATGGGGGAACGCAGCCCCACAGAGCTCCTCCACGGGCGCCAACCTAGGACTCTGCTGCACCTCCTCCAGCCTGGTCCCCATCAGTCTTCGCAAAATGGGGTACCCGGCTTTCCACCAGGTATGTCGGTCTGGGCACGTGGGCTTGGTTGCAATCCACGCTGGATACCACAGGTGGTCCTGTGCCGCAATGGCCGCTGGCTCTGTACCTTGCAGGCAGGGGACCAGGTGGTGTGTCATCACCAAAATCAGTTACGTCCATGTTTGGGAACCCATCCTCTGACCCCTCAGGCGCCAGCTTCCGCATTGCTGGCACCCATGTTGTTTTCTCAGGGGACGCTACCGCCCCTCCCCCCTGTGACTCTGCCACACTGCAATGGTTCTCAGCCTTGGCGGCCTCCAGTAGCTCCAGCATTGGCGTCGCCATCATTAGAGATGCCCCAGCGAGAGCCGGCCCCCCTCACAGGACCGGTTTCTCAGGAGGCTGGTTCACCTGTGGTCGTGCCTTCTCCATTGTCCCTGCCACTGGGTCTTGCCCCTCCCGAGGTGGAGCGGAATCCGGAGTTCAACAGCTTGTTGCCCATTCTATCCTGGGTTCCGGAGGTGGGACAACGGGGGCCTCTTTGTGTGGGTCACTTCCAACTGTATTTGAAGGTTCCGGCTCGAGGGTTGGCAGATCCCCCCGACTCCATCATTCCAATGGATGTGGAGGTCATCGCTACTGCATGACGCTTCACCTTCCGACACAGTGGACCACAGTGGCGTCACCCCCCCCCCCCCAAAGGAGGAGGAGTGCAGTAGCCACCAGAAAGATCGTGGCAGGTGCACATTGGCACGGCGTGTCACGGACAGTAGTTGCTGCAAGTAAAGTCCTGCCCACCAGAGGGCACGCGAGAATTCAGCCGCGCCCTCTGCCGGCAGAACAACAACTCAGGCAGCACAGGCCGTGCCCAGTCAGTTTTACATCGGGCATGCCTAGCAGACAGTTCCTGGTCTACATTATGTGAAGTGCGATGGACAACGTGAATCGTGTTAATACAGGAGGTTTTGAAGATCATCAGAGACTTTTATAGCAATTTGTATAGCAAACCAAGGGAAAAATTGAGTGTATCTAAATTGAATGATGTACCTAGTGTTCCAGATATACTCCCATTGGAAGTCAAGTGTGCTCTCGATAGTGCCAGGTAATGATGAGCTCAGTGTCGACATTCTGAAACTGGCAGGAGAGGTAACAGTAAATCACTTGGCAAAAGTATTTACTTCCTGCCTGCACTATGCTTCAGTCCCACTATCATGGAACAAGGCAAAGATTATATTGATACACAAGAAAGGAAGTATTCACAATATCAAAAACTATCATCCTATCAGCTTGCTCTCAATTTTGTACAAAATTTTCACAAAGATCCTGTTAAATCGAAATAGTTCCACCCTAGACTCAGCCAAACCTATAGAACAAGCAGGATTCTTAAGCAATTTTAGCGCTATTGACCACATTCTGACCATTAGCGAAGTGATTAGCAGAGAATATGAATACCAATTGCCTCTCTGCATTGCCTTTGTTGATTTTGAAAGGGCATTTGACTCCATTAGCCATATAGCTGTCCTCATAGCTTTCAGTGAGAAAGGAGTGGGAGCAGCGTACACTGAAGTGCTCAGCAATATCTACGAAACTTCTTCAGCTTACGTTAACATCAGCGAATCAACTCAAGAATTCTGCATCAAGCAGGGCGACCCCATCTCTCCAAAATTGTTCTCAGCTGTACTGGAAATGGCTATGTAACAGCATAGCTGGGAAGATAAAGGAATTAGAATTAATGGAAGGAGGCTTACCAACTTCAGATTTGTTGATGATATTGCCTTACTGATCAACGACTTTGCTAAGTTCCAAAATTTAGTTACAGATCTTGCATTGGAATGTCAGCTGGTTGGTTTGAACATGAACCTTTCCAAAACAAAAGTAATGTCCAACAAATGGATCCCAGCTGGAGATGTGAAAGTCAAGGACAGTCCATTAGAAGAGGACACTGAATATATTTACCTTGGCGCGATTATAAATATGAAGAAATCTATCGGTTCATCAAGCTTGGCTGGCAAGCGTTTGGGAGGAATTCAACAGTATTCAGATAAAAAATGCCAGTAAATCCAAAGAAATCAGTATTTGATCAATGCATTCTTCCAGTGCTGATGTATGGTTGTGAGAAATGGACACTGAACTCATTTACAAAAGGGAAACTTAGGACAACACAGAGAGCCATGAAAATATCAGTGCTGGGCTATACAAGAAAGGATAGGAAAAGGGCAGATGACATCCAGTCTGTGACGAAGGTTAAGGATATCTTAGAGACAGTAGCTTCCTGGAAATGGCAGTGGGCTGGACACATCATGAGAAGAAAAGGTGGAAGATGGATGAAGCTAGTACTGGAGAGGAGTCTGAGAGACCATCGGAGGCCTAGAGGAAGACCACTGGACAGATGGGACAAGGATATCAAGAAGATCGCTGGTAGCACCTGGTAGAGAACTGCCCAAGACCGTTCCACTTGGAGAGGACTGCTGAGAGCCTACCTGAATCCACGACTCGAAGAGGCCACATCATTTAATGGTTGAATTGGCTGCTGCTGCTGTTGATGATGATGATGATGATGGTGATGATGAACAGCAGTAGATTATGATTTATAAGATCAAACGCTTTGGAAAGGTCCAAAAACAACCCAAAGATCAGTTCTTTGTCATCAATAGCTTTGTAAACAAGTTTTAGGAAATTGAATAGCTGTTTGTGTAGCTTTTCCTTTTCTGAAACCATTCTGTGCATTTGCTAGAATTTTATTTTTGTTTAGGAAGTCTAGCAATATGTCATAAATTATTCTTTCAATTATTTTCGAAAATATGGATAACAATAATAGTGGTCTGACCGTTTTAATGTTAAACTTGTCACCACTTTTATAAACTGGTATTACTGTTGATTGCTTAAGTTTACTTGGTAACACGCAAGTTTCAAAGAAGTCACTGATTATGTCCACAAGTTGAGAGACAACATTGTCGGTACTATATTTAATAATTTTGTCAGGGATACCATCAAATCCACAGGTCATTTTACTTTTTAGTTTGCTGATAGCCGTTTATACTTCTTAGGGTGTTGCAGGATGTAGGTACATTGTCCTTTCATTTAATGGAGTAATTACCTTTTTCTTTGGATTATATTTAGTGGTGATCAGGTTTTGGGCTACATTAATGTAACGGTCATTAAATATATTAGCTATTAGAAGTGGATCATCAACAATTTCATTTCTGTGTTGTATGGTGATTTTATTACTTGCATTTTCATGCTTGCCTGTATGATTATTAACAACATTCCACCTAAATTTCACTTTGTGATTACCATTTCTGATATATGAATCATTGTGCTTCCTTATTGCAGCAACTATAGCTTCCATGTTCTCTTTCCTATAACACTTTACGTATGGTTTCAAGGTAGTATTTTGCTTTGCACACTTATATAGCATTATAAGACTTTCTGATGACTATTTGATTTCACTTGTTATCCATGTATTTGATTTTTTGTTTATTTTCATTCTCTTCAGAGGGAATGAAATATCGTAGCAGTATTTATAATTTGACAAGAACTTGTTGAATTTTACGTCTACAGAACTATTGGTTTCCATATTCCAGTTTACATTTTCTAACGTGAGGTTAAAGACTCTAATGCTATCATCATTAATTAATCTTCTCTCAATATATCTCCTATTGTCACTTTTCTCGTGAGATTTCTCTGAAGTCAATTTAATTGCTTGATGATAGAGAAACCTGTATCCAGTATCAAAGATTTAAAGTCACATGAATATTTGGTCTATAGTACTTTCACTTTTGCTCCTGTATCTGGTGGTACCTTCCACACACATGTCCATATTGTATATTTTTATCAGATTAACCAGTTTCTGCACTTTTTTTTACAGTTGTCCTAAAAATTAACATTGAAATCCCCAAGCACAATGATGTATTTTGACTGACTATTTAAATAGTTCAGACGATTTTCCAAACTTTCAGAGAACAATTCAGAATTGCCAGATGGGGACCTATATATTCATGAAATTATAATTTTACTATCTATTAGTTACATAAACAATACCCAAAATCTTTTTCAATACGGCAGACATTTTTAAACCTAATTTCCTTTTAATTAGTACCAGTTCTTACATATATACATGTTCCACCCCCTCTGTGTGTTTCCCTGCAAAAGCTGCTGATCACCTGGAAGTCTGAAATCGCAGCTGCACATTTTTGTATTTCTTGCAGCCAGTGTTCAGTTGCACACAAGATGGAAATCTCCTTCAGTGTACCATTCAAAACGACCTCTAGCTCACATAGCTTACTGGTTAAGCCCTGTACATTATGATATAGGAGAGTTAAAGAACTGTTCAGTTCTATGAGAGGTATATTTCTTGCCTGGTTAATTCTTTGAAGAGTAGACTCTAGTCTTCTTTTCATTTCTATCTTGATTTTCACCTCCTGAGAGTCCTGGAATTTTTTTTTCTTGGTTGTTTTCTTCTGCAGTGGACTGAGCCATAAAAAATCATTCATGTGTTGTTTAGATGCTAACTTCTGCCTGGTGTTTCATCATGATCTGTTGTTTTTAACTTCTGTCCACTCTGGTACAGTTTCCTCCTCAGTCTTTTTACATGGTGATATTGTCTTCTGTGCTGCTTCCCTGCCATTTGTTCTTTCCACTGAAGGCAAATTAACTGTCAACTTTTTGATTTCTTCTTCTGTTATTTTCTCATACTGTGGTGCAAATTACTGTTAATTTTTTGATTTTGATTAAAGATGACACACTGAATTGCAGCCAGCCTTCTTCAGAAAAGGAAGAAACACACAAGGACATTCACTCAAACAAGCACACCTCTTGCCCACATGGCCACTATATGCTGCGAGAGACGGAGAACTGACACTATCTCAGCTAGTTGTGTCTTGCGGTACAGAAAATGTGGCCAATATTCCCCCATATCTTCCCATCCAGTCTCTGCTAGAGAAGCTCAAATACCATCATTTCAGAGATATTGTTGGTAAATGGTTTTTATCTTTTCTAATTACAACAATGCAGAGTGTCGCATTAAAAAACTCAAGCAGTACACACGATGAAACACCAGAGAATAATCAGTACAGGTGGTGCTATAATAATAGTAGAAAAAATACAGATGAATGGAAAAAAATTTAAAGTGTAGTACAATGCATTATTAGAAATATTCTGCCTGTATGAATTTAGGTTATTTGGACTGCCTCTCTTGCATTTCAAATGTAGATACAGGCAGCTGACTTCAGGGACACCAGTGCATGTCAAATAAGTGAATAAAATCCTCCTTGCTAGGTTCCATTTCACTTCAATAAAAAATACTTAATACTGTTATTAAATATACTATTATTCAGGCACACATATGATACATAACACTCATAATGTTTCACACTTAAAGCCATACATCTTCATCTCCTACATACGAGAGGGTGTGAAAAACAAAATCATGTACAGAGAAAAAAAGTGAATGTTTTTTTTTTCATTTTTTTTTTCATTTCATTTGTCTGCACCTTACCATGCATTCATAATTAATTTCTTTACCAATGGTTATGGTTGATCGGTATTTAATTTTTTTGTTTTTAATAAATTTTAACTTTACGATATCCTGGAGGTCTTTCACCATGCACCTACACAATTGCCCCCACACTGTTTGTTGACATGGTATGGAGACGAACAGTGTTTTTTACATTCGCCAACAGGGGTCGATGCCCTTTATTTGCCAGCTTCTCTTTTATTTGCTGAACCATTAACTCACCTCTGTGACTGTCCTTTCCAGGCAGGTACTTTCCTTGCAGCTCTGAAGCTTTCTAAAGTAATTCCTGTCTTCAAAAAAGGTGATAATAAAGATATGACTAACTACAAGCCTATCTCAATCTCATCCTGCTTCTCTAAAGTATTTGAAAAAAATAATTTGCAAAAAACTGATGGACTCAATTGAAAAAAAAAAAAAGATTTACTAAGTTTAGCTCAACATGGGTTCAGAAGCAACAAATCTACTGAAACTGCAGTATATGATTGCATAAATATGCTATTAGATCTGTCAGATAAAAAACAACCCATAACAGACATACTTCTGGATCTGTCAAAGGCTTTTGACGCTGTTGACCACAAATATTGCTGGAAAAAATACAACTTTATGGTATCAGAGGAATTGCAAACAATTAGATTGCTTCATTCCTAACCAATGAGATGCAGAGAGGCAGCATGAAATACACTAATAGACAAAGCAACTCAATAACCAAAATCCTATCAAGTAATAAAACTGTCAAGGAAGGTGTACCACAAGGCTCAGTATTGGGATCTCTAATTTTCCTCCTGTATATTAATGACTTGGGCCTGAATGTAGATGCACACAAAACAGTAATGTTTGCTGATGACACAACTGTACTCCTCAAAGGGGAGAATACAGAGGCTGTGCAAAAATCTGTGAACTTGGTCACCAAACAATTCAGCAACTGGGCTAAAATCAACAGATTAACTATCAACACCAAAAAGACAGCTTCCATGAACTTTCACACAACACAAAATGCAAATTCCTCTCAGCTACTTGTCACTGCAAATAACCAGCTAATAGATACTGACACTGTTTTTAAATTCCTGGGTCTGTGGGTTCAAGATAACATGAAATGGAATACACATACAGGAAAGGTAAATGCCAGAATTAGTACTGGTTGTTATGCTTTGAGTGTACTGAAATCATGTGCTAGCCTGAAAACATTAACCAGTGTTTACTATGCTTACATACAAGCCCACCTAAAATATGGTGTGATATTTTGGGGAAATTCTACAACTGCCCTGAGCACATTCAAAATCCAGAAGAGAGCAATGAGGATTATTACTGGGAGCAAACCCAGAGACTCCTGCAAACCCATCTTCAGAAAGTTGGAAATCCTTACACTGCCTTGCCCATACATTCTCTAGACTCTAAAATTTTTCATAAACCACATAATGCCAACTGACTCCAGAGTCATAAAAAATAATGAAGTACATAAACACGACACCAGAAAAAACTCAAATCTGCATGTTTTACATACAAACACTCAACTGTGTAAAAAGGGAGCTTTCCACATGGGCCGCCAACTGTTCAACAATCTTCCCACTAGTATTAAGTCCATCGAAGACAACATAAAATTTAGCAAAACAGTGAAGTCATACTTGTTGTGTCACTGTTTTTACTCTATAAATGAATACCTAGAACAGTAATCTTGCTATTTACATTAAATTGAAAAAACTGAGCAATGGAGTGAAGTAAACTTAACCAATCTTTACAATATAATACATTAGGACTCTATATATTAATATATGTTAACAATGTTAACTGATATTTTCCAACATCTGTAACACACTGTGTACCATCAGATCACATGCAATAAATAAATAAATATTTAATGGAATGGATATGCCAGATTATTCTGTGTATGTTAAAGTTCTACAAGAAATTGAAAGATAATATATCTAATATGATCATCCATTACATATCTGAATTTAGTGTGCTGACAATAATGTTCAGTTTGCTTCAGCCTCGTTGCCAGGATTCGTGCTTGTGCACTCACAAATTTGGTGGCTAAACCCTAGTTGCTGATGGTCAACACGTTAGCTGCTACTGTTGCACGTGTGTGCACTCGTTTTCTTAGTACTGATTTCACATTGAGTGTTACACTTTCAACTGAGTACCACATATTGAATTGCCGTGGTGTTTGTCTTCACTCTGGGTGCAGTGGGTGGGTGTTTATTGTTCAAAATTCAATGCTGTGGTAGAATATTTCCATTTTTATGGCCAAGGCGTCATTATTACCCGTCATATTTGCATTTTCAGTGGAGAGAACCCTGGCCAACAGCATCTGTCAACAAGGTAAGAACTGGCTCAAACAACTATAGTTCACTTATTAATGTATCAAGCATTGTGAGCCACAATACTCAGAAATTATTTCATTGCATACGTATGTTAATGTCACCACACTTCACTGTCAACTTTGTTGAAAGACACATATAGCCATCATATACATTGTATAAATTGCTTGTCTTTAAAGTTCATTCCCTCACATACAGTTTAGTTTCCAATGAAAATTCAAATAAATATTGAGTTACAACAATATACATAAAATGATAGCTTGTACCTATGGCTGACATTTTATCCATTGCTTATACTACGAATATAAATTTCTGATGTTTTAAAACGTCATAAATTTTTCATTAACTGGGTTCTGTTACTGCAGTTTGTTAGTTTTAACTTATCTTTGTTCACATCACACATACAAATTAATTACATAACACACTGTTATGGTACATTAGAAGCATATGATACATTTATGCTTCATTTTATAGATAGGCTTTTATCACTTATGGGTGCTCATTTCTTCCTTAGGTAGAGGAGGTAGAAAAACATTTGAAATAGGACTAAACATTACGCATTGCTGGCCTAACTACACTTGATGCTGCCTCCTTTGTTTGGAAGAGGAGAAAGGAAATACTGATCTACTGGTTTAAGGATTTATAAGGAAATGTTACTTGTACATTCATGGACTAGTTGCTAAGGAATTCTTACTTCACAGAAATAATGTATATTGACTAATCATTCACATAGCATGCATTTTTAATGGAATACATTTTGATATGTTTGGAGAAAATATCGTATAGTGCTACTGCGTATCTTATTCCTCCTTTACTTCTTGGATACGGACCAGCTATGTCCAGGGATACTATATGTACAGGACTTTTGGTGAGTACTGGATGTCACTCAGTACATTTTGACACACTGGACTGTTTTGATTTTTGACACATTGCACACTTTCTTAATACCTTTAGGACTCGCCTTCTCAAATTTGGAAAATAAAGAAGTGTTGCAATTTTCTCAGTGTATTTGCCTACTCCATAATGTCCTTATACTTCATGTGTATGTCTTACAAATTTGTTGACATAAGCACTAAGCACTCCGTCTTCAGGCCGCGAGTGGCCCACCGGGACCATCCGACCGCCGTGTCATCCTCAGAGGAGGATGCGGATAGGAGGGGTGTGGGGTCAGCACACCGCTCTCCCAGTTGTTATGATGGTATTCTTGACCGAAGCTGCTACTATTCAGTCGAGTAGCTCCTCAATTGGCATTACAAGTCTGAGTGCACCCCGAAAAATGGCAACAGCGCATGGCGGCAGGATAATTTGCTGACATAATCTTCAGGAATACATATACCACTGATCAGATTTTTCATGTTTTCTATGAAACAAAACGCCCTTGTACTCCTGATACCATTTACTTACCTTTCCACCTTCATCTTGCTTAAGGTTTTGAATGATTTTACTCCATCTGTGATCTCGCTGCTGTATAATTTTCATTTGCTTACAAAACTTATGGTAATCACATTGTTGTGTTGTACCTTGCATTAATAACGTTTTGATTTCCGCATCTTGCTCTGTTAATTCACTAAATTCCTCTAAACCTTGTGGTAACCTAGACAAGGCGTCTTCAATAATTTTCTGACTTCCTTTAATATAAATGACCTCAAAATTGAATTCTTGTAAATATAGACACCACCTGGCTAAACTACAGTGAAAATCTCATTCTGGAAACATCCCCCAGGCTGTGGCTAAGCCATGTCTCCAAAATATCCTTTCTTTCAGGAGTGCTAGTTCTGCAAGGTTTGCAGGAGAGCTTCTGTAAAGTTTGAAAGGTAGGAGACGAGGTACTGGCAGAAGTGAAGCTGTGAGGATGGGGCATGAGTCGTGCTTGGGTAGCTCAGTTGGTAGAGTACTTGCCCGCGAAAGGCAAAGGTCCCGAGTTCGAGTCTTGGTCCGGCACACAGTTTTAATCTGCCAGGAAGTTTTTACAGTGCAATAGTTTACATGTTAGAAGAAATGACAGTGACTGATGGTCACAGTAAACTTTGGTTTTCTTATCCCATAAAAAAATATTTAAACTTTTTAAATGCCCATATTACAGCTAAACTTTACAATTCTCATCCAAAATAAGATCTTTATGGTTCTGATAATGTGTAACCAGCAAAACTGATGACCTTGGGTACTTCTTTACCTTCTTCTTCTTGCACCTTAAACAAGCATGCCACCAACCCCTGAGATGAGGCATCTATGAATAGACAAAAATCCTTGAACATGTCAGTGTGATTAAGAATGTTTGCATTGACTAATGCCTACTTATTGTTATTAATGTCCTCCTGACACTTATACCTCATAACCAAGGCCTATGTTTTCATAACAAGTTGAGTAATGCATCACTATTCATCAGTTGTTGTGGTACGAATTTAGTAAAATAGGATGTTAGTCCTAAAATGGATTTTAGTTGTTTTTTATTCCTTGGAACTGGACAATTGTGTATGGCATTAAGTTTTTTCAGATCAGGTAATATACCTTGTTCTGACACAACATGTCCTAAGAATTTGACTTGCTCCCTACCAAAACTAGACTTTTTTTAAAAAATTAGCTGTTACTCCATAATCTGCAAATCGTTGAAGTGCCTGTTCAATCAGCCTGATATGTTCTCACCAAGTGGGTGTGGGTATTAGCATGTCGTCTACATAAACAGTGGCTTTGCTAAGCAATTCTGGTCCTACAACCTTGTCCAGTCCTGATATAAACACGCCTGCACTAACGTTGAGTCCAAAAGGTAGAACACTGAATTCATAACTTCTGCAACCACAAACAAATGCTATATATTTTTGACTTTCTTCATGGAGCTTTATTTGCCAGTAGGATTCCTTGATATTATAGAATACTGAAATATCTTGTACTGTAAAGCTTTAGAAGCTGTTCATCCAAGATGTCTGGTCTTATATGCACTGGTATGGGTGAAAATGAAGCTCGTATAATTCCCCATTTAATCATATGATTAATCTCTTCCCTTACTGCCTCTTGTTTTGCCATGGAATAGGATATGACATTACACAAAATGTTTCATGTGGACAGACTTCAAATTTATATTCATAGTCTTTGATTACTCCTGACTCCTTACTGAAAACATTTGCATACTTAAATAACAAGTTAGAAAGTTCTTGTCATTGCATATCATTTAGTATCTGTGATTCAATTAGTTTCTGCTCTACCAAATCGTAACTAACCTCAGTGTTTGCTTCTTGTTCAGTATCAAATTTGTTTGTGAAATAAATAGAAAAAAATCTGATCCTTTACATAAAAGTGGCATTTACCATTACTTATGTCAATCTGTGTTTTGTATGTTCTAAACATGTCCATGCCAGTAGGACAATTAACTATAAGTTTGTCAATTATAAGAAAATTGCACTTCACTATAAAAATGTCCAGTCTGTAATGGAATAAGTGCCTGATTTTTAACGAATTTCATCTTATTGCCTGTAGCAGTTTGCACCTTGAAGTTTTGGGCAGGAAATGTTGGGAATTTGCCTCTCTTCTTCAATTCACACAAAAATGTATTTGATATTAGGTTCGTAGCTGAACATGTATCTAAAATTAACTATGTCAATATTAAATATTTTCACCTTAATGATTGCTTGTACTTGTCCTTCTTAGATATTATTTGTTGTATCTAACTAACACTGATGCAGATCATCTTTGATGTTACTTTGTTTGTCAAACCTTATGAAACATGTTTGTAGTTTTGCTTTGCCCCCACTCCCAGAGAGATCAATAGCCTGGGGCTTAACTACAACCAGTTGGTGTTTTCCAACGGCGTAGTGTGGCTTAATTCATTACCTGGAGTAATTCCAATTAGTTGCACTGTGTGGGTACTTCGCCAATTTGTGCCATTGGCTGCTGTGCCATTATTTTGCTGCCCAAACATTAGCTGCAGTACAGCGTAAGGCATGGCATTGTTACCATGCACCAGTCACTGCTGCGGCTGACTGTTTCTGTTTATGTTTGGCATAGGGCCTTGTGATGTCAGATTGTAATTCGCTCATGCATTGAAATTACTTCTGTTGTTTTGAAAATTTCTTTTAAATCATTTGTTCTTTCTGTTTCTGTTACCATACTTGTTACCTCTGGGTATGTAATTTTGCTGTTGTGTTTACCATCCTTGCTGTGTGTTCAGATCAAGTTCTACTGACTGATTTACATAACTATGTTGTTGTTGTGCCTGATTTTCTGTTGCTCTATTGGGTGCACGTCTTTCCTCAAAAGTTGATACAATCAAGCACTGACAGAAAATATTCAGTCTTGTGCTCTGGCATTGTGACTAATTTTTCTCTAAAGTGCGATGGTAAATGACTTTTCCAGATTTTTAAAACGTCTACCTGTGATGTTGGGTTCATCCAGTAGTATGCCTTTTCAGATATTTTTCACAGTATCCATGTAGACTATTGTATTTGCCATTGAATGATGCAGGGTTGAAAACCTCGCATCTGAGTCTTTCTTGCACTGCCTCAGACCAGTATTTGTTGAGGAAAGCTCGTTGAAATTGGATATAAGTGTGCAATGTTCAACCACTTTAGTTGCCCATAAAAGAATGTCACTATGCATATACCCCCTAACAAATCTGCTTTTCTGTGCTTCCATCCAGTTGCATGGAAATAAATGATGAAAAGCACTCATAAATACTACTGGATTTATTCTTTTACCTTCGGTAGTGAATGTAGGAACCTGTCGATGTCTCCAAAAATCTTCCTCTGCAAAAATAGTTGATAGACATGTGGCATTTTCAGTCATATTTATGTAGTTATTGTAGTTACCTGTAATTCTGGTTGGTAATTGCTCAGGTATTGGAGTTGTGGGTATGCTTACATTTTGCACTCTACAACTATCACTGGTACTGCTGTGGGACTCGTGACAATTTGCGGATCAATACCGACAGGTTGTAGTTTGTTCACTGTAGCCTGTGTATTATTTACATGCATATTTTGAGATCCGGTAATACTTTCTTCTAAAAGATCGAGGATCCTATTTTCTGCCGCTTGTAATTTAATGTTTACCTTGTTCACTACTTCATTTTCTTTTTTCTGAATAGCCTTTTTTACTACATCTGTGTATAGCTTACAATCTGTTACTAACTTCTCTGCAATGGTATTACCCTTATCTTCTCTGCAATGGTATTACCCTTACCTAATGTCCCTGTTTCAGCTTGACTGATGATATCACTCAGATTTTCATTGATCTTCTCTCTCCCCTTCTTAGTATATGCTGAGTCAACTTCTAATGTTGCTACCCTTAAAGTAAGCTCTTCTATAGTTAGGGGTACACCTTCATAGTCTTTATTTAGTTTGTTAATGACAGTGGTTGCCTTTTTTAGTGTCGAACACAACTGGTTCTGTGTGGCTTCAGTGTTTGTGTTCACGTCTGTGATTTTCTTTATCTGTTGCTCTACTTCATCATGATGGTCACTGAAAGAATCTACCTTCTGTTTTAAATCCGTAATGTTACAGTTAACTTCAGAAAGTACTTCATGATTTACTTGTTTTTTCATATCATTCAATTTTTCGTTGATTTTAGTGCAAAAATTTTTGTTTAACTCATTGAACCTCTGTGAGACCATGTCTTGCAAATCCTTGAATACTCGTTTTTCTTCTTGTTTCATTGTATTTAGATCTTATGTAACAGTGTCTTGTTGCTGTTTTACCATGTTCATATCTTGTGTCAAATTATCAATTTTGGTATTCATACCTTGTTTCATATCAGTGAAATTTGTGTTGAGACTACCTAATTTCGTGTTTATGTTAGATAATAACTGCCATACCATTGCATCACTTGTACTACTGTGATTGCTGTCTGCTGTACTTTCCAAGTTAATGTTTGTGTTGTGACCAACTGGTGTTTGTAATATGTTGTCAAGTCTCACATTAGAATCGCTCTTCAATGTTTCATTCATGAGCGATATGTTGCTCTGGGAGATGTGTGACATTGTCTCATCAATTGTAAACATTATGTTGTCAAGATTATTCAGCTGTAGATCATCACTATCATTTGTCACAACTGCGAAACTCATCTCTGATCTACTTAAACTTTCTGCAGTTGGCATACATGGTGCCCGAATGCCAATTGTTCGATAGTGCAATTCTATGCCATCTTGAATGATTGCATTTTTGCTATCGCTGTCAACAATGGACATATATTTCTTGGCCATGTTGTATGAATATGCAAAAATAAAAATTTCACAAAAAACATTAATAATTCATATGCTAATTATTACACTTGATAATTGTAATTTATGTGATGTCAAAGCCTATTATGATGTGAAAACTATTGGTTGCATTTCTTTATGTTTTACTCACCATGTGTATCACAGTAAAAAATTCCTGTAAATTTACCGCAATAAAATTGAAGGAAGGGAATAATGAGGTAAAGGTTTCTATGAGGGTTGGAACTTAGATAATGGCAACTATTTATTCACAACCGATAAAAAAGAGTTACATGTTTGCACCTGTTGCTGTCCTTCAAAGTAGTCACCAGCATTGTGTAGAACCCATTGCCAGCAATGTGGAAGGCATAGTATACTGTTAGCTAGATAAGATTTCGATTACTGAACTGAATGGTTGGTTAATGTACTTCAAAGTGACTTTCTGTATGAGATTGCTTATAAAATTCATTCTGTTCACCAAGAAGCCTATCACATCCTTCCCTATTTGTAGCATGTATTTTGAGTGGTCTCAAAACGTGCAAATAAACTCCCTTATTTTCATCAATACTCATCATTTTGTGTTTTTAGAGTCCAAATTTATGCTAATGGCCATCATATCAATGGTTTATCATAATCTCCAAATGCACTTTATAAAGACCTAAGGTAGGAAACCCCCCATGAACCATGGACCCTGCCAATGGTGGGGAGGCTTGCGTGCCTCAGCGATAGAGACAGCCATATCGTAGGTGCAACCTCAATGGAGTATCTGTTGAGAGGCAGCATCCTTTTTGGTAGTTGCAGTGGTACCAGTCTGGATGATTGACTGATCTAGCCTTGTAACATTAACCAAAACGGCCTTGTTGCAGTGATACTGCAAACAGCTGAAAGCAAGGGGAACCTACAGCCGTAATTTTTCCTGAGGGCATGCAACTTTACTGTATGGTTAAATGATGATGGTATCCTCTTGCATAAAATATTACAGAGGTAACTCGGAGATGAAGAGGCTTGCACAGGATAGAGTAGTATGGAGAGCTGCATCAAACCAGTCTTCAGGCTGAAGACCACAAGAACAACAGCAACGTAGAAAATTTCTTCTTAGCAGTTATGATGGTCAATTAGTCCCATTTTAGTGTTTTCAAATATTCTGAATGTAAATTTTACATTCAACTTGAACATTTGCTGAATTTCTTCTGAAATTCTATCATTGTATCTCATATAAATGTTTTTTATCTGTTACAACGTTGTGGAGAGCATCCAGATGAGGACACCCATGACCAAATGACTGAGGCAGTAAATGTGAAGTATATACACTTTGTGTGGTAGCAATAAACGAAAAGATGTGGGCAGATACAACAAAAGCTCTGACCAGACTGGAGGCAAAGATAGTCCTGCAGTAGGCAGCCATGCTGCTGACTAAAGAATTTTTCTATATTAGTTGAACTAATTGGTGATGATGTGTCACACCACAGAGCACTTACCTCCCCCCTCCCCCCCCCCCCCCCCCCCCCAGAAATGCAGATCACTGTGGTTGGGGAGTTCACTATTCTGGATTAAATCTCACTTTGGCACATAAAGGGGTGAATTATGCTGCCACAAAAATCTTTGGTCATTTGCCAAATAGAATTAAAAGAATTTCTGAATGACAACTCCTTTTACTCAATAGATGAATTCTTAGATATGAAGTAGTAACTGTAAAAAAATAAAAAACAAAAATAAATCAATTAATTAACTAATTTGTGTAAAGAAAACTTATGTTATCAATATAATAGAAGGAAACATTCCACGTGGGAAAAATTATATATAAAAACAAAGATGAGGTGACTTACCGAACGAAAGCGCTGGCAGGTTGATAGACACACAAACAAACACAACATACACACAAAATTCAAGCTTTTGCAACAAACTGTTGCCTCATCAGGAAAGTGTGTCTATCGACCTGCCAGCGCTTTCGTTCGGTAAGTCACCTCATCTTTGTTTTTATATAGAAAACTTATGTTAAAGTGACATGTTCCACGTCATTACGAAATGTCATATCTACATCTACATCTACATTTATACTCCGCAAGCCACCCAACGGTGTATGGCGGAGGGCACTTTCCGTGCCACTGTCATTACCTCCCTTTCCTGTTCCAGTCGCGTATGGTTCGCGGGAAGAACGACTGTCTGAAAGCCTCCGTGCGCGCTCTAATCTCTCTAATTTTACATTCGTGATCTCCTCAGGAGGTATAAGTAGGGGGAAGCAATATATTCGATACCTCATCCAGAAACGCACCCTCTCGAAACCTGGCGAGCAAGCTACACCGCGATGCAGAGCGCCTCTCTTGCAGAGTCTGCCACTTGAGTTTATTAAACATCTCCGTAACGCTATCACGGTTACCAAATAACCCTGTGACGAAACGCGCCGCTCTTCTTTGGATCTTCTCTATCTCCTCCGTCAAACCGATCTGGTACGGATCCCACACTGATGAGCAATACTCAAGTATAGGTCGAACGAGTGTTTTGTAAGCCACCTCCTTTGTTGATGGACTACATTTTCTAAGCACTCTCCCAATGAATCTCAACCTGGTACCCGCCTTACCAACAATTAATTTTATGTGATCATTCCACTTCAAATCGTTCCGCACGCATACTCCCAGATATTTTACAGAAGTAACTGGTACCAGTGTTTGTTCCGCTATCATATAATCATACAATAAAGGATCCTTCTTTCTATGTATTCGCAATACATTACATTTGTCTATGTTAAGGGTCAGTTGCCATTCCCTGCACCAAGTGCCTATCCGCTGCAGATCTTCCTGCATTTCGCTACAATTTTCTAATGCTGCAACTTCTCTGTATACTACAGCATCATCCGCGAAAAGCCGCATGGAACTTCCGACACTATCTACTAGGTCATTTATATATATTGTGAAAAGCAATGGTCCCATAACACTCCTCTGTGGCACGCCAGAGGTTACTTTAACGTCTGTAGACGTTTCTCCATTGATAACAACATGCTGTGTTCTGTTTGCTAAGAACTCTTCAATCCAGCCACACAGCTGGTCTGATATTCCATAGGCTCTTACTTTGTTTATCAGGCGACAGTGCGGAACTGTATTGAATGCCTTCCGGAAGTCAAGAAAAATAGCATCTACCTGGGAGCCTGTATGTAATATTTTCTGGGTCTCATGAACAAATAAAGCGAGTTGGGTCTCACACGATCGCTGTTTCCGGAATCCATGTTGATTCCTACATAGTAGATTCTGGGTTTCCAAAAACGACATGATACTCGAGCAAAAAACATGTTCTAAAATTCTACAACAGATCGACGTCAGAGATATAGGTCTATAGTTTTGCGCATCTGCTCGATGACCCTTCTTGAAGACTGGGACTATCTGTGCTCTTTTCCAATCATTTGGAACCCTCCGTTCCTCTAGAGACTTGCGGTACACGGCTGTTAGAAGGGGGGCAAGTTCTTTCGCGTACTCTGTGTAGAATCGAACTGGTATCCCGTCAGGTCCAGTGGACTTTCCTCAATTGAGTGATTCCAGTTGCTTTTCTATTCCTTGGACACTTATTTCGATGTCAGCCATTTTTTCGTTTGTGCGAGGATTTAGAGAAGGAACTGCAGTGCGGTCTTCCTCTGTGAAACAGCTTTGGAAAAAGGTGTTTAGTATTTCAGCTTTACGCGTGTCATCCTCTGTTTCAATGCCATCATCATCCCGGAGTGTCTGGATATGCTGTTTCGAGCCACTTACTGATTTAACGTAAGACCAGAACTTCCTAGGATTTTCTGTCAAGTTGGTACATAGAATTTTACTTTCGAATTCACTGAACGCTTCACGCAAAGCCCTCCTTACGCTAACTTTGACAACGTTTAGCTTCTGTTTGTCTGAGAGGTTTTGGCTGTGTTTAAACTTGGAGTGGAGCTCTCTTTGCTTTCGCAGTAGTTTCCTAACTTTGTTGTTGTACCACGGTGGGTTTTTCCCGTCCCTCACAGTTTTACTCGGCACGTACCTGTCTAAAACACATTTTACGATTGCCTTGAACTTTTTCCATAAACACTCAACATTGTCAGTGTCGGAGCAGAAATTTTCGTTTTGATCTGTTAGGTAGTCTGAAATCTGCCTTCTATTACTCTTGCTAAACAGATAAAGCTTCCTCCCTTTTTTTATATTCCTATTAACTTCCATATTCAGGGATGCTGCAACGACCTTATGATCACTGATTCCCTGTTCTGTACATACAGAGTCGAAAAGTTTGGGTCTGTTTGTTATCAGTAGGTCCAAGATGTTATCTCCACGAGTCGGTTCTCTGTTTAATTGCTCGAGGTAATTTTCGGATAGTGCACTCAGTATAATGTCACTCGATGCTCTGTCCCTACCACCCGCTAAACATCTGAGTGTCCCAGTCTATATCTGGTAAATTGAAATCTCCACCTAAGACTATAACCTGCTGAGAAAATTTATGTGAAATGTATTCCAAATTTTCTCTCAGTTGTTCTGCCACTAATGCTGCTGAGTCGGGAGGTCGGTAAAAGGAGCCAATTATTAACCTAGTTCGGTTGTTGAGTGTAACCTCCACTCATAATAATTCACAGGAACTATCCACTTCTACTTCACTACAGGATAAACTACTACTAACAGCGACGAACACGCCACCACCGGTTGCATGCAATCTATCCTTTCTAAACACCGTCTGTACCTTTGTAAAAATTTCGGCAGAATTTATCTCTGGCTTAAGCCAGCTTTCTGTACCTATAACGATTTCAGCTTCGGTGCATTCTATCAGCGCTTGAAGTTCTGGTACTTTACCAACGCAGCTTCGACAGTTGACAATTACAATACCGATTGCTCCTTGGTCCCCGCATGTCCTGACTTTGCCCCACACCCGTTGAGGCTGTTGCCCTTTCTGTACTTGCCCAAGGCCACCTAACCTAAAAAACTGCCCAGCCCACGCCACACAACCCCTGCTACCCGTGTAGCCACTTGTTGCGTGTAGTGGACTCCTGACCTATCCAGCAGAACCCGAATCCCCACCACCCTATGGCGCAAGTCGAGGAATCTGCAGCCCACACGGTCGCAGAACCGTCTCAGCCTCTGATTCAGACCCTCCACTCGGCTCTGTACCAAAGGTCCGCAGTCAGTCCTGTCGACGATGCTGCAGGTGGTGAGCTCTGCTTTCATCCTGCTAGCGAGACTGGCAGTCTTCACCAAATCAGATAGCCGCCGGAAGCCAGAGAGGATTTCCTCCGATCCATAGCGACACACATCATTGGTGCCGACATGAGCGACCACCTGCAGATGGGTGCACCCTGTACCCTTCATGGCATCCAGAAGGACCCTTTCCACATCTGGAATGACTCCCCCCGGTATGCACACGGAGTGCACATTGGTTTTCTTCCCCTCTCTTGCTGCCATTTCCCTAAGGGGCCCCATTACGTGCCTGATGTTGGAGCTCCCAACTACCAGTAAGCCCACCCTCTGCGCCTGCCCGGATCTTGCAGACTGAGGGGCAACCTCTGGAACAGGACAAGCAGCCATGTCAGGCCGAAGATCAGTATCAGCCTGAAACCGGTTCGTCAGACAAACTGGAGAGGCTTTCCGTTCAGCCCTCCGGAATGTCTTTCGCCCCCTGCCACACCTTGAGACGACCTCCCACTCTACCACAGGTGAGGGATCAGCCTCAATGCGGGCAGTATCCCGGGCAACCACAGTCGTAGTCCGATCAGGGGATGCGTGGGACGAGCTGGCCGTCCCCGACAAACCCCCATCCGGACCCCCACAGTGATGCCCATTGGCAACAGCCTCAAGCTGTGTGACCGAAGCCAACACTGCCTGAAGCTGGGAGCGAAGGGATGCCAACTCAGCCTGCATCCGAACACAGCAGTTGCAGTCCCTATCCATGGTAAAAACTGTTTAGCAAAGAACGTCTGAACTAATCTACAGAGAGCGCAAACAAATCGACAAAATTTAAACGGTTATTGAAATACAAGATTGCCTAGTAAATGCAGTAATGCTGCTACTTGTGCATTGCTGACACTGCTCGGCGGCGGAAGGAGACTACGCGAATTTACACTATTCAGGTACTAAATCGCGACGCTACACTCTCAAATACTATGATACGCCCAAAATTTATGAATTAAACAATGCAAGTACCAAAAACACGCAAAGAAATTAAGAATTAAACTATGTAACAAAAGAGTGAGCTAGGAGTATACGACTTGCTGCTGCAGATGCTTATCCAACGGCGGCAGGGAGCACACTGACTGTGACCAACCGACACTGGCCGTTCAAAACAAAAACAGAAGACAAACGACTATGCGAATTTACACTATTCAGGTACTAAAACGCGATGCTACAACTCTCAAATACTATAACACGCCCGAAATTTATGAATTAAACAATGCAAGTACCAAAAACACGCAAAGAAATTAAGAATTAAACTATGTAACAAATGAGTGAGCTAGGAGTATACGACTTGCTGCTGCAGCTGCTTATCCAACGGCGGCAGGGGTCATATTCATGATTAATGGAAGAAGGATAAATGTAATGTAATGACAGATGATGCTGTTGTTGACCACCTATTCACAGAGATGTGCATGACCAGCCATGTTGTGGCTGGCTGCCAAAGCAGGGCATAACTGGACCATTTCTTGGTGTTTTGATTGGATGGGGTAAAGCATGATTGCTGCTGGTCAGTAGAGATGAATTATGTGAGGTCAGTCAATGTGATTGTCTGTTCATCCATATCAGGTTGTTGATCAGCACTGGAGTTAAGCTGCAGGAGGGTTAAGAGGTGCAGGTGATGGTGACAGTGACATCATGGATGCACATGTATCCTGATCCATTTACAAGTGCTGAAGTTCTGATAGTTTCTTAGCACCTGTGACAGTGAGTGTTCTATTGCTAGTTTCTCCATGTGCTCTGCAACTGTTTAATTAATTAAAAGGCAGGCCCAATTGCTCTGTGGAACTTTATTGCATCCACCAACAGTTGAGAATGGTTTAACCATTCTCAAGTGAATCTGAAACTGCCATATATATAATAGACAGATACGCGTATGTGGTTGTAAATGAAAAAAAGAAGAGAAAGAAAAAAGACAGTGCCCTCATATGTTAGTGTACAGACAGACTAAAAAACTTAGAGTAGCAAAGTAATATCTGAAAGCGATAAGTACAAGTCTGAAAGCCACTCACATATAGCTTTTGGCCACAGTTGACGTCAGCAAACACACACACACACACACACACACACACACACACACACACACACACAAGCACACCTCATGCACACTCGACTGACAACTGCAGTATCTTGGGCCGGAGATGCTGGAGTTGGCAGTCATGTGCGCACGAGGTGTGCTTGCTTTTTCTTTTCATTTCTTTTCTTTTTTTTCTTTTGTGTGTGTGTGTGTGTGTGTGTGTGTGTGTGTGTGTGTGTGTGTGTGTGTGTGTGTGTGTGTCTTTACTGATGAAGTCTGTGGCCAAAAGCCATATGTGAGCATCTTTTAATCATACCTGTCTGCAACTTGGCATGTCTTCTTTATGGTAAATAGCAATCTATCTTTTCCTACATTATTGATATTCCTACCTGGAGTTTCCACTGTTTGATCAGTAAAAGTCTGGTACATTTAAAATCTTGCTTGTCTAACAATGTAATGTTAATATCATAATCTCCAGACTTTATAATTAATTACATTAAATTTTTTTATGTTTACAGAGATTTATGTTTTGACATATTTGAAGTACATACCAAAGAAAATAGTAAATTTGGCAGTTTACTAATACTGCAAGCATTTGTATGATAGTTGCAAATTAGTATGAGAAAATGGACTTAATAGGGTTTTGCAGAGCAGCCTTTTCAATAATTAAGTAATGATTCTGCCTTCCGAAACCTGAGAAGTGATAATGTCTGGGTGGTATCCTGCAGGAGTTTCTTGTTGCATTCAATAATGTCATATGGAATAATGTTCTAGGGTAACTCATTTTTAAAAAGAAAGTCTTCATCGCTCAAAAGCATACTGTAAAAATAATATGTCAACCTCAACCATGATCACCTTGAAGTCGTCTGTTTAAGGAGTTGGACTTTCTGACTACTGCTTCATAGTATATTTATTCCTTCAAGAAGTTTGTTGTAAGTACTCCACTACAATTCAAAAGGAGCAATGATTTACATAATTACAATATCAGAAGGAAAAATGTTATTCATTACTCCACATTAAGGTTGCCTTTACCTCAAAAAGGGGTGCACAATGCTGCAACATGTGGAGGCAGTCAATTCAGTTTGAGTCGATCACTGCCTCTAGGAGGATAAACTTCTTTGACTTGTTTTTCATTGACTGTGCTTGTCAGCCCTGTTTTTTATGTCATTCTTGTTGTGAGCTTTGTGTAAAGACATCATTAATAAAGTGTATATATTCAGAAGTTTGTGTCTAGTACTTCCTACCACAACGTAGTATTGGAATACCCACTGTGGTGAGCCAATTATTGTGCATTTCTGCATCATGTTGACGTTCCTCAATGATTATTGCCATTTGTTGTGAACAGTATTTCCCATGAAGAGTGCCTTCTCATTGTATCACACATTGTACATCAGACACCAACCTCTACACTGGAGTGCAGCACAGAGTCCTCTGCAAGTATGTCAAACACCACTTTCTGTATATCCTTCATGTCCCCTTGTTGGGTTCTGCTGGCAATTCCCACATCATTGGCAATCATCTTGGACACTTCAAAATATAGCACAATGAATGCCCAGCTTGAGCAAGTGGCAATCACATAGGAGACAGGCATCTTGTCCCTGCATCAAACTGCAGCACACAAGCATGTACCTCTCCCATATTTTCAGCCTCTTGGAACTGCTGCCCCCCCCCCCCCCCCCCCCACTTGGTTTGAGTGTTCCAGACTTTCCCATGACATAATGTCCATGGCCATTCCTACTTTGCCAGGCATGTCATTCACTTTCCCATTCATGTCATCTACACCTACTGCATCTGATGTGATGTGTGAAGTCCTGGTGTGACCCCCCGCCCCCCCCCCCCCCACTACAGACTAGATGTTGGGCTCTATACCATTGTCACATGCTGCCATCATTCCATCTGGCATACTGTCCTTGTCTAATATATGGTTTTGTGTTCTGGAGCTGGCTCAGGCCACCCCTCCTAGCTGCTTCTCTATGCTGCCTCTTCTCAACCAAAGATAGCCCCCTAACTTTGTTTGCCCTGGTGGACTCTATTCTGGATGTTACTAGTATCATCAGTGATGATGCATCCTTTGTATGCCTCACTGGACATTTACATGCCACCTGGAATTTATCAGCAATATTGTTGGTGGAACTTATCAGCAATATCATCCTGACCCTGCCTCTTTCCCCAGATACGTTAATGAGAGGGAGATCATTGTTGAGCATCTTTCTCATTCATCAGAGGAGGTGTTTCATCGTGTAACTCATGTGGAACAAATCAGCGATGGGACACCCTCACAATTCTTAAATACCTACATACCCTTGTTGATCCTAACATCCTGTCAGGCATTGCCTTTTGGATCATCAAGCTTCCATACAACATCCAGCTACAGTGCTTACCTTTGTCTACAGAACCACTGGCCACCACCAGCACATCTATCCTGTAAGATTGGGTTTGGCTTCCTACACAGGCAGTCGTGCTTCACATACAGTTACCCCCTCCTTATCACCCATGTGGAGAAGGTCACACGAGATCTGGTGCATCACACATTGGAGCAGTGCAACCGCCTAGCAGCTGGCTGCATTACCAGCCCCCCCCCACTCCCCCTCCCCCCCCCCCCCCCACCCCATCCCACTCTTCAGAATGTTTTACTCTTGATGGCTCCCACTGCAGCATGGTGGTGGATGTCGGAACTTCATGTCCTGCTCCCTACCCCACCTAACTGTTTTGTTGATTCCATGTGAACTTTGGGGACACCAATCAAAACGGCTGCCTCCTGTGTGTGATGAAAAACTTTCCGTGCAGGCCACAGTGCTGCTCCTCCAGAGCACCACCATAAAAATCATGTCATCATCCAACAAACACTTTGCATCTGGACACCTCACATGCTCAATAGTTTAACCAACACACTACCTGATTGACAACGGTGGAGATGCAAGCATAATCCCGCCAGCTCTCACTTTATTGAGCATCCTACCCCTATCTGGTACACTTCATGCAGCTAGTAGTTCAGACATCAAACTCCACAGCACAGCCATGCTATAGATTCAGCTCACCCCTGATTTTCAGTTCCCATGGACTTTCCACATGGTGGACATAAAAGAACTTGCCCTTGGAATTGTCTTACTCAAGCACTTTGACCTCTCACCAGACGCCTAGTGTGCTGCGCTGTTGTATCATACTTCTGGCACATGCATACTCGGTTCCTTTGCTTCTCTGCCCCACATCTCACTATGACATGCTTGTCCATCCATTATTCGAGTGTTTGCTTCTGACAGTACTCAGTTCAATAACTCCCTCATCGAGCTCTTACTCCAACATCATGACGTCAATACTCTTCACGCAAACAACATGCTCCAATGGTGTCAAAATTATTCATGATAAAACTCAACTTTGCCACCCTAGCACCACCTTTCTTGGTCATGAAGTTACCACTGAGGGCATTCGCCTGACTTCCAATTGTGTCATCTTCATCTCCGACCTACTGGTACCTGAAACCTACTGTGATCTTCACAGGTTTCAAGGTATGGTAAACTTTTCCAGGCAACTGACTTGAGCCCTCTCATGGAGGCTTTAGCAAGGAAGAACCCAGATTGCATAGAGTGAACTGATCTGATGTTGTGTTACAAGCTTTCAAAAATCTCAAGGTCATGTTCTCCAATGCGATCACACTCGCACACCCCATAGTCACTGTGCAGATCTCTATTTCCACAAATGCTAGTGACTCTTTAGCAATACATAGGAGACATCTCACAGCCTCTTTGCTTTTTCTCCAAGGAACTGTCCTCCTCCCATCTCAAATGGTCTGCTTTCAACAGAGAGTTATACACTATTTACGAGGAAGTGAAATATTTTTGAGAAGACACTGAAGGTTGCGAGGTTACCATCTTTACAGACCACTCCCATATGTGACGTCTCACAGCCTCTTTGCTTTTTCTCCAAGAAACTGTCCTCCTCCCATCTCAAATGGTCTGCTTTCAACAGAGAGTTATATGCTATTTACGAGGCAGTGAAATACTTTTGAGAAGACACTGAAGGTTGCGAGGTTAACATCTTTACAGACCACTGCTCCCTCACAGATGCATTACATAACCCTGCTGCTGACCTCCCCCTTCATTGTTTTTGACATATGGTCCTCATCTTAATATACTACACATGCCCATTACACAAGAGGTGCTGACAATATTGTCACAGGCAACATGTCAAGAGTGAACTCCATTACTCTGCCCCTTGACCTGGATAAGCTGGCTCACTAGCAGCAACAAGATCAAAATGTACAAAACTTGTTACAAGACTCATCTATGTCCCTTATAGGGGAATCCTGACTCCTCCATGGATTGTCTACTCTGGTGTCATGTGACACTTCTACTGGCGTCCCACATACCGTAGCTCATTCTGCCCTACGATGCACAGTCTTTAACACCACTCAGGACCTGGCCCACACAGGCATCAATGTCACCATGTGCCTGCTTACTGAGCACATTGTTAGGCCAAACAAAAGATAACGCTGTGGTTAACAATAATTTTAGGAGTGTTCAAAAAGTCTCTCTGCAGTGCTGTATGATTGTTAGGAGTGCTGTATGATTGTAAGCCGCGCATGCTGTATGAATGTTCACCCGGGCTACTTCCCTTCAAAGTGGACTCTCCCAACATTCCACTGTTTTGTTTATCTCAGCCAGCATCAGTAGTATCATTAGTGTGTGCCGTTACATGTTGATGTGAACATTTAAGTTTAGTTCCTTTGTTTGTTTGTTTCATTTTTATTCAGTGACAGATGCACCAAGAAGTGGTCATCCTAGCGTGTTGTCTGAGGATAAGCAACTCAGTATTTCTGATAAAATGTCCATGAGTCTGAACAAGTTAGTAAGAAAACTCGCCCAGGAAATCAATGTTAGTGTCAGAATGGCCCTCACACCTGTAAGGAAAAAATTAGAACTTTTCCCATACCAAGTGACAGTCATGCAAGAACTGAAAAATACTGATCCTGGCAAGAGACTGCATTATTGTCAATGATTCAAAAACTTCATTCAACAAAATGGAAGGGATATTCTTAATGAAACGTTTTTTGCTGATGAGGCATGGTTTCATTTATCTGGGTACATGAACTCACAAAATTCTTGTATGTGGAGTTCTGAAAATCCATTGTGTATTTATGAGGAACCACTTCATTCTGTGAAAATAGCAGTTTGGATTGTAATTTCTAGAAGTCGGATCATGAGTCCCATATTTTTCAATGAAACAATAAATGCACAATGATACTGCAATGATATTCTGTACCCATTCATAGGAGAACCTGTGTTAAGTGAAATACTGAACGGTTATTTTCAACAAGATGGTGCAACTGCACATACAGCTCACTTTTAAATGTCACTGCTTGCTGATGTTTTTGGTGATCACATAATTTCACAGGAACTTTGGCCTCCACTATTGCCTGACCTAACACCATCTGACTTTTTCTTCTGGGGTGCAGCGAAAGCAACTGTCTATACAAACCGTCCAAAATTCATCGATGAATTGAAAACTGCAATATCCACTTTCACTGTTTCTGTTACAGAAGAAATGTTACAGCTTGTGTTTTGAAACATGATTAGACAAATTGGATTGTGTATTCAATGACCAGAGGGGGGTGGGGGGGGGCACCTTCAACATTTAATGAAAAAATTTGTAAGTGAAAATGAATAATCAATAAATTAATAACTTGTATTTCACTGAGTTTCATTTCGGTATATTCACTGCGGCGTATGACACACGTGGCTAACAACCATATGGCATTGTGGAGAGACTTTTTTTTAACATCCCATGTAATAACAAAATACAAACTGCAACATTTAAGGCTGAATAGTCTATTACTATGGCACACAAAGATGAAAACACATTCATCAGGTCAAATATTATTCAAAATTTGGTTACACTCTTCCCCTGAACAAAAAGCTGTAGAAAGGCCTGCTTTTGTAAGATGTAGAGTACTTATGGTTAGTAAAGTTACCGTATCTTACACATTACCATTACTCAGTTTCATACATATTTTAAGGTATAGAGAGTTCCAAAAATTCTGCACTAAATGTATGCATTTTTGAGGTCTTGTACCTTAAAAGAGGCATCTTCACTTTTTTTGTTTTTACCTGACAATTGAAAGAGCTCATTGTTATGCAGGGATATGTATTATGGTTAATGGGAATCCCTTGGGAATATTTTTCAAAGAATAACCCAGAGTAATGCCTACCGAAACGCTTTTCAACAATCAAAATTTAGCTCAGTGTGGGGGTGGAACATAATTCTGTGCTGGTCCTGGGTGGCTTCAATCAGGTTTTGAAACTTAGCATCCCAACTGCCAAGGGGCCAAGCCCAACTTGTAGAAAATCCAGTCCTGACTGGGACATTTTGCTCATGTTCCCAAACATACAGTAGGATGTGTTGAACTGAGTATCAGATACCTCTGGTGGGTACCTCAGTGGCTCCTCTAACCTGTCTGACTACTACACAACAAGAACTAATTATTATAACAGATTAAACTCCCAACATTTTGAACAACAGCATCTTATCATCTTAAAAACAGTACTGGCATCCTGGTGAGACAATAGCATGTGCAGGCAGAGTTGTCAAAATATGTTGCTCAGGAATCCAGCATTGATCTTCACCCAGTGTCCAGTGGAAAGAACTTGTGGTCCACAAGGATGCATAAAATTCATCCACTTTTCCATTTGTCAGTGTACATGCAAGCAACATCCTGTCTGGCTGTAGATTCACAGATTAATTCTGTGCAAGCTTAACACTGGTATCAGAAAGCGGCACTAGGAATGAGTCACCTGAAACTCTGCTAAGTTGAATCCTATGCAAATCAACAGAAATGGACTTATGGTTTTTCTTTTGTTCCTGGAATAGTGGAAATGAGTGCAAACCATTCTTCTTTAGCAGGTTCAGCACATTCATTTTCTAATTTTTCTGGTTCTAGGCGCTTCAGTCCGGAACCGTGCTGCTGCTACGGTTGCAGGTTCAAATCCTGCCTTGGGCATGGATGTGTGTGAAGTCCTTAGATTAGTTAGGTTCAAGTAGTTCTAAGTCTAGGGGACTATTGACCTTAGATGTTAAGTCCCATAGTGCTTAGAGCCATCTGAACCATCTAATTTTTCAACACACAGAAATATGATATTCCTCAAATCATCATTACAAAATTTGTACACAAATGGATGTGCCATACCTAGCTCTAAAAAGAAATCATAAGCTTTTGTAACCCAATGATTCTTTTCAACAAACTGCATCACTACAGGAGGAAAAGTTGCCTGTTTATTTGCCCAGTGAGAACCCCAAACTGCATCCTGAATGACAAATTAATAGTTTTCAGCAAAATTCATCAATGCCATCAATTCACTGGGTTTCAGGTTTTCTTTCATCATTTTTAGGTACTGAGTTAAGCGATATGAGACTGTTGTGCAGAGCACAAAAGGCACATAAAAAATTTAGAAGCTGAGAAATCAGCAACTGCTGAACACAGTCTGACTAATAAACAGAGAATAATCTGTGATATCATACAATCTTGTCCCAGTATGTAAATACTGGGATTCTCTTATTAAAGAAACTGTGTAAACTAGAATGTGTAAGAACAGTATCAATTAGAACAGTGCTACAATCTTAGTTGTGCATGGAATCAAGCTCTCAACATTCAAGAGAGAGAGTGAAATGCGCTGAACTGTTTATATTCCTACAAGAGTACTGGCACAACTAGTGCAGACACGGCATTATGAACACTAATAAATGACTAGCTCTTTGTGGGCTATAAATAGTCACCCCTGCAGAATCTATTACAGTCAGTTGTTCCTGAGAAAGACAGGAGATTCCATTGAAAGCTAGAAATTATACCAATTTTTGATTTGACAAGGTGAATCAAGAATGTTTTATACACTGAGTTTGGTGCTTTGACACCAAACAGGGAAATGAAAGATCTACAGTTCATTCTGGCAATTTGTCAACAAAATCTTCATGTGGCAGCTGCTGCATAATCGTTTTGAATCCACTGCTTAAATTCAATGATTACCTGAAGATCTACATCCCAACTAAAACCCACTAAAAATTTGTAATCTTATTGAAAAATGCATGACATCAGTTTAACATTTTGATGGAAGCTGAATACACAAACTGGAAGTATTCACTGGGAAAATTATTAATAATAAGCTTCCCCCAGAAATTAAGTCAATAAATGACCTGCAAATATCATATCAGCTGCTAAGGCATATTTGACTCATCATTGCTTCTATAGCCTGCACAGGATCCTTCAGAAAGTAGTCCCTGCACTAAATATTTGGGTCTGTACCTTAGTGAAATATTATATAAATGTTGGAATGTTTTGTGACTTATTATCCTACTGGGAGTGATAGGAACGGGCCATTGAAACAGCCCAATAGTTGATCTGCAGCGCTCGTATTTTACTGGCTTTTCCTACCTTCTTACATTTACTGTTGGCCATTATACAATGTCAATGCTGCAAGGGTCATGATACACAATGCCCCTGAACTGTGAACCAGTTTCCCACCTATGGGTTTTGGTCCACAGCATGGATGATGCTGAAAGAGAATTGTTCTTCCATTTAATAGAATAATGCAACCAGATAACTTTTTCTAATTGATCGACTACATAGGCATAAAATTCTGGCTAGATGTTTGCCAGATCTCTTTTGATGATTTTGAAGGCGTGATTTACAGATTTAAACTTGCAATTTGTAATTCTAGTAATTTACGTTGTGTCTGCACTTATTTCTACAGTTTAGTGTTGTAATGCTGTAGTTTTGACTTTGTATCATTTGTCTTGGGACAGGATGTTCCACAGATTTGAAAATATGAATGGCATGTCCTCATATATGTGTAGATTATGACTTGTATACTAGATATTTTTCTAGTGTTTTCTGTAACATGTTATGTATCAGATACATCTATACATTTGTATTCTATCTTTTGGCATCATTTTGTACACTGTTTGGCAAACCTTATAACAGGTCACAAAATATTGTAAACACATTGTTTCCGTATTCTGTGATGGGGATATTGTAAAGGGACATCCTCCTCTAACAACAGTAGTAGCCGATACCAATAATATTTTTCAAATTTTGGAAAGGTTAGTATTATCTCAGCAGATTTTTCTGAAGAATTTAATATATTTTAAACATAATATGTTATATTTGAACGTAAAATTTATGCAAAGGAATTACTTTATTTTTGCTGTTATTAATTGCACAATCTAGTACTGTTTATTATGTTTATTTCTGGATTCATTTATGAAATAATAATCTAAACTAATAGCAATTCATTTGTCAAGAACAATTTAAACCCTTTAGAGTATTGTTATTGCCACAGAGTGAGGTATTAGTAAGCATACCTCTGATGTTATCAGATGTATTTTTGTATTTTGGATGAACAATATAATTTTGGCTTTGTTAGTGTGAAAATTCAAAAGACAATGTGATACAGTAAAATGTGAGACAGTAAATTATAGTAAAAACAAAAATTCTGCAATTACATTCTTCAACGTTATGTAGATCAATTTGAACTCAAGATCCTAAAATGTGAGAATTTCAGCTTCAAGAATTGGACCCCTAGACATGAAGAACTGTACCCAACTCTGCAAGTAAGTAAAATGTTTATTGTAAATCTTACTCTTGAATCTTCTGAAGAGATTTTACCATAGTGTACAGTAGCAACAACAGAGAACAGAGGGGTATATTACAACTGATTTGGGAAGCACAATTTGTGAATCAAGTAATCTTAGAGACTGCTGTCGCAGACTGTGAATACTTCAGGCTATATTGAGTCATCAGTGTCAGAAACTATCTACAAGTTCCTTAATACCATATGTTTCTGTACACCTTTGGTGTACTTTTCTTTTCAGTAACATATTTTATGAACCATGGACCTTACTGTAGGTGGGGAAGTTTGCATGCCTTAGCGATACAGATAGCCATACTGTAGGTGCTACCACAATGGAGGGGTATCTGCTGAGAGGCCAGACAAACACGTGGTTCCTGAAGAGGGGCATCAGCCTTTTCAGTGGTGGTAGGGACAACAGTCTGGATGATCGACTGATCTGGCCTTGTAACATTACCCAAAACGGCCTTGCTGTGTTGCTACTGTGAATGACTGGAGGTAAAATTCTATTTAACTGCTCTTCCAGGTCCTTTGGTGTCTCTGGCAGAATTACAATGTCATCAGCAAACCTCAAAGTTTTTATTTCTTCACCAAGGATTTTAATTCCTACTCCTAATTTTTCTTTTGTTTCCTTTACTGCTTGCTCAATTGTTCATCCAAAATACAAAAATTGAATAACTTCGGGGACAGGCTATAGCCCTGTTTCACTCCCTTCCCAACCACTGCTTCCTGCTCGTGCCCCTCGACTCTTATAACTCCTATCTGGTTTCTGTACAAATTGTAAAAATTGCTCCCTGTAGTTTACCTTCAGAATTTGAAACAGAGTATTTCATTCAACATTGTCAAAAGCTTTCTCTAAGTCTACAAATGCTAGAAATATAGGTTTGCCTTTTCTTAATCTATCTTCTAAGGTACGTCATAGGGCCAGTATTGTCTCACATGTTCCAATATTTCTATGGAATACAAGTTGATCTTTTCCATGGTTGGCTTCTACAAGTTTTTCCATTTGTCTGTAAAGAATTAATGTCAGTATTTTGCAGCCATGACTTACTAAACTGATAGTTTGGTAATTTTCACACCTGTCGACACTTGCTTTCTTTGGGGTAGCAACTATTATGTACTTCTTGAAGTCTGAGAGTAGTTTGCCTCTCTCATACATCTTGCTCACCAGATGGTACAGTTTTGTCAGGGTTGGCTCACCCAAGGCTATCATCAGTTCTAATGGAATGTTGTCTAATCCCAGGACTTGTTTCGACTTAGGCCTTTCAGTGCTGTGTCAGATTCTTCACGCAGCATCATATGTCCCATTTCATCTTCACCTACATGTTCTTCCATTTCCATAATATTGCCCTTGAGTGCATCACCTTTGTATAGATCCTCTACATACTCCTTCCCCCTTTCTGCTTTCCTTTCTTAGCTTAGAACTGGTTTTCCATCTGAGCTCTTGATATTCATACAGGTAGTTCTCTTTTCTCCAAAGGTCTCTTTCATTTTTCTGTACGCAGTCTCTAACTTACCCTTAGTAATATAGGTGTCTACATCCTTCCATTTGTTCTCTTGCCATCTCTGCTTAGCCATTTTGCACTTCCTGTTGATCTCATTTTTAAGATGTTTGCATTCCTTTTGACTACTTCATTTACTGCATTTTTATATTTTCTCCTTTCATTAATTAAATTCAATATCTCTTTTGTTACCCAAGGGTTTCTACTAGCCCTTGCCTTTTTACCTACTTGATCCTCTGCTGCCTTTACTATTTCATCTCTCAAAGCTACCCATTCCTCTTCTACTGTATTTCTTTCCCCTGTTCTTGTCAGTCATTACCTAATGCTCTCTCTGAAACTCTCTACAACCTCTGGTTCTTTCAGTTTATGCTGGTCCCATGTCCTTAAATTCCCATCTTTTTGCGGTTTCTTCAGTTTTAATAAGGAAATATGTTTTAATAAGGAAACGCAAATCAACATTTCCAGCATTTCTAGACTTAGTGAAAGCTTTTGACAATGTTGACTGGAATACTCTCTTTCAATTTCTGAAGGTGGCAGGGATAAAATACAGGGAGAAAAAGGCTATTTACAATTTGTACAGAAACCAGATGGCAGTTATATGATTTGAGGGACACGAAAGGGAAGCAGTGGTTGGGAAGGGAGTGAGACAGGGTTGTAGCCCCTTCCCGATGTTATTCAATCTGTATATTGAGCAAGCAGTGAAGGAAACAAAAGAAAAATTCAGGTTAGGTGTTAAAATCCATGGAGAAGAAATAAAAACTTTGAGGTTCGCCGATGACATTGTAATTCTGTCAGAGACAGCAAAGGGCTTGGAAGAGCAGTTGAACGGAATGGACAGTGTCTTAAAGGAGTGTAGAAGATGAACATCAACAAAAGCAAAATGAGGATAATGGAATGTAGTCGAATTAAATCAGACACTTAAAGTAGTAAAGGAGTTTTGTTATTTGGGGAGCAAAATAACTGATGATGGTGGAAGTAGAGAGGATATAAGATGTAGACTGGGAATGGCAAGGAAAGCGTTTCTGAAGAAGAGAAATTTGTTAACATTGAGTATAGATTTAAGTGTAAGGAAGTCATTACTGAAAGTATTTGTATGGAGTGTAGCCATGTATGGAAGTGAAACATGGATGATAAATAGTTTGGACAAGAAGAGAATAGAAGCTTTTGAAGTGTGGTGCTACAGAAGAATGCTGAAGTTTAGATGGGTAGATCACATAACTAATGAGGTGGTGTGTGTGTGTGTGTGTGTGTGTGTGTGTGTGTGTGGGAGACCAAGAGATAAATACACTAAGCAGATTCAGAAGGATGTAGGCTGCAGTACATACTGGGAGATGAAGCAGCTTGCACAGGATAGAGTAGCATGGAGAGCTGCATCAAACCAGTCTCAGGACTGAAGACCACAACAACAACAATTTTGTCTGATCACTAATGAGAGTTAAGTTTGATTTAGCATAAGGATCTGTTACTACGGAGTGTTTCTCAGAAGAATATATTTTGCTTTGGATAAGCGTAGCATGTGTTTACTTATTAGATTATGAAGTAATGCTGAAATAATAATATAATGAATAATGTTAGGGTCTTAATGGTTAGGGAGCCTGTCCCTGCAATAGGGATATTTGTTGAGAATGTACTCCACTAGCTAACGAAGTAAGAAAGGTAAGGAAAATAATGGAACTGACAGACATAAATAATGCAAAAGATAACTGTATACAACCAATGTGGTGGAACTATATTACCTATTTTTTAACTAGGCAACATTGGGTACTTTATATACTGCGCAATTCACGACACTGCAGTAGGGAATGAGAGCTTAACAGAAAGAGAAAATTTTTAGTGAGGTACAAGTCATATAATGCTGCATCATTGGCTCTATAGATTATCTGAAATCTTCTATTTCTGTTCTGAGGAATTGTGAGCTTAAAGTGGTAATATTGGAACAATGAAAATTAATTTTGCTGACTTACTGATAACTGTGGTGTTAGACGTGTGAATATCCTGACAGGTCGGCTATTTGGTAACATTTTGTGATGATTTAATTTTCTGGTTGACTGAGAGTAGTGCTCAGAGTGAAGTGGAGAAGTGGAGCAGTGATTTGGTACAGCTTCCATCTCCTTAATTTTGATTTCAATAGTAATTAAGTTACATGATGATGACTCTATTATTTTTTTCATAACGTAATGATTAGTAAATCTATGCTACTGCACATCTTGAGTTTTTACTATTTTGCAAATGGGAAAGAGACCCAGTCTTTCAAGTTTAATCAATTTCAGACAGAGTTATGACTTAGAGTAATGTTTTGTAGTTGTTGTGCACTTGATTTTGAAATTTTACTAGTCCCCATCTTTCGTGCTATAAATAGTTTTTGTGCTAATTATGGTGATGTTATGAGAACTGTGTAATATATCTAGTTATGAAATAATGACTATTCTTTTTAATGTGAAACATTTTTTCTTTATACTTAGTTAGATGTAAAAGAGAGTGTACTAAAGTAGGGTATTTTGTCTAATTTTTTCATGTACTGTGGCAGAGGAGAACCATCTCCAAGGGAACTGATAGCAGTGCATTTCCTTGCTAACTGCCACTTGGACCTTTTGAAGGCATGGACAACTTGGTGAGAAAGTGTGTTAAAGCTCTTTACAAGAGTGAAGGTACTCGTGAAAATACTAAACATTGAACAAGTGAAATTTTCTATCTAAAAAGTGAGCTGCAATGTGTAGTGTAATTTAACTTATTGCAACATTTGAGGATTTATTATTTGATGCAAGACAGGACTTGTATCAAGTGATATGTATCTTAGAATTTAATCTTCGTTTACCCAAAAAGGACATCACTTATGATGAAGATGTCTAATTTCTATTAAATATATAACTTGTGCATATTTTGTGCCACTGTACAATACACTATATGCAAATATTTTGTATAGGGTTTTCATAAGGCCAGTTCATATGGGTTGGAATTTGAAAAACATATATACTCTTGTTTTTGATTGGATTTCTTACACAATATTTTTGTGTGTGTAGATTTTTAACCCACTGTTTGGGGTCACTTGTAGTCATTGAATTGCCCAGTTATCTATTTGGTCAATCCAATAAGGGGGTGATGTGAGAAAGCAAGCTGGGATATTTTTACTTCTCTTCTTGTTTTGCCATCTGCCTCTTAAAAATTCATTTTTTCATTTCTGACTAAATACCATTAACATATGTGAGTATAATCTGCATTTTCATAAAAGAGAAAGGTTCATCCTCGGTTTTAAAGAACGTAACACCAGGTCTAATTTTGAGCTTGACCGAGCGAGGTGGCGCAGTGGTTAGACACTGGACTCGCATTCGGGAGGACGACGGTTCAATCCCACGTCCGGCCATCCTGATTTAGGTTTTCCGTGATTTCCCTAAAATCACTCCAGGCAAATGCCGGGATGGTTCCTTTCAAAGGGCACGGCCGACTTCCTTCCCCGTCCTTCCCTAATCCGATGAGACCGATGACCTCGCTGTTTGGTCTCCTTCCCCAAAACCAACCAACCAACCAACCAACCAATTTTGAGCTTAGTTTGATGTATGTAATTGATTTTCAAATTTTTTTTTTTTTTTACTACGCTAGTCAGTATGTTTCGTTACAGGGCGAAAGCAGTAATTGTTTCGTAACTGAAATTCTATTATTGATTTATAAACAAATATAAATTCTGTACTAATTATAAACATTTGGAGGAACAACTAATAGCATTCATTAAGTATTTATATGGCTCTATTCGAAAAAATATCTGCAAAGCCATCCCTTAATTAATTCCAAAGTATGTACCAGTTTAGTCAAAAGTATTGTTTGCATAACTATATCTGTTAATTTTATGATTTACACAAATAAGTCAGCTTAACCCTTGTAGTAGAAGAAACTGTGAAAAAGAAGGAATTTTTCTGTATATTCAGTTAATTGAATGAGTTTAAGTTTCAGCTGTAATTTCTGTAAATTAAACATCAAACAATGTGTGGTTTCAGTGCCTATTATTGTGATGATATATATGGGGCCAATTTTTGGGCACAAGACAGTCAGTCCATGGCTGAGTTTCAGACAAGAAACCCGTATTGGTTAGATCAACAACAATGCATTCACGTAACTGTGAAATATGTATAACAGGCCATGTGCTAAAACAATGACTGTGTCTGTTCAATATGTACCGTATTATTTACCAAGAACTGTGTGGTTAGGTTTTTACTGCTTGTAGATGTTCAACAGTAAACTATTGTAGCAGTATGTTGATGTTTGCTTACAACTTATTAATGTGACTTATCAAAAGTTAAACAATAGTGCACTGGCTGCATAACTGTGTATTATTGTGAACAGTGAAAGTAAATAACAGTGGAACGCCATTTTGCACCTGTTGGCTACATCATTCAAAGTAGTCAGTGTTGAACTTCCAAACTCCATTTTTCAGCCAGTATGGCAGCACAGTACATCAACATCGAGGCCAATCAACAAGGAAATAAAGCAGGCAAACGTCACAAGTAGTCATACATTTCAATGAATTTTCTTATCTCAGCACTCAGCATGTATTTTTTTATCAGTTGTAAATGAATCTTCTAGGCTTCTATGTGTGTAGGTTAGTTTGTATGATCAATTAGTAAAAAGTGTGGAAAAAATCTACGTTTGTAACCATAAATTGTGTGTAAACTATATAACGAGATGTATACATTTCTGATTTCACACACTGATTTTTGTCCTCATGCTACTCGATTATGTCATCATTCAAAGCTATTTATGACTCTGATTGCCTGTATTTATCTTGGGTACTGCATTATTGTATCTCACTGAAACTTGAGTTGTGTGCAAACTCATGCATAACTCTGTTTTGGGTACCCCTAGTCATCACAACTGTGTGTGTACTCAAGGAGTACGTCCTACTATTGACTGAGGCTAGATACTTCCTCTGACTATAATTATTCTTTACATATGATTGAAATTATTGATATATGATTATGAACTTTATTCATTTTATTGAGTTGTAACATTTCTTCTGGTGTGTACTCAGTGTGGTTGTGGATCCAAGGGTCAGTTCCCACATCAGAAACATAGGCGCTAATGTTTTTTCATTATTTTGTCCTTTCATGAGTCTACACTTACTTCCATTCCCTGGTTTACGTAACTGATATTGTGCTATATTCCTACTCATGAGTAACTATACTCTTCTGGTTTGTACCCATCAACGTGAATTTTTTGAGTCAGCTCACTCACAAAGATAAGTCATAGGGTCAGAATTGCCTCACGTGTTCCAACATTTCTACGGAATCCAAACTGATCTTCCCCGAGGTCAGCTTCTACCAGTTTTTCCATTCATCTGTAAAGAATTCATGTTAGTATTTTGCAGCAGTGGCTTATTAAACTGATAGTTTGGCAATTTTCACATTTGTCAACACCTGCTTTCTTTGGGATGTCAAAATATTATATTCTTCTTGAAGTCTGAGGGTATTTCACCTGTCTCATACATTTTGCTCACCAGATGGTAGAGTTTTGTCAGGACTGGCTCTCCCAAGGCTGTCAGTAGTTCTAATGGAATGTTGTCTACTCCTGGGGCCTTGTTTCAACTTAGGTCTTTCAGTGCTCTGTCAAAATCTTCACACAGTATCGTATCTCCCATTTCATCTTCATCTACATCCTCTTCCATTTCCATAATATTGCCCTGAAGAACATCGCCATTTTTTCACAAAGGATGGGGCCCCTCCACGCCCGCACCAACGTGGTGACCAACACAAAAGTTCTACTGTCACCTCCGTATGCATGTTAGTTTTGAATCAGGTGTCACAGGATGCAGGCTGTGATGTTATCCATGCGTCTGGGTAAGACTACTCATTAACATGGTCCATCAGGAGATAGAAGTGGTCGAAAACGATCGAAGGGTAGCGGTTGTAAGAGCAGAGGAAAAAAAGTGCCAAGGCCAGCGCCAAGGGGAAAAAACCTCTGCGACAGTAGGACAGGTAGTAAGAGCAGTAGCGGTTTGCTAGCTGCGACAGAGCATGCAAGGTGAGGGGGGTTAGCGTGAGGTATCGTGCAATGTTACCTATGTACTGCGTGGTCGTTAGCTGGGTCAGTCCGGTGCCGCGGCTGGGCTCCCTCGTTGTCTCCTGGGCCGGCCGCAGTGGCTTACTCCCTGTAACATAAAAGTTCGGCGTGGCAGCGCGGCGACGCTTGCGCGATGAAGACTGCCCTGGCGGTTTTCTTCTTTGCACCTTTCACCTGCGGTGCTGCTGGGGCAACTGCTGGGACAGGCGCGCGAACGTCCTTCTGCGAGGTCGCAGGAGTGTTCGCAGGTACGACTGCACTGAGGCCTTGGGCGAAGACTGCTCGCAGTTGCCTCAAGGCCTCTTCCTTCTCTGCAGCCACGGTGGCTGCGAAGGCAGCCCTCTCCGCCGCCATGACGGCTTTGAGAGCTGCTGTGGCCTCCTTCACGGTGATGCCGAGCTCGAGGTCACATCTCTTCGCGGGAGGGCGAGCTGCGTCCTGGCGGCCCGTTTCCGAGCTGCCGTCCCCGCCCCTGGCAGGTGGATCTGCTGCTGCGCCGTCCCTCAGCTGCACCGGGCTGTTCTCCGCCCTACGCCGTTTCCGACGTCGTCTTCTCTTCTGCTGCTGCGTCGGTGCGGCCGTGGCCGCTTCGCCGCCCCCGGCACGGCTGCGGCTAGAGAAAGCCGCACAACCGCGCCAACTGGCGACGTGCGGGCCGGCACACCGGACACAAGTCGGCAGAGCGTTGCTGCCGCGGTCGCAGGCGTGGCTGTCGTGCTCACCTGAGCACTTGACGCACCGCGCCGCGTTGCGGCAGTACTTCACAACATGGCCCTCGCCCTGGCACCTGAAGCACTGGGGCTGAGGATCCATGGCGGTCGGGAGAGCCTCCGTCATAACCGGGAAGCCCAGCAACTTCCGCAAGTCGAAGATGTCGCTCCCGCCGTCGACCGTTTGCACGGTCATGGCATAGAGCGGCGCCCTCTTCCTGTTGGTCCGGTTGTGCAACCTTGCGGCTGCATTACCAAACCCGGCTCGCAGCAGCCCTTCCCAGACCGCTGCCTCGTCACAGCACCAAGGCAACCCCCTGAGGAGTGCCTTAGTCGTCTTCATCCTTCCTACGGAAGGTGCCTTCTCACGCGCTGGCGGCGCGTCGACGATGTGGTCGGCCACTGCGACCTTGATCGCCCTGTGGTCAGCCACGTTTGTGGCTCGAACGCAGATCAGCGAGTCTGTATCGACAGACTCGTAGGCCACCTCGTTCCGAGCGCAATTCGTCATGGTGTCGAACAGCGCTGTCCACCCGCCTTTGCACTTGACGTACAAAGGGGGGACAGGCCGCGACTCGTCTTCTCGGGAGTTCCTTGCACGGTCGGCACACTCAGAGAGTCGCACAACCGAAGGACCCTTCGTAGCGGCAGGTTTCCTCTGCGCACCCTTCTTTCCCATGCTGCGAGGCGCAGAACACGACAATTTGCACGCGTTGTCAAAACAACGCACGACAATTTGCTCTCCGCAGCGCCCACAGCACAGAAAACCTCTTCACGAGCTCTCAACGGCCGAGTAAGCGAAGCGTGCAACAGCAGCGATGCGCTCGCCTCGCCAGCTCAGGCCGCTCATCGCCCTTGTATAGACAGTTTATATACTCCTTCCTCCTTTCTGCTTTCCCTTCTTTGCTTCGAACTGGGTTTCCATCTGAGCTCTTGATATTCATGCAAGTGGTTCTCTTTTCTCCAAAGGTCTCTTTAATTTTCCTGTAGGCAGTATCTATCTTACGCCTAGTGATATGTGCCTCTACATCCTTACATTTGTCCTCTAGCCATCCCTGCTTGGCCATCTTGCACATCCTGTCGATATCATTTTTGAAACGTTTGTATTCCTTTTTGCCTGCTTCATTTACTGCATTTTTATATTTTCTTTTTTCATCAATTAAATTCAATATTTCTTCTGTCACCCAAGGATTTCTACTAGCCCTCGTCTTTTTACCTACTTGATCCTCTGCTGCCTTCACTACTTCATCCCTCAAAGCTACCCATTCTTCTTCTACTGTATTTCTTTCTGCCATTCTTGTCAATTGTTCCCTTATGCTCTCCCTGAAACTCTGTACAACCTCTGGTTTAGTCAGTTTATCCAGGTTCCATCTCCTTAAATTCCCACCTTTTTGCAGTTTCTTCAGTTTTAATCTACAGTTCATAACCAATAGATTGTGGTCAGAGTCCACATCTACCCCTGGAAATGTCATACAGTTTAAAACCTGGTTCCTAAATCTCTGTCTTACCATTATATAATCTATCTGAAACCTGTCAGTATCTCCAGGCTTCTTCCATGTATACAATCTTCTTTTATGATTCTTGAACCAAGTGTTAGCTATGATTAAGTTATGCTCTGTGCAAAATTCTACCAGGCGGCTTCCTCTTTCATTTATTCCCCCCAATCCATATTCACCTACTACGTTTTCTTCTCTTCCTTTTCCTACTGTCGAATTCCAGTCAGCCATGACTATCAAATTTTTGTCTCCCTTCACTATCTGAATAGTTTCTTTTATCTCACCATACATTTCTTCAATTTCTTCGTCATCTGCAGAGCTAGTTGGCATATAAACTTGTACTACTGGAGTAGGTGTGGGGTTCATGTCTATCTTGGCCACAATAATGCATACACTATGCTGTTTGTAGTAGCTTACCCACACTCCTATTTTTTTATTCATTATTGAACATACTCCTGCATTACCCCTATTTCATTTTGTATTTATAACCCTGTATTCACCTGACCAAAAGTCTTGTTCCTCCTGTCACCGAACTTTGCTAATTCCCACTATATCCAACTTAAACCTATCCATTTCCCTTTTTAAATTTTCTAACATACCTGCACCATTAAGGGATCTGACATCCCACACTCCGATCCGTAGAACTCCAGTTTTCTTTCTCCTGATAATGACATCCTCCTGAGTAGCCCCCGCCCAGAGATCTGAATGGGGGACTATTTTATCTCCGGAATATTTTACCCAAGAAGATGCCATCATCATTTAACCATACAGTAAAGCTGCATGCTCTTGGGAAAAATTACAGCTGTAGTTTCCCCTTGCTTTCAGCCATTCGCAGTACCAGCACAGCAAGGCTGTTTTGGTTAGTGTTACAAGGCCAGATCAGTCAATCATCCAGACTGTTGCCCCTGCAACTACTGAAAAGGCTGCTGCCTCTCTTCAGGAACCACACGTTTGTCTGGCCTCTCAACAGATACCCCTCCATTGTGGTTCCACCTACGGTACGGCTCTCTGTATCGCTGAGGCACGCAAGCCTCCCCATCAAGGAAAAGGCCTATGGTTCATGGGTTAGCAGACAAAATTATCACTTCATCATCACAGTGAAATAGTAGTTTTTGAAAATTATCTCTTAGAAAAACTACTATTTCACTGTGATTATGATGATGATGATGAAGTCCCATGCTCCATTTCAGACCGTAGGGGATGATGTGGGAGACCTGCACCGCCATACTAGGCAAGGTCCTAGTGGAGGTGGTTTGCCATTGCCTTCCTCCAATCATAATGGGGATGTTAAGTACCATAACCATTTAACCTCACATATTTATTTACTCTGTATTTCGTCCTTTGGAGGTTAGTTATTTTCACACTGTTTACTACTGTAGGGTAACAACATACCAAAAATACTTCGCCACAGTGGAAGAATAAAAATCAAAAACGGATGATAATGTAAAGTGTATCTTGAAAATCATGTGAACAGCTGTCTGATGATGAACTTGCCAGTTCAAAACCGGTAACAGCACTATTTACATAAATAAACAGCAGTATTAATAGTTGCTGGATGCTGTTTTCTTCCTTGTAAGAATTAACCTACATTATCAGTTAATAATTTAAGGATTCAATATATTCCTCTATGCTACAAAAACATTTATTTATCAGATACTTTTTTAATTCTGACTTAAATTTTCCTTCATCTTCTGTTCCCCTGATGCACAGTGGCAGAGCATTATAAAGCTTTATTCCATAGTGGCTTACATGTTTTTGAGTTTTTGTTTTTCTTGTTCTTTCTATATGCATATTCTTACAGATATGTGTATTGTATTCATGAAGATCTGAATTTACACATAAAACTATTCAAGTGTGTTCTTGTATGCAGTATGCTTTTTAATATGTACAATGATGGTACTGTAAGTATGTTTAGCTGCATTAACAAGGGCTTGCAGTGTGTTTGTGGAGAGCTGTGAGTTATAATTCTGATGGCCCTTTTCTATAATTAAAAACCTAAGGATCTACTGATTTAGTCACATATGTCTCAAATTCTAGAGCACAAATCTATTACAAAATGGAATTATATAGTTGTATGAACCTTTAAATATAGTGTGGCATAGATTTAAACTCAGTCAACAGATAAGACAGAACTTTAGAAATCACCTCATATTACATACTTCATTCCTGACAAAAAAACAGAATTATATAGTGTATATTTTCTTACAGACTAGAGGTCTCTATGTATCCATCTTCAAAGATCTTGTCTTCCATACTAAACGTTAAGAGTATCTGAGATCTTACCAATCTGCTTTGCTTACGTGTAGGTCCTCTTATTTTTACACCTACAGTGGGCATTCCACAAAATTCTTACTATACTTGACCTTGTCTCTAAATTGTTCAGATATACCACAAATCAGGCTACCCGTATCAATCAAACAGTTATTTCCCATTGATTAATCTTAACTTTAATGTAAGGACACCCAATATCTGAATCATCCTCTCTGTTGGCAGACACTTCATGCAAAATATCACTTTCAATAATTTCATCAAATGCTATGTCCACACTATCTTCACAAGGTTTTATTAATTTTAGAGGTATCATAGCATTACTTTGGTTACTCATGTTGTCAGGTAAAGATTCAACACAATGAACAGATTCCATGGCACGACTAAGATCACTTGTTACTGCAGCAACACAAAACACATCACTGTCAAAATTATACTTTCTGCTTAGATCCTGTTTTACTACATTCAACCAATCGGGATAAAAATTTTGACTAACCACAGCTAACTTATTCCAGAATGCACATTTATCTATGTTATCATCAATCTGGCCCCAAAAAGACTTCAAAAAGTATTCACCTTTATTCTCCAGGCTCACATATACCTCACATTTACTGTTTGGATCATTACTCTGCATGACATTAATGAAAAACTGCTTTGACAGAACTGGTATTCCATGAAACTCACTTACAACATCACATATATCACTTACCTTAACTGTATTGCCAACATCATTTACAAATAACTCTCAAACCTCATTATTCTTAAACTCCACAAATACCTGATACTCATCATCATCTTATTCCTACAAAATTACTTCACCAACAACATCACTGATTAGACAAGTCTCATCTCCTTCAAATCCACCTACATTCACTTGCAATAAGCCAACAGTCTCAGACTTACCAGCCTCATTCATTTCACAGCTCTCATTCACATCTACCACAATACCACCTAGTTCAGATCTATGGGAACGGGATACAATTATCGGTTGAATGCAATAACTACCCCTATTAAATTCCACATAGAGATATATTTTGCAGCAAGTCATATATGTTTCCTACAACCTATCAACGCCACACAGCCTCCCACCCCCCTCACCCCCCCCACCCGCTCGCTCCCACACACACACAGTACGGAGTACCACCGGTGAGGCTTGAGCGGAGGTCATGTGGGTGACAGTGTTGATAGTAGTTGTGTGAGTTGGCAGGCGCATGATCGGGAGAGCAAGCATGTGGAATGGCCTCCAGCATGGTGCAGGCGTGTCTGCCCTGTATGCAGATTGAGCTGTCCTATGAGATGAACACGCGGATTTCTGACGGGTCGCACTGGCGGGGGAGGAACAGGCTATTCACCACACTGACATTTAACTGCCCGTTAAATGGCGAGGCCATAGTGTCTGTTAGGAGCACGAGCACGCGGTCATCGAAGGTGATCACCTACACGTCGTCCACGTGGTGTGGTGGCACATTGCAGCACAGGTTGAATGTGGCTCCGCAGATGGTGAAGTGGAGGTGAAACCCGCACATGGGATGGATGGCAACATGCCTACAAAACCTGCAAATAGTGACGAGGAATCATGGGTTGGAGAAAACAGTGCTGTGGGATGAGACAAAACATTTTCAGGCTCCGCAGTGGAAAAGTCATCAGGAGGGTCCAACTGAGACCACAGAGGGACGTCAGAGTCCATGAAAGCAGGTTTGAGCCTCTGCAATGAAGCAGTTTGAGGATGATCTTTAACCATAATGCCAAACGTTGTCTCACCCCACCAGAGTACTTTAAAGTGGCTGAGGTAGGGTGATTGCAGGGGCTGTCCAATGGAATCATCCCTGAGCATAACATGGGAGCAAATGTTGAGTGCGGTTGGTACATAAGTATCCAGCAGTGAATGGCTGATAGGCAGGTGCAGCTGTGCATGTTTGAAGTGAGTGCGCAGGCAACTAATGAAATCTGGGGAGGGGGAAAAACCTCGGGTGCTTGAGGCAGAATAAGTTCCCCTGGTAGGAGTGGGTTCTCCCTGAAAACGAATTCAGAGACGGTTCCAAGTAAGTCTGGTTTAAAGGTCGAATGGAGACTGAGTAACGCCTATGGAAGCACCTCAGACCAGAGGTAGCTGTGGCACCTGAGGGCAGTTTTGAGGGTGCAGTGCCACAGTTCAACTAACCCGTTGCTTTGTGGGTGGTATGCTGTTGTATTTTTTTTTAATGCCGCAGATGTTACTTAAATTGGTGAACAGGGCAGACTCAAACTGCCAACTTTGGTCGGTGGTGATGGTGGTCAGGCAACCGAACCTGGCAATCCATGAAAGAGACGAATCCCTTAGTCACAGTTTCAGCAATGATGTTGGGTAAAGGAACAACTTCCGCCCAGGGAGACATGCGGTCGATTGTGGAGGGAACTTATCTGTGGCCCTCCGATGGTGGTGGTGGACCGATAAGGTTGATATGTACATGACGAAATCGTCCTTGCGAAATGTCGAACTTGCTTAGTGAAGGGGTGGTGTGGTGGCTGATTTTTTTTCGTTGACAGGGGATGTAGTTGCATGCCCAGGTGTGACAGTCCCGTTTAATATTTTTCCAAACTAAATGTTCGTTTACGAGCCATGTAGAGGTGCAGACACCAGGGTGAGCGAGATTATGCTAGGCGTCGAAGGCTTGCTGGTGCTATGTGGGCAGGAGCTGGTGCTGGTAGAAGAACTGCACCACACCTCTTCAAAAACGCTGGGGAACTTGGCTTTGATAAACACAAGAGATATTAGAAAATTCAGGAGAATTGTTTGATATTCCTCTTTGGAGGCCTGGAGAGTGGCCAGGTTGGATATGTCGATGATGCATGAGACAGTATTGATCCTTGAGAAAAAATCAGCGGGGATGTTTTCTGTGCCTTTGATGTAGCAAACATTTGTTGTGAATTGAGACACTAAATCAAAGTGGCAGAAACACCGAAGAGGTGGGCCCTCAGGAGGGTTGCAGAAAGCATTTGCTAGTTGTTTGTGATTGGTGAGGATGGAGAAAGAGTGGCCCTTGATGTTGAGGCAAAAGTGTTTGACGGCTTCATAGACTGCCAGAAGTTCCCTATCAAAACCAGAATATTTCATATGAGCTGTAGACAGTTTTTTAGAGGAGAAATGATGGGGAGAAACCATGTCGCCCTTGCGTTGCTGTAGTACTGCCCCCACTGTGATGTCGCTGGCATCTGTGGTGATGAACAACTCTGCCAACAGGTTGGGATGGGCGAGTGTCACGGCATGAGGTAAGGAAGTTTTTAGAGCCTTGAAGGCCTCCAGCATAGGTTCAGTCCAGCAAACTGGTTTAAGGCCTGAAGTCTGTTTGCCTGACAGCGAGTCTGTCAGCAGCGCCTGCATGGTGGCAGCAGAAGGCAGATGTCGATCATAGTAATTTATTGTACCCAAGAAATGTTGCAGTTCTTTGTAAGTAGCTGGAGGTGGCAGTGACGTGATGGTCTGCACGTGGGATTTGGGAGGCCGTATTCCATTTGTGGAGATGATCAAACCCAAAAACGTGGTAGAGGACTGGCGCAATTGGAATTTGTCCTTGTTGACCTCAATGCCATTGGAGTTTAAGGTACGGAGGACCTTGTGTAAATGATTTTCGTGTTCCTCAGCCAAGTTGCTGAAAATAAGTATGTCATCCAGATATGCAAAGCAAAACTCGAACTGTCATAAGATTCAGTCAATGAAACGTTGCCATGTTTGTGCCACATTTCTCAGGCCGAATGGGATGAAGTTGTATTGGAACAAACCGAGCGGTGAGATAATAGCTGCCATTGGAATGTCTTCCGGCACTACAGGAATCTGGTGAAAGGCACGTTCTAAATCTACATCTACATCCATACTCCACAAGCCACCTGACGGTGCGTGGCGGAGGGTACCCTGAGTACCTCTATCGGTTCTCCCTTCTATTCCAGTCTCGTATTGTTCATGGAAAGAAGGACTGTCAGTATGCTTCTGTGTGGGCTCTAATCTCTCTGATTTTATCCTCATGGTCTCTTCGAGAGATATACATAGGAGGGAGCAATATACTTCTTGACTCTTCGGTGAAGGTATGTTCTCGAAACTTTAAAAAAAGCCCGTACCGAGCTACCGAGCATCTCTCCTGCAGAGTCTTCCACTGGAGTTTATCTATCATCTCCGTAACACTTTTGCGATTACTAAATGATCCTGTAATGAAGTGCGCTGCTCCCCGTTGGATCTTCTCTCTCTCTTCCATCAACCCTATCTGGTACGGATCCCATACTGTTGAGCAGTATTCAAGCAGTGGGCAAACAAGCGTACTGTAACCTACTTCCTTTATTTTCGGATTGCATTTCCTTAGGATTCTTCCAATGAATTTCAGTCTGGCATCTGCTTTACCGACGATCAACTTTATATGATCATTCCATTTTAAATCACTCCTAATGCATACTCCCAGATAATTTATGGAATTAACTGCTTCCAGTTGCTGACCTGCTATTTTGTAGCTAAATGATAAGGGATCTATCTTTCTATGTATTTGCAGCACATTACACTTGCCTACATTGAGATTCAATTGCCATTCCCTGCACCATGCGTCAATTCGCTGCAGATCCTCCTGCATTTCAGTACAATTTTCCATTGTTGCAACCTCTCGATACACCACAGCATCATCTGCCAAAAGGCTTAGTGAACTTCCGCTGTCATCCACCAGGTCATTTATGTATATTGTGAATAGCAACGGTCCTATGACACTCCCCTGTGGCACACCTGAAATCACTCTTACTTCGGAAGACTTCTCTCCATTGAGAATGACATGCTGCATTCTGTTATCTAGGAACTCCTCAATCCAATCACGCAATTGGTCTGATAGTCCATATGCTCTTACTTTGTTCATTAAACGACTGTGGGGAACTGTATCGAATGCCTTGCGGAAGTCAAGAAACATGGCATCTACCTGTGAACCCGTGTCTATGGCCCTCTGAGTCTCGTGGACAAATAGCGCGAGCTGGGTTTCACATGACTGTCTTTTTCGAAACCCATGCTGATTCCTACAGAGTAGATTTCTAGTCTCCAGAAAAGTCATTATACTCGAACATAATACGTGTTCCAAAATTCTACAACTGATCGATGTTAGAGATATAGGTCTATAGTTCTGCACATCTGTTCGACGTCCCTTCTTGAAAACGGGGATGACCTGTGCCCTTTTCCAATCCTTTGGAACGCTACACTCTTCTAGAGACCTACGGTACACCGCTGCAAGAAGGGGGGCAAGTTCCTTCACATACTCTGTGTAAAATCGAACTGGTATCCCATCAGGTCCAGTGGCCTTTCCTCTTTTGAGCGATTTTAATTGTTTCTCTATCCCTCTGTCATCTATTTCGATATCTACCATTTTGTCATCTGTGCGACAATCTAGAGAAGGAACTACAGTGCAATCTTCCTCTGTGAAACAGCTTTGGAGAAAGACATTTAGTATTTCGGGCTTTAGTCTGTCATCCTCTGTTTCAGTACCATTTTGGTCACAGAGTGTCTGGACATTTTGTTTTGATCCACCTACCACTTTGACATAACACCAAAATTTCTTAGGATTTTCTGCCAAATCAGTACATAGAACTTTACTTTAGAATTCATAGAACGCCTCTCGCATAGCCCTCCTCACACTACATTTCACTTCGCGTAATTTTTGTTTGTCTGCAAGGTTTTGGCTATGTTTATGTCTGCTGTGAAGTTCCCTTTGCTTCCACAGCAGTTTTCTAACTTAGATGTTGTACCACGGTGGCTCTTTTCCATCCCTTATGATCTTGCTTGGCACATACTCATCTAACGCATATTGTACGATGGTTCTGAACTTTGTCCACTGATCCTCAACACTATCTGTGCTTGAGACAAAACTTTTGTGTTGAGCCGCCAGATACTCTGTAATCTGCTTTTTGTCACTTTTGCTAAACAGAAAAATCTTCCTACCTTTTTTAATATTTCTATCTACGGCTGAAATCATCGATGCCATAACCGTTTACAGTTAATCACACTGCAGATCGTGGCACCCGATAACATATGAGTGAAATCGTTTATATTCACCACATGGTAATTGTCCATGCTGGTACTATCATTTAAACATCTGTAATCATTCGGATAGAACTGTTATGTTTGGGGATGAGGTCAATCGTTGAAGACCAGTTGCTGTCTGACAGTTGTAGAATACCTGCCTCTAAAAGTTCGTTAATTTGCTGTTGGGCTGCGCAACTTAATGGGGTTAAGGTGTCCAACTCTGTGCCTAATAGGAGGGCCAGCAGTGATAATTATCTTGTGTGTCATTCTGTCAGTGACAGAAGAAACTGAGAACCGCACATGGGACTGAGTAACGTCCTGACATGAAGTTTTTGGACGAGTAGGGCATGATAAGGCACAACCGTTAGCGCAGGTGGGAAAAGGCAGCACAAAAGTTACATGCCTACTACGTGAGCACAGCATGCTCTTGTTTGGAGAAGTAGGCTGCCCATGCAGTATGGAGTGGGTCAGGACACAAAGCGACTGTCTGTCGTCAGCTTTGCCTTGGGTAACCGGCGCAGGTGAGAGAGGCGTTGACATCGTGCGAGAAGCAGGCATGGCCGCCGAGTCACGTGGTTGACACTCAAGAGAGGGGGAATGTTTATCAGCACGCGGGGCAGCTGCCTGCAAGGTGGGCGTGGTCGTATTGTGCGCGTGACTGTCATTAGGAACACTGTTTGAAACACAAGGCACTGAACATGGCGAGTGCGTCAGGGGTGCAGTGTCTACCTGATGCAAATCATCACATGCAATTACTGTTTTTAGACCAACCTGCTGAGTGTCCGAGTTGGTGTCTTATGGAGAAACAAAGTTAGGTGGCAGCACTGTGGATTGCAGTTTCAGCAGTGAGGTACAAGCTGTGACGAGCTCGTTGTAAGTGTGTGCTATTTGTTGTTTCAGCTCGTCATTTTCCCAGTGGAGTTGTGCCGCCGAGTCGTATTCTGACAGTAGGTTAGTGATGCAGGTCACAATGTTGCCCATGAGGGTGGAGCACTCATGTCCTAACTCACATGTCGTGAGAGAAACAGAACATGGAACATAAGTGAGGGAGCACAGTATCTAAGTGTTAGTGGGATGGTGTAGCACTGAGCCCTGAACCATGTTCAGAAAGAGTTTGTAATGGGACATAAAATCCATACCAAGAATTGATTCATCGATGTCAGCAATGTAGAAAGTCCATGGAAAACACAGAGAAAGAGATAGGTGCACCATAACTTTGACAGAGCCTGAGGTTTGTAAAATTTATTCATTGACAGCTCGCAGGAGTGGCCTCATTGGTGAAAAGATGGGGGAGCCATTGATGTAGGTATGATAGACACATCAGTACCAGTGTCGACTAAGAAAATAAGCCGTGACAAAATGTCAGTCACGTATAAATGACCACTTGGCTGGCCGGATGAGTGGATGGAGTGCAATGTATGGGGACGCCTGTGAGGTTGCCTGTAGGACTCAGTGTCTTTTAGGTCCTGTGACCAGCGTTTGGGTTCTGGAAAGGTAATTAGCAATTCTTAGCATCCTCGACAAAAACCTTGTGGTACCAGCAGTACAGATGAGCCAGATGTGGTGGTGGTGGTGGTGTCTGTGGCAGCAGAGGAGGCTTGTCATTGTCGATTTGTTCTGGCATGTATACTGGCACATATGGTGCGTGGGTGATCCTGGAATGTTCGGACAGTGGAGAGAGTGAGCGGATACTGCCAGGTGGTGTAGAAAGCATGGACGTGGAGCGAGCTCTGCCTCTGCCAGCAGACGGCCAGTAAACAGGAGCAGTTGTGCTGAACAGCGGTGAGTGGTGAGCTGGTTGGTGTTGTTGTAGCAAAGCATACAGCTGGTCTGCGATGTGGAGATGAGAGCTGATTGACTTGAAGGAGTGTGGTAGCAGGCGAATCTGTAGGTCAGTAGGCAATTTGGCAGACCATACTGACCACAGAGTGACGTCTGGCATTGTATGCTCACTCACGAGCAACCGAAGGCAGCGGCAAAGTTGTGATGGAGCTTGTTCCCCCAGGCGCTGCTCGTACAGGATCTTGATGATTAATTCTTGTGGTGAGCAGGCGAGTTGGTCCACGATTGTTTTCTTTGCGAACTCATACTTTGGTGGAGGCAGTGACAAGAGGAGTAGATCGCAAATTAAGTCTGAGTAATCATGGAGGTGCGTGACAAGACACAGGAATTTAGAGTTTGTGTCAGACACATGATGCAACTCAAAAATATGCTCAACAAGCACAAACCATGACACAGGATTGTCCTCATATAAAGGAAGCAGCTTCAGCAGACGAGCAGGGGCAGGGTACAAAACTGACTTCAGTGTCCCTTGGAAAACTGGCTGGTCCGTGGTATGAGAGGCCGTACAGCAGGCCAGCCCAGTAGGCATAGGTTTGTACTGGCAAGCAAGTCTGTAGCAACGGAGGGTTGCATTGTCCTTGACGTGTCTCGAAAACATGACACGGTTGGCACGTTTGGTACTGTGGGAATGAGCGCTTGCACAATTCGTGCGGGGGTCCTGTAAACTGGAGCAGAGATTACAGGTACTGAATTGAATTGACCATCCTGGACATAATGCAGAAGGCCAGCGCCTCAGACACAGGCGGTGCTGTGGGAGATGCAAGTGGCTGAGTGACTGAAACCAGTGCTGGGAGGGGGGGGGGGGGATGGGGGGGGGGGGGGGTGTAGAGGGGGGGTAAGAGGGGCATTGGTAACTCATATGACCAAAGTGAGCATGGAGAATTGTGGGCACTAAAATGTTGTTTATTAGTTTGCCAATGACGCAAAACTGGAACAGGGCGCAGTTGATAGTGGCTGGGTGCATTTTGCTGTAATGGGAGTGCTGCACATGGCACGACAGTAACAGTTGTTGCGGCCCATTGAGAGTCAAAGTATGTGCGCGAATGTTGATCACTTTGAGCACTATATGATCGATCATTAGGTACACACTTCTGAATATTATTCACTTCACACTTCACATGATGGCAAGCACAGTCTGGCAACAAGAAACCCGAGTCTATTATTTGTGTTAGCAGCGTAGCACTTGACCATTGTAGAGCAACAAAGTTCGAAGTTAACGTGGCTGGAGATCGCGAATCACTGTGAATTAATGCAGAACTGGTTGTTGGCGAAGGAATGAAGATGTCCGGTGCTTCCAAATCTTCAAACAAAGCATGGGGTGAAGTAGCCATGGCGTTGTGTGCGTAACCTGTTGATTTACAAGTCCCGGTGAGGATGGTGCAGAAAACATAGAAACTTCGAGGTCACCAGTAAAGGGAATGGGATACGATTATCAGTTGAATGCAATAACTATCCCATTAAATTCCACATAGATATATATTTTGCAGTAAGTTGTGTATGTGTAGACAGCTTGCAAAACAGAATAAAAGTAAAAACTAACATGGAGGCTCGGCAGAGCAATCAGAGTCCAAAGATGGTGTTAATCATGGTCGATATGACCTATCGATGCCACAGATCCAATACAGTCATCACCTGATTTACATACATCAACAACACTGTTTTCTGACAAAGAGAAGAAATCATTAGTACATACTACATCAACATTCCCACTACTCCCACATTTTGGTTAGTGATTAGAACCTACATCATCATAATTAAACATAGTATCCCAAAACTTTTAATCAAAATATAAATGAGAAATCTGATGTTCCTTCTGTTCAATTTCAGGTACATGTGCCACATCATTAACACTGTTATTATTGTCTAATTGCAAGTGTAACTTGGAGGTCCTGTGCTTGTGATGCTTCCTTGTCCCAAAACTGTGAACTTTCATTGAGATGAACTGCCATTTCCCGAGCAGTTACTCCTATGATTGTTACTTCTATTAAAATTCCCACGGTTATTCCCTTTATTCCTATCCTACTGGTGTTCAAAATTTCTCTCCCTATTGACACTTTGATCCTGATAGAAGTTACTATTATTTCTGTTTCTGTAATTACTCCCATTGTGATTTCTATCAAAAATAGTTCAAATGGTTCTGAGCACTATGCGACTTAACTTCTGAGGTCATCAGTCTGATTTCTATCGTTCTGATTATTATGGTACATACTTTTCCTTTTAAGTGCATCAGTCAAGGTCATTTTGTCAAATGGTTTGCCAAGATGTGCTAATTTTTTAAGTTGGTTCTTACCAAACTCTTTCAAAGAGTCATCCCTATTCATATAATTAGGACCATTCAGAAATTCAGTTTAATTCTCCCATGTTCAGCTTCTGACCAAAATTTACCTTAAACACTTTTTTCGAAACTCTGACACGTTTCCCACTGACTTAAATTTAAATTTACCCATGACAGAGCTTCGCTTCAAGACATCTTTTAACAAATTTAAAATTTTGATTGTCATTCATGCCTGACACAAAACTATCTCTGCAGTGGTGCAGAAAATCCACTGGATGTAAATTGTCTGATGGAAAACTTTTGATAGGAGTGTTGGATCACTCAATACCATTGTTTGCACACAGACATTGGTTCAGATAACTTTCCCAAACTGCTGAAATTTTTTGATCTAAAACAGTTACATTAGTCTGCGTGTTGTTTTATACATTTAAAATTTTTTGGTTTAAACTGGCAATATTTTGTTGCAAAATTATGAGAAGTAAAGTTGCCACTCACCATACAGTGGAGATGAAGAGTCATGGATAGGCACAACAAAAAGATGATCACACTTAAAGCTTTTGGCCAATGACCTTTGTTATCAATAGACACACATACATACACACGTACTCACACAAACGCAACTCACAAACGTGACTGTGGTCTTAGGCAACTGAAACCACACTGCGAACAGCAGCATCAGTGCATGATGGGAGGGGTGACAGGGTGGGGTAAAGGAGGAGGCTGGGGTGGGGAGGGGGAGGGATAGTATAGTGGGGATAGCAGACAGTGTAGTGCTGCAGGTTGGGTGGTAGGCAGGGGAGAGGTGGGGGAGGGGATGTAGTGGAAAAGGGGGAAATACAGAGAAATTTTGTTAAATTTTTTCTAATATGGCCTTTTGTTCAATTCTGATGTCATGAACATTCTTTGATTGTTTCACTGAGTCAGCTACAAACTCATTTTCCGAAACGATAAATTTATTTTCTGAAACATCAACTTTTTCATTCACACTTTTTAACTCCTGTGGTAACCCATATTTTAGCTTTAAAAAAGTTGATCCATCTGATTTTGTATTTTGTCCAATTTGCTATTGTTATCTGTCTTCATTTCCTCTATTTTTGCCAAAATTAACTGCAAAATATCAGGTTTTAGTGTTTCTTTACTGACTACAATTTCACTCAGCACAGACGTCTGAATGAAGCAAGTTGGGATATTTGTTACTCTCCCTCTTGTTTTGCCATCTGCCTCTTTAAAATGCATTTTTTCACTTTTAACTAATTAATGTACATGAGAATAATCTGCATTTTCATAAAAGAGAAAGGTTGGCCCTCAGTTTTAAAGAATATAACACCAGATCAAAATTTGTGCTCAGTTTTATGTATGTAATTGATTTTATAATTTATTTTGACTATGCCTACTTACTATCTTTTGTTATAGGGAAATCAGTAATTGTTTCGTAACTTAAATTCTATTGCTGAAATATAAGCAAAGACAAATTTTATATTAATTATAAACATTTGGAGGAACATCTAATAGTATTCTCAAAACATCTGTTTGACTCTTTTCTAAAACATGTTAGCAGAGCAGAGGAAAGATGTTAATTAATTGCAAAGCAATTCCCAGGTTTGTCAATAGTATTATTTGTATAAATATATCTCCTAATTTCATCATTTACACAAAGAATTCAACTTAATCCCCATAGTAGGAGAAATTGTAAAAGAAAGAAATTTTTCAGTGTATTCAGTTATTTTAAGGAGTTAAGTTTTAATTGAAATTTATGTAAATTAAACATCAAACAGTGAGTAGGTGCAGGGCCTAGTATTGTGAAGATATATAAGGGGCTGATTTTTGGTCCCGAGGCAGTCAGTCCATGGCTGACTTTCAGACAAGATACCTGTGTTGGTTAGAACACAAGTGCGAAATAAATGTAACACAATTAGGCCATGTATTAAAACAATGACAGTGTTTGTTCAATATGTACCACAATATCCTGCAAGACTTGTGAAATGTGGTTAGGTTTCTACTGCTTGTAGATGTTCAACAGTAAACTATTGTAGCAGTATGTTGACCTTTGCTTGCAACCTATTAATGTGACTTACAAAAGGGTAAACAATAGTGCACTGGCCATATAACTGTGTATTATTGGGGCGCAGGGGTTGTGAACAGTGAAAGTAAAGAACTGTGAAATGCAAATATGCACTTGTCAGCAACATCATTTAAAGTAGTCACAGTTAAACTTCCAAACCCCATTTTTCAGCCAGTGTATGTCAACACCAAGGACAACAAATGAAGAAATAAAGCAGGCGAACATCGTAACGTCTCCTGGCTTTATCCTACAGCTTTCATTTCTACCTTGTTTCTATCCTCACCCCTTTCATTTTGTTAACAAGCACATGAGTCCACAAATAAATTAACTTCACAAATAGTTTGTACTTATCTTTCCTTTTTGATGTCCCTGGTTATAGTTGTAAAGTCCTCTTCAGTTTCATTTGATTCAGTCCATCATTATTGGTAGCACATCACCATTGCTGGTATGACTTGATTTCTTGGGCAGCCTTTGGTTTTTTTGCTTCATGTGTTTGAAAATTTATCCATACATACCTTGTAAACAAAACAAAGCACTTTATTTCCTGCAACAGACAAAACTTCATTATTAGTCAATTAATCATGGCTGGTGCCCACACTTGTAATCTACCCCTCCCTTCTTTGTTGTTGCTACTGTCCACTATGGCAAAGTGTTTCCAGAAGATTTGAGAGGAGCAAGATTTGCTAGAAACTTTTTACTTATCTTTTCTCACACAGCTGGCTACAGTTCTTCATGTCTAGGGGTCTGATTTCTGAAGCTGAAATTCTTGCATTTAGCTTCTCATAGTTCAATTGATCTATATAACAATGAAGAATGTCCCAGAATGAGATTTTCACTCTGCAGCAAAGTGTGCACTGATATGAAACTTGCTGGCAGATTAAAACTGTGTGCAGGACCGAGACTCAAACTCGGGACCTTTGTCTTTCGTTGGCAAGTGCTGTACCATCTGAGCTACCCCAGTACGACTCACGCCCCATACTTACAGCTTTACTTCTGCCAGTACCTCATCTCCTACCTTCCAAACTTTGCAGAAGCTCTCCTGCAAACCTTGCAGAACTAGCACTCCTGAAAGAAAGGATATTGTGGAGACATGGCTTAGCCACAGCCTGGGAGATGTTTCCAGAGGGAGATTTTCACTCTGCAGCAGCTGTGGCTAAGCCATGTCTCCACAATATCCTTTCTTTCAGGAGTGCTAGTCCTGCAAGGTTCGCAGGAGAGCTTCTATAAAGTTTGGAAGGTAGGAGATGAGGTACTGGCAGAAGTAAAGCTTTGAGGACGGGACGTGAGTTGCGCTTGGGTAGCTCAGATGGTAGAGCACTTCCTCATGAAAGGCAAAGGTCCCGAGTTCGAGTCTCGGTCTGGCACACATCTGCCAGGCAGTTTCATGAAGAATGTCACTGCAGAATTTTTGTTTTTATGATAATTTATTGTTTCACATTTTACTATATCACACTGTCTTTTGAATTTTCACATTAGCAAAGCTGAAATTGCATTGTTTGTCATAAATACAAAAATATGTCTCATCACATCAGAGGCGAGCTTACTACTACCTCACTCTGTGGTAATAACAATATTCCAAAGGATTTACAATTTTTCTAGACAAATGAACTGCTACTAGTTTATATTATTATTTAATAAATGAATCCAGAAATAAGCATAATAAACAGTACTAGATAGCATAATTAATTATAGAAATTTTGTGTGTGACAAAAATTTCATAATTTCAAATGTCTCTAAAAAACAATTTTAACTGTACATCCTGAGCTAGTAGATCTACATCTTTATCTACATCTACATGGATACTCTGCAAATCACATTTAAGTGCCTGGCAGAGGGTTCATTGAACCACCTTCACAATTCTCTATTACTCCAATCTCTTATAAAGCACAGAAAGAATGAACACCTATATCTTTCCATGTGATCTCTGATTTCCCTTATTTTATCATGGTGATTGTTTTTCCCTATGTAGGTCAGTGTCAACATAATATTTTCACATTCGGAGGAGAAAGTTGATGATTGGAATTTTGTGAGAAGATTGCATCACTACGAAAAACACCTTTCTTTTAATGATGCCCAGCCCAAATCCTGTATCATTTCTATGACACTCTCTCCCATATTTTGCAACAATATAAAACGTGCTGCCCTTCTTTGAACTTTTTCAATGTACTTTGTCAGCCTTATCCAGTAAGAATTCCACACCGCACAGCAGAATTCTAAAAGAGTACTGGCAAGTGTAGTGTTGGCAGTCTCCTTAGTAGATCTGTCACATTTTCTAAATGTCCTGCCAATAAAACGCAGTCTTTGGTTAGCCTTCCCAACAACATTTTCTTTGTGTTCCTTCCAATTTAAGTTGTTTGTATTGGTAATACCTAGGTATCTAGTTGAATTTATGGCTTTTAGATTAGACCGATTTATCGTGTAACCAAAGTTTAACGAATTCCTATTAGCACTTATGTGGCTGACCTCACTCTTTTCATTACTTAGGGTCAACTGCCAATTTTTGCACCCTTCAGATATCTTTTATAAATCGTTTTGCTATTTGTTTTGATCTTCTGATGTCTTTATTAGTCAATAAACAACAGCGTCATCTGCAAACAACCTAATACAGCTGCTCAGATTGTCTGCTGGTACCACAAGGTTTTTGTCAAGGATGCTAAGAATTGCCAATTACTTTGCCAGCTCCCAAACACTGACTGCAGGACCTAAAAGACACCAAGTCCTGTGGGGAACCTCATGGGCGTCCTCATACATTGCACTCCGTCCACTCGTCCACCCTGGTGAGCGGTTGTTTGTACATGACTGACATTTCATTACGACTCACTTTCCTAGTTGACACCAGTGCTGATGTTTTATAATACCTATATGGATGGCTCCCCCCATCTTTTCACCAATGAGGTCACTTCTACGAGCTGTCAACGCATCAACATTACAAACCTCATGCTGTGTCAAAGTTAGGGTGCACCTATCTCATTCTCTGTGTTTTCTGTGGACTTTCTACATTGCTGACATTTATGAACCAATTCTTGGTATGGATTTTTTGTCCCATTACAAACTCTCTCCAAACATAGTTCAGGGCTCAGTGCTACACCATCCCACTAACACTCAGATACTGTGCTCCTGCACTTATATTTCCCGCTCTGCTTCCTCCGTGACATGTGAGTTAGTACACGAGTGCTCTGCCCTTGTGGGTGACATTGTGATCTGTGTAACTAATCTACTGTCAGAATACAACTCGGCAGCACAACTCTGCTGGGACAATGATGAGCTGAAACAACACATCACACACACTTACAATGAGCTCGTCGCGGCTCATAACTTACTGCTAAAACTGCGGTCCACAGTTCTGCCACCTAGTCGAGCTTCTCTGGCTGACACCAGCTCAGATACTCATCAGGTTAGTCCAAACACATTAATCGCATGTGACAATTCACGTTCGGTAGACTCTGCACCCCCGACGCACTCATCACATTCAGTGCCTTGTGTTTCAAACAGTGCTCCTAATGACAGTTGCGCACACGAAATGACCATGCACACCATGCAAGCAGCCACCCTACCTCAGTGGCCATCACTGTTAAATGCATTAAAGTAGTCACAGTTGAACTTCCAAACCCCATTTTTCAGCCAGTGTAGCTACACAATAAGTTGACACCAAGGACAACAAATGAAGAAATAAAGCAGGCAAACATCACAATGTCTCCTGAGTGGGTCCAACAGCTTTCATTTCTACCTCATTTCTATCCTCGTCCCTATTCATTTTGTTAACAAGCACATGAGTCCACAAATAAATTAACTTCACAAATAGTTTGTATTTATCTTTCCTTTTTGATGTCCCGGTTGTAGTTGTCACGTTCTCTTTACTTTCATTCGATTCAGTCCATCATTACTAGTAGCACATCATCACTGCTGGTATGACTTGATTTCTTGAGCAGCCTTTAGTTTTTTGCTTCATGCATTTGAAAATTTATTCATACATACCTTGTAAACAAAATAAAGCACTTTATTTTCTGCTACAGACAAAACTTCATTATTAGTCAATTAATCCTGAATGGTGCCCACACTTGTAATCCACCCCTCCCTTCTTTGTTGTTGCTACTGTCCACCATGGTAAAGTCTTTTCAGAAGATTTGAGAGGAGTAAGATTTACTATAAACTTTTTACTTATCTTTTCTTGCACATCTGGCTCCCTTTCTTCATGTCTAGGGGCCTGATTCTTGAAGCTGAAATTCTCGCATTTAGTTTCTCATGGTTCAACTGATCTAAATAACAAAGAAGAATGTTACTGCAGAATTTTTGTTTTTACAATAATTTATTGTCTCAGATTTTGCTATATCACACTGTCTTTTGAATTTTCACATTAACAAAGCCGAAATTACATTGTTTGTCAGAAACACAAAAATATGTCCCATCACTTCAGAGGCAAGCTTACTACTACCTCACTCTGTGGTAATAACAGTATTCCAAAGGATTTACAATTTTTCTAGACAAATGAATTGCTACTAGTTTATATTGTTATTTTATAAATGAATTCAGAAATAAACATAATAAACAGTACTAGATAGCATAATTAATTACAGAAATTTTGTGTGTAACAAAAATTTCATAATTTCAAATGTTTCTAAAAAAAACCAATTTTACCTGTACATCTAGAGCTAGTACATATTGACTGTAACAACGAAAATAAAGTAATTTCTTTTCATAAGTTTTATCTTGAAATATAACATATTGTGTATAAAAATATATGATTTTTTTCAGAATAATGGCTGAGATAATACTGATCTATCCAAAATTAGAAAAAATATTACCAGTTTCGACTGCTACTGTTGAGGGAAAGTAATGATTGAGGAGGCTGCCTCTTTACACAGTGCATTAATAGGCAGGATCAACTATTACAGGCTACTTATGTAAGCATTTTGGTAGGGTTCACACTGAGGTGGTAGGAATATACCAGTAACAATCTGGTTATGACAGTACAGAACACAATTTATCAACAAGCCCAAAACAAGAAGCATGTTCGTTCACAGACACATCTTGTTTTGCAATCTGCCTCCTTAAAATTCTTTCTTTCATGTTTGACTAATTACACATGCATGAGTACAATTTGCATTGTCATAGAGGAGAAAGGTTGGCCTTAGTCTTAAAGAATATAACACCAATCTAATTTTGTGCTTAGTTTTATGAATGTAATTGATTTTTTGATCTATTTTGACCATTCATAGTTAGTATCTTTTGGTATAGGGTGAAATCAGGAACTGTTTTGTAAATTAAATTCTATCATTGATGTATAAACAAATATAAATTCTGTACTAATTATAAACATTTGGAGGAACAACTAATAGTATTCTTAAAGGATCTATCTGTCTCCATTTGAAAACATGTTGGCAAAGCCAGCCCTTAATTAATTCCAAAGTAATTAACAGTTATGTCAAAATTATTGTTTGCATGATGATATCTGTTAATTTCATCCTTTAAACAAATTATTCAGCTTGAAACTTTTACTGGAAGAAACTGTTAGAAGGAACGAATTTTTCAATGTATTCAGTTAATTTGATGAGTTAAGTTATAATTGTAATTTCTGTAAATTAAACATCAAACAATGTGAAGTTTCAGTACCTATTATTGTGAGGATATATAAGGGCCTAATATTTGGTTCCAAGACAGTCAGTCTATGGCCAGGTTTCAGAGGAGAACCAATATGGGTTAGATCAACAGCAGTGCATCCGGGAAATAAGTGTAACACAATTAGGCCGTGTGTTAAAACAATGACAATGTCTGCTCTATATGTACCATTCTATTTTTCAAGAACTGTGAACTTTGTGGTTAGGTTTTTACTGCTCATAGATGTTCAACAGTAAACTATTGTAGTAGTATGTGGATGTTCACCTGTAACCTATTAATGAGGCTTATCGAAAGTTAAAAAAGAGTGCACTGGCAATATAACTATGTGTTATTGGGGGGGGGGGGGGGGGGGGGGGGGTTGTAAACAGGGAAAGTGAAGTACTCTGAAATGCAACTGTGCATCTGTTGGCTACATTATTTAAAGTAGTCAGTGTTTTACTTCCACACTCCAGTTTTCAGCCAGTATCACAACACAGTACGTCGACAATGAGGACTACAAACGAAGAAATAAAAGCAGGTGAGAGTCATCACACGTGGTGCCCCGGGTGATGACTGTTGTATGTGGGCACAATAAACTAGAACTCACAAACTTTGACAGTGAAGTGTGAACTCAAGTGGTTTACAGTACAGTTTTAAATGAAAGAAATGATACAGCCAATCAGCGCTGGGGTTTCATGGCCACAGTAGGACAGCAGCCAATCAGCAAGTGGTTTCTATGGAAGCCATCACTGAGTACAGGAGCAGCCAATCAGCACACAGGTGGACACAGATGATAGAGATAAACAAGACGCCTCACCAAGAGAATTAAAACTTGCAGCAGATGACGAGGTGAAATGACAACCACAACAGAGTAGCAACAGACGAGTGATTAAAAACAAGGTAATTCATTGCAAAAGCTGTTTAGCATGAAGTTATACATAATGAGTGACATTAATGAACAAGACAGTATGACTGAGAACAAACCTGTAGAGGTTAAATTGTTCAAGGAACAGAAAGAGCTAAGACTGCTTCTGTAGATGACTATAAATCAAACATGAATGTAACTTTGAATGATGGGGATGAAATGCCTATTGTAGATGAAATGGTAAAAGTATCATCTATGATGAGATGAGTGGAATGGACGAAAACAGTACTGAAGTGCTGAGATCATTGGGGTTAAGGGGAGGAGCCTAGAAGCGAAAATCAGCAAGGACAAAACTTTATGGCAGATGGGAAAATAGAAGTGATGTTAATGCAATTATGAATAGTTTGAGTAATATGAGTATGAATCAAGACATTAGTAGTATGAAAAAAGACATAGTAGTATGAAAGAAGACATTAGTAGTATGAAAGGAGGCATTAATACAGTGGAAAAGAAAACTGATAGCATTAGAACTGACATGGTTAACTTAAAGGATAAATTGAAGAAAGAAATTAAAAAGCACATTAAGGTAGCCAACTCCAATCTTTTAAAATTGAATAAGAAGGTTGAAGTGGTAGCTAAAGATTGTGATGAAAAGATAAAGAAAGTAGTACATAACACTAATCATAAATTGACATTGATGAGTAGTAAATGTGTAGAAGAGAGAAAAAAGCTTTGTGATGACTGTAGTAAGATGGTGGAGGCTTCTGAAAAGCAGTGTAAAGACAAGGAAATTTTGTGCTGAAAATGTGGGTAACTTCAGAACCAAATCGATTAGATTAAAAATGATTTAGAAACAGAGGTAGAAACCAAGTGTGCAGTAGTGATAGAGGAAAAACTGATAAAAGCATTGAGTATGTAGTGTCTCAAACAGTCCTTCATTTGTTAGTTGTAAGAAATTTAATAATTTTTGACCATATGGGGAACTGCATCCACTGGATTTCATTACAGAATTTAATGATTCGCCTGAAATGTGGAAAAAAAGATGTCATTTTTTAGGTTTTTTTTGAAGGGGGGTGCCTATGGATGGGCAGCTCAAGTAGCTGATAGTTGCACTTCGTGGCAAGGCTTTGAGAAAGAATCTTTAAATGAATATTGGTCCAAAGAGAAGCAGCACAGAATTTTGAGTGAATTTTGGGGAGGAGAGATATCTGAATCTAGGAAGGGTACTGTCAAAGGATTCTATCAGCTTTGGATAAACAAACTGAAGTATTTGGACAAAGAGCTAGGTAGTGAATCAATAATTATGGATTTAGAAACTAAGTTGCCTCAGAAAGTTAGAGAACCGCTTGTACCTGCCCCTAGGGGTAATATTAGTGATTTCTTGATTTATGTTGATAACGTGGAGAGGGTTAAGCCCTCAGTGGAAGGTCATAGGAGGAATTTTGATGACAATAATCAATCAGGGAGACAATTTCAGGTAAATAGGATGAACAGGACTAATTGAAGTAGAAATTCAAGGAATGGTTGAGTGGAGGATAACCAGAATGGGCATGGAAATGGTAGGAGAAGTTCAAGTAAAAGAAATGGAGGACAGCTTTTAATTCTGGATCAAACAATTTAAAGTAGATAATGCTCCAGTTTTAGCTCACACTTGAGCAGGTAGTGCTGAAGAGTCACTTGTATATAAATGTGCTGTAATAACAGGTAAGAGTAATGTAAATGATAGTAGTACGACAAGAGTAAATTCTAATTCTAATGAGATGTTGAATGATGGAGCATGTAGAAATGTTTATCCTGTGCAAAGAGAGGAGGAACCTACTATAATGTGCATTGAACCAGAAGTAAGACTTAAGTGCAAGTAAGGGTTTCAACAGTCTGTGTTGGATTCATTATGCAGCAATAATGCTTACCCCACTGTCTGTCTCATTTGACATGTTTCCTGAGTCAGTCAAACTCTTCTACTATCCTGTCTGTTGTTTATAAGTGAATCAGAAGCGATCTTTCTTTGACTGTCATGTGATTTGGTACAGCAGCGTACTTTAGTATAGAAATATTGTAGAAAAGGTTTCTCTAGTGTTATCTGTGTGTATATATAGATTATGTTGTGTTGGTCATAAGTAAGAATCATAAGAGTATGAAAGGAAGTAAACTGATACCATGATTAAAGAATTTCTGTCAAACAAAGAGGTAAGGTAAACTGAAAATATAAGGTGTCAGCATATGTGGATGATAAGTAACATCTGAAGTAATCAGCTCATTGGTGTAGCCCCGAGGCAAAATGCAGGAAAAATCATCTTGATTACTAGATCTTAAATGTGGTGTAATAGAAGTGTTTGTGTTCTGTGCAAGCAGTATATGATGATAACTATCTACCCATAGAAGTGTCATGGTACAGCCTTTTCTAACATTAAGGAAATACTACATTAAACATAGTTGTCTGGAATAATGTATGTGGTAAGAATAAGCAAGGTTTGTGTGTATATCACCCTTCTGGCTAGAATGTCAAGCAAATAATAGCCCTTCTAAGTCATAATTTTGTCTGACCAGTAATGAGAGTTTAGTTTGCCTTAGCATACAGATCTCTTACTGTGGAGTGTTCTTCTGCAGAATCAATTTTGCATTGGATAAGCAGAGCAGGTGTTTATTTTTAGATAATGAACCAATAATGAAATAATAAAATAACGAATAATGTTAGGGTCTTAATGGTTAGGGATCCTGACTCTGCAGCATGGACATTTTTGGAGAATGTACTCCACTAGTTAACAAGGTAAGAAAGGTAAATAAAACAATTGAGCTGCCAGACATGATTGAGTAATGAAAAAGATGCCTGTATACAAACAAATGTGGTGTAGCTGTTTTGATGATCTAATTTTGAACTAGGCAACATTGGATACTGTGTACATTGTGCAATTTATGACACTAGAGCTGGGAAGAGAGCTTAACAGAAAGAGAATACTTTAGTGAGGTACAAGTTGTATAATGTTGTATCATTGGCTCTATATGTTATGTGAAAACTTCTATTTGTGTTCTGAGGAATTATGATCTTGAGGTGGTAATACTGGAATGAAGAACAGCATGTTTGCTGATTAACTGATAATTGTGGTGTGAGAGTGATGTGAATATTTTGACAGGTCAACCATTTGGTAACATTTTGTGATTTTGTGAGGACTTAATTTTCTGTTTGAAAGAGAGTAGTGCTCACAGTTGATCAGAGAAGTGATGCAGTGATTTGGTACAACTTCTATCCCCTTAATTTTGATCTGAGTAGTAACTAAGCTATGTAATGGTGACTATTCTTTTTTCATAGTGTAATGATTAATAAATCTATGCTACTGCACATCTTGAGTTTTTACTAGAGTTAGTTCACATATTGAGTTTTTGATATTTTGCGGTTGGGAAAGAAACAAAAGTCTTCCAAGTTTAACCAGTTTCAGACAGTTATGACTGCAGTAAGGTTTTTTAGTGTAATGTGCACTTGATTTTAAATTTTTACTAATCCACAACTTTCATATCATAGCCAATTTTAGTGCTAATTAAACATTTTTAAAGACTTAAGTTAGAAGTAAAAGTAAGTGTACTAAAGTAGGATATTTTGTATGATTTTTCCATGTACTTTGGCAGAGGAGAACCACCTCCAAGGGAACTGATCACAGTGCATTTCCTAACTAACTGACACTTGGACCTGTTGAAGGCATGGACATGTGTAAAAGCTCATTGAAAATGTGAAAGTGCTTGTGAAAATTACTAAACATTGAGCAAGTGGAATTTTTTGTCTAAAATGAACTGTAATGAACAGTGTAATTTAACTTTTTGCTACCCATGAGGATTAATTTTTTGTTAAGTGAGACAGGACTTGTATATAATGATATTGATCTTTAAATGTAATCTTTACTTACCCAAAAAGGACATTACTTAGATGAAGATGCAAAATTTTCATTAAAAGTATAACTTGTGGATATTTTCTGCAAATGTACAATACACTGTATGTAAATATGTTATATGGGGATTTTCATATGGCCAGTTTATATAAGTCTAAATTTGAAAAAAACATGCATACTGTAGTTATGATAAGATTTCTTAGGTAATATTTTTTTGCATGTAGATTTTAAACCTAATTTTTTGCAATATATATCTGGTCAATCCAATTGTAGCGGTTCACCTACTTTTATTCTTCATTTGTTTGTCCTCAATGTTGACATACTGGTTGAAAAAAATAAGTGGTGGATGTGCAGTACTGTCTACTGTAAATGATGTAGCCAGCAGATGCACAGTTGCATTTTACAGTACTTTAATTTTCACTTTCCACAACCCCCCAATAATACACAGTTATATATGTGTCCAGTGCACTATTGTTGAACTTTCGATAAGCCTCATTAATAGTTTTCAGGTGAACATCCACATACTGCTACAATAGTTTACTATTGAACACCTACAAGCAGTAGTAACCTAACCACAAAGTTCACAGTTCTTGAAGAATAGAAATATACGTATGGAGCAGACACTGTCATTGTTTTTACATATGGCCTAATTGTTTAGCACTTATTCTACAGTTAAGTTGAAGCATTGTTGTTGTTTCTCATCTGAAACTTGGCCATGGACTGACTGTCTCAGGACCAAAAATTGTGCCCTTATATATCATCACAATAATAGGTGCTGAAACTACACATTGTTCGAAGCTTAATTTACAGAAATTACAATTAAAACTTAACTCATTAAATTAACTGAATATGTCGAAAAATTCAGGCTTTTTAACAGTTCCTTCTACTACAAGAGTTAGGCCAAATTATTTGTTTAAATGATCAAATTAACAAATATAGCTATGTAAACAATACTTTTGACAAAACTGTTAATTACATTGGGACTAATGAAGGGCTGGCTTTGCTAACATGTTTTCAAATATAGCCAAATAGATACTTTAAGATTACTAGCATTTTGATTCCAAACATTTAAAATTATTACAGAATTTATATTTGTTTAAATGTCAACAATAGAATTTAAGTTACGAAACAATTACCGATTTCACCCTATAATGAAAAATACTAACTAGTAATAGACAAAATAAATTAGAAAATCAATTACATACATAATGCTAGGCACAAAATTAGAATTGGTGTTATTTACTCTGTTAATATTATGAGTCATAGATTGGTAATAACACACTTTTGCAGTCGAATGAACATTTATTTAAACACTGAACAAGGCGAATACAACATGGTTGTTAGACCATAGAACACAGAGAGTGCTACAAAACAGTACAGTCAAAGATCGTTGGGTCAAAAGACATGACGCTTCACACCAGGGGCCCCACAGAGCCCTCCCCCCCCCCCCCCCCCTCCCCCAACCCCCGCCCCACCACCACCCCCTGGCAGTGTGGAGCACAGCAGAGAGAAGCTAGTTCACTTAAACACAAAATCATGGCGCCAGCACAGCAGATGAAGGCGGCATCCAGCACTTGAGGTGGGCACCTCGGAAGCTGCGCCGACAGGGTCATGGGCGTCGGACTGCTGCGCAGGCAGAGGAGAGTCGTTGGAGACTATGTCGGCAGGATCAGTGGGCAAGGTGGCAGTGATGGCAGGCTGGCTGGGGGCATCGGAACCTGGCTCGCAGAGGGACCAAGCAAGTTTTAATCGGTTAACTGAAACCATATTTGGTCATCAATTGAGTAGAATCACAAAAATATTCACTCTGTGGCCTATGACGTGGTGTGGACCGGAGTAAGGAGGTTGCAGGGCTGGACATACAGAGTCGTCTCATAGCAGGATGAATTGGCATGATGCTAGGTCCTTGTGTACAAACACCGGCAACATGAAATGAGCATGACGCAGGGGTGGGCAAAGCCAGGCGACGTGTGCATGCACTCGTTCTACCAGGGCTGGAAGATCGATTGTGTTGGATGGCAGTGTGTCCTTGACGAATTCAGCTGACAGGATGTGTGGTTCTCCATATAAGACCTCCGCCAGTGAAGCATTCAGGTCCTGCTTGTGGGCGGAGCAGCTGCCAAAGAAGTGCCTCAGACCAAAGCCCACCATGGCACATGAGTTCAGCTTTTAGAGTTCAGTGCCATCGCTCAACAAGGCCGTTCACCTGCAGATGTTAGGCCATTGTGTGGAATTTCGCTTCTCCCCACAGCTAGCACAGTCGAGCAAAAAACATGGACTCGAATTGTCATCCCTGGTCCGTAGTAAGTGAAAGTGGGTAGGCAAATCTCGCCACCCATGCTGATAAGAAGGCACGAGCTATGGTCTCTACTGTAATGTCAACCAGAGGGACTGCATCCACCCAACAGGTGACATGGTTGATTGTAGACGATATGTTTTTGTACTCATCGGAAGGGGGGAGAGGACCGACCCCATCAATGTGCATGTGCTGCAGGCGATCACTGGGGACGTTGAACTGCCCTAAAGGAGGCAGCATGTGTCTGCCCACTTTACTGTGTTGGCAAGGGACACATATCTGTGTCCAGGAGTGCCAATCATGCCACATGCCTGGCCAGGCGAAATGTTCAGTGACTAGTCTTGTCATTGCCCACATTCCAAAGTAGGATTGGTGTAAGGCATTGAAGGTCCCTTGCCGAAGGGCAGATGGCACCAAGGGGCAGGGGAAGTCAGTAGAAACGTCACAGAGGATTGGAGTTGACGACTAGTTCAGAGTAAGAGGCTTGATGGCGAGCAAAGACTCATCGCCCAGAATTGGTCGCTGTGGGTCCGCATCTTCAGTCTGAAGTGACACGGGTTCATCTAAGTTCAAGGGTGCGGAGATCACTGAGATATGAGATAGATAGTCAGCTACATTTTCTGCACCATGGATGTAACAAGCATCTGAAGGATATTGGCAAATAAAGTCCAGGTGCGGGATGCGTCATGGTCGGAGATCCTTCACCGGGTTGCATATTGCATCAACAAGAGGTTTATGGTCAGAGTAGACAGTGAAAGGACGCCCCTCAACGTCACTCCTGAAGTGTTCAACTGACTCATAAACCGCGAGAAGCTCGCGGTGGGAAGCCGATCATTTACACTGACTCCTAGTTAGTTTTTTCAAAAAGAAATGGAGCGGTTGTGTGAAGTCCGGGATGGGCTGTTGTAAGACAGTGCTCACACCCACAGCTGACTCCCTAGCATCGGTAGTAATAGAAATACAGGCCTCAGGTTCAGGGTGGGCGAGAGTGACTGCTTTCATGATGGTCATTTTCAGATTGTCGAATGTGTCGAGCATGGGCTTAGTCCAGTCTAACTTTCGCTTTCCTGTGGTATTTTTAATGGATAGGGCGTCAGTAAGGGCTGGCTGGATGGAGGCATCCCGAGGTATATGGCGTCCATAAAAGTTAGCCATATCCTGAAAACGATGGAGTTGAGTGTAATCCTCAGGAAGAGGCAGTGCAAGAATGGTTTCAACACGAGAATCCTTTGGTCGGAGGGCATTGGACAAGACTGTATGGAAGGAATGTAACTGATGTAGAACAGAGTTGAGTTTTGTCTTCATTGATAACCAAATTGTTGGCCGTGAGAGCTGCATGAACTGTGTATAGGTGAAACTGGTGTTCCTTGGCAGATGAGGAAAAGATCAGTATGTCATTGAAATAGGCAATAGAGAAAGGCAGAGATAGTAAAATGGGATCAAATGTTGCCATGTCTGTGCAGCTTTTTTCAAGCCATAAGGTATGTAACAGTATTAAAATAGGGCAAAGGGTGTGATGATGGCCGTCTTTGGAATATCCGGCAGGTGCATGAGAATTTGGTGATATACCTTTGAACGGTCTAAGACAGAGAAGAACTTCAAGCCATGCAGTAACTGAGTGAAATCCTGGATATGAGGAATGGGATAGTTATCAGTTATTGTCCTAGCATTAAGGGACACGTGCGTAATGAGCTGTCCTTCTTAGGCACAAGGTGGATAGGTGAAGACCAGTTGCTGTCCGATGGTCGGAGCACACCCAAAGCCAATAAATCCTGAATGGTATCTTTCGTTCACAGCAATTTGGAAGAGTTAAGATGTTGAGCTTTATGATGTACAGGTGGGCCATCTGTGGTGTGGATTCTGTAACAAGTACCACTGCTGATTGCTGAAACCCACAAAGGGAGGCAGGTGGGTGGGGTGGACGGCGAGAGGGGGGCATGAGCGACAGCGGTTCACTGACCTTGCTGAGCTGGAATGGTGTGCACGGTGTGTCAGCGGCAGATGATGACTGAGGGCATGGCGCAGCAGCCACAGGATGCGAGGAATCCCATGAAGTAAGAACATGTGCATCCTTGCCGAGCTGGAGTGACATGGGTAGGGCAACAGCAGCAGGCAACGATGGAGGGCATGGTGAGGCAGCCCCGTGATGCGAGGGATCCCACAGGGCGGGATGATGAGTGTCCTGTAGATTCAAATGCGATAGCATGGAACTGGCAGCAGGGGAAGGGAAGCTCGACATAGGAGCAATGCAGATTGAAGACGCAATAGCAGTGGATGATGGTTCCAAAAGAAAGGACTCTGCAGATAGACTGCGTATAGTACTCCATGCATGTGGCTGTTCAGCAGAGGCGGCAGCAATGCACGTGCATAACTCCTCGTTATGTGTGCGGAGCCCTTCGATATGTGTGCGGACATCTGATAAATTGGAGAGACATGCTGAAACACCTTCGACCAGAGATGCAGATGTGGAAAGCATAGCCAAGGATGTGGAGAGAGGAGTCGTGCCGAACTCATATGAGAACAGAATGGTAGAACCAGATGCATGGTGGAACACTGCGGCCTGCAAGTTAGGCAAAAGTTCGTAATGGTGTAGCAAGTCCAACCCAATCACAGGTTCATCCACGTTGGCGATGTCGAAGGTCCAAGGAAAGGTCATGACCAGTGATAGGTGAAGCGACATCTTGATGGAGTCAAGGACCATGATAGAGTGATTTGAGGCAATCAAAGTGAGGTTAGCAGAAGAAAACGTGTTGCTCACTTGCTTGGCCAGGATAACACTGACATCAGCACCAGTGTCAACGAGAAAGCACGTGCCCAGTGACAAGTCTGTGATGTAGAGGCGTCGCACCATCGGAGCAAGCAGTGCGGCGTCAAAAGGTAGGCACCGTGGATGATCGTGGTGGGATGTGGCACCTAAACGTGCCCGCCGGAATCGTTTAGGTACACACAATGAGTACGGCAGTTGCAAGTGACGTCCCCATAGGTTGCACAGTAGCAGCACAGCTTGTAGGCTAGGTGGTGTTGAATGGGCGGGGGACGCAGCTGACTGTGTCGTAGCCCGAGACTGTTCAGGCTGCTGTTTGGGCAAGGTCGGCTGCCATCTGGAGGTCGTAGGCAGTACCTCCTGTAGGCCACCAGGAGTCAGCTCCTGGCAGGTCACTGAGCTGCTGAGGCATGCACTGTCCCCTACCAGCAGGGCGCCGAACCAAAGGTGCAGAGGTGCCAACTGAAGGCGAAGGCGATGTCGTCCGTGACAGGTGGTGTTGCTGACAAATGATTGCGTAGGCACAATTTGCCATGCATAGAAGAGCCCTGAGAGGGTCAGTTACATGAGATAGTAGGTGAAGTTGTAGGTCTGATGAAAGCTTGACCATCCACAAGGTCCACAGCGCTGCATCTGGTAGTGCTTGGTCATCAATTAGTGCATGAATGCGCCACCAAATCTGCAAAGGTGTGTGTTCATCAAGGTGCTCGTCATGGATGATGTGGTGGATAGGCTCTGCTGGAGGGCGAGAAAGGCATTTGGTGAGCAATGTTCTGGCTGTTAAATACTTGGGCGAGGTGGGTGGTCAGAGGAGCAGATCACTGATGAGGTCTGGATGAACATGGAGGTAACTCAGCAGGCAGATGAAATGTGCATCATCGTCCAAAATCCTGTGTATATCCAGTAGATGATCTACCAATATGAACAAAGTCTTAGCGTTGTGCTTTTGCAATGCAGGCAGCTTAGGAAATCTGCCGGGTAACATGTTGACATGGAAATGGGAGGCAAAGATCTGTGTGAGTGGTGTAGGAAGCTCTCAATGCCAGAAGTGCAGTAGAGGTGGACAATGTGTCGCTCCAGGTCTGCTTGGGGGGGGGGGGGGGGGGCGCTGCAAGCAGCACACAATGTGGAATGAACCAAAAATGTTCAAATGTGTGTGAAAACTTATGGGACTTAACTGCTAAGGTCATCAGTTCCTAAGCTTACACACTACTTAACCTAAATTATCCTAAGGACAAACACACACACCCATGACTGAGGGAGGACTGAAACCTCTGCCGGGACCAACCGCACAGTCCATGACTACAGTGCCTTAGACCGCTCAGCTAGTCCTACGTGGCTGAAATGAACCGGTGCAACCGATGGCACAATGTGTCCAAACTGCAGGCCCGGAGGCGGACGCGGCGCATGTGTGACGGCTGGTGCCATTGCAACAGAGGCCAGAAGGTGGTCATGGTGCAGCTAAGGGGGGGGGGGGGGGGGGCTGATCTGCAAACCAGCATGGAAGAAATTGCTGGTGCCATTGCAAGAGCAGGTAGAAGGCAATCATGGTGTGACCACAGAGCGATGATCACGGAAACTGGTGCAGTTGCGGTAAGCGGAGTCGCTGAGACGGCGGGGGGAGGGGGGTGCAATGACATCAGGCATATAAGAATGTGCAACCCCTTGTGGATGAACATTCGATATTCGAATGCAGGCACATCAGACCAACCCAAGGCGACTGCTTAGCTGAGGAGTGAAACACAATTTCCTTCATTCTGTTATCATTCACAATATCACTAAGTGGCATGCACTGTTACAGCATCACTAAGTAGCATGCACTGTTACAACATCACTAAGTGGCATGCACTGTTACAATATCACTAAGTGGCATGCACTGTCCATGTAGCAGCTGTTGCTGTGTAGTAGCATTTGACGGTGGTCATGTTCGGCCAGTTATGGTTAACTTGCACCAGCATGGCTGGGGCCAGGTAATTCTTTACTTTTAACCACTGGTACAGTTGCAATACTAGTAAAAATGCAAGCACAGCTAATAGGGTGTGATGCACTGGCACAAACTGAAACTGGTAGTTCCATTGTTCCGAAGACAATGTGGACTGTCACATGAAGTCCACTAAAGAAGAAAACAAGCACAAATAATTCATGAAGACACTATGATGATGTCTGAGTCATCACTGTGGATATTATTAGTAATAGTCAAAATAAATTAGAAAAACAATTACACACATAATACTAGGCACAAAATTAGATCTGGTGTTATTTACTTTGAACGATGAACAAGGCAAATACAATATGGCTTTTAGAACATAGCATGCAGAGAGTGCTAGAAAACAGTAGCGTCAAAGATCAACGGGTCCAAAGACATGATGCTTCATGCCAGAGGTGGCAGAACTTTAAGACTAAGGGCCGACCTTTCTCTTTTATGAAAATGCAGATTATATTCACATTCGTTAATGGTAATTAGTCAGAATTGAAAAAATGAATTTTAAGAAGGCAGATGGCAAAACAAAAGGGGAAGTAAAAATATCCCAGTTTACTTCATAACACAATGAGGAGTTGATGTGACAAAGCAAGCTGGGATATTTTTTACTTCCCATCTTGTTTTGCCATCTGCCTCCTTAAAATTCATTCTTTCATGTTTCACTAATTGCACAGATGTGAGTATAATTAGCATTTTCATAAAAGAGAAAGGTTGGTCCTTAGTGTTAAAGAATATAATACCAGATCTGATTTTATGCTTAGTTTTAAGTAGGTAATTGATTTTCTAATTTATTTTGGCCATTCCTAGTTAGTATACTTTGTTATAGGGTGAAATCAGTAATTGTTTTGGAACTTAAATTCTATTGTTGACGTGCAAACAAATATAAATTCTGTACTAATTATAGGCATTTGGAGGAACAACTAATAGTATTCTTAAAGGATCTAATTTGCTCTATTCAAATACATGTTAGCTAAGCCAGCCCTTGATTAATTCCAAAGTAACTAACAGTTTTGTCAAAAGTATTGTTTGCATAACAATATGTTAATTTCATCATTTAAAGAAATAATACAGCCTGCGCATTGTAGTAGAAGAAACTCTTAAAAGGAACAAATTTTTTGATGTATTCAGTTAATTTAATGAGTTAAGTTTTAATTGTAATTTCAGTACATTAAACATCGAATAGTGTGAATTTTCAGTATCTATTATTGTGAGGATATATAAGGGCCCAATTTTTGGTCCTGAGACAGTCAGTCCATGGCTGGGTTTCAGATGAGGAACCTGTATTGCTTGGATCAACAACAATGCATCTGTGAAATAAGTGTAACACAATTAGGCCATGTATTAAAACAAATGACAGTGTCTGCTCCATACATACCATTCTACTCTTCAAGTACTGTGAACTTTGTGGTTAGGTCTCTACTGCTCGTAGATGTTCAACAGGAAACTATTATAGAAGTATGTGGATGTTCACCTGTGACCTGTTAATGAGGTTTATCAAAAGTTAAGCAATAGTGCACTGGCAATATAACTGTGTATCATTGGGGGGTTGTAAACAGTGAAAGTAAAGTAATCTGAAATGCAACTGTGTACCTGTTGACTACATTATTTAAAGTAGTTAGTGTTGTCCTTACACACTCCAGTTTTCAGCCA